>NC_053489.1:537170110-538539794 GCF_905171775.1 Rana temporaria
CTGTTTAAAAGGAATCATTAGGTAACTGAGGTAAGTGTCCAAAGTGTTATTTTTAAGGTGAGCACAAAAGTCTGAATTTGGCTTTAAAAAGTCCCTCCTGCTTTCAGAGATAGATCCCTGTAGTCCTCTAGTGTTATCCAGTGAATAGTCTAGTGGAGCATAGTGTGACTTTCTATTAAGAAAGAAAAAACAATACCTACAATATTGAGGGCATACTTTTGGGCTTCATAGCTGTAGATATAGCACCCTATATGGTTTTGAACACAACCAAGACCCAAAGGCACCTGAATTTACAAGATCGTGTCATCTCTGAACAAGAATTTGTTGGATTGTGCCTGAACAAATACTGCTCTGTCATTTTGGAAAGAAAAGAACTGCCAGATAAAGTACTGTGAACTCTGTGAGACTTACAAAATAATTAAGTGTTACTTAAAGTGATTGTAAACCCACTTTTCAAAAATAAATAGTATGCATACTAGCTAATTTTGTATTACTCACCTGTGATCGAAGCCCCCACAGCCATCCTCATACACCGCTCCGGTGGCCGACATCTCTCCCTGGGGATACTTCCGGGTATCGCGGCTCCGGCACTGTGATTAGCCGGAGCCGCCAGTCACGGCATGACCTCCTTTAGAAATGGCCCGATCGCCGTTTCTAAAGAGCGTCTGTGCCATTGTATTTGGCGCATACGCCATAGACATCGGCGCACATTATTATTGTAAATATCTCCTAAACCGTGGAGGTTTAGGAGATATTTCGAGCACCTACAGGTAAGCCTTAATCTAGGCTTACCTGTAGGTAAAAGGGTGTACAACCACTTTAACAAGTATGCATTTAACTTAAAAAGATATTAAAGCCTTGTTTTAAAAAAAATAATAAACGTTATACTTACCTGCCATGTGTAATGGTTTTGCACAGAGCAGCCCGGATACTCCTCTTCTCAGGTCTCACACCGGCACTTCTGGCTCCTCCCTCCTGTCAGGTGCCCCCACAGCAAACAGCTTGCTGTGGGGGCACCCAACCAGGCGCGCTCCCAAGTCTATTCACACACAGAGCCGCGGCTTGGTCCCCCTCTGTCTCCTGATTGGCTAACTGGCTGTAATTGACAGCAGCAGGAGCCAATGCCTCCCACTGCTGCCAAAAGCCAAAAAATAATGTGAGTCCCTGGAGAGGCAAGGCTCTCGTGGACGTTGCTGGGTCAAGAGGGGGCTGAGGTAAGTATTAGAGGGTGCAGCTGCACACAGAAGGCTTTTTACCTTTATACATAGAATGCATTAAGGTATAAATCCTTGTGTGTTTACAAACACTTTAAAAAATATACTCTATATTTGATGCTAGGTTTGCGGTAAAAAAAAAAAAAAATATTAAAGAAGACCTACTTTTTTCATCTGTTCTATCTTTATTCTGGATCATGCTGCTAATCTCATTGAATCAATATGCCATTTTGTTTTTTAAATGTGTTCATGTTTGTTATTTATTATTTGTTTCAGTTATTTTAAGTTCACTTATTTGCAGATTCTTTTCATGGGACAATATTTCATCTTTCTTTTTATGCCTCAACATGCACCAAATAATCTTTAGATTTAGGGATTTCAGAGTCTTCCAATATCCAGGTAGAAGCAAATTATGATAACACGTGTTTAAAATCCATTACTATATTAGGGATTTGCAGAGAACAGAAAAAAAGCCGTAAACAAAAATCTTGCTGAAATCCCAGGCTAAATGTAATCAAAACAAATATTTGGATTTAAAACCAGACACAGGTATAAATATAAATGCCTTGTTGACACCACAGCTTTGCTTGTACTTAATTAAATGTAGGTAATCCCCCGATAAATTATACTCGTATGGTTATGGGGATGTCAACGTGACCAGTTTCTTTGTAACAAAGGTCCTACATCAATAAATATACAGTACTTAGCCAGATTCAGGTACAGTTACGACGGCGTATCAGTAGATACACCGTCGTAACTCTGAATCCGTGCCGTTGTATATTTAAGCGTATGCTCAAACTGAGATACGCCTAAATATTGCTAAGATACGACCAGCGTAAGTCTCCTACACCGTCGTATCTTAGCTGTCTATTTACGCTGGCCGCTAGTGGCATGTACGCTGATTTACGCCTAGAATATGTAAATCAGAAAGATACGCCTATTCACGAACATGCGCACGGCCGTCGCAGTAAAGATACGCCGTTTACGTAAGGCGTTTTCAGGCGTAAAGATAAACCATCAAAAATATGGCGCAGCCAATGTTAAGTATGGACGTTGGACAGCCATCGAATTTTTCATGTTTTACGTTGTTTGCGTAATTCATCCGTGAATGGGGCTGGGCGTAAATTACGTTCACATCGAAAGCATTGACTTTTTGCAATGTGATTTGGAGCATGCGCACTGGGATACGTCCACGGACGGCGCATGTGCCGTTCGTTCGAAGCGTCATTTACATGAGGTCACAAATAATTTCCATAAAACACGCCCAGCTCTTCCACATTTGCCGCTGCAACTTAAGGAGCAAGTGCTTTGTGAATACTGCACTTGCCTCTCTAACTTGCGGCGGCGTAACATAAATAACATACGTTACGCCCGCACAAAGTTAAGCTACCGTACGTGAATCTACCTAACTGATTTTATCCATGTAAAACCTGCCACAAATCTTGTTGTGCACAAAATGCGGCAGACATTGCATTGGGTATTTCTAAAATCATCACTGTGAAGCATCATAAAATTTATATCGCAGTACGTAGCCAGTGCCACTGAAATGTCAGTCTATGTGTGGTTTAAATCTTTTATGTGAACGTATAAAGAATTAAAACAAATTATAAATTCAGCACCAACATAAATAAATACAAAATGTGATTAAAGCTGCTCCTCTGTGTTATGTGTGAACCATAAATATATTGAAGGTGATTATAGAGGGCACTAAGCTATAGTGATTAATACTATAGACCTAAATATGTGATAAATACCAATATAAAATACCAATATACAAACAAATACACACAAGTGATAATATTGCATATACTAGTGATACAATAGTAACAGTAATCACTGTTATGCCGCGTACACATGATCGGTCAAACCGATGGGAACGGTCTGATGGACCGTTTTCATCAGACCAAACCGATCGTGTGTGGGCCCCATCGGTTATTTATCCATAGGTTAAAAAAAAGCAATCTTGTTTTAAATTTAACCGATGGATACCTAACCGATAGAAAAAAAACAATCGTTTGTTGGCACGTCCAGCGGTTAAAAATACACTCATGCTCAGAATCAAGTTGACGCATGCTTGGAAACATTGAACTTCTTTTTTTTCAGCACGTCGTTGTGTTTTATGTCACCGCGTTCTGACACGATCGTTTTTTTAACCGATGGTGTGTAGGCACGACTGACCATCAGACCGTTTTCATCGGATCGACCGATCGTGTGTACAGGGCTTTAGAGTGAATCCCAATAATAGTGATAAATTCAATGATGAATCCTCTTCACAAATAAACATATATCTTGCTTAAGGTGATGTTAATATTCCTCCACCATACATTCAAAGATCTGTCTTCACCCAAAGTGCTCAGATATAAGATGCGCTTACCACAAATATCTGACTTCTTTACTGAAAAAGAAATTCAGATATAGCCTTCACAGGATTGTGCCTGTACACATGCTGGATTGACTGGAAAATTTTCAATTGCCTCACTCCCGGAGTTCGGGTAAGATGTATAAACAAACAGAAAAAAGCCAATAGCATAATACTGTTTTAGTCATTTAAAATGAATATAAAAAAGTGCCAAATGGCTCCTTACATTAAAATGTGCCTCCCGGCACTGAGGCTGCAGGCGTTTCAACAAATCACTTTGCGTTGTCGCTGCACTCTAGCCTCGTTGGTGGCGTGCGTTCCACCGAACCCTGCTAGTTCCTCAAGCACCGGAGATGGTGTGGGCAGACACGTGACCAGGTACCGCCGCCGACGTACGTTTCATTGGTTTACCTCTTCAGGGGGCGAGTCCGACCTGCCGCTACGAATGATACCACCTCCATAGGAGGCTCCCGGCCAAATGACGCGTGACCCATCTGCAGGGCAGCCATCAGGAATTATGGGGCCCCTTACACAGCTTCAGGCATGGGCCCCCTGGAGCAGAGAACCGGGGGGGGGGTGCTGCCGCCTGAAATCGAGAAGTGGGGGCCCCTTTACAAAAAAAAGAAGAAATAAAGAAACATATATATATATATATATATATATATAAAGAAGTGGGTAGCCCTTCGGGGCCCTGGGGACCTCTGGGCCCTTAATAATAATAATAATAATAAAAAAAGAAACATCTGAGCCCTTTAATAATATATATATATATATATATATATATATATATATATATATATAAAAATTATAAAATAAAAAAAGGCAGTTTGCCACATGGGGCCCTGGGGACCTCTGAGCCCTTTAATAAAAAATATATATATATATATATAAAAAAAAGAAAGAAAAAGAAAGAAAATAATATAAAAAAAAAAAATTATAAAAAAGGGGGGTTGCCATCCAGGGCCCTGGGGAACTCTGGGCCCTTTAATTATATATATATATATATATATATATATATATATATATATATATATATATATATATATATATATATATATAATAAAATATATATTGTTTTATAAAAAAAAGGGGGGGTTGTCATCTGGGGCCCTGGGGATCTCCGGGCCCCCCGTACCCCTAAAAAAAATGGCCCTTTAATAAAAAATAACAATATATTAGAAAAAATATATTTTTTTTTATAAAAAATAAATAAAAAAACGGGGGGTTTCCATCTGGGCCCTGGGGACCTCCGGACCTCTAAAAAAAAATTGTCCCTTTAATAAAAAATGAAATAAAAATATATTAAAACAAAAATAGATAAAAAAAAGGGGAGTTTTCATATGGGGCACTATGGGGGTTGCCATGCAGGCCCCTGAGGACCTCCGGGCCCCTTACAGGTGTACTGCCTGTACCCGCCTGATGGCGGCCCTGCCCATCTGACAGCTGTTTTATAACCGAGGGCTTGGCCACCCGTGACGTGGACGGGTGACCCCGCCACATCTGACACAATGGGGGTTTCCAGCAGTTTCCCCGTGGTATCATGAGTGAGCCGCCCCCTCTGATGTGTCACGGGAAACCCCTGTTGCGTCAGAGGGGGGGTCACCCATCCAAGTCACGGGTGGCCCTACCCTCGGTTATAAAACAGCTGTCAGACGGGTCATGTGTCATTTGGCCGGGAGCCTCCTATGGAGGCGGTATCATTCGTAGCGGCAGGTCGGACTCGTAGAAGGATTACGGCGATGGATTTTTTACATTTTTTAATTAAAGGACTTGTTCCAAATTTGTGTTTTTTTTTCTTTCTTCTCACTTTTTTGGGTGAAATGGTAGGGGTACAATGTACACATGGGGGGCCGGCATCTGGGGGTCCCCTTTGTTAAAGGGGGCTTCCAGATTCCGATAAGGCCTGGTAATGGAATTTGGGGGGACCCACACGCATTTTATTTTTTTTAGTTCAGGGTTTCCCCTAATATTCATACCAGACCCAAAGGGCCTGGTAATGGACTGGGGGAAACCCATGTGTTTTTTCAATGACTTTTATCTGTATTGCCGGGACACGACAATTCATTATAGCCGCGAGTAGTTTTAAATTACTTTTTTTCCTTTAGAAACTTCATTTTGTGCAGGGACAGTTATAAACATGAGAAACATGCGCTACTTTACAGGCATACTATAGACACCCCCCAGGTAAAAAATTTAAAGGAATATTTAACTTTTATTGTTTCACTTTAAGCATTATTAAAATCACTGCTCCCGAAAAAAATATTTGTTTTTAAAACTTTTTTTTTTCATTGATACATGTCCCCTGGGGCAGGACCCAGGTCCCCAAACACTTTTTATGACAATAACCTGCATGTTTTGCCTGTTCGCATGTTCTGCTGCAAACCGAACCAAGGGGTGTTTGGCTCATCTCTAGTATGCAAGAATTATAACCTCTGTTGAGCTTTTATTGCTGTTTGCATTCACCTTCACCTTCTTTTGGTATCCTGGTTTCACCAGAATTGATAGTGAGGGAAATTCCATAATTTTGAGATGTCATTGGAATAGAAATAAAGAGAAAATCTTTCAGTGGGGATATATACATAGACAAATGTGTCACCACAACTGTAACAGCTTTATTAGAAAGGATCTCCTTTTACTTTATCTTGTGTACATGACAGGAATTAAGGGTAATTCTCCACATTGGAAAAAATGACAGAAAAATCTGAGAGGGGATTTCATGATTCTCCCCTGTATTTAAAACTAAAAAGAGAAGGTTTTGGTCTTGGATATATTTTAGGAAATGCAGGGTGGTTAAGGGCTCGCCCTAGGCTGTAATTGGAAAATGAAGGAGAAAAGCACACTGATGAGAACAACTTTCTGCTCTCTTCTCCTGAACATATGTTTGGTATTTAGACTGACAGCAATGATAAAATCTAGATAAATCTGATGGGCTGAGAGTGCTGATATGCTTCTCCAAATATTAAAGCATTTCTTTAAAGGATTACAGAAGACTCACATCAAGGCAAGACTGAGGTATTGCTGATACTTCAATGTACAAATGTATAAATAAACCAACTGCCTAAAGTTTAGTTTTCACCAGTTGTGGACACTGGACCTGCTACAAACACACAGAAAATGCCATCAAAGTGTACAGAATGTGTGTATCATGTCCGTCCTTCTGCCTCTCTGTCATGGCCCCCCTCCCACATGGCCCCCCCATCTGTAATTCTCAAATCTGAAAATGAAGCCAGGAGTTTCCATGTAAATATAGCGGCTCTAGTATCTGCAGCCTTATTGGGAATGTTGTCATTGTGACACTTTTACCTCACTATTGAGCTTGCAACTGTCCGCCCGAGTAGTTTAATTATTATTTTTCACTTGGTGTTTGGCATCAAGCACACTTTTATTTTATTTTATTTTATGGTTCTTTCTGCACCTCACATGCAATTCCTGTTTTCTTCTTTGCTTTTCTTCTGCTATTTACTGGCAGTCACATTCTATATGCCTTTGGCATTCAATATACTTATTCCAATGATCATTTTTACACATAAACAATCCTTTTAGAATTCCATGTAAACTTCTATCACCCAATTGAGATTCACAAGTTTCTTTAGGTATCTAACCATGTGTCCCAGCGACCATGTTGGCAATACTCCCACAGCTCCTGATGCAGATGTTCCCCTGACATCTCTCACTTTACATCACCATATGTTGATCTCTGCGCTGATCTGTGAGCATATTAATATATGGACCCCACCTTTTTGGTTGGTTCACCTCTCCTTGTTTTTCTTTTTTCCTGTTTGTATTTGGGCTAACTATTAGGCCCCATACACACGGGAGGATTTATCCGCGGATACGGTCCAGCGGACCGTTTCCGCGGATAAATCCTCTCGAGGATTTCAGCAGATTTTAATGCGATGGAGTGTACTCACCATCGCATTGAAATCCGCGCCGAAATCCTCTGGCAAAGACGTGTCGTGCCGTCGCCGCGTCATAATCGCGACGCTGTCATATAAGGAATTCCACGCATGCGTCGAATCATTACGACGCATGCGGGGGATCCCTTCGGACGGATGCATCCGGTGAGTCTATACAGACCAGCGGATCCATCCGTTGGGATGGATTCCAGCAGATGGATTTGTTTGGCATGTCAGCAAATATTCGATCTGCTGGAATCCATCCCAGGGGAGAAATATCCGCGGAAACAGATCCGCTGGAGTGTACACACCATAGGATCTATCCGCTGAAACCCATTTGCTGGGATTTTTCAGTGGATGGATTCTATCGTGTGTACGGGGCCTTAGACTATAATACCATTTATATTCTTTTTTAGACTTGTTTCTGCTCCTGAGGAGGTGGAGCATACTCCACAAAATGTGTCAACCTACACGGATGCAATTCTTTTGTATTAACATGTGTTTTATTGTTCAATCTTTTATATATTGTTTGTCCAATATGGACTAATGCCTATATTGTAGATTGTTATTTCTTGCATGATCAGCTCCTATTCCAACATCCACCTTTCATTGTATTGTTATCTATCTCAAATATGATGAGTACATTTTGTTGCCTGAATTGGTAATTAAATGTGTTTTTAACTTCAGTGTTCATTATTCCAACTGTGTATATACATGAATCATTTAAGTGCTTTTTCACATTTATGACTGATGCCGCGTACACATCCGATGAGAACGGTCCGATGAGAACCGATCGTGTGAGAACGTAAAACACAACAACGTGCTGAAAAAAAATGAAGTTCAATGCTTCCAAGCATGCGTCGACTTGATTCTGAGCATGCATGGATTTTTAACTGATGGTCGTGCCTACTAACGATCGTTTTTTTTTCTATCGGTTAGGTATCCATCGGTTAAATTTAAAACAAGATTGCTTTTTTTTTAACCTATGGATAAATAACCGATGGGGCCCACACACAATCGGTTTGGTCCGATGAAAATGGTCCATCAGACCGTTCTCATCGGTTTGACCGATCGTGTGTAGGCAGCATGACTTACACTGTGCACCTAAGTTACCCTAGTTTCACATTGCAGCAATTTGGCATGCAATTTGACATGTCAAATTGATGGCTATTGCCAGCAATGGTATAGGCCGAATCAGTGCGACTCCGACTTTGTGACGCCGCACAGATTCCCAAAAGTAGTCCCTGTACTACTTTTGGAGACTTAGGGATGCGATTTGTATAGCCATCTGTGCAGCAACCCGCACAGATGTGTCTGAAATTGCCCCTCAGGACTGACAAATTGTGCAGGTTCAGCTGAACTCGCACAATTTCAATATCTCTGTCAGTGTGAATCTGGGCTCAGAGGGCCAGATTCACAAAAGAGATACGACGGCGTATCTCCTGATACGCCGTCGTATCTCTGAGATACGATTGTCGTATCTATGTGCCTGATTCATAGAATCAGGTTATGCATAGATAGCCCTAAGATCCGACAGGTTTAAGTGACTTACACCGTCGGATCTTAGGCTGCAATTCTAGGCCGGCCGCTAGGTGGCGATTCCATTGCGGTCGGCGTAGAATATGCAAATGACTAGTTAGGCCGATTCACGAACGTCCGCTTTGCCCGTCGCTCTAAATTTACGTTGTTTCCGTAGAGATGCGTCGCGTAAAACTAAGGTTGCCCTCTAGGTGGACTAACCAATGTTAAGTATGGCCGTCGTTCCCGCATCAAATTTTTTAATTTCACGTCGCTTGCGTAAGTCGTCCGTGAATGGCGCTGGACGCCATTTACGTTAACGTTGAAACCAATAACCAATGACGTCCTTGCGACGTCATTTAGCGCAATGCACGTCGGGATATTTTAGGACGGAGCATGCGCAGTACGTTCGGCGCGGGAACGCGCCTAAATTAAATGGTCCCTACCCCATTTGAATTAGGCGGGCTTGCGCCGGGCGGATTTACGCTACGCCTCTGCAAGTTTACAGGTAAGTGCTTTGTGAATCAGGCACTTACGCTGTAAACTTGCGGCGGTGTAACGTAAATGGGATACGTTACGCCGCCGCAGCGTAGCCCATTTCTACGTGAATCTGGCCCAAAGTCCCTAACTCTTTCCTCTTTTTATTATAAATAGTAATGGAGGCATTTAATTATGCTTCATTTATAGTACCACAATTCTTCCTTTTTAAATATCTGCAGCCGTCCAAAAAGGAATAGTCTGACTCAGTGTTTATCAACACTGTTTAAACACGAAATAGAGAGCTACCAAGTAACTTTTTTACTTTCGTATCAACTCTGTTTTATTCATCTGCAGATCAAATTGATGAACTTTGATCTGAAGATGCTGTCAGTTAAAGTAAACGTGTCTCTTCAACCTACTAATTGACCATTAGTTTGACCTAATCAGTATTAACTCCTTCTTCTACTTCTCTCTTCAACTATTATTTTCATGGTGATTTTTTTTTCAAATGTTTGTCTATTTTTTGTATTTTTTATTTGTTTACCATTAGTATTTTAATTTGTTTTGTTTTGAATTATTTTTCAGTGCCACATTTATTTTATTTGTAAATAACTTTGCCATGTTTTGTACCAGAATTATACTTTTGTGTCAAGAACAAATTATATAATAACAATTATTTTTATCTATAATTACACAAAGTTTAACAAACATTAGCTAAAAAAAAAAAAAAAAAAAGTAATTTGTTTTAGTTTTGTTTTGAATTTTTTTTCTAAGGATTGCATAAACAAATATTTTTGCAAGACAATAACCCTGAAAGAAAGCCTATTAATCTTTTAGCTTAAGTAATGACAGTTATTGCCGAATAAACAGGCCAATAGAAGAAATAAAACATTGCTTTGGTTCATAGAATCAGTGTGAGAGGTGAAGTGGTTAAACAATGCTACCCTTTTGCTTCAGTGGTTTATATTATTACCCAATAAAACTTTGAGTGCCTTTTAATTAACCAAGCCATTTTACAGCATGTCACAATGTTGTACGCAATAAATAAGTTTGAATATAAAAATGCTAGCAGCATGCCTAAAGCACATATCTAAAGAATATGCTTCTATTTCCTAATACAGTATAACTACATTGGTTGCTCAGTGTGCTGAGCTTCATTTGCACTTACTCTTTGCATCTCTACAAGAATAAAAATGACTTGCGAGAGTGTCAGATCCCTTGGTCATAAGATGTATAATAGAAAAACAGTGGAAAGCTCTCTCATCTATAAAAACACACACCCTGTGAGCATGATACGTTGATAATTATGTTATTCAGCACATTTGACAAGAGGTCATTAAACATGTTCCACATGGCTGAAGCATATCTTTGAGGTTGTAGGCAGACCTGAATTGATATGCTTGTTCTTAAAAATAGTTTAAAGAATATCACTCGGTAGTCTTCTTTGAAGTGCTTGGCTGTTACATTTGTCCCTCTTAATATACTATATACAGTATATATACTGTATTTTCTACAGCCTTGTTAAAAAACAAGAATTTATTCTTGAAAACAGCCAAAACTGATTTTTTTAGTTTTGAACAGAGTTAACTTGTCCATCCATTATACAATGTGATTGTACAATCTCTTCACAATTTCATTTACATTTACAAAAAACATGAAATATGAGGAAAAACCTACTCAATCTAAAGGCAGAATGCAGTAGTCAGAAGTATGACATATACAGCCCAGGGTAACGAGGGCAGTGATCAGATGTATAAAATAACAGCATACTACATAAATTGCACCACACACAAAGCACTGGAGTCAGATATGCATAATGAACAGTGCCAAAGGGGTCAGGAACATGTACTGCACAGCATGCAGGTGACAGGAGTGTGTAATGCATACAGTGCAGGGGTCAGGGTACATCAAGGCACAAAGTGCAGGGGTAAATAATGCATAGAGTGAAGTGGTCAGAGTTACATAACACACACAGTTCACAAATCTGGGTTACACAATGCGCAGAGTGAGGTCATAATGCATAGGCCACTAGAGAATACCAAAAAATGACCTCCTCCCAAAGCCAAAATTCCCCCAATACAGACCTCCCTTTTACAAGTACAGAATAACTCCCACCATCCCTTAAAAATACCTTTACTCTAGTACAGATCTACCCCCTAGTACAAATCTCTCCTCCAGTACAGACTTACCCCACGGATAGACCTACCCCAAATACAATTTCCCTTCTACCCACTATCAAACCCACTCAGCAAACCAGGCAGTTTAGAGTTTGTGGAAGTCCTCCCTAGGCTAGGTCATGTGACCAGAGCAAAGGAGCTAAGTGTATCCTTCCTCACTCTGAACTGACAATGCCTGTATCTGTGCTCTGACAAGAGGCAGGAGTAGTTGGTGTCCGGCAACACTCAGTGCTATCTGTTGCACTGCAGATGCTCTGTAACAGGGAATTTGAACCCCCTTTTAGCCCTCCCTTATGTACACCCCTGCCCAGAAGACATTTTGACACGCTGATCCAAACTGACTGCATCCAGCATCTGGATCATTCAGATTTGCATACACTTCAATGGTTATCTACAGACTTCTTCCTTTTCTAACAAACAGAAATAAAATTGCTCACAAATGACTTTCAAAGCGCCACGAGCACCTTCTAGAGTGCTACAGATTGTTAGTTGGACAATCACATTGAAATCATATTTACTGGATCATTTGAGTTACTGTACATTAAGTTACAGCCAATTAAACAACAAATGAACAGTGTTTCTGCAATCCAAAAATATCTTTAAATGCATCAGTCTTCTTTGATATTATAAGCTGCACTATACCAAATGAAACATGTTCATGTTGTTATGTTTTGCTATTACTTCCTATAATACACCATAAAATAATATTATAGGTATGTAATACTGTATGTAGTGTGTGCACTGTACTGTAGACTTGCTAAAATATTAGATTTATATTAAAAAATCGTAAGGAAAGGCAAATAATGCTAAATAATGGAGCAATTTTAGTTGATATTTTTTATATATATATACAGTATATATACAGTATATATATATATATATATATATATATATATATATATATATATATATATATAGTGACAGAAAGTCAGGTAAATCTGTGGGTGTTGTCACAGATGGGAGATACATTTCTGCCTTGTTTAGACAATACACCAATTATTATCGGGTGTCGGCTGCAGAAGTAGCCAGAACGGTTTAAGGGCGTTGGAAAACTGATTGCTGCATCCTGAGGCTTTCTGAGTGAAGGAGAGCAGTAGCAGAAATACTTCTGAAGAGGTGAGGTGCTTTTGATTTTTCTGTGTGATAAAAATCAAAAAGAGACTATTGTTTTCTGCTGTAGGACCAGCAGTGTCTGCCCAGCACTAGGCTGTGCCAGACTCCATAGATAGGTTCCTGTGTGGTGAAGGTAGATGCCCCAAGTGGCCAGGGTTTATTTTATGTTTGATTTTGTTTATGCTGTTTGGATGCTTGCACTTGTTTCCAGCAAGATGGAAGAATAAACCAAAATCTTTGTTTTCAACCATCTTCGACTGCCTGTCTGTATAAATTCAGTGTGTAGTGAACCCATCCAGGGGGTCACACACCCCGCTACCGAGCTAACCCCTTACAATATATATATATATTATCCATGTTGGGTATAGATCACATTTTTAAGTCATACCATTAGCGCAGCGCAGCTTATTTCTATTTATATATATATATATATATATATATATATATATATATATATATATATATATATATATATATACTGCAAAGTTATTAGTGTATCTATTTGTTCATTATTATTTTAGGTACTAATTGTTATAGCCTTTTTGTGCATGCAAGTCCATTATTTGGCCTTTAAGTACAATTTTCATTAATTAAAACCTGTTAGAATAGATGCATAGACGGAGCACAGGTTCATTTTAAGGCCAATTAGCTCAGTATTTAAAGTAGAACTTCATTCTCTCTATTTTTTAATCCTTATGTTGCTAGCAAATAAATAAATAGTAAATAGAAAACAATAGGAAAACACTGTATATCATATTTATTTTTTCTGTTACTTCCTGGTTTTCAGGCTTATGCAAATGAGGTCATACATTCCAAAAGTCTTCAGGAGGGGAGAAGTTTTTTTTTTTTTCAGCTAAGCACACTCTCCTGTCTGCATGCCTGAGCTAAGAGCAGATGGATTCAAGGAAGTAAATGTTAGATGAAGCATCTGCCTATACTCAAGATGACCTTGGTCAGAAATGTTAGGACGGGGGTAAGCAACCTTTGAGGTGTGGAGATCTACCTGGCCTTCAGAAGAAAAATCAAAACCCATCTCTTCTGAGGCTTACTTAAGGAATGGTTACCAAGCGCCCAGAGGCGATTCAGTTTGTATGTGTTGCGCTATATAAGTTTCTCACTCACTCACTACCTGAACACCATGAACTAGATCAAAGAAATTAAACAGCAAGGCCTAACTAACTAATAAGGAAAACTTAGAAAAAGTTTATAAAACAAATGTCACCGTAAAAATATAAATGTAGCCTACCTTAAATGAGGACAGTGTAAGTCAGTAATGCAGTGGACAGTGTCAGTAGGGAAGCGGATGGTGTCAGTAGGTGTCAGAGCAGAGGATGATGTCAATAGAGCAGTGGGTGGTGTCAGTAAGGCAGTGGACGGTGTCAAGAAGTAGAGCTGTGGACAGTGTCACTGGAGCAATTAACTTTGTCATTAGGGCAGAGGATAGTGTCAGTAGGGCAGAGGATGATGTCTGTAGATTAGTGGATAGTGACAGTAGGGCAGAGGATGATGTCTGTAGAATAGTGGATAGTGACAGTAGAGCAATGGACAGTGTCAGTAGGGCAGCGGACAAAGTCAGTTTTTTATTTTTTATAGTTTATTTTTATTATGTTTTACAATTGTATTTTGTATAATTTTATTTTACAATTTCTTTAACATTCCTGTTGGGGAGCTATGGTAAAACATCAGGGATCTCAGCAAATCCCTGATGTCTCACTGTTGAGACAAAGAAGGGACATTGAGGACCGTATCAGCTGCAAAGAATGAATGAACAGGAAAAGCTCCCCCTGTTCATTCACAAACGGAAAGCATAGTAAACATTTTATACTAGATGCTGGCCTGACTGTGGCGAGAGCATGCATCCAGTTCCTGGAGGATGGAGAAATTGATGCCATTGAATGGCCCCCACGCTCACCTGACCTAAATCCAAAAGAACACCTCTGGGACATTATGTTTCGGTCCATCCAGTGCCGCCAGGTTGCACCTCAGTCTGTTCAGGAGCTCAGTGCTGCTCTGGACCAGATCTGAGAGGAAATACCCCAGGACACCATCCGTTATCCCATTAGGAGCATGCCCTGATGTTGTCAGGCATGCATACAAGCACTTGGGGGCCATACAAACTACTGAGGAACATTTTGAGTTGTTGCAATGAAATTTCAGCAAAATGGACTGCATAATGTTTTCACTTTGATTTTCGTGGTGTCTTTGAATTCAGTCCTCTGTAGGTCGATAATTTTAATTTCCATCAAATGATGTGCCCTCCTTTCATTCCTAACACATTACCCAGTCCATATCAGTATAGATATCCAGCATGAGATGTTTGCCTGTTGAGATCTGATATGTTTTCAAAGTGTTCCTTTAATTTTTTTGAGCAGTGTATTTATGTTTTTCACCTTTTCTTATCATCTATTTGTCACCTGCCCACGATTGATGGTAAGATCATGATTGATGGGTTGCTTGTTTTTGTCTCCAACAAAATATAGCATGAATATATGGATGAATGGGTGAGTTTGCTCTGAGTATTAAAAAATAAGTTAAATAGCTTTTTTGGCTTGTGGTGTATAGTGTATTTCAGTTTAAATGAATTAAAAACGTAATACAACCTAAGACTAAGGTCACAAGGCCATTAGAACCTGCAGTTCATATCTTAACCGAAGCTAGTCAACTCAGCAGGGAAGAGACAGGTCGCTATTTTCTATTAAGGAAAGTTAAAGCCTATATAATTTTAGCCTACAAAAACATCTGAAGCAGATTGTATTAAAGAAGCAGAAGAAGACATTACATGTACGAGCCATGTAACAAGGAGGGAATTTTAGGTCACTGTATTTTAAAAGCTCAAATATACAGTATGTACCAAGTTTTCATAGTGGAAAATGGTTAAGATGGCTCATGTATGGGAACATGTAGTTGCCATCATCCCTTGTATACTGAGGTACTATTGAGGTTTCTCAATAGTACTTTAGTGGAAAATGGTTGACAGATATTGAAAGTGTTTGTAGTCCTTTACAATGAACTTTTCTTTTTTGTTCCATGTTGATTTTTTAAATATACTATTATAAACCTTTTTTTATATTTGTTGCATATAAAAGATACCTATTGATTCTGCCAGGAATCTATTGCTGTATTGTGCATTTTGCATTGTTATCTGAAACAATGTTATCAGGAAGTAAGTTACGTCGGTCAACTACAGGAGTGGCTCAAGCATTACATTCATATGCACAGGTGGCCTTTTCCTGTGCCGCTCTTTGATGCTGGGCTGCTTTGTTGCTTTGGGACTGTGTGAAGGAACTTGCCTTAACAGCTGCTTTCAGTCCCCTGTCTGCAGTCAAATAGTTGCTCATCCACAGGCATTCTTTCCTTTTTGTGGAATTAATGGCAAACCATGCTGGATATTGAAATCTATACCCATACGCTATGATTTATGTGTAGACGTGACTAGCTATTTTTGAGTATATGCTGCTTCGGTCCTGGTTTGCACTTTGGGGGTTTGGCGCCCATTCCCTAACTGACCGGCCCCGTTTGTATTTCCTCGTTTTTTTCTTATACTTCAATTTTTGGCCATCCTGGTCACATTCGACGGAACTTTGGAAAACATCGGAAAGCAACGCATCTCCCGTTCTACGCATGCGTGGCTATTCGATGGAACATCGGAAAACAGCGGAAAATTACGTAATTGCTGTTCTGCGCATACAGGCCTGACTTACGAACATTTCCGATTTAAGAACAAACCTAAATTCCCTGACCCGTTCGTAAGTCAGGGACCCCCTGTACTGTTTTTTGTTTGTTTTCATGACTTTGCAAACCTCTTCTAAATAAAGCAGGCAACCAGTCAGATTTAAAGAACCTGCCTGATCACTGACCTTAATTTCCAGAAAAGGTGATCCCCATGAGCTAGTCTCCCACAATATATATATATGTATACATTTCACTATTAAGGAAATTATTTGTCTTAATTGGACACATTGTTTGGTTCTCATTTCCTAACTGACCAACTGTAACAGCTCTAGTGAACGGAGTGAACCACAACTGCGGTTAGCAAGGATTTTAATGCTCTTCTTTATGTGAGAATTCAGTATTGTGCCCCAGGCGTCACTCCACACAAACAGGAGTTTGGGGGTTCTCTACATCATCTCTCTCTCACATAAAGAAAGGCGTTGAGCTACTAAGGATGGACGCATTATAACATGCAAACAGAGCTTAGCATTTAAAATTATAGTATACACTTTAAAGATTCCAATGCACCTCTATATGCAAGTGATTATTAGTACGGGACCCAAGGCATCACTCCCAGTAAACAGGAGTTTGGGGGTTCTCTACATCATATCACTTAAACATATAGAGATGTATTAGGCCACTAAGAGAGATGGTACGAAATACCATCAATGCTTAGCATAGAACAGTTAGAGCAAACATGTTCAGCAAGTCAGGGCAAGGCCCATAGGTACTTTACACTTATGTCAAGCAAGTAGTAAATAGGAGTTGTAGAGACAACTAATAGTTGCAAATGAAAGGCAATATAGCTCAGGTAATGATATTTGCTTATGAGAGGCAATTTAGCTCAGGTAATAATAGTTGCATATGAGAGGCAATATACAGTGGGAATCGAAAGTTTGGGCACCCCAGGTAAAAATTTGTATTAATGTGCATAACGAAGCCAAGGAAAGATGGAAAAATCTCCAAAAGGCATCAAATTACAGATTAGACATTCTTATAATATGTTAAAAAGAGTTAGATTTTATTTCTGTCATTTACACTTTCAAAATTACAGAAAACCAAAAAATGGCGTCTGCAAACGTTTGGGCACCCTGCAGAGTTAATATCTTGTACTGCCCCCTTTGGCAAGTATCACAGCTTGTAAACGCTTTTTGTAGCCAGCCAAGAGTCGTTCAATTCTTGTTTGTGGTATCTTTGCCCATTCTTCCTTACAAAAGTCTTCCAGTTCTTTGAGATTTCTGGGCTGTCTGTCATGCACTGCTCTTTTAAGGTCTATCCATAGATTTTCAATTATGTTGAGGTCAGGAGATTGTGAAGGCCATGTCAAAACCTTCAGTTTACGCCTCTTCATGTAATCCCCCAAGGATTTTGAGGTGTGTTTAGGATCATTGTCCATTTGTAGAAGCCATCCTCTCTTTAAAGAAGTTGTAAAGGAAAACTATTTTGTTGCTGAAATTACTGTTTACAGGGTATAGAGACATAATAGTTAACTGATTCCTTTTAAAAATGATTAAAAATAGATAAAAATTAATCATATAAAGTAACCTACAGTTTCAGTTTTGTTTTTGCATGCCGTTTCCTGCTCTGTGATGTACAGAGACTCAGAGCCAATACAGGGCAGTGATGGTTTGTAAAACGAAACTGATTGGTGTTGAGGGGTTTTAGACACACAGTAATCACACCTTCTTGATTAGTGACCACAGAGAGAAAGCTCCCATGACTTTTTTCCTCAGGAAATAGACAACCAGGAAGTGTTCAGAACAGAGAAGGATTACAGCAACATCAGAGCAAAAACGAACAATGAGGACATGAAACCAGGACTGCAGTAAGGTAAAGGAAGCTATTTAGCAAAAAATACAATTCCTTTAGTGACCCTTTAACTTCAGCTTTTTCACAGATGGCATCAAGTTACCATCCAAAATTTGCTGAAATTTTATTGAATCCATTTTTCCTTCTACTCGTGAAATGTTCCCTGTGCCACTGGCTGCAATACAACCCCAAAGCATGATTGATCCACCCCCATGCTTAACAGTTGGACAGAGGTTCTTTTCATTAAATTCTGTGCCCTTTCTTCTCCAAACGTACCTTTGCTCATTCCGGTCAAAAAGTTCTATTTTAACCTCATCGGTCCACAGAACTTGTTTCCAAAATGCATCAGGCTTGTCTATATGTTCATTTTCAAAGTTCAAACGCTGATTTTTGTGGTGAGGACGTAGAAGAGGTTTTCTTCAGATGACTCTTCCACGAAGACCATATTTGTATACGTATCTCTTTATAGTGGAATAGTGTACCACAACTCCAGTGTCTGCCAGATCTTTTTGGAGGGATCGTACAGTCAAACGTTTTGAATTGCTTTTCTCACAATCCTGCAAGCTGTTCTGTCTGATATTTTTCTTGGTCTTCCAGATCTTGCTTTAACTTCCACTGTTTCTGATGACTGCCATTTCTTAATAACATTCCGAACAAAGGATATTGACATCTGAAAACGCTTTGCTATCAGTTTTCTAGACAACTGCTTAGAAGAACCCATGGTTCTGATTGTTGGGGCAAGGTCAGATGAGTCTGGGCATTTAAAACCTTTGAGATTGACATCACCTGGTCTTCCCAGACGATGATTGAGAACAATCCATGACACTGGCAGGTCTCAGCTTTGCAAAGGGGGCAGTGCATGCTATAAATTCTGCAGGGTGCCCAAACTTTTGCAGACACCATTTTTTTGTTTTCTGTAATTTTGAAAGTGTAAATGATGGAAATAAAATCTAACTCTTTTTGACATATTATAAGAATGTCTAATCTGTAAATTGATGCCTTTTGGAGATTTTTCCATCTTTCCTTGGCTTCGTTATGCAAATTAATATAAATTTTTACCTGGGGTGCCCAAACTTTCGATCCCCACTGTAGCTCAGGTAATATGAGAGTAGATGTCCCTTTAAGATATTCCTTAGCAAACAGTCATAGGCACAACAGTCTATCCCAAGTAGTATGTTAATAGCCACAAAGCATAATAAATAATAGCAATTGTTAAAGATGGAAAGTATGCAGCAGATCTTCTTATAGTACTACAAGTGACACAATTGCTACATATCCGTTTGCAGGGCTTCAGTGTAGAAAGTAGGGATTCTGTAGTGTATGGTGACAGGAAGGAAGGCATCAAAGGTCGTCCCCGGCAATGGCACTCTGTTGCAGTAAATGCAACAGCTCTATTGCAGAAGTTGCAGGCTGGTCTGTTGCAGCATGGGGAATGATGGCGCCATTGTTTGTAGCGTGGCCGAGCTACGGCTGACAATAATAGAACGGTGTGCAATCTGCACACCGCTCTGTTTATAGCAAGGGGGCAGCTGTAGTGCATAAGCACTAATTCAAAAAAGAATGCATGCGGCGCTGGGAGATGACGTCATTGCGCGGTCGCCGTAATGCATTCCAGCGTGGAACGCACTATAGGACGGAGGGGCGTGAGGAGCGCCTGTTACACCACCTGTTACTTTTGTATTTCCTCTTTTTTGTCCGTATACTGCAATTTTCGGCCATCCTGGTCAGTCCTATCCAATTAGTGTTGCATCATCATTGGACATACTACTACTGCTATCACTGTTATTGCATGTCGGTTTATCCCTGAAGAAGGAGTCCTATGTACACCGCAACGTGTAGGAATCACGATTGCTAGTAGTAATCGGTTGAAGTCTTTGCAGACCAAACGCATACGGTTAATATGCCGGCTCAAGCCATCCTACACTGTGCTTTTTATTGTTCAATTGAACTTGTTTTTACCCGATTTTCAATATTCATTTGATTGAATATTTTTAATTTCAAATAAATTCCACCATTGGATTTGCGCTATGTGGAGGCCTTTTTCTCTCTTTTATATACCTTGCTTCATTACCAACACTCGGAGGTGATACATCTCAAGAGAACTGGGCTTATGACCATTCAGTGCTCAGAACAACCAACCATTTCCGAAATCACCAGCCCTCTGAATCCATTATTTGTTCGCAGAGGACGGGGTAGAAAGATTCATTGCGAGGGCCTGATTCCACGTGATTAGATACATGCCTGGCAGATCCACCGCTGTATGGTGAGTTGGGTCCATAACTTCGGGTAAGAAAACCCTTTTCTCTCCCCTATTTCTGGAAGGTAAGGGCACTCCCGGGTGTTATTATTCAACTATCCATTGTGCATTTTATGAGAGAAGGTCAGAAAACCTGCATCAACAGTGTTTACTTTCTTTATACGGCATTAGTGACCTCTGATGCCTTCTTCTATGGACTTCTATATTTTTAGTTTTTACTAACATAGATATTGGCATTGTGTCTATGGAGTATTATGATTTTAGTGATTAATTTAACAGCACTGTCATGAACACCGTGTTTTTGTTTTCATGATCTACCCGTAGTTACACATGGGTTATATGTTTTCACATTATTGCTATTGCCATTTTAATATGAATGTATGTTTAGTGTTTAACACTGTGGTCTAGTAGTCACCTACTATACCTCTTACCGTTACTATTTTTTGGGATCCTTCTGCGACTTTATATCTCATGAGATCCTTTATATACACTCACTGTGGATTATTTATATCACGTTTATGTCACATGTCATTTATGTCACTCCACCAGGAGTCATATATTAATTTATGGTTTCACTTCCATAAGGTTTGGTTGGAATAATTTACCCAACATACACTTTTAGCACTACAATTTTTCACCTTTATAGTATCATTTTGCGCCCATACCACGGAGGCTCACACTGTGGATATTTTTATTCGCTGTGTGCATCTGATGGTGTATATAAGATGATGTAGCATTTATGAAAAAAATGTAAATGATTGTTATTCTTTTTGATACTCTTTTGATACGCAAATAAAATGTAAGTAATGTTTTACACAAAACAATCTGTGCCTAAAAAGTAACTAGATCTACACAGGGAGTAAGTTGGGACTATAGAACACTCCCTTATGTTATGAAAAAAAAAAGAAAAATAACAGTGCTCTGTAGTCCTAACACACTTCTTTCCTACAGTGGCAGCACTTTTCTGTTATAAATAGTATAAGAGTGAGGTTTGTCCCCCAGAACAGGGAATGTTTTATTGGCTGGATCACCAGGTGAAAGTAAAACAATAGTTAAAAAATGTTTTATTGGCTGGATCACCAGGTGAAAATAAAACAATAGTTAAAAAAATATTTCTGGCCACCACACTTGTAAGCTGCAATATAAAACGTTCCTTGGTTTAGATACACTTTCAGCTACTATCACTGAGGCCCTGTACACATGATCACTCCATCTGATGAGAACGGTACGAAGGACCGTTGTCATCGGATAAC
Organism: Rana temporaria; assembly: GCF_905171775.1. NCBI lineage: Eukaryota > Metazoa > Chordata > Amphibia > Anura > Ranidae > Rana > Rana temporaria. Next base: position 537,191,898 of record NC_053489.1, read on the forward strand.
CGATGAAGCTGACTGATGGTCTGATGTGCCTACACACCATCAGTTCAAAAACCGATCGAGTCCAACACGGTGACGTAAAACACAACGATGTGCAGAGAAAAATTAAGTTCAATGCTTCCAAGCATGCGTCGACTTGATTCTGAGCATGCGCTGGTTTTTAACCGATGCTTTTGCGTACTAACCATCGGTTTTGACCTATCGGTTAGGCATCCATCGGTTCAATTTTAAAGCAAGTTCTAAAATTTTTGTCAGAAGAATAACTGACCGACACACGATCAGTTTGGACAGATGAAACTGACCTTCCTTCCGTTTTCATCGGTTTTGACCGACCGTGTGTACAAGACATAAGTGGGTAAACTACTGCAATTAACCAATTAATCTAAAAAAGTAGCAAAATTATGTTTTTAAAAGTTTAAAAACTAGACCCAAAGCAAGCAGAGTAATAGGAATCCATAGGAAGTGTATCAGCATACAACAGCGAGAATTAACTAACAAAACAATAAAAACTTTTTGCTATGAATATTCAACAAAATGCAGATATTGACTTTTGTATAAAAACGAAAACAAAACAGGAAAAACAACAGATTGCTTTAACAATATGTAATGGGAATATGGAATATGTTGTGGGAAATTAGAATTGAACATAATACTCAATAAGTCTGCTGTATATCGCATTAGCATGCATGATTCTGTTAACCTTTGAATTGTTTCAGTGACTAAAAATGGATGTGGCGTCTGAAAAAGGTCAGTTTGCATTGTAATTTATTTATAGGATTATATCATGGTTAATATTCTACCTTAGTTTCCTGAGTTTAATAGAAAAGCAAAGCTATTAAAATCTGAGCTGGGTCAATAGTACTGTTATAGTACATGCTAAATGGCCTTTGGAGACAGGAACTTTGAACCTTATTTATTAGACAATTTTGATAACAACTGAAATTAGCTCTTGTGCAAAGAATCCTTACATTGATCAAGCTTTAGTCACTTTTAGAAACTTAGCGGGAAGGGTCATCAAACTGTAACCTTTAAAAGTGAACTCTGGTCAACATTATTTTTATCTTAGTGCAACAGATATCTTTTTGCTTACCTGAATCCTTCATTAGCTAGATACTTTTTGTGGTATTGCAATAGGAAAATAGCCCCAAATGTCCATGGATATTGCTGAAGGGTAGCAGTTCCCAGTAAATTAGACCACTATGTCTCATTTTAGACAGAGAGGAGGTTCTTGAGAAAAGTGGTTCCTACATACCAAAAATGTTGGGTTCTTCCTCCTTTTCTCTCTTTTCACCAGGCTCTGCCTATATTTTCCTTCTCATTATTCAATTTTGGTTACGGAATTCCTGTATGTATTTCAGAACATCAGCTGCTATATGAATAAGTGGTGCTCATTTTAATTATGCACATACATTTTTTTTTTATCATAGATTGGAATTAATATTGGAGCAAATAACTGTTGTGTATCTTACGTGACGTACTGTGATATTTGTACCTATTATATATATACAGTAATTGTGTTTATATGCGTTTTACAATTTTATTGCAAAAACATTACGCAGTGTTTACTCTGCAGATTTAAAATGATTGCACTAGCAGACCAATACACTGTAGAGGGCTTTAAGTGCGCTAAAGATTGTAGATTGCATAATAGTGCAGATAATAGTGATGTGCAGACCTTTATTGCTAATTACAAGGGTTAAGGGTTAAGGTAAAGGATTTTTAAAGTCTCCAGGTTTTTCACCTTATTACATTCTAGTCGATAAGGTAAAAACCATCTGTGCTGCAGCAGCCCCCCAGTGCCCCCTTTTACTTACTTTAACCTGATGTTTCCAGTGACAAGAACAAGCCCAGCAGCAGCTCCAGCCACTGTCTTGGGTCCTCATTGGACAGATTGATAGAATCGGGTGCCATTGGTTCCCGCTGCTGTCAATCAAATCCAATGACACGGGAGTTAGGGGGCGGGGTCGAGTCCTGCTTTCTGTATCAATGGACACACCAGTAGGCTCGGGATTGTGTCAGCACGAGTGCCCTCATGGAATGCAACTCTCTTTAGAGGGGGGCACTCGATGAGTAGGAGGAGCCAGGAGCGCTGCTGAAGGAAACCAGAAAATAAGGACTGGGGCCACTCTGTGTAAGTCCCTTACACTGAGCAGGTAACTTTTTTTTGTTTTTGTTTTTTTTTTAAAACAAACCTTTACAACCACTTTAAGTTATCATTACTGTCTATAACTTCTGCCCTGCTGACATCCCCTAATATCTAATTTAGCTATCACTATCTCTCAGAGGAACAAAAAGTGAGGTGAAATCTCTCTGACAAGTCACAAAACAGCAACAACATGTTTATACAATAGTGTATTCTTAATGTGTCCAAGAGAGATGGGGCTCACTGTGGTCTCAATGCACACAATGCACACATCAAGGATTCCTATCAGCAGGGGCTGCCTGCACTCTCTGTATCTCTCCCTACATCCTCAACCAGAGGTTCCACCCTCTGCCTTCATTTATACCATCATTGGTTTCAAGGACCATTGGCATCGTAGCAACTAATGACACCCTTATCCAGCACACGCAGCAGGCCATAACTTCCTTCATGTCTCCCCACTATGCCCCCCCCCATCCCTGCTTCCTGGCTCTCAAGTCCTGCCCTGTAAGGTAAGCATGGACTCTGATCTAAGGGGAGCTCTGATCTAGGCCGGACTCCTGGTCTGAGGGGGACTCTGTTATAAACAAGGATTCTTGATCTAAGTATGGACTCATGATCTAAGGAAGGACTCTTGATTCAAGGAGGGAGTTCAGTCTGAAGAGGGGACCTGATCTAGGGGGGTGTCCAACTCAGTCCGGTAAGCCTGCATTCTTTCCGGTGGTGGGAATATTGCACATGGAAGAAGTCACTTATTTGATACTTTGATGCCATTCACATTCACTTGGTGGATTTTCTAACGTCTATGGACTTTATACATGTATCAATTTTTATATATGACACATGATTGACAACTTATATTTACATTGTGTTCGCTGACCACGGTTTATATACATATATGTATCATTTTTTCAATGGTTTTTATTGTGATTATCATTGTCTAAGCGCTACACATTTATTTATATTTCCATTTTTTGCTTTCTTCAAATCAGCCGTGTTAGCAGCTATTATCTATATTGGCAGCGCAGGGTATCCACACCTATTTTCACTTATTAAGCAGTAACTGACTATTTTATGAAGTTCTTCTACAAGGTAGTCTGATCATATTTAATGGAAAAGCTTAATTTCTTTTAAATGATTGTGCTGAGTGTTTAAGTGTCTATTGGACCTGTGTTTTAGGCCGAGTACTCACGAGCAGACATGTCCGATGAAACCGGTCCGCGGACCGTTTTCATCGGACATGTCTGCCCGGGGACTTCTGTTCGATGGCTGTACACACCATCGAACAGAAGTCCGCGCGTAAACAATACGCGGGGCGTGTCTGCGGTGTCGCCGCGTCGATGACGCGGTGTCGCCGCGACAATGACGCGGCGACGTGGGCGGCCTGCCTTTAAAATGCTTCCACGCATGCGTCGAAGTCATTCGACGCATGCGAGGGATGGCGGGCGGCCTGACATGTACGGTAGGTCTGTACAGATGACCGTACATGTCGGGGGGACAGGTTTCCAGCGGACTGTTTTAAAGCAAGTCCAGTCCAGTTGTCCGCTGGAAACCTGTCCGATCCGCCCGAAAATGGTTCGCTCGTGCCTACACACGGCCAAACATGTCTGCTGAAACTGGTCCGCGGACCAGTTTCAGCAGACATGTTTGGTCGTGAGTACGGGGCCTTATGTAACAATGCTCCTTTAAGACCCTCCCGCTGTTTTCACAATCTGAGCATTTTATTACTTACTAGAAGTGTTTGTTAGTATGGGGGAGGATATTAAAAATGTGCATGTGTAGGTAACTGCAGTGTGGTATGCTTATCCCTTGCTGCAAGTCCACAGTGGGACCCAACTTGTGTTCTTACACACAAGCCCATTGCATTCAATTTTATAGAATTAATTAAAATTTTTCAAGTCTATCCAAACCTAAAATAAAATGTGGGCTTGAGTGGGGTTCATCCAGGCATTTATAGATTAAAATAATCAATTTAAGATAATACAAAACGTATAAAGGTTCCAAGTTCAGTTATTGGATTGCAGATAATTTCAACTAAATAGGATTGGTATTCTACAGCATAGGTGTCAGGTCACCTGAGTACAGGTGACAGATGCACCCCATTGGGGTCTGGAGTGCACTGGAAGGTAGTGAATCGGATGGCTAACTGCTGCGGATGGAGCTCTAGGTAATACAGGTGAGCAGGTACTCTGTAATACCAACACAGATTACATTGGGACCTAGAGCATGAGATTTCCCAAGGCATAGAATCTAAGAGCCAGCGGGTGTTCAGTAGAGGCCACTAGTGGTGGGGTTTGATTAAGCTGCAGTCTGGCTCCAGGTCGCAACCCCTAGGGCCTTCCAGCTCACACTCACGGAAGACTACAGGAAGGTAGAGAAGAAGCAGCAGACTGCGACAACAAAGGATAGTCAGGACATAGCAAAAAGTCGGGGTAACAAGCAGGTGAGAATTGTCAAGAACAAGCCAAGATCGATAACTGGAATCAGACATAGCACACAGAGCAAGTAGCATGTGGAAGGCAACAACACAATTTTGATCAGCAAGGCCGGCTTGCAGTACACAGGTTAATATAGAGTTCCCTGATAGGGGCTGGGGTGGAGCCATGCTTTGAGGAGAGATTACTTAAGCAGCCAGGTGTGAGTGGCTGGCCTCTAAAGCTGAACACATGGAGGAGAGGTAAGCTGGCAGACAACCATTACTGCATATCCATGACAATATGTTAGAGCCTGTGTTAATGAGATTTTGGTTATGGATTCTGTATTCCCATACAGGTCTATGGGATTGCAATACCTGAGGCAGGTTAAATGAACCTGTTGCTGAATTCTGAATGATCTCAGAAGCATCTCAAACTGATTCCATCAAACCAATGCCATCAACACAAGTGCAAAGCCTATCAACACAGGTACTTAGTTGTTTTCATATGTAAGAAAGGAAATAGCTTCACATCCAGGAATTCTGATTGCCTTTTATTGTTCAAAATAATGACATCAAAGACACCAACACGAGTTTACGTAGACGCGTTTCACACAAACATCTTGTGCTTAATCATTGATAATATAATGCTTAATCATTGATAATAGTAATGATTAAGCACAAGATGTTTGTGTGAAACGTGTCTACGTGACCTTGTGTTGGTGTCTTTGGTGTCATCACTTTGAACAATAAAAGGCGGAATTCCTGGATGTGCAGCCATTTATTTTCTTACAAGTTTCCCACGGAGGCGGGCTGGGGCTGGCACTCTATGAGACATTCCACCTCTGGTTATCATCATAAACCTGGAGCAGCGGCTCTTTTTCTTTGTATAGTTGTTTCAATAGGCGTGCGCACAGGGTGTGCCAGGTGTGCCGCCCAGGCACACCCCATTCACCCAGGGTGGTGCAGATTCCCCCTGTTCAGACAACTGATATTTCACCCAAGCCTCTTAAAAAATACAATTGTAAAAAACAATAAAAAATGTAATAATACAAATCAAAACTGCCCTACAGACACCGTCCATTGTGCTGCTATCATTCAATATACACATGGACACATGCAAATGTGTTTGAGCTTTGGGGTGCACACCCTAATGCCATAGGCTGTGCACACCTATGGTTTCTTTAATAGGACACTGGTTGAAATAGTGAATTTGTCTTCAACCCCTAATACCTGAAGGTAAAACAAACCTTAATGCCGGAAAATACAGTTTTGCAAATTTGGAATGTATTAGTAAAGGGTAAATTAGGCAAATGAATTAATAATTAGACAATTAGCAAATATTAATGTACATTAGCACAGGAGAGAACGTATCCAAAATTGTAAAAAAAAATGTAAAAAAAAGGTAAACTTTGGCTGTATATTTTTGCCATTACCATAAAGAAAAAAAAACTACTCCTGACATTCTTGACAATAAGATTTGTTGTTAGTGCCCATAATAGGGCCAAGTAAAAATAGTGCACATTTTTACATCCTACCTGAACACACTGGCATTGACAGCATATAAAAAAGTTTTTGTTTAATCCTACCTGAAACACACACACCTTGGCTTTGGCATTAAGTCCTGAACTATTTTATATTCATTAAGGTTTTTTAATTTATTTTAGACACAACCTTTCTATTTTTTCATCTTGAATCTGTTTATTCAGAAGGAGAAACAGAGTACAAGGGTGGGTTTTACCATTTAATCACTGTGAGAGCCAATCACAGGCTTTTACACTGAACATGTGATTAGGCGTCGATACTCTGGACTCTTGATCATTGATACAAAATCCACAGCTGTCAGTGACAGCTTGTTTTTTTTTTGAGGTGAGAGCATGCTTCCAGCACAAATGCCAGTACGCATTTATATGCCAGTGTAATGAGTTAAAGGGAACTTTCTTCAGAACAAGTATAGCACTCTTCATGTATCGGGGTCTATTATCATCTAAGCCTCTATTGGGGAGACTTCTTTTTACTTCCTCTCAAGGCAGGACAAATTGGTAACATTCAAAAACAGATTTTTTTGTAAATTGTGGAAGGAACCAAACTATTCATGTTAGTATTGCTGTCTGTGCTTATTGGTAGAAAGTTGCCTCAATGGGGTCACAGAGAAAAATCTTTTGGCTGGGGATGTGCTTTGACCAATAGTCTCTTTGGGCCAGATTCAGGTAGAATCGCGTAATGTAGCGGCGGCGTAACGTATCACATTTACGTTACACCGCCGCAAGTTTTACGGGCAAGTGCTTGATTCACAAAACACTTGCCTGTAAAGTTGCGGTGGCGTAGCGTAAATCCGCCCGGCGCAAGCCCGCCTAATTCAAATGGGGCAGGGACCATTTAAATTAGGCACGTTCCCCCGCCGAACGTACTGCGCATGCTCCGTCCCTAAAATTTCCAGACGTGCATTGCGCTAAATGACATCGCAAGGACGTCATTGGTTTCGACGTTAACTTAAATGGCGTCCAGCGCTATTCACGGATGACTTACGCAAACAACGTTAAATTTCAAACATTGGCTAGACCACCTAGAGGGCAGCTTTATCTTTACGCCGCGTATCTCTACGGAAACGGCGTACATTTACTGCGACGGGCAAAGCGTACGTTCGTGAATCGGCGTAACTAGTCATTTGCATATTCTACGCCGACCACAATGGAATCACCACCTAGCGGCCGGCCTAGAATTGCAGCCTAAGATCCGACGGTGTAAGTTACTTACACCTGTCGGATATTAGGGAGATCTATGCGTAACCTGATTCTATGAATCAGGCGCATAGATACGACCTTCGTATCTCAGAGATACGACGGCGTATCAGGAGATACGCCGTCGTATCTCTTTTATGAATCTGGCCCTATGTTGCTAACTGATATTTTCTCCACAGTCATTTAGACTGGTTGCTGTCTTTACTGCTTAATATACAGATACTAAAAAAATATGGATTTGGGAACCTCTGTATGAAACACAATCATAAATGTGAAACAGTAAGTATGTGAAAATGAAAATGTGAAAGTTACAATTAAAATAACTTTCAAGTAAATGTTACAGCCAATTTGTGCACTTACTTTACATTTTCTACAATTTGTATGCAATGTATGTTATAACTCATCAAAGAGTTTAAGTTGTGCTTTAAACTAAACTTATGTTTCCAACACACAGCTTGGTAAAGTTATTTAAAAATGATATAAAGTGTTTTCCAACACTTTTTTTATATTTATGGTATGTGGTGCTACAAATACAAATACAATTTTAAAAAGTTAACCTCTTAGTGCTGAGAGTATGCAAATAAATGCAGCCTCTCGGTGGATGGGCCTTGACGCCAAAAGGCTGCATATTTGCGTACCAAAATGTAAACAAACCTGTGATGAGAGCGCACACCCTGCGCTCTCCCGACACAGTTACTGTCGCCTATTGAAAAGCTACTGATAGCTACTTGCGTTCAGGGGCTTTCCAAACATGTGACCGATGTGACAGCCAATCAATCAACCCAACTAAAACCAAAAATGAACAGCAAAAAAAAATCCATAAATACTAATTACGGTTACTAAGGGACTGATTTGCACATAAACACTACTTATGAATGAAGGCTGCAATCTGTCCGCTGCCTCCATTCATACAGTAGTCAAAGTCAAAGCTGTTGAAACAACAAGGACAATCTGGCAAAAAAACTGGCACTCTAACTGTGTAGATATAGGAGATTGTCTCTCCTACTTTAATAAACATGACTAATGTTTTACTGTGATGCCGCGTACACACGATCGGTCCATCCGATGAGAACGGTCTGATGGACCATTTTCATCGGTTAACCGATGAAGCTGACTGATGGTCAGTCGTGCCTACACACCATCAGTTAAAAAAACGATCGTGACAGAACGCAGTGACGTAAAACGCAACGACGTGCTGAAAAAAACGAATTTCAATGCTTCCAAGCATGCGTCGACTTGATTCTGAGCATGCGTGGATTTTTAACCGATGGACGTGCCTACAAACGATTGTTTTTTTTCTATTGGTTAGGTATCTATCGGTTAAATTTAAAACAAGATTGCTTTTTTTTAACCTATGGATAAATAACCGATGGGGTCCACACACGATCGGTTTGGTCCGATGAAAACGGTCCATCAGACCGTTCTCAACGGTTTGACCGATCGCGTGTACGCAGCATCAGAGTCAAACCTGTTTGGGGTATCTGGAAAAGCTGTCAACACTCCTGATACCCAGATTTAATGGCTGTCAAACTGATGGGACTTACCGAGCTGCACATGTTTACCACTACAGTGCCCAAAGCAGAAGCCTCCCCTGTCTTGCTTTGGCCCAAGAAAAGTCACATTGACCAGTGAAGGCGTGAAGCATGGAAAGGAAGTGCATATTTTGCTGCTCTGTATAGTGAGTTGTCACCAATGATAGAATTTTCAGTGTGCTGTATGGGAATTATACTGATAACAATATACAATACAATGGAATCTGAATGGCTTTTTGTGGTGACACTTATTTTCCCATTTAGAGGTACAGAACCCAGGAGTAACAGATACCCACATACCCATACGTACCCTAGGTAAGTATAGGTAAGTGTATTGTTTTCTTTTTTCATGGTGCCTTTAATTTTTATTTGGAACCTATAGCACCAGTGTTATTTTATTGGCTAGTCATGGCTACAGAGAGGCAGCATCTTGCTACAGACATGCTTCATTTACTGCAACAGACGTAAAAATGTTTCTTTGAAGCAGCAATTTCACATAGAAAATCTGGTGCAGGTAGTTACTTATGTTACATATTGCACTGAATGTTAGCATTTTACCTGCATTTCTCCTTTAAATGAATACTGCTTCTTTTCTTTTAAAGTGTATTTTGTGCGTGAGAGAGGAGCCGGACTGCAGGAGTTGGGAGTAGGCAGGCCTCCCCCAGAGGCAATCTGCCACCTTTCTCCATGCCCCGGGTGGCAATGGCGGGTGTGTGAGGGGGTCCTCCCACACAGCCCGCCCTACCTGCTCCGCTTTGAAGCCCAACGGGGCAGAGGGACTCCCTATAAGGGCGGCACCCGTAGAGTAGTGGTTAGCACGTAGGATTGGCAATGCTGAGTCCTGTAGGTGCGTAGGTTTGAAACCCCAGGGTGGCTGCCTAGGGACAAGCTTGCCAGCGTGCGCATAACCAACAGAGGATATTGGAGGAAAAATGTATAAAAAAAAAAAAAATGAATACTGCTTCTTTGTTAACAGACTTTTCTTTTTAAACATTAACATTTGTACTGCATACACTGAGTTTTGATGAGATTACAAAATGTGAAACAATTTTTGTTTAGAAAAGGGAATAATCAAATCAAGCTAGTCAAGTGAATGAAATATCAAGCTACCAAAATTAATTGGCAATCAGTCCCCCCAGGGAATATTCTTTTAGATTTGAGGTATTTTAAGTTTATTTTATGAAAACCTAATTAGAAAACAAACCAGTGAATTGCTTATGCTGTGACCATTGTCTTCCATTATTATTAATTTATAATTTTTCTTACATTCATATAGCTCGCTGTTTACAAAAATCACATGTCAGTGAACCCCCCAACTTCCTCTTTTCTTGTATTACTTAAATTTCAGTTGCTTGAGTGACCATGCTGTTTATGAACAAAAGGGAGTTCTGGCTCAAACACAACACAATGGTGGGAAGTGGATTAAGTAGCAGTCTTTTACATCTTATGAATGTCTTGTATTTCACAGATTTCAACTATGCTAGTGCCATATACATGGAGATAATTGATAGATGTCCCCTGCAGAGTTTTCAGTGAACCGTCAATACAGACTTGAAGGGTATATTTGCACATTTATGTGCTACTAAAATGTTTGTACAAGGTACTTACAGTACTGTACTTTATTTAAAATGTTATTATTCATTTAAAAAAAAAAGAATTGTGTCAAATACTTGCATGTATTGAAAAGTAGGAAAATAAAAGCTCCCCTGGGGAGAAAATGTCCTTAGCACAAATGGCTATTCGAGAATTGCTGTAACGATTATAATAGAGGTAAATGAAAAAAAGAATTTGAGTGCTGTAGTTTTACATTAGCTGTTATTAAAAAAAGCTGAGTGTAGCTTTTTAGTCAACAGGTCACTAATAAAAGCAGGGCAATTTTATTATAGCCTGAATGCTCATGTTTCTGATCTCTGGACCAATAGTAAATGTATTAAAATGTCACAAATCTTGGAGATTTAGATGATAATTAAAAATTCAGCTTTGGGTGGGATCTTCTATGTTAAAGTAGACATTGCACATAGGCTATACCAGGCAGTCCTTGTGTTTGTGGTGCGTAATTTGATATAAGGGGGGATTTATTAATTTGGTGACGCAGCAAGGCAATGCTAAAACTGATTATAAAGCACTTTACTACAAGTTAAAGCGGTAGTTCACCCTCCTTCACCCCATTATTCCATTACTTTCGGCATCGTAGCGCGAGCTACGGTATGCCGGTCTTAAATTTTTAATCCCCGTACTCACTGTGCTATTGTTGATTGAAGAATCCGACTCCCGCGGGGAATGGGCGTGCCTATGGAGAGGGAGGATGATTGACGGCCGGCTCTGGCACGTCACGCTCCCCGAAGACAGCCGGAGTAGGTCTCGGCTATTCACAGCGCCTGCGCACAGGCTATGCGCAGGCGCCGTGAATAGCCAAGCCTATTTCGGCTATTTCCGGAGAAGCGTGACGTGCCACGGCCGGCCGTCAATCACCTTCTCTCACCATAGGAACGCCCATTCCCCGGATTCTTCAATCAACGATAGCACGGTGAGTACGGGCATAAAAAATGTAAGACCGGCATACCGTAGCTCGCGCTACGATGCCGAATTTAATTGTCTAATAAAAAAAAACTTTTTTTTTTTTTTTAACAGGGCGAACCCCCGCTTTAATAGCTTGAACTCATGAATTTCTTTTCTACCGTTCCAAAGAAGCAGTGCAAAAAAAGAAACCTGCCCTTTACTGCTTCTTTATTGTGTATGCGTTTGAGTGTCTCAATGTATCTCATCTACAGTGCTAAATCTGTTGCAAACCTTCACAAAACTGTCTCAGCTGGCTGCCAAGGATTACAGGTGTGTGGATTGCAAACACACAAAAAAACAAAAAAACAAAACAATTGCATGTACTGAGAGCAAGTTACTGTATAGCCTCCTCATAACAGATATAAGATACATAAAACATTTAAAGCCTAAGTACAGTCTATATGCAAAACACAAAAATCAGCACATGGAACAGTCAGTAGGATGTGTCCCTTGTGCTCATACCTCTTTTGGTAGGTGAAATCCTCTTCTGTCCATGCTAGGGTTGCCAACTTTTCTTTATCCTCCACCCAGCTCTGCAATACTACACCTTCTATGAGTAACAAACTATCTATGAATAAAGGAGGTGGGCATACCATATTTCCCGGTGTATAAGGCGACCGGGCATATAAGACAACCCCCTAATTTTACAGTTTTTAAGATTTTTTTGCCTGTACTCACTGTATAAGACAACTCCCCTTCCGAGGCTTCCAACGCTTCATATTTCCTACTTCTGGAGCCATATCCTTCTTCATTCTTGCTGGAGCCATATTCTTCTTCCTTCTTGCTGGAGCTGGAGCCAATCACAGCATGCAATGTATTCTATTAATGAATACAAAGCCTGCTTGGATTGGCAGAGGCTGTAACATTATCAGCCTGCGCCTCTCTGACTCTCAAAAGGCAATCCGAGCACTACTCCTGGTCCCTCCCTCCTATCAAGTGCCTCCACAGCAAGCAGATTGCTTTGGGGGCACCCTAACCGAACTGCGGCTCCATGTGTCCAATCAGACTCGGAGCTGCGGTTTGGCCCCACCCCTCTCTCTCCTGAATGGCTAGCTGACTTTGACAGTAGCGGGAGCCAATGGTGCCGCTCCTCTGTCTCAGCCAATTAGGAGGGAGAGTCCCGGATGGCCGAAGAGACTTGTGGACATCGATGGATGGAGATGGGCCTCAGGTAAGTATTAGGGGGTACTGAGGGGGGCTGCTGCACACAGAAGGCTTTTTATCTTAATGCATTAAGATGAAAAAAACTTCTGCTGTTACAACCTCTTTAAAGTGAACGAAAACCCCAAATTCTGGGTTGTTACCACAACAGGAATAGAGGGAAAATCTTTCAATGTGTAGAGTAGTTCTGGTGATTTCCTTTCATGGATGGATTTCCTCTCACTTCCTGTTCTGGATATGGGATAGGAAAAAAAGGGAAATCACTCCGCTGAGACAGCGCTGGCAAAAAACTGACATGGATTGTAACAGTTATTACTCTTCCCAAATAGAAAAAAGGTATGTCTTTAGTCGTAATTTAAAATATCACTAATGTATTTTAAATGAAACAATGTAAGTACCTGAATTGGATCTAGTTTTAACCTCTTGTAGTCCCATTATAGCACTGTTATGTCTTGAAACACGTCCAAATGTCAGGAGACATTGGTTAAAAAGAAAATCGTCCAACAATTGGCTTGTGTGAAAGAAAGAAAAATGCGCTAGAAATCAACTACTAGGACATATAACAAACTGGTAGACAAATATACGTATATGCAACATAAATGATAACATATGATGATCCCATATGGTGCTCGTGCTCAATAAAGACTCCTATGGACTGGTGCTCAGACTGGGTGCCACACATAGATGTGCACTCACTGCAATGTGTGGACCAACTATCACTAGTGTGATCTATTAGGCATGTGGGGATACCCCGAACTCAGATCTTTAGGATGACGTCTTATTGATAGAGATGTTGCTCATAGGGATGAATGGTAATTAAAAGAGAAAGACACTCATTGCGCAATGCCGTTTAAAACATTTATTGATTATTTTGTGGAATCAATAAATGTTTTAAACGGCATTGCGCAATGAGTGTCTTTCTCTTTTGATCCCCATTCATCCCTATGAGCAACATCTCTATCAATAAGACGTCATCCTAAAGATCTGAGTTTGGGGTATCCCCACATGCCTAATAGATCACACTAGTGATAGTTGGTCCACACATTGCAGTGAGTGCACATCTATGTGTGGCACCCAGTCTGAGCACCAGTCCATAGGAGTCTTTATTGAGCATGAGCACCATATGGGATCATCATATGTTATCATTTATGTTGCATATACGTATATTTGTCTACCAGTTTGTTATATATCCTAGTAGTTGATTTCTAGCGCATTTTTCTTTCTTTCAATCTATATTGCTCTGTTAGTACATAGCACGTTTATTGTGCAACTGATATCAGGTACTTTGGGTACTCATTCATATCCAAAGGCACTTTTTAGTTTATATACTTACTCGGCTCGTGTGTATGTCAGCCGGTCCGACAGAAGTCAACCGTTTGGCTGGCTTCTGTCAGTTGAGCATGCTGGAAAACCAGCAGCCAACCGGCTCCCGATCAGTGCTCTTAGCCAATGGCTATGAGCTCTGACTGGAGTGTTCTGGTGAGGGGGGGTGGGGGTCAGCCCCCTGTCAGAACACAACAGCTCAAAGAATTATGGTATTATGGCTTGCAAAAAAATATATACAGTATGTAATAAAAAAGAGAGAGAAGGGAAGGATACACAATGAAACTTTTCATGAAAAACATTGGTTACTGTATATGGGTATGTTTGCTACTTTAATCAAACTTTAATCAAAATGCATATAGAGATAGACTCACATTTTGCTCCAACTGGAAAGTTCACTATCAATATCTTGTTAGAAATGATCAAGGTTGGCATTGTAAGGTTACCAACAATCGTGTCATCTATATCTTCCACTATCAATTGGGAATTAGTCTTTAAGTAACACTTTTAATACCTCACACTGGTTGGATGCAATGCATGTTGATGTCACAGCACCTATAACATTTCCTTGACTTATCACTGCTACTGTATATTCAAACTTAATTACTCTCTAAATGTATGTGACATAAAGAAAGTATGAATTCAAAATGTTCTAACTGAATTACTTTGCATTCTGACGTTTTATACTGTGCCCAATAATTGCTTTCCTGCTGGTCGCTGCATGCTCTGAACACATATGGTGATTATTTTCATAATTCCCCTAATAGCTGTGATTCACCAGATCACTAGTGTATGCTGGCAATAAATAGCCTGGTTATTTGTTACAGTCCCCACAACCTTCCATGTGCTGGTATAACGAATTGCTGTGGCAGCTGACTGACTAATCAGCAAACATCACAGTATTGCCCTACAGTGGCTTGTTCATTAGCACATCTACCTTGCAGCACTACTGTAGGTTCACTGGTTTTAATTGATATCAGGATGCTATCTGCATCAATTTTGTATGTCCTTTCCGTGCTTGTGCACACTTGCATGCTGTTTAGTGATGAATAAAATGTACCAGAGTTCAGTGTAGATTTGGCAAATCTTATCAAAGTATGGCTGAAGAATCAAAACTACACTGGAAATAATGGAAGCTAACCCTTACAAATCAGTCATGGTGTTTTTTTGTTTTGTTTTTTACAAAAGGCAAGGGACTGTGCAAACAAAGGGCATTGAGCACATGTACTAAAGCAAACAAAATCCTGTTTGGCGGGGAGCAGCGATCTTAACAATGCTTAAAGTGAAGCATTAAAAATGCAAAATTCTTTAAAAAAAAACATGCTAGGTGGATGCCCTAAACCTGCCTGTTAAATGGTGCATATGTACAATTTATACAACCTACTACAGCAAGACTGATATTAAAAGAAAAAATTCTGTTTAAATCACCAATAAATGAAAGCTCTTAGCTGCTTCCTACTGTTTGTACACAAATGGACAGGGATTTTCTTCATCAATAGCAGAGCGTTATCCTAGATGTGGGGCTATTATAGATCTTAATAGGGAAATGGGGTTTTCGCTTAAATTACATACCATATCCTCACCCTTGATGAAAAAAAAACAATAGAAAAGTATGGAGTTTTTCTCTAAAATCCATAAGAGACCCTTATCAGAGCAGGTCAGGCATGGGGAGAGAATGAGTGTGTGCTCCTCTGCCTGAACCACACTAGGCTGCATGCACTCAACATGAGGAAGGTACCTTGTAAGGGGGGAACCTCCTGTCAAAGCATCTTGATGCTTGGTAATAAGAAGCTCTCTTTAAATATAAGGGGGTCCCAGGTACCAGCTCCCCCATGTGAATGAGAAAGGAGACCCTCCCCCAACGAGTTACGCCGGCGTATCAGTAGATACATTGACGTAACTCGCAATCTAAGCCCGTTGCATGTTTAAGTGTATGCTCAAACTGAGATACACTTAAACCTACCTAAGATACGATGGCCTATCTTAGGGTGCAATATTTCCACTGCCCGCTAGGTGGTGCTTCCATTGAGTTTGGCGTAGAATATGCAAATTAGTAGATACACCGATTCACGAATGTACGCTTGCCCATCGCAGTAAAGATACGCCGTTTCCGTAAGAGGTATGCTGGCGTAAAGATAAAGCTGCCCCCTAGGTGGCGTAGCCAATGTTAAGTATGGAGGTCGTTCCCGCGTCGAAATTTTGAAATTTTATGTTGTTTGCATAAGGCGTCCGTGAATGGGGCTGAACGTAATTTACGTTCACGTCAAAAGCAATGACGTCCTTTGCGACGTCATTTGGAGCAATGCACACTGGGATATTTTACGGACGGCGAATGCGCAGTTCGTTCGGCACGGGGACGCGCTTCATTTAAATGATACACGCCCCCTACCCACTAAATTTAAATTCCGCCGGGTGATTTACGCTACGCCGCCGCAACTTTACAGGCAAGTGCTTTGTGAATAAAGCACTTGCCTGAAAAACTTGCGGCAGCGTAACATAAATGACATACGTTACGCCGATTTAAAGATCCGCTCTCCTACCTGAATCTGGCACTGTATGTACAAAGTAAACAGTAATTAAAGTGGACCTATCATATATATATATATATATATATATATATATATATATATATATATATATATATATATATATATATATGTTTTCAGGGTAAGTGTATGCATACTAAGTAATGTGTAAATGTAATACTCACAGGTATTTATTAACACTCACCATACTCCTCCTGACAATGCCTTTATCTGCAACCGCATTATCCAAAGCTAACGTTTACATACTAAACCGATATGCTGGCACAAAGATGACAAAATAATATAATTCCTGGTACCTGTGCAGTTCTTGGCTCTGTTTCCTCTGCTGCTGACTTGCTGCAAAAATATATTTTTTCTCTCAGTTGACTGGGAAGAAAAGACTGAGAATGAGACTAATAAATGCTTGCTACTGTCTGCAGCAGGCTAATGGCTTTATTTCAGCCTAGGCCAAGTCACTCACTTAGAACTCAAGATCTGCTTTTAAACTATACAGCATTTTTGAATGGTGCTGTTATATATTACTGCATATTACCTTAACAAAACAATACAACTACCTCTCAAACAGGGTATAGCCTTTCTTTTGTTATTTACAATGTATCACCTGTTTTACTAATTAATGTTAAACATGTACTGTACTAAAAATGCTACCATGCACACTGTTGGTTAGTGATTGGCTTTCTTTGGACTGTAACTATACTCAATGTAGGATTTGCAATTCTAACTGCACTTTTCATTCTTCGTGTGTTTACAAAAAAAAAATCTGAAAACTCCAGCATTGTTAGTTCTTATTTGTACCAAATGCATCACTAAGTACAAATGTTGCCATGGAAATTAGTTTAGCAATGAAGACTGATTACCAGAACACACTAATTCCTGATTATGGGGCTTGTTGAGTTAAGAATATCCCTGTTCATTTTTAGAAAAGGTAAAGGATTAATCAGCACTTGTTCCAGTACACAATCTATTCCTTTTATGCATGCAAATAAACCACACAGACTACATTTAAAAAAAGATGTGTACTGTGCAGGGCAGCCATCATAAATTTTGGGGCCCCTTACACAGCTTTAGGCCTGGGCCCCCCGGGCCCGACCCCAACATTCCCCAGGGCCCTACTACTGGTCATCTCACCGAATCTGCCCACTGGCCATCTCACCAAGTCCTTCGGTGCACTCTCATGGGTGGGGAAGCGTTGTGGAGACTGGAGGGATGGATGGTGATGGGCGTAGGTGGGAAAGCATTGTGGAGACTGGAGGGATGGATGCAAACATGTGGAAGAAGGTGCTCTAGTCAGATGAGACCAACATTTTACTTTTTGGCCTTAAAGCAAAACACTATGTGTGACAGAAAACTAATAGTACACATCACCCTGAATACACCATCCCCACCGTGAAACATGGTGGTGGCAGCATTGTGTCATGGGGATGCTTTTCTTCGGCAGGGACAGGGAAGCTGTTCAGAGTTGATGGGAAGATGGATGGAGCCAAATACTGGGCAATCTTAGAAGAAAACCTGCTAGAGTCTGCAAAAGACTGGAGACTGGGATGGAGGTTCACCTTTCAGCAGGACAACGACCCTAAACTTTCAGCCAGAGCTACAATAGAACGGTTTAGATCAAAGCATATTTATGTGTTAGAATGACCCAGTCAAAGTTTAGACCTAAATCCAATTGAGAGTCTGTGGCAAGACTTGAAAATTGCTGTTCACAGACGCTCTCCATCTGACAGAGCTAAAACTATTTTGCAAAGAAGAATGGGCAAAAATGTCACTCTCTAGATGTGCAAATCTGGTAGAGACATACCCAAAAAGACCTGCAGCTGTAATTGCAGCTAAAGGTGGTTCTACAAAGTATTGACTCAGGGGGCTAAATACCAATGCACTCCACACTTTTCACATATTTATTTGTAAAACAATTTAAAAAAACATTTACAATGTTCCTTCCACTTCACAATTATGTTCCACTTTGTGTTGGTCTATCATATAAAATACATTTATGTTTTTGGTTGTAACATGACAAAATGTGGACAATTTCAAGGGGTATGAATATTTTTTCAAGGCACTGTATATTTGTGTTTAAGCCCATCTGTGTGGTTGAAATGTTGTTTTATTAGGGACAAAATGCAGCAAGATAAATGCTTATATCATTAATAATATTATTATTTTTTTATACAGGCTTAATTTTGTGCCAACAATTTGTGGAGCACTTTACAACATGAGGGCAGACTGTATACTGTAGGTGACTGCGATATTGTGTCAATCTCGCTCCCTTTCTCGGCGAGATTGACCACCTATGAGCCCCGTCGTGGGAGCCAGCGGAGTCCCATCATGCTCCGGGACCCACGGAGCATGATGGGACTGTGACGCCATAAGAGGCCTATATAAATCGGTGCGAGCCGTGCACCTGGAATTACAACGGGAGGAAGCGACGTGTCAACATAAAAAGAAAAGAAGAAGGCAGAAGACGGCAAAGAAGAGCGGGCTGCGCCGACGCTAGTAAGAGAGCTAAAAAGAAGATAGCGGCGGCCAGCCCCGACGAAGGCACCGGAGAGCGAGCGGGAGAAGAACCAGGAAACGCCGAGACGACAGCGGAGAGCGGAAAAGGTGGAAGAAGACCCCTCGGAGAGTGGAGAAGACCCCCCCGGAGAGCGGAGAAGACCCCCCGGCGCTGACTAATAAATTATTTTAAAACCCTGTGTTGTGTGTTTATTTTATTGACACTTTGCCTCCAGGTGAATGGGTAAGGGTACAATGTACCACATATTTATTCACCTAGGGTGGGGGGCTGGTATCTGGGGGCCCCTTATTAAAGGGGGCTCCCAGATTCCGATAAGCCCCCCGCCCGCAGACCCCGACAACCAACGGCCAGGGTTGACGGGAAGAGGCCCTGTCCTTATCAACATGGGGACAGGGTACACCCAACCCCACCATGTTGAGAGCATGGTACGGCTCAGGAGGGGGGGGGGGCGCTCGCTCGTCCCCACTTCTTTCCTGACCGGCCCAGGCGGCATTCTTGGATACGGGTCTGGTATGGATTGTGGGGGGACCCCCATGCCGTTTTTTCAGCGTAGGGGGTTCTCCTTACAATCCATACCAGACCTAAGGGCCTGGTATGCCCCTGGGGGGGAACCCATGCCGTTTTTTTATTTAAAATTTTCCCCCTCATGATTCATACCAAACGCTGCGGCTAGAATTGGCGGGAATCCAAGTCGGATGCCCGTCGCTTCTATGACGCACTCGCTGGAATGTGCTTTTTCTATTCCAGCGAGTGCGAGATGTCGGCACCATGTCGCCGAGAATCAGCAAATCTAAAAATCTAAAATGATAGCCTAATTTAGACAGGTAAATATAGCAGGAAGGTCTGATAGGGTCACTAGAACACATAAACTTTCTTTTCACACAAACACATGGAAGGAGTATCCCCATCCATGTGAATTTTTAGATTTTCTGACCTTATTCTGAAACACCAGACAGTAAAGAATTGTGTGTACCATAAATGCCCAGGCTTCTTTTTTTGCCAAGCCTTCCACACTATATTCTGTTAATCAGCTGCACTCTATAAGCCAGGGGTGCCCAACCTTTTGAAGGGTGAGTGCCACTTAAGCGACTTGGTAACCGCTTGCGGTCCACAATGAGCAGAGCGGGTGGATAGAATGTTCATATCTGCTCTGCATATGCGGACACTGACACAGCTCACTATACTTTTTAGCAGATCGTATTGGAGGTAGGACACAAGTTTGTTTATGTCTTCCACTACTTACAGGTGAATGGAGGGTCCAATTGGTTGGACTGTCCATGTGAAAGGAGCCCATGGTTGCTTTCACACTGATGAGCTGCGGTTTACCCACACCACAGGTGCAATGCAGTGTACCTCCAGCTTCCCTGCACTTTGCAATAGACTTCTATTATATTCTGCAGGTTTGGTGCACTTTCAGAAAGCTCACCAAACTCGCAGGTAATAACAGAAGTCTATAGCTCAGTGCAGGTAACCCACCGGTAAACTAATCTGCACCTGCGGATCAGTTTTAAAGCAACCCAGTAACCACTGTGATGTTAGTAATAAACTGACCTTTAATAACAGTATCCTATTCCATCCCAGAGCAGGAGTTTGCGCACATCAGAGGGCTCTGCGGGCCACATGTGGCCCCCGAGCCACTGTTTCGGCACCCCTGCTATAAGCAATACAAATAGGGCATGTAAGGATATGTAGACTATGGTTAAAAAAAAACGCAATGGGTGAAGGTAGTGGGTGATAACCATCAAGATGATAGGTGTTGCGCTTCAAGTTGCATTTTGTGACACAGAGTTTCCATTAAGTGCAGGTGAACAAACATTTAAAATCTGAAGAGGAAGAGGAACATTTTTTTTTTCATATTTATAAACATAATCTGTCACTTGAGTATTTGTATGAGAAACTGCAGCATATAATTTGTGATTCTGTAAAACTTCAGACCTCATGCCACCATACTCTGGTCATGTCCAGTTATATATGTTACTTACTTTATATAAAGAGTACAATTATGTAATAAAATTAATTAGGAAGAAAAAGCTTTCAAAATAAAAGATACAATATAGATATTTCTATTACCATGGTCCTATAATATATTAAAGTTTACAATTTCAATTAAGTAATAATTATATAATCTTAACCAAAGCAACAGTGAACAGTTTATAAGTTAATGATCAATTCATTACAGTAATGACATACAAAGTCTTTACAGAGTTGAATGCCTTCATCATTGGTCTCATTAACAACTATTCAAACTTGTTATGGTGCTCAGATAAAGCTAAGATGAAGAAAGTGAGAGGAATTTGTCAGTGCAAAAAAAATTGTTCAAACAAACTGCACAACAAAAGCTAATAAGACGTAATTATTTGGACTGAAAAGGTAAATTACAGTTGTTAATGATGTAAAGGATCAAATGTTAAAGTACTGCCTCATAATATGAGCGGTAATGGAAAAGAGTCAGTATGCCAACCCACTTGGGAGTATTTTTGTTTTGAATGGACCTTGAACTTATGTGACTTAGCTTTAAATTGTCTCAAGCAGTCCACACACTACTTAGATTTCCCTCATTTGTAATTAGAAAAGAGTCTAAGCTATTGTTACTAATACATAAATAAACCTTCCCTAACAAAACAATTAAAGGAGTATATTAAAAAAATGCTGTGTGAATGTCTCAAGCCTTTCAATGTAATTTGTTTAATATATTTATTGCCTGTGATTGTCAGCTCCACCTAGTGGGCAAGTGGTATTTTCATGATTATTTCCTAGGAAATAAAAATATTATGCAAATGATGGTGAATATTCATAGTGGTTGTGTGAACGCGTGAGACATTCACACAACACAATTTCAATAAATAGACCCCAAAGTGTTACCTAAATATAATACTTAAATCGTACTATATCGAAATGCCTTGTAAAAAGGAAATTCCTCTAGCCCTTGTAGTCGTGTGTATCTTTTCTTCAGAAGGCTCTTTTGACAATAAAGGCCCATAAATCACACCACTGTTTAACCAATATAGGAGACATTTAACAGTAATATGTATCCTCACACCTCCCAAGCCAAATAAAATAAATTAACAAATGCCACTTCCTCGTACTTTGTCCATCTTTCAAAGCAAAGCTGTATAAGCTAGAAATAATAAACAAAACCTTTCGCCATTAAGAAAAAATATATGTGATTTATCACACTAGGCATGTGCATATGCGCTACCTCTGAAAGGGACACTTCTGCATGGATCCCCTCCATCTTATCCCCCCTCTACATTTTTTTTTAAGTTGCCTTGCTGATTTGTTGCAGTGACAATTAATCCTTTACTATCTGCTGCTTTTCTATGATAGCTGTCATTCAGAAGGTCAAATTATGCTGAGCTCGTTAGCATTGATTATATCTGCATGGCTGCAGATAGCAGAGAATCAATAAGACGTCCAAATTCCCCAGATTCGGTGTGAGGGTGTTAAAGGTAGTTGTGAGGGTACTAAGTGGGACAAAAATGGAGAAATAAAGTTACAGAAGGTCAATTCACCGTCACAACCCTTAGTATCTGGTGACATGTAACTCCTTTGGAAGTGGTTGGCCCCCTTCTCAAACATTATCAGCTAATATAGTAGCCGTCTAATAACACATTAGTGCTCTTAACATGTCAGCTCTCAAGTGATAGATCAGTGTCAGGGGCTGTGATAACTTTTCAGGTCTCTGCAAACAAATCAGCAGTCTTATGCCACGTACACACGAATGGAATTTCCGATGAAAAAAGACCGATGGTCATTTTTCATTGGAAATTCCGATTGTGTGTGGGCCCCATCGGACTTTTTTCCATCGGTGTTTAGAAATAGAACATGTTTTATTTTTTTCCGATGGAAAAAAAAAACAAGTGGAAATTCCTATCGTCTGTGTGCCACTCCGATGGAGAAAAAACCCACGCATGCTCAGAATCAAGTCGACGAATGCTCGGAAGCATTGAAATTCATTTTTCTCGGCTCGTCGTAGTGTTTTACATCACCGCGTTTTGGACGGTCGGAATTTAGTCTGACAGTGTGTATGCAAGACTGATGTAAGTCAGCTTCATCTGAATTCCGACGGAAAATTCCATCGGAAATGCACACTAGGCAGCAGAAAAAAATGGCATGGAGCATACTGTACACGCGTTTAGGCGCGTTTGCATTCATAAGCGCTTTTTCCACAAAACACTACAAAAAATGTACAGTTAAAAATGCTTGATGTGCCTAAATGCCTTGTTTAACCACTTGCCTACTGGACACTTTCACCCCCTTCCTGCCTATGCCAACTTTCAGCTTTCAGTGATGTTGCACTTTGAATGACAACTGCACGGTCATGCAACACTGTACCCAATCTAAATTGTTAGAATTCTTTTAAGACAGATCGAGCTTTCTTTTAGTGGTATTAAATCACCACTGTGCTGATAAGGCTGCACTTATATGCTGCACTGATGGGCACTGATAGGCTGTATGGATGGGCACTGATAGGCAGCATGGATGGGCACTGAAGGGAACTGATGAGGAAGCACTGATGAGGCTGCACTGATAGGCATTGATAGGTGGCATTGATGGGCACTAATGGGCACTGATAGGCATCGTTGAGAGGCATTACTGAGATGTGGCACTGATTGGCACTGACAGACATCACTGATTTGCACTGATTGGCAGCACTAGTGGGAACAGATTGGCAGCACTGGTGGGCACAGATTGGTAGCATTGGTGGGCACTGTTGGGGCTACATTGATAATCAGGACACTAATTATCACTGCCCTGATTTTTAGTGCAGATGTCTCCTGTGCGGATTTGCTGTTTTTTTGGCTCTCCTCTCCTCATGCCCTGGCAGCATGAGGGAGGATTGGCAATAGCTGGCAAATCCTGTTTATATCCAGGATCAGCTGTAATTGGACACTGCTGATCACATGGTAAAGAGCCGCTGTGGTTGGCTGTTTACCCCTATCTGTGATCAACTGCATCCAAAGGACATCATATGAAGGCTTCCTGGCAAAGTGTGGCCTCACTGTAGGGGTTTTAGCGGGGTCACACCAGACCTTTATTTTCTTTCACTGTAGGGGTTAATCATGCTTAGGTGTGTTTAGGTGTGTCAAGTGTTTTCTCTGCCAAAAGTTCCTCTCAAAAACACACCTGATGGGTTTTTTTCAGCCTGTAAACACTCATCTAAAAAATTTGCCTATAAACGCCCAAATGTGCATGGACACATAGGCTAACATAGAGTTGCTTCTACAGGCTTACAGAAAAAAAAACAAAAAAACACCTGTATGATCAGCATTTTTTATGCCCAGTGTGCATGAGGCCTCAAACATGTCTGCATTGTGTAACACTTCTTTGGAACTTTCGATACATCGTAGTGCTCTGACAATATAGTCAGTTTATAGGGAAAAAAGCTTTCAGGGTGAAAAGTAAAATGTTCCCCTCCCCCCACATTTTTTTTATATATTAATAACACTAGTTATCAATAACCGCAGCACACAAATTTACAGAAGTATGGATATCTGTGCTAAAAGAGTATTAATAACTTATCCTACCAAAAAGGTCTGTTGCATCTGATTGTTTTGCAAGACAAGCAAAAGTTTTTTAATAAATTGTGACTTGATATACAAGCAATGTCTTGATATAAGTAGCGTCATGTCACAACTGATTATAAAAGAGAAGAGAGGCACCTCTAAGTGTAGCAATATGGTTACATTTAATGAAGGTGCAACATTTAGCAAACTCACATGGTTGATGATTAAATGAGGCACATCTAAGTATGCCGGCTTCCAGGGAAAAATTGGCCACGTAGACCAGGGGCAGGCAACCTCGGCTCTCAAGCTGTGGTGCAACTACAAATCCCATCATGCCTCTGCCTCTAGGAGTCATGCCTGTTATTGTCAGGGTCTTGCAATGTTTCAAAACAGCTGGAGGGCCGAGGTTGTCTATCCCTGACATAGATCATCCTCCTCACCGCCCTTGACGTCATCCCTTCCACATTGGGCTTCACAAGCAGATCGCTCTACTGCAGAGTAGTCATCCCGGTCACCATTGCGGACTGACAGCGGTGAGAGTCGGCGGTGTGGAGGATGGTCTATGTGGATCGCTTTACCCCGGATGCCTGCATACTTAGATGTGCCTCTTTTAATCATCAATCATGTGACTTGCTAAATGTTGTACTTTCATTAAATGTAACCATATTGCTACACTTAGAGGCGCCTCTCTTCTTTTTTATAATCAGTAGCTCCTGCTGGATTTTGCTTCTAATCCCCTTGTGAAAATGGCCTATTGTGGATGGACTTATTATGGTTGCACAAACTGGTCATATTGCTATAATCTTTTTATATGGACTATAAGCTGAAGGATCTATGTATAAACGGTCGTGGAACAAATCATTTGAGTTTCCATTATTCCTTATGGGAAAATTTGCTTTGATATGCAAGTGCTTTGGATTACAAGCATGTTTCTGGAACAAATTATGCTCGCAATCCAAGGTTTTACTGTAAATATTTCTCACGGTACAGATTTCATTAATTTAATTTATAAATAGCATACAGCTCCAAATTAGAGTATGAAGCTCAACATAATAATGCATGTACTGGTCTTTTTAACACATGTATGTATGTATGTATGTATGTATGTATGTAAGTCTATGTGAGGAAATATAATGATAGATAGAGGGATATAGTTTTGATATAGGCATTGGTCAAAGTATCAGCAGAGATGGAGGAAATCACAGTACATGGGTACAATGTCCTACATTCCTAACTCCCCCATGTGTGATGTGCAAAGATTGCCACAGAAATGAAATCTCTGTAGAGCATAAAGGGTTTTGTCTATATATAGAAAGAGAGTTTTCACAACAGATGGAATTCAATTACTGCACAACCCACCAATTTAGTAAAAACAAACATTGATCAATAAATATCAATACATATCACAACAACAAATTAGGTATACTGTATGCAACATGGAACTAAAAGCAAACCAAATAAATAATAAGCAAACATGGTTTACCCAAAAATGTATGGCCCGGATTCACAGACAGCAGGCGCACATTACGCCGCTGTAACGCAAACAATATATGCTACGCCAACGCAGCGCAGAGAGGCAAGCATGGAATTCACAAAGCCAGTGCTCCCTACACTGCCCTGGTGGAAGTGGGCGTGAGCCATGCAAATGAGACGTGACCCCATGCAAATGATGGGCCGAGCGCCAGACAGATACGTATCACGAACTGCGCATGCGCCGAGACGTGGATGCATCCCCCTGCGCATGCTCACAACCATGTCGGAACAACTGCCTAAAATACGCCGGATCACTGCGTAAGGCGTGAACGTAACCTACGCCCAGCCAGACACGTCCAATGTAAAATACGCCGGCTTGTGTTCCCTGGTGCAGACCTTTGTATGTCTGCTGCTGAGTTACACCTCCTTTATGTGGAACAACTTTACGCCGGCCGTACAACTTACGCGCACTGGGTCAGACGCACGTATGTTCGCGAATCGCCGTATTTCACTCATTTGCATATTTGAATGGGTAATCAATGGGAGCGCAACCATGCGTCCAGGCTAAATGTATGCCCACCCTACGCCGGTGTAGGCAAGTTACGTCGGTGGGATGAAGACTGTTTTTAGGCGCATCTTAGTTTGTGGGTCTGGCGCACACATACGCCGGGCGCACATTTGCACTTCGTTGGCGTAAAGTGATTTACGTTGGTGTAAATGCTTTGTGAATCCGGGCTATTGTCTTCTTCAGCAATACTATATTAGAGTTGAGGAGCCACCACTAGGGGCCACCCAGGCTCTGCTGCAATGCATTAGCACAGCAGTAAGCCGAATAACAGGAAAGGAGAGCAGAGTGGGCAGCACAATGATTAAGGGTTCTTCTGCTTCTTTATTGTCCAATCAGCATGTTGGGGTTGTGATTTGACCAACTGTGCTGCTCCAGCTGCAATGGAGGTTGAGAACCCGACTGTGATTTTTTGGTTGGATGCCCAGGTCCTAAAACTGGGTGCAGAAAACTGTAAAACCTTTTTGCACGTAAAATGATTCCTGTACATGTATTTCAACTACAGTATATATTCAGTTACATTCCTGAAGTTTAGCTTTATTATGCCAGTCCTCAGTTAAACATCAGTCATTTTACCTGGCTAGCATGTCTTGCTATGACAACAATTTTAATATGTCAGAATATGTCAACACTGTGGTAAGATGTCAGAATTCCGTAATTATCATCACACTGGTCAACAATATAGTAATAAGTCAGTGATCTGATCAAACAAAATCATGTTCTACATCTCAGTACTTTGCAGGACTGTTGTTGTGCCCTGTCATGAAGGACATGTTTCTTCCTTTGTCTCCTGGGCCAGCAATTTCTGCACTTTACGGCTATGTGGGAGTCCCTGCAAAGACATAGGTCATGTCACTTATAGCTATGCACATGCAAATGCATAGTGTTAAAGTGCCCTGTACAGTAAGGTGACCAGATTTTTTAAATGAAATCCGGGGACATTTTTTTTTACTGGTAATGGTTGCCGCGGCCACCACCTGACTCACAGCCTGTCAAGTCGTACTCTCTGGGCCCCGGCTACTACTGGGTGGGGAGCGGAGGAAGATCACTCCACCAGGGAAGGCAAGGAGATAGGCAGGTGGCGGGCCGGGACTTGAGCCAACGCAGAAGCGGGGAGGGTGTAATTCTGATGCCTCAGATCCTGTTAAAATCCAATCCAGGGACAAAACTGGGGACAGACTTGATCCGGGGACAGTGTCCTCAATTCGGGGACTGTCCCCGGAAACCGGGGTTGTCTGGTCACCCTAGTGTACAGAGGCCAGAGAGAGAGCAGCCCACATCTAAGGGTAGCTATTCTAGGCTCCTTCTCTGCTCAGAAGTGGAATATGACGCAAGCCTTATGCCACGTACACACGATAGCTCCTTTGCCTGGCCAAATCTCATATGAACTTTGACGGAATTCCATCGGAGAAAAATAGAACATGTTCTATATCTAATGGAATATCTGATGGAATTCATTGGAATTTCCGATAAAAAAACTCTGATGGGGCTACACATGATCTGAATATCCGATGGAAAAAGTCAGTCAGACTTTTTCCATAGGAAATTCCAATTGAGTGTACAAGGCATTAGGAAAATACCTAGGAGAATTTCCTTTTACTAGAATCCAGACAATACTTTGGGCCTGATTCCCAAAAAAGCTGCCTAACTTAACTTTCAGCAGTTAAGTTACACTGACTTAAAATTTCTACCTAAGGGCCATATTCTCAAACAAGTTACGTAGGCGTATCAACAGATACGCCTACGTAAGTCCGTTTCCTATGTTTAAGTGTATTCTCAAACTGAGATACACTTAAACATGCCTAAGATACGACAGCTTGCGCCGTTGTATCTTAGGCTGCAATATTTACGCTGACCGCTAGGTGGCGGTCAGCATAGAATATGCAAATGACTAGTCACGCCGATTCTCGAACGTACGCTTGCCCGCCGTAGTGTTTTAACGTCGTTTCCGTAAGCGATACGCGGCGTAAAGATAAAGATGCCCCCTAGGTGGCGTACTCAATGTTAAGTATGGCCGTCGATCCCGCGTCGAAATTTCAAAATTAAACGTCGTTTACGTAAGTCGTCCGTGAATGGCGCTGGACGCCATTTACGTTACAGTCAAAACAAATGACGTCCGTGAGACGTCATTTAGCGCAATGCAAGTCGGGTAATTTACCCGACGGAGCATGCGCATTACGATCGGCGCGGGAGCGCGCCTAATTTAAATGATCCACGCCCCCTGCCTGGATCATTTGAATTAGGATGGCTTACGCGGGTGGACTTTACGCGATGACGCCGCAAGTTTACAGGTAAGTGGTTTGGGAATCCGGCACTTGCCACTTAAACTTGCGGCGGCGTAACGTAAAGTACATACGTTCCGCCGCCTGAAATGTATGAGAATATGGCCCTAAGTGCCTGATCCACAAAGCACTTACCTAGAAATTACACGCCGTGTAACTTAAGTGCCTCCGTCGCAAGACGGTCCTCCTCTCCGGGGGGCATTTAAAATTTAAATGAGGCGCGTTCCCGCGCCAGCCGTACTGCGCATGCGTGCGACGTAATTTTCCCGACGTGCAGCGCGCGAACGTAATTTACGGCGGGCTTTGTGGATTGCGACGGGACACTAAAGTTGCGACGGGTGAAAAAAAAAGCGACGGGAAAACAAAAACGAAAAATTGTCAGCGTCGCTCGGCATGCATTCCTGAGAGGGAGAACTCCATGCCAATTTTCAAAGAAAAAACCGGCATGGGTTCCCCCCCAGGAGCATTCCAGGCCCTTAGGTCTGGTATGGGTTGTAAGGAGACCCCCCCTACGCCAAAAATTAGACGTAGGGGGTCCCCCTACAATCCATACCAGACCCGTATCCAAAGCACGCTACCCGGCCGGTCAGGAAAGGGAGTGGGGACGAGCGAACGCCCCCCCCCTCCTGAGCCGTGCCAGGCCGCATGCCCTCAACATGGGGGGGTTGGGTGCTCTGGGGCAGGGGGGCGCACTGCGGGCCCCCCCACCCCAGAGCACCCTGTCCCCATGTTGATGAGGACAGGACCTCTTCCCGACAACCCTTGCCGTTGGTTGTCGGGGTCTGCGGGCGGGGGCTTATCGGAATCTGGGAGTCCCCTCAAATAAGGGGGCCCCCAGATACCGGCCCCCCACCCTAAGTGAATGGATATGGGGTACATCGTACCCCTACCCATTCACCTGGAGGCAAAAAGTAAAAGTTATTAAACACACAACACAAGGGTTTTTAAAATAATTTATTAGTCTGCTGCGGAGGCCCCCCCTGTCTTCTTTATTAGCTCTAATACCAGGGGGGCTTCTTCTTCCACTCTCCGGGGGTCTTCTCCGCTCTCCGGGGGGGTTTCTTCTTCCGCTCTCCGGGGGGGGTCTTCTCCGCTCTCCGGGGGTCTTCTTCTATCTTCGCCGCTCTCCGCTGTTGACTCGGCGCACCCCGGTTCTTCTGCAGCTGTCCGGTGCCTTCTTCTTCAGCGCTGGCTGCCTGCTATCTTCGTGTGTTAGCTCAATTACTAACAGGCAGCCAGCGCGGTCTTCTGTGACGTCAGGTTCTTCTCTTGTCTTCTCCTCCCTTCTTCCGATGTTGACACGTCGCCTCTTCTCACTGCAATGATGGAAGCGCGCCTTGCATCCCATTTATATAGGCATCACGTCCCATCATGCTCCGGTAGGTACCCACGTGGTGGGTGCCTACCCACGTGCACCCACCACGTGGGTACCTACCGGAGCATGATGGGACGGTGATGCCTATATAAATGGGATGCAAGGCGCGCTTCCATCATTGCAGTGAGAAGAGGCGACGTGTCAACATCGGAAGAAGGGAGAAGAAGACAAGAGAAGAACCTGACGTCACAGAAGACCGCGCTGGCTGCCTGTTAGTAATTGAGCTAACACACGAAGATAGCAGGCAGCCAGCGCTGAAGAAGAAGGCACCGGACAGCTGCAGAAGGACCGGGGTGCGCCGAGTCAACAGCGGATAGCGGCGAAGATAGAAGAAGACCCCCGGAGAGCGGAGAAGACCCCCGGAGAGCGGAGAAGACCCCCCCCCGGAGAGCGGAAGAAGAAACCCCCCCGGAGAGCGGAGAAGACCCCCGGAGAGTGGAAGAAGAAGCCCCCCCTGGTATTAGAGCTAATAAAGAAGACAGGGGGGGCCTCCGGAGCAGACTAATAAATTATTTTAAAAACCCTTGTGTTGTGCGTTTAATAACTTTTACTTTTTGCCTCCAGGTGAATGGGTAGGGGTACGATGTACCCCATATCCATTCACTTAGGGTGGGGGGCCAGTATCTGGGGGCCCCCTTATTTGAGGGGACTCCCAGATTCCGATAAGCCCCCGCCCGCAGACCCCGACAACCAACGGCAAGGGTTGTCGGGAAGAGGTCCTGTCCTCATCAACATGGGGACAGGGTGCTCTGGGGTGGGGGGGCCCGCAGTGCGCCCCCCTGCCCCAGAGCACCCAACCCCCCCATGTTGAGGGCATGCGGCCTGGCACGGCTCAGGAGGGGGGGGGCGCTCGCTCGTCCCCACTCCCTTTCCTGACCGGCCGGGTAGCGTGCTTTGGATACGGGTCTGGTATGGATTGTAGGGGGACCCCCTACGTCGAATTTTCGGCGTAGGGGGGGTCTCCTTACAACCCATACCAGACCTAAGGGCCTGGTATGCTCCTGGGGGGGGAACCCATGCCGGTTTTGAATTTAAAAATTGCCGTGGAGTTCTCCCTCAGGAATACATACCAAATGCCGTCGCTTGAATGGGCCTTTACAAGGTGTGACTAATTTTCCACATTGTAAAACCAGCCCTAGTTTTGCGCAAGCAAATCGGAACTTACGCAGAAATCACAGTGCTGAAAAGCGTTGTGGATCTGCTTAAGTCCTCATTTGCATACTCAAAGCTGCATTTCAATGAGAAATGCCCCCAGCGGCGGATGCGGTACTGCATCCTAAGATCTGACCGTGTAAGTGTCTTACACATGTCAGATTTTCTGCCTAACTTTGGAAAAAGCCTTTAGAGGATCGTTTCCAAAGTTAGGCACAGACTGAACAGCAGTTCCGCCTGCGTATCTCTTTTGGGAATCAGGCCCTTTGTGTCTAAAGTATAGGTACATTTTTGCTTAAAGAGAGGAAAGCCAAATGTTTTCTTGTGGAAATGTTATTTTTTTTCTTGGTAAGAAATTTGCCCCAAGAGGGGTCTATTATTCTTTGGGAAGGGGTTGAAATTTTTGCTAGAAGGGTAGGGAGTGTAATTGGGTAATTTTATCTGGAAGGTAGGATGGATTTTTGCTTGGGAAGGATGGTCGATTTTTTCTTAGGGAGGATTTTTTCTTAGGCCCCATACACACGAGAGGATCCATCCGCTGAAAAATCTCAGAGGATCGGTTTCAGCGGATAGATCCCCTGGTGTGTACGTTCCAGCGGATATTTATCCGCGGATATTTCCGATTTCCAGCAGATAAAAATTTGTAGACATGCTAACAAATCTATCTGCTGGAATCGGCTCCAGCGGATCGATCCGGTGGTCTGTACAGACTCACCGGATCGATCCGTCCGAACCCATCCCTCGCATGCGTCGTAATGATTCAACGCATGCGTGGATATCCTGATATGACAGCGTCGCGCACGTAGCCGCGTCATCATCGCGGCGACGGCGCGAAACGTCACCGCGATGGGAATTCGGGACGGATTTTGATCCGATGGTGTGTACACTCCATCGGATCAAAATCCTCAGAGGATTTATCCGCAGATACGGTCCGGCGGACCGTATCCACGGATCAATCCTATCGTGTGTACCAGGCCTTAGAGATAGGGGAAAGGTGAGGGAGGAATTTTAGCATAGAGGGTAAGAAGGAATATTTGCTTGGAGGAAATGTTTTTTATTGAACGGTCATTCTGTCTTCATGTTTGTAAAGCCTAGTACACACCAGTAGTTTTTTTTTTGCTTATCCCAGCGGGTTGAATGAAAGAAAAATGGACAGCTCAGGTCAAAGCCACTGTACTAA
This sequence comes from Rana temporaria, assembly GCF_905171775.1. NCBI lineage: Eukaryota > Metazoa > Chordata > Amphibia > Anura > Ranidae > Rana > Rana temporaria. Next base: position 537,224,356 of record NC_053489.1, read on the forward strand.
CAAATCTGATGTTAGTACAACATTTTCCCCTGCTAAACTATTGTGTTCTGACAGGGGGAGAGCACTCCACCAGAACACTCCGGTCAGCGCTCTCAGCAATTGGTTGAGAGTGCTGATCGGGGGCCGGTCGAGAGACCTTTTTCAGTCTTGGGTCTTTCTACTTCTGTTGGACTGGCTGCCATACACACAGGCCGAATTTCGCCCGGTATCTATTGAACTGGCCAATGCCAACCGCCATCCAGCCCGTGTGTACTAGGCTTAAAGGGGTTGTAAAGATAAAAATTTTTTTCCTAAATAGCTTCCTTTATCTTAGTGCAGTCCTCCTCCACTTACCTCATCCTTCCATTTTGCTTTTAAATGTCCTTATTTCTTCTGAGAAATCCTCACTTCCTGTTCTTCTGTCTGTAACTCCACACAGTAATGCAAGGCTTTCTCCCTGGTGTGGAGTGTCGTGCTCACCCCCTTCCTTGGACTACAGGAGAGTCAGGACGCTCTCTACGTTGCAGATGGAGAAAGGAGCTGTGTGTTAGTGGGCGTGCTGTCTCTCCTGTAGTCCAAGGGAGGGAGCGAGCATGACACTCCACACCAGGGAGAAAGCCTCGCATTACTGTGTGGAGTTACAGACAGAAGAACAGGAAGTGAGGATCTCTCAGAAGAAATAAGGACATTTAAAAGCAAAATGGAAGGATGAGGTAAGTGAAGGAGGACTGCACTAAGGTAAAGGAAGATATTTAGGAAAGAACAATTGTACCTTTACAACCCCATTAAGTTACATACAGTATTCCTTTGTGCTGTGTGTTTTCTTTTAAGTTCAATGGAAATTGGAATTTTTATACGTAGTGAGTGCATTGTTGGTTCAATGAGGTCTGGATGAGACATAGTCAGGAACCTATTTAGATCTGTATGTGTAATAATTGCAACCTTCTATTTGGTTTTTAAGCCTACATACCAATAGGTGTTAACGGTGGAAGGTGGATATTTAGCACATGTTAAACAAAGTGCCTAATGCTGGTATATTAAATTTCATTGTTACTCCTGTCACATTCATTGTGCACCCTTCATCTTCTGCTAGGCTTCAGGGCAGTAATATGATGTGATATAGAGGCCTATTGGCCACTCTGAACACAAATTAATAAGAGCTGTCATTGCTGGTTTCCAGGACAGTGGATGAGAAATATAGCTAAAAGGGATATGGTGGCGGATGCTGCTGACTTCACCACTGTCAAAGTCACTACTCGGATCACACAAATGACATCTTGAGAAGGGGGAAACCTACATTAAAACATAAAATACAATCACTTTTCCTTGTATTGTTGTGAACTTCTGTTGCTGCTCAAGGCAACTATTTTTTTTTCTATTTTTGGATCATTGGTTTACTTCAAAATATATGAACTACATAAATCTGATAAAAGCTAAATGCATTTGCTCACAACACAATCTTCTTGTTAGGGATCAATGGTTCTGCATATTGCATGTAAACACGTCACACGCTGCAAAAACACAATTTCACTTGAAGGTCTATTGTGATCTATTAAGTAAAATTACTTTTTTATTACTTCTGGCTGAGTTTCAGATTGTGAAATAATTTAATCCTAACTGGTTCTGTTATTTTACCAGTACTTTTATATAAAATACCATGATCACATCAGAACATAGGGTCTTTGTCAGAAGTAATTAAAAAGGTTGTACATTCTGAAGGTCTTTTACCCTCATGCATTCTCTGCATTAAGGTAAAAACCCTTCTGGGCCTGATTCAGATACATCGGCGTATCTTTAGTGCGGCGTAGCGCATCTGATATGCGATACGCCGACGTAACATAGAGAGGGAAGATCACTATTCACAAAGCACTTGCCAACAAAGTTGCACCGGCGTAACGTAAATAGGCTGGCGTAAGTCCGCCTAATTCAAAGTAGGTGGAAGGTGGGCGTGATGTTTTTAAATGAATCGTGACCCCATGTAAATGAAGCGCCGAACGAACGGCGCTTGCGCGCGCATGCTCAGTATCACGTCAAATTTACTCCCTAACATACGCCGGCTCAATGCCTGTGACGTGAACGTAACCTATGCCCAGCCCCATTCACATACGACTTACGTAAATGACGTGAAAATCTACGGCTGTTCCGACGTCCATACCTTAACATGACTTACCCCTGCTTTATGAGGGGTAAACTTACGCCGGACGTAAGCCTTACGTAAACGGCGTAGCTTAATACGATGGGCACAAGTACGTTCGTGAATCGGCGTATCTAGGTAATTTGCATATTCGACACGTAAATCGAGCGCCCCTTGTGGCCAGCGTAAATATGCGCCCAAGATACGATGGCGAACTAAGACTTACTGCGGTCGGAAGAAGCCATATTTCAGGCGTATCTACCGTGTTTCCCCGAAAATAAGACCTACCCCGAAAGTAAGCCCTACTGTCATTTTTGGAGAAGGCTGCAATATAAGCCCTCCCCCGAAAATAAGCCCTAGTTTGGGGTTGTGTGGACTAGACTGTGTATGTTTCTTTGGTGAATACCTTTGTTGCGGCGCTACTCAGCTGATCCCCCGCTGCTCTACTTCTCTTCTGTCAGCGTGTATCTCAGCCCCCCTCCCTCTGTAGTGCTCAGAGCATAGAAGACCGATCAGGCGGGTCACGGAAGGACCAAGGAAGGCACTGTAGGAAGGTACGGTGCACACTTTACATGGTATTGGGGCTGTAATACAGTGCATTTTATGATTTTACAGGCACTTTTAACTCCATTCCAGGAGATGGGGAGAGAAGACAGCACATGACAAGCCCTACCCCGAAAATAAGCCCTACTGGGTCTTTTGTCAAAAAAATTAATATAAGACCCGGGCTTATTTTCGGGGAAACACGGTAGTATTGTGAATAAGGCGCATAGATACGACGGCGCATCTCTACACTTACGCTGCGTATCTGTAGATACGCCAGCGTAAGTGTTTTCTGAATCTGGCCCTGTGTGTTCTGCCCCCCCCCAGTCCCCTGTTATACTTACCTGAGCCTCATCTCAATCCAGCACTACTATCTCGATGCCAGAGAGCAGTGTCTCTCCCTACTTGCTCTTTTCTCACTGGACATGGAGACATTGGCTCCTGCTGCTGTCAAACGCTGCAGCTTGTGAGGAGAGAATGGAGGTGGGGACGAGCCCCTCTGTCTGTGTCAATTGACACACACACATCGTGGCTCAGAATAGAGCATATTTTTTTTTACTATTTTTAGATATACCGTGTAAATGGAACACATAACATATAATTTGGGCTTCTCACATTTGGCTGCAAAGGCAGAAAGACACTTTAAGGGATCAGTCCAATGGGAAATGCACCACAATATACATGTCCTGCACTTTGTTCCAGTACACAGTTCTACAATTCAATTTTTGTGTCATTTACAATATGTAGGTTATTTTTATTTTTGTATAACGTAGGGGTGGGTTAAACCCCTGTCAGTTGGTATTTTCTGTCTGTGTACTACTGTGGGGATACCCTTTTACTTCTTGTAAATGCAGAGATGCAACAGCAAGTTGGATGAAGTCTTCCAAAATTAGTAGAATTTCCTCCTTAGATAGGTTATCTTTAAAAAGGTACGTCCCCCTTGGAAGATTTCCCATTACCTCTTGTTCTTCAAACAACAATACAATTTTGGATTTCCTCTCACTTTATTTCACTGTGGCAATGTCGTCAGCACAAATAAAGGGTGAATCTCCTCAGCGGGGACAGGGACAACAATAAAACTTGACAAAGTGCCTAACCCTTCTCTACTCTCTCACAAAAAAAGGTTTTGCTTGAAAATACACTGTAAAAACGTGTAAACTGTCTTTAAAAAATGACAACATTCCTAATTGTAATGCTAATTGCAAAAAATATTTCAGCAAAAAAATAGGAATTAGAGCGTTTGTCACAAGGCAGTAACAAGCATTTAACAGTGCTATACAGACTTATTATTTTTTTACTGAATAAGGCCATGGATGCCTTGAGGGCTTTTTTGTGTGTACTGGGCCTTATAAAGGGCCTCTTAATAAAAATCAAGAAAAGGTCATTTGCCTTAGGGACACTATTAACAAGAAGCTCACTTAGAGAGTTGCCATTTATAAAAGTTGAAAATGTACAAAAATCTCAAATTCAAACTGTTTATATATATATATATATATATATATATATATATATATATATATATATATAGAGAGAGAGAGAGAGAGAGAGAGAGAGAGAGAGAGAGAGAGAGAGAGAGAGAGAGAGAGAGGCTTTGATTTATGCTTAATGCTCAAAGGGGTTGTAAATGTAATTTTTTTTTCCTAAATGGCTTCATTTACCTTAGTGCAGTCCTCCTTCACTTACCCTATTTTCCGGCGTATAAGACGACTGGGCGTATAAGACGACCCCCTAATTTTCCAGGAAATTTTTTGATTTTGGGATATACTCACTGTATAAGACTACCCCTTTCCTTCTAGTCTTTCTGGAAGCTGAGGGGGAGCCAGAACCGCTGACAGAAACAGGCTTTTTCAAATCTCACTGTGCCATTACATTACATTCCTCACTGTGCCATTACATTACATGCCCAGACTGTGCCATTACATCACATGCCCAGACTGTGCCATTACATTACATGCCCAGACTGTGCCACTGTGCCATTACATGCCCCCACATTGCCACTGTGCCATTACATGCCCCCACATTGCCACTGTGCCATTACATGCCCCCACATTGCCATTGTGCCATTACATGCCCCCACATTGCCACTGTGCCATTACATGCCCCCACATTGCCACTGTGCCATTACATGCCCCCACATTGCCACTGTGCCATTACATGCCCCCACATTGCCATTGTGCCATTACATGACCCCACATTGCCATCACTTACCCCTCACTTGCCTCTCACTGTGTCATCACTTGCCCCCACTGTGCCTGAACTTGTTGCCCCCCCAGTGCAATAACACTCACTTTTTTTTTTCCAGCGGTGACAGTCCCCCATGCTGCGAGCGCGAGCGTGAATGATTTCAAAGCCGCGCCTTCACTTCAGAGTGTTCTGTGATAGGCGGCACACATATTTTCCCAGCAGCGCCTCTGTTCTGTTTCCGCCTATCACGGACGTCTTCTCATCTCGTCCGAGGATGAGAAGGCATCTGTGATAGGAGGAACACAGAACAGAGGCGCTGCTGGGAAGATTTTTGTTCCTCCTATCACAGAACACTCTGAAGAGAAGGCGCGGCTTTGAAATCATTCACGCTCGCGCTCGCAGCATGGGGGACTGTCACCGCTGGGGAAAAAAAAGTGAGTATTGAGACCGTACCCGGCGTATAAGACGACCCCCGACTTTGGATGCATGTTTTTGCATCCAGAAAGTCGTCTTATACGCCGGAAAATACGGTACCTCATCCTTCCATTTTGCTTTTAAATGTCCTTATTTCTTCTGAGGAATCCTCACTTCCTGTTCTTCTGTCTGTAACTCCACACAGTAATGCAAGGCTTTCTCCCTGGTGTGGAGTGTCATGCTCGCCCCCTCCCTTAGACTACAGCAGAGTCAGGATGCCCACAAACACACAGCTCCTTTCTCTATCTGCAATGTAGAGAGCGTCCTGACTCTCCTGTAGTCCAAGGGAGGGGGCGAGCACGACACTCCACACCAGGGAGAAAGCCTCCCATTACTGTGTGTAGTTACAGACAGAAGAACAGGAAGTGAGGATTTCTCAGAAGAAATAAGGACATTTAAAAGCAAAATCTAAGGATGAGGTAAGTGAATGTAAAGGAATCTATTTAGGGGGAAAAAATTGTACCTTTACAACCCCTTCAAGCTGGTCATAGAGTGATCACTGGCTGAATGAGAAAAAAAAAAAACTACTTATCTATGGCCAGCTTTAGTAGTGACACACTGTGCTTGTTGCTTGCTGATTCTTCCCCAACATCATTCTCCCTACAAGTCTTCTAGATCTGTCTTATAATAGTATACATTCTAAATTAGGTTAACATCCCCAAGACTCCAGATAACCTGAGATTTAGCCAATTGGTTGTGTGATAATGCTAATAGAAATTAGCTTTCACTCACAGTAAGGAATACATTTTACAAAAAATAATATACAGGGGGTCCCCGACTTATGAACGCCTGACTTACAAACTTCTCCTAATAACGAACGGGACGCTGCGGGGACCATCTGCCATTCTGCGTGGATCATCTGCTGTTCTGCACATGCGCGGCCAGATGGAGCCTCGGAAAACATTGGAAAACATCGGAAATGTCCGTAATTGCCGTACTGCGCATGCGCAGCCCGACTTATGAACATTTACGGATTACAAAGAAGTCGGGGACCCCCTGTATACTATTTGGTAATGCTGACATGTTACCTACTATTTTATCTAAAATGTGTGTGCCCTAATAGGTCTAATTTAAAGCTTTTAAAATGTCTTCTCCTTTAAATTGATTTAAAATGTGGAAAGGTGAAAATGAAAAATGCCAAATACTGCTAACCTACATATCAGCTTTCAAAAATTGACAGTTTTCTTTTAGAATATACATGTAAATATATTGTGGCTTGTGTATAAAGAGTGCACTAATAGGAGCAGCTGGGCTGCATAAGAGACAGTTGGGAGCTGATTGATTGTGCAACAAGAAAAGTTCCTGTTTGTACAATTTTTATACCAAATTATTGTCATCTGTTTGTCAAATATGAATAATAAAAGCATACAGTGAAGCAAGATATTTTAACTTTAAAATGTATTTTTACTAACTCTATACCAAAAATATTACTTTATACATGTATACTTTATAACTTAGAGTCCATGCACAATGGCTTAAAGGAACACTAAAGGCAATATTTTTTTTTTAAATAACAAACATGTTATACTTACCTCCACTGTGCAGCTCATTTTGCACAGAGTGGCCCCGAATCCTGTCTTCTGGGGTCCTTCGGCGGCTGTCTCGGCTCCTCCTCGCACAAGCTTTCCACCTTCATGCGAGTGAGCTTGCATGATAGAAAGCTTTTGCGGGCACGCTCCCGTGATACAGCGGCGGGCATAGCCGCCGACTGTATCACTCGGCCCCGCCCCCGGCATGCCGCATCATCGGATGTGATTGACAGCAGCGCCAGCCGATGGCTGCACTGCTATCAATCCGTCCAGCCTAGCCAATCAACGCCCAGGCTGGGAACCGAAGAGGATCACGAGGACACGCGCGGGACTTTCGAGGGGTGAGGTAAGTAAAACGGGGGTTTGGGGGGGGCGGTACCGTCGGATGTTTTTAACCTTAATGCATAGGATGCATTAAGGTGAAAAAACATTTACCTTTACAACCCCTTTAAAAAATGCTGCTTCTACAGGAGTTTCGAGTCTTGCCTGTAAGAAGCAGCTCAATGTTATCCAATGTGTCTATGCACATAAGGACATTTAAAGGCATATTTTAAGCTCAGCGTTTAGAGGCAGGAAAAAAATGATTGGAGCTTTTTGGCAGAAAAAATGCTAAATACTACTAAACGTGCCTAAACCTGTGTACACAAATGCTCTACAGGTGCATCTCCAAGAAAATTGAATATCATCAAAAAGTTAATTTATTTTAGTAATTAAATTAAAAAAAAGTGATTCATTACATATGGAGCAATATACTTCAAGCCTTTCTTTCTTTTAATTTTGATGATCATGGCTTACAGCTAGTGAAAACCCAAAATTCAGTATATCAGAAGGTTAGAATATTGTGAAAAGGTTCAAAATTGTAGACTCATGGTGTTACACTCGAATCAGCTAATCAACTCAAAATACCTGTAAGGGTTTCCTGAGCCTTTAAATGGTCTCTCAGTCCGGTTCAGTAGGTTACACAATCATGGGAAAGACAGTTGTCCAGAAGACAGTCATTGACACCCTCCACAAGGAGGGTAAATCACAAAAGGTCACTGCTAAAGAAGCTGGCTGTTCACAGAGTGCTGTGTTCAAGCATAATAATGAAAGCTTGAGTGGAAGGAAAAAGTGTGGTAGAAAAGGTGCACAAGCAACAGGGATAACTGCAGCCTTGAGAGGATTTTGAAGCAAAGGCCAATCGAGAATTTAGAGGAGATTCACAAGGAGTGCACTACAGCTGGGGTCAGTGGTTCAAGAGCCACCACACACAGACGTATCCAGGACATGGGCTACAACTGCCACTCCTGAACTAGAGACAATGTCAGAAGCGTCCTACCTAGACAAAGAAGAGAAAGGACTAAATTGTTGCTTAGTGGTCCAAAGTCCTCTTTTTGGATGAAAGTAAATTTTGCATTTCATTTGGAAATCCAGGTGCCAGAGTCTGGAGGAAGAGTGGAGAGGTACAGAATCCAAGTTGCATGAGATCCAGTGTGAAGTTTCCACAGTCAGTGATGATTTGGGCAGCCATGTCATCTTCTGGTGTTGGTCCATTGTGTTTTATCAAGTCCAAAGTTAGCGCAGCCCTCAACCAGAAAATTCAGGAGCACTTCATGCTTCCCTCTACTTACCAGCTTTATGGAGATACTGATTTCATTTTCCAGCAGATTTTGGCACCTGCCAACACTACCAAAAGTACCAATACCTGGTTTAATGATCATGGTATCACTATGCTTGATTGGCCAGCAAACTCGCCTGACCTAAACCCCATAGAGAATCTGGGGGTATTGTCAAGAGGAAGATGAGAGACACCATACCCAACAATTCAGATTAGCTGAAGGCCGCTATAAAAGCAACCTGGGCTTCCATAACATCTCGGCGGTGCCACAGGCTGATCGTCCACATGCCACACTGCATCGATACAGTAATTCATGCAAAAGGAGTCCCGGCAAAGTACTGAGTGCATACTATACTGTACATGGACATACTTTTCAGTAAGCCAGCAATTCTGTATTAAAAATCCTTATTTTATTGGTCTTATGTAGTATTCGAATTTTCTGAGATACAGAATTTTGGATTTTCACTAGCTGTAAGCCATAATCATCAAATTTAAAATAAATAAATAAATGCTTGAAATATATTACTCTGTGTGTATGGATCTATATAATATATAAGTTTCACTTTTTGAATTGAATTACTGAAAATAATTAGCTTTTTGATGATATTCTAATGTTTTAAAGTGGAGTTCCACCTAAAAATGGAACTTCCGCTTAATCCACTTCTTGCCCCCTTACATGCCACATTTGGCATGTAATTTTTTTGGGGGGGGAGTGGGGGCTTCAGGAGGAGTGGGACTTCCTGTCCCACTTCCTCCTTCCGCCGAGGTGCTGGTAAGGTGAATAGCTTAATCGCCTTATTGCAGCCCCTCCATGTAGGCGAGCGCCTGTCCAATCGGACGGCGCCGCACCGCTCGCGCATGCGCAGTGCCACTCGCACATGCGCAGTGGGTGCCCAGCCGTGAAGCCGAAAGCTGTCACTGCCGGGTGTCCACACTAGGAATGAAGAGGGGGGGGGGCGAGGAGCGGAGCCCCGGCCGGCGCGTCGCTGGAACAGTGGAGCAAGTAAGTGTCTGTTTATTAAAAGCCATCAGCTACACTTTTTGTAGCTGCTGACTTTTAATAAACTTTAAAAAAGGCTGGAACACCCATTTAAGATGCATCTGTATATGAGTGTTTTTTTTTAAGCCCAGTGTTCATGGATCCTTATACCTAAAATATTGTTAGCTTCAGGCTGGTAATATCTATGAGTTTCAATATGGCATCTTTTGAAGGGAACGGAATAATTTAAGGCGATAACAAAATAATGCTTTGTCAGTTAAAAAAAAAAAGATTTCTGAGTAAATAAGCATTTTAATAGTTAAGGTAAGTAAATTCATGTGAAATTAAAAATAAAAACAGAAAATATTGAAAAAAATCGTATATTCCTTCTAGAGATGCAGACAGCTCCTAACTTCCTGTTGTGGAAAGACAACATTACCTTTGCTGATCTGAAATCTCACAGATGAGGATCATAAAACAGGTCTGGCACTGCTTCTAAGTATGACATGTGGAGTAAAGCCTTTCAGCATAGTAGTATATTAAGAATGGCTAGGCTGTTCTTAAAGTGGAGGTTCCACCAAAAAAAAAATATTTCACCAAAAGCCTAAAAAAAAAAAAACAGATTTTTTTTTTTTTACTCTATATTACCCTAAATAGCTGTTGCTATGCGGAAGTGCCAAAACTGCCTCTTCATCATCCGCGGTGGATTCTCTTCCTCCTCCTACACTGGGCGTCTTCTTGTGAATGGGGTGCGCTGCATTCTGGGAACTGTGTGTGTCCAAGAAAGCAGCCGGCCCATTCACAAAGCGCCACGCTGCTCGCGCATGCGCAGTAGGAAACGGGCAGTGAAGCCGTACGGCTTAACTGCCTGTTTCCCTTACTGTGGATGGCGGCGCTTGGAGCTGCCAGGATCGAGGATCGGCCTCGGCGGGGGCTGACATCGCTGGCGGCTAGGACAGGTAAGTGTCCTTATTAAAAGTCAGCAGCTCCAGTGTTAGTAGCTGCTGACTTTTTTTTTTTTTTTTTTAATGGAACCTCCTCTTTAATTAGGAACCTTAGGTCACGAGGTATATAAAAGAATGCAAAAATAGGATGCAGTTGGAATAGTTTAAAACAAGCAATGCTTTTTAGAGGTCAATCTGTGTGTTGTTTTATCAATATAAATTCCATAGACCCCCTTGTTATTATATTTAAAAAAAAATGTATATTTATGTAGGATATATTTGTTTATATTTTTTTTACCTCTTTTTAATGATGTGATAAAAGATACTTTAGTTTTGGAACCTTTGATTCCTCACTTAATTATATCACAAAACAGTCAAAGCAACATGACCCCCTGTTTTCTGTTGCCCATGAGATTAAACCGTTCAAATTTCTTGCATGGAGCTCAACTGACAGCCATTTAAGCCACTGTATCTGCCAATCCATTTACACAATGTTGTATGGCTGAAGGCAAGAGATCTAGCTTACTTTAGACAATCCAAAAGAATTTAGGAATCCGAAACGATAGCGTTCTGGGCCACACACTTAGTCCACACAGAAAAAAGCAGACAGACTGTCATGGACACAAATGCAGAATGTATGGCAGGGCCCTGTAGGCAAAGACAGCCTTAAGGAGGGGCTCTAACCTTTACTGGATCTGTACATGGGACTATCCTCCAGTTTCTTGTCAAGATGAGTCTGGGACTGATGGAGGCAGAGTTCTGTAGAAATCCTTTTGTAACACTGTCAAGTCCTTTTGAGCTCTAACAACTCTTTTCTCTGTGCAAAATGCACTGCATTTTACATTAAATAATAGTGGTGAGAACATGATTCTCTAATTGGAATAACAGACTCAAATTAATTAATTCTTGAAGACATAAAGAATCACATTAGGCAAACCACCTGGCAATGACTTAACTAGTAACGTTTTTGCAAGCTTTTGATACAGTATATATGGATACATCATGTTTCTAACAGTCATAAACATGGAAGAATGCAAATAAGATAATAATGGATGTAGGCATAGACACCGATTTGTTTCCACAGACACAGTAAAGCAGAAAAGGTGTGGGCACAGACAAAAAAATTGTTATTTTAGTTTGGTAAATCAGCTCACTTGTATTTTACATGTTGTTCCAGCTTCTAACAGTAAGATGCAATTGTTAATAGATTATATAAAGATACAGTATACATAGTTCTATTACGAACAACTCTAGAATTACATTTGCTAAAAGAAAATTTATCAAATGAATATAATTTATTGATTATTGATTTATTGAAATATGATTTTTATAGTTCACTTAGAAGTAATAAAAAACTACATATATTTTATGTGTGGTATCATTTCTGCATTTCTTAATGGTTCAAAATGTTTTTAACAACATTTCAAAGGAGTGCTATTAAACACTATTTGAGACACATGGCCCTGAAATTATTTTACATTTAAATAGAAAAGATCTAGCCATAACCAGGGGACTGCTAATTTAATCAGAAAAAGCTGACATTATGCTCTGCGCAGTCAAGAATTACATGTCTGAAATTGATCTGTAAGCAGAAATCATTTTACATTTAGATGTTAAGGTAAGCGTAAAATTAAAAGGATCAATATCCTATGTGACATATATAGTAATTCATGATCTGCAGATCAATACCTTTTCTTCTCATGCTACCAAAATCACATTATTTTAACTGATTAGTATATGCTTGTAAAACTATAATGTGATTAAAGTATAAATACTAATTTACTATAGCTCAAATTCATATATATATATATATATATATATATATATATATATATATATATATATATATATATATATATATATATATATATATATATATATATATATATATATATATATACAGTATATATATATATATATATATATATATATATATATATACAGTGTATATATATATATATATATATATATAGTATATATATATATATATATATATATATATATATATATACTGTATATATATATATATATATATATATATATATATATATATATATATATATATATATATATATATATATATATATATATAACATTTGAAGGGACAGTGTTTTTTTTTTTTTTACATGTAGATTAGTGAATTACTAAAAATCCATGGAGGGTGGGTGCTAGAGGCTTTCCCTTGCCCCCCTCCTTTAACCTCCCTGGCGGTATGATTCTTTCTGGTTTTAGGTGCTGAAAGCGGTACAATTATTTTGCAAGGAAATTTGGTGTTTTACATTGTAGGCCTGTAATTCTTAGGAATACCTCACTTAAATCTGTCCAAACAAAAGTCTAGTAGACATCTCGGGTATGATAAAGTTTGAAAAACAAAATCATAAATTATAATAAAATAAATAACTATAAATAATTATAACAAATAATAATATAATTATAATAAAAATTATTCAATAATGTAATCAAATCAAAAACACTGAAATTTGCTCAGTTGCAGAATTGTCGCTGTCATTACTTTTATTTTTTTATGACGAATTTCCCCACAAATCGCTATCGCACAATTCTGCAAGTGATTATAATTTATTATCGCTGTTTTCTAGCTGCTCTAAAACCACTTTTGACATAAAGGGACACTTTTGGTTGCTATGGACAATCTACAGTTTGCAGGCAGAAAGAACAGTTTTTATTTTATAAAAGTACATGTAGGACACTGGGCAGACCACTAGGGACAAGGGGGGTGTGTATTTTTTACATACAGTACTGTAATCTGTAAGATTACAGTATACTGTATGTAATGTGTTTATTTACATTTTTGAATTTGGCGCCGAACTCCGCCCCCGTGCGGCCTAACGTCGCAGGGAACAAAGATCGGCGGCACATGGGCACTTTGTAAATCAAGCGAGGAGGACACCCCTCACTCACACAGCGGAGAGGCATCGCAGGATCCAGGGACACGGTAAGTAAACACTGCCTGTGGATGCTGCGAGGCGATCCCGAGTCTGGCTCGGGGTTACCGCTTTTGGTAAAGAAATCTTACCCCGAGCCAGACTTGGGAATACCGCCAGGGGGGTTAACATGCTCCTCCTAGCTCTTTTTCTCACTTTCCTGTTTCCTTTTATTTTTCCTTTTCTTTCTTTCCCTTTCTTTTATTCTCCTATCCTTCCTTTTTACTAACTTTTTTTGTCCACCTTATTATAAACTAGGTAACTCCCTGATAGGTTTACCCAATTACTCATAGACAGAGGTCTGACAGACTTTCACTTGGGGTGTTCCATTCAGGGGTTATGCATATTCCATATGCTTTTTCTTCACTCTGAAAATGTCATTGATGTTACAGTTGCCCAGAGAACATTTTATTGTACTTGCTTGGAAATTTTACACCCATCCTCTGTGAATCTACTCTTTTCATTGTTACTCTATGTTTAGATATACACTATTTTGTCAAAAGTATTGGGACACCTGTCTTTACACGCACATGAACTTTAATGGCATCCCAGTCTAAAGGCCTGTACACGCGAGCAGACTTTCCGACGGGAATTGTGTGATGGTAGGATGTTGTCAGATACTCCAACCGTTTGTATGCTCCATCGGACAATTGTTGTTGGATTTTCCGACAACAAATGTGGGATAGCATGTTTTAAAATTTTCCAACAACAAATGTGTTATGTCGGATTATCCGATCGTGTGTATGCAAGTCCATCAGAAAAAAAATCAAATGAACAAACATGCATGAAGTTGCCCAAAGGGTGACACTAAAGAGCTAAAAAACATGTATTACGTCTAGTACATCATTACGTTTGTAGTAAGTCACTGCGAATAAGGTAAGTATCATTCCTTATTTCTGTACCCCTAGACTTAAAGTGGAGTTCCACCCATAAATATAACATTACATCAGTAGTTTTAAAAAAATGTCATTAGTCCTTTACGAATTTTTTTTTTTTTTTTTAGATGCCTTCAAAGTGTTGTTGCTAGGCAGAATAGTTAATCTTCCCTCTTCCTGCACCTAGGTGCTTAATGCTTCCTAACCTACACCACACAGACTTCTGGGAATGTAGTGGGTGTAACTTTCCAGGAGTCTGTGCACTCCCCAGTCTCAAAGAATCATGTGACTTGGACAGCACAGGTGCTGAAACCTGATCTGACACTGCTTGTGCAGCACTGAGCATGTGCGAGATCTGCAAGGCTGAAATCCAGGAAGTCATACAGTCTGGCTTCATGATGCCCACACTTAAGATGGCCCCAGTCAATTTCTATTTTATAAAGTGTCTAAATGCTGTAACAACCTAACAAAACGGACCTTAGTTCACAGACTAACTTTACTAGAATACATTAAGCTTGTGTATTACAGGGGTATTTATATTTAAAAAGTGAAATTGTGGCCGGAACTCCGCTTTAATGAGCATTAAACCCTTGCTAGTGTGGGGGCCTCTACAGCAAACATATATAGAAGATCATTTTAATTGTAAAACTTGAGGATTGGATTAAACCAGGGCTTTTTTTCAGGGGGAACTTGGGGGAACTCAGTTCCACCACCTCTGACTCAGACCCTTTGGTGCCTGCTCACCACAATCACTTGTAAACACAGAAGTCTGGTTTCTGTGTTTACAAGTGACAGCTCTGCACTCTGTATGTAACCCCCCCCCTGAATTCTACACTCTGTATGTAATGCAATCCTGGTATTTAATGCCCCTTTAAGACCCTTCTACTGTTTGTGAAATTTGAATGGGGTCGTGGTTGAGTTCCTGCACCTATTTTTTGAGAAAAAAAGCTCTGGATTAGACCACCAAAGGAAAGATACAAAGTGAAGCTATAGAAACAGTGTTGATCACTACTAATTCCTAGCTAAGGCTGTGCCAGAAAGTTTGATTTATTTCACTAAAGCTTTTGTTAGTAGTTGAATGACCTATTTGTTAGATTGGAATGCATTTGTTCTGGGCAGAAGAATCTCTCTCTTTCTTATTTTTTTCTTTTTACATTTTTATAGATCATCAGCATTACTTGGTTGATGCATCTTATCAATCATTTTCTTTCTTACCAAACATTATTTAGAAGTTATTGTATTAATGTCTGTGTGATGCTAAAGGAAAACAGTGTTTTGCAGCGCTAACAAGTACAACATTGGGAATAATGACTCTTAAATGTCATTTATTTTCTTAGTAATGTTTATGTAGGCATATATCAAGCAGTTTCTGTTTTCCAATATCTTTTTTTTAATAGACTCACTATAGAACAGTGCATTTCCTAATATACCAATTCAGTGTAATAAATGTATTCTAAATAAATATTAGAAGAGTTTTGACTACATTATATTATACTAATATCTTTTAAATAGATCACCACTTTAAAAGGAATTCTTTTTTATTTACTTTTTGGATAGTTTCTTTAGTATAATTAGGACTAAATAGACAAACATTCTAAAGATTGCATTGTTAGGCTAACTATGATATGTTGCATAATACTATTTTGTATTTTTTACTTTCAATACGTTTTTATTAATATTTCAGATAGGATTACAGTCATCATATATACTTTTCAATAATACATATAGCCCCTTAGGAGCAATACATAGCAGAATGCTAATAAATCTTGTAACGGTAAATACAACAAAATAATATAAATCCTGGAGGAAAAGACAGAGGAAATAATGATTGCCCGGTAGGCTAAATAAAGTTGGAACAATTGCTACCCTCAAGACCTGAGAAGGTCATTCCAAGTAAACATTGGCTCGGATTCGAGGGCAACTCGGAGTCCAGACCCTCAGCACCCCACTTGGGAACCTACTGTGCTAAGGGAAGGGTCCCCGACCCCCGCTCCTCGCCATCCCCCCCCACACCACTCTCACTAATGCGGGCGAGGGGAGTGCAGTGAGTTGAGAAGAGCTTACCATGTACTTCCCCCCACAAAACATGCCATAAATAAAGCAGTATAACAAGATATTAAAGTATCAATACCATCGACCATAACCCTGTAAAGATCGCTTGGGTAAATAATCAAGAGAATCCTGTACCAAAGGGATAGCTACATAAAAGGTAAGAGGTTAGGAAATAGAGAGAAGAAGAGGGATAGAGGGCAGGGAAGGGTGGGGAGATAAGATGTCTAACCTATATCTAGACGGCAGTCAAGCTTTAACATAAGCGGGTGCCAGAGGAACACCGATATAGTCAGCCCAAGGGCCCCAAGTTTCATGAAACATCTCAGAAGAATCAGCCAGTATGCTGGATAATTTTTCTTGGGTCATGACCCATGAAATTTTCTGCTTGGCTACCGAAACCTCTATTTTGTATTTTTATTCACATCCAGTTAAGGAAACTCCATGTTCCTTTTCATATGTGTATTCTGTCCTATTCTTAGCTGATCTGTTGCAAAAACATTTGCTAAAAGTGATCAGTGTTTTCAGCTGAAATGTACACATAGAGCTTAATAAGTCATAGGAGAATCTCACCCCCTCCCTGTTTGCTCTGTCCAGACAGAAATATGGAATTTCAATTTGAAAGAGAACATTGTAAGATCATAAGTGGATAATAAGCCATCCGCAACTCTGCCCCGAGCTACATCACCAATCTTGTCTCCAAACATATCGAAAACCGTCTTCCTCTGTTCTTCCCAAGACCTCTAAGACCTCGTACACACGATAGGTTAACCAGAGGACAACGGTCTGAAGGACCGTTGTCCTAGGTTAACCTATGAAGCTGACTGATGGTCCGTCGTGCGTACACACCATCAGTTAAAAAAACGATTGTGTCAGAACGTGGTGACGTAAAACACAACGACGTGCTGAAAAAAACTAAGTTCAATGCTTCCAAGCATGCGTCGACTTGATTCTGAGCATGCGTGGATTTTTAACCGATGGTTGTGCGTACTAACGATCGGTTTTGACCTATCGGTTAGCAATCCATCGGTTAAATTTTAAAGCAAGTTGCCATTTTTTTAACCTAAGGTTAAATAACCTATGGGGCCTACACACGATCGGTTTGGACCGATGAAAATGGTCCTTCTGACCGTTGTCCTCTGTGGCTAACCTATCAAGTGTACGAGGCCTTACTGTCAAGCTCTCTCGCTTTCCTCCCATGCTCGTCTCTAGGATTTCTCCAGAGCGTCTCCCATCCTCTGGAACTCACTACCTCAACCTGTCCGGCTATCCCCTACTCTTGCTACCTTCAGGCGATCCCTGAAAACTCACCTCTTCAGGGAAGCCTATCACGTCTCCAACTAATCTTTTACCACTTCCCCATTCCCCATATTTACAACCTTTTTTACCACCTGCCCCACCCTATTAGATTGTAAGCTCTTCTGAGCAGGGCCCTCTTAATCATTTTGTATTTTATTGTATTGTAACTGTATTGTCTCCCTTTTATATTGTAAAGTGCTGCATAAACTGTTGGCGCTATATAAATCCTGTATATTAATAATAAGCTTAATAATAGCATGCCAAGCTGTGGTTTCCAAAGCGAGCGAAGTCCTTTCTTGTATTAAGAGAGGTATGGACTCCAGAGAGAGAGAGAGAGATAATTTTGCCAATGTACAAATCATTAGTAAGACCTCATCTGGAATATGCAGTTCAGTTTTGGGTACCAGTTCTCAAAAAGAATATTGGGGAACTGGGGAAAGAGAAGGGCAAACCAAACTGATAAGAGGCATTGAGGAGCTCAGCTATGAGGAAATATTAGAGGAACTGAATTTATTCTCTCTTGAAAACAGGAGATTAAGGGGGATATGATCAACATGTACAAATATATAATGGGTCCATATAGTGAACTTAGAGTGATTCACTTTAAGGTCATCACAGAGGACATGGGGGCACTCTTTACGTCTAGAGGAAAAATGATTTCATCTCCAAATATGGAAAGGTTTCTCCACAGTAAGAGCTGTGAACATGTGGAATGGACTCCCCCAAGAGCTGGTTCTGGCCAGCTCAGTAGATTGCTTTAAAATGGCCTGGTTTCTTCCTGTACATAATTTAACTGGGTTCTAACAATTATAGGTAAAGTTGATCTAGGGAATATCCAATTGCCTCTCGGAGGATCAGGAAAGAAGTATTTCCCCTGCTGTAGCAAATTGGATCATGTTTTGCTGGGGTTTTTCACCTTCCTCTGGATCAACTGTGGATATAGCATTGGGTGTATAGGATTGTATGTTTTACAATTTTTTTTTCTCTTTTACTGGTTGATCTAGATGGACTCTTTTTTCAATCTAACTCTGTAACTATCTAAAAGTAAACAGCTCCTGATATACATCTACAGCATGGTATTAGGCTGACCAGGTGTCCTTAATTTCCAGGAACAGTTTCCAATTTAAGGAGGCTGTCTTCCAATAAAAAGAGTCATTGGCCCAGGAGCTGTGTGGTATTTTTTAATAGAAACATCTTTTTTTTTTAGGTTTAAAGAGTTCAAAGCTCCTTGGCTGCTTCCCCTAAGGGAGAGGGACAGAGGGGAGGGGTGAAAATATTAGATCCCTAGCAGAATTTAATGACATTTGTCCACCAACTGGGGCATAGATACAGCACAGATAATGGAGTCCACCCCCCCCCCCCACACACACACACACACATTTTCTCAGCACCCACTGCAAGACGTAATGCTTAACACAAGCCAAGATGAACCTGTGCTGGGATACAGCATAGAAAACCCTGCACACACTTCCACAGAATACTTTGCTTATCCTGGCACTGACAGCAGCACAAAAAGAACCTAAAGCTGCCTGGACTCCCTACAGGTGTCATGCTCAGGTGAGTGGTTGAGAAAGATAAGTTAGGCTGGGCAGAGCTCCTACCAGCCTTTTCTTCACACAAGATGTCTGCAGTGACAATTCTCGTGCTCCCCATGACAGACACGTTGACTTTTTCTACTCTGTTGGACCAAATAGAGGCAGCTGTGCTGTTTGCTGTGTGCTGAGCTGTATATACGGTACTTCTGATCCCTGCACTGTGTATGTTAAACACACCTGACCCCTGCACTCTGTGCATTACCCACATGCTGTCTCATTCATCCCCTCTGTGTGGCCATGGTTAAGCTGCATCTGGTAGGTTGCATTTTGTTTGTTTTTTCACTAGGTAAGAAGAGGGGCAAGTAAAAGGAGCACATTATTGTGGATAATAGGAAAGGGAACACGCAGGAATTCATAGCTCAAAAAACACATTTTGTCTAGAGATATACTTTAATGAATTTGACTTGTACAATAGTAAATATGACTACTTTCTGATAGGGACAAGAGCCTTAATTTTTGTCAAATGTAAATGCTTACTTCCAAATCTTTGTATAGAATATTCAGATGACAACAGTAGCATACATATGAGTTCATTTATGCTGTTGACAATCATACTTTGATTTCAAAGATGTTTTGTTGCCCAAAATTAATAAATTAATAACCTGCACTAGTGTGAGATTTAAATAAACCATTGATTTTTAACCCTAAAATTACATGTATAATAATTTTTCTTTTTTTTCTACAGTATCTATTTATTTAGGAGTTCACAGCAAGTATTTTTTTTCTTTGTTTTATTTAAACCCAACATTTCACATAGGTATCCAAATTATATATGAAATGTAACCATAATGTAACCATATCTTAAAGCAGATCTATAGCCCCTTTTCCCCCCAAAAAATTGACATATTACAAGATTGATTTTCTAAATGCAAAAAGGCTGTTCACTTTGCAAGAAAATGTCCATTTTACAAGGCAACCTGCCCTTAACCACCTCAATACCGGGCACCTTCACCCCCTTCCTGCCCAGGCTAATTTTCAGCTTTCATTGCTGTCATGCTTTGAATAATAATTACTCAGTCATGCAGTACTGTACCCATATGAAATTGATATAATTTTTTTTTTAAACGAACAGAACTTTCTTATGGTGATATTTAATCATCACTGGCGTTTTTTTTTTTTTTTTTTTTGTGCAATAAATGGAAAACACCCACATTTTTTAGCAACATTTATACTGCTACATTTCCTTGGTAAGAAAATAACCCAAATCAGTGTATATTATTTAGTCTGTGTTAAAGTTATAGGGCCAGATTCATGAAGCACTTACACCGTTTTTTTGGTAGATGCACGGCGTAAGTGCAGATTTGCGCCGGCGGATCGCTGCGCCTTACCCAGAGAACCAGATTACGCCTCCAAATAGACTTCATCGCCTCGGTGTAACCTTTCCACGCCGGCGCGGCGTTGGCGCAGATTTACGCTGGTCGGATCTGGCGCGGCCATGGTTTTTGTGTTTTAAATATGCAAATTAGGTTTTTGGGCCGATTCATCAACTTAAGCTTGACCGGCGCAGGCTACTCCCGGTGAGCGGAGCTGAAATTTCCGGTGCAAAGTTACACCTCATAAAAGCAGGGGTAACTTTGCACCAAACTTGCAGAGGTCAGCTGGAGAGCAGCTAAAGCAGCAGCGTTACAAACGAACTGAGCAACAACACTTGCTGGACAACACATAGAGGCGGTCCCCATGTTGGGAGAGGCCCTCAATAATTACAGCCCTCTCCTCTGGGCTGAAATTGGTCATCCGCCCACCTGAGGATTCCTCATCAGCCATAACTGCCCCACCACAATGCAAACGACCTAGCTTAGAAAAAAAAAGCTTCAGTACATTTGCACCTGCAGGGCGGAAGTCTGGGCTGATTCATGGACTGGGCTTTGGTAGTGGGTCGGCGTAGCTCAGGGATCACGCCGGGGCGCAGTTCTGAGCATGTGCAGATTGGGGCATTTACCCCTGGATGTCACTGAGCATGTGCGGTCTAAGATGCGCCCCGGCGTGACCCCTGCGCCACGGTCGGCACTTCATTAGCATAGGGTGACTCCCAGTTGGCCTTACCCCGCCTTACGCCGTCTAAAATCCGCCCCGCTGGGGCATCGTAGACAAAAAAAAATTCTTGAATCACCTAACTGCCTCTCCGCGCTGGACCGGTGTAGTCTAAAAATGATGCACCACGCCGGTGCAAATCTGCACCATTGTTCATGAATCTGCCCCACAGAGTCTACAAGCTATGGTGCCAATCATTGAAAATCAATCACATCCGATTTACGCATGTGTCATTTTTCGAGGCCCTAACATGCCAAGACAGTACAATTAATCCCAAATAACCCCTAGATCATCCAAGGTATTTAGTAAGAGGCATGGGAAGTTTTTTGAAGTTGTAATTTGTTTCCCACAATTCTTTTTAAAATGAAGAAACTAAATAAAATGTGTGTTTTGTTTTTAGAAAACAAATCATATTAACAAGTTGTTTCTCACACATGGCATGGGCATACTTGCAACTACACCCCATTCTGCTACTCCTCCTGAGTATGGCAATGCCACATGTGTGGGACTTTTTCACAGCCTGGTCACATAGAGAGGTGCAACATCCAAGGAGTACCTTCAGGCATTATTTACTTTAGGACCAGGCCTTCTTCTGACACTTTTTGTTTAAAAATAAAAAAAATACCTAGAACCCCCAAACATTATATATTATTGTAGCAAAGGCCTTAGAGAATAACATTTTGTTTGTTTTTTTCAAATTTTTATGTGACACAGTAATTGCACAGTGGTTTTTCAAACTCAATTTTACACACTAACACATACAGTAAATAACACAAAGACAATATAATACCCACATTTTGGTAAAATCTAAAAAATGCCATTGTGCTGGGTAAATAGATATGAAACATGTCACTCTTTAAAATTGCACACGCCTGTGAAATGGCGCCAAACTTTGTTATTTAAAAATCTCCATAGGCAACAATTTATAAGCCTTGATTGGTTATTGGTTTAGTGTTACACAGGAGGTCTTGTGCTAGGATTATTGCTCTCACTCTGACGTTTGCAGTGCTACCTCACATGTGTGGTGCGATCGCTGTTTACGTATGCGTACAGGACCAATGTGTGTGTTTGCCTTTGCACACGAGCACAGGGTGACAGGCAATTTAATTTCTTTATTTATTGGTGAGACACTGGCACACTGACAGGTGTTTTTTCTGAAGGACACAACCATCACAGGATTGTGCCGCTACATGTGGGCACCCATTCTGAGGGACATACAGGTACGTCCACTCACAACAGGAAGGCTCCCATCTGGCTGTTTATGTACATTGGCCGGGTGGGAGGTAGTTAACTTAGCAATTGTGGTGAAAATTACCAAAGCAAAAAAAAATGTGTATTTGTGTGCAGATGATTGGATGATGGAAGTCAGCAGACCTTCACCTCATTCACTAAGCTAAAGGAAACTTTCTTTTCAAAGTCAACAGTTGATTAGCCTTTAGTAAAGCAACATCTCTTCTTCAATAAAGGTTTCTTATCTTCATGTTTACAACCTTATTCTGCTGGATACTGTGATGTATAAACTCCCTTGCACATACACAGGAGCTACATCTTCCTGAGATGGCAGTCATGATGGATGCAGAAACTGAAAAAATGGGTAAAAGATTTTGGCTCTGGAGAGGAAGCTAGCAGATCTCCAATCAGTAGACAGGAAGTAAATATAGTTCTGCTTTAAGGTGTGAACTTATTTATTAAATTTGTCTCTTGTTTTCTTACTTTCTATACTTATGTCAATGGTAATAAAACTGTTGTTTTCATTGTATTGAACTGAGTGTTTTCTGGGCACGATGCCTAGATCTCTGTTAGTTAACCAACATTTGAAGCTGTGAAACGCCATGCTAAAATGTTTAAACCACACAGACAGAAAAGTAAACTGATTTCCCTTGCTATCTCCCATTTAATGCTTTTGACACCACTAACTTGTATCTGTTCACCAGGCAAAGTAAAAAACAAAATATAAAAAGACCTACCTTTGTTTCTTGTCACATCATGATGTCTCTCCTGCTAAAATAAAATATAAAAAAGAATGTTAGGCTTGTAAAATAAATGTTGTTCATGTAGTCACTCTTCAGTTCAATTGTAGAAAATACTCATATCCATTGCATTATCAAAAGACAGACACAATTATTAGTATCCTAGGGTAAAACTTTACCAATGCCTTTCCAAGTAACCCCTGTCTGGCATGTGTTTTACCACCTGTGAGGCAGGAAAGGGCTGCCAGACAATTTCACATGTCAAAGATTCGTAGCTGGGTTTTATAGGCAAATATGCCTTTTCAACCAGCTACCCTAATCGCATACACATACATGTTTTACTAACAAAGCACCGTCGCTGGTATTGTAAAACAAAGCAATAGAACTTATCTTTAAAAATTCTGAACAGTCTTTTGGCACCATTAAAAATGTTAACCTTCAGATATCTGGGTATATGATGCAGCTACCTCTAGCGAAAAGTAACTGTCAAAATGATTGCGAGATCCATATATGCAGTAAAGACAACAAAAGTTATGCCTCGTACACACAACCGTTTTTTATGTCATGGAAAAAAAAATGTTTTTCTCTACGTGATTCCTCTCAAGCCTGAGTTGCATACACACAACCGTGATAAAAAATGCTCAAGCAAAGCGCAGTGACGTACAACACGTACAATGGCACTATAAAGGGGAAGTTTTATTAGAATGGCGCCACCCTTTGGGCTGATTATGCTAATTTCCCATCTCGTAACTTGCTTCTGAGCATGCATGTTTTTTCCCCGTCGTTAAAGCGTACACACGTCCGTTTATTTGTCACGACGATAAAAAAGACGACGTGAAAAGCGACAAGCAAAAATAGAGCAGGTTCTAAATTTTTTATGGCAATTTTTCTCGTCGAGAAAAATGCTCTGGAGCCTACACACGACCGTTTTGAACGACCAATTTAAAAAATTGCATTTTTCTCGTCATGAAAAACTGTCGTGTGTACACGGCATAACTTAGAAATCTTTCTATACACAAGTTCAGTTTGACTTTGCAATCCATTCCTTAGAAAGCTTCCTTATTGGTTAGTCTATGTCCCCATTCCAGCTAAACTCAAAGAGGAGCTTCAGCTTGAAACGCCTAGGTGTTTGATGGCTTACATTAAGACAATTCCATCAAAGATATGTGTACTGTTAATTGTTTTACTTTTTAAATGAAACCCATTGTTTTAACTTTTTCAAATATTTTTTATAAAAGATCCACCCCAATAGTATTTTTTTCAACTTTCCATCTATTAAATCTTCTGCCCTTGTTTTAACTTTGGATAGTAAAACATTTTTTTTCTGCCAGAAACTACCTTATACAGCCCACTTCCTGCTTCTTGTCGGGTCATTACACTAGGCTTATGACATCATACACAGCCTTCTCTCTTTCTCTCACGAGCGTTTGCCAGGAAGAAAGTACAGAATCACAGTATATATAAAATTATATGAAAAATGGTTGGAGGGAAGCTCCAGAATGGCAAAGATGTTTTTATTACAAATTATGTGAGCAGACTGCAGTTCCTCTTTAACCCCTTTCCAACCAGCAGTATAACTGTGGTAGGTTGGCTCCCCTGCACGAGCCATCGTAGCTGTATGTCAGCTCTTTAAGATGCTTTAGCAGGCGCACTAGGAGTGTCCCTGAAGACGATGCACATGCCAGGCAGGTGGGATGACCGCTGGGCACCCACGATCGCTCGTGACGGAGCGAGAACCGGTATCTGTGTGTGTAAACACACAAATCCTGGTTCTCTCAGGGGAGAGGAGACAGATCGTGTAGGAACACTAATCAGTCTCCTCCCCTAGTTAGTCCCATACCCCTACAGTTAAAACACACCTAGGGAACACAGTTAACCCCTTGATCGCTCCCTAGTGTTAACCCCTTCCCTGCCAATGACATTTATACAGTAATCAATGGCTATTTTTAGCTCTGCTTGCTGTATGAATGTCACTGGTCCAAAAAAAGTATCAAAAGTGTCCGATCTGTTTGCCGTAATGTCGCAGTCACAATAAAAATTCGCTGATCACCGCCATTACTAGTAAAAAAATATAATAAAGTGCCATAAATCTATCCCCTATTTTGTAGACACTATGGGCCAGATTCACATAATAGATACGACGGCGTATCTCCTGATACACCATCGTATCTCTTGTCGTATCTATGCGGCTGATTCATAGAATCAGTTCCGCATAGATAGCCCTAAGATCCGACAGGTGTAATTGACTTACACCGTCGGATCTTAGGATGCAGTACCTCGGCCGCCGCTGGGTGGAGTTTGCGTCGTTTTCCAGCATCGGGTATGCAAATTAGCAGTTACGGCGATCCACGAAGGTTTTCACGTTCGTTACGTCGGCGCAAGTCTTTTTTTCCCGTCGCAAAGTTAGGTGTGCTATTAACATGGTGTAAAATTACTCCACCATGTTAAAGTATGGCCGTCGTTCCCGCGTCGTTTTTTTTTTTTCAGCTTAAGTACATTATGCACGTCGCAATTCACAAACACATTCCGCCGCTGTAATTTCGCGCAAAGCACATAGGGAAAATTGCGAACGGAGCGCGCCTAATTTAAATGGTACACGCCCCATTTGAATTGGGCGGGCTTGTGCCGGACGTGTTTACAATACACCGCCGCAAGTTTACAGGTAAGTGCTTTGTGGATCAGGCACTTACACTGAAAACTTGCGGCGGTGTAACGTAAACGGGTTACGTTGCGCCGCCGCAATTGTACGAGAATCTGGCCCTATAACTTTTGCGCAAACAAATCAATATACGCTTATTGCGATTTTACCAAAAATATGTATATATCGGCCTAAACTGATGAACAAATTAGTTTTTACATTTTTGGGGATATTTATTATAGCAAAAAGTACAAAATATTGTGTTTGTTTTTTTTTTTTATTTGTCGCTCTTTTTTGTTTATAGCGCAAAAAAAAATGCAGAGGTGATTAAATACCACCGAAAGAAAGCTCTATTTGTGGAAAAAAAAGGACACCAATTTTGTTTGGGTTGCCATGTCGCACGACTGCGCAATTGTCAGTTAAAGCAACACAGTGCCATATTGCAAAAAACGCCCTGGTCAGGAAGGGGGCAAATCCTTCCAGGGCTGAAGTGGTTAAGTTAGCAATTGATGGTTAGTGTTTTTTTGTTCATCCAGCTGACTGAATGAAAAAACAGAAAAAATAAAAAAAAAAATAATAGATTTCACACAAGGTAGATGAAAGAATCACAGTTTAAAGTAATATAACATTCACGGAAATCAAGGTGTATGTATTTATCTTTTTAGAACAAAATGTAAATCTACATGAGAACTGGATAAATAAAATGAAGCTTCAACTGGTATACAAGGTGTCTATTAGGCCAAAGAGGTATGCTTAGTAAAGTGTTTGCACCATATAGCACCACTTGAACAGGGCATTTTACAATGTGCCCACTGCAGCTGGAACCCCCCACCCCAACTGGAGGAGCATTATATTATAGTACAAGTCTTACCATTTACATGTAAGTGGTGCAGCTACAACTGGGGAGAAAGTCTGAGTTGCATGAGAAATAAGTACACATGAGGCCTCGTACACACGGCCGAGAAACTCGACGGGCAAAACACATCGTTTTGCTCGTCGAGTTCCTTGTGAGGCCGCCGAGGATCTCGGTGAGCCAAATTTTCCCATTCCCGTCGGGGAAAAAGAAGACATGCTCTCTTTTTGGCCTGACGAGATCCTCGACAGTTTCCTCGTCGAAAAGTGTACACGCGACCGGTTTCCTCTGCAAAAAAAAACAACCCAGCAAGCTTCTTGCTGGTTTTTGCAGAGAAACTCGGCCGTGTGTACGAGGCCTCAAAGTCAAACAAAGAGAATGTGCCTACAATAGGTGTTCTAGCATTGGGACCTCTATAGAAAAAAAAATCAATGAGAAGCATGCCTGGAAATTGTATCAACCCCAGACATGTGAAGATAAATATTTGATTGCAGATGAAAGTAAGGTACTATTTAAGGTAACTGGGGGGGTATTTTTTTTTTATTTCAACTGATATAAAAGGATTCAATTAAGCCAAACATGTATACTTAGTAAAGTGTTTGCATGATATAGCACCACTTAAAAAATAAACAGGGAAGCTGTCAATTTTGCTACTGCAAGCGGGCAAACAGACCTCACTCCAAATGGAAGAACATTAAAATACAGTACAAAACCCTTCATCTTACATGTAATTGGTGAAGGGTTCATCACAAAACGTCTGCAATGCATGTGAAATAAATACACAAGAATGTGTAAAGTTGCCTTGGAACTTCTATGCAAACGTAGGAAAAGAAAGAAAAGCATGCCTGGAGATTTTATCAACCTTGATAAAGGTCCTGCAGCCATGTGGAAAAAATATTTGATAACAGCTGAAAGTAATGTAACATTCAAGAAAATCAAGGAATATTTATTTCTTTTTCATTTCAGAACGAAAAGTAAATCTACACGAGGACTGGATAATGAAAAGTGACTAAACAAATAGCTGAATAGTCAGGTCAAGGTTATGAGGACAGATTATAGCTGATGCTTTGGATATATTTAGCTATGAACAAAGAAGATTAAGTTGTTGCGTGATAACTGTGTTTGAGATTTTAGAGGGAACTGTTGCAGCAAATCATCAGTTTGCATTTCTCCCTGTTGTATTTAAGAAAAACAAAATCAACATTTTAAACATATATTTCCAAGGTTGTTAATGTTAGTTTAACTGTGTCTTTGAGAATGGTAATGTGCCAAGATTTTTGTTTTCATTGCATTAGCACAGTACTTTTGTATATTGTCCAACAGAGATATTAATGGGACGCTATTATAAAATGTCACGTGTAGGCAGTGTGATTCTTCTCTGTGTGTTTGTTTCTCCACTGTTACCTTATGAATTGTTGATCAAACAATAATCATACTTTTAACTTTCATCTATAGATTTTGTGTAATAAATCAGTCATTATTTGGATCAGTAGGTGACTTTGGCATGCCTCTGTACTATGACCATGCATGAACAGCAGTATGTTTGTTTTGATCCTTTTGTTTTTATTTTTGACATGCATGTTAAAATTTTATTTTTGGCCTAAACATTACCTAAAACCCCCTAAATAATATATATTTTCTGAATGCAGAGAACCTGTAAAATAAAAGATGGCAGTTGCAAATGTTATGTTATCAAACCTATATTTTCAATACACTCAATTTAATTTTAGTGCACAGCGACATAGTATGATTTTTTTTGTGAACTTTAAAATATGTTTTGAGTAAATAGATTATCCAGAGGCAGAAAAAAGTGATCAGGCCGCTCCACAGTTTCTCAGCTCACCTTTACCAGAAAGTCTAGAACCTGAGAAAAGATATATATAAATACATAAATAAAACAAGCTGATGGTTGCTATTGCATTCCTGCTTTAGGCAGTTTAAAGGGTTACTAAAGGAAAACATAATTTTTTTCTATAAAATAACAAACATGTTATACTTACCTCCACTGTGCAGTTAGTTTTGCACAGAGTGGCCCTGATCCACGTCTTCTGGGGTCCCTCGGCGGCTGTCTCTGGTCCTCCCCGCAAGAACTCACCACATTCATGCGAGAGAGCTTGCATGGTGATGAGTCCTTGTGGCCATAGCCGCTCACTGTATCACTCGGCCCCACCCCTTGGCGCGCCGCGTCACTGGATGTGATTGACAGCAGCGCCAGCCAATGGCTGTGCTGCTCTCAATCCATCTGCTCTAGCCAATCAGAGGCCAGGCTGAGCGGCGAGTAGGATCTCGGGACCGAGCGCCGGACTTTCGACGGGTCAGGTAAGTAAAACGGGGGCTTGGGGGGGGGGGGGCGACATCATCAGATGTTTTTTCACCTTAATGCATTGATTGCATTAAGGTGAAAAAAAATAATTCCTTTACAACTCCTTTAATGGAGTGAAAGGGGAGCAGGGAAAACTTGAAAATGTGCTGGGGAGTGGACATCATTATAAACCTATTGTTTTGTTTTGCATGGAAAGAACAAGAGTTCACTTTAATTAATAAATGTATTATTATACAATTGCCTTAAAGTGGTTCTAAAGGCAGAAGTTCTATGCATTAAGGTAAAAAACCTTCTGGGTGCAGCTCCCCCCAGTCCCCCCTTATACTTACCCGAGCCCCATCTTGATTCAGCAACATGCATGAGAGCAGTGACTCTGCCAGGAATCTTTCTCCTTACTGGTTCACACAGCAGTGGAAGCCATTGGCCCATACTGCTGTCAATCACAACTAATGAACCAATGTGGAGAGAGCAGGAGGTGGGGTTGAGCAACACTCTGTGTGTGAATGGACAATGCCATAGTTTTTCTATTGGGGGTACTCAGCAGGGGGAGGAGCCAGGACCACCGGTGGGGGACCCAAAAAGAAGAGGATTGTGATGCTCTGTGCAAAAGTATAGCATGTTTATTAGTTTTTTCAATTACAACCTTTATGCCTCGTACACACGGCCGGATTTTCTAAGAAAAAAAGTCTGATGGGCTTATTTTTCTAGGAAAGTCCGGCTGTGTGTAGCCTTCATCTGACATCCGACGGACCTTAGATAGAGAACCTGTTCTCTTTCTTCCGTCGGACTTCCGACGGACTCACGGCAGACTTTTGCACGGTCAAAAGTCTGACCGTGTGTACAAGGCATAACAATAACTTTTTATAGCTATTTTTTTAGGTTTGCATAGAATATGGAAGGGTTAAAAAAATGTTTTTCCAAATGGTTTATTGGGGACATTTCACTTCCATTTTGATCCTGTAGCCCCAACAATGTAGGAAATAAACACCCCTAAATGTGGTCGATATTAGTCTTTTGTGACTAGAACATGTGTCCTTATTAAAAGATTTCCCCTCTGTTCCTGTTTTGGTTAGTGCAAACACAAGAAGTGAATTGCCTTAGTGGGGACACAGACCGTAAATAAAACTTAACATTCTCTGTAACCCTTCCCAACTCTAGGTAATGTAGACTTGTGTCTTTTGTCATCCTAATGAATTATGTATCACTATTTTTATATAAAAAAAGTTTTGGCTTGAGATACACTTTAAAGTTAACCATCATCTCTGTTAAATGTATACTCTAAGATAGGCTAGTGAAATGCTCAACTTTTTTTGCCAGCGATTGCACGGGTTCTTGAAAGAATAGAGGAACCCTATATACAGTATTATAGTAGTGCGGCGCATCTTTTGGCCGGCGTAGCGCATCTCATATGTGCTACGCCAACGTAACATAGAGAGGCAAGACCAGTATTCACAAAGCACTTGCTCCGTAAGTTGCGGCAGCGTAGCGTAAATTGGCCGGCATAAGCCCGCCTAATTCAAAGTAGCAAGGAAGTGGACGTGATGTATTAAAATAAAGAGTGACCCCATGTGAATGAAGGGCCGAACGAACGGCGCATGCGCGTGAATGCTCAGAATCACGTCGTATATACTCCCTAAGATACAACGGCTCAATGCCTACGGCGTGAACGTAACCTACATCCAGCCCCATTCACGTACGACTTACGTAAACGGCGTAAAATATGACGGCTTTTCCGACATACCCATACCCATACCCTAACATGACTTACACCTACTATTGTGTGGAATAACTTTACGCCGGACGTACGCCTTACGTAAACGGTGTAGATTACTGCGACGGGCGTAAGTACGTTCGTGAATCGGCGTATCTCGCTCATTTACATATTCGACGCGTAAATCAATGGAAGTGCCCCTTGCGGCCAGCGTAAAGATACGACGGCGTAGGAGACTTACGTCGGTCGGATGGAGCCAAAATTCAGAAGATACGTCGGCGTAAGTCTTTCTGAATCCGGCTATAATTGTCTATTGAATGCTG
Organism: Rana temporaria; assembly: GCF_905171775.1. Classification (NCBI taxonomy): domain Eukaryota; kingdom Metazoa; phylum Chordata; class Amphibia; order Anura; family Ranidae; genus Rana; species Rana temporaria. Next base: position 537,255,328 of record NC_053489.1, read on the forward strand.
CCTTAGGCTCCATTCACACTAATGCTTTTTTTGATGCATTTTGCATTTTGCAGGAATGCAGGGAAATTTTTTAACATGGTTTCATATGGAACATGTTCACATCAATGCTTTTTTGTGCCTCTGCGTTTTTGGAAAGGGTCAGGGACTTTTTTTTCATGCAAAAAGCAGCGTTTTGCATGCAATAGAATTCAATAGACCTGCATCCAAAACGCAAGTACCGCGATTTTGCCGCGATTTGTGGTTTGCTTTTTTTTTAAACCTGTTTACAGCTGGTTGTTAAAGGAAATGTAAAAAAAAAAAATTACTGGTTAAGAAAAAAAAAAAACACAAAACGCAAATCACGGTAAAATCGCGGTAAAACCGCACGTCAAAAAACACAGCAAGCACCGCAAAAAGCATTGCAAAAATGCTCAAAAGCAACATGCATAGGTGTGAATCGAGCCTGAGGCCCCGTACACACGTCCGAGGAACTCGACGGGCAAAACACATCGTTTTGCCCGTCGAGTTCCTTGTGAAGCCGCTGAGGATCTCGGCGAGCCGAAAGTTCCCATTGAACAACGAGGAAATAGAGAACATGTTCTCTATTTCCTCGCCGAGGTCCTCGTCGGCTTCCTCGGCCGAAAGTGTACACACGGCCGGGTTTCTCGGCAGAATTCAGCTCCGACCGAGTTTCTGGCTGAATTCTGCCGAGAAACTCGGTCGTGTGTACGGGGCCTTAAAGGAGACCTATTGTGAACGAAGTATAGGAGATCAAACCTAATATAAGACTACGTTTGATGGAATGAAGCTGCATTAAAAAAGCCAAAGATGAGAAAAACTGCAAGCTGCAACTTGTGAAATATAAACATAAAACAGGAGGTAATCCAAGACCATGACCATGCACAAGAGAAGTGTAAGGCCTCGTACACACGATAGATTAAACAGAGGACAACGGTCTGATGGACCGTTTTCATCGGTCAAAACCGATCGTGTGTGGGCCCCATAGGTTTTTTAACCATCGGTTAAAAAAAAGCCAACTTGCTTTAAATTTAACCAATGGATTCCTAACCGATAGGACAAAACCGATCGTTAGTAGGCACGACCATCGGTTAAAAATCCATGCATGCTCAGAATCAAGTCGCCGCATGCTTGGAAGCATTGAACTTCGGTTTTTTTAAGCATGTCGTTGTGTTTTACATCACCGCGTTCTGACACAATCGTTTTTTTAATCGATGGTGTGTAGGTGCGACGGACCATCAGTCAGCTTCATCGGTTAACCGATGAAAACGGTCCATCGTTTCGTTCTCATCGGATGGACCGATCGTGTGTAATACATAACATTTTTAAAACAAATAATTTGATGGCCTCTTACAGTCGTACAACACAAGTCAAAGATAAAAAATGGTGCTAGTTCAAGAATAAATGGCACTTGTTTTAAAACCATTCTGCTTTTCACTCTGTGCTATTAAATAGGAATCCAGATGTTCTACTTGGAATTTCAAACATCCAGAGATAGAATGGAAGTCTTTAATCACAGCTAGTTCTAGCATTCATTTACAATAACACAGAGCCCATGAAAAATCTTTTCTGTTGCAGAAGCTTGATTATTATAAACTTTAAAGCTTAATTGATGAATGTGAGGTATATATTTTCTCAAACATGAAGCTGTCTCTTTTAACAAGACAATTGCAGGCACTAATTAGATAAACAACTTCCTATTTTGTTGCTTTGTCTGGCTTTAAATTGCCCATTGACAGTGAAGTCAGTCATTAGAAAGCTCAATTGCTTGCTGGTGATGACCTATGAAGTTGTTTCTAGGGAAGCTAAAACAAAGGAAAACCAACATAACTATGCATTTTAACCTTTAATAAGTGACTAGATAGAACGCTGCAATTTACTTTATTAGTATAAACTATACAGGTTTCTGAATAAAATGTGCATGTTGCTTTTGCAAATACCACAAATATGTAAAAAATATGAATGAATATAAAAAGAAGGCCTAAGGACCCAGTTGCAACCATTACTTTCAAAAACACCAGCACACCACACTCTTTCATATGATGCCCTGCTGCTCTTTTATTATTTCTATAAAATGGACTGGGTTGGCAAATAGTTAGTTCTTAAGACTTTTGGATAACAGCTTAATCTTCTTCCAGAGGTCTATATTTATATTAACCATTTGAGTCCCAGAGCATTTTTTTTCCTGGCACTGTCCCAGTTTCCCAAAAATTATACCTATTAGCATTTGTATTTTTACCCCAATATATTATGCACTGTTTTTTGGGGACAGACATGGCTTTGATTTGGCAGGAAGTTTGGCTACATATATTTTATTTTCTTGATATTAATAATTAATAATCATTATAATAATTATGAATAAAAATTGAGAACAAATTAATCTTCCTGTCATTTTTCACAGTGCAACTTTTAAATAATTGTCCCACTCCCATCTCTCTACCCCTCAGCCTACTCCATTAGTTTCCTCACATATGGCACAACAATCAGTCCCTTCCCGCATGCCAGGGTGCTAGGGGTAACCCTGGACTGTGAACTGTCCTTTCAGGCCCACATCCAATCCCTGTCAAAATCACGTCACCTCAACCCCTGTAACATCTCCAGAATACGCCCCTTTTAACCAATGACACCATAAAGCTTCTAATTCACTCCCTGCTTATCTTACGCTTTGACAACTGCATCTCCTTCCTCATTAACAAATTTGATTTACATTCTATTCACCCTTCAGTCCATCATGAATGCTGCTGCCAGACTCATCTATCTTACCAACCGTTCAGTGTCTAGTACACCTCTCTGCAATCTCTCCACTGGCTTCACCTCACCCAACAAATAAAATTTAAAGTACTATCGACAACTTACAAAGCCACCCACAACTGATCTTAAAATATCATTCAATCCACTCTCTTAGCTCCTCCAAAGACCTCCTGCTATCCAGCTCCCTTGTCATCTCCTCCCATGCTAGCCTCCAGGACTTCTTCCAACATTTGGAACTTCCTACCCCAATCTGTCCGGCTAGCTTCTAATTTATCCATCTTTAGATGATCCCTAAAAACCTCTCTTTTTAAAGAAGCCTATCCTGCTTCTAACTAATACACTGGGGCAGATTCAGATAGGTCAGCGGATCTTTAGATCTGCGTAACCTATATCATTTACGTTACGCCAGCGCTACTTTTTCAGGCAAGTGCTTTATTCAGAAAGCACTTGCCTGTAAAGTTGCGGCGGCGTATCGTAAATCCCCCGGCGGAATTCAAATTTGCCGGGTAGGGGGTGTTTAAAATTTAAATCAGGCGCGTCCCCACGCCGAACAAACTGCGCATGCACCGTCCGTAAACTTTCCCAGCGTGCATTGCTCCAAATGACGTTGCAAGGACGTCATTGGTTTCGACGTGAGCGTAACTTACTTCCAGCTCTTTTCTGAATCGACTTACGCAAATGACGTAACATTTCAAAACTCGGCGTGGGAACGACGCCCATACTTAACATAGGATACCCCTCACATAGCAGGGGTAACTATACGCCGGAAAAAGCCGAATGCAAACTACGTAAAAAAAATGCGCCGGGCGGTCGTTCGTTTCTGAATCGGCGTAAATCCTCATTTGCATATTCATTGAGTAAAAAAAACGAAACGCCACCTAGCGGCCAGCCTGGAATTGCAGCCTAAGATCCGATGGTGTAAGTCACTTACACCTGTCGGATCTTAGGGATATCTATGCGGAACCTGATTCTATGAATCAGGCGCATAGATACGACCGACGGAACTCAGAGATACGACGGCGTATCAGGAGATACGCCATCGTATCTCTTTCTGAATCTGGCCCACTGTGTTTTTACTTTCTTCATCAGCTCATCCCCCACAATTATTATTTTGTATCACTTGACTCTCCCTCTTAGATTGTAGGCTCTAACGAGAAGGGCCCTCTGATTTACCTTGTACCAACTTGTATCCTAACTGTAAAGTCTGCCTTCATTTTGTAAAGCGTTAAGCAAACTGCTGCTGCTATATAAATCCTGTATAATAATATTTACCACACAACATAATAAACAAATTCTGCTAAATGATATAAGACTATTATATCTTATATTTAATATAGCAGAACAGTAATAAAGTGAACATATTTACTTAAGTAAAACTACTATGAAGTGCTATGTAGAATGATCTAAAGCCCAGAATCTGATTGCTTTAGCTCCTGAGCTTAGTTCTACACGCCTTCTTTCACTAATATCTGGTGATTTCTGTACCAGAAACTGCCTACATTTCTAAAGAAATGTTAATTCTGAGTGCTGTTTCATAACCATGCTGGCATAAACAGCTGCTCTCCCTGTGTCATTTAAAATTGCACCTGGGACTTACGTTTTATAGTTAGTGAGGTTGAATAAAGACACCAGTCCATCAAGTTCAGTAAATGTGTGTGTGTCTGAGCACCCCTGAATGAGGTAACAGAGGTACAAGGCTCAGATAAACATGGATAGCAGTAGCTTGGTAGTAAGTGATTGCCACAGACAGAGACATAGTCAAAGCAAGAAAGGGTCATCACTAGTAGGCAGCAGTGTTGACAAGAAGCAGGTAGAGCAAGGTCAATGGCAGGTTGAGGTCAGTACCAGGGAAACAGGCAGAGTAAGATCCAGTAGCAGGACAAGGACAGTACCAGAAAATCTGTCAGAGAAAGGTCCAGGAGCAGGCCGAGCTCAGTACCAGGGAAGAAGGCAGAGAATAGTCAGAGGCAAGCCGAGGTCAGTATCCAGAGACCACAGATCAAGGTCAGGAGCAATCTGGATCAGCAACGGAAAATCAGTCAGCAAAATAGGAACACAAGTAACAAAAAAATATGAAGAACATCCAACAATAAGCACATACCAGGGTTTCCTTGAGCTGCACAAGAATGCACATTAGCTGTAGTATTAGCATTAGTATTAACTGTGCGAGTATTGGTCCTCTGACAACTGGTGACCAGAACTGGGTGGCATACTCAAGAAAGATGTGGCTGAAGCTGAGTTCTGTGGTAGAATTATAGTCTTATCTCTTGAGTAGATACTATTTTGCATGCTAACAATCTGCTATCCCTGCTTTCTGAAGATTGGCATTGCAGGCTATTATTGAGCCTGTGATCTACTTGGAGCCCCAGAACCTTTTCCATCCTCAATTCTCCCAGAGGTTCTCCCCCTAGTGAGTAACATGTATTCATATTCTTAGCCCTTATGTCCCCTTCTTGTAATATTGTTATATACTGTTGTGATGGTTTTGCTCTGCTTAGCTTGGTATAGTCAGCAAACACTGATATTGAACTATTTATGCCAACCTCAATATCATTTATGAACACATTAGACCAAATTGGTTCCAGCATAGAGCCTTGGGGTACCACACTTACAACTCTATACCACTCAGACAACAGATTATCACCACCCTCTGGATACACTACTATAACCAGCTTTCTATCCAGGTACTGTACATACACTATAATCACTGCTAGCAGATTGAGCAACTTATAAATTAAGCATTTATGGGGCACTGTATCAAATGCTGGGGTGAAATGCAAATACACCACATCCAAAGGCTGTCGTCTATCCAAATTACAGCATACCTCCTCATAGAATGTTAACAGGCTGGTCTGGAAAAAGTTATCTTTTATAAATTCATGCTGGTTACCACGAATAGTACTATTTTCATCGGCAGACTCTTGGATGTGGTCCCTTATCAACCCCTCCAATAGTTTACATACTATTGATGTTAGGCTGACTGGTACCATGTTTGTTTTTTGCCAATCAGCTGGTACCATTCCAGTCAGTAATCTGGCCTTAAAAATTAGGAATAACAGTATGATTTTAACAACACTAAGTTATTTGCGGACTCTCTGGTGTAACCCATCTATTCCTGGTGGCTTATTCACATTAAGTTTTTCAAGTCTCTTTTAAACACTGGCTTCTGTTTGCCACCAGAGTATATTCCACCATGGATGGTGGTCCCCAGGCCCTATGATTCCAGCTGGGACTAACTCTCTTATTAGCTTGAGGTATTTAAAGGAGTATGTGCAAACAGTGTATGTATATTGTTATAAACTGGTTGAAATGAATTCTGATTGTATTTTCTAGATTCAAAGAATCTAAGGAAGTTGGGGTCAATATTCACAAAATGTGTTGTAATCATTGCATTTATTTTACCCATCTAGATCCTATTTTCCATCTAGGAGCCCTTCTGCTGAATGGAGGGAACTATATAGTTAGAAGAAATTTTCCTTGTGTACATTCCATTTAATGTTACTAACAATACTGGCCCAGATTCACAGAGAGCGGGCGCACATTACGCGCAAATAATATACGCCGACGCAGCGCAGAGAGGCAAGCATGGAATTCAGGAAGTCAGTGCTCCCAACGCTGTGTCGGCGTGGCGTAGGTTTCAAAGGCACAGGCCGGCGTAGGTGGAAGTGGGCTTGTCCCATGCAAACCCATGCAAATGAGGTGTGACCCCATGCAAATGATGGTCCGAGCACCAGACAAGTACGTTTACCGAACTGCGCATGCACCGTGACGTGGACGTTTCCCCCTGCGCATGCTCACAACCACGTCGGAAAAACTGCCGAAGATACGCCGGAGCAATGCGTACGCCATGAACGTAACCTACGCCCAGCCAGACACACGTCCAACGTAAAATACGCCGGCTTGGCCGGCTTGTGTTCCCTGGTGCAGACCTTTGCATGTCTGCTGCTGAGTTACACCTCCTTTATGGGGCTTAACTTTACACCGGACATACAACTTACGCGCACCTCTCGTAGCCTGCGTTGGGCGCACGCAGGTTCGTGAATCGCCATATTTCCCTCATTTACATATTTGAATGACTAATCAATGGGAGCGGCACCATGCTCCCAGCCTAAATGTGTGCCCACTCTACGCCGGCGTAAACAAGATACGTCGGCGGGGTGTAGCCTGGTTTTAGGCGCATCTCTGTTTGTGGGTCCGGCGCACAGATACGACGGCGCACATTTGCACTTACGTCGGCGTAACTTGTTATACGTCGGCGTAAGTGCTTTGTGAATCCGGGCCTCTGTCTTGATTGTTATACCCCTCCTTTTCCTTTGAAAATTGATTTAATACAGTTGCCTTCTTCCTGTCATTTGTGACCAACTTCCTTGATTATACTTTATTGGGCTGATATGCTCTGACCTCACATACTTACTATTTATATATTTAAAAAAATGTGGAAAATTTGTTTTTAATCTCTTCCTCTCTCATAATCTATTTTAGCTTACATTTCTTACTGCATTTGTAGTGGTGGAATACTGATGGTGACCCTTCGAACATTTTTTTAACCCTTTTTGCTGTCAGAGCCATTTTAGCATTGTTTGCACACATGTTTAAAAAATATTTTAGGGCTGAAGATTACATAAAACCTCCAAATATTATATATTTTATGGAAGCAATATTTTCTAAAAGTAAATAGATACCCAACATGTCAAACCTTAAATCTGTGTGCATCTGTGTAATGGTGAAAAACTTCAGTACCCTATATTTTCTATAGGGAATGCTTTAAAAGCCCCCTATAGGTCATTAGTTTAGTGTTAAATAGGAGGTCTTGTACTAGAATTATTGCTCTCACTCCACCGTGTGCGGCAATATGTAACATGTGTATCGCAAATGACGTTTTCACATGTAGTTACACCTGGCACATGAATCTATGTTCGTTTGTGCATATATGTGGGGGTGGGGGGCTTCAAAAGGTTTTTGGGGGATTTTATGTGCTTGGGTGTAACTTAACTTAGCTTAATAATATTTTTTTTTTTGCTTAACTTTTTTTTTCATCACATAGGGGACAACAAGTGCCCTATGTGATGATTCTTAGGTGACAGGTTCTCTTTACTGAGACATGCAGAGTCTAAAAGACCCTGCATGTCTTCTCTGGGCTCCACTGAATGTATTGCAATGCAGATCACATTGCAATACATCCCTTCCTGGCTATGCTAGCCGAGGACACTGAGAGGCTGACCCAGAAGTGACGTCATATATATTGCTTAGTAGGTCACAGCAAGAAGATGCAGCAGAGTGGATGTGTGTCTGCTCTACTCCCTCCCCTCTACATGCTGGCACCCGCCATGTGGGCCCTGGGCTCGCAGGTGGGAAAGTAGAGCCCGAAATACATGGTGGGGGTGTGTAGAGGCAGCCACCTTAATGCATCCACCTGACAGTCTGCCTGTCAGTTTTACACACAATCCTGGTGACTGCAGCCAGTGGATTGTGTGTGAAACCTCCTGCTGTCAAGTACGTATGACTTACAGACCTGGGAGAGAAAGGGTTAAAGGACAGTTTTTTCTTGTAATAAGCTTTTTTGCATTAGTATTTATACACCCTGGTTTAACCTATGTCCTTTTATATGTGTTGCCCTTTGGAATGCACTGGCTAATGTCATTACTTAATATGTCCTCAACCGCTTGCCGCCCGCCAGCCGTCAAATGATGGCTGGGCAGTGCGGCTATTGTTCTGGCTAGGCGTTAAATGACATCCTCGACTTCTAGTCCTCTAGGGGGCGCGCCGCTCGAGTACAGGTACAGGTGCACTTGCCCGGCAGCCGCGATGTCAGCCAGGCACCCGTGATTGCCAGTGATACAGCCAAGGACGTGGATCTGTGTGTGTAAACACACAAATTCACGTCCTGTCAGAGGAGAGGAGACCGAGTGTGTTCCCAGTACAGAGGAACACCGATCGGTCTCCTCCCCTTGTGAGTGCCCTCCCCCTACAGTTAGAATCACTCCCTAGGATACACATTTAACCCCTTGATCGCCCCCTAGTGTTAACCCCTTCCCTGCCAGTCACATTTACACAGTAATCAGTGCATAAATTTAAATGGTCCCAAAATAGTGTCAAAAGTGTCCGATATGTCAGCTGCAATATCGCAATCACGATAAAAATCGCAGATCGCCGCCATTACTAGTAAAAAATAAGAAAATAAATAAAAATGACATTCTACCCCCTATTTTGTAAACGCTATAACTTTTGCACAAACCAATCAATATACGCTTATTGTGATTTTTGTTTACCAAAAATATGTAGAAGAATACATATTGGTCTAAACCAGGCATGTCCAGGCCATTTGCGGCCCGCGGCCTGGTATTATATGGCCCCCACTTGCAATTTGCTTTTATCACTTTTTTGGCCCCCCCAAGCTCTGCACGGGGTAAGGATGAGCTTGGTTTTAATATATATATATATATATATATATATATATATATATATATATATATATATTCTCTAATCTAATCTAATAATAATAATACAAAAAATAATAGCTCATCCTTGCCCCGAGTGGAGCTTTGGGACCACAGAAGAGATAAAGGCCAGATTTCTTAGGGGATAAAGAAGAGAAAATATATTTTTTTTTACAACCTGACCTCATCCTTACCCTGAGCGGAGCTCTGGGATTTGTTGGGGGCCATAGAGGAGATATATATATATTCACCACACACAGCCACAAAGGTAGGATAATTATTTTTGGGCAGTGTATTAGGGCTTGGACGAACACACCAACACAGAATTTTAATGGTTCAAAGAATGTCAGGCAAAATGGTCGGCCCTCACAAACTTTCACTTCATCAAATCTGGCCCTCTTTCAAAAAAGTTTGGACACCCCTGGTCTAAACTGAGGATTTTTTATTTTTTAATTGGATATTTATTATAGCAAAAAGTAAAAAATATTGTTTTTTTGTTTCAAACTTGTCACTCTTTTTTTGTTTATAGCGCAAGATATAAAAACCCCAGAGGTAATCAAATACCACTAAAAGAAAGCTCTATTTGTGGGGAAAATAAGGACATCAATTTTTTTGGAGTACAACGTCGCACGATGTGTTGCATGACTGTGCAATTTTCATTCAAAGTGCAAAGGCGCCAAAAGCTTAGAAATGGCTTGGGCAGGAAGGGGGTTTAAGTGCCTTAACCACTTGCCGACCGGCCACCGCCGTTATACGTCGACAAGTTGGCTCGGCTGGGCGAGAGCACGTAATATGACGTCCTCTCTCCCAGCCGCCACTAGGGGGCGCGCGCGCGCCCCCCGCTCGCCCCCGACTCCCGTGCGTGTGCCCGGCGGGCACGATCGCCGCCGGGCACACGCGATCGCTCGGTACAGAGCGGGGACCGGGAGCTGTGTGTGTAAACACACAGCTCCCGGTCCTGTCAGCAGGGGAAATTCTGATCTTCGGTTCATACAATGTATGAACCGAGGATCAGTGTTTCCCCTAGTGAGGCCACCCCCCCCCACAGTAAGAACACACCCAGGCATACTTAACCCCTTCACCGCCCCCTAGTGTTAACCCCTTCACTGCCAGTGGCATTTTTATAGTAATCCAATGCATTTTTATAGCACTGATCGCTATAAAAATGCCAATGGTCCCAAAAATGTGTCAAAAGTGTCCGAAGTGTCCGCCATAATGTCGCAGTACCGAAAAAAAAATCGCTGATCGCCGCCATTACTAGTAAAAAAAATATAATAAAAATGACATAAAAATACCCCCTATTTTGTAAACGCTATAACTTTTGCGCAAACCAATCAATAAACGCTTATTGCGATTTTTTTTTATGAAAAATATGTAGAAGAAAACGTATCGGCCTAAACTGAGGAAAAAAAATGTTTTTTTATATATTTTTGGGGGATATTTATTATAGCAAAATGTAAAAAATATTCATTTTTTTCAAAATTGTCGCTCTATTTTTGTTTATAGCGCAAAAACTAAAAACCGCAGAGGTGATCAAATACCACCAAAAGAAAGCTCTATTTGTGGGAAAAAAAGGACGCCAATTTTGTTTGGGAGCCACGTCGCACGACCGCGCAATTGTCTGTTAAAGCGACGCAGTCCCGAATCGCAAAAAGTACTCTGGTCTTTGGGCAGCAATATGGTCCGGGGGGTAAGTGGTTAAAGAACTGGTGGTTAAAGAACTTGCATTTTTCATCCCATTTATTGTCGTAAAGTATGGGGAACAGTTTAGTAAAGTTGGCTCTTTTGAAATTTAGTATTTTTGTCCTGCCCTCATGTCTCTTTTCATATGATTTATGGCAAATGTAATTACTCTGTGATCGCTGTTTCCTAAAATATCCCTTACTTCCACATCTGCAATCAGCTCTGTGTTGTTTGAAAATGGTATGTTTAGTAGAGCATTTTCCATCAATTGACGCATGAAATTGTCCTACAAGAAACTGAAGAAACGATGGCCCTTAGATCAGTGATTAGTTTCATCTGTCCAGTCAATCGCAGGATAATTGAAGCTCCCATGATAATATCAATGCCCTGTCTCACTGACATTTCTATCTGTGCTAGGATATTGGTCTCATATTTGTCCTTTAGGTTAAGGGGTCTTTAGCATAAACCCACTATCAATTTACTGTTTGTTTCTTCTTTTTGAAGCTTCAATCACATCTTTCCCCATTAACAATGTCCTCCCTTATGTTAAAATAACTCTTGACATATAAGTACACTCCTCCTTGTCTTTACCTAGTCAGCCCTCCAATACAGTTGCAAGCCATTCTTGTAACTGTCAAACCAGATTTCTGATATTACCACAAAGTCAAAATCCCTCCCCCTGTATCAGCAGTTCCATTTCTTAAATTTTATCAACCAAACTTCTAACATAAGTAAAAATACCTTTTAATATGGTATAAGAGCATGTCATTTTCTCCTTGATTGTTCTAAAGCAGCAATAGGATTCTGCCAGCCTACAAGTGTTGGACTTAGGTACTCTACTTACACTGCCAACATTGCCCACATCAGCACCCTCTGGCCCTTGTTCACTGCCTGATATAACGTCCTCTAAAGTGGTTAGCAGCATTCTCTTGTCCCCCCCCAGTTCTGGCTGGGGGTTAGTCAGTGTGCTCTCCCCCTCTCTTGGGATTACATCCCTGCGGGAAGATGTTGTGGAACATCTCGGCTCCCCGCAGGGATGTAGTCCCAAGGGACAGACCGAGCATGCTGACTAACCCCCAGCCAGAACGGCTCAGATTATGGGGGCAAGCTTAATGGGGAGGAACAGGAAGTGATAAATTCAGGCAAAGAAAAAAAAACATTTAGAAGGGAAATGGAAGGAAAAGGTAAGTGAACCAACAATGCACTAGCTTAAAGGAACCTATTTAGAAAAATAAAAAAACAAATCTTTAGTCTTTAAGTCTAGTATTTCTGTAAAAAGAAAAACAATGACGATAGCTGATAAGACTATAAGAATGTGACAATATACAAAAATCTATTTAGCATTGCAATTGCTTACTTAGATATGAAAACATGTGTCAAAGAAAGGAGTGGTGGCAAGGTAACTGTACAATGTGGTCTTGGAAGAAATAAGGCAGTGTAAGTTTAGTCATTTATCATTACAAAATCAAGAAGCAGCATATGAAATAATGAACATATCAAGGCTATCAGGTGTATGCATGTTTGTTACCCACAGCTAAATTTGTAATTTCCTGTCAGTGACTTTTTTTTTTTACAAATGCATTTTCCTTTAAATTGCATTCAACTTGAATTTGAGATCAGTCTAAGATGTTTAGGAAACCATTCAGAGTTTTTTTGACAGGTGCATTTGACCTGCAGTTGATCTCATTAAGATTTGCATTTGACCTTCTTCTGACCAGTTTGAAGCTGCTTTTGCATTTCAATTGAATTGTATAGAGGGACGTGCAGACTGACATGTCAAAAACATGTCAACATAGGCCCTATGTAATATCAGAACACATAGTTAGATTGTTAGACTTAAAAAAAAGGCCAATATCCACTTGTTGATGCATTTCCCTACAAGAAAAGTGATTGCGATCTAACTGATATAAAACATCATCAAAACATTGGAGAAAGAGGTATTTTGATTTCAGGTTCACCACCATTCAGTTGGTGTATGTTTGTATATTAAATCTAGTATAGTTCATCAGTGAATATCCAAATGCATGCTGCAATAATTTTGCATCTCTCCAAGCATCATGTGTGCTTAGTGAATCATGTAAGATCATACTTTAGTTTTTTTGCCTGGTTTGGGGGCCTTTTGATGCCACATGCATATGCTTTAGTAAAACAGCCCCTAATGTGTTTGCAATGGGCCTTCCAGATTATAGTCAAACTCATTCACTGCATGCATAGGGCCGGACTCAGAAAGGACTTACGACTACGTATCTCCAGATACGCCGTCGTAAGTCCAAATGTGCGCCGTTGTATCTATACGCTTATTCAGGAAATCAGATACGCCTGAAATTTGGCAAGATACGACTGACGTAAGTCTCCTACCCCGTCGTATCTTGGGTGCATATTTACGCTGGCCGCTAGGGGCACTTCCGTTGATTTATGCGTCGAATATGTAAATGAGCTAGATACGCTGATTCACGAACGTACTTGCGCCGTCGCAGTAAGCTACGCGTTTACGTAAGGCGTACGTCCGGCGTAAGTTTACCCCTCATAAAGCAGGCATAAGTTATGTTAAGGTATGGGCGCGGGAACAGCCTCGTATTTTACATTGTTTACGTAAGCCGTACGTGAATAGGGCTGGGCGTAGGTTACGTTCACATTGTATGAATGGAGCCGGCGTATCTTAGGCGTTCGTTCGGCCATGCATTTACATGGGGTCACGCTTCATTATAATACAACACGCCCACTGCCTTGCTACTTTGAATTAGGCGGGCTTATGCCGGCCCATTTACGTTACGCCGGCGTAAATATGGGAGCAAGTGATTTGTGAATACTCAGCTTGCCTCTCAATGTTACGTTGGCGTAGCGCATATGAGATGCGCTACGCCTATCTAAAGATGCACCGATCTCTCTGAATCTGGCCCAACGACAGTATATGGCCAGTATAGAAGCAGTGTTTTTACTTCTAGTAATTAGCAGGAATGGGCTCGGGCGTGTTGCCTGCCTGATCCCACCAGGAAGCCGACACTGCACACAGCTAATCACAGGCAGTAAGACATTTCCCAATGCGCAGCTGCACAGATCATGAAATGTCTCACTGCTTGTGATTAGCCATGTGCAGTGTAAGTTTCCTGGGGGGATTGAGCAGGTGCGATTCCAAACACGCCCGAGCCTATCTCTAGTCATTAGCTGCTCCAGAGAAAGTGTTCAAATAACTCCAAAGCAGTCACTTCAGTCCTGTCTACTACAATCACTTCAGTTTAATTTGCGACAGTCCCTACAGTCCAGTCTGCTGCAGTCATGTCAGTCCATACTACTACAGCCACTACAGTCCACTCTGCTATGGTCACTACTGTCCATTCAGCTACTGTCCAGTCTCCTGCAGTTCTGCTATTATGGCCCAATATACTATGGTGACTAATATCCAGTTTGCTACAGTCCCTACAGACTAGTCTACTACATACACTACAGTTCAGTATGCTATTATCACTACTATCCAGTCTGCTACAGTAAATACTGTCCAGTGTGCTACTGTCCAGTCTGCTACAGTTCTGCTTTTATGGTCCAGTCTACTACAGTGACTAATATCCAGTCTGCTATAGTCACTACTGCCCAGTCTGCTATAATCACTACTACCCAGTCTGATAAAGTCAAGTCTTCACCTGCTTAGTTCAAATTGTGCAAATGGGTCTGCTTTCTCCCCAACTCATGACACCTAACGTGCTTTACAACACATTTCTTAAGTCAGGTTCACGTACACCTGAGAAACCAGAGCAAAGTAAGTCTCCTAAGTTCTCCATCTCTGGTTGTTTTTACACCATATTAAAGATTATTGTCACACCACTACTTGTCACATAATGGGGGTTATTTACAAAAGGCAAATCTACTTTGCACTACAAAAATGCTGTTTTTTATTTTCCTTGCATGTCCCCCTCAGATTTACAGTGACTACACTTGAAAGAACACTTGTAGTGCAAAGTGGATTTGCCTTTCGTAAATAACCCCTGATATGTTAAAAACACATATGTCATTGTGTATTAAAGCACACTGTTTTAAGACAGATGATCCATATGAATTGGTTAAAAACATACTGTAAAAATGGACTTGCAACATTTTTGCAATGTACTGCATCACAAAGTAATGTGCATTGTGGTGCACTGCATTGCAAGTGCATTGCCTTCTACTATTATAGTGCAATGACATGCAAAAATTATTGACAGCACACTGTCATTTGTGTATTGATGTGTATTGTGGCAACACATGCAAAAACATTTGTATACTGCATGTTACTGCAATACAAGGTGTTAATAGACCCTGTAACAGTTTGTAGTTTGTAGTCCTGCAATCATGTGTAGTTAAATGTACTTTCTCAATGTCCTCTATATATCTGGTTTTGAGGCCCACAACAGCACCATAATTCTTTGGGCCCCAGGACACTGAAGTACCTCTTTAGTAATGACTGACATGTCCTATAACTTAGGCCTTGTACACATGGCTGAGAAACTCGACGGGCAAAACACATCATTTTGCTCGTCGAGTTCCTTGTGAAGCCGCCGAGGATCTCGGCGAGCATACTTTTCCCATTGCCGTCGGGGAAAAAGAAGACATGCTTTCTTTTTAGCCCGACGAGATCCTCGGCGGTTTCCTCATTGAAAAGTATACACACGACCGGTTTTCTCAGCCGTGTGTACGAGGCCTTATATGTGGCCCAGTGTTTGGGAAAGGTTGTTCTAATTGAAGGTTTTCTAGGCAGGTAGGTATTACGATGACAAATTACATTTTGGTTATTGCATTTGAAGGGTATCTATATTCCAAAACAAAAAAAAAAAAAATATATATATATATATATATATATATATATATATATATATTGTGACAGTAGGAGCTACTGTCAATGTAAAATGGACAGTTTGCTGGCCACATGGTATGCACATGTGCAAGACTAAAGAGCGTAGATGTGAACTAGAGAAGACTGCTTTTGCAGCTTTCTCCAGGTTTTGGTACTTTGACATGGGGCTCTGTAGTTTGGAGATTCCACAGTGTCTGGGGTGGGACGGGATCTCCAACCCTGTATCCAGATTTTATGGATGACCAGCAGGGTGTGTGCTCAGGTGAGCACAGCCCTTATAATGAGAGTATGGGAAGACCTCATGGCTCCCAGTTGGAGACAGCTCCACACTAAGAGACAGGAGGTCTCCAGAAGTCAGAGAGGCTGTAGGAGACAGACAGAATGTTGGTGATTGTAAGAGGCAGCCAGAACATTGGTGACTGCAAGAGGTAGGGCTGTAGACGCTAAGGGGATGCTGTCTACTTTGAGGAGTTCGCTGGTCTGGGTGACCAGGATAAAGTGCAGAAGTACTGCTACAGATACTGTTACAAAGAGCCAGGTGGGTTAGCATTTTCTGTTCTGTGTATTTGACGGAGAAGAACCCCCTGCGTGGGAAACCTTTGTTTGGACTTTTATTTTGTTTCCTTTTAATAAAAATGGGCTACCATGCCCTTAAATATAGTTCCTATCTGGCTTGAATCACTGGAAAAACGCATCTACCACGAGAGCTAACAACCCCCATCTTAATATATATATATATATATATATATATATATATATATATATATATATACATACATACATACATACACACACACACACACACACACACACACACACACACACACACACACACACACACACACACACACACACACACTATATTACAGCTTATTTGTCCTTAAAGTATGTATTCATTTTCTATTTTGTGGAATAACGCAATTCCTGCCCCTGGGTGGCTACATTTGCTTCACCATATCTTTGGAAGGAGCCATAGTTGTCACCCAGGCTGGATGTCTACCTTTGCTCATCTCTGGTACATAGGGGTGGGAAGAAAAGTTTTTTATAGAGGGAAGAAACCATCACTTATGCTGTTTTTAGCTCACAGGAAGTGACAAGAACGCTACATTTCTTGCAAGATCAATAGGCATTTTCTGCAGTTGTAGAGAATATTCTTAGGAATGAAAATGAAAATTAATGCAGCTGTCACATCTAAGAACTGCAATATATTAAAATGTTTTTCTATGTAGTTCTCCTTTAAGTTGAACTCATATCCTTCATGCTTGCTCTACACAAGTGACACTGTCTGAGCTTGTACCTTCAAAAACATGTCCACAATGACACTTCCCTTATTTGTTCACTTAAATTATTATAATATTGAAATATTTTCAGTGCCATGAAAAAAAATATAAATTCCCTGTGCCAACATGTATTAAACAGATCTGTAAAAACTGCTTTATAATATATAAAGTGCACAATGAAAACAGGAAAATGCATTTAGACATTCTTTTACAGAGGATAAAAAAAGATTGTCCACTAAGCCAAAATCAATCCAAAAATAAAAGTATGTAATCATTCCTTCAACCATCAGTTTGTCTGAGCAATTTAAAATTCTGCTGTCCTTGTTAAAATGCATGTTTTTACAACCATTGTTTTTTTTTTTTTTTTCTTACAAAGCAGTGATCATAAAGTAATAATGTTGTCAAATATACTAAAGTGATTTTACGCTGTTGGCCATCAATTGCTTTTACTAGCAAAAGAGCTTATTTTGTTGCATCAGAGGCTGATTTCTTCTACAAAAAGACCCATGTGTGGCAGGTTGCAAATAGATCTTAAGCTGCCTAGCTAGATTTGAGTCCATCTGGCTCTATTAGCACTGGGGTTAGAAAAAAAAAAAAAGAAGCTGACACAAGCGTGTTCTAATTTTGTGTTTTCTATAAATTACCAGAATATTGTCTCACTAAATCAAAGCTTTCTGTACTGCTTTTAGAGTGCTTTCTTTGAAAGATTATCCTTATCCTGCATCATTCTTGGAAACATGGCTTCCCTGGATTACCTTGATTTATTGTGGAAGCATGTGCCCTTGTAAAAGCTTTGGCTTTGTGGTAAGAACAGGTATACTATATTTGTTTGAATCTGTGAGCTGATGGGTCAATAAAGGCCCATTGTTTTTAAAGCTAGATTACAAACAGTGATTTTCTTTCCTTTCTCCTCAGGCTGATGGCTTTGTAAATTGGGTGATTGTAGAGCAGCTGCATAATTGTTCCAGTCTGCGGTAGATGCAGAGCAGTCTTTAGCGCAGGGCAAACGGGTCACCTGCCCTGGGCCCAAGCTGTGTTGGGGGGGCCTGCGCTACCTTTGAATTTGAGGCCCCGATAACGGCTTTGCAGAGTGCACAGAGGACACGGGAGGCTGTATTCCTGCGCTAGCCGGCAGAGAGGGGGTGGGGCCGAGAGCTCCACTGACGCTCTGACCCCGCCCCAGGCAGCCTGTATGCTCAGAATAGTGATCGGAGTGGGCGCAACAGTGGAGCTCCCGCCCCGCCCCCTCCCTACTGTACAATGCATTGGTGTGCCCTACGAATGAATGAATGCTACCACAACAAAACATACATACATCAGGTATGTTGCCATGCATTCTAGTAATACAGATTTCAGCAGACATTTTAGTGTATGTTGCCACAATGCTTATGTGCAAATGGGTCCTCATAGAATTTTAATGTGAAGAATAAACATTTCTGTAGCTCAGAATAAAGTGCTAGTCCCTGCTCAGCTACAAACATGTAAAAGTGGGATCATGTAACAGGAAGAACATACGGTAGGTCTTTCAAAGGTCAGATTATTTTTTCTAAAGTTGAAACCTTCCACTTCTTCAAACAACTTTAAAGTGCTAACATAGGAAAAAGAACAAGATGCGCTAAATAAAATAATACAAAATATGATACCAAACAGCATGTGACAAATCAATGTCCATAAATAGAAGTGAAAAAATATAGAAAAAATAAAGTTCTTAAAGAGACGACAAGGCTCCTATTCACCCATGTAGTGAAAAGAGGAGATGAACCTTATTGATCCACAAATAAGTCCAAGGTTCTATAGGTGACTATCCCAAAGCAGTGATCCACCACCGAGAGTAAATATAGCCTCTTACCGGATGTCCGGCGGTCTCTTAATTAAAAGAAGACCCCAGAAAGCATATAAAGATGAACCGTTGGAAATCAAAGTGCAGGTGGGCTGAGCTGGAAACCAATCTTTATCTCATTCCGGTGCTTGCAAACTCGATTATCAGGTACCATGGAAAAACATATGGGAACCGCAATAGTGTAAAACCATAGATACGTTTATTTTAAAAAGAAAAGTCAAAAACACACTTACATTTAAACAATGTTATAAGGGCATGTCTAATTGGAGCTCCGGCCGGAAGCTGTCCAAACTGACCCGTCCAAATGGTGAAGAAGTCGTGCAAGAATACGGGGGGTGATCCGATGCCGCACTCGTTCCGCCCGACCGGTTTCGCGATAAATCGCTTCCTCTGGGGCTTCCAGAGGAAGCGATTTATCGCGAAACCGGTCGGTTTCAGATAAGGGGTCTGGTGTGGATTTTTGGGGGAACTCCACGCCATTTTTTTTTAAATTTGGGGTGGAGTTCCTCTTAAAATCCACACCAGACCTATGTTGAATCTTTTCTCTTCATGTAGAATAATATTGGACTAATAGAGTTAAAGCGGATGTGCCACTAAAAAAATATATTAAAAGCCAGCAGCTACAAATACTGCAGCTGCTGACTTTTAATATAAGGACACTTACCTGTCCTGGAGTCCAGCGCCGATCGCAGCAGATGACGAGCGATCGCTCGTCACCCTGCTGCTCCCCCCTCCATCCACGGTGAGGGAACCAGGAAGTGAAGCGCTCCGGCTTCACTGCCCGGTTCCCTACGGCGCATGCGCGAGTCGCGCTGCGCCCGCCGATTGGCTCCCGCTGTGTGCTGGGACCCGAGTGTTCTCAGCATACAACGGGGGACGGACGGGAAGCGGAGAAAAAACCTGTCCTTTGCCCGTATCGTAGGGCCGGAAGTGGGTGCAGATACCTGTCTGTAGACAGGTATCTGCACCCCCCTCCCCCCTGAAAGGTGTCAAATGTGACACCGGAGGGGGGGAGGGTGCCGATCAGCGGGACTCCACTTTAGAGTGGAGATCCGCTTTAAAGTTAGGCACATTCGACCGCAACAAAAACGAAAATAAAGCATTTGTTTATGTCAGGTCTTTTGGTTT
Source organism: Rana temporaria (assembly GCF_905171775.1). Lineage (NCBI taxonomy): Eukaryota > Metazoa > Chordata > Amphibia > Anura > Ranidae > Rana > Rana temporaria. The sequence goes on from NC_053489.1 coordinate 537,275,269, forward strand.
TCGTTTTCTGTGCTTTCGTAATCGTTTGTTAAAACGATAACGAAAATACCTGAAATTCGGACGAAAATGCATTCAGACGAAAACGAATGCACATGTCTAGTAGTATATTATTGTTTCTGCGCTTGGCACCTAAAGACATTCAGGACACACAAGGCATGCTGCAGTTCTACAAACACTATGTATGAAATTGCTTAAAGCGGAGCTCCACCCTAAAGTGGAACTTCCGCTCATCGGAACCCTCACATTTGATACCTTTCAGGGGAAGGGGGGGTGCACCCACTTCCGGGAGTCCTCCTGCGGGTATTCTGCGGGTAGATCGTCACTTCCCGCACCTGCCCATTGTGTTCTGGGAAACCCTTGGCTCCCAGAACACAACGTGGACCAGTGAGGACGGCGCAGCGCGACTCGCGCATGCACCGTAGGGAATCGGGCAGTGAAGCCGGAACGCTTCATTTCCTGGTTTCCTCACCGAGGATGGCGGGGGGCAGCAGATAGATGAGCAATTGCTCATCTTCTGTTGCAGACGTCGCTGGACTCCTGGACAGGTAAGTGTACATATATTAAAAGTCAGCAGCTGCAGTATTTGTAGCTGCTGGCTTTTAATATTTTTTTAACGGCAGAGCTCCGCTTTAAAGTGAAATTGTTTTTTTTTGCGTAAGTCGACCATGAATCGGGATGGACGTAATTCACGTCTATGTTAAAAAAAATTACGTCCTTGCGACGTCATTTAGCGCAATGCACGGCGGGAAATTTAGGGACAGCGCATGAACAGTTCATTCGGCGCGGGGATGCGCTTCATTTAAATGAAACACGCCCCCTAATCGCCGATTTGAATTACGCGCCGTTACGCCGCCAGAGATAGACTACACCGCCGTGACTTATGGCGCAAATTCTTTCAGGATTCGAACCGAGGATAAGTAAGTCACGGCGGCGTAGCGTATCGCAGATACTCTGCGCCGGGGCAGATCTTTGTGGATCTGCCCCATTGTGTGTACCAGGCATTAGTCTCCCCTGACATTAGACAAGACATTATTAGAATGACATAACATTATACAATGACTAGTTACCGTGCCACCTAATGTTAATCACAGAATGTTACCCTCCAATGAGTTACATGGTAGAGTGTTGGGAAGCTTCAAAATATATGACAAAACATATCTAAAACGAAAAATAAATGATTGTACTGCAGCTTATTAGACCATAACAGTGGTGGCTTGATTTGTTATCTTTTTAGGCTTTTATCTATAATGGTTACCTGTCAGTAACATACTTCCTCTGTTAGAGTGACAATGCTCACAGGTATTACACAAGTTAAAAAAAATACACAGGTATTTTTCTGTACTTGCAGAAAATGTACATGATAAAAAGAAAACGCTTTATTGAGCATATAGGAATAAAACATCAAAAAGAAAACAAAAGGAAGCACATGTCAATCTTGAAAGAACAACTTGTCTTATGAGCAGATCAGGTAGGAGGAGAGCATATAGCATTTACACTAAGAAATTGTATTTTTAACAACACAGTAACATTATATAAATATAAAACAAGGGCATATCTCAGAGGCACCCAGGTGAGGAAGATAACGAATAAAGAATACATGGTGTAAGGATCCCTGTGAAGGTAAGGCAAATGAGAGAAATCTTCATGAAGAAACTATAATTGTGGAAAGTGGGAATGGGGCAAAGAACTTTAGATAACACCATAGGTCTGAACAGGAAGTGTGCCAGGTGTGCCTGGGCACACCCTAATCACTCTGTGCAGCGCCTATTCCCCCTACTGCCAAGGCCCCCCCCCCCCATGTTGCACTTCCCGCAGTGCTGCTGGCTTCCAACCTAGTGAAGTGAATTTACAGTAAATCTGTGCTTTGCCTGCACAAGACAAAACAATGTATTCACTTAACTGTTACCCTTCCTACTTGCCCAATACACCTTTTTTTTGCTACTTTGCCATACCGTGGCACCATACTCTGCCAAAATGTGTCCATTGAATAGGAAGACATAAAGCCCTTTGTCAGCTAAATTCACAACCTTAAACAGAGCTCAAGTCTTCCCCCTTTGCCCCTATATGACAGGTGGAAGAAAAGAAAATACGTCACATGCTCCCCATATCTGAACCTACCAGGGGCCAAGGGGACATGACTGTCTACAGCTGGGGGGGAGCAGAAGTTACTGTAAGTAAACCTGTTGCTTTGGTCTGCATGGATATATTATGTCCTTCTTTATTAAAGTATATCTAAAGCCCAAACATTATTCTAGTGCCTTGTATAGGGTACAGAATGGTTAGGATCCTTGTTCAATCGGAGAGGTTTCCCTTCACTTGCTTGCTGCCCCAGATATACAATGGAAAGTCAGAAGAAGAGGAAAATTTCCAATTAGTAATTTGGATTTCTCATCACTTTTTATTTCTATCCCTGTGACAATGGTCATCAAGACAAAAAGTAATGGTGAGTTTTCCCTGTAGGGACACAGACACAAATAAAAATAGAGTTTCTAAAATGTCCACATGCTTTTCAAAACTAGAAGTTCTTCTTGATTAACCACTTCAGCCCCGGAAGGATTTGCCCCCTTCCTGACCGGCCATTTTTTTGCGATACAGCACTGCGTTGCTTTAACTGACAATTTTGCGGTCGTGCGATGTTGTACCCAAGCAAAATGTATGTCCTTTTTTCCCCACAAATAAAGCTTTCTTTTGGTGGTATTTGATCACATCTGCGGTTTTTATTTTTTGCGCTATAAACAAAAAAAAGAGCGCCAATTTAAAAAAAAACACAATATTTTGTACTTTTTGCTATAATAAATATCCCCCCCAAACTTTTTTTTCAAAAAAGTATTTCTTCATCGGTTTAGGCCGCTATGTACTCTTCTACATATTTTTGGTAAAAAAAATCACATTAAACGTATATTGATTGGTTTGCGCAAACCTTATAGTGTCTACAAAATAGGGACTAGGTTTATGGCATTTTTATTATTATTTTTTTACTAGTAAAAAATAATTTCATTGCGACTGCAAAATAGCGCCAGCCGAGCACGTGCATCGGCTCCGGGGACACGCTGCCGATGTGCGCCTGCTACAGTGTCTTAAAGAGCCGACGTACAGCTACGATTGCTCACGCAGCTGTGCCAACCTGCCACAGTATAACTGTGGTGGCTGGTCGGGAAGTGGTTAAAGCGGATGTGCCATGGGAACAAAATATTAAAAGTCAGCAGCTACAAATACTGCAGCTGCTGACTTTTAATATTAGGACACTTACCTGTCCTGGAGTCCAGCGCCGATCGCAGCAGAGCACGAGCGATCGCTCGTCACTCTGCTGCTCCCCCCGCCATCCACGCTGAGGGAACCAGGAAGTGAAGCGCTGCGGCTTCACTGCCCGGTTCCCTACGGCGCATGCGCGAGTCGCGCTGCGCCCGCCGATTGGCTCACACGCTGTGTGCTGGGAGCCGAGTGTTCCCAGCACACAACGGGCGACAGACGGGATGTGACGGAATGCCCGTCTTTCGCCCGTATCGTGTGGCCGGAAGTGGGTGCAAATACCTGTCTTTAGACAGGTGTCTGCACCCCCCTCCCCCCTGAAAGGTGTCAAATGTGACACCGGAGGGGGGGAGGGTTCCGATCAGCGGGACTCCGCTTTAGGGTGGAGGACCGCTTTAAGATATACTTTAGAACAGCAAATTTCACTAACTTTTTAAAATATCCAAAAACTGCCTCCCAGAAATGTATGTTATTTTAAGTCATAAAAGAAACATTATTAGTTCATAAAATTATTAGCCAGTGGAATCTAAATGTTAATTCATACACACAAATGTGAGCTGCAAGGCTTTATATGTCAAGTCTCATTCCTTTTGCCCAATCTAGCATCATCTGGTACAGCATCCTATGCTAGTGAACTGAAAAATGGACCCCTTTGTTTTCTAATGGTTCAGAAAAAAATATATTAAACTAGGACGTATTAAAAAAAATGAGAAAAAAAATTATATTCAGCAGGAAATCATGCACCACTTTACACAGGACAAACTCCAAGGAATATATTAATCAAGAATCTAAATATTAATTGTTTGTTTTAGTCTAGTGTCACATCTTGGCAAATAGCTAAAGGCAACTAATTTATTATGCTGTGGCACCTTTACCATACTCTGTAAAAGAGTTAATCCACATTGATTTATGATTACGTTTACAAATGCCTACCATGAAAGATATAAAGAACTAAATGTTAATTATCTTTACATAAATTATATACCGCCTCACAGTAATGAAAATTATGTATATCCAGATGAGTAAATACTTGTTATATCTTATACAAAGACTGTAAATTACACATGTATAAAATGGGTTATATAACAAATGTATTCAAGAGAATACAAATATTTATTATGTAATATTGTCCATTTTTGCTTGCGTATAAAACTCTGTATGTATCTGCATGAAAATAGAAAATATAAATAATGTTTAAAAGACCACTAATACTATACCACAAACAAGTATTAATACAATAAATACAATATTTTATAGATTTATATTATAGGTACAATAATTCATACCTGCAATCTATTTTATGTTTACAGTTATTAATTTTGTTTTCCTGAATATTCTTACATTCTTACATACAATCAGAAACAAACTTTACTCAGTCTGAATACCAATCTGTTTTTGTGGCTGCATATCTTCTCTAAGGTATGAATTATGCATAATCCACAATTACACTTTTTGTAATTGTGTATTTTTAGTAAAATGCCGACACTGCTCATCTTTCAGTTTTTGAGAGATTTATTACATTATTTATATCGTGTATACTGTAGTATATTCTAAAAAAGACTAAAATATTATATATACAGTACTATATATACAGCCAATTATTTTTTTAGTTTTGGATAGAGTGTGGGTGTGTTGAAACCCCTGTCATGTTTTAATGCTGTCTTTCTCTGACCATTGTCACTGGAACAGAAAGTGACAGGGAATATAAAATGGTAACTAGGGTTGAGCGAACCCGAACTGTAAAGTTTGGGTTCGTACCGGACTTTTGGGTTTTTGGTACCCGGACCCGAACAATTTGCTGTAAGTTCGGGTTCGGTGTTCGGCAATGTAATGGCACACTGCAGGGCAGCCAATCACCATTTGTTTTAATTGTGTGACCTAGAAACATCCATTTAGGGCAAAAAAAATTGCAGTGTTTCCTCCAGTGTTTGCAGTTTTTCCTCCATATCTGTACGTGTGAGATAAACACTTTAGCTAGTGTTATTCTATTGTTCTATTCAAAAAACACCCATTTAGGGCAAAACAAATATTTTGCAGTGTTTCCTCCAGTGTTTGCATTTTTTTCTCCATATCTGTATGTGTAAGATACACACTTTAGCTAGTGTTCTTCTATTGTTCTATTCAAAAAACACCAATTTAGGGCAAAAAAATATATTTTGCAGTGTTTCCTCCAATGTTTGCCCCAAAAGTGGAAGAGATTGAGTGCACCGATGCCCAACCACTTATGTTTCAAGATGAGTACATGGGGGGACCATCACAGCATGTCTCGGATGATGAAGAAACACAGTTGCCAACTGCTGCTGCTTTCGCAATTGTGCAGACCAACAAGGAGGGCAGTGGTGAAGACTGGGTGGAAGATGATGTGGAGGACGATGAGGTCCTCGACCCCACATGGAATCAACGTCATGCAGGTGACCTGTGTAGTTCGGAGGAAGAGCCGGTGGTCGCACAGAGCCACCAGCACAGCAGAAGAGGGAGAAGGGTGCAAAAGTGGAGCGTCCGTCCCCTAGACAGTACGCCTGCTACTGCCCAACACAGCAAGGGACCGAGCACACCAAAGCCAGGTCCAAGGAGTTTCCTAGCGTGGCAGTTCTTCACACAATGTGCTGATGACAAGACACGAGTGGTTTGAACGCTGTGCAATCAGAGCCTGAAGTGGGGGAAAAAACGATCTCAACCTGAGCACAACCTGCATGGCCAGGCATCTAAGTGCAAAGCACGAGCTGCAGTGGAGTAGACACCTCAAAAACCAAGAAAGGTCTCTGGCTCCTCCTGCTTCCTCTTCTGCTTCAGTCTCAGCCTCTTCATCTAACTCTGTAGTGATAGTGCCACCTGCTACCCCGCAATCAGAGGACCGGCAAGCAACACTACCACCTGGGTCACCAAACATCTCCACAATGTCCCATGGAAGCGTTCAGCTCTCTATCTCCCAAACACTGGAGTGGAAGAGGAAGAACCCTCCTACCCACCCGCGATCCCTGGCCCTGAATGCCAGCATTTCAAAATTCCTGGCCTTTGAAATGCTGTCATTCCGTCTGGTGGAGATGCAGAGTTTTAAAAGCCTGATGGCATTGGCTGTCCCACAGTACGTTGTGCCCAGCCGCACTACTTTTCCAGGCGAGCCATCCCTTCCCTGCACAACCAAGTGGGGGACAAAATCAGGTGTGCACTGTGCAACGCCATCTGTGGCAAGGTCCACCTACGTGGACCAGTAAGCACGGTCAGGGACGTTATATCTCCCTAACAGGACACTGGGTAAATGCAGTGGCGGCTGGGCTGAGGCGGATAGCAGTTTGGCGCATGTCCTTCCACCACCGAGGATTGCAGGGCGCTTCAGTTTGCCTCCTGTTGCTCACTCCTCCTACTCTGCTTCCTCATCCTCTACCGCCTCCTCATTCAGTCAGCGTAACACTTTCACCACCAACTTCAGCACAGCCATGGGTAAACGACAGCAGGCAGTTTTAAAACTTTCCTGTTTGGGGGAAAAACCCCACACCGCGCAGGAGTTGTGGAGGGACATGGAACAACAGACCGATGAGTGGTTGGTGGCAGTGAGCCTTAAGCCAGCCTGGTGGTGTGTGATAATGGGCGAAATCTCGTAGCAGCTCTGGGCCTAGCCGGTTTCACGCACATCCCTTGCCTGGCGCATGTGCTAAATTTGGTGGTGCAGAGGTTCCTTAAAACTTACCCCGATATGCCACAGCTGCTGCAGAAAGTGCAGGCCGTCTGTGCGCACTTTCAGGGTCCTCACCCTGCTGCTGCTCGCCTGGCAGCGCTGCAGTGTAACTTTGGCCTTCCCGCTCACCGCCTCATATGTGACGTGCCCACAAGGTGGAACTCCACCTTGCACATGCTGGCCAGACTGTCAAGCAGCAGCAGGCGATAGTGGAGTTTCAGCTGCAGCACGCACGCGTGAGTCGCTCTGCGGAACAGAACCACTTCATCACCAATAACTGGGACTCCATGCGAGACTTGTGTGCCTTGTTGTGCTGTTTCGAGTACTCCACCAACATGGTCAGTGCCGATGACGCCGTTCTCAGTGTTACTATCCCAGTTCTATGCCTCATTGAAAAAACGCTTCGGGCGATGATGGAAGAGGATGTGGCACAGGAGGAGAAGGAATCGGGATCATTTCCAAGGCTTTCAGGGCAGTCATTCACAAGTGGCTCCGAGGGTGGGTTCCTGCACCAACAAAGGCCAGGTACACAATTGTCCAGCAAGGGCACAGTTCTGGAGGATGACGAGGTGGAGGATGAGGAGGAGGAGATGGAGGAGGAGGAACCATGTTCACAGCAGGGTGGCACCCAGACCAGCTCATGGCCATCACTGGTGCGTGGCTGGGGGGATACAGAGGATACAGACAATACACCTCCCATACAGGACAGATTTTCATTGCCTCTGGGCAGCCTGGCACACATGAGCGATTACATGCTGCAGTGTCTCCGCAATGACGGCCATGTTTCCCACATTTTAACAGGTGCTGATTACTGGGTGGCCACGCTGCTGGATCCCCGTTACAAGGACAATGTACCGTCCTTAATTCCCTCACTGGAGCGTGATCGCATGATGCACGAGTACAAGCGCACGCTGGTAGACGCGCTGCTAGTGGAATTCCCACCTGACAGCGGGGGCACAGTGGAAGCACAAGGCGAAGGCAGAGGAGGAGGAAGAGGTCATCAATGCAGCTGGGGCACCGCCAGCACCTCAGAAGGCAGGGTTAGCATGGCCGAAATGTGGAAAAGCTTTGTCAGCACGCCACAACAACCAGCACCACCAGCTGATATGGAACATTTTAGCAGGAGGCAGCATTTCAGCAACATGGTGGAGCAGTATGTGTGCACATGCCTACACGTAAAATTCTGGGTCTCCAAATTGGGCACATGGCCTGAGATTGCCCTTTACGCCTTGGAGGTGCTGGCCTGCCCTGCAGCCAGTGTATTATCTGAACGTGTATTTAGCACGGCAGGGGGCGTTATCACAGACAAGCGCAGCCGCCTGTCCAGAGCCAATGTGGACAAGCTCACGTTCATTAAAATGAACAAGGCATGGATCCTACAGGACTTGTCCGTACCTTGTGCAGAATAGACACCTATTTATTTCTGATCTTTCTAGGGTTGTCACCTCATCCCTTTAAAACCGAAAACATATTAATTACACAGCTTCTCTGGCTGATTAAGGTGCTAATTGAACTCACTTGGTGCCTTATCGACATTAAATTAGCCCCAGAACCTGTGTTATTACTATGTGTTCAGGTTTAAAGGGATGAGGTGGCAACCCTAGATCTTTCTCACTCTTTTGGGGTGTACCCTAATTTAAAAAATAAATCAATTAAAAACAAAAACCTGCTGTGTTGACTACCTCATCCTCCTCCACCGCTGCTTCCACCTACACCGCCACATCCACCGCCACCTCAACCTCCTACTCCATATGGACCTCGTCCTCCTAGGTCAAGATTATTTTATTTATTTTGTATGTTATTTTAAGTTATTTCCCTATCCACATTTATTTGCAGAGTACTTGCCATGCTCTTACCAACATTTTGCTGCCATTTGCAGCCCTCTAGCCCTTTCCATTAGTGTTTTAGAGACATTTTAGTACTGAAAAGTTTGGGTCCCCATTGACTTCAATGGAGTTCGGGTTTGGGGTCAAGTTCGGGTCAAGTTCGGATCCCGAACCCAGACTTTTTTCCGATGTTCGGCCGAACCCGAACACTCTAATGATAGCCTTTTTTCAATAAACAGGAGGTAATGGAAATCATCCAATAGATACAACATTTCACTTGCATTTTTCTAAGTAGTTATTTTACCCTCACTTTGAATAATTTCTACCTGTATTTTATAGAAGCTGCAGTAGGGTGAAGCAAAGCGGCGAGCACAGTATTCACAAAGCACTTGCTCCCTTACGTTGCGCCAGCGTAACGTAAATTCTTTGGCGTGAAAGTAACCTACGCCCAGCCCTATTCACGTACTAATACGTAAACGACGTAAAATATGACGGCTGTTCCCTGGTCCATACCTTAACATGACTTACACCTGATTTATGAGGCTTAACTTTACGCCGGACGTACGACTTACGTAAACCGCGTATCTGAATGCGCCGGGCGCAAGTACATTTGTGAATCGGCGTATCTCACTCATTTGCATATTTGCAATGAGGCGGTCAGCGTAAATATGCGCCCAAGATACGCCGGCGTAGGAAAGTTATGTTGGCGGAGGAAGCCTATTTTCATGTGTATCTAGTTCTATGGGCATGGCGCATAGATACGACGGCACACATTTACACTTACGCGGCGTATCTGTAGATACGTTGGTGTAAGTGCTACGAGAATCCAGTCCATAGACAGACATGCAGAAAGCATGTTCCTGTCAGTCAATCAAAACCAGCATCTACAACTTCAAGGCAGTGGTGCTAATGACCCACCATTCTGCGATCAATCATTTTCATTCTACCTTGGCCTTATGTTGTAATGGAATCTATTTTATAATATTTTAAAACATGTATAACATTTAATTTAGTTTACATTTTAGTTTTAATACATTTTATACTACGCAGTCCCCTTTCCTGCCTCGGTTGTTGCATATGTTAGCAAGAATGAAAAAAAAACTTCCCTTTGGGAAGAACATTTGTTAATTTCAGATGATGAAGAAGTAGGCAATGAGGTCCCAAAAAAAGGATACACAATTTAAAAGACAATCAAAGGCAATAACTTTGTACAAGCAAATGTGCATAATTAGTCTATCCAAGAATGGTTGTTATAGAGGTCTCCCATGAAAAAATCTAAAACAGACTAGTTTGAGATGAAAAATGTAGCTTATATGTCTAAACTAATTTTAAAGGAAAAAAGTGATTATTTTTTCAAGTAGATTTTCCAGTATTACCCACCTTCTATGCTTTGACAAAGTTGTAAAAGTCAGGTACCTGATTACATTTTTGTACTGTACTTCCCCTCCTGCCCCACAAAAAATTGTAAAATGTTGTTTTGGCAACCTGGGGAAAGTGTCTCTGTTGACTATCTTTTTGAGAGGTGGTAAAGAGGACCGTTGCAGAGTTATTATTTTTACCGTGATGATGTGTATATTTTCCAAGTAGAGAAAGTTCTCTAGTATTTGCCACTTTGCACTTTTAGTAATCAGAGAATCTTTTTTTTTCCTGAAGTAGGTTGTCCTTGCCACCTTCTGGCAGGAAGACATCATGCCAAAACAGGGAGGAAGGAGGATGGAGTAACTAGCTCTTTGTCACGTTTCTACAATCTTTGCGTGTGGAAAAACATCCAACGTGGAGTATGGTAAATGTGGTATATTAGTCAAGTCAAGTCAAGCTTTATTGTCATTCTACTACATGTAAGGACATACGGTAGAACGAAATGTCATATACAAATTAAACACAATTATAAATAAATATACAAATAATAAAAACACTACACGGATTTAGAGCATTCTCTAGATCAGTGGTTCTCAACCTTTCTAGTGCCATGACCCCTTGATAAAATTTCTCAAGTTGTGGAGACCCCTAACAGTAAAATTATTTTCGTAGCGTGGGTTGTCAGCACCCGAGGCAAGACAAGTAATTTGTACCCCTAACCTACGGACATTTAGCGCCCCCCAAGTCTCTTCCACTCGTACAGTATTAAAACCCTTATGGAACATTTGAGGATGTACCCCCTCTTTCTCTTTGTGCTCCTTTCTTTCCCTTTTTTTTCCCCATCCCTCTCTAGCCTTTCACTCCCTTTTTCTTTGTTCCTCCCCCTCTTTTTCTCTCCCTTCCATGTATTCTCTACTTTTATTCCTTCTCTTACTCCTTGGTGTGTGTGTGGGGGGGGGGGGGGGGGTTAAAGGGAATAGTGGCAGTGCTGGTGGGGAGTTGGGATCAGTCAACTTAGGTGCTCTTGATCAAGGTCATCTGCTGATCTGAGAACTGTAGTGAGGACTTTTAATGGCAACTCTAATCAGAGGTAATGTTGCTCACTGTGTCTCCGGATTCACGGTGTCTCCGAATCTGTGGTGTCTCGCAGCAGTGACACCTATGCCAAAATCAGGAGATGGGGTCTCTTCCAGCCCCTCCCACTTCACATTCCTCACCAGTCAGCTGACCTCTAGTCTCTGCCCCCTAACCATGTCGTGAACTGAATGAGCAGCTCAGTGGGTGGCCGTGGGCTCCAGGAACAGCCCAGGATTCGGTGACCCCTGGCAAATCATCATTTGACCCCCAAGGGGGTCCCGACCCCCAGGTTGAGAACCACTTCTCTAGATAAAGCTAATGGAATAATGAATGGCTGATCAACGCATCATACCTCATTTAAGAAGAGGTACCACATAAGGTCCACACGCTGAATTTGGAAAGTTTAGAACCCAGCTACGGTCTGAGTGACAAACGTTATAAAATGCTTGAATGTTGTAACTTGTTATACTAATAGTTGCATATACCATGCTCAAGTACATGTACAAATATTATTATGATTGTACAAATGTCTAATTTGATCTTACAATAAAAACTTTATTGAAAAAAAAAGAATAAAAACACAGTGACAAACTGAAACAAAAAATACATATATATTATTACTTCTTTAGCTCATTGTCTGTGCCTGAAGTGTGGAACGAGTACCTTGGAGTCCCTGGACAAATTATCTAAACAAAGGAGTGATCTTTTAACTGACACCAGAGTGTGGATTGAACCCCATGGGAGCTTGTCATTGTGTACCATAAGGGTATTTAAGTACCTTGACAACACCTGTGTTAGTTGTAGGATGATAACTGATACCATTCAAGTATACAGTCAGTGAAACCAGTGTGGACATTTCTTACTGAACATGCTGACAATGGAATTCACCCACTGTTGCGGGTTGTTAATCACAAGCCAGGTGGACCTGATAGGGAACTAGTCTTTTAGTTTGTCTTTTAAATTGTGTATCATTTTTTTGGGACCTCATTGCCTACTTCTTTCCAGTGAAAGTTGATTGGAAGATGTTGCTTCTGTACATCACAAGAAGGGTTCACTGCTTACAGGTACCTGTGGCTGCTATTTGGGCGTAAGGCTCTAAATTATCCAAAGAGAGAGAAAGATCCATTGCAACTTAAGAAATAGACTCTAAGGCCTCGTACACACCACAGTTTTCCTCAACAGAATCCATCAAGAAACTTGGTGGCATAGCTTTTTTGCCGAGGAAAACGGTTGTGTCTATGTTTTTCATCGAGAAAACTGTTCTGACTAACTTTTTCTAACATTTTTCATACTGATCTCATGAATATTTTGGAATAATTTATATAGCCTGAATTTTTTTTTCAAATACAGATCTTCATTTGCAATTCTTATTTAATTATTATTTAATTTCTAGTAATCTCCATTTTATTTTTTATTTTTTTGGTGTCAAGTTACCACCATTGTAACATTAGGCCTCGTACACACAACCGTTTTCCTCGACAGAATCCATGAAGAAACTTGGTGGCAGAGCTTTTTCGTGTGTATGTTTATCATCGAGAAAACTGTTGTGGAAGTTGATGAGAAAAAATCTTTTTCCTCGTCGGGAGTCTCAATTTCCTTGTCGTGTTCCTCGTCGGGCTGGTTTTCGACGAGAAACACGTTTGTGTGTATGCTTAGAAACCCGCGCTTGCTCAGAATAAAGTATGAGACGGGAGCGCATCTTCGGTAAAAGTAGCGTTCGTAATGGAGATAGCACGTTCGTCACACTGCAAAAATTATGCTGCGCATTTAAATCATCTTTAGAATGGGACAAAAATGAAAAATAATGATCTTCTTTTGCAGCTGATATTCACACAGTTCTGACTAACTTTTTCTAACATTTTTCATGCTGATCTCATGAATATTTTAGAATAATTTATATAGCCCGAAAAAATATTTTTTTTTTCAAATACAAATCTTCATTTGTAATTCTTATTTAATTTCTAGTCATCTCCCTGTTTTTTTTTTGGTGTCAAGTTTCCACCATTGTAACATTAGTGTTTGGTCTTATCTCATCTGTCCCTTTATAATAAGACCTTTTGTAGTTTTTTTAAAGTTAACCTGCCTACTCACAAGCTACATTTTTGATTTGATTGAAAACACATAGACAAGTATGAACTGTAAACAAAAAAGTACCTTTTATTATGGTAAAGAATATAAATAAAATAAAGAACAAGGCAGCACTGAAGAACCTGCTGCCATTTGTGCACTTGTGTGTGGACACTAAAATTGGGACATTGAGAAGCACATTCAGGAGCGAGCCCAATCTGGTCCTGGACTCCCAGAGGTCAGGAACAGCAGCAGATCAGATATATGTCCCAAAGTTGTGGTACTACAGCAGGCTGCCTTCTGTCAGACCACCTTGAAGCAAGGCCATCACTTCCTGGTCTTCCTGGCAGCCTTCACTGCAGCCTGCTCTGCAACCTTCTCTGCAGCTTTCTCTGCAGCCTTCATTCTCCGCTTGGCTGGAGGCTGTGCTTCTGGAGGTGTACTCGTGCCAGGAGGAGGAGAAGAAGGTGGATAAGGAGAAGAAGGTGGAGGAGAAGAGGGTGGAGGAGGTTGAGAAGAAGAAGGTGGAGGAGGATGAGGTTGAGAATAAGCTGGTGGGGGAGGATGGTAGTGGCTACAAATGACCGTGTCCTCAGTAAGTAGCCCCCTCACCCCCTTATTCAGCAAACTTCCTAGTAGTGGCTCAAATATGAGGTGTTGGTCCTCGGTCATTTGGCTCATTTTGGCCATTACAAGGGTGCCATAGCCCTCTTCAGGGGTGGTAGGCTGCTGGAGGGTGGCCTGTGCCTCTCTAATCAGGGCCAGTGCTGCCTCGCTCACCCTCATATCCCTCCTGGCCCTTCTTGTAGGAGGGCGGATGGGAGGCACCTGGCATCTTGTGCTGCCACTTGGCCCTGCCACCTCCTCTGTGCCACTCACTCCTGCCACCTCCTCTGTGCCACTCACCCTGACCTCCTCCTGCCTGACACTGTCTGACACTTTCCAGACCCTCATCCTGGCTGATGTCCTCCTGTGTTTAAAAAAGAGACAGTTTGAGTATTGGGTTCAAAAATCACAAACAATTTTCAGCTCATTCTGACCCCAGCAGTTTTCATTATTTTCTACCCAACTTTTTCGGCCACTACTGTCTATTGATATGGAAAACACTTTAAGATCAAACATTAGATATTTTTTATATATTAACATCTATTTTACAGGATTTTTTTCCACAAGAAATACATTTAAAATACTATACCTGGCTCCAGACAGTCAAATCCAGGTCTTCCTCCAGGATGGAAGGCTCATCTTGCTCCTGAGAAAGCTCACCTTGAGAAGGATCAGCTTGACTGCAGGGAAGGCTGGAGGCTTGGATGGAGGGAAGGCTGGAGCTTTTTATTGTGCTTTTTCTGGAGGGTTGTCTGGGGGGAAGGCTGGAAAGTGATTCCCTTGATTCAAGGTGGTCATCCAGAAAGGACATTCTGCCGTAGTACCACAACTTTGTTACATATACCCTCCCTGCTGCTCCAGACCTCTAAGAAGCCAGTACCTTGTTACGCGCAGTCCTGTATGTGCCTCTCAAGGTCCCAATTTTAGTCTCCAGCTGTTCAGCTGTTACATGGGGCATCTTTGTGTGCACAAATGGGAGCAGGCTATTCAGTGCTGCTGTCCTTAGTTATTTATTCCTGTGGTTGGGGTCTTTTGTCGCCCAAAGAACGGTTAGCTCCCTTAGCCTATCAATAAATTCCCCCCAGGAACTCCCTCTCCTGAAATGGATTCATATTTTCTGCCAGACAAAACAAAAGACAAATATACTAATGTCAATCACAGTCTATAAACTCTAGTAATCTTTATCCCCATATAGCCCTTAAATCTCTTTGCAGTATAGGCCACTGATGTCCCAAGTTCAAATCATACCTTCGTCCACACGTTCGTCGTTCTAACGTCTTCCTCCCCACACCGAATGTACGTACGACAGATGTGTGTTAAGCTTTATATACACTACGCATGCGTGACACTCCGCAACACGTCACCCGCCCATGACGTTCTTAGTCGATGTTTCCCCCGCCCCTTCTCTTTCGGCGCGCAAATGACATGGCGGAATTAGATGAGCAGGTGTGTGATACTCGGCCAAGTTCTTCTAAACACAACGTCATGGCGGAATTAGATGAGCAGGTGTCTGATATTAGGCCAAGTTCATCAGAAAATGACGATATGGTGGAATCAGATGAGCAGGTGTCTGTAATGAGGCCTAGATCATCCATAAAAGCCGACGTAGCGCTATCAGATGAGCAGGTGTCTCCAATTCGGCCTAAATCATCCAGAAACTACAACGTGGCGGAATCTGATGAGAAGGTGTCTGTACTTATAAATTTGTCTAACGACGACACAACAAGCCCAGAGCCTGATGAGGAAACGTTAGAAACGCGGAGCAGATACAAGGCATCTAACATGTCCTACGAGGAAATGGCGGAAATGGTGGACATCTTACAAAAGTATGATTACGATGGCAAGCATGGGCCCTATACCCACTCTAATTTAAGGAAGGCCAAAATTATGTATAAAGTGCAAAGAAGTCTGGATCGTCATTTTGGGGTGAAACAATCGAAGGAACAGCTCAGAAAGAAGTGGTCAGACTTAAAACTGAGGGAGCCGGAACAATTAAGGAGCATTAAGAGAATGCTTGGAAAAAGTAAATACTTCTCCTGTGTCCCTATTATTATTGTTTTTCTGAACTTGCATGTTGATCCATGTTGATGCTTTTGCATATAGGACCTTCTAAAATAACGGTCATTTCAGACACATCCGTTCGTCCACTACATACAATGTTTTCAGAAGATACAGGGATAACTAAATTTATATAGGCTTGATTATATTCCAGAAATATGTTTAAATAGGTGTCTAGCTGATGTGATTGTAACTAGAATTCAAATCAAAATTAGATCAGTCTAAAGAAGAGGACACTCAGCAGCTTTTTACACATCTGCACTCAAGAGCACTAGTGTGGGCCACCAGAACAACCTTTTTAGGGTGACCTCCACAGGTGCTCTTGTCCATTTTTGTGGTGTCTACATGTGTGAAACGTGTCCCAAAAAGGTGAGTATTCAAGAATAGTGTTTGCCAAAAAACATGTCTTCTGCTTGTGCCCAAACAGACACTTGTACCCCACTTCCAAGCAATATTTAATATTCCTAGTTTTGCCCTCAAATAAGTGTGTGCTAAGTGTACTTTTTGTTTCATTCTCATAGGGGACAGAAGTCCGAGCCAGAAAAAAACAGACCTCGCAAGGAGCCCTCACCTCAGCGCCCACCTTGCCAGGAGCCCACACCTCACCGCCTACCTCGCAAGGAGGCCCACACCTCAGCGCCCACCCAGACCTCAGGATGTGGAGGAATGAGAAGTGGTTGAAATTACTACAACAGGTCAGTATCTGTCACCACAGCTTCAGGTAATACGAGATGTAGGCCTGCAGATGTTTAATACCCTTTTTTTTTTTTTTTAGGGGATGATTATGTGGCAGAAGAAAGGCCTCGATCTTCCCATTCCAAGACCCAAAATCTACTCCTCCAAATAAAGGCGTGCAGTAGGGAGGTGTCTGAAATCAAGCAAAAAATTGCCTTTATTGAGAAAAGCTTGAAAGACATAATTGAGGACTTGGGGGGGAAACTAAAAAGAAACTATTTTTTGTTCCCAGTTTTACCCCCAAATTTTGGGGCTTTTTGTAACAAGCCAAAATTTGAAGATGCACACATTGGGTCAACATGTGCTATCTGCCATCTCGGGATATCTATGTCCATGTTTTGTGGGTGCAAACCCTTCCTCGCAACTCAAGTAGGTGAAAGGAAGAAGGGGTTGCACCCACAAAACACATCCATTGATCACCCATGATGGCAGATAGCACACGTTGACAATAGGGATCATTTTTAACCCTAAAAAGACTGTGTGCATCTTCAAATTTTGGCTTGTCCAGGGGTGCCAACACCCATCTTACAATGGGCAGTTAGACACGTTTTAAAACATTTACAATGTCTGCATTATTGCCTAGTGGTTTACATTGTTATATTTTGTGCTATATAATATTCTGTTTTTATTTTTCGTTAAAAAAAATGCCAATTTATGGCAAAAAAAAAGATATATATATATACACCACAAATATTTGAGAAAGACCATGTGTGTGAATACGCACCAAGTAAAATTTTGGGCAAACCAACAAGAAAGTGTGTCTTGTTTTTCTTAAATACAAGCACGAAGACTGAAAAGCGCAAATCGTCACTCAAACTTTTACTAACACGCGGCAACACGAGATTAGCAAAAGCAGCCGCAAGGGTGGCGCCAATGGAATTGAACTTCCCCTTTATAGTGCCGTCGTACGTGTTGAATGTCACCGCGTTTGAGAATGACGAGATTTGGTCTTGACAGTGTGTACGCAAAGAAAGCTTGTCAAGTTTCTCGACAAGCCTGACAAGGAACTCGTCGAGGAAAACGATGTTTCATTTACGACAAGTTCCTCGGTCGTGTGTACGAGGCCTTACTGCTCTTACAGAGTCACTGATTTAAACTGCAAATTCAATTAAAGAGTCATTAGATTGATTGGGTTGCTCCTAATGGGCCAAACAATAACTACCAGTAAAGTTAACCATTGCAGAGTTATTGTCTTTACTGTGATAAAGTAACTCTAATAGAATGGGCCACACAAAAACTACTTCAAAGAAGACCTGAGAATTTGAGATGGAAGCTACACTAAATTGAGTTTTGGAAACTGACATATAGCAACGATCCAATCCCGATAATTAAATGTTAGCCTCCCACACCAATTGGGGGGGGGTAAAATGGCCAGTTGTTGAAGATGACAAACAGATAATCCTAAGTGAAAGTTATTTGTTTTTCTGTGTTTCCTTTTTTGGTCCAAACAAACTATTTAAAGTGAAAGGAAACATGGGACATCAGCTTTAAGCATTAGCAGGGCCATGCTGAACGTTTAAAATGTTTGCATGGGCTTATTAAGGTTTTGTATATTTTTTTGACCTTTATTACTGTATAAAAAAGGGGGGACTTTGAATGAGATGCGTTTTTAGCAGTATGCGATTAAATATATATATGGAATATAAAAAAATGTTTATTATGAAAACATTTTTTATATTCCATATATATATTTAATCGCATACTGCTAAAAATGCATCTCATTCAAAGTCCCAACTCTCCCCCTGTTTTTATACATTTACAGGGATGGAGGCCTGTGGTAGTGTCTATCATATGCCTCATTCAAAGTCCCAACCCTATCCCCCTTTTTTAAGGCCTTTATTACTGTTGCTCTACGCAAAAGGCTTTTACTTCTAACTAGGATTTGGTTAGAGAGTAACCTTTCCCTACTCTGCTAAAATATATATATATATATATATATATATATATATATATATATATATATATATATATATATATATATACACAGTCCTGATCAAAAGTTTAAGACCACTTGAAAAATGGCAAAAAATCATATTTTACATTGTTGGATCTTAACAAGGTTCCAAGTAGAGCTTCAACATGCAACAAGAAGAAATGAGAGTGAGACAAAACATTTTTTGAGCATTCAATTTAATGAAAACAACGAATAAACTGAAACAGGCTGTTTTTCAGCTAATCAAAAGTTTAGGACCACACCTCCAAAAAAAAAACTAAACCCCCCCAAAACAGAAATCCAACTTCCAAACATGAACTCAGTAATGAGTAGCTCTGCCGTTATTGTTGATCACTTCAAAAATGTGTTTTGGCATGCTTGATGCAAGCGTTTCCATGAGGTGAGTGGAAACATTTCTCCAAGTGGTGAAGACAGCCGCATGAAGGCCATCTACTGTCTGGAACTGTTGTCCATTTTTGTAAACTTCCCTTGCCATCCATCCCCAAAGGTTCTCAATTGGATTTAGATCAGGGGAACACGCAGGATGGGCCAAAAGAGTGATGTTATTCTCCTGGAAGAAGTCCCTTGTCCTGCGGGCATTGTGTACTGTAGCGTTGTCCTGTTGAAAAACCCAGTCGTTACCACACAGAAGAGGGCCCTCAGTCATGAGGAATGCTCCCTGCAACATCTGGGCATAGCCAGCGGCCGTTTGACGCCCCTGCACTTCCTGAAGCTCCATTGTTCCACTGAAGGAAAAAGCACCCCAGACCATTATGGTGCCCCCTCCACTGTGGCGCGTAGAAAACATCTCAGGTGGGATCTGCTTGTCATGCCAGTAATGTTGGAAACCATCAGGACCATCAAGGTTACATTTTTTCTCATCAGAGAATAAAACTTTCTTCCACCTTTGAATGTCCCATGTTTGGTGCTCTCTTGCAAAGTCCAAACGAGCAGTTCTGTGGCGTTCAAGGAGACAAGGTTTTTGAAGACGTTTTTTGTTTTTGAAGCCCTTCAGTCTCAGATGCCATCTGATAGTTATGGGGCTGCAGTCAGCACCAGTAAGGGCCTTAATTTGGGTCGAGGATCGTCCAGTGCCTTGATGAGAGACCCTGCTTATGCAGTTCAGCAACCCGACCACGTTCAAAAAGGGAGAGTTTTTTTGTCTTTGCCATCACAACGTGTGACTACCTAACAGAAAATGACAATGAATCCACATCTTTGCATAGATTTGGCCTTTTAAAGGCATGTGGTCCTAAACTTTTGATCAGCTGAAAAACAGCCTGTTTCAGTTTATTCATTGTTTTTATTAAATTGAATGCTCAAAAAATGTTTTGTCTCACTCTCATTTCTTCTTTGTTGCATGTTGAAGCTCTACTTGGAACCTTGTTAAGATCCAACAATGTAAAATATGATTTTTTGCCAATTTGCAAGTGGTCTTAAACTTTTGATCAGGACTGTGTATATATATATATATATATATATATATATATATATATATATATATATATATATATATACATATATACGTCTGTATTACTGTTGGACATTTTCATGTGTGTAAGTGTTCAATTTTCGACTTCAATAAAATATAATGCCATTTCAGTCTTAAGTAATTTACCTAAAGTAATTGTAAACCCTCATCTTGAAAAACAACCCATTAAAATAGAAATGAAAGGCAAAACATTTGTGTATAGATATTAACCTGCCTGGCAGTATTCCCGAGTCTGACTCGGGGTTAGATTTTCCTGCTGCGAGCGGTAACCCTGAGTCAGACTCGGGCTTGCCTCGCTAGATCCACAGGCATGGTTTACTTACCTTGTCCCTGGATCCAGCGATTCCACCGCGCTGTGTGAGCGAGCGGGACCTCGCTCGATTCACACAGTGCCTCCGTGTGACGCCGATCTCCGTTCCCTGCGACGTTACGACGCACGGGGACGGAGAACGGCGCCAAATTCAAAAAAGTAAACAAACACTATACATACAGTATACTGTAATCTTATAGATTACAGTACTGTATGTAAAAAAAACACACCCCCCTTGTCCCTAGTGGTCTGTCCTGTGTCATGCATGTCATTTTATATAATAAAAACGTTTCTTTCTCCCTGCAAACTGTAGATTGTCCATAGCAACCAAAAGTGTCCCTTTATGTCAAAAATAGTTTTAGATCAGCTAAAAAACAGCGATAATAAATTATAATCACTTGCAGAATTGTGCGATAGCGATTTGTGGGGAAATTCGTCATAAAAAAAAAATAATGACAGCAACAATTCTGCAACTGAAAAAATTTCAGTGATTTTGATTTGATTACATTATTGAATAATTTTTATTATAATTATATTATTATTTGTTATAATTATTTTTTTTTTTAAATCAATACTTTTTTTTTATTGTTTCCATACATATATAGCAGAGAAAAAAAAGATACAAATCCATATTCTATACTCAGTGCATTATATGTGCATACAAAAAATTTATTGCATAGGTTAAAAATTTCCTTCAGTCCCATTCCCAACCCTCCCTCCCTCCCTCCTATCTTACTTTTAAAGTGCATACACGTTTTTTTGGTTCTGTTCCTTTCCTTAGGTTATTCTTTACCTATCTTTCCCTGATTAAAGTGAGCGGCCTATTTTACATAACCAGTGCTCCCATATTGCATTAAATTTTTTGATGTTACCACGTCTAATCCATGTTCCCCTTTCCTTCCCAATTGTGCTGTTCATTACGTTAAACCATTCCTCTACTGTGGGTGGATTTTGTGCTTGCCATTTTAGTGCGATCAATTTCCTCGCCTGAAACAGGCATCTTATAACTGCTACTTATATATCCCTCTGCCCCATTCTCTCTTCAATGCATCCTAATAGACAAACCCTGGCTTCAAGTTCCAGAGTGGTTCCGAAGGTTGCATTTATAATGTCCAGAATCTTAGCCCAATATCTATGCAGTTTTGGGCATTTCCACATCATGTGGATGAGGTCCCCTGTATTTTGACATCTGGGACATTTGTCATCTGACTTCCATCCAAATCCATATAATTTCTTGGGGGTATAGTAGACCCTGTGGAGGAGAAACAAATGAGAAACCCGTTGTGAGGGGGCTAATGAGACCACTGTCCCTAGTTCCAGTATCCTGTCCCATTGGTCATTTGTTATGAGTCCAATATCCTCCTCCCGCCTCTGTTTATTCTTGCTCAGCTTCTCTTTTCCTATTAACTGATCGCTGATCCGTTCGTACAATTCTGATATAAGACCTTTCAAGACCCCCGTCTTGATTAGTCTTTGGAGATGCGTAAGCTTTTGCCATCTTACCGGCTGTAATTTAAATTGGGCTTGTAGTGCATGTCTGACCTGCAAATAGGCAAAAAACATAGAATTTGGGATGCCATATTCCCGACTTAGCTCTGAGAAGGGTTATAATTATTTATAATTATATATTATATTATAATTTATAATTTTGTTTTTAAAAAAATGTCATACCCGGGATGCCTATTAGAATCTTGTTTGGTCAGATTTAAGTGAGTTATTTCTAAAAAATTACAGACCTACAATATAAAACGACAAATTTCCTTGCAAATAATGGTACCGCTTTCAGCATGTTTTTTCTGACAGAATCATACCGCCAGGGAGGTTAAAAAAAAAAACATTATAAATACCTTTTCTCTCCTCCCCACCTCTGTTTTCAGCTGCATAAGAGCTGGGGAGGAGAAACAGCAACACGCTGAGCTTCCCAGTGAATGGCTGTACAGGACAGGCGTGTCAGGATAGGACTGATCATTCGAGGAGAGCAGGCTGCATTCCCAGCATAGCTAGAGAACTGACCATGGTGCGTTCTCCTGCTTAGTGTGCTCAGTTTTTAATAGGAAAGCAGAGGGACTGGCAGAAACACCAGGTATTTCACACAACGAAAGCAATACAAAGAGAACAGGATACTTTTTAATATAAGCACATAATACAGCAGGCACATATCAGAAATTTGAAATGTTGGGTTTACATACTGTTTAATGGAAACCAATCATACGAGAAATGTGAGGCTGCCATTGTGGGCTTTTTTTGGAAAATGCTGATTGTGTGGCTATCATGCTTCAAACCTTCTTAAGTCACTGACCCAGAAAAATAATGCAAATCAGGATTTATGGCTCAGCTTGTTGCATACTTGTACTAAGTGTAATGGCATGTCTATTTGTTAAGATAAGGACTTTTCATTGCTGCAGTCAGACCAGAAACATTTTCATTGATTGCTCTGAACTACTGCATGTAATAATTAGCACTTAAGAATAAGTACTCTTCATTAAATAAGGTTGTTATTTAGAATTTTTGGATGTTGTCCTTACTGTGGATTACTGTGTTTACTTTATGCCACATAACATTACCCTGTCACTTGTGACAGCTGTCCAGAAAACATTGTATCAAAAGAGTTAAGGACAATCTAGGTCTTTTTGAGAAATAATCGTTTATATTCTTCTTGGTTAGCAGTGCTTTTCGTTTGGCTACTTTGAAATTGGGTGCATTTCTTTCCAGTGTCTATTGGACTGTGACATCAAAAATACTGACCTTTTCTGAGACAAAGCACGCCCACAGTTCTTTGAAATTAAAACCTCTGAAGTAAAAACATCTTACAGTGGTTCTAAGGGCTCACGTTTTTTTTTCTACCTTCATGCATTCTATGCATGAGTGTAAAAAATCTTCTCTGTGCAGCAGCCCCTGCCCCTAATACTTACCTGAGCCCCAAAACGATCCAGCACCTCAGCTCTCCGGGTCTCTCCCTTCTTATTGGCTGAAACAGCAGCCATTGGCTACCAATGAGGATAGAGAGGGTGGGGGCAGAGCCGTGGTTCTGTGTGTAAATGGAAAGATTATGTTTGTAAAATAAATGTATTCTCTGTTCGCCCAGGTGGCCTTATAAGAAAAGAAATCCAGTTAACAAACTCTACAATAATATAGAATTCAGGAATGAGGCAAATACTAGAATTTTTCTAGAAACCATGGGCTAGATTCAGGTAGCCCGCCGTAAGTTTGTGCGGGCGTAGCGTATGTTATTTGCGCTACACCGCCGCAACTTAGACGGGCAAGTGCAGTATTCACAAAGCACTTGCTCTGTAAGTTGCAGCGGCGTAGCGTAAATCAGCTGGCGTAAGCGCGCCGAATTAAAATTCTGAAGAGGTGGGCGTGTTTTATGTAAATAAAACATGACCCCACGCAAATGATGTTTCTCACGAACGGCGCATGCGCCGCCCGTGAACGTATCCCAGTGCGCATGCTCCTAATCACATCGCAAATAGTCAATGCTTTCGTCGTGGACGTAATTTACGCAAAGCTCTATTCGCGAATGACTTACGCAAACGACGTAAAATTTACAAAATTCGACGCGGGAACGACGTCCATACTTAATATTGGCTATGCCTCATATAGCAGGAGTAACGTTACGCCGGAAAAAGCCTTACGCAAACGACGTAAAAAAATCCACCGGGCGCACATACGTTTCTGAATCGGCGTATCCAGGTCATTTGCATATTCTATGCTGAAATCGAAGGCAGCGCCACCTAGCGGCCAGTATAAATATGCACCCTAAGATACGACGGTGTAAGAGACTTACGCCAGTCGGATCTTAGCCTAATTTCGGCGTATCTTGCTTTCTGAATACAGAAAGAAGATACGCCGGCGCAGCTTTGAATTTACGCGGCGTATCTATAGATACGCCGGTGTAAATTCTTGCTGAATCTAGCCCCATATGTATTCAAACCATCTTAAGGAAAAGTATAAGGCCTTCTATAGATTTGATGATTTTTTGTAATGTTAATCCACTGTTTAAAATAATACATTGGGGGTTATTTACAAAAGGCAACTCCACTTTGCCCTACAAGTGCAAAGTGTGCTTGAAATTGCACTAAAAGTGCACTTGGAAGTGCAGTCGCTGTAGATCTGATTGGATGATACACTCAGCAGAGCTTCCCCTCATTTCAGATCTACCCCTTAGATTTACAGCGACTGCACTTCCAAGTGCACTTTCAGTGGAAATTTTAAGTGCACTTTGCACTTGCAGTTTGCACTTGTAGTGAAAAGTGGATTTGCCTTTCGTAAATAACCCCCATTGTCTTAATTTTGCTTCCATAAGAAGTGATGACAGTGAAGGCTGGTGTGTTACTTTGATCCCATAAGGTGTGTTTGGGAGGGTTGGATAATACCCTTTACCTGGTTATTAGCAATTCTTTTCTTTCAAACGTTTCTTTCCAACACGTTTACTGTTACCACCTTGATCTGTTATCTGTAATCAATTGAGTAATTCACCTTACTTTAACCTTACTGTGTCAACTGTATGAGAGACAATGTTCACATTTTGTTTTTGTGAAAAACTCAATAAAAAACATTTCAAATAAAAGGATAAATTATATTGCTTGTTTTCAACAATATAATGAACCAATTTCTGTAGATGTTTGGCTTTGATACATCTCAAACAATATGCCTGAGGATAGTGCAAGCTGTGCTTTCATATAACAAACATTAAAGTTTATTCCACATGTTCCACCATAACCAAAGTTCATTCTCATTAACTAGACCTCTGGATAACAGGCACAATCTGGATAACAGGCAAAATCTGGATAACAGGCAAAATCTGAATAACAGGCAAAATCTGAATAACAGGCAAACGTTGCAGTGCTGATCTTGGAAGAGAGTTTATAAAATGCATTTTATATTTTTAATTTAGTCTTGCAGAAATCCTGAAGCATCAAAGTGTCAGTACTAAGAAGTTTCTCACAGACCGCAATCACATTCTTACCTGCTTTATAAGTTCTATTCCAGATGGAGAGATATCAAGCAGAGAAAAAGGAAGTTACACAGCACAAGCCTTAAAAACCTCACCCAGACACTGAACTTGTAAGGAGCTATGTACAATCATGCTGCAGTGGACTGCAGCAAATTCAAATTAAGATAAACTCATGGATTTTCTGTTATTGGCACAGTTACAGCATTTGCTGAATAGCATTAACAGTTTACTTATTGTTTTCACTCATTGCCTGCAATTGCTATTTGTTTTTTTAAGCAGGTGGTGGTCCAATAATCTCAAGAGCTGTTTGAAATCAGGACCATCACTTGTTTCTATCAAGCTGTTTAAGGCCAGCTTTTCCCTTTTTCCGTAATTCACATCTTTATGTTAGAAAATCCTGCTACAAAAATTGTGTTAAAGACAGTGGGGCAGATCCACAAAAGGATTACGCCGGTGTATCTACTGATACGCCGGCGTAATTTTAAATTTCCTGCGTCGTATCTTTGTTTTGAATCCTCAAAACAAGAGATACGACGGCATCTGGGATCGATCCAAAAGGTGTACGTCTTAGTACGCCGTCGGATCTAAGCTGCAATTTTTCGGCGGCCGCTAGGTGGCGTTCCCGTCAAAATCCGCATCGAGTATGCAAATTAGCTAGTTACGGCGATCCACGAACGTACGTCGGCCCGGCGCATTTTTTAACGTCGTTTGCGTTCGGCTTTTTCCGGCATATAGTTAAAGCTGCTGTTCTGAGGCGTACTCAATGTTAAGTATGGCTGTCGTTCCCGCGTACAATTTAGAATTTTTTACGTCGTTTGCGTAAGTCGTTCGCGAATAGGAATTTGCGCAGAATGACATCACCGTCGTAAGCATTGGCTTGTTCCGGGTAAATTTCGAGCATGGGCACTGGGATACCCCCACGGACGGCGCATGCGCAGTTTAAAAAAATGTTGTTTACGTCAGGTCACGACGTATTTACATAAAACACGCCCCCATCACTTCCATTTGAATTCCGCGCCCTTACGCCGCAACAGATACACTACGCCGCCGTAACTTACGGCGCAAATTCTTTGAGGATTCAAACCAAAAGAAAAGTAAGTTACAGCGGTGTAGTGTATCTTAGATACGCTACGCCCGGCGCTATAATGCGCCGTTGTATGTGGATCTACCCCAGAGGCTTCAAAACTAGAATGATACAGTTTAGGGTCTAAAAATTGCTGTCCCACAAATGTCTTAATCAGCATGAATAGAACAGTGTTTCATTTAAATGAAGCGTGTCCCCGCACCGAATGAACTGTGCATGCGCCGTCCCTAAATTTCCCGCCGTGCATTGCGCTAAATGACGTCGCAAGGACGTCATTTTTTTAACATAGACGTGACTTACGTCCATCCCGATTCACGGACGACTTACGCAAAAAAATAAAAAAATTCAAATTAAACGCGGGAACGACGGCCATACTTAACATGGCAAATCTAACTATACGCAGCAAAACACCAGCTTTAACTATATGCCGGAAAAAGCCGACTAGAGACGACGTAAAAGAATGCGACGGCCGCGCGTACGTTCGTGGATCGTCGGAAATAGCTAATTTGCATACTCGACGTGGAAAACAACGCAAACCCCCCCCAGCGGACGACGAAGTATTGAACCTACGATCCGAAGGCGTACAAAGCCGTACGCCTGTTGGATCGAACCCAGATGCCGTTGTATCTTGGTTTGAGGATTCAAACTAAAGATACGACGCGGGAAATTTGAAAGTACGCCGGCGTATCAGTAGATACGCCGGCGTACTCTCTCTGTGGATCTGCCCCATAATCATACTTGACTTCCCCGAAAGCACTATACAATATATATGGCATATATATATATATATGGAACATGCTGCTGCCACACTATGTAGATAACTGATATGTATAACAAAATACAGTGGAACTACACAATGATAACCTGAGGGAATCTTGTACCAATTAGGAATTTAGAAAATGTTCGGTTTTCAAGGATAGCAGTTGCTTTGTAATGCAGTTGTCGAGGTAAGATTTGTTATTCATCTTTGATGTTTCAAACTCCTTATGAAGTGTGAAATTAAATGCTTTTAAAACCTTTCAGATACAAAATGCCCTGAAATAATGCAGAAGCCGTTGTAAAGATCAGACATGTAAAATAATTATTCCCTGAGAAAGCTCTTGCAGTGATTCAGATGAGAAAATGTTCCAGGGAGTTAATGATACTAATACAGATATGGATGCCAACTGTATAGAAGCTGTAGGAACAGAATTTGTTACCTCATGTCTGTTATTTTTTAAGATTTTGACCTCTTCATTTAAAAAGTGATGACTGTAGATGAGCGATAAATCAAATGTCCACTACACTGACATTCTGTCTTCCCACACATCTTATTTACTAGGTTAATGTGTACCTATAACTCATTTACAAAGATAAGCCTGCACATATAAGTACCTGTAAAAACAATTGGTGATTTACTGAGTGTCCTGGAATTGCTAAAACCTTGGGTGTTTCTTTCTGCTAACTACCACCACAGCTTGCATGTTAGTGCTCTAACCTGCCCCCTCCCATCTTTACCCCTCCTTCGTATGCAGTTTTATTAGAAAATAAAGAGGAATGAAAAATATAAGGGAGTGATCAGTGTGACCATGAACCCCCCCCCCAAAAAAAAAGAAATCTCCATAGGTGACACTTTAAAAACCTTTACAGCTTACCATTTTTGAGGTCTAGTGCTAGAATTATTGTGCCCACTCTGATGTTAGCAGGGATACCTCATATGTGTACTACGATCACTGTTTACATATGCATGCAGCACAGAAGTGCATGTTCTCATTTGCACATGAGCAGAGGGGGGGGGGGACTTCAATGTATTAATTATTATTATTTTTTTACACTCTCTTATTTTTAATCAATATTATTGCTGTCACAAGGAATGAACAGCAACCCTTGTGACAACTGGGGCAGTAAGGCCCCTTTCACATTGCTGCTATACCACCTGAAAAACTCCTGCCCCAGCCTTCTCAATGTGAAAGCCCTCGGGCTTTCACACTGAGGCAAAGCACTGGCAGGAGAGAAAATCTTTGGAGCGGTGAGAGGAGCGGTATGTATACCGCTCCTTCCCATTTAAAACAATGGGAAACCGCGGTAATACCGCCCGCAATGCGCCTCTGCAGTATTGTATGCAGTACTGTATTTTTATGGCATTTTTATAAATATATATTTTTTACTAGTAATGGCAGCGATCAGCGATTTTTTTTCAGTACCGCGACAATATGGCGGACACTTCTGACACTTTTGACACATTTTTGGGACCATTGGCATTTTTATAGCGATCAGTGCTATAAAAATGCATTGGATTACTATAAAAATGCCACTGGCAGTGAAGGGGTTAACACTAGGGGGCGGGGAAGGGGTTAAGTATGTTCCCTGGGTGTGTTCTAACTGTAGGGGGGTGGACTGACATGGGGAAATGAGTGATCTTCTGTTCATACATTGAACAGAAGATCAGCATTTCTCTCCCTGACAGGATCGGGAGCTGTGTGCTTACACACACAGCTCCCGGTCCTTGCTCTGTAACGAGGGATCGCGTGTGCCCGTCAGCGATCGCGCCCGCCGGGCACGTGCACGGGAGTCGGGGGCGAGCGGGGGGCGAGCACGCGCCCCTATTGGCTGCTGGGCGAGGTGACGTATAGCTACGTGCTCTCGCCCAGCAGAGCCGACCTGCTGCTGTAGAACTGCGGTGGCTGGTCGGCAAGCAGTTAACTGGTGTAACATGCAGCCTGACCACTTAGGAATTATGCCGAGTACACACAATCAGAATTTCCGATGAAAAAAGTCAGACAGACTTTTTCCATAGGAAATTCCGACCGTGTGTATGCCCCATTGGAGAAATTCCATCGAAAATTCTGATGAATTCCATCACAGTTTAAATATAGAACATGTTCTATTTTACTCTGATGGAATTTGTCGAAATTCCGATGTGCTTTTGGCTGGGCAAAAGCCCAATCGTGTGTACGCAGCATAACTGTTTGTTCTGCTTTGTGGTTATATTTCCGATTTTCAGACCGTCTCTATTTATTATACTGAATGCTAAGCTGGCTAGAGAAACCAACTAAAAAACATCCCGGATTGATGTCCCTGAGATGGGAGGCTGCCCTATTATATTAATTTAGCAGCAATTCAGATTCTTACAAATGCCCATTACTAACTGGTTCTCCTAGAGACAAAAGATGCTCCACCACCAATATCGGATCAAACATTGGCAGTATCAGTCAATAATATTTCTTGTTTAAAGATAACTGACAAATAAGAAAATGTGTCTGAATAAGGCCTCATGCAAGAGTGCTATCTCATTGTATAATTGGATAAGCTAACACACAACCATGGTAACTTTTAACTTTTGCAAAAGGAATGCAACTTATTACACATTTAAAAACTGTGTTATCAATGTATGTCTTTTGGTTTTGTCTTTACAGGCTTTTCTGTACCTTCTTTTAATTGCCTTTTCAGTGGCATGGGAACAAAGCTCACTTTCAAGTGGCAGCAATCTATTCAAGGTGCAACGCTGTCATCTCCTGATTCTGATTAGCCAAATAGCTTGGGGATATGATGAAAATGTTACTTTTGAGTTTGGATCTCATTTTGGGTAAAGTGAAAAAAAAATATATATATATTATTGTATGTATTGCAGTAACATATAGTATTTCTATTATTTACCATATAGTAACATACTGTATAGTGTTATTATTTTTGCATTCTAGTAACATTGGACTGTATAGACCTGTGTCTTTTTTCAGCCTTATACACTATGTACTGTAACTATATAGCAACAAATATATTTGTATATTTATTACTTATTACTTATCAATGTCATCTCTTTGCACTCTTTATCGTTATCTATACATATCTAGATTACCTTTTGAGTAATCTAGATATTAGATTTTATTTTTATTTATTTTTTTACCCAGCAAGTATAGCAAAAAAACAAACAGATCCCTTTATCCACACAAATGAGATAAATGAAGGATTCCAAACCCCATCTCATCCAACCCTCCCCCCTCCCCTCCTGCTGGGACATTATAATCTGACACCAAGACTCGCCACTAGGGATGACCTTCGTATTCAAGTCAAACTCATGTTCGACTCGAACATCGTATGTTCGATCGTTCGTCGAAATATGAACAAAACAGGTAGTTCGTGCCAAATTCGAGTTACGTTTCATAGACCATAATTCACTGCGGCATCGCTGGCTGATTATTGGCCAAGCATGCACTATGACCCGCATGCTTGGCCAATCACAACTTGCAAAAAACGGAGAGCCATAATTGGCCAAAGCCAGGGTGGCTTTGGCCACTTATGGCTCAGGGGGTTTAGTACACACCCCACACTATAAAAGGCCGCCTGCAGGTCAGCCTTGTGTAGTGTGTTGCAGTGGTTAAGAGAGGACAGAGAGAGTGTCATTTTTTGCAGGTAGATAGAGCAGGCAGGCAGGCAGGCTAGTCAGTTAATGTTAGGCCTCGTACAGACGAGGGGTTATCCGCTGGAAACGGTCCGCCGGACCGTTTCCAGCCGACACCTATCCTCCGGATTTTGATCTGATGGCTTGTACACACCATCGGATCAAAATCCGCGTGGAAAACATCCGCGGTCACGTGTCGCGCCGTTGCCGCGACGATGAGGCGGCGACGTGCGCGACGCTGGAAGGTGAATACTTCCGCGCATGCGTCGAATCATTACGACGCATGCGAGGGATGGGAGCGGACGGACTGATCCGGTGAGTCTGTACAGACGACCGGATCAGTCCGCTGGACTGGATTCCAGCGGATAGATTTTGTAGCATGCTACAAAATTTTTATCCGCTGGGAATCTGTCGGCTGGATTTTTATCCGCCGAAAATTGTCCGCTCGGGCCTACACACGACCGGATCTATCCGCTGGAACTGATCCGCGGATCAAGCCCAGCAGATAGATCCGGTCGTCTGTACGAGGCCTTACAGTGTGTAGAGGATATATATATATACATCCCAGGTGTTGTACATATATTTATACACTGTATAGTTTAGCTAGATCAGTTCTTCCTAATTTACTGGCAAGCAGGTGATTGTGCTAGCTGTATTATTCTTACGTGGTTTATTGCCTGTGTCCTCTGTAGTTTGCACCTAAAGCTACTTGGTGTGTACTGGCCGTGTGCTCTGTAGTTTGCACCTAAAGATTCAGGAGCAGTGATTTTAATGATGCTTAAATAAAAAAATATAAAAAATTAGAAAGGTTGTAAACTTCCCCCAAAAAAATACCCCCCCCCCCAAAAAAAAACCTGCAAGACAAATAGGGTAAGGTTGAATGCATGTGCGCCCACTGTGGAGATGCTCATAAATTCAGTAGCTTTTAGGACTGCAAGCATACACAGGGTGTTAGGGTGTTAATTTGACTGTTGGACAGGTTAATTTTGTTGGTTGGTTGGTGAGTTGAGCTATGGAATGTTCTGTTTTTGTCTTTAAAGATGGATAAGGGACTTGTATGGATTTTGGGGGGCCCCACGCCAATTTTCTTTTACATTTTGGTGTGGGGTTCCCCTAAAAATCCAAACCAGTCGCAAAGAAATGTCAGTTTTGCTGCAGCATGTTCTATTCATGCTACAGATGTGCCACAATCAGGCTTTGACCAATCAGGGTGCATACTGCACTGTGCAGCGCGTAGTGCATTGCATGGTGTTCGGCAGGGCGAACACCTGCCGAAACACACTGCAAAATTGGATGTTCGGCGAATGGGGCGAACAGCCAACATTCGGCCTGAACTAATGCTCGGGCTGAACCCTTCTCCCAACACTACATGTAAGTATAAAAACACAAAAGCAAAAAATGCATGTGGGGCTTCAGGTGGAGATGAGCAAAGTGCTGGGGGCAGGGAGGTGATCCCATAGTTGGGTTTAAATGGTAACAGATAATATATTATCATCCTTTGGCTTTGTAATCTGACAAAGGAGTATGAATCACAAAAGTGGCTAAACAGAATTACAAATTACTTGGCAGATAACAGAATTCAGGTCTGTATCTAATTGTTTGCCTTTTGCGTTTTCTGGTTTAGCAAAAACCTGATGTAAAGCAAAACTGGAAAGTTCCCCAACTCATTTAATATAATTAAATATACTGACCCAAAATAAAGACACATCTTTTTGAGGAAACACTATTCATGCAGTCACCTGATGGCACCTAAAGTGCATCTATAGCCAAAACCTTCTTTTCAGTTTTGGATAGAGTAAGGAAGGATTAGAAACTATTTCAGGCTTTAAATGCCACCATTTTGAGAGATTTCTTCACCTGTCTGGTATAAAGGATTGAGCTGCTTCTCTGCAATACAATCAGGATTGCTGGCACAAAGCATTGGGGTTGGTGTGTAAATAGAATTGGTAATTGCAAAATGATCAGAAAGTAACTGTTATTTGTCCTTCACTAAACAGCTACAAATTGGAATCAATAATGCAAAACATAGGTCAAAATTGCAGAGAGAATGCATACTGCAGACTACAGAATAAAGCAAAACAGATTATGAAAGCTGCACAAACATGTACTCTTCATAGCTCTGTGGCTCAATCAGTGTAACATGCGGCTAGTCTCTATAAGTCTCCATAACTACAGAGATAGATTGGGTCAAAACCAATACTACAGAAAAATAATTCAATAATTAGCCCCATGAGCAGCATCTCTCTGTAAAGTGCAGTTTATCTCTCATAACCCAGATGAATAACTGGAGGTATCCAAGGCTTAAGGAAGAATCAACTTCCTAATGGAATTGCAGTACATTCATAGCTATTGGGGAGGTGCTCCCCAGAGTAACTGGATTTTCCAAAGAAACTGCATGCTATCAGGCTCCTGCCCAGTTGCCTAGAAACTGGTTCTGACAGTGGAGGGCCTCTCACCTGACTGCAGATAACTTGCCCAGCTACTTTACTTCAGCCTCATTGCATCCAGGAACCCAAGGAGTTGTGGGACTAGGTGTTAAAGGGGCCTGCGTCTTCATCTGAGCATGGTGTGTAAATGGCCATTCTGCACAGAAGAGTATTAAATATCCTTTTTGCAGGTGCTACATTTTGGTCTAATTTGCTTTGACTCTACCTATCTCAAAAATATGGTACAGGTAAAGTTACTATTTTTCTGGGAAAAATACTGGGCCAAATCCTCAAAAGAGATATGACGGAGTAACTGCTGTTACTCCGTCGTATCCCTGGTCCTAACTATAGAACTGATCCACAGAATCAGTTTTCCATAGTTAGGGAGAAGATCCGGCATGTGTAATTGAATTACACTGCCGGATCTTAGGATGCAGTACCGCATCCGCCGCTGGGGGCATTTTGTGTCGAAATGCCGCCTCGGGTATGCAAATTAGCACTTACGGAGATCCACAAAGCTTTTCTGCTTCGTTTTTTCTCCGTAAGTATTAAATTGCATACGCAAAATTAGGGCTGCTTTTACATGGTGTAAAGTTAGTACACCATGTAAAAGCAGACCCTTCTGTCTAGCGACGCGTTTTTTTTTCGAATTAGAATTATTTTTTTCGCGCCATATCTTTTTTTTTTCCCGACGCAACTTTATTGACCCGTCGCAATCCACAAAGCCCAGCGTAACGTAATTTCGCGCTATGCACGTCGGGAAAATGACGTCACGAGCATGTGCAGTACGGCCGGCGCGGGAGCGCGCCTCATTTAAATGGGAATCGCCCCCATGAAATGAGGAACGCCTTGCGCCGGCGGAATTTAAGTTACACGGCCAGAAATTTCTAGGTAAGTGCTTTGTGGATCGGGCACTTAGGTAGAAATTTTAAGGCAGTGTAACTTAAATTAGAATTTCGCCGTTACGCCGGGTCTTTGTGGATTTGGCCCACTGTCTTTTTGGTCTTTCTCCTTTTAGGTTGAATATATTTTTATTGTCAATTTTTCAGCATATAAAAAGAGAAGGTAGAAACACATATGTGGGTACCCTTCATCAAAAACATACAGAATCAAAACATTAGGAAGGGCCCTTCGGATGCCTCAGGTTACAGTAGGTCTCAACATGTGTACATTATATATATTATCATTCATAAAGAGGGATAGGAGGGTCAAAATAAGAAGATATAGAAAAGAGTAGAGAAGGGGGAAGAGGAATTGTACGTAATAATGGTAGACTGGGGTGACACAATGCTAACCACAGACAAAAAGCAATACATTTCTTCTGAACGGATGGAGCCATGATGAATAAGAAGAGGCACAAGGTAAAAGAGGAGGGGGGAGGTATTGTTAAAAAGTCCCATTTTGGTTAAGTAGAAAGTCTGCCATGCAGTTTATCTGAAGTCGAGTAATAAAACCAAGGGTACCACAGTTTATTATGCTTTTCCCTCTTTGTGCAATTCCCTAGCCTGTTTCTCCTCCATGAGCATGATATCATTTATTAAATCTACCCATAAATTTAGGGGAGGTGAAGTATTGGATTTTCAGAACCTGGAAATAAGCTGTCATGCAGCAGATATAAACAATCTGAGGAGACAAGATGTTTGATCTTTAGTGGGGCCGGCAAATGGAAGAAAGGATAAGAGACTCATCCTAGGTTTCGTTATAGATACAAAAGATCTGCTTCCAAAATGACTGAATTCTACTACATTTTCACCATATGTGCAGATAGGTTCCCCTTCTTCTGCAACATCGCCAGCATACATCAGACGTTTCAGGGAAGATCTCAGTAATCGAAACCGGGTCCCTGTACTATCTAGCTTTTTTCTCTTGCACATAACAAGAAATTGAGGATGTGTACGTGAACAAGAATAAGGTTTGTCATTCCTCAGGAGTGATCTCAAGAGGGGAGCATACAGTGTGTATGTGAAAGGATGTCTTTATATATCAGTGAAAGAGTATGATGAGGTGTCTGAGAGAAAGCACACAAACCTTCAAAGGTCATCAAGGGTCTATGAACCCTGTCTTGAAGTATGGAGCTTTGTCAACCAATTTATTCAGACTGTGGGGTTGTCTGTCTGGGTTCTAAAAAGGCCAAGCGTGGGGTGCACAAAAGAACGTGCAGTGTGCCATGATGACCCATCACAAGTCCATCGGTTCTGAGGAAAGGCCCTCAGATATTTCTCCTTTTAATAACATTGGCAATAATTCCTATTTTTACACTAAAGTCTGTATACTAGAAAGAGCTTATTTTGCAGATAGTATGGATGAAAATTTTTAGGCCTAAAAAAATCCCATCCACACCTTCTGCAAATTAAGCTCTTTATATGAACAAGGGATGTGGGATGTTCTGGGTCAGTTCTATGTAAACCCATTATTTAGACATGTAAGAAAAAATATTTTCATTCCTTCAGTCTCACAGTTCACCCTTATTCTTAAGAATTCGACTGTAAACTACAACATTACTGGCTGATATCTGTCTATTAATATTACAATGTTATTGTTAAATTGACAAAATTAATTTCAAGAGAAAGGGCTGTAATTATTGCTATTCCCACAAGATATGAATCATTCACAATATAATAGAAAATTAGCTATTGACTTAAATCTAGTGGTCTTATTAATGAACAAATACTGTATAATAAAGTCATTTAACACATTTTGAATCATGTTTAACTAGTTACAGACCGCCCACCGCAGTTGTACTGTGGCAAGTTGGCTCCTCTGCGCAAATCACCATCATTGTACGTCGGGCGCATACACATCAACTTGTGGGCATGTGCACGTGCCCATTCGCGAGTGGGGAAGCAAACCAACGGGTCCAGCAGACTCGATGTTCGTCCAGCCTGCCACGATCGCTCCAGAGACAGGTAGAATGAGCATCTGTCAGTGTAAACATATCCCCTGTCTGTCAGGGGAGGAGAGAGAGATTGTCTGTTCCTAGTGTTTAGAAACAACAATCTCTCTCCTCCTCCAGTCAGCCCAGCCCGCATACAGTTAGCAACACCTCCAGGGGAACACACTTAACCCCTTGATCACCCCCTAGTGTTAACCCCCTGCCTGCTAGTGACATTTATACAGTAATCAGTGGCTATTTTTAGCTCTGATCGCTGTATAAATGTCAATGGTTCCAAAAAAGTGTCAGATCTGTCCGCCGCAATGTAGCAGTCCCGTATTGATACGCCGGCGTAATTTCAAAATTCCTGCGTTGTATCTTTGTTTTGAATCCTCAAAACAAGATACGACGGCATCTGGGTTAGATCCGACAGGCGTACGTCTTCAAACGCCTTCGGATCTTAGATGCAATTTTTCGACGTCCGCTAGGTGGCATTCCCGTCGTAATCCGCGTCGAGTATGCAAATTAGCTATTTCCGACGATCCACGAACGTACGAGCGGCCGTCGCATTCTTTTACGTTATTTCCGTTCGGCTTTTTCCGGCGTATAGTTAAAGCTGCTATCTGGTGGCGTACTCAATGTTAAGTATGGCCGTCGTTCCCGCGTATAATTTTGAAAATTTTACGTTGTTTGCGTAAGTCGTCCGTGAATGGGGCTGGACGCCATTTACGTTCACGTCGAAAACAATGACGTCCTTGCGACGTCATTTGGAGCAATGCACCCTGGGAGTTTTGACGGACGGGGCATGCGCAGTTCGTTCGGTGCGGGGACGTGCTTCATTTAAATGAAACACGCCCCCTACTTACCGCATTTGAATTCCGCGCCCTTACGCCGCGAGAGATACCCTACGCCGCCGTAACTTACGGCGCAAATTCTTTCAGGATTCAAAGAATAGCAAAGTAAGTTACAGCGCCGTAGCGTATCTCACATACGCTGCGCCCACGCAGATGTATGTGGATCTGCCCCTCTATGTTTTGCGCAAACCAACCAACATACGCTTTTTGCGATTTTTTAACCAAAAATATGTAGAAAAATACATATTGTCCTAAACTGATAAAGATTTTTTTTTAATTGGGGATATTTATTATAGCAAAAAGTAAAAAATATATATTTTTTTTCAAAATAATTTTTTTAATTGTTCTTTTTTTTTATTTATAGCGCAAAAAAAAAAAATCGTAGAAGTGAACAAATACCACCAAACGAAAGTTCTATTTGTGGAAAAAAAAAGGACATAGATTTTGTTGGGTACATCTGCGCACGACCGACCTGGTTATTAAGGGGGGAAATCTTCCGGTCCTTAAGTGGATAAACCATAACAGTTTTTTGGGCTATTGCAATTTTTGTGTGCTTAACCACTTGAGCTCTGGTAGATTTTACCCCCTTTATTTTTTGCTATGGTCATGCCACTGTGCTACTTTAACTGGTAATTTTCAAGGTCATGCAATACTATACCTAAATTAAATTTAAATATATTTTTTCACACAAATAGGGCTTTCCTGGGATTTGATCACCACTGGGTTTTTTATATTTTGCAATATAAATGAAAAAAGACCACAATTTTGAAAAAAAAACTTTATCTGTCAGGATGTTTAGAATATACAGAATAGCAAGTTAGTCATTTCTCATTAAACAGCAGTTAATGATTTTAGAGATGAATCCAGTGACAATGAATGTGACTAATCAGACACTTAACATTCATTTCTGTACTTTGTGTCACAATTTTTAATCTTTCTAACAAGCAAATACAACCGTGCCAAAATGAAAAAAGTGTGACATTTTGAACAGACCGCATTTTATAGGAAATCCAAGTTGTGATTTAAACCCTCTTTAATGTCACAAACACTTGTCAACAGCAAACTCAACCTTTAGGAAATCTTCCCACTGAGAGATTTAGAAGATATTTTGTTAAGATACAGTTTTCTTTAAGGTAAGCATGAGATTTAACAAGATTGTAAATACTGTAGTTTCAGACATATGGAGATGTTTTTACTGCTTTATATTGGATATGTGCTAGACTATAGGAAACTGTGAAGACAGCTCATGGACTAGGGATGAGGTTAGGGTTCACAGATAATCCTGCGTGTCCGTGGTTTGTGGACCTGGCAAATAATTTTGGATTTCCCATGGTAACCCTAATGCACTGCCCAGCCTTTGAATATAGCTGAGCTGGCCTAAAAGGTCCAATAAGGGGATTTTGGATAAACCAACACCCTCACTTCAAATCAGTGGGCTCCCTGCAACCATATTGACAATGTGCTTTAGCTAAGATGGAGAAAGCATGGGGAGTAATGCTGAAGTGCATAGGGAGCGATAGACATTGCTGGCACTGATATAATGTGTCTCTTAATCCTTTTGCTGCCAGAGTTTTACTTTTTATTTTTTTGCACACGTTTAAAAAAAAAATGTTAGCCCTGAAAATTGCATAAAAACACCAATATATTTTTTGGTGAAACACCCTAGCATGTCAAGCCTTAAGGCTGGATTCACACTTGTGCGGTGCGAATTTCAGCTCTGTTATCTCTGCAGAGAGATAAGAAAAACTGTTCAGCTGATCATCTCCGTTTTAGCTGCGAATTTCGAGACCTGGGAGAGGGGAGGGGGGGAAGTGTTTTGAGGTGAATGAGAGAAATCCTGAAGAGAAATTAACACATCTGCGAATCAGATGCGTGGCCATAGAAGATAATGGGCCTGAATTCGCACCTGAGCCGCACCGCAATGCCTAGAAAACACACACGTTTTTTTGGCAATGCGCAGTGCGAATGCATCGCACATATGTGAACCAGCCTCATACGAATCAATGTATTTTTTTGTTTACAAAAGTTTTATTGTACAATTTGAGATGGATATAAACATAGACAATATATATGAAATCGTCTCAAGATGTGTAATAAAAAACAACACAAAAAACATAGTATGCAAATCTTACATGAGGCACAGTAACTTATTGAATCATTGATACAGAAAAAAAAAGTTTGATCATATTGTAACTTGTGAGTGAGATAGGAATTATTGTGGAATCGACCAGTACGACCATTTGTCGTCAAATGCATGCAAGGTATCATTAAGTGTGTGGTAGATTCTATCGGATAGTCTTAGCAGCTCCATCCTATCTAGTACCTGTGACCAATGCAAAGCATCTGTTTTCCAATTAAGGGCAATCATCCACTGTATGGAGCTGCAGAGGGAGTGAAACAGTCTGCCACATGGGGGAGGGACATCAGGAATATTAGCGTACAATAGGCAAACTTGGGGGGTGAGAGTGAATGTGTGTTTTGAGGAGCTTTCAAATCTGTGTGATGCATCTTTCCAAATTTGAGTTATATGGGGGCAGCTCCAGAAGATATGTAGTAATGTGCCCTCCAACTGGCAACCTCTGAAACAGTTTGGGGAGACTAAGGGATAATACGTGTGAATTTTGGCAGGTGTAAGGTACCATCTACAGAATAGTTTTAATGGGGTTTCTCTGAAGGAGGCCGCTCTGTTGCTTTTACGGAGGTTCTCCGACATATCTTTCCAGGTGTCAGAAGTGAAGTTAAGTCCTATTTCAGCTTCCCAATGCAACATTGGCTGTGACTTGTCAGGGGTAGAGAGTTCATTAAGGTATTGATAAATTCTTGAAATCATCCCTTTATCTCTAGATGTGGAGAGACATATTCTCTCGAATAATGTGTTAGTAGGTTGGGTAGAGAGGGAGAAGTGTGTGGAAAAAAATTCTTTTATCTGAAGATATCTTTCATGCTCTGTAAGGGGAATACCATCTATCCTCTGAAGAGCCTCAAAGGGCCTGAATTCCCATTTATATTGTAAGGATCCTAGTGTGGTCTTATTGGAGTTTATCCAGCTTGAAAATGAGGATCTATCATTAAATGCTGGGGCTAATCTGGGATCCCCAAGGAATGAGGTGAGTGGCGAGATAGGGGAAGATAATATAAATATGTCCTTAATTTTAAGCCATAAATGAAGCATATGTGCCACTATCAAATTGAGTTTGCGTAGTTTTCTGTATAGGACGTTGTTGGACCATAATATACCCTGGAGATGGAAGGGGAGGATGGAGGATGTTTCAAATTTAATCCAGGGGATATCCTGAGAGGGAGAGAACCACTGTGATATTTGGGAGAGTCTGGCTGCTAAGAAGTACTTCCACAAATTAGGGAGGCCTAGCCCTCCATTGGGAAGGGTTCTATGTAGTAGAGCGTAGCTGTATCTGAGTTTTTTGTTTGCCCATATGAACTTGTTGATGAGCCTTTGGATGGATTCTAATTTGGATTTGGGAATGTTGATTGGAAGAGTACGGAAATAGTATAGGATTTTGGGGATAATGTTCATTTTGATTGCACTGATTCTGCCCAGGAAAGAAATATTGTAGGTGGACCAGGTACCAAGGAGGGAACTAACATGGTTGAAAAGGGGAATGTAATTAAGTTTGAATAAGTCATTGTAATTAGGAGTGACATTAACCCCCAAGTATTTCACTGAGCGTGAGTTCCACGAAAAAGGGAAGTTGGCTTGAAGTATATTAAGGGTGTTTTGTGGGATGTTAATGGGCAAGGCTGAGCATTTACTTAAGTTTATCTTGAGGCCCGAAATGTCGTGAAACATATTCAGTTCCTTCAGAAGGACCGGGATAGAAATATGAGGGTCTGTGATGTAAAGCAACGCATCGTCAGCGTAAAGACTAATTTTGTATTCTATATTCTCTTTGGAGTATCCTCTTATGTCAGGATTGGTTCTTATGGCTTGGGCAAGGGGTTCTATAGCCAGAGCAAAGAGGAGTGGTGAATCAATGTATTTTATAATGTTATGCGAATTAGATGCGGGTTTAAGCCGCAACCAATTCGCATTGGTGTGAACCCGGCCTAAAGGATAAGTTCACCTTTTTTATCTAAATTCCAGCTCCCCTATGTACCAATATAGTATTCATGTGCTTTTTTTGCAAAAATATTAAAGCATTCCATAAAATCTACAGACACATACCTTACTATCCTTAACCTATGTTTCCAAACATCTATTGCTTCTTACTTCCTTACAGACTGTAGGTCATGACACAGAAAAGAGTTGACCAGCTGACCTCATTAGCACACACCCTGCATCCTCCACCCACCCATTCCCAGCTGCACATTTTTTTTAAATGAAATGCAATCAATCAGTGATCACCCTTCTCACTAAATACACAATATACACTCAGATTGTATGGCCATCTTTATACAGGTACACAGTAGGGAGTGGATAGAAACACTCAGCTGTCAAGCCCCATTCACAACTCTGCATAGTGGGAACTCGCATTCCCAAATGCATTTTTGTTTATTTTTTTAGATTGTACAATCTCCTTTAGATTTACCAAATGTATGCAATAGAAAGAAACACCTATCTAGCCAATCACTTTATATTCAAACAGGCAGGCCCTTGCACTACACAATTGATGGCAGATCTAAAGGAGATTGTACAATCAGATTTTATAGTGTATGGCCACATTAATAATCCTAAAATTACTAGTTGCGCTTTCAGTGCCATTATTTGTTAATGGCACACCAAACACAGAAGAGCAAACACACATTTTACCATGTGAAAAAACGAGTGGCAAATGCTGAAAAACGCGCAACCCATAAAACGCCAACATGTCCCATAAGCCACATATAGCACAGCCCATTTAGATCAACAGGCTGCCCTATGTGTGTCACAGGAAAAAATGAGCCACAAAATGTGCACTCCCACTATGCTAGATGTGAATGGGGCCTGGAAGTGAAATTGGTGTGGTAACACAAGAAGAATAAAAACAAACAAGGCACCTCTAAGTGCAGAAGTATACAACTTTTAAAAACACTTACAAGATAGTGGATGAAACAGGCATGTAGCAGCAAAGTGCGTCCAAGAGATTTTCCAGTGGCAGGGCAGTCCCAGTCTGTGATGGTAAAGCTTCCAGGGAAGTCCACAAGATAACAGCCGACTTGTGCTGTGAATGTTCAGAGGACACAATAACGCTGGAGCCAGTCCCTGGCTGAAGAAGGAACCAATGAGCTGTTCCGAAACGTGTCCCGCCTCTATGACACACTTCCTGTCCACTTCCTATTTGTGTTCCATGCTGGTTTCTGTCTCAATTCCTCTGACATCATCCCCAGGCTCCAGCGTTATTGTGTCCTCTGAACATTCACAGCACAAGTCGGCTGTTATCGCGTGGACTTCCCTGGAAGCTTCACCATCGCAGACTGGGACTGCCCTGCCACTGCAACATCTCCTGGACACACTTACCTGCTACATACCTGTTTCATCCACTATCTTGTAAATGTTTTTAACCCCTTTAGGGGATATTAAAAGTTTTATACTTCTGCACTTAGAGGCGCCTTGTTTTTCTGTTTCCATTAGAGATTGCTTGTCTCCCTGAGTGCTGCCTAAAGTGTGTGATTTGCTACCCTCTCCAACACAGACTTTATCTGTCAGGATTCAAATGCTTGGAGTGCCCTGGATATACACATTTTTCTAACACAAGAACAATGAGGCTCTATTCACATCTGTGCATTTCCTTACATTTCAGAAATACACTGCACCAAATATCACAAATAAAAAATGCACCAAGCTAAAAACCAAATCAAGTTATGAAGCTTCTTTGGGGTGACTGCTGTGTGTAGGGTATAAAATATAGAAAAATAGTGCAGCGCAAACCAATATTAAAGTACAGGTGAAAACAGGGTTGAAGTTAGTCCCAAAATAGAGAAAAGATCCAACGATCAAATCCTGTAGGAATCTTCACCACGTGAGAAATAAGACACCAAAATTTCAAACGTGTCCCTTCACCAGTGCAGATGGGTACTCTCACCTTAGCACAAGACCACTGTGTTACCAGATGGTCACATAAGCTTAAATGAACTAAGAAGCAGGGGGTGTCTCGAATCCTTATGCAAACAGCCACAGCCACAGTATATGGACAGGAACATGCAGGGAAAAGAATGACAATCTAAGAGCCTCCGCTGG
The DNA here is from genome assembly GCF_905171775.1 of Rana temporaria. Lineage (NCBI taxonomy): Eukaryota > Metazoa > Chordata > Amphibia > Anura > Ranidae > Rana > Rana temporaria. The sequence goes on from NC_053489.1 coordinate 537,318,403, forward strand.
ATTCAATCTTTTTAATTCAATAAAAAAGTGTGCAGGCTACTCACATTTTAGCCGATAAAAACGAGCGTACAATCAATACAGGACTTCACAGAGTTCAAAGGATGCAGCACCGAGCGACGTGTGTTAAGCTTGTGTGTAGGGTAGCCCATTCAGGTGGAATGGCTGTCCTATGTGTGATGAGTGAAAATGCTCCAAAACGCCTTCCCTCCTTGCAGAAAAAAAAACACATTTGGGATTGCGAGTTCCCACTATGCAGAGATGTGAGCGGGGCTTAACAGCTGAGTGTTTCTGTCCACTCCCTCTTATGTACTTCTATAAAGATGGCTATACACTATGCAATTTGGTTGTATATTGTGTATTTGGTGAGAAGGGTGATCACTGATTGATTGCATTTAATAAAAAAAATGTGCAGCTGGGAGTGGGAGGGTGGATGATGCAGGGTGTGTGGTAATGAGGTCAGCTGGTCATCTCCTTCCTGTGTCATAACCTACAGTCTGTAAGGAAGTAAGACAGAAGTAATAGATATTTTTTGAATCATGGATGGAGGACAGTAAGGTATGTGTCTCTAGATTTTATGGAAAGCTTTGATATTTTTGCAAAAAAAGTACATGAATGCTATATTGATACATTGGGGGGCTGGAATTTAGAAAAAAAAAAGGTGAACGTATCCTTTAAAATTGTGTACACCCGTAAAACTCTGTCAAACTTTGGTACCCTATATTTCAATAGGCAATGCTTTAAAAGCCCCTACTAGTCATTGGTTTAGAGTTATCCATGAATAATGAGTTTAAAATCATTGCTCTCACTCTGGTGGGTGTTTCCCCTGATGCATGAATTTACTTCTCCCCTCCCTCTCTCACTGTGTTTTCCATACTCTGTGTGTGCCCCTCTCCTCTCTTCTACTCCCTGTGTAATTATATTCCCTGCAGCTGCTCCAGTGCTTGTAAAGAAGGAAACATGTATTAATTATTTTGATTCTCCCTGCTGTTCAGTCATGTGACCTCCCTCTGCCAGCTTGGATTAATCAGAGGGGGATTTCAGCCCCTCCTACTGTACTGCAGAGGGAGGTCACATGACAGCGCAGCAGGGCTCTGCAAAGAAGGTAATTAGGCTTATAATTTTAGGAAAGCACACATTGTACTGCACAGGGACCTAAAACAGAGAGAATCAAAGTAATTAATACATCTCCCTTTACAACCACTTTAAATTTACTTTAACAACCTGTGCTTTGTGATTATGCTAGCAAAGCAGGTGAATTGCAGATGTACCTGGTCTCTGCAGTCTGCAGTCCGACCACTGCATCAATACCAAAATATTCAGAAAATAAACATAATAACAAACAAAATATGCATCTGGAAATCTGTCACTTTGGGGTAACCCAGGCCAGGGAATTAGAAAATAGATAATATAAGAGGGGTTTCAGCTCAAAAAGCTTAGACCCATTAGTGGCTCGGACCACCGGGCTTGGGGGTGGATTTAGTGTAGCTTTTTTAAAAGTCCAGATGGCAGTTGTTGCCCGCACTGTCCAGTCATCACACAAAATGTGAGGCTATTGTGTTTCAAATAACACAGTTCCACTTCAATTTAAAGATAAAGCTTATCTCATCACTTCTTATATTGCGGGCTAACCAAAGCTGCTTACGATCTCCCCGGCAACAATATTTGTGGCTATTGTCTTTAAGACAATAGACACTAATATTTTTAAAGATAAAATCTGCTTTTTTCTCTCTATTGCTGTGAATTTGACATGTTTTGTGAACTGTTAGGACAATGCACTGTGTTATGTAATCCTTAAGCCATCAACAGCTATGGCTATGGTCAAAGATAAGTACTGTATGTCACTTTTTCTTTATTGTCCAACTTTAATAAGAACCATTAAAGCTGACTGATAACCTTCCCTGTGACTGTCTGTACATAATGATGAGTGTTTTCATGTAATTTGTTCATACTTCTACCTGTAGCACATGATTTTCTGTTCTAGTTTATAAAACATGACATGGGGACAAGGTGCTTTGGGGTGGGGGGCCACAGGGCGCCCCCCTGCCGCAAAGCACCCACCCCATGTTGAGGGCATTCCGCCTGGTACGGTTCAGGAGGGGGGGGCGCTCGCCCGTCCCAACCCCCTTTCCTGACCGCCCGGGGACCCCACGTTGCTTTTTCGGCATGGGGGTTCCCCTTGAAATCCATACCAGACCTAAGGGCCTGGTATGCTCTTAAAAGGGAACCTATGCCAGTTTTTTATTTAAAATTTGGCGTGGAGTTCCCCTGTGGGAGGGAGGAGCCTTAGAACAGGTTTATACTGGGGCGACTTCCTGTAAAGTTGCCTCACTGCGAACGGGGATCCATCTTGGAGGCGACTTCCATTGAAATCAATGGGTACAGGTCACCTAGAAGTCGGATTGAAGTAGTACAGGAACCTTTTCTGAAGTCGGAGCGACTTCAGTAGTGTACATTAAGACGGCTCCCATTCAGTTCCATTAATTTTCCCGACCGCGCGACTTGGGGCGTCTTGAAGTCGGATCCCAGGTCGCCCCAGTGTGAACCGGCTCTTACGCATATGTGCTAAAAGCACTGTGCACACATTGCAAATACAAACTGTGCCTTTTTCAAAAACACAAAAGATTATACAATACTGCAACATATGTTGTCATGGCGCAATGGCATCCCACATATATACTGCGGCAGGGCGGCCTGGCTGTGCAAAATCACATACCTGTACTGTGATTTTGTGCACACGATCTGGGGCACACGTGCGCGCCACCAGAGCCCCGCTCCGCTGTGAATGGACACAGCCAGAGCCAATCAGCAGTGGCCGCAGTGGCCGCTGGGACCTGCTGATCGTTCAGAGGAAAGGCAGAACGGCGGTCTGCCTATGTAAACAAGGCATATCGCCATTCTGTGACGAGAAACGCGAATATCTCTTTTCCTCCAGTGCATCCACTTCCCCCACAGTTAGAAAGCACTTGTGACCCTTTTCATCATCCCTGATGTTAACCCCTTCCCTGCCAGTGTCATTTATACAGATGGTGTTGCTTTACTAAAGGCAAATAGACTATTCACTTTGCAATGGAATTTCCCCAGAGCTTAGTGAATGAGGTGAATTTCTGCTTACTTCCATCATCCAATCATGTGCAAGCAAAAATGTTTTGTTTTTTTTCCTTGGACATGATTGGTATACTTTGAAAAGTGAAGTTTCACCTCATTCACTAAACGTTGGGGATAAATGCCTTGAAAAATGCAACTTCGCTTGCAAAGTGAATAGCCCATTTCAGGGGTGTTAAACTGCGGCCCTCCAGCTTTTGCAGAACTACTAGTCACATTGTGCCTTTGGGAGTCATGCTTGTAACTGTCAGCTTTGCAATGCCTCATGGGACTTGTAGTTTAGCAACAGCTGGAGTGCCGCAGTGTGACACCTGTGGCCTATTTGATATTAGTAAATAAACCCCTACATTATATCATCACATATTACATTGTAGTCTCAAATGATAATATCTAACAACAGCATATGTCCTGGCGGGGAGTTGGGATGAGTGGCAGTCCTGGCGGGGAGTTGGCAGAGAGTTGGGATGAGCAGCAGTGCTGGGGGGGGGGGGGTTCTGATCAGCCAACTTAGGTGCTCTTGATCAAGGTCATCTGCTGATCTGAGAATTGTAGTTGGGACTTTTAATGGCAACTCTAATCACAGGTAGTGTTACTCACTGTGTCTCCGACTGTGTGATGTCTCGTAGCATTGACACCTATGCCGAAATCAGGAGATAGGTCTCCTCCAGCCTCTCCCACTTCACATTCGTCACCAGTCAGCTGACCCCTAGTCTCAGCCCCCAGACATGCAGTGAACTGAATGGGCAGCTGTGAAAAGGCTGAGTGGGTGGCCGTGGGCTCCAGCAACAGCCCAGCTGGGCGGCTACAGGCTTCAGGGACAACCCTGCTAAGCGGCTGCAAAAAGGCTGGGAAAGCAGCGTGGGCTACAGGAAATGCCCAGGATTGTGTGACCCCTGGCAAATCATCAATTGACCCCTGAGGTGGTCCGACCCCAGGTTGAGAACAACTATTCTAATGCATAGACTGTTAAAGGGATATTTCTTAGTCAATATCCACTGGATCTTGAATACATATGCATAGGGGGCCTGATACTCTTCACAAATTTTGATGGACATTATGACCCATCATATATTATATTCATAATGGCTTCCTTTAATGTTGGACATATTGGGTTGTGTTAAAGCCCTGATATAGTGCACCACCCAATATTTAGGAAGCAGATGCCTCATTCAGTTGTTTTTAACTCATTGTCCAATATGTGTGTTCTGTTTTATATTTCGTGTATGCTTCTTTTTATGTTTTTTGAACAAATGTGTTAATTTTGTAACTATTGATTGGTGTCACTGGATTGTCCCTGAACATGTTATATTATTTTCCCACATTGTATAGTGGGTATGGTAGAGTTGAATATTTTTATTGTTTAGAAATTGTACGAAAATTGTAGAAAGCACTATCATCTTTCGTTTCAGCACTGGAACTCCATCTCTGGTAGTTTCCACTTTCCACTAACAGAACAAGACTGATAACATTGTTTTAAGTTCTATTTCAACACTGTCAGTTAACTGCTGGAAGTTATAGTATAGGTATATATTGTTATGCTTCCATCAGGAGATTTGTCTTTTATTTCCTGTGTATCCACTGGGAATTATAATGTGGGATTTTTTAAAACAGACTTATTAAGAATACATTATACCATTATAATGAAAAAATTTATTCTTTTTTTGTGAGTTCGTTTTCATCTCATATTGATTGCCCAGGGAGCTGCTGAGATTTTTTGGGCTCTCCTGTCTTTCCCATTGGTGACCTGTTCACACCAACAGCAATAACCTTATGGGAAGAAAATTGGCAAAATATGTTTGACAATAGAAGGGTTGACATACTATCAACCACCAAAACATATAAAGACACAGTAAGGAAAGCAGAGATTACAATTATTCTCATTAGTCCCCTGTGAATAACCCTACCAGAATGAACTTGGCAAATGTGGGAGGATTGATCCTATTAGCAACTGAAATAAAGGTAAATATGATTGACTTGTACATTGTGAAGAAAAAAAACAATATGGCCTATCTAACATGCTTAGACCATACCAAGTCACTAGCCAGTGGAGTTATTTTAAGTCCATTGATGATGGGGTCTGGCATTGGAGCTCTTACGTTCAAGAAAATGGTATCTGTAATCCACTAGTAAAGAAACATTTTTAAAATATCCTAATGGATAATGCTGAAGAGAGGGAGCATTCTCCATTAGAGTACTACTAGAGTACTACTAGAGTACTACTGGCAGCAAACACAAGGATGGCCAAACATCTTTCTCCACAATATGCCTTCTAAGTCCTCGTGCCACTTAATTTTTTCTTTTACAGGGTAAATGTATTAGATTTTCAAAAATAAAATGTACAGTACATTTCTTACTCATCATACATAATTGGTTTTATAAATTCAACAGCAAACAGTCAGAACTTTAAACATAGGTGCATATTATGTATGTCCCATCTTACATTTGTAACATCCTGTCAATAAAAGCTATACATCACAACGTAAACAATTGCAAGTTGTATTCTGTTCCCAGCATATCCTATGTATTGCAAGGAGTTTCATCTATGTCCGGGTTCCTGAGGTACGGGCCACAGCCTATTTCCAGACATCCCATTCCCACTACCACATCCTGTTTCTTATCTCACTATAGCATCTTCAGAGGTGTATTTCAGCCATTCCGTCCAGACTTTCTCAAACTTCTTAGGGCAACCTCTAGCTGCATAAGTTAATTAATACAATAGTGCTTGATTTACCAGTTCTATCCAGTTTTGTATTGAAGGGGGATCGGGTCCTTCCATCGGAGAGCTAATGTTTTTTGGCATAACAGAACAATATTCTGAGCAGTGTCTTTTGTCATTCAGATATCTCAGATATTGTCTTCCAGAATCTCATCACCTGGGGGCATTGCCACACCATGTGAAAAAATTCTCCTATAGCAAACCTACATCTATGGCATTCTGGCGAGTCCTGCCTTCCCATTTTTTGCAATTGGTGCAGTGTCCAATATATCCTATGTAAGTAGTTGAACTGTATCAATTTATCCCTTGCTGATATTATCGAAGGCAGCAGTGAGTCCAGGGCCTCAGACCAGGATTCATCTGTGATGGATGGAATATCCACTTTCCATTGTGCTGCCACCCTCTCCATCCTAGTGGAAGAGGATGTCAGTAGGGTAAAGTAGTATTGAGAAAAAAGATTGGAGTGGTCCTCCTCAGCTATCAATTTTTCTGTACATGAAGGGAGAAGCACCACCTCCCCCCTCCGTGTCAGCACTTAATAGTCTGATCTTAAAGATCCAAAGATCCAATCTCAGCAGAACAGAGAGGGATGCAACATAGGCTTGCCCCAAAGAGGGTCGATGATGGCTGAAAAATAGATTGCTCTGTCTCTAGATCTTTCTGCACTGCTTGTATTGTAAATATACTATATGACTTGCTGACACAAACCCTCCTGACTGGCTGAGACAAAAGATCAGTATCACTGTGGTAAATTGAAAAGCAAGAAAAAAAGCATGCACTGAAGAGGGTCACATATATCCACATCAAGAGAAATGGTGCTATCCATTTTAAATTATGGTTTATAAGAATTAGCTTGCTCGTCTCTAGCAGAAATGAATAACAGCCAATAAACTTTTAGAAAATTCTGCAAATAAAATCTTATCTCAGACTCAGTCACTTTATATTGCTACCCATTTTTCAGTTAAAGCATTTTTGTCATAGTTCAAAATTAACAAGAGCTTTTAATCCTCTATGGACTCATGTGTTAACAAAATCAATGAAGTAGTGTGCAGTAACCCATGTCAACCAATCATAACTATGCTTTCAGCACTGTTAATGGGGGTGTGTGGGCAAGTGTCTGCTTGTCAGATTTACACACAGCTACTGGGAATGTGTGTAACCCCCCCCCCCCCCCTGCTGATGGGTCCATACAATTTAGGGACTTCGTAGTGAAAGGGTTAAAGCTCCCATATGATGCATGGCATGTCATTTATTCAACTGAAAAGAAAGCACAGGTGTAGGTCTAATGTAATTCAACCCCCAGACAACATCTCTAGCACCTTGCCAAAATTAAAGATTGAGTAAATGCCCCAAAAACTTAAATCAATATCTCTAAATAAAATGTACTTCACCAGTGTCCTTAGAGCTCTCAACAGAAATTAAAAGGCTGGTTAAATCTCCAAAGGAACCCAATGCACATAGCACGTGTCCCTGTTAAAATCTTCAAACAGGGTTATTAACATCAGTTTCTGCTCCACTAGCTACTGGTGGCTAGAAATCTCCAGTGGCTAGCAATATCCAAAAGATTGTAAGGAGGCTCGAAGTTTGGTCAATGACAGCAACTCTGCTATAAGTGGCTGTCATTGTCCACTGTCAAGTGGGCTGGTTAGCAGCTTTATGGAGCAGAATGACTGAAAAAGCTTCCTACTAACATTTTCCAGTTGCCTGTGGGGTGACTTAAAGCAGGGTGATAGACAGAGGCTTATTCTCCCCTGCTATTGTTTCCCATAAAATATATTCCTTTTCCTTTAATCAAGTTGTCAAGTAGTAAAAAAAAAAAAAGTTTTCATGTGCTGTATTTACTAATATTGATTGTTGTAAAAAAAGTTGTATTTTTCTTCAACACCACATGACCACAACAGCATCACAGGTTACCTGCTAGTTCCACCCACCGATCTCACAGTGCAGTATGGAGCAGAGATAGAAGCATTGCATGTCCGCAGTACAAAACAGAAGAAACCAGGTCTTTTACATGATTGTTATAAATTGATCCATACAGTAGCAAACTGTGAAGGCTGCACTGGGTTTGCATACAGGTATACAGCTTGTCTATTGTTTCATTACGAGCAGAAACAAAAATGCGCCAAAAATAAAATCATCCGAATGCACTGCAGGGTTGCCTAAAAAGGTATTTATAAATTCCTATGCAGATCATTTATTTTGCACATCACAGGATATTACAGTCTTTAAACTGCAGCTGGAAATGTAACAGTTGAGGAAACCCTAATTTTCACTTATAGGCAATGTGTCATTGTAGTGCAAAGCATATATGTCTGGTTTCAAAACACAAATTTCAAGAAGATGATTATATTTCACTAAAATTAGTGTGTCAGAATGTATATCATGTACACTTTTTGCAAACTGTACAATATGTTATTGTTTCTCCGCCTAAAAAAAATCTACAGTTTTGAAAATTAAAACGAATAAAAAGCTAAATAATGTGATACAATTGTGCATATATACTATGTATACATCTGTACTTATTATTTATACTGTATTTCCATGCTATACTTACGTGGCTAGATCATTGGTAACAGTTTTGTGAAATGGCTTTAACTGTTACATAGGGACCAGAGCAGACAATAATGCTCTCATTCTCTCAGCATTGTGGAAATGTATACAGAATCTCAATGGCTATTGTGGGAAATACTAAAGGCAAATATACTGTTCACTGCAAGTTGCTCCAGATCTTAGTAAATGAGGTAAAGTTTCACTTTACAAAGAATACCCAATCACACGCAAAGAAAAAAAAAAACAGCATTTTTACTTTTTTACTTACACATGACTGAATGACAGAAATGAGTAGAGCTTACCCTCATTTCAGAACTTCCCCCAGATGTAGAGCAACTGCACTTGCAGTACATTTGCAGTGCACAGTATATTTGTCTTTGATAAATCAGCCCCTTGGTCTGAGACAGTTGCTCCCCCATGGCCTTATGTAACAACTGAAGACATTTCACAATACTGTGCATACACACACACTCATTGCATTTTGCTTTTACATATATAGGGGAAATCGGAGAAGACCCTACTGACCAGGCCCATTTTTTACCAATACCCAAACAATACACACCATTTTAACATGTTCTGAAACAATTGGTCACACACACTGGAACAAGAGATAGACATTGACATTATAAAGTCAAGATACCTTGGGTGCCATGGACATGCAGGACTATGTGTGGTGTGGTTAATTGTGGGGGTGGTAAAATTGTGCTAACAAGGGGCAGGGCTTAAAGAGGTATAGTTAAATTAAAAAACCTTAGTCTATGTTGCTATGGGTTAAGAGAGTGTAGAGCAAAGGGGTGCAGGGGTCTGGATTAAGTAATGCACAGTGTGCAGGGGTCAGGTTTAAGTAACACATAGGGGGTTATTTATGAAAGGCAAATCCACTTTGCACTACAAGTGAAAACTACTAGTGCAAAGTGCACTTGAAATTGCACTGAAATTGCACTTGGAAGTGCAGTCGCTGTCAATCTGAGGGGTAGATCTGAAACGAGGGGAAGCTTTGCTGATTTCATCATCCAATCATGTGCAAGCTAAAATGCTGGTTTTTATTGTCCTTGGATGTCCCCCTCGGATCTACAGTGACTGCACTTCCAAGTGTACTTTCAGTGCAATTTCAAATGCACTTTGCACTTGTAGTGCAAAGTGGATTTGCCTTTAGTAAATAATCCCCATAGAGTTTGGTAGTTTGGATTAAGTAACACAGAAAGTGCATGGGTAGGGGGTAACGCACAGGGTTCTGGGTCAGGAGTAAGTGTTGCAGGGAATTACATATAATGACATAATTTATGATTTCTTGGCCATTTTTCAGAGAATATGAATGATAACATAAAAACATTTCTTTCACTCATGGTTAGTGTTTGACTGAATCCATTTATTATCAATCAACCATGTTTACTCTTTTTAAATCATATTCACAACAGAAAGTACCCAAATGGCCCTGATCAAAAGTTTACATACCCTGGTGATTTTGGCCTGATAACATGCACACAAGTTGACACAAAAGGGTTTGAATGGCTATTACAGGTAACCATCCTCACCTGTGATCTGTTTGCTTGTAATCATATTGGGGCAGATCCAGGTAGATCGGCGCATTCCTCCGTCCGGCGTAGCGTATCTATGATACGCTACGCCGCCGTAACTTAAATTTTTTTTGGTATCCTGAAAGGATTTCCGCCGTAAGTTACGGCGGCGTAGCGTAACTTAGGCGGCGTAAGGGCGCGCAATTCAAATGTATGTGATGGGGCGTGTTTTATGTAAATACGTCTTGACCCGACGTAAATGACGTTTTTTTCAACTGCGCATGCGCCGTCCGTGGGGGTATCCCAGTGCGCATGCTCAAAATTAAACTGGAACAAGCCAATGCTTACGATGGTGACGTCATTCTATGCAAATCCCTATTCGCAAACGACTTACGCAAACAACGTAAAAAATAAAAAATTGGACGCGGGAACGACCGCCATACTTATCATTGAGTACGCCGCATATTGCAGGGGTAACTATATGCCGGAAAAAGCCGAACGCAAACGACGTAAAAAAAAGCGCCGGCCGGACGTACGTTCGTGGATCGCCGTATCTAGCTAATTTGCATACTCGATGCGGAATTCGACGGAAATGCCACCTAGCGGCCGCCGGAAAAATACACCTAAGATCCGACGGCGTACTAAGATGTACGCCTGTCGGATCGAGCCCAGATGCAGTCGTATCTTGTTTTGTAGATACAAAACAAAGATACGATGCGGGAACTTTGAAATTACGTGGCGTATCAATAGATACGCCAGCGTAATTCTTCTGTGGATCTGGCCCATTGTGTTTATAAAAGGTCAATGAGTTTCTGGACTCCTGACAGACCTTTGCATCTTTCATCCAGTGCTGCGCTGACGTTTCTGGATTCTGAGTCATGGGGAAAACAAAGGAATTGTCAAAGGATCTGTGTGAAAAAGGAGTTGAACTGTATACAACAGGAAAGGGATATACAAAGATATCCAAGGAATTGAGAATGGCAATCAGCAGTGTTCAAACTCTAATTGAGAAGTGGAAAATGAGTGGTTCTGTTGAAACCAAACCACGGTCAGGTAGACTAACTAAAATTTCAGCCACAACTGCCAGGAAGAATTGCTCGGGATGCAAAGAAAAACCCACAAATAACTTCAGGTGAAATACAGGACTCTCTGCAAATAGGGGGTATGCCACAAAGTATCCTGCTTACAATACGCCAAACAGCACAGAGACAAGCCTCAAACCTTCTGGCACAAAGTCATATGGAGTGATGAGTCCAAAATGTTGCTTTTTGGTCACAACCATAAACACTACATTTGGAGAGGAGTCAACAAGGCCTATGATGAAGGGTACACCATGTGTGAGCTACAAAGGCACAGGAAATTTGGTCAAAATTGATGGCAAGATGAATGCAGTATGTTATCAAAAAAAACTGGAGGAACAATATTCATTCACTGTTGTAACACACCTCGGTGGGCTACATTTGCATTCTATGTGCCCCGCGCCTACCCTATTTTGAAGCCTATTAGGGCCTCTGGTTCTAATCAGGTGCTTCAAAAAAACACCCATTGACAGGGGGGCGGCCATGGATATGGAGGGTGGCACCCGTGTGCCCTTAATGGATGGGCTGTCCCTGCTATATATATATATATATATATATATATATATATATATATATATATATATATATATATATATATATATATACATAGGCGGGAGACCTCTGTATACTATATATGAATCATCATATGAGGGGGACCTCTGTATACTATATATGAATCATCATGTGTGAGGTACTATATATACATATATTCACAAAAAACAAAGCTAGAGTGTGTGTGTGTGTGTGTGTGTGTGTGTATAGTGTGTGCACATGAACAGTAGTGTGTGTGTAAACGTGTGGGTAGTAGTAGTATCTACCCAATGCTGGGCACAACCCACAAAGACCAGCTTCCCGTTGGCTGGGAGGAGGATCAGTGTTACAACAGCGAATGTCCATTTGCTGTTCTAACACACATGGTTGGGCTCCGTTCGCATTCTATGCGTCCCAAGCCCACCCTATTTTGAAGCCTATTACAGCCTCTGGCTCTAATCAGGTGCTTAAAAAACACCCACTCTGCATTGGAATCTATGCGCCCTGTGTCCTGAAAGGGGCCTAACACATTGATGGCTGGAAGGCCATTGATGGGGGGGCGGCACCATTTGTGCCCTTAATGGCCGGGCAGCCCCTGCTATATATACGTGATGTGTATACTCATCATCATATGAGGAGGACCTCTGTATACTATATACTCATCATCATAGAAAGGGGACCTCTGTATACTATATACTTATCATCATAAGAGGGGGCCTCTGTATACTATATACAGGCATACCCCGCTTTACGGACACTCACTTTACGTACACTGGCGAGTACGGACATACCCGCAAATGTACGTAAAGTGCCTCACAAGTAAAAATATTCCCCCTCCATGCACCTGCACTAACGGAACTGAAGCTCTGAGCACGTAGCCTGCCATGTTCCATTGTGCTCTTCCTGTATCCTGGCCACGTCCCCACCTCCAGTGACATCACATCCACTCAGTGGTTCTTCCGGCTTCCCTGTCAGCCACAGAATGCCATCCAGCCTCTCCACAGCACTGTCCTCTGTGCACAGCGCGATGTCCGGGGGATGGATTGGAGCGCCCCCCCTTGAATTCGATGAGCTTATTTACATGTGAGTGTTCCCCCTGACACCCCCACTACAGCCCCTGATGCCCACACTACAGCCCCTGGCACCCACACTACAGCCCCTGGCACCCAGACTACAGCCTCTGGCACCCACACTATAGCCCCTGGCACCCACACTACAGCCTCTGGTACCCACACTATAGCCCCTGGTACCCACACTACAGCCTCTGGTACCCACACTAAAGCCCATGGCACCCACACTACAGCCTAGAAGTGAAAAAAATGTATTGCTTCACTTTAAGTACATTTTCGTTTTACATACATGCTCCGGTCCCATTGTGTACTTAAAAGTGGGGTATGCCTATACTCATCATATCGGACGGGGACCTCTGTATACTTTATGCTCATCATATAGGAGGGGGACCTCTGTATACTATATACTCATCAACTCAGCATCATAGAAGGGGGACCGCTGTATAATATATATATATATATATATATATATATATATATATATATATATATATATATATATATATATATATATATATAAATATATATATATATATATATATATATATATATATATATATATATATATATATATATATATATATATATATATATATATATTCATCATCATAGGAGGGGGACCTCTGTATACAATATACCCATCATATAGGCAGGGAACCTCTGTATATTATATACATTCATCATCATAGGAGGGGGTACTCTGTATACTATATACATACATACACACACACAAAGCGAAAGTGTGTGTGCGTATAGTGTGTGCACATAAGCAGTAGTGTGTGTGTGTGTAAATGTGTGGGTAATAGTAGTAGTATCTCCCCAATGCTGGGCAAAACCCGCAAATACTTTAAGATGCATTATTCCTAACACTGGGGGCGAAGTGGGTGGAGCATATAAGAGATGGGGCTATGAGAAGTGGAAGGGGTAAAAAAGGGTGAAGGTTCTGGTGCCCCACCATCTTAAAACTTCACCATCCGCCTCTGGGTTTAGTCATTGTTACCTCGTGATTTTTTTCTTACGTTATCTCTTTTCAGGAAAGAGTAAAAAGCTTGTATGTTTTGTTAAAATTAAGTCAGCTGGGATTCGGCCCAATTTTACAGTACAATAAGCTTAGTATTCAAAGTGTTGCAGAATTATTCAAATGCATCTTCAAATGACCAAATAATCATATACAGTCTGGGTATATAACAACGTTCAAAAGCTAAGAGGGCCAGGCTGTGAGATTAGAACAAAAAAAGACAGACTTGTTTTATGTACCCATTACAGAAAATTAAATCAGAGGATATTACCCTATTTGTAGCAAAATTAAAGAAAGTAATTTTATGATCACCTAAGAACCTTGAGACATAAGCTCCCTTAGGCAATGTAATTCACAGTTAGATATTTTATATCACCAATAACCTGCCTTAAGCATTAAAAAAGCAAGGGTACAAAGCAACAAACGCTCCACTTCTGGAAGACCCTTCTATAAATTTGATAGCAGAAGGTTACAGATAAATTGAATTCAGTCTGATGTAGCTTAATATTCCTAAAGCTTTTGATGTACGGCAGACATCACTTTTTTTTTTTTTTAACGCCGCTTCCCTAGTAAGAATATAAACTCTCCATTATTTCACTAATCCTAGACTTTATTGACATTTAAGAATCCTGCCATTTGCAGCATGTATAACCCCCCCTACATTTAAAATAGACCCCTAACACAGAATTGAAAATATAAGATATAAACATACAAAAGTAAACCATAAATGCAGATTCTGTCATACAAATCTCTCATGAGAAATGTTTTCTCTGGATAAGATTGTATGGCAATAGCTTATATACTAAATGACAATTCAGTCAATTAGGAATTATTGTGTAGGCTGGAAAAAGCACAATTCATTTGCATACAGTGAAACAAAATAAGTACCCGTATTTATCGGGGTAAAGCGTGCACCGCCGTATAGTGCGCACCCCCAACCTAGAAGGGAAATTTCAGGGAAAAAATAAAATACTTACAGTTTGAATGCCCCTTGTCGGTGTCTTGCCCGGCGTCCATCGTCATCCATCGGCGGCCTTGTCATCCGTCTGCGGCCTTGGTGGTGTCCTTCCTGCTTCTCCCGCGCTGTTTCTGAGATGATCCCCGCTTCCCGCGCTGTGTTTGAACGCCGCCGCCGACATATACCGAGTGCAGTACACTCGGGTACACTCGGCCAGGCTCGGCTCCCCTCGCCGCCACGCCCTGTGCCACACAGGGCGTGACCGCGAGGGGAGCCGAGCCTGACCGAGTGTACCCGAGTGTACTGCGCTCAGTATATGTCGGCGGCGGCGTTCAAACACAGCGCAGGAAGCGGGGATCGGCGTATATCGCGCACCCGCGATTTTCCCCTTTTCTTAAGGGGAAATAAGTGCGCGGTATACGCCGATAAATACGGTATATTAGTATAATGAAAACCTTATAACCCGTACATAAATGCTAGCTTCACACCATAGCGTTTTTGCGGTCTGCGTCTGAAATGAGGGGAAGCTCTGCTGATTTTATTATCCAATCATGTTCAAGCTAAAATGCTTTTTTTTTTCTTGCATGTCCCCCATGGATCTACCGCGACTGCACTTCCAAGTGCACTTGCAGTGCATTTGTAGTGCAAAATGGATTTGCCTTTAGTAAATCGACCCTATATTGTTCAGTTGGAGATTAAAGCCAGTCATAATTTATGTTTATAATAAAACTCATTCATTTATGATAGTTTAACACCACTTTCTCAGTAAGTGCCTAGAACCTAGAAAGCAGGGGTCAGGATTAAGTAACACAAAGTTCAGGAGTCAAGAGTACATTTTAGTAACTTCATCCTGAAGTGGACACCATTACATGGACTAATAGAACCACAGAGCAAAACAGAGGAGTAGACATCCAACATACTAAGAAGTGTGTTAGATGATGAAGATTCCCTGAGCACCCATAGTTCTTAAAAAGAATGAAGATCTAAGTCAGTGCCCACAAGGGAAATAAGTATTAAAAACCTCTAACAGGCAAATATTGATTTTTAATTTCTAGTTAGTAACTTGGCCGGCGCGTGGATAAGATGGACGTGTGAAGTGCAGGCTCCTCTTGCTGCATAGCTCTAAAAAGTGCCTGCCAGCTCTCTCGCGCCCCGACCGATGATCCACAATCTGCGGGAACAATGTCCTCCTCCACAGAGCGATGTCACCCAAGCAAAAAGAGGAACACCGCCTGAGAGGGCGATCATATTTTAGTCGGCCGTGCGGCGCAAGGCAGCCTGTGGCTATCCCTCTCTAACATTCTGCTCCAGGGACACCTCTTCAGCATTAGAGCCAGTTATCCTGCATCTCCACCTGGGACTCCAGCTATAGGCAGCTCAGATAAGGCGCGGATGCGATTGGACTCTTTGGCCACTAATAATCTAGAGGTTATATTGTGCAATAGATAAAAGAAAATATATATACTGAGAGAAATATACAAGTTATATTATTAACCTTGGTTTGTTTTAATTCACAGACCTGAAACAAGCATTGTTCTGATGTCACTTGGACTTCAGTAACTACATGGATTGTTTTGGGTTAGGAGCTCAAAAAGTATTAAAGCGGTAGTAAAGTCTGCTTTATGACTTGTACCTACAGGGAATAAGGCTGAAGCCTCGTACACACGCTCGGTTTACTCGGCAAGAACCAGCAAGAAAACTACTGGCAGAGCTTTCTTGCCGAGTATACAGAGCGTGTGTAGGAGGCTTTCAGGTTTCTCGACAAGAGAACTGCCCAGAATCTACACGAGAAAAATAAAGAACATGTTCTCTTTTTTTCTCGTCGTGAGATTCTCTGCAGTTTTCCTGCTGAGAAACCCGAGAAGGTATACTTACCTGTCGCCGTGGAAACTAACCCACGCATGCTCGAAATGACTTTGACGCATGCGCGGTAGCTTCCTAGGCATAGGTAGGGTGCAACAAGATGGCGGCGACAGCATCGAGTGTGACAAGCGCATGCTCGTCGTATGCGATGACGTCACTGCATTCTTGCCTTTCAACAGAACAACGGTTCTTTTGAAAGGAGAGTCTGTACACAAGGGCGGCAAGAGATTCTTGCCAAGAATCTCGTCAGGAAAAACAAGGGTTTTTTCCTGACGAGATTCTGGCCCGTGTGTACAGGGCTTTACCTGTAAGAAACAGTACATATCTCCTAAATATATACCAGTAATATCACCAGCACATGCGCACTGTGCTCTGAATGGAAGACATACTGTGGTATGTGCTGTCCATTAAAGAGGGTTGTGCTGCGACCATGACTCGCACGTGACATTATCGTATCCCGGCCATTTAAACAGCCAGAGCCTGCTTACCTGGAAGGAAGACTGGGTGAGGATGTCGGTGACAGTGTGCCACTGGAGGGCTTAGTTTTAACCACTTGCCGCCCGCCAATGACATATTGACGTCGGCTAAGTGGTTGTATAATCCTGACTGGACGTCATATGACGTCCTCAGGATTCTGAGCCGCTGCATCGCGGTGATCGTTGTTGCAGGGTGTCAGTCTGACACCCCGCAACACCCATCAAGGTAAAGAGTCTCTCACGGAGACTCTTTACCACGTGATCAGCCGTGTCCAATCACGGCTGATCACAATGTAAATAGGAAAAGCCGGTAATCGGCTTTTCCTCACTCGCGTCTGTCAGACGCGAGTAGAGGAGAGCCGATCGGCTGCTCCTGTGACAGGGGGGGTTTATGCTGATCGATCATCAGCACAGCCCCCCCGAGGATGCCCACTGGACCACCAGGGATGGGCAAATAGACTACAAGTGAAAAAAAAAGGATGCCACCCTAAACCACCAGGGATGAGGAGGACACACAAAATGGATGCCAATCAGTGCCGCAATGGATGCCAATCAGTGCCCACAATGGGCATCACTGATTGGCAGGCATTGTTTGGCACCGATTGGCATCCATTAGTACAACACATGCAATAGTGCCCATCTTTGCCCATCCGTGCCACCTATCAGTGCCCAACCATGCCGCCTATCAGTGCTCATCCATGACGCCTATCAGTGGCCATCCGTGCCGCCTATCCGTGCAGAAAATAAATATCCCAGAGGTGATCAAATACCACCAAAGGAAAGCTCTATTTGTGTGTACAAAATGATAAAAATTTAGTTTGGGTACAGTGTAGCATGACCGCGCAATTGTCATTCAAAGTGCAACAGCACTGAAAGCTAAAAATTGGTCTGGGCGGGAAGGTGTATAAGTGCCCTGTATGGATAAGTGTCATAATGTGCTAGTATACAATGCATACTAGCACATTATATCTAATGATAAACAGCCCGGGGGCCCATTTTTTTATTTTATTTTTTTACTTTATAACCCGTTTAAAGGCACAGGCAGGCAACAAGCAATAAGAAGTACAGAAATGGTAAGCTACTTCTTTTTATAAAAGATCAAAAGTACTGGACTACAGAATCTTTCCTCCTGGAATTATTAACTGTCTGTAAGTTAAAAGGGAGGTGAATACGGATAATCCTATTTACAGATCATCGACAGCATAACACATTTTCATTAATTAAAGTCAAGGCTTTTGTATATTCTCGCTGTGTTTGAAATGTATCCTAAATGTTACTGCAGCTAGTGACTAGCTTCAGTTTTCAAAGTGTGCATATATAGGCAATATTTATGATACCATAGAAATGAAAATATTTGCTTGTTTTAAATAATGAGAAGTGAATGGAAAATATTAGATTTGAAGATTATCGTTATGAAGGAGCTTTAGGCATGCAGTGGCATACTTATTCATGAACCATTAACATAAATAGTTCTGTTTTCTCTGCAGAATTCATTTCAAGCATTCCTAGAAAAACTGATGTTCTTTATCATTCCGCCCTTAAATTGTGAGCTTTGTGTTTCCATGACGTTCAGCTTCAATGTAGAAATTCCTGCTACTGCTCTATTGGTAATGAATTGGGTCTGTGTATGAAACTGTATTAGAATTCTGCAAAACAATTACTTATGTTTCCTCTAGTCCTGTGTATTGAATTAGTGTTCCCATATGTGGCGGATACACAAGAAGCCCTGGTTTTTACATTGTTAATCTCTGAAAGAAAAAAATCTATTTCCTTTCAGTACAGAAAGAGTTCTTGTGAAGAATTTGCATTTCTTTGTTTCTTTTCAGTTTAGTTTTTTTCCAGGCTAAATTAAACTGTGACTGCTGCTTATGATGGAACCCCCCCCCCCCCCCCACCCCACAGTCCTCCAAACAAGACCCATGAACTGTCGTTTTACCATTCACTTATTATTATTCAGGATTTATATAGCACCAACTTTATATTTAGAGAATGCAGTTCCAATATTCACTTTTGTGATAGCTGTCATAAAGCCTCATTATATTTCTGCTATTCCAAGAGTCATCTGGCAGTGACACTAATGGACAAATCTGTAACATAGGTATGTATTTTTTTAACCGACCATTTTGGTGGTCAAAGACCAGGCCACTTTTTGCGATTCAGCTTTAACTGACAATTGTGTGGTCGTGCGACGTGGCTCCCAACCAAAATGTACGTCCTTTCCCATAAATAGAGCTTTGGTGGTATTTGATCACCTCTGCGATTTTTTATTTTTTGCGCTATAAACAAAAAAAAAGAGTGAACATTTTGAAAAAAAAATCTATATTTTTTACTTTTTGCTATAATAAATATCCCCCAAAAATATATAAAAAAAATTTTTTTTCACAGTTTAGGCCGATACGTATTCTTCTACATATTTTTGGTAAAAAAAAAATGCGTTTATTGATTGGTTTGCGCAAAATTTATAACGTCTACAAAATAGGGGACTGTTTTATGGCATTATTATTAATATTTTTTTGTTTACTAGTTATGCTGGCGATTAGCGATTTTTATCGGGATTGCGACATTATGGCGAACACATCGGATACTTTTGACACCATTTTGGGACCATTGTAATTTTTACAGCGATCAGTGCTATAATAATGCACTGATTACTGTAAAAATGACTCTGGGAGTGAAGGGGTTAACCACTAGGTGACGCTGCAGGGGTTAATTGTTCCCTAGGAAGTGATTCTTACTATTAGGGGGCGTGGCTACATGTGATAAGTCACTGATGACCATTCCAGATTACAGGGAACAGTCATCAGTGACAGTGTCACTAGGCAGAATAGGGGAATGCCGTGTTTACAAAGGCATTACCCTGTTCTGCCCTTGCCGACCGCAATCGGAACTCGATGTTCCCGGGACCCACGGCCGCACCAGCTGGGCGGCAGATTTAAAGAGACGTACCTGTACTCAAATCTGCCTGCCCGTGCCATTCTGTCGACGTAAATAGTTGCACGGCGGTCGGCAAGCGGTTAAATAAGGGAGAATTTCTGAGTGTTGATGTTCTCAATACAAAGGTTATAAGTACTTTTTGAATTTGTATTCTGTTTGAAAACCATCTTCCCCGCCGAGCATACGGCCTCGGCTTTCAGGGGTTATACCGAATGATGACTGTGTTTTGCCAGATTTGGCAACCCGTCAGAATTGATAACGGAAGTGACATTCCATCGCCACCATCTTGCTACACCCCACACTCCTCCATAGTAAGAATATACTGGGAAGGAGGAAAGCGCACATCTTGTTACACCTACCAGAGTTTTGCATTGTACACTTATTTTTAACAGTAAACTGAGTTTATATAGCGAAATACAGTACTTGGAACTCTGTCTCACTGGTCAGATGTTGAATTTTAAAAGCAACGGCAAGCCTGCTGATCTCACAGGTTTGCTAATCTAACAGAAGTTTGCTGCTTTTAAAATTCAACATCTAAACAGCCAGACGGAGTTCTAAGTACTGTCTTTTACTATATAAACTCACTTTACTGTTAAAAATAAGTGTAAAATGCAAAACTTTGGTGGGTGTAACAAGATATCCGCTTTTTCCCTTCTCATCGTATCCTTACTATGGAGGAGTGCAGAGTGTAGCAAGATGGTGGCGACAGAACATCACTTCTGTTATCAATTCTGAAGGGTCTCCAAATGTGACGAAACACCTACAGCTGCAGGCATAATCCTGGTACTGTTTTTTAGAGAAGGCGGTCAGCTCTTCAGGGATAACAACCGATGTGGCTAAAAGCTCTTATACTGGAGGCTCTTATACTGGAGGAGCGAGAGGGGACGTCCCCCGCTCCTACCTCCTTCCGCTGCTCTTACTGTGCCTCCTGTCCCACCGGGAGACCCGGTCTGCGATCCAGGACTTCTTCTGGCTAGAGAGAGACTGGCACGAAGCTGTAAACGTCTTTGTTCCAGTCTTCTCTCTGTAAACACAGAAGCAACGTCACAACGTCACTTCCGGTTTACTGGGCTGCCAATAGCTATGTTTAAAAATAAAAACGACAGTATTCAGAATCGCCGTTTTGGGCGATCTGAATACTTTGAAGTGTAAAGGAGGTATCTCTCCATAAAGAGTACCTGTCAGCACTTATTACTGTCGCAAGGGATGTTTACATTCCTTGTGACAGCAATAAAAGTGACCTTTTTTTTTAAGTAACAAAAAATAAAATTAATAAATAAAATAAATTTGAAAAAATAAATGTTTAAAGCGCTCTCAGCCCCGCGAGCTAGCGCAAAATGGAAAAAGAAAAGTGAATACCCTGCGCTGCCGAATGTGAGTGGATGGTAGCTGCTAACATGGCTCATTCAAGAAAAGCAGTAAAAACAAAGAAATATATATGTGTAGCGCTTAAAATGACTCAATAAAAATCAAATACCATGTAGTATAAACTTATGAAATAGTGAGACGTATAACAATAAATGAATGTGCACAAATCATATATGAGTCCCTCTGGTAGGAGGAACAAGGAATGTGCCTTGCTGGCACGTGATGCAAGTGATCTGCTGCACCTGCTGATTGGTACCAGAACACAATACTGTAGTGACCAAATAAGTGAAAAAGTTCATCAGCATCAAACAGTCAATCAGGTGATAAGTGAATAGATGCAAAAGCGTGACTTCTTCAGTGTGATGTCCCACCACCAAGAAAAATGCAGGCTTACCGGAAAACACGTTGATCGACAGATGACATATGCCACCGAGGGTCAAACAAGCTTTAAATGACAGATGTCATATAGATCCTTGGCAGGAATCATGTGCCCAACCGGTCAGAATATCTTTCAATGGGATGAGTATATAGGAACAAGCTGGAATCTGTACTTGTAATGGAATCCCCAAACTGGTTTGCTCAGTAAATTAGTGGTGTATATAGAAAAGAGAGAAGAGTGGCCACATAGCGTAATTCCGTTTGATAGATTAAAATTGTATTTTTATTCACAGCTATCAAACTTACATTTGGCTGGAGTTTAAAGAGCTCTTGCATGCAAATGGGGAGGCAGTGGAGCAAAGAAAACGCACAAGTAAGTTGCGCCCGCATATGTAAACAATGTTTAAATCACACATGTGAGGTATCGCTGCAAACATCAGAGTGAGAGCAATAATTCTAGCACTAGACCTCCTCTATGACTCTAGCCTGGTAACTGTCATTTTTTTTTAAAGCGCCGCCTATGGAGATTTTTAGGTACCGTAGTTTGTCACCATTCCACGAGTATGCGCAATTTCAAAGCATGACATGTTGAGTGCCTATTTACTCGGCATAACATCATCTTTCACATTATAGAAAACAATTGGGCTATCTTTTATAATTCATGAAAGTATATTTTTTCCTAAAAAATTGCATTTGAAAGAACACTGCGCCTGTGTTTGGGGGTTCTAAGTAACTTTCTAGCAAAAAATACAGATTTTAACTTGGAAGCAACAAATGTCAGAAATAGGCTTGGTCATGAAAGGGATAATATATCTACCTATTTTTTCTTTTTTTTTTCCTTTACATAATTCTAAGTTGAATACACGCTCCCCAGTAGGGCTTATTTAGCAGCGTTGTATAATAATTTGTAGAGTGCATTAAAACAGAACTAAATCTGCAAAGGGTCCACAGAGCTTCTACCATAATGATACACAAACCTCCGTGTGTGCCTTCCTCCATGTCCACACCGCAAGGTGCACACTCCTACTCACTCTGTCCATGGCCGCTACTATTTTCTTTTAGCCTTCTTCTCCATCAGGCATACTTTCTCTTTAGCCAGTGGGAGCCACTAATCGCCTTATAAAGTATCTCCTGCAAAATAACTAACCATTATACGTATATTCTTTTTATTTTTAGGTTTAGTACTGCTTCAAAGGGTTGCCGTATCTTACAACTTGATAATAACGCTTTCTTTATAATTGTTACCATGTAGTGTGAAAGCCTGCCTGATGGAATATACAGTATACTGAAGGAAAAAGCAGCTAACCCAATCCATAGCAACAACTCAAAGTTCAGTTTAAAACAATCATCAGTGTTTGTTGTTTAAGGGCTCATCTATACCAGGTGCATAGGGTTGCATTGATAAGATAGATTAGCACAGGCTCAATGCAAAGACACTGAGGCCTCGTACACACGACAGAGATTCTCGGCAGAATTCACCGAGAAACTCGGTCAAAACCCGGATTCTGCCGAGAATCTCTGTCGTCTGTACAGTTTTGGCTCGATGGAGCCGCCGAGGAACTCGACGAGAAAATAGAGAACATGTTCTCTATTTTCTCGTTGTCCTCGTTCTTCTATGGGAGAAGCCGGCCCGCCGAGCTCCTCGGCGGCTTCATCCCAAAACTCGACGAGGAACTCGACGTGCCAAGCACGTCGAGTTCCTCTGTCGTGTGTACGGGGCCTGAGAGAACAATTATTCTGTATAAGCTCTATTTGTACCAAACAAGTGTGTCGGTGCGCTTTGCAGAAAAATGCAGCATTATAACGCACATCAGTACACCCCCAGAGTGCTATTGTGTACATAGTGTTTTTTGTTGACTTTAAATATAGTTAAAAAAGGCAGTGTAAACACTATGATGCATTGTAACAACTTATTACAACGCTGGTGCACAACGCACACCAGCATGCATGTTATAATCACCCTACTATGTGCCTGTGTGTGTCATCGGGTTCTAAGTTTGTTGTACCAACAGCAATGCTTTTTGCTTTTTAACCACTTCAATAATGGCCATTTTCTGCCCCTTGCTGCCCAGGCAAATTTTCAGCTTTGCAGGCTGTCGACTTTGAATGACAATTGCGCGGTCCTGCAACGCTGTACCCATATGAAATTGTTATCATTTTTTTTGAGACAGAGAGCTCTTTCTTTTGGTGGCATTTAATCACTATTGTTTTTTTTATTTTTTAGCTAAACAAATAATGTTTTTCTTTGTTTTACAATTTGTCTCCTTCACTGATGTGCACTGATGAGGCCTCACTGGTGGGCATGGGTAGGCATCACTAATGGGCACCTATAGGCTGCACTGAGGGGCACTGATGAGACTGAACTCATGTACACTGATGAGGCGGAACTGAAGAGGCAGCACTGATGGGCACTGATGGACGCTCATGAGGCGGCACTGATGGGCACTGATAAGCTGCACTGATGGGTAATGATGAGGACGCACTGATGAGGCTGCACATTTGGGGGGCACTGATGGGCACTGCTAGGTGGCACTGATGGGCACTGATAAGCTGCACTAATAGGCACTGTTTGGCACTGATGGGGCTTCACTGATAATCAGGGCACTGAGGGAAAGCACAACTATGGACATCCTCCCAGAACTATAGGACTGCATCGTAGCTGTCTTTTGACTATAGCGTGGTACTAAAGGGGGTGAAGATGTATATTTGGCCTTCCAAAAAATGTTTTCAAAATCTTAGCTACTGTTTTTCAATTGGCTAAAACAATTAAAGTAAACACAAGCCATTTTTTGAATATATACATGTAGACAAAAAGTGGCAGTAAAAATCAGCAGCACTGGATGAAAAAAAAGGTCAAAACAAAAATTATTTTTAATTATGATAAACAGAATTTTATTACACTAAGAGCCGGCTCAGCCGCCTGACGAGTCGCGTCCCATTCAATGCAATGGAACCGTTCTAATAGTTGCTCCGACTTAGAAAAAGATTCTTGCACGACTTCGGGGGAGGCTCGGGGCGACTTGCATTGACTTCTATACAGAAGTCATTTTGCAGGTCGCCTCTGAAGTCGTCTTCAGGACGACTTGCAGAGTCACCCCCGAAGTCGTGCCGCGGAAGTGTGAACCGGCTCTGAATATCATTTAGTTAGGATTAAATTTTTTTGTAATACTGCCACTCTATCACTATGCAAAGCTTTTATAGTGCAGGTATACCTTTATAAAATTAGTGTAAATACACACCTTTACAACTCCCTCCACTACTAAATGATGCTCCAATCCTGAGAAATTGTCCCCTAACATTTGCAAGAAAATCAACACTTCTAAAGGCTCATACATACGATCGGATTTTTTGCGGACAAAGTGTAGGACTTTTGTCCGAAGGGCATTGGCCATGAACTGGTCTTGCATACAAACGGCAAAGAACAATAAACATGACTACGTAGTTTTTCAGCTCTTTAGCGCTACCCTTTGGACAACTTCTGCTAATGTTGTGTTATGGTGAGGATTGCTTCCGAGCATGCGTGTTTGTACTTTTCACTTTTGTGTGATGGACTTGTGTACACACAATCGGACAATTTTAAAGAATACTATCCCACATGTGTTGGCAGGAAAGTCTGACAACAATTATCTGATGGAGCGTACAAACAATCGGATTTTCCGACAACAGCCTGTCATTACATAATCCCCGTTGGATAATCCGATCGTGTGTATGAGGCTTAAGTGTGTAGAAGTCCTGGGCCCCCTTTTAGGTATGTGCAGAACAGAAAAAATTGTTATGTTTTGTTCCAGATAAATTTGTTATGTTATTACTATCTTTTCATTTATTAATTTCATAATTTGTTTTGTTTCTATCACTTAATTTCATAACGATTCGAATTTGGATCGGTCGAAAAATGATCAACTGATTAAAATTTTGTGTGAAAAATAGATGGTGGTTGAGGAGTAGGCCGAGAAGCCAGCCACCACGTCCTTAACAACTAATGTCTCATCAGCTTGTCAGCAGGCTTCCCCGATGAGAGCGAAAATGTACACAAAAGGAAATCCACAACAGATAATTCAGAAAAACTATATGAAATTTGTGAGAAAACTAGTAAACAAAAACAAATTTAAACAAATTTCCTCCTTCTGAACTTCACCTCAATATTATGTCCTGTGATAACACAAAGGTCAGCAGGGGGAACCAGTGAGAGCTGGGGTGGGCCAATCAGATTAACAAAACTGGAAGTGTATGTTTTTTTTGTGGTCTTTTGTGGGGTATGATTTCTAAGGCCCCGTACACACGACCGAACATGTCCGCTGAAACTGGTCCACAGACCAGTTTCAGCGGACATGTTTGGTCATCTGTACGTCCGACCGGACAATTTTCCGGCGGATCGGACAGGTTTCCAGCAGACAAATGTTTCTTAGCATGCTAAGAAACATGTCTGCTGGAAGCCTGTCCGTCGGACATGTTCGGTCGTCTGTACAGACTCACCGTACATGTCCGCTCGGCCGAAAACCCTTGCATGCATCGAAGTGATTCGACGCATGCCTGGAAGCATTGACCTTCCAGGGCTGCGCACGTCGCCGCGTCATTGGCGCGGGACGGCGCGGCCACGTCACCGCAACCATCAGACAGAAATCTCCGAGTGGACATGTCCGCTGAAAACGGTCCGGCGGACCGTTTTCAGCGGACAGTCCGTCCATGTGTACGAGGCCTTAGGGTCAGAGCATTGGTTGGTTGCTTGGAAAGCAGTAAAGGTACATATTTACATACTCCTTTGAATCTCTTGCTACCCACATATGGTTGGCAGCAAAGAGGGTGAGTTTTTATACCCACCTGCCACATATATGCATCTATGAGCAGCAAAGCTTTTTATGATGAGGTTTTGCAGTTTGCACAGTGACTAAGCTGTCAAAGATAGCTCTCACTCAAGGGTATGCTTTACTGAAGAACATTTGTATAGTGAAAGGGTTGCTTTAAAATTTCAGAATAGAATCAGCACTAGAAAATACATAAATAAAGAGTCTGTTATTACCCAGTCACCCTTTTAAAGTATAGTAAAATCTTGGTTTGAGAGCGTTTTGCAAGACAAGCAAATTTTTTTAATACATTTCGACTTGATAAACAAGCAATGTCTTGATATACAAGTATCTTCACATTACAACTGGGTATAAAAGAGAAGAGAGGCTCCTCTAAGTGTAGCAATATGGTTACATTTAATGAAGGTACAATATTTAGTAACTCACATGATTGATGATTAAAAAAGGCATATCTAAGTATGCAGGCATCCGTAGTAAAGCTGTCCACATCAAGCCTCGCTTTCAGATTGCTCTACTGCAGGGTAGTCTTCCTGGTCACGATTGCAGACTGACAGCGGTGAAAGCATGTGAGTTGTCAAATGTTGTACCTTCATTAAATGTAACCATGTTGTTACACTTAGAAACGCCTCTCTTCTCTTGGATTTTGTTTCTAATCCCCTTTGTGGAGGCTTCCATTTGTGTATGGACATTTTATGGTTACACAACCTATCACATTGCTATAATCGTTTTATATGGACTATAAACTGAAAGCCTTATGATTAAAATGGTTGTGGAACGAATCATCTGAGTTTTCATTATTTCTTATTGGTAATTTTTCTTTGATATACAAGTGCTTTGGATTACAAGCATGTTTCCGTAACAAAATAAGCTTGCAATCCAAAGGTTTTACTGTACCTAATTTTGGTATAATTGTTTGTATGTTGAAAATGTATTGTGCACTACATCATGTTTGACATCTCTGTCTCTGTGTTACTAGCACCAGTTTAACAGTGCAGGTTTTAGGCCATGGATATGTCACAGTTTCATATTTATTGCCACATTTAGGATATACTGGGCCCTACTATAATTTAGCTTAAATGTAAATTACATTTGTTTGGAGACACAGCATATTACTATAGAAAAGGATAGAAAAAGCAACACAAGAGAGTCACTTGCTGGTTCTGCAACAGTTCATTATCTGACAGTTCCAGGCCCATACAGATATACAGTTCTAAAAGAATAAAATATGTAGAAATCATACAGTATTTATAAATACTGGACAATTCATACTCAGAAACTGGCACATCGTGTCAAATCTTCCACTGCAGAATAAGGCACTAGTTTTTTTTCCTAATCTAGTACTCCGTGAGCAAGGAAGGAAAAGTACAAAAACTTCTCTTCTTAATTAATAACAAAGTGATAAGTGTGATAACTGTGTGAACGGTGCAGCAATAAAAAGTACAACCAGCAATTCTAAATGAATATAATAGAGCGGACATAAGCAAAGATCTACCTAAATTGCTAGGATTTAATGTCATTGCATAGTTATATATAAGCTCACAGTGCATTAAGATGTTTAAATAAATAATAGTGCTGCTACTTAAAAAATCTAAATATCAAAAAAGTGAAGACTATATAGAAACAACAAACATTTTACAGTAGCGCTCAAAAAAAAATATATATAAAAAGTGGCCATAAATATATATATATTCTATATATTCTTCACTTTTTTGTTATTACATAGTTAGCCTGTAGTGATGAGCTAGGGTTCAGGCTTGGGGTCGGTCCAAACACTAATTAGTCAGAACCTAAAAAGTTAGCTGTCGTTGTTGAGCTGCAGGTCAGGCAAGAGAGCCATCAGTGCTGTCGTACACAACAGGACAGGGCCCAAACACAAGCTTAGTTCTATTAGCTTTTTTATTAGATAAAAAATAAACCTACATCCTCAGAACCCTAAACCTGTAATTTATTCAGAAAAATGTCTAAAAAAATCCTTATGAAGAAAGGTCCAATTTGCTCCAATGGGGAAAAAAATCCTTACTGATCCCCTAAGGCAACCAAACACTTCTTGGTCCAACAATCTACTGCAGTATTTGTTAGCCTACATTCACACATGAGCAGCTCATATTGTGATTTTGATGCATTTTTTTGAATTTTTTAAGTATTTCAGAAGCTTTGAGAAAGTGTTTTTTATGTGCAACAAGCTTCAAGTGTTCATGTTTTGGGCTGGGCAAGGGAAAGAGTGGAATTGTTCAGACACTTTCATTGAAATCTAGGGAGCCATAAAAATGCCTGAGTATGCTCAGAAAAAAAATCATGTACTATGAGCATAGGGGAGCAAACATACTGTACATACGACTGAGCCGTGAAATGCAAACAGGCACAATTACAAACAATGGGACTCTGCATGTTGAGCATAGTCAGGTTTAGGGAATACACTACAAAATGCTCAAGTGTGAATGGTGACTTATAACTAATAACAGCCACTTATATGTTATACACCAAGGAACACTGAAAATATCTGGACACAGGTCAGTCCATATCAATCTGGTGCCATTAGTATAAAGACAAACAAGCATAAGAGGAAAATGTCAGCAAAATAGGCAATACATTATTAGTTAAAGCGTTTACCTTGTATACCCACAAAAACAAATACAAATAAAGCACGGAGGACAATATTTATGTTCACTGTGATGTGTCCCTTGTGCTTCTAGTTTAGCTAAATATTTCCATCCTCCAATGCAACAGAGGTTAAGAAAACTGGGGGCTGTCACAAGCTATCATCAAGAGTGCCCAACTATTCCACCCAGCTCCTCCATTCATTGAAGCCATTACTACAGCTTCTTTGAATGAAACAAGATCTATACATGGATGAGTGGCAGATGATTGAAAGGCCTGTGTTCCGAAATCTTTTTTAATTCATAGAAGGTGTAGTAATGAATACTAGGAATGGAGGAGCTGGGTGGAAAGTGCCGGCAAACTTGGAAACTCTTGGTGAGTGCCTGTGACAGCTACTTAGTGCTATTAACTGCTGCTGCAATGGAAGATTACAACAATGAGGGTGAGGACACATTGGTAGGCAAAAGATTTCTACTGTCCTTAAAGCAGAGGTCCGCCAAATTTAAATTTTTTTAAAAGCCAGCAACTGTCCAGCAATGTTGGCACCCGAGGCCGACGCGTGCCTCAGATGCTGCCGCTGCCATCTTTGCTAAGGGAATCAGGAAATTAAGCCTCCTTGCGGCTTCACTGCCTGGTTCCCTATTGCGAGTCGCGCTGTGCAATCAAAATGGTCCCTACTGTCTTCTATCTCCCAGGAGACATCGGGGGGGGGGGAGTCAGGAAGTGGTGTCGATTATCCGCAGATTCTGTGGATATCTATGCTCGGAAGTGGGTGAAAATACCTGTATTATACAGTTATCTGCACCCCCCTCCCCCTGAAAGGTGCCAAATGTGACACTTTTTGTCACACATCACACTGAGGGTAAGTAATGTCCTTAGTGCCTAGTTTGTATTTTTTTTTTTTTGTAGGTAAATTTAGGCTTTAAGGAGCACAGCAACCTGATTCATTGCATAATCCTAATTTCAATTGTATAAAGTATGATGATAAAAATGAAGCCCGATCCAGTGTTAAAGCAAGCACTGCACACCTCTGTCAAAGTACCACTTGAAAACATATGAACATTTTGTGAAGTGGATTCTGTCAGTTCTATATAAGGAAAATTGGACTCTCTCTGCTAAACTATGAAACACTTCTGCACAGTGAAAATCAGACTAAGATGTGCATATTTTGTACTATAATTTAATTATGGCTTTACCACATTGCATAGTGCTGTCATATTTCCAGGTTTGTGCCTTAGTTTTCTGTAGGAAGGGGTACAGAAAAGACATTAGCAGCGTGATGATGCTCATTCATGGGACTGGCTCCCACTACAAGAGCTGTGGTAGGGGAGTACAGCCAGGATGGAGAGGCTACCTCACTCTCAGGCCTCGTACACACGACCGAGTTTCTTGGCAAAAACCAGCAAGAAACTTGCTGGGAGATATTTTTTTGCCGAGGAAACCGGTCGTGTGTACATTTTCGTCGAGGAAACTGTCGAGAAACTCGACGAGCCAAAAAGAGAGCAAGTTCTCTATTTCCTCGATGGGAATGGAGAAACTTGCCTTGAGGAGTTCCTCGACAGCCTAACAAGGAACTCGACGAGGAAAACGATGTGTTTCGCCCGTCGAGTTCCTCGGTCGTGTGTACGAGGCTTCAGTGTTCCCAAGGATACATGCCTCGTACACACATTCAGTTTTCCCGATGGGAGGAAAAGGAGAGCTTTTGGCCCGATAATCCCAGCCGTGTGTATGCTCCTCACAGTTTTTCCGACGGGAAAACTGCCGAAAAATCGCCAGCGTTTTTTGGCAGTTTTCCTATGGGAAAAACTGCGAAGGAGCATACACACGGCCGGGATTCCCGGCCAAAGCTCCATTGCAGTTTTCCTGTCGGGAAAACCGGCCGTGTGTAGGGGAAAGACTGAACCGAGCAGGTTCTCAGCTTTCCCCTTGGGACTTCTGACGGGGACAGTGACAAAGTTAGCACTGTTAAGTACGGTTACTTAAAAGTGCTAACTGTGTCACTGTTGTGACCTTTATTGTTATATTTCTCTTTCTAATAAATTGTTATTTTTACATATAACTGTTTAATGTTTGGGTACCGCAATAGTCCTACCATCATTGGCGATCAAGGTTACTGCTAGGAGTAGCCCTTGATTCACCCCCCCCCCCCCCCCACACACACACACACACACTTTTCCACAAACACAGGTGTATGGAAGGTTAATATGGTTCTGAGAAATTTTGTTTTGTCTGGTTTGCCACTAATGGTTCCAGTTTGGTTCCATTAGGAATACCTTTATAGTTCTGAGAGCATTTAAAATGCATTTTACAGCATTCTGAGTTTATTTCATTTTTTTGTCATATTACATTACCACAGATTATTTTACTGAAATATTATATAAAAAACAAAACAAAAAGACAATGACGTATTTTAACATATCCTCCCATACATCAATACAGATATAAGGGGAACAAAAATATATGGATATTGATGCAGCATCAATATCCACATCTTCCGGACGGCCACATAACTGTATATTTATGTTTTCTTGCCACCCAGGTATTATTCTACAGGGATTTGTCACAGTGGATTTGTAGAGGTTTTGCATCAGTTGAAGCATTATGTCAGAATATGCAGTGATTCCTTCTACTGAATGTAAAGTAGAGCTACAGATAGATGTTGTTATCTGTAAGAGCACTATTATGCATTACAGCTGTGATTCTCCAAACTGTACAAGCTACACAGAAAAACAAAAACCATGCTGAGTAATCAAGCAACTATTTCTTGTCACAGCATGTTGTATAGCCTAGCTAAAAAAAAAAAAAATCTAGTTTTGCTGCGTTTTAATGCTTTGCCACATGGACGGATATAAACCAAAAAGAATTCTCTTGTTTAGAGATACTCTTTTGAGTAATCAGCTTTCATATCTTTGAAATACATGAAATGGTTTAATTTATTATATCCACTGTATGTTAAACAGTGATACCAGTTTGTTTTGAAGAATTACTCTTAATTTTTTTTAGCACTATATCTGTACTTTTGTATTTGTATATACATATTAAGAATAGATAAAATATTCTGGATTTAACCACTTCAGCCCCGGACCATTTCGCTGGTCAAAGACCAGGCTAGTTTTTGCAATTCGCTTTAACTGACAATTGCGCGGTCGTGCGACGTGGCTCCCAAACAAAATTGACATCCTTGTTTTCCCACAAACAGAGATTTTGTTTAGTGGTATTTGATCACCTCTGCGGTTGTTATTTTTTATAAACAAAAATAGAGCGACAATTTTGAAAAAAAATCAATATTTTTTACTTTTTGCAATAATAAATATCCCCAAAAAATATATATATAAAAAAACATTTTTTTTTAGTTTTGGCCGTTACGTTTTCTTCTACAAATTTTTGGTAAAACAATCACAATAAGCATTAAGTGATTGGTTTGTGCAAAAGTTATAGCGTCTACAAAATAGGGGATAGTTTTATGGCATTTTTATTCATAGTTTTTTTTATACTAGTAATGGCAGCGATCAGCGATTTTTATCGTGACTGCAACATTATGGCGGACACATCGGACACTTTTGACACCATTTTGGGACCATTGTCATTTTTACAGCGATCAGTGCTATAAAAATGCACTGATAACTGTAAAAAATACACTGGCAGTGTGGGGGTTAAACACTAGGTGGCGCTGTAGGATTTAAGTGTGACCTGGTGAGTGATTCTTACTGTAGGGGGGATGGGCTGTGTGTGACATGACACTGATCTCCGCTCCGATTACTCAGAGCGGAGATCAGTGTCTTTGTCACTAGGCAGAGCGGGGAGATGCTTGTTTACATTAGCATCTCCCCGATCTATCTCTCCGATCTAAACCTCATGGAGAATGCCACCTCTAAGGCAGTCAAGGTGGGCAAGATCTCCATCCACATACTGAAGCTGTAAAGTAGGGCCATCTCCAACCACACACAATGAAATCCATTAAACTAGCAGGCCCCAGGTGAATCTCATTCATGTACTACAAGTGTATAACTGGCCAGAGACACAAAAAGAGGCTGCAGTGATTATCCTCCCAATAGAGGTGGCCCAGGTCTAGAACAAAATCAAAGCTTCTATCAGAAACCAACTGAATGCTGCTTGAGTGGTCCTGTTTTGTTTTGAAGGATGGTACACTGTACCACAGAATGTTTTCCCATGACTCATCAGTGACCTGGTAGCCACACTGTCAAGGATATGGGCCTTCTTTGTGGCAGGAATAATCCTTGTGGATGCAGGACACTTGGGTTTCCACAAAACATTCACTTGGTTCAAGAGACAAGCCATGTATGTGAGTCTGGGAAAGCCTGCCAAGTCTGTGTAGTTTAACCTCCCTGGCGGTATGATTCTTTCAGAAAAAACATGCTGAAAGCGGTACCATTATTTGCAAGGAAATTTGGCGTTTTATATTGTAGGCCTGTAATTTTTAGAAATAACTCACTTAAATCTGACCAAACAAGATTCTAATAGGCATCCCGGGTATGACATTTTTTTAAAAACAAAATTATAAATTATAATATAATAAATAACTATAAATAATTATAACAAATAATAATATAATTATAATAAAAATTATTCAATAATGTAATCAAATCAAAATCACTGAAATTTGCTCAGTTGCAGAATTGTCGCTGTCATTATTTTTTTTTTTTATGACGAATTTCCCCACAAATCGCTATCGCACAATTCTGCAAGTGATTATAATTTATTATCGCTGTTTTCTAGCTGATCTAAAACTATTTTTGACATAAAAGGACACTTTTGGTTGCTATGGACAATCTACAGTTTGCAGGGAGAAAAAAGGGTTTTTATTATATAAAATGACATGCAGGACACTGGGCAGACCACTAGGGACAAGGGGGGTGTGTATTTTTTACATACAGTACTGTAATCTATAAGATTACAGTATACTGTATGTAATGTGTTTGTTGACTTTTTTGAATTTGGCGCCGTTCTCCGTCCCCGTGCGTCGTAACGTCGCAGGGAACAGAGATCGGCGGCACAGGAGGACGCTGTGTGAATCGAGCGAGGTCCCGCTCGCTCACACAGCGCGGTGGCATTGCTGGATCCAGGGACAAGGTAAGTAAACACTCCCTGTACATCCAGCGAGGCAAGCCAGAGTCTGACTCGGGGTTACCGATTTTAGCCCAAAAATCTCACCCCGAGTCAGACTCGGGAACACCGCTCAGGAGGTTAATCAAAAGCCCTAAATTCCACCTTTGACTTGGCACACATATGCCCCACTGGAAGCACTGACCATCCACTTTCTTACACTAAACCTGTCAGAAGATGAATATCATCACAGTGTAGTCTGGTTTGTGGTGGTAGTCCCACTCCAGGACCAGACCACCAAGATGGTGTGGAAGTGCTCTTCTTTTCATTATTCATATCAGCAGAGGATACATTCAGACACGGGCCCTGTTTTGAAGGCAAATTCTTCTAAGAATGGTGCTACTCACTGTTCTTTATAAAGCCACACATTACCCCACACCAAACCACGAAACAATGGGGTATGTAAGAGGTTCAATTGCATTCTGATACCACTGCTGAGAGGCTTAGCTTGTGTGAAACAAAGTTAATGGTCCCATTAACTAGCCAAAGTGGTCTTGAAATACAATCATATAGTATATACCTTGACAGGCCACTCCCCCTATCATGTTATGTTTAGTCATACTTTCATGTGCCCCACAGACCTGTGAGCCACAAAACCCACAGAGGAACATAAACATATGTCAACTTTTTATCAAGCTTACTCTCTATTGTAGCAATGCAAATTTATGTTTTACCTTGTGCCGTAGTCTGATGAATGGCGAAAAAGGCTTAACACTAAACTCTTCCTTTGCTGGTCTCCCTTGAATTAGCAAGAAAA
This sequence comes from Rana temporaria, assembly GCF_905171775.1. Taxonomy (NCBI): domain Eukaryota; kingdom Metazoa; phylum Chordata; class Amphibia; order Anura; family Ranidae; genus Rana; species Rana temporaria. The sequence continues at coordinate 537,353,244 of NC_053489.1, forward strand.
AGCTGCCCATACATAAAACAACTGTGTGCCAGGATGACATCTTGTCCTGATAAAACACAAAAACACCAATTATACTATGCACATAAGATAAAACACATAATTATATGTATACATTTTCCTTGACATATAAATGCAATGATTAAAGTAAAGGATTATAGTTTTCAAGGATGTCTTGCAAATTTGACACACAAAGTTAGCATCATTACAGAATTCACATTAGACTAATTACTGTATTTATTGGCGTATAGCACTCTGTTTTTTACCCTGAAAAACAGGGTAAACTGTGCCTGCGTGTTATACGCAGGAGGCTATGGAAAGTTTTTTTCCTGAAACTTCCCTCTTAAAGCTAGGGTGCGTGTTATACGCCTGTGCGTGTTACACACCGATAAATATGGTATCTAGTTTTCAGCCAGTGGACATTTATGTATAACCATTACTAAAACAACAGCCTAAGTCTATTTACCACCTCATTCTAAAAAACACTGTGAAATACTAAAATGGGAATTTCCTTTGCATAGCAGTCATGTGATAGCAAGCAGTCATGCACTCTAAAAAAATATCTAGCCTATGTGGCATTTTAACAAATGCAGACATATTTAATGCATTAGATCAACAGAAACAAACATATGGTATGCTTTATTCCTAAGGTTTGCTCACATTTAGTTCTTGTCATGATCTTCCTGTCACTACTTTGGTCCACCATCTTTGGGAACAGGACATATATTACAACTTTGAAAACTATTGTTCTATGCAGTTCTGTAATAGGGTGCATGCTCTTTTATGATCCCTATGCGCAGCATGATATCAACATTTGACTTCATGATATCAACATGAACTTCAAGCAATGATGGTTCTTATAAGTCATTATTCTAATTCCCATGCTCTGTTTGTTAACAGCATGCCCCCCCCCCAGTCCATTACCAGGCCCTTTGGGTCTGGTATGGATACTAAAGATATTAAGGGGAACCCTGTGACAAAATTAAAACTGTGTGGGGGTCCCTCCCAAAATCAATACCAGGCCCTTCAGGTCTTCATTGCAATTTTTTTTTTACTTTTGGTGCAGGGGTCAACTTAATATTCATACCAGACCCAAAGGGCCTCATAATGGACTGGGGGGGGGGGGCATGCCGTTTTTTCAATGATTGTTATTTATATTGCCGGCATCTGACAATTCATTACAGCTGCAAGCTGATATTTAAAGGAATATTTCATTTTTATTGTTTCACTTTAAGCTTTATTAAGATCACTGGGCCAGATTCACAAAAGAGATACGACGGCGTATCTCCTGATACGCCGTCGTATCTCTGTGTTAGGGCCGTCCTAACTATGCGACTGATTCATAGAATCAGTTACGCCTAGCTAGCCCTAAGATCCGACAGGTGTAATTGAATTACACTGTCGGATCTTAAGGATGCAATTTTAGGCCGGCCGCTAGGTGGCGAGGCCATTGCGGTCGGCGTAGAATATGCAAATGAATAGTTACGGCGATTCCCGAATGTCCGCGCTGCCCGTCGATCTAACTTTACGTCGTTTCTGTCGAGTTACGCCGCGTAAAATTAGGGCTGAGCCCCAGTTGTCCTAAGCCATGTTAAGTATGGCTGTTGTTCCCGCGTCAAAATTTAAAAAACAACGTTGTTTGCGTAAGTCGTCCGTGAATGGTGCTGGGCGCCATTTACGTTAACGTCTAAACAAATGACGTCCGTCCGACGTCATTTAGCGCAATGCATGTCAGGTAATTTACCCGACTGAGGATGCGCAGTACGTTAGGCGCGGGAACGCGCCTAATTTAAATGGTGCCCGCCCCAAGCGCATTTACGTTACACCGCCGCAAGTTTACAGGTAAGAGTTCTGAGAATCAGGCACTTACGCTGTAAACCTGCGGCGGTGTAACGTAAATCACATACAGTATGCTGCCGTGGAGCAACGTAATTCTATGTGAATCTGGCCCACTGTTTCTGAAAAAAATGAAGTTTTTAAATACAAATTTTGCATTGATACATGTCCCCTGGAGAATATAAGCCTTTAAAATTAGAATTTTTTTGTCTGTTCGCAAGTTCTGGTGTGAACCGAACCGGGAGTTCATGCACTGCAAGTTCATGCACTAGAACTTAGTGGTGGCTACCGATCTTTAAATTAGCATTTGTATTTTGGTGGAGCCCTTGATATCCTAGCGGCAGGCTTTGCATACAGCTTTCATTTCTTCCCAAGCTGAAGAAAAGCCTTGCCCTTTTTCTGTCATTTAACTGACAATCACTTGAGTGAATGGAAGGAGAAGTCCAGCCTAAACTTTTTTTTAGACTGGGCTTATCCTAAGGGTTACAGAAGTTTTGCATTGCTGTGACCCGTTTTCAGTGGAGAGTGCTGATGTCACCAAGTTCAGTCCAGGCAGTGCGTCAATCAGCCAAATTTAGATGTATGGCCAGCTTAAGACAGGTACAGTAGGTGAACCCGATTTTGTGTCAATCTCGCTCTCTTTCTCGGCGAGATTGAGCACCTACGAGCCCCATCGCGGGAGCCAGCGCCGAGCTGGCTTGCCGCGATGGAGACAGAGCCGTCATAGAAGCGACGGGAGATCCGACTTGGATTCCCGCCAATTCTACACGTGTGCAGCGTTTGTTATGAATCCTGAGGGGGAAGTCCCCGCCGGATTTTAAATAAAAATCCGGCATGGGTCCCCCCCTCAGGAGCATACTGGGCCCTTAGGTCTGTTATGGGTTGTAAGGAGAGCCCCCCTACGCCGAAAAAAACGGCGTAGGGGGTCCCCCTACGATCCATACCAGACCCGTATCCAAAGCACGCTACCCGGCCAGCCAGGAAGGGAGTGGGGACGAGCGAGCGCCCCCCCCCCCCTCCTGAGCCGTACCAGGCTGCATGCCCTCAACATGGGGGGGTTGGGTGCTCTGGGGCAGGGGGGCGCACTGCGGCCCCCCCCACCTCAGAGCACCCTGTCCCCATGTTGATGAGGACAGGGCCCCTTCCCGACAACCCTGGCCGTTGGTTGTCGGGGTATGCGGGCGGGAGGCTTATCGGAATCTGGGAGCCCCCTTTAATAAGGGGGCCCCCAGATACCGGCCCCCCACCCTAAGTGAATGAGTATGGGGTACATCGTACCCCTACCCATTCACCTGCAAGAAAAGTGGTAAAAACACAAATAAACCACACAGTGTATTAAAATATTTTATTAGTCTGCTCCGGAGGCCGCCCCCTGTCTTCTTTATTAGCTCTTTTACCAGGGGGGGCTTCTTCTTTGACGTCTTCGGGTGGGTGGGGGCCGCCGTCTGGTTCTCTTCCACCGCCGGGGGGGTGGCTTTTAAAAAAGCCCCCACCCCCCCGGCGGGTTTCCTCCGGCGTCTTCGGCGGGGCTCTTCTTCTTCCGCTATCCCGACCGGTCTTCTCCGCTATCCGGTGGGTCTCGCCGCTCTCCGCTGTTGACTCGTCGCACCCCGGTTCTTCGTCTCGCAGTCCGGTCCCTTCTTCCGTGCTGTACGTCTTCTTCCGCGCTGTGACGTCATGTTCTTCACTTCTCTTCTTCTCCCGATGTTGACTCGCCGGTCCTCCTCGCTGAAATGACGGATGCGCGCCTTGCATCGGACCTATATAGGCCTCACAGTCCCATCATGCTCTGTACCTACCCATGTGATACCTACCCACGTGGGTAGGCTCGCTCGTCCCCACTCCCTTCCTGGCTGGCCGGGTAGCGTGCTTTGGATACGGGTCTGGTATGGATCGTAGGGGGACCCCCTACGCCGTTTTTTTCGGCGTAGGGGGGCTCTCCTTACAACCCATAACAGACCTAAGGGCCCGGTATGCTCCTGAGGGGGGGACCCATGCCGGATTTTTATTTAAAATCCGGCGGGGACTTCCCCCTCAGGATTCATAACAAACGCCGCACACGTGTAGAATTGGCGGGAATCCAAGTCGGATCTCCCGTCGCTTCTATGACGCGCTTGCTGGGATGTGCTGTCACTATTCCAGTGAGTGCAAGATGTCGGCGAGATCTCGGCACCATGTCGCCGAGTATCAGCGCGACGCTGTCGTGCTAAAAGCACAATATCACAAACACCTACTGTACCTGCAGGAAACACAAGGCACCTATTCTATAACAATGGGGTTAGCTTAGTTTTATGCTTGGTCAGGCTCATTTTTAAAAACTTTCAAAGCTGATATTTTTCAACATGCCCATGGTGTGGTGCGCAAAAACAAGAACCAAGTGAACCAAAAAAGCACATGTAAGCACCGACAAAATACTTCACAAAGTGAGTTAATTGTCCCCTTACAAAGAGGAAGAACCTTGCTGACAAACCCCCCCCCTAGCAGGCACAATACTCCTAGTAGGGGAAAGGCACTCTGGTCGACCTAGCCACTCAGAAAAGTCACTTTGCAGACACCTCCTCATAGCTAGCCAAAGCCAACCGCCAAGTACTAGGTTAGAAGCTCTCATGAAGAGAAACCTTCAGGTAAGGTAGGATGAGATGAAACCTAAGGTCAACACATCTGCCAACACAAACTTCAGGGCAGATCCAAAGACCCACACCCTACCATCTGATGGTTTGTATGTGTGTGTTTTTTTTCTACTGTGCTGCACAGACAGCATCATGAGTGCTCAACCAATCAATGTAAATTAGCATGGGTTAAATTTAAATCCATAAATAATACTCTTTCACTTAATATAAAAATAAATATTGGGTTCAAAAATATGATTATTGTTTATTATTTTTATAGTAATATTTGTATCACATAGTGGCAGGTTATAGGTTATATATACATGTCAACATAATTCACATGTGCACCATTTATACTTCTAAAGCTAAAAATTCTTACTTAATAAAAGACCTTGGTTCCTATGATATTGTTCATAAAATCTACCTTATTAAGATTTAACTTATCCAGATTCACAATAAGTCTATTCAAAATTACACAACTTAACCATAAGAAGTAAATAAAGTGGATTTAAAAAAAAAGCCATAAGAAGTCACCTAGAAAAATGCGGCAGTAGAAAAATATTGCCTGTTGTACCAACATGCTTGAATACAAAATTAATCAACTATTTATCAATGTCCATTCAAGCATTATCAGGTATCATCATATACTCAGCTAGTATTTACAAGAATCACACAGAGTCACAGTGTTTTTATGAAGATAAATCAATAGATCACAATATCAGTACCCAGTGAAACATGAACTGATTTCCATATAGAAGATCGGTCTGCAATGTCAGCATTCTAAAGATCCACTGAAGTATAGCAATTATTTAATGACTATCGGATGTCATGCGGACATAGTATAGGAATACGTTTTCCTTTTTAGAGCTATTTTACAGACACAGATGTAAGTGGCTTCATGGTCCAATAATATTGATAAAATGTGTCTGTATCTCTACAAATACACCTCCACCATGCCATTGAATTCAAATACTTTTAGAATTGCTGTACTTCAGTGAGTTCTATAGTCACAGCATTCTCTTTCATTCTGCAGCATCAGCATTGTTAAAGCAATACAAACAGTAGTTATTATTGACAATCCAATTGAAAAATCTCCTTTCATGAGTGATTGTGATTGCTGCCTGCCTGTTGCCACAACTTTAGATTGCCTGCATCCTTTGGATTACTTTTGATTTCTAAGGACTACATAGCCCATAGTACCTTGCTCCCTGCAAGCAGTGATGATGTGGGATGTTTCATATAATGACTATGTTTCCTGAAAATCCTCCTCTAAGCACCTCAATAGTGAAAAAGGTAACCTCTGAAAAAAGTGTGACACAACAGTGCCTACTCACAGGGCATAGCATAAATGTGTCATAGAAGTAAAGGAAGTAAATCTGTGGGATTCAGTAAGTTTTAAACTTCAAAATATTTAGATTAATAAGAGTATCTATAAATAATTGAAACACAGTGTAGAAATGTATATACAATTTTAAATGTTGACCATAGATATGTTTTAAGTTGTTTTTGTGAAAGCACAAATTACAGAGCCTCTATGGACATTAAAGGGGTTGCAAAGCTTTGTGCTTTTTCACCTTCACCAAGATGAAAAAACACCTTGCATTCTCGGGCCCCCCAGCCCCCTCGTTTTACTTACCTAAGCCACGAAATTCCGTGGGCTCGTTCCCGCGATGGTTTCCCCCTGCTTGAGGCGGCTCATCATTGGAGATTGATAGCAGGGCAGGCATTGGCTCACGCTAATGTTAATCACATCCATTAACGTGGCGCGCCGGGGGGGGGGGGCAGGACCGAGTCATACAGTCGGCGGCTATAGGCCCCCGGCTGTATCGTGGGAGCACGCCCGCAAGCTAACCCCTTTGGGAGAGAGCTTCCCATGAAGAGGGTTAGCGTTTGCGGGGAGGAGCCGAGACAGCTGCCAAGGGACCCCAGAAGACCAGGATTCCAGGCCACTCTGTGCAAAATGAACTGCACAGTGGAGGTAAGTATAACATGTTTGTTATTTTTTTAAACCAAAGCCATACAACCCCTTTAACTATACAGCCTATACTTGAAAGCCAATATAGGGAACTGATAGCAGCCTTTAGGCTGCATTCACACCTAGGCGTAGGCAATAGCGGCGTTTTTATCGGCGTTTTTTTTCGGCGTTTTGTCGCGCGTATATGCGCGTTTGCGCGCGTTTGCGCGCGTTTGCATACAGCGTCTTCCGACGTTTTTGTACCTCGTCGTTTTTCATATAATCCAATAGGAAAAATTATCATCCCTGACATCACTTGTTGCTATCCTAGGATTTTTTTTTTCCTCTTCCTGTGTTAATATACCTCTTCCGGGTCATCATTGTGCTTCCGACTCCACACTGAGAAAATGAGCGACGATGAGATGGCATGTATGCTGGCAGCAGCCACCGCCACCTCGTATATGCTATACCAGGGACAGAGGAGAAGGAAGAGGGCACGGAGATACTGGATCCACCCTGTTATTGCCGGTCGGGAAGAGACAGGCCAATTTTGGGTCCTTTATAATGATCTCCGAGAGCACGAGGAGAAATTTCTGGACTACACCAGGATGTCAATTAAAAGGTTAGTAAAAAGTATCTGTATTCATTCTTTTTGACATTGTACCTTTCCATGTCCACTAAAAACCCCATTTATTTTTATTAACAGCTTCGATGAGTTGCTTGAACTGCTCAGCGGTAGATTACAGAGGATGGACACCTTTTTCCGCAATTCCATACCCCCTGTGGAGCGACTTATCATCACACTGAGGTAAGGTTAAAAATCTTTGTCAAATTTATTGTGCTGATATTTTTTTTTTTTTAAATTTTCCAAAATGATGCTCTAGTGCCCATAAAAAAAAATAAAAAAAAATGTAGAAAACCCAAAAGAAAGCTACCGTATTTGCCGGGGTATAAGACCACTGTGTGTAAGACGACCCCCTAATTTTACATCCAAAATGTTGGTTTTGTGATATACTCACCGTATAAGACTACCCCCTTCCAACTATTCATGACTCGCCTCACGGTGCCACCATTACATTCCAGACTGTGCCCCATTACATGCCAGACTGTGCCCCATTACATTCCAGACTGTGCCCCATTACATTCCAGACTGTGCCCCATTACATGCCAGACTGTGCCCCATTACATGCCAGACTGTGCCCCATTACATGCCAGATTGAGCCCCATTACATGACAGACTGTGCCCCATTACATGCCAGATTGTGCCCCATTACATGCCAGACCTGCCCCATTACATGCCAGACTGTGCCCCATTACATGCCAGATTGAGCCCCATTACATGCCAGACTGTGCCCCATTACATGCCAGACTGTGCCCCATTACATGCCAGATTGAAGGAAGGGAGGGAAGGGGGGATTAGAGGGGGAGGGGGGGGGACGTAGGAGGGGAGGTAAAGGGGCCAGTAAATTTGCAACAACATATTTTAATCTCAGTACCCGATGCCAAAAATTAATATCATTTCTTATAACGTACGAGGGTTTAATGCGCCAATTAAAAGAGAGAATATAATGAGAGAATTGAAATTTTTGAAAGCGGATGTAGCTTTTATACAGGAGACGCATCTGACCGGTGAGGCCAAGAGTTGGGTCCGGCCGGATGAGTTCCCTGTATGGTTTTATGCTAACTCACCCATCAGTCGCGCCAAAGGTGTAGCTATAGGTTTTTCCAGAAACGTCAGGTTTGAACTAGAGAAGAGCAAGACAGACCCAGAAGGACGCTTCCTTTTTCTAAGAGGGAACTTGAATGGGGTTAGGATGTCCTTTGCGAATGTGTATGGACCTAATAAAAATCCATTAAAGTATATGATAGGAATAGTGGAGGAGTTTATGAACTTTAAGATAGGAGACGCTGTTATGGGAGGTGACTTTAATACATGCCTGGACCCTAAATTAGACAGTACGTCGCATGCACAGAGCGCCGGAATTAGGGAGAGGAAAACCTTAAAAAGGAAAATGTATCAAAATCAACTTGTTGATGTCTGGAGATCTCAACACACAAGACAAAAAGATTACACTTTCCGGTCCCCTGTGCATGGGACGTACACAAGAATAGATTATTTCATTATAGAACATAAATTATTGGAGGTTGCAGTGGAATCAAAGATTGGCATTATATCATTTTCCGACCACGCACCAATAACATTACAATTGAAGATTGGAGAGAGTGTATCTGGGATAAGGAATTGGAGTTTAAAGGAAGATCTATTAAGGGATAAAGATATTGAGAAGAGATTAAGGAGGGAAATTGAACAGTTTTTCATAGAAAATACTACGGAAGGAATGTCGGAAGCAATAGTTTGGGAAACTCATAAAGCATTTGTTAGGGGAATATTGATTAAAGAGGGAGCCCAGAAAAAAAAAAAAAAAAAAGAAAAAAAATTAAGATTAGTAAAAGAAATTTCAAAACTGGAACAACTACATAAGGAGCTGGGTCAGAGAGATATTCTCTTAAATATTAACATCAAAAGAGAAGAATTAAAGGCACTAATTGAACAGGAAACTCAAATCATTTTAAACTCGGTTAAGAAAGAAAAGTATGTTTGGGGCAATAAGACAGGAAAATATTTGGCAAATTTGGCCAAGAAAAAAAGAATAGTCAACTACATAGAAAAAATACAAACAAACATGGGAGAAATAAGATATAAAACATCGGACATAGTTAAAGATTTTCTTGAATTCTATGAGAAACTTTACTCAATTAATAGGAAAAGTACTAAGGAAGAGGATATAATAAAAGGAGAACAAATTAAAACTTATTTAAGTAAAGTGAATTTAAATAAGATCTCAGAGGACAAATATAATTTTCTTGAAGAACCAATAAGAGAGGAGGAAATAAGTAAAGTTATCCGGCAGCTTTCTAACGGGAAAAGTCCTGGCCCTGATGGTTTGACCAGCTTATACTATAAAAAATACTCAGATATACTAACTCCAATACTGTGCTCTTACTATAACGGGATAGGAGAAAAATGGGAGATGAGGAAAGAGGCGCTCGAAGCAATCATATCAGTTATACCTAAGGAGGGCAAGGATGAGACATTATGTTCAAGTTACAGACCGATCTCCCTCCTTAATACGGATTTAAAAATATTCTCAAAAATTCTCGCGACTAGGGTGGAAAAAGTTATGCAAGACTTGGTCCATACAGACCAAGTAGGGTTTATTACTGGTCGGGAAGGAAGGGACCATGGGATCAGAACCCTCTTGGTGATGGAACAGATTCGAAGAAGTGGAGCCCCAGGACTACTCCTATCTATAGATGCCGAAAAGGCTTTCGATAGGGTAGACTGGGGCTTCATGCAACAGACCCTCGACTCAATGGGCTTCGGCCCTAGATTGAGAGCTTGGGTCAGATCTTTGTATAATAAACCCACAGCGAGAGTTAAAATCAATGGGTCTCTTTCAGATGCACTGGAAATGAGAAATGGTACCCGACAGGGATGCCCCTTGTCTCCAATGCTATTTGCCTTGGCATTGGAACCCCTTCTAAGTGTCATTAGGCAAAATGGGGACATCAAAGGGTCGATAACAGGGGGAGAAGAGCACAAAATTGCGGCTTACGCAGACGATATATTATTTTATGTAATGTACCCCAGGACAACGTTACCTAAACTGATAAAAACAATTGAAGAATATGGCAAAATCTCTAATTTTAAGATCAATTACATTAAATCCGAAATATTGGGTATCAACATCTCCAAGAAGGATAGAAGCGTGCTACAAGAAGAATTTAAGTTTGTTTGGAAAAGTGAATTAAAATATTTAGGAATCAAACTAGCAGTCTCCATAGAAAATATATACAAAATAAACTTTATGACTTTGTTGAGCGAGTTAAAAACGGAACTAAATAGAATCGCATCAGGACAATTGTCATGGAGTGGCAGAATAAACATTTATAAAATGATTATTCTGCCGAAGATACTTTATAAAATGCAGATGCTTCCAATACCAATTCCTCAAGCCTACTTTAAAAAATTAAAATCAATGTTAGTTAAATTTATCTGGAGGGGGAAAAAACCACGTGTTAAATTGAGTACATTAACTAAAGATAAATCACAGGGAGGGTTAGGGGCACCGGACTTAAGTAAGTATCACTATGCAATAGTAATTTCACGTCTCATAGACTGGGTGAAAAACAACACAGAAAAAAGATGGGTACAGCTAGAAATTTCGATGAGTAAATCTAAATTAGGTAAATTAATTTGGGTCCCGGCACAATACAGGGGAAATAATGCAGAGTTCCACTATATCACGAGATACGCCCTAAAAATTTGGGATCAAACACACAAAAAAAATAAATGGGATTATAACTCCCCCTTAATACCCCTAACAGATACAAGATATTTCCCACCCGGGGAATTAAATAGCTTCGGAAAATTGTTCTTACAAGAAAATATAAAATTAAAAGACCTGATGAAGTATAATAGGCTATTAACAATACAGGAATTAAAAAATAAAAAGGAAATAATATCAATTAACGAGTGGCGGTACACACAACTTAAACATTTTTTTAATAGTCTCCCCCAACCGATTAGAGAAGGGACAAATCTTCTTCCCCTGGAAAAATTATGCGAAGGAAAAATTGAGAAGGGAACAATTTCCAAGATATATCAGATTTTAAATGATACAAGAACACAGAACACCTTACCGTTTATTGATAAATGGGAAGAGGAATTGGGGTCTCGGCCGAACGAGCTAGAGATTAACCAAATACTGACTAGGGTCCATGAAACCACAATAAACAATGACACTAGAGAACTAAACTACAAGTGCTTGGTTAGATGGTATCTGACTCCTGATAAACTTTATAAGTTCTCTGGCTCAGTTTCACAGCAATGTTGGAGAGATTGTGGTGAAGTAGGTACCATGGCTCACGTTTGGTGGAAGTGTCCCAAAATAAAACCATATTGGAGGGAGATCAGAAAAAAAATAAAAGAGATCACAAATAATGTAGTACCGAAGGACCCCTGGGTTTGCATTCTGCATGGAGCACGAATTCCAACAAAACAGTACTTAAAGACTTTGACTCCGGAGCTTTTAAACGCGGCAAAACATCGAATAGCGCTGAACTGGCGAAAAAAAGAGAGCCCTTCACTAAGAGGGTGGTGCGGTAAAGTAGAAGAAACTTATAATTTAGAATTATTAAGGTTTAGGGACGAAGAGAAAGGGGAAGAGTTAATGGAAAGGTGGGAAAAATGGAAAAGGTTCAAAAATACAAGGAGTTATATGGACATCATGGGTATTCAATATCAATTTCTGATGAATTGAAGAGAGGTAGGACCTTGAGTAGCATATGGCCGGGAAAGGCTTACTTGGGGAGCGACTGATGGGGGGGAGACTGAGCGGGCAGGAGTATGCCCAAGCGGTCTCTCTTTAGTAGTTTGGCAAGTACTAAAGTAATAAGGCGCAATAGAAAGAAGGAAGAGAGGCGGGGGAATGCTCTATAATGGCATCCAAAAGGTACTGAAGTTAGAGAAAAGGGAAAAAAGATACTGGCAGGGGATGTGGGGGATGGGGGAGGAGGGGGGGGGATGAAAGGGTATTTTTATCCACTTAGACTCGGAGTGTTTCGCTGTTCCTTTCCTTAAAAGAGAGAAGAAGGAAAAAAAAAAGAGAAAAAGAAAGAGAAAAGAGAAAGAAAAAGAAAGAGAAAAAAAGAAAAAAAAAAAAAAGATGAAAAAAAAAAAAAGAAGAAATAAGTAAAATAATAGAGAACCACTAATGATGCAATACCATAGAGGAGATGATATAGGCAAGTGAAGTATGGGCCAAGGGCATGGTCCTCTCCTCGCCCAATAGATCCTATTATTTTTATCTTAGGTAGAGTCTGAAGTGGAAAAAAAAAAAAAAAAAAAAAAAAAAAAAAAAAAAAAAAAAAAAAAAAAAACATGCCAGATTGAGCCCCATTACATGACAGACTGTGCCCCATTACATGCCAGATTGTGCCCCATTACATGCCAGACCTGCCCCATTACATGCCAGACTGTGCCCCATTACATGCCAGATTGAGCCCCATTACATGACAGACTGTGCCCCATTACATGCCATATTGTGCCCCATTACATGCCAGACCTGCCCCATTGCATGTCCAGACCGGCCCCCTTACATGATCAGACCGTGCCCTTACCTTTGCGAATCGTGGCCGTACGTTTCTTCAAAAGCCGTGCCTCCTACATCTTCTGTTCCGTGATAGGCGGAACATTCAGCGTCCTATGAGGCACTGTGTTCAGTGTTCGTCCATCACGGAGGCCCTCTCGTCTGAGGACGAGAGGGCCTCCATGATAGGCGGACACCAAACGCACCAAACACTATTGCATACATTACCCAATACTAATATATTTGTATATGCATCTAATATTAAAAAACACACGTTTTAGAAGGTCCAATTTTTTTTATTTTTTTATACAGAATATTAAAAACTATATTCATCAAATTTGTGTTTTTTTATTTTTGTCAACAAAAAGAAATCAAGCAAACGTTGCTCATAGAACAGTTTATTAAAGATTTTGGAAACTTTTAGGGGATTCCCCTGTGTCATCCACTGACATGCCAGCATGTATTGATTGGTCAAAACGTGACCGTTTGGAACTAGACGTACTAGCATGCGTCCAACGGGAAGGTGGTGTTGCTGGTGGTGGTGGTGGTGTTGGTGTAGGTTGGGGATTGTAAGGTGGGAGTGTAGGCAGGTGTGGGTAATCAGAATAAGTCGATGTCGTCCGAGAAGGGTAATAAGTAGGAGGTTGTGTCGGCAGATGAAGTGTTTGGGAAGTCGGAGGATGGTAGGCAGAAGGTGTCGTCTGTGGGTGTGTGTAAGGTGAAAGTGTTTGGGTAGTCTGAGGAGGGTAGGTAGAAGTTTGCGTCTGCAGGTGCGTAAAATCAGGAACTGTTGTGGAAGTATGAGTAGTGTATGCAGAAGGTGGTGTTGGTAGATGAGGGTGGGTAGAAAGTGTTGTCGTCTGAGTCGGGTAAGGTGGTGTGGGTTGAGGTAGGTGGCTGGGAAAAGGTGGTGCTGTGAAGTGAGGAAGTGGTGGTGCTGACATATGTTGCGGGGGGTGGGTAGCATAAGGACCATAGGGTGGTGGTGGTTCTGGGGATTGGTATGGTTCCTCTGGTGGTATGAATGTGGCAATGTACCGTATGGTACCTGCCAACATATCGGCTTGTAGCCTTTTCGGAACCCTGTCCATCAGCTCCCCCAGACATTTGGCAGACATGTGTCCGTATGAACGGTTAGTACCCATTCTCTCTTTCATGTCTGCCATTATCTCTAACATTAGTTTCACATTGGGGTCTGGATCCGGAGCCTTCCTTCTGATCCCTCTCGCAGCTACACGCGGTAACGGCCTTGGTGTGGACTCCTCCTCTCCCACAGGTGTTGCCGTCGTTGATTGTGAAGAAGTGGCCAACTGGCTTTCCGGCTCCAGACCCGCCAGTGCCTGATCGGCAGAATTTATGCTGCAGCTATCCATCCCGACAGGGGCGGTTGGAGCTGCTTCCTCCCAGCTGTTTTCAGTGCTGAAAATATAAATGAGTTATTATAACTTACGTATACCAATTTCGTTTACTGTCCTTAGTACAGATAATAGTTTACCTCGCCAAAGTCAATGAAGGTCTAAGGAATTCCAATTCCTTCGCATGGATATATTCCTTCGGGGCACATGCCGACGATCCACTTCTGGTATTCCTTATTAGTCTCATATAGCGTGTATAGGCGTCACGAATACTCTTCCACTTATTTTTTATCATTTTAACTGTCAAAAACAAAATAAAATAATATATATTATTGTCTTTGTAGGTATTTATCGACTGGACAGTCTCTAGGAAGTCTACATTATGCCTTCCGTATAGGCAAGTCTACAGCGAGTTACATCATACGTGACACCTGCTCTGCTATATGGGAGGTTCTCCATGAAGTAGTGTTCAAGAAACCTACTGCACAGGAATGGGCACAGATTGCGGAGGTATTCTGGCAACGCTGCAACTTTCCCAATTGTGTCGGAGCAATAGATGGGAAGCACATTAGGATTGTGAAGCCCATGACAAGTGGAAGCGAATTCTTCAACTACAAGAAATACTTCTCATTTGTATTGATGGCTGTGGCTGATGCAAACTATTGTTTTACATACATAGACATTGGGTCATATGGCAGCAGCGCGGACTCAACTATCTTTGGGAACTCTTCCTTTGGTCAAATGCTGCGAACAGATGGTCTTGACCTACCAGAATGCAGTCCACTACCAGGCACAAATGGCCCTCCCCTACCCAGTGTATTTGTGGGTGATGAGGCCTTTTCTTTGGGGACAAATCTCCTACGGCCTTATTCGGGTCATAGTTTAACACAGGAGAGGAGCGTATTCAACTACCGCCTAACCAGAGCACGGCGAGTAGTTGAATGCGCTTTTGGTATACTTGCCAATAAGTGGCGGCTCCTGCACACTCCCATTGTGTTAAACATGCAGAATGCCGTCACTGCTGTCAAAGCTGCGTGTGCCTTGCACAACTTTGTGAGGCAGCGCGATGGCTTTGATTTTGAAGAGCCGGTTGCTGAGACTCTGGAAAGAGCTCAGTGGACTGGTGTCCGTGGGAACAGGCAGGGTTCATATGTCCGCGATCAGTATGCGGCATATTTCATGTCTCCTGCAGGACAGGTACCATGGCAGCTGGATTCTATTTAATTATTAACATTATTATTTTTTTGTGAATATGCTGTTGTGATAAAATAAAAATATTTGATTTATGTATTAAGAAGTCTCATGTTTATTTTATTTTTATATTTTTTTAACTTTTGGTGCATTATCCCTATGATGTCAAATTCGGGGTCAGAGTGTCAGGATGGGAAGAACAACTCACGGGTCCTGCATCAGTGGGAACATTAGGGTTGGTGGTTACTAGGAAGGGGAGTATCTCCCCAATGGGGCACTGTACTGTATTATTCACTGATAACAATGATGGTATACTAATCCTCCTAGGTGGAATAGTATACCATCATTGTTATCAGTGAATACTACAGTACAGTGCCCCATTGTTGTTGTCAATGGGGGGGATAGTGCGTCATGACATTGGAAGGTGTTGTGTCCAAAGGGCCGGACAAAGGCTAGCAAACGGCCAAATCTGGCACTCGTGCAGCAGCATAGGTGCTTACAAAAGGTGGTGGCAATAGATATTTTATTTAACCACTTCAAGACGGCCATCAGCACATATACGGCCACAGGGTGTTTCTACTTCTGTGGTGGTCCGTATTTGTACGGCTGACCCTTCCCTCTTTCACCACGCGCGCTCCTGAGCGCCCAGCGGGGAACTTCTGTGCTGGCCGTGTACCTTTGACACATCAAATGACAGAACACTGTGAAAGACACATTTGAGTGACCGTTTGATAGAAAATCTGTGCGGCCAATTAGAGATGATCTCATATGTAAACAGATGAGATCATTTCTCATTGGCGGCTAACAAAATGACAACGTCATGTGAGGGAGAGAGGAGACCGATCTGTGTCTCTTGCAAATAGTGACACAGGTCTGTCACCTCCCCCAGTCAACCCCCTTCCTCCACTGTTACAACACTATATTGAGTACACATTCCCTTCCTCACCCCCCTAGTATTAAGCAATTCCCTCCCAGTCACATTAGTGCAAAAAATGTGAAAGGCGTTAAAAATTGTGTCAAAAGTGTACGATGTGTCCGCCATAATGTCAGTCTTGAGAATATACCTACAAAATAGTCTTACCTGTAGATAAAAGTCAAAAACCATGGGTTTACAAACATTGAATTTCCAAAAATAAAATATATATATCATCTACTTATGTTCATTTTACTGTTTGCAGGAGTTTACCTTTTTTATCCTTATCAGTTATTTGGGTCCAGTTCTGGTAAATCTGAGAGCCAATTTGGTCCCATGCCCTCCTCCGAACGGTTCGCAGGCTGTAAGATGGATGCTTAATGTCATGAAGGCAGGGGTGCTCCTTGACCATCCTGATAAATTTTTCAGGGTCTAGGAGGGAGAGGGTTTCATCCATGTCTGAATCCATGCTGCAGTGTGATATACTCCTATGGAAAATGGTGATTTTTGGACTTCCTGTTTGAGATTATGTACTTTTTTTTTACATTTCCTGTATTCAATTTGAGCAGCAGAGGCGTCAAAACGCTTGTACAAACGCTTGTTGTCGCGCTATACGCGCGTATCGGGCGTTTTACATTGCTTTCAATGGAAAACAAAAAACGCTCAAATACGCGCATATCGCGCGTATTGCGCGACAAAAAAGGGTCCGGAACTTCTTTTGACTACAGGCGATGCGCGACAGGCGCATCAGCGTGCAGATGTGAACCATGCCCATAGCCTTACATGTATTTTGGTCCCTCTGGCGTTTGTGCGCGTCGCGCTACAGGCGACAAAACACCAAGGTGTGAATGGGCTCTTAGTGTTATGCTTTGAGCCTAAAACAATCAGATTCCTAAAAATATGCACATGTTTAATGATTGTTAGCATAAAACTGTGATTTCAGGTCAAAATATGCTACTGTTTCTACTGGCTGAGATTTCTTTAAAGAATATGTAAACCAAAAATGTCATATTCCTGATATAAGCCTGCTTTACCATTTACTTGTATCAAAAATGATCCTGTTCTCTCTGTATTGCTTCCTTTGTGTAAAATCCCTGGTGTTTCTGCCAGTCACTCTGCTTCCCTGTTAAAAACTGACCACACCAAGCAGGATAACACATAATGGTCAGTTCTCTAGCTATATTTTAATTTTTTTCCCACCGCAACTCTTTTTTTTTTTTTTTTACGCCCGTCGCGATTCTCAAAACCCGGCGCAACGTAAAACCGCGCAAAGCACGTAGGGAAAATAACGTCGGGAGCATGCGCAGTACGTCCGGCGCGGGAGCGCGCCTAATTTAAATGGGACTCGCCCCATTAGATTAGGAACGCCTTGCGCCGGACTGATTTAACTTACACCGCTCAAAATTTCTAGGTAAGTGCTTTGTGGATCGGGCACTTAGGTAGAGATTTTGCGGCGGTGTAACTTAAACAGGAAAAATTAAGTTACACAGGGTTTTTGTGGATCAGGCCCTAAATGAACTGGTATTTTTTATATCTGTTATTCTGGAAATATTTTTTTTTTTCTAATTAAAAAATAATTATATAATATTATTATTATTATTTATTAAACATACAATACATACAAACCATCATAAAAATTGAACTGGTTTAGGTACTCATAAGAGAACCAATTATTTTGAATAGAGCATGGTTTATTTTGCACACTTTGGCGTTAGAAGGAAATTACATGTTCTGCATTTGCAAATTACAGAGTAGTCACTTTATTTGATAAAAATACTATATACAGTATACCCCTAGATAAACTGAGTTTTTAAATTGCAGTGATATGCATCCAGTAAAGAACAAATAGAGTGTGACCTATCAAAAACAGGAATTATTTGCTCAAACACAGTGGTGGTGTAGATTGGGGTAAGAGCTGAAGAGACATGAAGGTAAACTAATTTATCACTTTTAAACTAATGGCATGTTAAGTAAGCAGCTTTTAGAGGGAAAAAAAATAGTCCAAGAAATCAGGACAAAATAATATACAGTTGGCACATTATTTGTACTGAAATATCTATGACATATCTTTATGTTAATGTCACAAAACATAATAGTTTCATTACAAGTGCAAGTTAGTGCTAATACTGTGCCTTCTTGTCAAGTTGCAGTAATTTGTAATTTTGGGTGTGATGCAACCTTGGAGGAGTCAGCAACAGCATCCAGAATTCCATATTGGACCTGGCCAATATTTAGGCCGATTAGTGCAATTGTTTGGTCTATATGCTTATTGAGAAAGATAACTGAAACAAAGAACAGCCTTGCATTTTGAATTTCTAAGAGGAAATATGAAACTAACAGAATAATGTCTTTATTGATATAATCTGAACTTATGGGTTCACCAAAGTTTTTTTGTGCTCTCTGTGCTCAAGCCTAAAAATAAACTGTACTCCAGAAGCACAGAAAAAGCAAATATTCTGTAACCTAGTACACATCCCATGTCACTTGCTTAGAAGCTATGAGTCCTAACAATCAGAACAACGCCATAGTAGCCAACTTTTACTAAGGTCACCAGCTAAACTTTTTAGATGTACTAATGATCAGAAAAGCAACCCTCCATTTGCTGATCAAATCCTCCAACTGTTTCCAAGTTCATAAAAAAAAATGTTAGAGGGTGACATCTTTTGAAATAAATACTAGAATGTCCTTTAATGAATACTTCCTGTGCTTTTTTTTTTTTTACAGAAGATTATTAACAAGGAACAACAAATATATTTACTCATAAAGTGTAAATTAAATTTGCCAGTCAAAAATGATTTTGCTAAAAAGAGGCTTGCGCAAGCTAACCTGTATTTCAGGTTTATTTATTTTTTCCAGATAAGATGTAAACAACAATATTCTGTTCATTTCAAATTTAGTGTATGGAAATGTATTTTCCCCATCTCAAAATGCAGAACATAAAAAGCTATAAAGTGTCTCTGTGACTGTTCTGACACATTCACTGACAGACAGTGTTGGATACTGGGGTGTTTGGGGTTAGAGCAGGTGTTCATAAAAACTGAAAATTTACTATCAAATTTTTTCTGTAATTTTTCTTCCCTGATGGACTCTATGGCAGCATACATAAATTTATAAGCGGAGCCAGAGGTCCGGTTCCGTAACTAGCATACTCATGACTCTGGAAAAGAACTACTGCTCCATGTACATCAGGAAAGGAAAATTACGGTAAGTATTTGATAGTACATTTTCAGCTTTCCTGACAGACTCCATGGCAGCATACATTTGGGAACTAACTAGCTAAAAAATCAAGGGTGGGATGTCAGAAAAAGTAGGGTTTTCATCATAGCCAAAAGAAACCCTATAGATAGATATTAACAGCAACGGAAATTAGCTACACCCCACAATGAGCCAGAACAGCCTTAATGGATGACATGTCATCCTCCCACAAATATTTGTGCCACCCTTTCACAGGGAGCCCACAGACCCTACACAATCCTGGTTGAGTGTGTGGTGATTGCTTCCAAAGGAACTAAACCCTAAGCTCTATAAGCCTAATGGTTAGCTGGAATGACCCACCCAGCAAAAATTCTGGATAACATCTCCGTCATCCAGATCCTGGCAAACCTCTTTACTGAGGAAAAATAGACCATAGAAAAGGTACCTTCATGACTGAGACTTTTTTTAAGAAGTCTAGAGCAAGTAGTAAATCCCACAAGAGAGTCTTGGCTCTAATTAGAGTCTCAGATGCAGTCCCCATCAAAGTATTGAATGAGTAAGGGATTGTCTCTACCCATGAGACATTGGATATGACAGGGACTGCAGAAATCTGTCCTCTAGGAGAGCTTTAGGACCAGTTAAAGTGTCCACAATGTACCTGACCAGAGGACTGAAGCAAAGGAAAACAAATCAGTCCAAACTAAACAAGCTTTATTCAAGTCCTTTTGTAGGATTTATAGCTATTTACTTACAAATCAACAACCAAGCTTGATCAGTCTCTTCATCCCAGGATGGAAAACTGAATGAGATGAACAAGGATGGAGTATTACATAGTTACATAGTTACATAGTTACATAGTTAGTCAGGTTGAAAAAAGACACAAGTCCATCCAGTTCAACCACAAAAAAATAAAATAAATAAACAAAATACAAAAACACAATACAATCCCATACACCCAACTCCATACCCACAGTTGATCCAGAGGAAGGCAAAAAACCCCAGCAGAGCATGATCCAATTTGCTACAGCAGGGGAAAAAAAATCCTTCCTGATCCCCCGAGAGGCAATCGGATTTGCTCCATGTAACAGAAGATCTCATCACATGCAGATACAGGGGGATATCTCCTAAACCGTGCAGGTTTTGTAGATATCCAGGATAACTACAGATAAGCCTTATTATAGGCTTACCTGTTGCAAAAAGGGTTTATAACCACTATAAGGTCTGGTATGGATTTTAAAGGAGACCCCTTTAACAAAAGTATCCCCATATTAATGAGTACTACTATCAAGAACCACTATTATAGTAACTCAATGGTAGTTGAAAAAGTACAAAAAAAAGCTACTGTTAACTAAAACTCATATGACAGCTAATATTTTCTAGAATGCACATGGCATGACTTGGATGGCAGCTGGTCATCACTCAACACTTTGGCATCATGCTGCCGGGTGCTTCTTTGCAGTGGGCCCTGGAAGTCTTGTGAGGGGTAAAGAGTAAAGTGAATGCACATAAAATACAGGAAAAGACTTTAGAACAATTCAATGTGGTCTACATGAAACCCAAGGTTTGTGGGGAAAAATGTGTCTTCCAGCAATCCATTAAACTGAAAAATAAGGTCAAGATCACCAAAAATGGTAATTTCCTAGAAATGCCAAGTTCAGATGTCAGTCTGATGAAGAATGTGTGGCTAGACTTGAACAAGGCAAATTGACACAGAAGAAGCAGGTTTACAAATAGAAAACAGAAAAATTCAGGCTTTAATTGTCCCCAAAGCTACATCTATTAAAAACGAACTTTAAGGGTGGTGGTGGGGTAGATATGTATGCAATCAGCTACTTTATGATTTTTCATTGTAAGTATAATGGTCAAAATGTAAAATCATAAATACATTCCCACATCAAATTTAATATCCAGCATGTAAGTTTGAAAGCTTGAAAAATGACTTTTCGAAGAATTCCACACATTTACTTCCTTGGTTGCAGTGACACATAATCACTTGTATATGCAATGTTGTGTAAGACATTTCATAAAACCTGAACTACAGAACTGCTATAGAGGAAGAGTTTTAAAGTGGTTGTAAACTCAGTACAAGCACTTTCACCTACAGGTAAGCCTATATTAGGGTTTACCTGTAGGTACTGGAAATACCTACACAGTTTAGGAGATATTTACAATGTCCCCATACACCGATGTCTTCTGCGCTTGCGCCAATGTATTTGGCACGTGCACGCTTTAGAAAGGGCACATCGTGCCCTTTCTAAATGGGTCATGCCATGACTGGCGGCTCCCGTGTGCATGCGTGGGAGTCACGCGACTCCGGCCAGTCACAGAGGAAGAGGAGTTAAGAATGGACGCTTTTTGCACAGGGGACAGCAGTCACATCGCAGGCTTCGGTTTCAAGTAAGTAACACATAATGGGCTACTTTGCAATGCATAGTAGCCCATTATGCTTTACCTTTGCAGGGAAATAAAGAGGAAGTAAAACCTATCAGGGTTTACTTCCTCTTTAAGAGCAACAGTCAATACAGGAAACACACCACATGAGACAATTGGCATACCTTGGGCTATCTAGTCCTTATAAATTGAAAATGTAAAGCAAAGGAAAGAGCAGAGGAGGGGTCACAAAGCATACAGGAAATACAGGAAATTGTTAAAAAGAGATCACCAGTAGTCAGACAGCACTAACAACATGAAATTATATATATATTTTTAATTCCGCTTATATTGAATTGTCAAGAAAAGCCTGACATTTGTATTGCTATCACAATGCTGATGTTGTACATGAAAGGGCATGCTGTGACTTTAGATCTCCTTTAATTTCTATTACATTGAAAAGATCTTTTTCATTTTGACATGAAAGAGTATATTTCTCTTGATCAGTGTAAAAAAAAAATTATATACACTGTGATTCAATAAAATGTAAGCGTGTGTGTGTGTACATATAAACCTATAAAAAGAGTTCAAAGTTCATATTTCTCATTTTTATTAACAGGCAGTTGTATGTACATCTAGTTCTCAAATCCCTCATGGACATCTGTTACTGAGAGGAGATCAGTGCAGAACATCCTTAAAGAAATTCTAAGTCAGTAGAACCTTTAGCACTTACAGTTCCTTATACAACTTTACAATGTGCTCTTGGCAAATTGCCTGGTGCATCAGAACGTTGCATAGCACCAAGCAACATGCAGATAAACTCCAGACTGTTCCCATGTGTTTTTCATAGCTAACAGTTCACTTATAGCATCAATATGAGAAGTCTATTAGCAGCATCTTGGTTGCTACCTCTAAATACTGGTACAATGCCAGTTCAGATTTTTACTTTTTTTTACTTTGATTGCGTTTGAGCATAAAAAATTGATGCCGGATCAATCAACATTTGGCTTCTTACACGCGCTTGTTTGTTTGAAAGTTTCTTGAAGTGTGCTTAATTTACAGACACATAAAAAGAGTGTGTCATAAATAAAAGAGTAACTCTAATCCAAAAGACAAATTTACTATTTTCAGGCAGTTTTGTACAGCTTACTTGTAATACCTTATTTTTGTCAAGTAAGTATCAAATATTGATTATCAATATCTTGTGTTCTTATTTTTATCCAGCAAGTGGTTCCTTTTTACGTGTTGTCTGCATACCACCTAGTCAGTTATACTTCGGTTTACATAGCTCAAGCTAAAATATACACACGCAAAATTAACTAATGTACCTTATTCGCTTGCTACTTCTCATGGTGGGCACCTTCTGCTGTGCTGTCTCTCTAGATAATCTCTTGCTAATCTGTTGTCATGTATAAAATGTTTACTCATGAAATACAGATTCATACATTTCATAAGAAGAGATATGAAAAGGTGTAAAGAAGAATAAACTAACATTTTTTTACCCAAAAGCAATCAATGGTTTTTAGTGCACTGACCTATTGTTTTCTGTTCCAACCAATGAATAGAAAGTTTTAAGGAAGAACTTCACTCTTTCAAAAAAGTAAAGTCAGGGGCTATAAAGACTGTACTGTAGCTACTGACTTTTAAAAATAAGATACTTACAAGTCCCTGGAGCCCGTGATATCTTCCCATAGCTGGTTACTCTCACTGCTGCAGGCCCATCACTGCCTTGGACTTGGGAGCCATCTGTGATTTCCTGAGGAATCACAGCCAGCTCCCCACTGTGCATGCATTTGATTGTGCAGTATAGGGGGACTGGTCCTGCAGGTTGCGAGTGGACAGAGGGTGATGCAAGTAACAGGGTGCCCAAGTAAAACATGAGGAAGTGGGAGTGGGTACCTGTCAAAAAAGATCTCCACTCCCTGTAAAAAAAACATGCGTACTGTCAGGATCACCAGGTGAAAATAAAATAAAGAATGCCTAAAAAAATAAAAATTAATGCACCCACTACATCTAAGAAATGGAAAGACACCATATCATAAATGTTTGTTTTTGGGTAAAGTGATACTAAAGTTTCTTTTACAAACATGCTATACTTACCTGCTCTGTGTAGTGGTTTTGTACAGAGCAGCTCGGATCCTCCTATTCTCGGGTCCCTCGACTGCACTCCTGGCTCCTCCCTCCTGCTGAGTGTCCCCACAGCAAGCAGCTTGATACGGGCGCACCCAAGCCAAACTGCTGCTCTTTGTGTCCATTCAGAAACTGACCTGTGGTTTGGCCCCACCCCTCTCTCTCCTCATTGGCTGACTGACTGTGCTACCGTCTCAGCCAATAAGGAGGGAAAGTCCTGGGCAGCCGAGACTCACCTGCAACAATGCTGGATCAAGATGGAGCTCAGGTAAGTATTAGGGGGGCTGCTTGACACAGAAGGCCTTTTATCTTAATGCATAGAATGGACTGGGAGGGCTTAAGTATTTGAGCCTGCACAGCATGGGCATGTGGCTGCCCCACTTCCAGCTTTTTTCTTTAAAAAAAGTGGTCACTTTAAGAGAAATTTGTTTGACTCTTAGGCCTCCTACACACGACCGAGAATGTCGTCGTAAATGAAACGTTGTTTTCCTCGACGAGATTCTTGTCAGGCTTGTCGAGAATCTTGTCAAGCTTTCTTTGCATACACACTGTCAAGACAAAATCTCGTCGTTCTCAAACGCGGTGACGTACAACACGTATGACGGCACTATAAAGGGGAAGTTTGATTCCACTGGCGCCACCCTTGGGGCTGCTTTTACTAATCTGATGTTACTGCGTGTTAAGTAAAAGTTTGGTGCGAGACGATTCGCGCTTTTCGCGTCTGTTACAGCGTGACGAATGTGCTATCTCCATTACGAACGCTACTTTTATCGAAGGTGCGCTCCCGTCTTATACTTTATTCTGAGCATGCGCGGGTTTCTAAGCATACACAGGAACGTGTTTCTCATCGTAAACCAGCCCAATGAGAAACACGACGAGGAAATTGAGACTCCCGACGAGAAAAAAGAGAACATGTTCTCTTTTTTTCTCGTCGAGATCCACGACAGTTTTCTTGACGAAAAACATACACACGACCGTTTTCCTTGGCAAAAAAGCTCTGCCAGCATTTTTCTTGATGGATTTTGTCGAGGAAAACGGTCGTGTGTACGAGGCCTCAGGCAGGAAAAACTGTGTCATATAACATTGGGGAATTTCCCAGAACATCACGTGACCCTCGTGTAGAAATTCCAAGAGGGTCACATGAGCAGCTGGAGTATTCTAGAAAAGAGTCTCTCTATATAAAGCAGACCCCGTTGAAATATTCCACAGTTGGTCAGAAGTCAGCAACAAGATCCCCACCCCCCCACACCCTTTGTCGCAGGCACGTTATGTAGTTCGTCACCCTTTGCATTTAAAGGGGGGACTTGTGTGTACTGATATGCAATATTGCTCGAGTCCTGAAGTCCTGAAGACTGAGCTGTTTTGTACTTATTATTTACAAGTTATGCATTAATAAAAATGATTAAATGGATTTTAATTTACTTAAATATTACACCAATAAACGTGCTGCAGCCAATTATATACCAAACTTTGGCGTTGAGTGTCTTTATTCAAGAAATTAATACTGTTGGTATTCGGGGAGGGAGACTTGCAGTCAAGATTCCCATGCATTAAGATAAAAAACCTTCTGACTTTACAACCACTTTATTATACAGATTTAATAATGGGGGGAAATCATCTGCAGGAAGCCTACAGGCAACGTTGATAACTAATCCTTTATCCAGGGCTTGCTTTTTGTAGGCACAGCTTTCAGAGTTCAGGTCCCTTTTAATGCGCAGCTTTCTAATTGCAGAGTCTTAGCCCTGAGAGTCTTAGGTCTGCCTTCTGAATCAGGCCCAGACTGTGTCTTGATTAGTGTTGAGCAGAATATGCCATATTCGATTTCGCGATATATCTCGAATATATATTCGAATATTCGAGATATATTCGCTAAATTCGAATATTCGTGATATTTTATCGAAATGAAATTATTGCGATTTTTCGCTATTGCGAATGCGAAAATAATTGCGATTTTTTGATAACTGCGGTAGGAGCACTCTGATTGGCTCAGAATATTCGTGATATTTTATCGAAATATCGCAACATGCGAATGCGATATTTATTGCGCAATTTCGAGAAATGCTGGAGGAGCGCTCTGATTGGCTCAGAATATTCGTGATATTTTATCGAAATATCGCAACATGCGAATGCGATATTTATTGCGCAATTTCGACAAATGCTGTAGGAGCACTCTGATTGGCTCAGAATATTCGTGATATTTTACAATACAAAATAATTGCGAATATTCGGCAAATGCGGAAGGAGCACTCTGATTGGCTCAGAATATTCTTGATATTTTACAATACAAAATAATTGCGAATATTCGGCAAATGCAGAAGGAGCACTCTGATTGGCTCAGAATATTCTTGATATTTTACAATACAAAATAATTGCGAATATTCGGCAAATGCAGAAGGAGCACTCTGATTGGCTCAGAATATTCTTGATATTTTACAATACAAAATAATTGCGAATATTCGGCAAATGCAGAAGGAGCACTCTGATTGGCTCAGAATATTCTTGATATTTTACAATAGAAAATAAAAAGTGTTTTGCATTGGTGGTGATTCTTTACTCTATCCATCTGTCACAGCCGTTTGTCAATCAAACACCTTAAAGATTGAACACGTTCATGCTGCATGCTTTGGACTTTTTTTCACTTCACATATCAAAGACATTTTTATGAAAGATTATTTTTCTATTATTGGGACTATATTTCTTTATATATTTGTTTCACTGTGTATTTCACAAGTTATTTGCGCTTGCTTATTTTATAATTTGCCCACATGTCTTGTCACTAGACATATTTTTTATTCTTGTAGAGCGACTCCATTTTCTGTCTTGTATTAATTTATGTTGTATAACATTTTTGAGTTGCTGCTGTATTCTCCCCTTTTTTAAGGTATGCGCAATTTTTTCCTTCTTACAAAAAATAATAATATCAAACATACAAATATTCATAACATACACATACACAAAGCCCCCCCCTTTTGCATCAGAGACAATCAGAGTTCTCCTACCACAGTTATCGAAAATTCGCAATTATTTTCGCATTCGCAATAGCGAAAAATCGCAATATTTTTTTTTTCAATTTGGCAACATAAAAGGATCGCCTCAGCTTAGCTACTCTGCCCAGGGTCTCTAATCATACCAGCAATGCTTTTAGACGTCGATAGGATGTGATCTGTTTTAAAAATCAAATTGAAAAAATGCGAATATTCGGAATTGCGAATATTCACCGCGAAATTCGAAATATAGCGCGATTTCTCGAATATGCTATATTCGAGCCGAATATTCGCAATGCGAATATTCGTGAGCAACACTAGTCTTGATTTGGAAACTGTCTAAACAGTTCACTGACCCAGTATTAGAGCCCAAAATATACCATTTATTAAGAAGCTGATAAGAGAGACTGCAGATATTTGCTGTCAATCATCGCTGCCATATCTCAAGTCTTTGATTTAAAAACGCAGTGCAGGTACCCTCACTGTCAGTCTATGATGAATTTTTAGTAGACAGATTACAGATAATTGCACATAATGCTGTTTAAAATAAAAGTGATATTTCTTTCTTTTTTCGCCTACTGTATTGACTCAATTGAGATTTTTTTGTTTTACATTCGTCTTCTTGCATAGTGAAAACAACTGTGGGGTAAAAACATAACTCAATATTTGAAAAAGCAAGTGCAGTATTCCCTTTCAGCCAATCCGTAAAAAAAATAAAAAAAACAGTTAATTGTTAATTCCATCCTAGCTACGCATGTTTAATTTTTCATGTTTTTAATTTAATTATTTTTTCTGACTCGCCACACACATTTGTGTTGTGTGTTTTATTAGACTGACTTTTCAATCACACACCTTTAAAAAATCAAAATTGTTACTGCTGAAAATCCTATTTCATTATTGTTCAAGCACAGTTAATGCTTGGTAGCAATGAAACCAAATTGAAAACAAACATTGTCCAACCTGGCACAAATCATGAAAAAAAAAATCTAATTGTCACTAAGGATGAGCAATGGCTGTTCAGAGGCCCGGCAAACAGCTGAACTAAACGAGTGTTCGGCCAAGCCAAACTTCCACCTACAGTGGGAAGTGAAACATTTGGCAGCGGTATTAGAACCACTGCTTAAAGTGGACCTTCAGTCATTGTTACATCTTTCCATCCATTAAATCTTCTGCCCTTGTTGTTTTAACGTTGGATAATAAAACCTTGTTTTTTTCTGCCAGTAAATACCTTATATAGCCCACTTCCTGTTTCTTGTCTGGTAAAAAGCCTAGGCTTATGACATCATACACAGCTCTCTCTTTCTCACTCTTGTGAGAGATTGCCAGGATGGGAGGGGGATGAGTCATAAGAGAGCCAATGAGAGCTGCAGGGCTGGAGGTGTGCCTGTGTAAATCCAGGAAGTGAACAGGCAGCAGTTTCATCTGCCCACAGTTAAAATGGATGCAGCCAGACTTAGTGGAGGGAGATTTCTGCAGCATATTTGCCAAGTACAGAATCACAGTATATATAAAATAATATGCAAAGTGGTTGGAGGGAAGATTTTAGAATTTCAAAGATGTTTTTATTACAATTAATGTGAGCAGACTACAGTTCCTCTTTAATATGATGTCTTCCCACTCAGGGCTTCTGGTTGTTGGGGAGACAAAGGCTATCCAGGTTTCTAACAACCATTCAGTCATCCCCTCACTGCCCATTCAGATGCCAGCCAAGGATTTCTGACAGGTGAATGTAAACTGCGCGAGCCCCTCAAATTTCATACCAGACCATTTAGCCTGCCACCCCACTAGTAAGTCTTATCCTGAAGCTCACTTACTATTAATGACAGCTCCTGAAATATCAAAAAAGAAGCAGGGTCTCTCAGGTGATGTAATTTACCAAGTATGGACATATTTGGACCATATTTGCTCAATAATGTCACGGCAATTTATTGACAATGAATTTAATTCATTGTATTTTTTTTTTACTTTTAATAAAGGTCTTGTAAAAAATGCATTTAGTTACTACTTATACACACTGAGTTTTTTTCTGTTCACCCCAGCAGGTTGAACAAAAAAAAAAGAAAACTGTCAGTTCTGGTGGGAGCCGCTGTACTAACTATGCAAAGTTAGTGAAGCAATCTCCCCCGCTGTTGTGTTCTAACAGAGGGAGGGGCCCTAGCCAGAACACTCTGGTCAGCACTCTATGCCATTGGCTGAGAGCTCTGATTGGGAGTCTGTCGGCTGCTGGTTTTTCAGCATGCTCGTCTGACATGCATACGGGCAGAATGTCGGTCCATGTGTATGGGGTAGGGATGAGCCAAACACCCCACGGTTCGATTCACAGCAGAACCTGCAGAACCAGGCAAAAAATTTGTTCGAACACGCGAACACCGTTAAAGTCTATGGGACACAAACATGAAAAATCAAAAGTGCTAATTTTAAAGGTTAATATGCAAGTTATTGTTATAAAAAGTGTTTGGGGGCCTGGGTCCTGCCCCAGGGGACATGTAACAATGCAACAAAGAAGTTTTAAAAACTGACGTTTTTCACGGGAGCAGTGATTTTAATAATGCTGTGAAACAATAAAAGTGACATTTCAAAAGGTAAAAAAGGATTTTAAAACTACTCGCAGCTATAATTAATTGTCGGGTTCGTTATGGCAATACAGATAAAAGTCATTGAAAGTCATTGAAAAATAATAAAAAAAATGCGTGGGGATCCCCCCAAATACCCTTACCAGGCCCTTCAGGTCTGGTATGGATATTAAGGGGAACTCTGCACCAAAAAAAAAAAATGGCGTGGAGTTCCCCCCAAAAATCCATACCAGACCCTTATCCAAACACGCAACCTGGCAGGCCACAGGAAAAGAGGGGGCACCCCCTCTCCTGAACCGTACCAGGCCACATGCCCTCAACATGGGGAGGATGTTGAAGGGGACAAGGGCCTCAACCCCACAACCCTTGCCAGGTGGTTGTGGGGGTCTGCGGTCGGGGGGCTTATCGGAATCTGGAAGCCCCTTTTAACAAAGGGGACCCCCATATCCCAGCCCCCTCATGTGAATTGGTATGGGGTACATTGTACCCCTACTATTTCACAAAAAAAGTGTCAAAATGTTAAAAACGACAGGAGATGGCTTGGGACGAGTCCTTTTATTAAAAAATAAAATAAATAAATAAAAAAAAGATTCCAGCGATGTAATCTATTCTCGATCTCCAGCGATGATCTCCAGCGAGGATATGACGCACACGATCCTGCCTCCACCGAAGGCACCCCGACAAATGACGCGCCACCAGCCTGACAGCTCCTATATAGCTGAGGGCGGGGCCAGAGGCGCAAGGCGTCACCCGTGTATGTGTGACCACGCCCCCTCTGATGCAACGGCAAACCTGCGTTGCGTTTACATAGGCAGACCGCCGTTCTGCCTTTCTCGTGAACGATTGCGAGTGGCTGGTGGACATCAGGTCTGCTGGAACCACTGATTGGCTACCTTTATGTCCAATCAACACGTGATCGCTCCTCCAGCAGCGCGCATGCGCCCCCTAGTGGATATTGCACAAAATGACTTACAGGTACGTTATTTTGCGTCAAGTGGTTAATGCATGTTACAGCCTGCATCATATACAGCATGTAAATTTAGAAGTTTTATTATTACATGTTATGACCATTTGAAAAAGTCAGCAGACCTAAAAACATTAAAGAGGATCACTTTATACATGGCATACATTTGGATGTTGGAATGTATATATGCTGTAACTGGATAGAATATAATTTGCTCATGCATGCACAATCAATGCGCTAGTGTATGTGCATTTTCTTCAGCAAATTAGGCTCATGATTTCCTAATCAGACTTTTTAAAATTATTTTACTTTTTTTTTCCCAATAAAAAAAAATTGAAATAAGCAGTTGGCAGGTTGTAAAGTGTTCAGTTGTTTTCGGTCGAGTAGTTAGGTTAGGTAAGGTTAGCAAGCATTTTGTTTGATCAAATGAAAATTAAATCAGTTTGATGGGGATACAATAATACTTAAAGAGCAACATTCAAAATTCTAAATTACATTAAATAACATGCTTGTGGTATGCCCTAAACTCATCTCTGAAGTGAGGCATCTGTATGATATATACAACCTACTACAGCAAATTTGAAAAGCCCCGGAACACCCTTTAAAAAAGTCTATGGGAGAAATCATGTAAACAAGGCAGATTGCCATTCTGACAAGGGAGAAGATAGAGGCCCAGATTCTCAAAGGGCTTACGACGGCGCAACGCCATGTACGCCGTCGTAAGTCCTAATCTGGGCCGTCGTATCTATGCGACTGATTCTTAGAATCAGTTACGCATAGATATCCATTAGATCCGACAGGCGTAAGGCTCTTACGCCGTCGGATCTTAACTGCAATTTTTTTTTGCCCGCTAGGTGGCGCTTCCGTAGTTTTCCCCGTCGAGTATGCAAATTAGCTAGATACGCGAATTCCTGACCGTACGCGCGGCCGATGCAGTAAATTTACGACGTTTACGTTAGGTTTTCCCAGCGTAAAGTTGCCCCTGCTATATGAGGGGCAACCAATGTTAAGTATGGCTGTCGTTCCCGCGTCGAAATTTATAAATTTACGTTGTTTGCGTAAGTCGTCCGTGAATGGGGCTGGACGCCATTTACGTTCACGTCGAAACCAATGACGTCCTTGCGACGTCATTTGGAGCAATGCACCCTGGGATATTTTACGGACGGCGCATACGCAGTACATTCGGCACGGGAACGCGCTTAATTTAAATGCTACATGCCCCCTACCCGCCTATTTTGAATTAGGCGGGCTTGTGCGGGGCGATTTACGCTACGCCGTCGCAACTTTACAGGCAAGTTCTTTGTGAATAAAGCACTTGCCTGAAAAACTTGCGGCGGCGTAACATAAATGAGATACGTTACGCCCGCCCTAAGTTACGCCATTCTACGAGAATCTGGGCCAGAGTTCTTGTGTTCCTGCTAAGCAGGGACATGGATCTAGGTCTTCCTCCAGTCAGAGCAACTCCCACACAGTTAGCAAGCACCCCCTAGGGACACATTTAACCCTTTGATCGCTCCTGATGTTAATCCCCTTCCCTGCCAGTATCATTAGTACAGTAACAGTGCATATTTTTAGCACTGATTACTGTAATACTGTCACTGGTCCCCAAAAAAGTGACAAAAGTGTCAGTTATGCCTCATTTTCCACTGAGCAGATCGGTTCAGGTTGGTTCGGTACGGTACACTATTTTGAGTGTTTCCATTATGAAAGCGGCCCATACAACCGAACCATACCGCACCATTCAGGATCCTGCATCAGATGTGGGGCCATAGAAAATGGTATGGTCCGGTTAGGGCGGAGCTACTGGGGTCACACAATACATTCCACTGATTGGTGGACAGAAAAATGTCAATGCTCACGTCAAAGGAAAACAAAACAAACACCACGTTGCCGTTCAGTCCAGATAAAATGTCCGACTTGCAGTGGAAATGCTCACCTGAATAGGCCGGACCATTCTAACTCTTCCAAACTGTACAGACCTGAACCGTTCCGCTTAGAGGAAATGAGGCATTAGGTGTCCAATTTGTCTGCAATGTCGCAATGTCACAGTCCCGCTAAAAAAACACTGATCGCCGCCATTACTAGTAACAAAAAAGAACCATCCGGAGCTGAAGTGGTTAACGAAAAGTAAAAAAAAAAACTTGATTCATGACAAAAACCTCAGTGAACTGTAAGCATGGGGGTATTCAACTGCACATGGGCTGAAATTCATGCACTAGGTGACATACACATTTCCATATGCTGGTGCTTAGAACAGGAATACAAATGATAAAAACAAGACGTTGCCTTTTTTTCTATAACAACGTAGATTGGATTGCTCAGGAAGCTCATCATATTTGTTTTCTTTCAAATGCTTTTTGTTTTTAAGTCAAATGTTGATGTGCACATTCAGTACTGCATGTCGCAAGAACAGAAAGTAACATTATTGGATGTTTAATGCACACAACAAACCAAGACTGTACCACACAATGAACATCATGTACTGTACAACCAACTAACTAGGTTTAGGTTACATGGTAGCTATGTGCGCCACCACTGGTGCAGCTAGCTTGTCAGCTAAGCAATTATAACATAACATAACATAACATTATCTCTACTGTTCATTTGTTTTAGTAAATTAGTATATTTATTAGGTAGTCGCCAATTAAGGCTCATGACAAACTTAATTCAAAAAATTCAAAGCAAATAAAAAGTATCTCTCATGCAGCGTGCTGTTAGGATGAAAGCTGAGCCTTTCACATCAACAGGTTTCTCTTCTTGCGCTGACGTTAAAACAGGTACAGCGTTTGGGCACACAAGACTAAATGATCCTTAAAAAAATCAGCTCCTAATTTTTTTGATAAACACAATCAGTGGAAAAAATCAAGTAGTGTTGTTTTCCTCTACCCTCTTTATTTTTAGCATTATGTGTTTTCTTTATGCCAGTACAGGTGCTTCTTCTAGCTATATTGAAATTGTCTGCTCCATTTCCCTCTGTCAGTCTATCAAAAATTGTGCATAAGCCAGAGAGAGAAATACATGACAGCGTAAGACTATAGAGAGAAGCTTTTTGTTCTTTGCGAAATAATGTATTTTCTGCCCCTCAAGAGCATGCCATGAACAAGCATCAGCAAGCATCATAGAAAAAGAGAAGAGGACTGGGAATTTACCAGAAAGAGTGCTGTTCTACAGGAGACTGCTGCCTAAAAGTGACATTAAATTAACTGACCTTGCTGTTGGCATAAAAGCCTATTAGTACCAACTTTATTCCCTCGCTGCGCCATCAGTGTCAAATATGGATCAATAAAAATAGCACCTGGGAAGAGGTGTCTTCAGAAAGCAGCAATGCAAAGAAAGAGGCAAAACAAATATTCTGAGCTATAGGGGGGTTACTATCTATTATTTTACTCATGTATAATCAATAAATGTGTCTAGTCATTAAATTGCCATTAAATGTATTACCTACTAAACATGTGCATTCGTTTTCTTCCAAATGCATTTTCGTCCGAATTTCAGGTATTTTCGTTATTGTTTTAACAAACGATAACGAAAGCACAGACAACGAAAACCGAAAATCCGACATAAACAAATGCTTTATTTTCGTTTTCGTTGCGGTCGAAAGTGCCTAACCTTAACTCTATTAGTCTAATATTTTTGTGCAGTCCTCCTTCACTTACCTCATCCTTCCATTTTGCTTTTAGATGTCCTTATTTCTTCTGAGAAATCCTCACTTCCTGTTCTTCTGTCTGTAACTACACACAGTAATGCAAGGCTTTCTCCCAGGTGTGGAGTGTCGTGCTCGCCCCCTCCCTTGAGGGGGGAAGGGGCAGAGCAGGAGAATCAGGACGCTCTCTACATTGCAGATAGAGAAAGAAGATGTGTGTTAGTGGGCGTCCTGACTCCCCTGCTCGCCCCCTCCCCCTTCAAGGGAGAGGGCAAGCACAACACTCCACACAAGGGAGAAATCCTTGCATTACTGTGTGGAGTTACAGGCAGAAGAACATCAAGTGAGGATTTCTCAGAAGAAATAAGGACATTTAAAAGCAAAATCGAAGGATGAGGGAAGTGAAGGAGGACTGCACTAAGGTAAAGGAAGCTATTTAGGATTTTTTTTACCTTTACAACCTCTTTACGTTGCCCAGAAATTAGTGGCGGCTGATGCTAAATATTTTGAGGGGGGCAAACTAACGCCACGTAACCCCTCCCTGGGGAGAGACGGACAGCATACAGGAACACGGGCTGGGTGAAGGAAGAACTGGGCCGTTACTTCTCCTCCCGGCTGAACAGGAAGTGTGTGCTGAGACACGATTGGCCGGGGAGTCCTAAAACTTCCTGGCCAATTGGGTCTCAGAACCTGCTTCCTGATTGACCAGGAGGTAGAATCAGGAAGTCAATAGCAAATATTAATGCATATTGTCACTCAACTGGGTGGGCCCAGGGTGCAGTGTTCTGTGCCCCGAGCCCACCCTTTATTTAAGCGAATTGAAGCCTCATGCTGCGTACACACAACGGTTTTTAATGACATGGAAAAAACGTGCCCTGCATGTAGATTAGGGGTATGGATTTGGGAGGCGGCACCCCTGCGCCCCATATGGACAGACTGCTACTGCCAGAAATGCAGGGTGCATCTCCACATAATGCTTAGTGGCATAGTTTGGAAAAGTGTTGCATTACCCATGCCACATAAAGGAATGCAATCTTTATTCGAGTTACACACAATGGGATTTTTTTTTTTTTTTTTTTTTAATTTCTCCTGTTATCAGGCCTGGGGGGCACTATGCCATGGCTCTTCCTATTCAGCTTCTGTCCCAGATTATTCTATCTACTCCTTCCTATTTGCAGTCCCCTTTCACTCTCCTTCCTATAACCCCCCCCCCCCCAAAAAAAAAAAAACTGAAACAGCCATCATTCCATTAATGAATCAGCCCGGTACCCGGTATAAATTGGGGATTACCTAATATAGGCATCAGTGGTGAATTACATGTCGATATTATTTTATCCCCAGAAAAGAGATTTTTATATACTCATAATGCTCATACTATTATTGGGTGCATCTTAGTATTGATTGTAATATTTTTATAACACCAAGGGGCTCTGCTTAATAATTCCCTACATTGCGCTTGCTCTAAATTTGGCCAGATTTTCATATCCCTATGTCGGCACCAGTTCAGTACTAGTCCTAGGTGCACTGCTTGATAATACTTATATACATTAGGGACAGCCAACCCTCCATACTGTTTTGGTAAAGATAATAATGTCCTCTTAATCCTTGGTTGCTTTCCTGCCCAGATAAATTTCATAAGTAATGTTTGGATATGTCTAAAAAATGCTCTTGGTATTGCAATTGGGTCTGCCTGGAGAAGGTACAGGATCTTTGGTAGGATATTCATCTTAATTTTATTGCTTCTTCCAAACCATGAAAACATTCCCCTGTGCCATTTCTCCAGTAGTCCACGTACTTTACTTAGTATTGGTAAAAAAAAAAAAATTCATAGATTCTGGACATATCTGCTGCAATTATAGTCCCTAAGTACTTCAGCCCTTGGTTTGACCATTTAAATGTATAACTTTGCCTTATTGATTCCATCATCTTCTTTGGGATTGCAACCATCAAGGCTTCTGACTTTGTGCAATTTATTTTGAAATACGAAAGGCGACCATTTAATTCAATTTCCTTAAACAAATTTGGAAGTGAGACAATTGGGTTTGTCATTGCAAACAGCATATCGTCTGCATATGCTGCGACTTTATGCTGTAATCCCCCTATTTCAATTCCCCTGATATACTTATTTAACCGTATTCTACACAAAAGGGGCTCCAAAACTAATGCAAATATCAAAGGGGATAACTGGCATCCTTGTCTTGTCCCATTTGCTATTTCAAAAAGGGGGGAGACAACTCTGTTTACTTTCACTTGCGCTGTGAGTCCATTATACATACTCGCAATCCAATTAATTATTTTCTCTCTAAATTTTATATATCGTAGGACCGAGAACATAAACCCCCATTCCACCTGATCAAAGGCCTTCTCTGAGTCTGTTCCAAGAAAGACGCAGGAGGTCTTAGTCGAGTTAGCTATATGCATCAGATTCAGAGCCTTGATGGTATTATCCATTGCTTCTCTTGTTGGTATAAATCCAACTTGGTCTTGATGAATCAAGAAGGGAAGTTGCTGTTGTAACCTTAGGGCTATTATCTTACTAAATATATTCAAATCAGCATTCAGCAATGATATTGGCCTATAACTACTGCATTGTTGTGGATCCTTAGCCTCTTTTGGTATCACTGAAAGCATAGCTTTCACTGTCTCTGGGTGAAAGGTAGCTGTATCCCCCAATTCATTAAACATTCTGACCATAAAAGGTCCCAACTCAGAAATAAATATCTTATAATACTGTGCTGTAAATTCGTCTTGTCCTGGCGCTTTGCCTGCTTTTGCAAATTTTCTGCATTTTGAACTTCTTCCAATGTTATTGGCGACTGCAACTCCTCACCGACCTCTGTCGTCAAACTCGGCATACCACTTGAAATTAAATATTCCTCCATCTCTACTTTTTCTACTCTCAGTTTTAAGTTGTACAGTGAGGAGTAGTAGTCGCCAAATTCCTCTGCAATTTCCCAGGTAATTGAACCTCTGTTCCATCTTTCTTTTTAACCGAGGGTATGTATGGCCTTGCCTCTATTTCCCGTAAAGCTCTTGCTAATTGTCTTCCGCACTTATTACCTGATTCATAGCTACATTTACGTCCTATTTGTAATGCCAATTTAGCTCTATATTGTAGTAGCTCGGTCACTTGTCTACGGGTTTATAATAATTGCCATTCTACTATTGTAGTCTGGGAATGCTTATGTTGTGCCTCTAAAATTTTAATTTTTCCTAATAAACCTGTTAATTTAGCTTCTCTCTCTTTCTTAATCCTTGCTCCGTGTTTAATCAGTACACCACGTAATACAGCTTTATGTGTTTCCCAAATTACTCCCAGTGTACTCTGAGTTATCGTTCACCTGAAAAAAACATTTCACCTCTTTCCGCATATCTTCCATTACCATTGGGTCCTGCAATAAGCTTTTGTTAAGTTTCCACATTATCGGTGCTAAATGATTTCTCTCTGCCAAATCATATCTCAGAAAGATCGGTGCATGATCTGACCAAGTGATCATACCAATAGTAGTTTCCCTGACTGAGTGTAATTGTTTGTGAGGAATAAAAAAAAACATCTATTCGTGAATATACTTTATGAGATTTGGAAAAACAAGAAAAATCTCTTTCCTTCGGATGCAACACTCGCCATATATCCACCATTTTTGCCTCCCTCATTGCCTTTGCAATCCTCTTCCTTACTTTAGTTGGTACTGATGATGTCCCTGATGAAGTATCCTCACTAGGTATTAACGGAACATTAAGGTCTCCTCCAAGGATTAACTGCCCTTCTGTAAACGCCACTAATCTTTTCATCATTTTTTTAACATATACTTTTTGTTGTATATTGGGGGTGTAATTGTTCTTTTTATAAACAGATGTCTTCCTTCCACATCTATCAGGGAATCTCTATGGACTCAGGCTACCCTATTAGATATCAAAATGAATACACCCTTTGTTTTAGAGACTGGGTTAGTTGCATGGTACACCACTGAATAATCTCTTTTCCTCAGTATAGAAAGATTTTTTTCTCTAAAATGGGTTTCTTGAATGAAAGCAATGTCAATATGCTGTCTCTTGAGATTCTGAAATAACATCCGACGTTTTTCGGGGATATTTAATCTCCTTGCATTAAACAACATGTAGCACTGACATTCTTGTATATTGATGTGTGTTTGCATACTTTAATACAACGTCTATGGACATTGCTATGTTTAAGTATTTGGAGCCATCTAGTGACCAAATACTGGTAATGCAGAGAGATGTTTTGTTTAGTATTTTGGTTGCCTTGGAGACGAGGAGAGACCCAAATACTGGTAATGCAGAGAGATGTTTGGTGGAGGGTTTTGGTTGCCTTGGAGACAAGGGGAGACAGGAGTGTAAACAAAAAGCCTTCTGGATGCTGATGCCGAGCTGCTGGGGAGCGAAGGCTGAGCTCGAAGAGCTAGAGGACAGTGGCCGGATTGCAGAGACCGAGAGACACTCATCCGAGCATCGGAGAACCGGATCCATCCAGCGGAGCTGAACAGAGCTGACGGAGAAGCAAGTTGCAGTCACAGGACCCTGAACAAAAGTTACTACCCGGAGCTCCGATCCAGTGGGTGAGCGGGTCACGACCCACAGTTTGCTAAGTTTACACGCAGTTAGACTCATATACAGGCCTCACTGGGATTTATAGTTCCACAGAGGAACTTAAACTGAGAAGGCTTGAGGCCTATCTAATTTGACGTTTCAAGCGATTTTAAAATAGTTGTTGCAGTTACACCAGGAGCATTTTCACTTCAATTTGACTCATCAAAACTGTGGATTACAAATCACTTTAGCTAGCGAAGAAAGAAGATCCAAGACCAAGTACTTTAAGTGAGATCTCACGCATAGCTAATAAAGTAGGGGGAGCTCCCAGGTATAAAATATTTATGTATACTGTTTTCAAATAGCTTATGTTTAAATCAATTGTGCTGTCGTCTTACGTTGGGATGACAGCACAATTACTGTAATCACTTCTTTGCATATTTCACAGTAAAATATATCTCTGGTTAAGTATCCAGTTGTTGTGGCGTACTGTTTTTCTCACTCCAAGTGCAGTCAGTGGATCCTGGGGTTATAATACAGGTATTTTGTATTGTCTTACATTGTATTGTATTGTATTGCATTGCATCACAGCTGTGCCAAGGGGATTGAGCCAAGTTAGTGGGGTTTATTGGTAGAGTGCAGGCCCAAATTAAACCAGCAGCTCCTTCGGGGGTCAGTGCTACACGTGGGGGCTCGTCCGGGATTCCTGTCACTCTACAAGCAAGCCCGCCCCTTCACGCTATCATGGACCCCATCAAAGTAGTCCAATGGTGCGAAGCAGAAGGGACACGCTCAGAAGAAAGCGTGGTCATTGAACTTCCATGGAGCGACTGGGGAAAGAAACAAATTAAAGAGGTGGTACAAGCATTGTCCCCGGACAGAAAGGCTTACGTGGTCGCAGTGAAACCCGATCCTGGGACCGACTGCACCTATGCACTGATAGAGTGGGAACGGGATGTCCCTGAAAACTTCCACGGTGCCAGTATAAAATTGTCCGAAAAGACAGAGTTCCACCTGACACACCCCAGCAAACATGAAGGGCGCTCTCCCAGTCAAAAGCAGTTAGAACCTTTAGACAGGAAAGCAGAGGCTGCTGTTAAATCACTGGCAGAACGACAGCTGGCTGATCTGAAGCGAC
Source organism: Rana temporaria (assembly GCF_905171775.1). NCBI lineage: Eukaryota > Metazoa > Chordata > Amphibia > Anura > Ranidae > Rana > Rana temporaria. The sequence continues at coordinate 537,392,796 of NC_053489.1, forward strand.
AGTACTGTAATATACAGGAGAGGTTTCAGGAGACCTCCAGTATGATAGCTGAACGCATTAATGGGTTACGTGTCGTTTTGGAGGACCAGAAAGATGGCCAGATAACGCCCAACACTGGGAAGGTACTGAAGAAACGCACCCAGGGCCGCTTGCAGGAAGTAACCATCCGGAAGGATTTCCACATTGACGGCCAGATAGGAGAAAGAGGGCAGAAGGACAAACTGTCCTACACCAGCCTCCTACACCAAATAGAGTTGGGGCTACAGAAAGGATATCTGGAATCGGAAATTAGAGAGGCTGTAATCCATGCCATCAGCCCAGGTTCAAGTGTTAGGGGCATGTTGGAGAGGAAGAGTGGATTGACCTTGAACCAGCTAAAAAGGATACTGAAAAGCTATTATGAGGAGGAAGATGCCACTGAGCTGTTTCATCGACTGATAAATATGACACAGGATAGTAGAGAGACTCCTCAGAACTTCCTATTTCGGGCCATTGAGCTCAAGGACCGCCTGCTGTTCACATCAAAGGAAGAAGGAAATGGAGAGCATTTTGGAGCCGAGCTAGTTAAGAGGAAATTTAGGAGATCTGTGACTACGGGATTGAGGAGTGACTATATCAAGCTACAACTGAAGCAGTATTTGGAAGATCCCTCAACTCCGGATGAGGTCCTCATTGAGAAAGTGAATGAAGCGGATAAAATGGAGATTGAGAGGGACCAAAAACAGGGGAAACTTCAACCTCCTAGCACCACAAGTGCTAAAATACAGCAGATAGGTGTCCCCTCAGACACTCAGGAACTTAATGTATTGGCAACAAGCGTTGAACAGGGATCATTGCTTTCACCTATTCACCACCTACCCGTAGGTCAGACTGAACTGGAGAAGCTGTTCCAGACCCAGAAAGAAATACTGGAGATGATGACCATGTTGATGACTCGTCTGGTGAAACCCCAGACAGAAGAAGTCCTGCCACTCAAGGCTCCAGAGACTCCTACCATTAACCATCCTATGAAACAAACACAGAGAGTCTGCTTCAAATGTGGAGGAGTAGGACATCTCAGGCGAGTGTGCCCAAGCCCAGTAACTGAAACAAAATCCAAACAACTGGGGGAAAAACTTCAGAGGGCCCCAGTGAAGGAGTCAACTGGGCGCCCGGTTGCAATAGCGAACTCCACACCGACTCATATACCCCTGACCACTGAGGTCACCAACAAGCAAGGATGGAAAAGAGAGAGACCCCAAAAACCAAAGGCGAAGGAACAAGCCACCAGGCAGGTCAAAGGTACTGCAATCAGTGGATTTCCCCCCAAGCTAGTGGGACCCTCCCCAATTGTTCCCATCCAAGTAGAGGGGATTTATACGAAAGCCCTGCTGGACACTGGAGCCCAAGTAACCTTGCTCTACAGGGATTTCTATGACAGACATCTCAAGCACCTGCCATTACAGAAATTGGAGGAACTAGAGATATGGGGATTAGGCACCCAGAACTTCCCATATGATGGTTACCTGCTGGTCAGACTCACCTTCGACCCAAGTACAGCAGGAGAGGCTGAGACTTTCGACACCTTGGCCATAGTGTGCCCTCGTCCCCCAGGGGCTGACAAAAATTCCCTCATCATTGGGACGAACACTGACTTGGTGAGGAGGCTACTTGCACCGCTTGTGCTGCAGAAGGGGACCCTCCCCACTAAAATACATCCAATGTTGGCCCAGACATACCGAGACCTTAGACAGGAGGAAGAGGCTCCTGAAGAGGGAGTGGGAAAAATCTGGCTCCTGGATAGGGAAAAGAGGTTAGTCCAGCCAGGTGAAGTAGTCTGCCTGAGAGCCTCTGTCAAGTTAAGCTGGAAAAAACCAGGTCCTTTCATTGTCCTTGAAAATACAAGCCAGGAAGAAAAAAAGGGGTTAGAACTTATCCCTGAAGTATTGCCCACCAGGGCATTGAAGAGGACTCACGGCAAAGTTCCAATCAGTGTCCGCAACACAGCAGCTGTGCCAGTGAGGGTGCCAGCCAGACTACTGTTAGGACAGGTCAGCCCAGCAACTCCAGTCACAGCATGTGGTTCGACAGAAGGACCAGCAGCAGAAATCCCTGTAGAAGAATTCTGCCCAAAGAATACGCCTCTCACTCCTGCATGGAGAGAAAGAGCTAAAGCCCAACTTCTGAGATGGAGGGCAGCTTTCTCAAAAAGTGAATTTGATGTGGGTTTGGCAAAGAGTGCCACCCACCGAATTCGACTGGAGGAAGACAAGCCGTTTCATGAAAGGGTTAGGCGAATCCCATTGGGAGATCTGGAAGATTTGAGGGAACAACTGGCTGAACTCAAGAGTACTGGCATTATCCGGGAGTCCAGGAGTCCTTATGCCTCCCCAATAGTGGTGGTCAGGAAGAAGAACGGGTCCCTACGCCTATGTATCGATTACAGGACCCTGAACCGAAGGACCATTCCTGACCAGTACACCACACCTCGGATAGAGGATGCTCTGCAGAGCCTGTCGGGAGCGAAGTGGTTCAGTGTGCTAGACTTAAAGAGTGGGTATTATCAGATCCCCATGTGCCCTGAAGACAAAGAGAAGACCGCTTTTATCACCCCAGTCGGATTCTTTGAGTTCAACCGGATGCCGCAAGGCCTGTCTGGGGCCCCAGCAACGTTCCAGAGGTTGATGGAAAAAACAGTGGGTGACATGAACCTACTTGAAGTACTAGTTTACCTGGATGACGTCATAGTATTTGGAAGAACGTTGGAAGAGCACGAAGAACGCCTGGAGAAGGTCCTGAAGAGACTTCATGATGAAGGTCTGAAGCTCTCTATGGAAAAATGCCAGTTCTACCAGCCCTCAGTGAATTACCTGGGACACATTGTGTCTGAAGAGGGAGTGGCAACCGATCCCAAGAAGTTAGAAGCTGTCACTTCTTGGCCAAGGCCCACCAACGTGACTGAACTCAGGTCATTCTTAGGCTTCTGTTCGTACTACAGAAGGTTCGTGGAGGGGTTCGCTAAAATAGCCCACCCACTCACTGAGCTCCTGAAGAAACAGGAAGAAGTTAGTGTAAGCCCAGATCAGTCAAGGAAGCCAAAAGAAGGGCCCAGAAGGAAGAAAGAGTCCATCCAGGACCAGTGGACTCCAGGATGTGAGGAAGCCTTCAGACAATTGAAGTGGAGCCTTACCACTGCTCCGGTTTTGGCCTATGCAGACCCTGCCAAACCATACGAGTTGCATGTGGATGCCAGCCGTGACGGACTGGGAGGAGTGCTCTATCAAGAGCATGAAGGGCATCTGCAGCCGATCGCCTATGTGAGCAGAAGTTTGATTCCTGCCGAAAGAAACTATCCGACTCACAAGCTTGAATTTCTGGCTCTGAAGTGGGCAGTGGTAGACAAGTTGAAGGATTACCTTTACGGGGCTGAATTCGTGGTAAAGACGGACAACAACCCCCTCACATACCTGCTCACCACTGCAAAGCTGGACGCCACCGGTCACAGGTGGCTAGCTGCTCTCTCGGCATTTACCTTCAGCCTGAAGTACAGACCAGGGGTTGGTAATCGAGATGCGGATGCTCTATCAAGAAGGCCTCATGACCCCCGAAATCCATCAGAAGACTGGACTCAACTTACACCAGAGGGGGTAAGAGCCCTTTGTGAAGGGACAAGTCTACACGGGAGAGGTGGGGCCAGAGCTGAAGAAGTGGGAGTATCCTCAGCGGGAGTACCCAGGTGCTATTGCAACGTCTCCCAGGTTGTACAAGAGGATCTCCCCAAGCTATCCAGGAAGGATCTCAGGAGAGATCAGGAGGAAGATCCACTGTGTGGGCTGGTGCTGAAGGCATTGGAACATCAACAGTCTGATGTGCTGCAGAAGAGCCCCAAGAAGGAAGCCCGGCTGATACTGAAAGAATGGGATCGGTTGCAGTTGCAACAAGGGGTGGTCTACCGAAGGGGCCCCTCTGATGATCCAGAAGCAAAGTGGCAGCTGCTCCTGCCGGAAAAGCACAGAGAGAGTGTACTGATTGCTTTACACGATCATCATGGTCATTTGGGAGCCGAGAGGACTTTCCAACTAGTAAGGGACAGGTTCTACTGGCCTCACATGAGGAATGAAGTGGAGAGTTACTGTCATTCCTGCCTCAGGTGTATACAACGAAAGACATTGCCCCAGAGGGCTGCCCCAATGGGCCATTTGGAGAGCCAGGGACCAATGGACCTGGTCTGCATAGACTTTCTTTGTTTGGAATCCGATCTGAGTGGGCAGGGGGACATCTTGGTGGTAACAGATCACTTTACCCGTTATGCCCAAGCATTTCCTACTAGAGACCAGCAAGCAACCACAGTAGCAAAGACTCTCGTGGAAAAGTTCTTCGTCCATTATGGCTTACCTCAACGGATACATTCGGACCAAGGAAGGGACTTTGAGAGCAAATTAATAAAAAGACTGTTGGATCTACTAGGCATACAAAAGTCCAGGACTACTCCTTATCACCCACAAGGGGACCCTCAACCGGAAAGGTTCAACAGGACTCTCCTGAATATGTTGGGGACGTTGACTGCAGAACAGAAACCCCATTGGAGTAAACACATTACTGCACTGGTTCATGCCTACAACAGTACCAAAAGTGACGCCACTGGGTATTCACCTTACAGATTGATGTTCGGCCGTGAAGCCCGATTACCAGTGGACCTGGCTTTTGGTTCCTCCTTGGATCACACATCAGAGACCTCCCATAGAGGGTATGTGGACAGGCTGCGGAGGAGCCTGAAGATAGCTTACGAGCAGGCTCAAGCCACCTCGAACTCCAGAGTCAACAGGAACAAGAGAAACTTTGACCTGAAAGTAAGAGTTCAGGATCTTCAACCAGGTGACCGGGTTTTGCTGAGGAATCTAGGCATCCCAGGCAAGCATAAGTTGGCTGATCGTTGGAGATCACAGCCTTATGTTGTGTGTAGGAAGCTTCCAGGGCTCCCAGTGTATGAAATCAAGCCAGAAGGAAACACTGGGCCAATAAAAACCTGGCATCGGAATCACCTTTTACCTCTCACTGAGGCAGTCAGGATAAGCACAGAAGAGGAATTCCCATCCACATCCACCGATGTGTGTAGGCCAATAACCAGATCTCAGCTTGCACCCTCTACAGATGAAGATGAGGAAGTGGAGATGAGTTGGCTGTGGCCTCCGGAAACTTCAGAAACAGATGCTGATATCTCTTCAGAAGTAGAGGAGGATAATAACGGAACTCTCAGGGCAGAGGCCCCAGAATTTGTGCCGGCAACTCATCTTGCAGAAGAGCCGAGTACTCTTATTTACTCTCCATTTTTAGTCACTGAGAGGAGGGATGACGACATTTGTCAAAAAGGAATGGATACCCCGAAAGTGCAAAGAGCAAAGAGAGACATTCGCCCACCACACAGACTGACTTATGATACATTGGGCGAATGCTCTGAAGCATCTCAGTTTGTCAGCAAAAGAAACCTTGAACTGTCTGGTCCCTCTACTTTTGATTCAGTAAGGGACAACCCCACCTCACCCCTTGGCACATCTGTACCAGACACAGTAGTATCATCTGTGAGTGCACAGGATAGCTCCCCATCATATGACAATTGGTGGGAAGCTCCTCTGTCTGTATTGTATAACCGTATAGAGGCTAAAATGCAGAATAGAGTTAGCAATTTGAACCTCTTTGGAGGACCAAAGAGATAAAGTAGGGGGAGTGTGTAGCACTGACATTCTTGTATATTGATGTGTGTTTGCATACTTTAATACAACGTCTATGGACATTGCTATGTTTAAGTATTTGGAGCCATCTAGTGACCAAATACTGGTAATGCAGAGAGATGTTTTGTTTAGTATTTTGGTTGCCTTGGAGACGAGGAGAGACCCAAATACTGGTAATGCAGAGAGATGTTTGGTGGAGGGTTTTGGTTGCCTTGGAGACAAGGGGAGACAGGAGTGTAAACAAAAAGCCTTCTGGATGCTGATGCCGAGCTGCTGGGGAGCGAAGGCTGAGCTCGAAGAGCTAGAGGACAGTGGCCGGATTGCAGAGACCGAGAGACACTCATCCGAGCATCGGAGAACCGGATCCATCCAGCGGAGCTGAACAGAGCTGACGGAGAAGCAAGTTGCAGTCACAGGACCCTGAACAAAAGTTACTACCCGGAGCTCCGATCCAGTGGGTGAGCGGGTCACGACCCACAGTTTGCTAAGTTTACACGCAGTTAGACTCATATACAGGCCTCACTGGGATTTATAGTTCCACAGAGGAACTTAAACTGAGAAGGCTTGAGGCCTATCTAATTTGACGTTTCAAGCGATTTTAAAATAGTTGTTGCAGTTACACCAGGAGCATTTTCACTTCAATTTGACTCATCAAAACTGTGGATTACAAATCACTTTAGCTAGCGAAGAAAGAAGATCCAAGACCAAGTACTTTAAGTGAGATCTCACGCATAGCTAATAAAGTAGGGGGAGCTCCCAGGTATAAAATATTTATGTATACTGTTTTCAAATAGCTTATGTTTAAATCAATTGTGCTGTCGTCTTACGTTGGGATGACAGCACAATTACTGTAATCACTTCTTTGCATATTTCACAGTAAAATATATCTCTGGTTAAGTATCCAGTTGTTGTGGCGTACTGTTTTTCTCACTCCAAGTGCAGTCAGTGGATCCTGGGGTTATAATACAGGTATTTTGTATTGTCTTACATTGTATTGTATTGTATTGCATTGCATCACAGCTGTGCCAAGGGGATTGAGCCAAGTTAGTGGGGTTTATTGGTAGAGTGCAGGCCCAAATTAAACCAGCAGCTCCTTCGGGGGTCAGTGCTACAAACATAATTAACAGGGATTCCATTGCTCCCAGTCTCTATTACCCAGAGCAAACACGTATCATAGAAAGGACAAGTGGACGAGAACACACAGGGGAGAAAAAAAAGGACAGAAGGAGAACCCCCCCCCCCCCCCGAAAAAATAAAAAACAGAACCCCCTACTCCCTACCCTCCCCCTCCCTACTATCTAAGGGCTCCACAGAAGGTTTTTTAATTATGGCCTCCCGGGGGCTTCTAAAGCTATTCTGCTTTATTCACACAATCTCTAATCAAACTGATTCCTTAAGTGTTAACCTATTAAGGGGCCAAGGTTGAGCACAGCTGCCCCAGGCCTGAGCATTCCAAGCAAATTCCACCTATTTTATACATCATATCTTACTAATAGCCTATATCTCAATACAGCTCAATAAGGCTCTTAGCAGGAGAGAGAGAGGAGAGGAAATCTTTATTCTTTATTACATATAAATGTCCCCAATATCCCTCATTCTTATCTCGTCCCCCAGTTGCCCTCCTTCCCCCCTTCCCCTCCCCCTTCCCATTTCTCCCTTCCTACTCTTTCCTCTTCTTTCTTCCTCTCACCAGAGTCTCAATACATATCCATATATCTTTATATATACACCCATATATTATACATCATACATATACATCATACATTTTAATATTGCACATCTTATTACCTATTTTGCCTTCTATATTTCCTATCTGTCCTCCCTTCTTTCTAATATTATAAGATAACCTCGTAAAAAAAAAAAAAAACAGCACATACGTGATTGACAACCTCAGCTGTGCATGTTTCCCTATGAGATGAGATGAGATGTGTCCTTTCCCCCCAATCACATCTCAGGTTATATTCAGCTCACATTTCTGTGCTCTGCAGTGTGTCACGTCAGATTCCCACCCTGCCTTCTTAAGCTGTGTAAATTCTGTATTTTGAACCGCTGTAGAGAAGAGAGTGCTGCAGATAAAGAGGTGCAACGTATGCACCTTGTAGGAAGATTTGTTTCACCTCTGTGTATCACCTGAGACTAATCATTTAAGTTGGTAAATATAACAGTTTACAACCAGTTTAAGTGTAGTTTAGGCATTTAAGAAGACAATTTAGCACAGTGGTTATAGTTGTATTATACATATTTTTTTTTTTTTTTTAGGTAAATACAATCCAAGGTGACATGCCAGAATTGGAACATGCAAACTGCCATTGTTATTTGTCTTTAAAGGTGGATGTACCAAGCTTGTTATCGCTATGTTTGCTATCCTTGCTTTAACTCTTTCATGATCAGAGTTGGATCTTTCATGACCAAAGCTGGTGGCAAGACTGGACACAGATGATAGGAAATCTTATACTCTACATTGTGACATAAAAAAAAAATGGGGGTTTACATCCACTTTAAATACAATGGCCCAGATTCTTAAAGCACTTACGCCAACGTATCTTTCTATACGCCGCGTAAGTGCACTGATGCGCCGTCGTATCTATGCGCCTGATTCTTAAAGCTAGATACGCCTGAATTGTGGCTTCATCCGACCGACGTAAGTTTCCTATGCCGTCGGAGCCTGGGCGCATATTTAGGCTGGCTGCAAAGGGCGCTTCCATTGATTTACGCGTTGAATATGCGAATGACCGAGATACGCCGATTCACGAACGTACTTGCGCCCGTCGCTGTAATCTACGCCGTTTACGTAAGGCGTACGTCCGGTGTAAAGTTATTCCATATAAAGCAGGTGTAAGTCATGTTAGGGTACGGACCAGGGAACAGCCATCGTATTTTACGTCATTTACGTAAGTCGTGCGTGAATGGGGCTGGGCGTAGGTTACGTTCACGTCATAGGCATTGAGCCGTCGTATCTTAGGGAGTAAATTTGACGTGATTGTGAGCATGCACGCACATGCGCCGTTCGTTCAGCCCATCATTTGCATGGGGTCAAGCTTCATATAAATTGATCACGCCCACTTCCTTCCTACTTTGAATTAGGCGGGCTTACGCCGGACAATTTACGTTACGGCGGCGCAACGTTGGGCACGAGTGCTTTGTGAATACTGTTCTTGCCTCTTAATGTTACGTCGGCATAGCACATATGAGATGCGCTACACCCGCACAAATATACGCCGATCTATGTGAATCCGGGCCTAAGTGCATAGACTATTAACTTATCTAACAGGATATATATATATATATATATATATATATATATCATGTATAGTATGTAGCTTCATAAACATAAATTTATTATGAAATTGTACAAAAAATGTTAATCAGCAATGTATAATATACTGGAAAGATCATAGGCTCCACCTGAAAGTAAAAGTATAAAGCGACACATTAGAGCACAATGCTTTGTGCTTTACAATGCTTGTATCCTTGACTGTCACCGTGCAGGTAATTATAATAAGATATATAAAAAAAAAAAAACATCTCTCCAGAGTACTTAATGTTTAGAAAACATATATTATAAACTCCTGGAGATTGTATTGTCTCATATGTTGTTAGACTCATAAATAATGAATTGCCTCCAATAGCAAATGTCAAAGTATTGGAACTGATTGTTCTCAAAAACAAACAGTGTGGTTGCTGCTCATGCAGATTTTCTACTTAAATGATTAGAAATGGCACGCACCATACAATACGTTTCAAAGTGATTGTCACCTAAAGTTGCATGCAAAAAAAGCACTGAAGCTACTTAGCGTTTTAAACCCCTCAGGTGAATGCCAAAACAAGTAATATATGGAATGTAGGATATCCATCCAAGGCAAAAGAAACCTCAATAGGTAAATTAGTCAGGTCAGAATGCATTGCAAAGATGATCTATGCAACACATTTATGTCATGCAAATATTTGTGTAGAGCCACAACATTTAAATGTAATAAGACCTAGCGTTGTGCTTATCTCTATAATTTAATGTGTACGGGTCTCGGCAACAAAACTCATCCAAATGGATGTCAACTAGAAACATATTGGCTTGGATTCTTAAAGCACTTACGCTGACGTATCTTTATATACGCCGCGTAAGTGCACAGATGCGCCGTCGTATCTATGCGCCTGATTCTTAATGCTAGATACGCCTGAAATGTGGCTTCATCCGACCGACGTAAGTTTCCTACACCGTCGGAGCCTGGGCGCATATTTACGCTGGCCACAAGGGGCGCTTCTATTGATTTACGTGTTGAATATGCAAATGACTGAGATACGCCGATTCTCGAACGTACTTGCGCCCGTCGCAGTAGTATACGCTGTTTACGTAAGGCATACGTCCGGCGTAAAGTTATTCCACATATAGGAGGCACATCCCATGCAAAGGTATGGACGACGGAACAGCCGTCGTATTTTACATTGTTAACGTAAGTCGTACGTGAATGGGGCTGGGCGTAGGTTACGTTCACATCGTAGGCATTGAGCCGTCGTATCTTAGGGAGTATATTCAACGTGATTCTGAGCATGCGCGCGCATGCGCCGTTCGTTCGGCCCATTATTTGCATGTGGTCAAGCTTCATTTAAATGGATCATGCCCACTTCCTACCTATTTTGAATTAGGCGGGCTTACTGTACAATAACATGCTCAAGCCAGGAGCTAAAACCCTCAAATAGGAAGAATGGCAAACAATGATCCTGTAATGCAGTACCACAAAAATCTGGCCAAAGATATATCCACAAATTATTTAAAAAAAATCAGGCAACCAAAACCAAAAAGCACCTTAACCTATTAATTATAAATTTAGCACCCAGTTTTTAAGTCAAATAAATAACCTTTATAATAGCCTGATTAGAAAGCCTCAATTTCTAGGCGCAGTCCTCAATCTTAGAAACCTGTCCATATATATAAAATGTCCCCAAATGTGTCCCTGTGTTAAAAAATGTCCCAGGTCTGAAAGCTGTCATATTCTAACTGGGGCACTGCGCAAACCTTATTGGTTTCCTGGAATAGAGGAGGAAAAGGGATGAGCTCACTACCTGTCTCCAGGTTTTATTACATCAGCGTATTAGGAAAAGTCTAAATTTCTTGACTTTGTGGACTTGTCTGGAAGGAGGATTTAGGGGAAGACGATTTGTGTTAGAAGGGGGAATTGAGGTGCATAGGGATATGTGCTGAGAAAGGGAGAAGGAATATTTGTTTTGGGGCGGAACTGTTCTGGGAGGGGCCGGGATGATTTTTGTTGTTTTGAGCATAAATATTACTGCTGGATCTTTTTTGGGAAGGGAGGAAGTGGGGCTTTTTGCTGAAAGGGTAAAGTGGGGGAGAGTACCCAGCGGTGTCCCAGGTCTTTTACAATCTTATAGTATGTACTACAAAAATTTGCTCTGCGTTGCTAAGGTGTTTGGCTTTGGCTTACGCCTTGCTCTGGACCTGGGCATACTGGGCCAGATTCACATAGAACTACGTTGCTCCTGGGCAGCATAATGTATGTGATTTACGTTACACCACCGCAGGTTTACAGCGTAAGTGCCTGATTCTCAGAACTCTTACCTGTAAACTTGCGGCAGTGTATCGTAAATGCGCTCGGCGCAAGCCCGCCCAATTCAAATGGGGCGGGCACCATTTAAATTAGGCGCGTTCCCGCGCCAAATGTACTGCGTATGCTCCGTTGGGTAAATTACCCGACGTGCATTGCGCTAAATGACGTCGCACGGACGTCATTTGTTTTGACGTTAATGTAAATGGCGTTCAGCGCCATTCACGGATGACTTACGCAAACGACGTTGTTTTTTAATTTTCGACACGGGAACGACGGCCATACTTAACATGGCTTAGGACAACTAGGGCTCAGCCCTAATTTTATGCGGCGTAACACGACGGAAACGACGTAAAGTTAGATCAACAGGCAGCGCGGACGTTCGGGGATCGCCGTAACTATTCATTTGCATATTCTACGCCGACCGCAATGGCCTCGCCACCTAGCAGCCGGCCTAGAATTGCATCCTTAAGATCCGACAGTGTAATTCAATTACACCTGTCGGATCTTAGGGCTAGCTATGCGTAACTGATTCTATGAATCAGCCGCATAGTTAGGACGGCCCTAACACAGAGATACGATGGCGTATCAGGAGATACGCCGTCGTATCTCTTTTGTGAATCTGGCCCAGAGTTCCTTATCTCAAACACTTCATAAAGTTTTGGAGCCATTACTGACTACACTAGCTAGGTTTATTCTCTAGGCCATGCTGACTTATACAGCATTATTATGCTTCAGACATAATTATACTGAAATCTTCTAGTAAAATATATTGACTTTCATTATATTACTGCTTTGGTATTTATAAAATGAAGAAAATACAGTCACTATACTCTAGTACACAATCTACTGTAGGCAATAATTGGTTGCTAGAGGAAAAGACAATGCAACTTTGGGAGTTTTGAGTGACAGAGCCTCTGTTAAGTAATGTAAAAGCTAACATAACATATTGATGATTTTGAGAAATATTTCCCTTGAAATAACATTCCTTTACATGAAAATAAATTTCAACCTTTTATTTTTCTGTTGCTTACTATAGCATTTTTATATTTTCTGATTAATCATTCCTTGATATGGTCTGCAGAGTGTTGGAATTATTTTAATCACACAACAAGCTATACACCTTGAAGCAACACCCACCTTTTTGACCAGACCTCCTAGTGTTTGGCAGGAGGCATACTATGTGCACCACATTTTTCTTCCTCTCAGCTTCAAGATGTCTCTCCTAACTATGCATGCATATCTTATTTGAAATCTGTTTACTTTGTCCTTACAACCTGAATGTCTGCCTCTGTTTCAAACATTTGTGGTCAATTGTATGTGGGTGTGTTAAAAATGGTGGAGTGATTTTGTAGGTGGCTAAAAATTGGGGTACAACTTTGAGGGTGTTGTTATAAGAGGCCATGGTCAGTAGGGTGTTCTTACATTATAATAAAGATTATAAACTGAATGTGTACACTTTTTTCCCTAGAGGAATATTCATACCAAAAAAGAAGGTGAGAGAAGATATGTCATCATTCAAACCCAGGAAACATTTGGCCCATATTTTATAAAACCATATACTCTCATGTTGGAGTAGTAAGTCCCCACCTCGCAGATTTCTATGTATTCTATCGATAAGTGTTTTCTTATGATCATTACAGCATTGTATGCTACAAAGGATCTCCTGGTGCTTCTTCTGGAAAGTGGTCAGGAATATGAACTATAGAAGAACATACAATTTCCAGCTTTGTCCTCCTAACTTCTAAATCTAAAGGGGATCTTCGCGATCCAGATATCATTAAATACTATTATGCAGCTCACCTGTGATAATTGACCTCCTCTGGTTGACTTTGCACAGAAACAGAATCAAATTGCATTTATCCTACACATTCATGTTGCCTGATCTGAACTACTTCAGAAAAAGCCCTTCATAGCTACAATGACATTTACTATTTTGGAAAGCCTGAAAATGTAAATTTAAACTGGTTTAATCATGCTCTTCTTTAAAGCGGAGGTCCACACAAAAATGGAACCTCTGCTTTTTGGACCCCTCCAGTGTCACATATGGCACCTTTCAGAGGGGAGGGGGGTGCAGATACCTGTATAATACAGGTATTTGCACCCACTTCCGGGCATAGACCCATTGCAGGGGTTACGCCACTTCCCGTCACCCCCCGCTGTCTTCTGGGAAACACATAGGTCCCAGATTACAGCAGGGACCAGTGAGGATGCGCAGTAAGGAACCGGGAAGTAAAGCCGCAATGCTTCACTTCCTGATTCTCTCACCGAGGAGGGTGGCGGGGCAGCCGAGAGCTGAGCGATTGATCGGCTTCAGCTGTCGACATCGCGGGCACCCTGGACAGGTAAGTTATTAAAAGTCAGCAGCTGCAGTAGTTATAGCTAGGCTTTTAATATTTTTTTTTAGGCGGACCTCCGTCTTAAGCAATGTACTGTTCAATCCAGAAATACTTGGTACATACATACAAATGCAACCCTAGATTCAAGCAGGTATGTTCCATTTGTGACACCTTGTAAATCCAGTGACATGTAAATATCATTATGGAGCTGCAAACCCAGAAGACCGCTATGCCTAGGCAATCCTTCTGTTTCTACCTTCAATATAGACATTTCTTCTCTGTCTTGCAGCCCTCCTTGAGCTTAGAATGACCTACATAATTTAAGCATATCTGTGCTCAAGGTTAATTTTAACTACAATTAATCTTTAAGACAGTGTTTGAAGTTCCCTTAACAGGAAAAAGTGGCAACACAATAACCATAATGGGTCAAAATTTGGGATACAGCTTCTAATCCATCTCTATGTGTAGCGTATAAGGAAAACATTTATAAGGGCCTTTATGTTCTGGTATTAGACTCCTGAAGTTCTTCATCTTTATAATCCACTGTTGCCGGAATTTTGCTGGATATTCTAAAGAAGCAAAAGTATGCTAATCCATATTTGTGTGGCAATGCATTTGTATGCAGCCTTATTGGATCTCCGTTGAGTAGATCTTTGAACAGCTATTGAATTACTGCCTACCTATGGATCCTTTCCATTATCTCCTTGGCCACCTTACCCAGGTATTTCCAAAAAGTCTAAAAAAAATTGTCTGCACAGACCTTGACTGTAGCCAGGAGATTTATCCTTCAATTTTAGAGGATGACTGAGATCACTTTCTAGTCCCCGCTACTTAGTTCCATTGCAGAGATTAGAAACATGGAACACCTCACAGTAATATTTAGAGGTTTTATGGATTTTTTCAATAAGATATAGACTTCTTGAGATGTATCCTCTTTTGGTAAATCACCCTTATGTATTACTTCTCCCTTGTTTTACCCCCTGCTATTTTCTTATTACAGGCAGAACAATTTCTGCTTATTAATTTACTTAGTCATTATGGTGCACCTTTTCATCTATACTATGTTTTCTCTTAACATTACTGTTAGCTGTTATTAAAAACCTGGTGTTCTTTCTTTCTTTGGTTAACCCATGCCTGTCCATAGATATATTTTGTAACAGCAGTAAATGTTTTCTCTTGATTTCATTTGTACACCTATCTATAGTAAAATTACTAAGGCACTTTCACACATGGTGGATTTTGTTCTGATCAACAGGGGACGCACTCACTGATCCCTTCAGAGCATAATGGGCAGATGACAGGTCCATGTCTGCTCAGTTGTATAGATAAATCAGTTAAGTTGAGTAAGTTGAATTCATGTTTGTGGGTGTGGAGGGGAAAAGTGAATATCAAGGGGAGTGTGGTACCCATGACCAATGTGATAAAAGTTGGGACTCTTTATTAGTGGTATTTGAAAAAAATTGATAATCTAAGCGATTAATGTAAAGCAGAAACTTGTTTTGTATCAAGTGCTAGTGTTGAAGGAGGAGCTGTGCAGAATGTTACATTTTTAGTGTAACGACAAACTAAACTTATATTGTTTAAAATAATTATGGCAAAAATACTTTTTACGGTCTCATAAGAAACTATTTCTGTTGCTATACATGCATATTATGGAAGGACTTGGTAGTATCCACCTTTTCTTGATCAAAAAATTAAAACATCAAAAAATTGACATGCCTCTTACTAAATACCTTGGACTGTCTACTTTCAAAAAAGGGGTCATTTTGAGGGAGTATACTTTCATCTTAAGGCCCCAAGGAATTAGATAAGCAGTAAGTACATCAGGACTGATCAATTAAATAAATATATATTATACCCGGTATACACTAAAACTTTTACACAGACTAAATAATAAACACCTTTTTTTTATTATGTTTACCATAGAAATGTAGCAAAATACATGTTGGCCTAAATGTATAAAGAAAGATTATTTATTTGCAAGATTTTATAACAGAAAGTAAGAAAAGCATGTTTTTCCTTTTCAAAATTATCAGTCTTTTTTGGCTTATAGTCCCTTGAAAAAGTATTCATACCCATTGAAGTTTTTCACATTTTGTCATGTTACAACCAAAAACTTAAATGTATATTATTTGGATTTTATGTAATAGACTAACACAAAGTGCCACATATTTGTGATGTGGAAGGTGAATGATAAATACTTTTCAAAATATTTTACAAATATTTTACAAATAAATATCTGAAACATGTGGTGTGCATTTGTATTCATCCCCCTTTACTCTGATACCCCTAACTAAAATCTAGTGGAACCAATTGCCTTCAGAAGTCACCTAATTAGTAAATAGAGTGTATAATTTAATCTCAGTATAAATACAGCTGTTCTGTGAAGCCCTCATGAGTTTATTAGAGAACCTTAGTGAACAAACAGCATCATGAAAGACAAGGAACCCACCAGACGGGTCAGGGATAAAGTTGTGGAGAATTTTAAAGCAGGGTTAGGTTATAAAAAAAATATCCCAAGCTTTGAACATCTCACGGAGCACTGTTCAATCCATCATCCAAAAAAGACAAAGAATATGGCACAACTAAAAACCTACCAAGACATGGCCATCCACCTAAACTGACAGGCCGGGCAAGGAGAGCATGGTAACTCTGGAGGAGCTGCACAGATCCACAGCTCAGGTGGGATAATCTGTCCACAGGATAACTATTATGCTGCGTACACACGATAATTTTTCGGCATTTTCAAAAACGTTATTTAAAATGATCGTGTGTGGGCTACACATAATTTTTCAGGTTCTGAAAAACGACAATTTTTTTTTTGAACATGCTGCATTTTTAAACGTTGTTTTAAACAATGTCATTTTTCGGGTTGTAAAAAATTATCGTGTGTGGGCTAAAACGACGTAAAAAACACGCGCATGCTCAGAAGCAAGTTATGAGACAGGAGCGCTCGTTCTGGTAAAACTACCATTCATAATGGAGTAAGCACATTCATCACGCTGTAACAGACAGAAAAGCGCGAATCGTCTTTTACTAACACAGAATCAGCTAAAGCAGCCCAAAAGCGAATGGAACTTCCCCTTTATAGTTCCATTATAGTTATAGATAGTTTTAAAAACGATGGTGTGTAGGCAACGTCGTTTTAATGATGAAGTTGGGAAAACGTCGTTTTTTGGACATGCTGAAAAACAATGTTTTTTTTTCATGCTGAAAAATGATCGTGTGTACGCGGCATCAGTCGTGCACTCCACAAATTTTATGGAAGAGTGGCAAGAAGAAAGCCATTGTTGAAAGAAAGCCATAAGAAGTCCCACTTGCAGTTTGCGAGAAGCCATGTGGGAGACACATCAAACATGTAAAAGAAGGTGCTCTGGTCAGATGAAACCAAAATTGAACTTTTTGTCCTAAAAGCAAAACGCTGTGCGTGGCAAAAAACTAACACTGCATATCACCCTGAACACACATCCCCACCATGGAACATGGTGGTGGCAGCGTCATGTTGAGGGGATGCTCTTCTTCAGCAGGGTCAGGGAAGCTGAGTTGATGGGAAGATGGATGGAGCCAAATACAGGGCAATCTTGGAAGAAAACCTGTTAGAGTGCAAAAGACTTGAGACTGGGGCGGAGGTTCACCTTTCAGCAGGACAACGACCATAAACATACAGCCAGAGCTACAATAGAATGGTTCAGAATAAAGCATATGTATGTGTTAGAATGTCCAGTCAAAGTCCAGACCTACATCCAATTGAGAATCTGCAGCAAGACTTGAAAATTGCTGTTCACAGACGCTCTCCATCCAATCTGACAGAGCTTGAGATATTTTGCAAAGAAGAATGGGCAAAAAATTCACTCTGTAGATGTGCAAAGCTGGTAGAGACATCATCAAAAAGAGTAATGCCACGTACACACAATCATTTTTCAGCATGAAAAAAAAACATTGTTTTTCAGCATGTCGAAAAAACGACGTTTTCCCAACTTCATCATTAAAACGATGTTGCCTACACACCATCGTTTTAAAAAATGATCTAGCAAAGCGCGGTGACGTACAACACGTACGACGGCACTATAAAGGGGAAGTTCCATTCGCCTTTGGGCTGCTTTAGCTGATTCCGTGTTAGTAAAAGACGATTCGCGTTTTTCTGTTACAGCGTGATGAATGTGCTTACTCCATTATGAACGGTAGTTTTACCAGAACGAGCGCTCCCGTCTCATAACTTGCTTCTGAGCATGCGCAGGTTTTTTACGTCGTTTTAGCCCACACACGATCATTTTTTACAACCTGAAAAACGACATTGTTTAAAACAACGTTAAAAAATGCAGCATGTTCGGAAAAAAAATGCGTTTTTCAGAAACTGGAAAATGATGTGAAGCCCACACAAGATCATTTTAAATGACATTTTTGAAAAACAATGTTTTTTTCATGCCGAAAAAATGATCGTGTGTACGCGGCATAAGACTTGCAGCTGTAATTGCAGGGAAAGGTGGTTCTACGAAGTATTGATTCAGGGTGGCTGAATACAAATGCATGCCACTTCACAATTATGTGCCACTGTTGGTCTATCACAAAAATCCCAATAAAATACATTCAGGTTTTTGGATGTAACATGAACATTTTCAAGGGGGTGAATACATTTTCTAGGCAATAAAGAAAATAACCCAGTGGTGGTTAAAGACCACCTAAGGACAGTTCTATCTTACGCAAAAAAAAAAAAAAGTTATTTGGTTACAGTGTTGCATGACTGAGTAATTGTTATTCAAACTGTGACAGCACTGAAATCTGAACATTGGCATAGGCAGGAAGGGGGTAAAAATGTCCATAATTGTGATGGTTAAACACTGGTCATGGTGCTCTAATTTGGTGTTTTTCAGTATGGTCTGGATTTTTCCATACCAAAATCACGTTGACACATGCATGAGGCTTTTTTTCATCATCTAAAGGTAATGTCCGTATAAGCAACACATACACCTTTTTTCTATTGAGAGAAATCACTTCAAGTACTTTGACATGTTCTACTATACAGGAGTCTAACATGACATATGACAATTCACAACCTAGGTGTTTATAATACTGTACATATTTCTGAACTAAGAGTCCTCAGTACCTTGAGAAATATTTTTCATTTAATATCTTGTTATAACTACTTGCATGGTGACATTCAAGGATATAAGCATTCTAAGTGGTGCTTTATACTTGGAACTGTAAGATCAGTTAACATTCTCAACACATATTTTACATTGCTTGTAAACAGTTTCACTATAATTGGATGTATCCAGTGGATTCAAACATCCAATTTCATCATAATGAGATGTAAGACTCCCTACCTTCAATCTACATTTCTGTCTTCATTTGTAGGGCATTCAAATACAGTTACATGTTAACATATTTCTCAGGGCCATAGTTCTACATAAAGACAATGGATAACTCTGTGTTTTTTGATTAAAAAAATATGTTGGCGCTTTCATCCACTAGCTCATTTTAACTGTTGTTTTGCTGACATTTATTAAGTTCAAGAGCATATTGCTATCACATTTTACAGTTTTTTGTTCTTTTCTTATCTTATTTAAAGTATTTCTTATAGTTAATCATTAAGTGTCATGTTATTAATAATGCTACCCAGTTTTTGCCAAGCACATATTTTAATCTTGGAACAGCCATTCAAGTATGAATATTGCTGCACAAATTTTAAGTGGGTTGTTCATCTACAAGGCTCGTACCTGGATCTAAATGAGCATAGCTTCTATGAATCATGTCAGAAATTCATTAATATGTTGAACACTAATGATTTCAATATCCATCTCACATCCCACATCTCTAATAAACAGGTGGAATTCTTGTATTTACAGCTCAGTTTCACTCCTATCTGCCAGATGTCATCAGGGCTTTACAGAAAGCCAATGGCATTTACTTACGTTTTGCATTTCATTTGCTTTCATTTATCTTTTGTTAATAACAACATAATTATAATATTGTTTTCAAGAATGTGTAGGAATTTTAAACAGTATACAGATTTTCTAAATGTATTTTAAAGATATCTAAAATTAGTTTAAATTACAAAACACAATGAAACAGTCCATGATGCCTATTTTATACCATTGTCCTACCATAGGTTTACCTCACATGACACCAATGTGTCGATGGATGCAGGCAAAGCCAACTTTTCATATTGGAGACATGATAGCAAAGGTTATCACATCAAAACCCTTCCATAATTGCAAGATGGCTTGAATATTTGAAAGGGAATTTGTGCCATAGCTATTTTGTTAGGCTCGTACAGTCCAGCCGCTTGTAGCCTCCATCTGACTTTTTTTGTCGGAAGTCCAAGGACCTTAGATAGAGAAATTTGTGTTCGAGTGATACTGCGCTGGTCTAAAAAAATTTTGTGAAAATTAAATTGATTTAAATAGTAACACAATGTAAATAAACGAATATATATAATTGCTGCTGCAGCAAAAAAATGTTGGATAAACATCAAGTGCAAATAAAAATAAAATTAAGCTGCGCTGCTGTGGTATGACTTAAATACAGTTTCTATCCCAATTGTAACACAAAATTAGAGATATAACCGTATATATATACAAACAATGAAAATAAAGTGACTTAGTGCACACAATAAAGTGCAATCAGTATTGAACAAAAGTCCCAAAGAAATTTCAACAAAACTCCAAATTCTTGTGCGGACATGAATGCCAGAAAGAAAGGTGCTGAAAGTAGTGTCCAAGTAGCAGGATAGATGAGAAAGCCACCACCTCCTATCTATATCCTGCTTACCGGATGGGATGGATCCCTATAATAAGGAATCAAATGCGCTTGTGGCTCTACAGCCCAGATGGCAATCAATCGATCCAGCAAGCGAAGGGTCCTCACTTCTTAATTTGCAATCTAGCTTTCCCCTTATGTTCACATTACCGCTCTCCAGCAAGTCACCATGTAGATATCCAAAAGGAAAAAAGAATCGACATAGAGCAGTATTGCAAACAAAGCTGATTTAATAAGAAAATGTCAGTTTCACTCACATTTAGTAGAATAACAGTAAGCGTTTAAATGTCTCTAGCCGGCCGGCTTTCTCGTATCGCTCGCTCCTTCCGGATGGCGATGAGGTACACACAATAGTGGCGTCAGCACGCCGCTCCTCCCTACGCCGTTTCGTCCTATCGTGGACTTCTTCCAGGGGCACGAGCGGCGTGCTGACTCGCCACTTGATATTCGTTAGCAACGCCCTAGGTCCGCCCAGTTCTGACATCATGTGACCTGGCGTGCCGATCCGCCATCTTGGAATCGGGATCGCTTGCCCTTATTAGTGTTATCACATAATAAGGGTACGGAGAGATGTGTATTAAGTAAATTTTCTGCTGGGATTCAAATGCGAGCCACAAGGAATAGACAAACAAGGGTGGCAATGTCCATAACCAGAAACTCGAATAACCCTCCCAAATCAGTACATCATTCTCCGAATTTAATAATATCTCAGCATATCCATATTGAAGGTTCAGAGCTTATATTTACATAAGTTAAACATGTATATGTAAAATAAAATTAAACATGGTACCCAGAAGTCTCAGATGGCAGGTCAGTCCCCAAAAGGGAGATCTGGAACTTGAAGAATGGTTCCGGTATTTCAATGAGGCTGGAGTCAGTTTCCTCAAGTTTCTTTTATCTAGGAAAAATAGCAAACTTACTAGATTGGATAGTGAGATCAAAATCCTTAAAGAAACCATGTCACCCCATAAAGAGGGAGAAGAATATAAGGACAGATCCTCCAACCTATTAAAAATCCTAGATAAAGAGGAGAAAGAACAGAAAATCAAAAAGAGAAAGAAATACAACAGGGACTATGGAGATTATCAGGCCAGCTTGGTTTTCGAGTGGCAAAAAAAATTACAGGCAGATGAACAAACTGATACCCACTCAAGAATGGAAGCCATAGTACAGGGTGGAGATATACCTTCAGAGGTCACTATTGTCCCACATAATTCTTGGACACGCAATGAAACAGGAAAAACCCCTAAAAAGAATAAAACCGGTAAAAAAGGCAAAAAGGTATCTCACCAATCCCCTAATAGGACTTTAGGCCCTAAAGCCTATTATCATCAACAAGGACAGAATTCTGGTCGAACAAAAATGTCTCAAGCAACCAATGGGGGTAATAATGATCGAAATGCTAGTTTGCAGCATTCGGGTCAATACCAACATTATACGGATTCACCCAGAAGAGAAAGAGGTCCCATAAGAAACCATAATGAAAATAATTACCTTGGACCACATCCTGAACAGAGAATGTATCACAACATTCGACATTACTCAGACAGAGGAAGGGATGACTATGAGTATGATAGTGAAACGGATACGAGGAACCGTTTTTTCCCTCTGAGAGATAGAGATGGACCAAGATCACATGGAATTGATGACTACGAAAGAGCTAGTCAGGTTCAAGAACTATATAGACAAGGCCCCTCAAGAGCCTTCCCGTCAGGTCAATATGACAATACCTCTAGGGACAATTGGGGTTTTCCCAGGTCAAATCAAGGCGTAAAGAGGCAGGTAGAAGACAAAGAGGGTGCAGAGGGGGGGGGGTCTAAGTCCCAAAAAAGCAAGGATGTGAGTGATGCAGGCATTTATAATTTGAGTTCTCATGTTCTGACTCAATCGGAAAAAATACTACTCAATAAGGGACTCAAATTTGCACCTCCTAAGAAATTAAACAAATTCCAGACATACATGGATATTCACCAGTATGTAAGACGTGTCAATATCAAACGCTATTTTGCAGGCCTACCAACTTCTAACAGAATAGAGACACAGCAGGTCAATACTCATTCTGGCCTTGCTAATGCCTCTACCTGGAATCCCCCTGGAACTCTGGCACCACCTCTAAGGGTGTTCCGAGATGTGGTGCTGAGGGACTTGGAGACTATCAAAGTGGCCAAGGATAGGATGGACCAAAGGTTGGTTGAAGGTTTGGACTCTCTGTGTTCTAATAAGGACATAGTCATTCGCCCTGCCGATAAGGGGGGGGGGGGATTGTCCTAATGGATCGAACAGTGTACATACAAGAAACCAACAAATTACTGGAGGACAGTGAGACATATGCACCATTATTGGGAAATCCGGTCATACAATATAAAAATACACTGGAAGTGCTAGTTAAGAAGGGTTCAGAATTGGGGATTCTTAACGAAAAGGAGCAATCCTTTTTGATCCCAAGAGCCCCAAGGGTCCCCATTTTATACTGTCTTCCGAAAATTCATAAGAGTCTGACTTGCCCCCCTGGACGCCCAATAGTCAGTGGCATAGACTCAGTGACGTCCAGGGTGGGCAAGTATATAGACTTTTTTCTCCAACCCCTTGTACATAAAATGCCTTCATACTTGAGGGACACCAAACAGGTGATCAATTTGCTTTCTCAAATACAGGTAGATGAGAACATCTGGATGGTGACAGCCGATGTCAATTCATTATATACCATTATTCCACATGATATGGGTATTTCGGCTGTAAAATATTATTTAGACACCCTCTCTGACCTTCCTCCCAACCAGAAGACCTTTCTTATAGAGCTTCTTGAGTACGCGGCTAGCCATAACTATTTTTGGTTCAATCATAACTACTATAGGCAAACACGTGGTGTCGCGATGGGTGCAAAATATGCGCCGAGTCTGGCCAATTTATTTATGGCCAAATGGGAGGAGGACGTCGTCTATAGTGGCCTGAACCCCCACATCAGGCTATGGGCCAGATATATTGATGACGTCCTCCTCCTATGGACAGGCACCAAACTCCAATTGGAAGAATTTATATCAGCCCTTAATGTCAACAATAGGGGAATACGTCTCACACATGAAGCGAGCCAGGAAACAATCAATTTTCTTGATCTAACAATAAGTAATGAAGAAGGCCAGCTCAAGACAAAAACGTTTTTCAAAAAAACTGATAGAAATTCATATATACCGATAGGGAGCTGCCACCATGATAATTGGTTGAAATCGGTTCCTAGGAGCCAATTTGTCAGAATGAGGAGGAACTGCACTACCCTGGATGATTATAATATTCAAGCCACCACCCTCAAAGATAGGCTATCTGAAAAGGGATATGACCCAGAAATCCTTGAAAATACTATGAAAGAGGTGGCCGACATAGATAGATCTCAGTTGTTGGAAACTGTCCCCAAGACCAATCAGGTAGGGCCTATTGTACCCTTTATCACTACCTATTCTACCCAACACTATATGATCAAGAAAATAATAAAGAGGCATTGGCATATATTAGGCAGTGATAGGATCTTAAAAACCTTTTTGCCTGCTAACCCTCGGGTAATTTTTAGGGGTGTACCATCTTTAAGAGACAGAGTTGCCCCTAATGTAGTAGACCCTCCTGATAAAAAAGTTTCATTCTTTCAGAGGGGTCTTACAGGATATCACCAATGTCGGAGATGTCAGGTTTGCACCCTCAATAAAATTAAAACGAAAAAAACTGAAAATTTTGTCTCCACCAGCACGTCCATGGGACATAAAATCGAGCCGTTTATTACATGTAGCTCAACGGGTATAGTTTACCTCTTGGAATGTCCATGTGGACAACAATACATAGGAAGGACCAAGCGATCCATGCAGGTACGATTAGGGGAGCATATTGCAAACATACGATCTGGTTACCCAAATCATTCTGTGTCACAACACTATGATCAGCACCATAACCGAAATCCGGAGGGCACCCTCTTCTTGGGTATAGACAAATTTGAATCCCATTGGAGGGGGAGTTCTCTAGTAAGGGAGCTGTCCAGACTTGAAATGTCTTGGATATATCGAGTTCGAACTTATGTCCCCTATGGATTAAATGTTGACACAGATGTTAACGCATTTATAGACAATGGTTAATTGAGAAATTGTGTGTGAATCAGATCTGACATCCTGGTAAACCTGGACTTCAAATTCAAACTTTACAAGGGGGATATAGATTTTTAACCTTTTTTACAGTCATATGACATTAAGGCCTACACGTTTTTATATAAGGTTATAATTTTGGAGGCATATAGAATATTTATTTGACACATTCGGTCTGCATTACTTACGCAAAATAAATGTGTGATGTATCCTCGGTGCAGACTAAATTGTCATATTTAAATTGTAAAATATATCTCTTTAAATTTTTTACTATTATTAACATTTTATTTTGTTATTTTAGATGGCCGTTCATTATTAATTTATATGAGGTTGGCTATAATTTTTAAGAATATGTTCCAATTATTCATTATTCAAAATGAATTGGAACTGAGATACACTGCCACCTACTGGCAAACAATCAATTTTAATGCATAGTCGTTTTTAACATAATTGAATTTATTAAAATAACTTTTAACTTCACATATATATATCTTGTTACATATACATGTTTAACTTATGTAAATATAAGCTCTGAACCTTCAATATGGATATGCTGAGATATTATTAAATTCGGAGAATGATGTACTGATTTGGGAGGGTTATTCGAGTTTCTGGTTATGGACATTGCCACCCTTGTTTGTCTATTCCTTGTGGCTCGCATTTGAATCCCAGCAGAAAATTTACTTAATACACATCTCTCCGTACCCTTATTATGTGATAACACTAATAAGGGCAAGCGATCCCGATTCCAAGATGGCGGATCGGCACGCCAGGTCACATGATGTCAGAACTGGGCGGACCTAGGGCGTTGCTAACGAATATCAAGTGGCGAGTCAGCACGCCGCTCGTGCCCCTGGAAGAAGTCCACGATAGGACGAAACGGCGTAGGGAGGAGCGGCGTGCTGACGCCACTATTGTGTGTACCTCATCGCCATCCGGAAGGAGCGAGCGATACGAGAAAGCCGGCCGGCTAGAGACATTTAAACGCTTACTGTTATTCTACTAAATGTGAGTGAAACTGACATTTTCTTATTAAATCAGCTTTGTTTGCAATACTGCTCTATGTCGATTCTTTTTTCCTTTTGGATATCTACATGGTGACTTGCTGGAGAGCGGTAATGTGAACATAAGGGGAAAGCTAGATTGCAAATTAAGAAGTGAGGACCCTTCGCTTGCTGGATCGATTGATTGCCATCTGGGCTGTAGAGCCACAAGCGCATTTGATTCCTTATTATAGGGATCCATCCCATCCGGTAAGCAGGATATAGATAGGAGGTGGTGGCTTTCTCATCTATCCTGCTACTTGGACACTACTTTCAGCACCTTTCTTTCTGGCATTCATGTCCGCACAAGAATTTGGAGTTTTGTTGAAATTTCTTTGGGACTTTTGTTCAATACTGATTGCACTTTATTGTGTGCACTAAGTCACTTTATTTTCATTGTTTGTATATATATACGGTTATATCTCTAATTTTGTGTTACAATTGGGATAGAAACTGTATTTAAGTCATACCACAGCAGCGCAGCTTAATTTTAATTTTATTTTTATTTTACCTTAGATAGAGAACCTGTTCTCTTTATTTCCGTTGCACAGTCAAAAGTCCGATCGTGTGTACGAGGCATAACAGAGACTTTTCATGACGTGAAAAATTAAATATTTTAAAATGGTCATTAAAAACCATTGTGTGTAGGCTCTAGAGCATTTTTAATTATGTGAAAATGGGCATTTTTCAAGTTGTCGTTTTTTCATGTCGTGAAAAACGGTCGTGTGTAGGCTTTAATGACGTGAAAAAAACGTGCATGCTCAGAAGCAAGTTATGAAATGGAGCGCTCGTTCTGGTAAAACTAGCGTTCGTAATGGAGAACCCTGTAATTCCCCTGGTCTACAGCAATAAGGGACACATCACATTGATAAAACCTATGACAAACCCTTACATATTTTTTTTTCAAATGATGGGAAGCATCATACAATGAGATTGGATTGCATTACATATTATGATGAGGTTTTGCACATAGAGATCTAAGGATTCACTGGTAAATTTGCCCAAAGATTATTTTAAGGCTATTTACCCAAGTGACATTCAATAACATTTGCATGACATGTCACAGCCACATTTACCCTATTTATGATAGAAGAAATGTGCATGGCTGAATATGGCCATTGGTAAACAGCTGTTGAATGTCACAAATATAATACAGTTTTTAGCCTGCATGTGCATTTGGCAACAGGAGCGCTCAACGCTTCTAAAATTGTGTTTTAACACAGTTTCAGCATCATTAAAATTAACTGTCACTTTTCTATGTTACCTTGCACTTCTTTTTGTAATGCAAACAGCCCAGAAAATCAAGTATGGGGTTGGGGCCCTTTCACACTGGGGCATTTTTCAAGCGCTTTAGCGTTAAAAAAAGCGCCTGTAAAACGCCTGAAAGAAGCTGCATCTGCAATCCCAATGTGAAAGCTCGAGTGCTTTCACACTAAAGCGCCTGAAAAACACCCCAGTGTGAAAGTGGTCTTAGCGTTAAAAAAAGCGCCTGAAAGAAGCTGCATCTGCAATCCCAATGTGAAAGCCTGAGTGCTTTCACACTGAGGCGCTGTGCTGGCAGGGCGTCAAAAAAAGTCCTGCATGCAGCTTCTTTGCAGCGCTTTAGGAGCGGTTAATACACCGCTCCTAAAGCCCCCTTCCCATTGAGGAAGCTTTTTTTAACGCCAAAGCGCCTGAAAAGCGCCTCAGTGTGAAAGGGGTCTTAGCAGCGCTTTACCAGCGTTTTTCGGGCGCTGGCAGTGTGAAAGGCCTCTGAAAGCACTTGGGCTTTCACATTGGGATTGCAGATGAGGCTTCTTTCAGGCGCTTTACAGGCTTTTTTTAAACGCCAAAGCGCCTAAAAAACGCCCGAAAAACGCCCCAGTGTGAAAGGGGTCTAAGGGTAAAACAAGTGTGCTGCTAAGTTTATACCAGCCCACATGCCTTTCGGCATCAGTAACTCTATCAAGAGGTTAAGCTGAAATCTCTGCATATATTATCATAGCAAATAATGTAAATATTTTAAAATAATTGCAGTGCACTAGTAACTCAAAATATGAGCTCACTGGAAACTCACTATACTAAATATTTTATTTTTAAACTTGACTCAATATTTGGTCCCTAGAGAAAGGATTTACTTGGAAGGTTGAAGCTATGTTTAAATAAATAATGACTGGAGGGCTGGTGAAAAACCAGGGTTTGGAAAATGGGAAGAGTAGGGTTGAAAACATGGCTAAAATAAATAAACCAAGGAACAGTGAATAGCACAGGTTAATGGGAAGGTAATTGGGGAAGGATTAACAAGAAACATTAAAGAACATGTTGCCTCAACAGTTTATATTACTGATATGTATCTGTTGTACCATTTACTTTTGTTAAAAACTATCCTGCACACTTATCCCAGTGTGGTCAGTTTTATGGCTGTGCTTGGGGCACAGCCTGCCTGTCCTCCAATGGTCAGACTTGTGCTGACACAACTCCCTCCCCCCTTCCCCCGCACAGCCATTCACTGCGAAGATTACTGTTCTGCTATTTCTTGACTCTCACCTAAAGCCCCCCTATGCTGAGAAAAGAGGTTTTGTGCTCACTTAAAAAAAGTGAATACGTTTATATATACAGTTGTGTTCATAAGTTTACATACCCTGGCAGAATTTATGATTTCTTCGCCATTTTTCAGAGAATATGAATGATAACACAAAAACTTTTCTTTAATTTTCTTTCACTCATGGTTAGTGTTTGGTTGAAGCCATTTATTATCAATCAACTGTGTTTACTCTTTTTAAATCTTAATGATGACAGAAACTAGCCAAATGGTCAGTATATATATATCACTAAAAATAGTGGCGCTATACCGTCGGATTTGCCGCTGGATTCGGCCGATAACGGTGCATTGCGGGCGACATTGCGCATTGCGGGCGGTATTGCAGCGGTTTCCCATTGTTTTAAATGGGAAGGAGCAGTGAAGGAGCGGTGAAAGAGCAGTATACATACTGCTCCTCTCACCACTCCAAAGATGCTGCTGACAGGGGATTTTTTTCTCTCCTGCCAGCGCATCGCCTCAGTGTGAGAGCCCTCTGGCTTTCACATTGAGAAGGCTGAGCAGGAGTTTTTCAGGCGGTATAGCAGCGCTATTTTTAGCGCTGTAACACATCCCCAGCAACTCATGTAGCCAGAGGTAAAAAACCCAGAAGGAAGACCAGGGGAATTACAGGGATTTTCTTTGTAATTACCTGCAGTTTACAACCGCTTTAAATATATACACAAGATTTAGTGTATTTTTTCAAGCTTTTTTTATCACATGAACAACTACTGTATACTGACCTTCACATTCTGCTAGAAATTTAAATTGTAGCAAGCAGACATGCCGTTATTTGCCGGCCATGCAATATGTAAATGTATACGCAAAACACATTCCATCTGTTTAAGTTTAACCCACAGATCAGTAAACAATTCACAGATAAAGACCATTATGATTTTAAAGCATAGATTTCAAACACTTCAAACTGTGACAAAAATTAATTTGAGGATCTATACCCATGAGGCACTGCGTTACAGAGTATTTATAAAAAAAAAAATCTCCTGGTTTAAATGTGCAGTCTATGGATTGCATCAATGAATGAAGATCCCTAAATGCAACACCTATAGTCCTCTTTAGCATTGTAGTAATATGTAATCCCTGCTCTTTTTAAATAAGCATTTTGTTTGATTAGTACAAAACAAAAATACACAGGTACCAATGTTCAGTTTACAAAACAGACCTACATCATTGGGTACAATAGCAAAAAAGCTTGTCATAATCCTCTTCCGCTATAGTTGGATTTATTCTGATAATTTAAAGATAAACCAACTTAGGTTTTATACATGCATGGAGGATAACAAATGCCCTGTCCACACCCTCCCCCTTCCTTCAATGTTATGCCAGACTTTACAATCTAACAATCACCTTCAAGGGTTGTGGCACCAAACCAAGAAACAAGTGATCCATAGACTTCACAAATTCCCCTTCAACTAGTCACATACCAAGATGTATACATAAGCTACTTAAAAAGGGGTTGTAAAGGTTCATTTTTTACTTTCTAAATAGGTTACTTTAAGCTAGTGCATTGTAGGTTCACTTACCTTTTCACTTACCTTTTCCTTTAATTTCCCTTCAAAAAAATGTTTTTTTTTCTTTGTCTGAATTTCTCACTTCCTGTTCCTCCTCAGTAAGCTGTTCAGTAAACTGTTCTGGCTGACTTTCCACTAGTCGGATGATGGGGGCAAGCTTACTGAGGAGAAACAGGAAGTGAGAAATTCAAACAAAGAAAAAAAACATTAAGAAGGGAAATCGAAGGAAAAGGTAAGTGAACCAACAATGCACTAGCTTAAAGGAACCAATTTAGAAAATAAAAGACAAACCTTTACAACCCCTTTAATCTCCTGTTCTGTAAATCTGGAGATTAAACTTTTTTCTACATCTGAACATAAAGGGTTTGGAGGAAAAGGGTTGACATGTCCAGCTATTTAAAATTGAAAAAAATTATAGAAAAAAATATACTTATTTGAAAAAAAAATTTTTGGAGGGAAATGTTTATTGTTTATTAGGTAAACAAAAACAAGCAAATCCAAATGCAAAGAGGTTACCAAAGGAGTATGGCATGCTCTCTTTGTAAATGAACCTTCAGTTAGCTTAGTGAATAAAGTTAAGCTGTGTTAACTTCAATCATCCGATCATGTTCAAGTACACAGTATGTTCCTTTAGTAGCTCAACCCCAATATATTAAATTAGCTTTTGCCAATTTGCATTTCGAATTATTTTCACAATTTGCAAATTATGAAACTATATACTATTTGAACAAAGGAGCTAATAAAACTATGAATTTAAAATAAGCAAACTTTGCAAAACTCAGAGAAGCATAATCAGACAATGTAAGCTCCTAAATAAATACAGAACACATTTTACTATTGGAACAACATTTCTAGACATATAAGGAAACTAATAGAATAAAAAAAGGTTGTAGATATGGCACTGCATTAAAGGAAAGCATTTACATTGCAATAGGCAGGGAGTACTGAAATGCATTAGAAAACTAATATAAAAAAATTGTAAAAAGAAATTAGGATAGCAAGCACTAAAACTTAAAAACAGGTTTCACATCAGGTGAAATAAAATCCCATAAAGATCAACAAGCTCATAAACCCTAATAAAAAGAATCTGAAATTGCAGGCTGTCTGAAAGATACCGGTATAAAAAGGACATATAATCATAGAGTTTTTTGCCATCTCAGCCCTTATTTTCAAGAAAGGTCTGGATGTGTTTTTAAGTGAACTAATTATGAATTGAATACTAATATTTGTAATCTTTGTCTTCCTGTTTATCAACTCTGGATTTTTTTTGTTTCGTTTTTTTGCGGGGTAAATGCAATAGTCAAATGTCTTTCTTTCAAAATTAAAAAATCCAAGTCAGGATCCCCCACCCATTAGAAAATGTATACATTAAACTAATTTGAACTAAAACTAAAAGAGATTTAACGGAAAATAAACTAAACCAATTACATAAGGAAACAAAAATAGTAACATAACAAATCTATGCAAAGTGAAACTAAACACATTTTTCCATCCTGCACATGTCAACTTCGCTGCATTTTTACTTTATGTTGGTTTATTGAAACTTTAGTTAAGTTCACCAACACTTCTTCAAGGGTCCCAGCAACAGCCAGCAGAAGAACAGCATAAAGGACTGCCCATCCCGTAAAACAATCCTGCAAGTTCCTTCTGTTCCCTTTTCCCTTTTTCTTAATTTCCATGAATAATGCACATCCAATTGGTCTAGGCTTAGCATAGTAGCAATTAATGCACTTTGGCAGTATAGTGCCCGTGTTCAGTAAAATTGTTATTAATGCCCACTGCTTAACTTGTGGCCTTGCTACCGTTTATGATGATCTGGACGCCAAGGGGGAGATATGCTAAATCTGGAGCACTCAGAATCAGGTGCAGGTGTGCATGGTAGCCAATCAGCTTATAACTTTAGCTTAAGCTTTAAGTTAAGTGCCATCTTTTGCCCAGTCATTATTACTAATTATGTCATTACTGGCGTTCTAAGATGCTTTGAGCTACATTATATCATTTCTTTCCTCTTTATCTGTTTTTGTGAAAGGATATGATATGACCTGATGTGCAATTTATCAGCAACTTAATATGTAATTTATCAGCGTCATACCCATGCTTTTTTTCCACTCAGTTTACTTTATTTGTTAATTATTATATTTTTAAATTTTCATATTTCACATTTATTTTTGTTTAAACTTTAACAAGGGTATTGTAGGAACCACTTTTGCAAATCGGTGCGGCACTGAAAAACCAGTGTCACACCAACTGGAACACTGCCATTGCCTACAATAGGCTGCGACTTGTCATGCGATTTGATGTTTTGGATCGCATGACGAGTCCCCTCAATGTGAACCTAGGCGAAATGGTATTTGTTAATATTAAAATTCTGGGTTTAATGTTAACTAGTGTATGCGATTTGGATATTTGGATGGTAGAGAGCGATGCAGCTGGTGAATCAACAGGACTTTGAGAGTTTGTAGGAATCTGACATCTAGTGGCCTTTTTGTGTAAATGCAATGTCTATGATAGACGACAGAATTGATATAAATAGAGGCTCACCACATGCCCCTCCTTATCCCTTGATGAAAACCACGGTGAGTGGTTGAAACATGTCAGGCAATCAGTACTTCCTGTGACGACATACTGTCACAGTCTGTCCACATGACCAGATGCATGCGTCTAGCACTGGAAATGGCTTGTTATAAGCGAAGGAATGCAGCTGGAAAAGCAGTTTTTAGCAGCAGACCAACATTCTGAGACACATTGATTGGGAGTACCTGTGTGCTATACCTGGATCCCTCCAAACAAGAGATACCAACGGAAGCTTCAAATCCCCAGGGACGGGGGTGAAGACTTCCCTGGCTACATTACACTGTACATGGCAGCAAGCCGTCTCTTGATTCTCTATTAGAAGAGTGGAAGACTGCAACATCAGATGATATCCACATACAACCTGGTTTGGTAAGGGGACTTAATAGTCCTGTTTTCATCTGTGTCTCCTTTCTTTGATTATGTTGGTACCTTGCACATAACCACATTGAGTTGTGACTGTTGCTGCATTCAGCTGATCATCAAATTACCATGCTGATGAACTTGATCGTTATGCTGCTATTTTGCTAACCTGCTTTCTGCTCATATGGCTTGGCTGCAAAGTGTCCCTGACCTTCATGAATGCTATTTGCCAACCTGCTTTCTGCTTATATGACTTGGCTGCACAATGTTCTTGACCTTCATGAATGCTATTTTGCCAACCTGCTTTCTGCTTATATGACTTGGCTGCACAGTGTCCTTGATCTTCATGAATGCTATACCATGATAGCCCTCTCATACTGAATTGTGTGTTATTGAGCTGTGATATTCAGGTCACGACATCATTCATTGGTCAGCCACAGCGCATAGCTAACTTATCCAATTTTACTCTGATATATGTCCTGTTTGGACTTGATCAGCTTATAGGCTGATCATCCAATCATATGCTGGAAAGTCGGCTGGACAAATTCCAGCTGATTTTTCCAGTCTGAGTAATTTGCATGCATGCATCCCGTAGGTAGTCAGTATCTATTTAGATAACGTTATCTAATTATTTTAATTTTTATATTGGGTGTTGGTGATGGGTGTCAAAGGGTCTGATTTATGTGATTGCTAAATTTTTGCATCAATAAACCCCTTTTTTTATGCGGCACGGCCCACTTTTTGGCTCTTTATCTCCGGGAGGATACATTTCTTTGTTTTTTACCCCCCAAGGTTTTTCTTTTTTTGTATTATTACTAATTACCCTGTAAGCTAAATTGTGTTGTTACCATTGGTAATCCATTTCCATGATGGCTTCATTACCAACCATATCAGGTGACAATTTTAATCTGCCACTGGTTCAGTGCCTGTTTTCTTTGATATAGTACTACTACTACTAGGTACTAAGTATTTTCCATTATTTTCTGTGATATTGCATGCTTTGTACACTCAATCTAGGTGTCAGAAAGGCTGAAGTTCCTAAAGAGGTTGAGGAAAAGAACGGAAGATCCATCCTATCTAGCGGCTTCTATGGGGGTTGTGCGACACATCGTTTCAGGCAAGCGAAGTCTTGTACAGAATCTTTAAATGCACAATGACAGTAAAACCGAAAAAAAAAAAGCAGAAAAATAGCAGAACTAGTAACATTTTACTTGACTGAGATGATACATACAAAACAACACTGAGAATTACATCTAGAAAACAAAGCAAAATAATTATTTCTGTGCAATATCAATACATATAAAATAGGAAAAGACACAGAAAACTAAACCGAGAATGCAGGACAAGAGAAGTGTTATTGTGCACTGCCCATACATACATATTAAGAATAAATATTGGATATTACATCCAGAATTCCAGGAAGGAAAAGTGGTTATATGCAGCAAACACACATACATAAAAAGAACAGATAAAAATTACACCCAGCATACATGCAAGTGAACTGCTTCTGTTCAGTATGCATGCATACAGAATAAGAACGGGTACTGAAAACTACACCCAGAGCAGTGCTGCTATATAGGGTCCATATAGAGAACAAGAACATATACTCCCAGCAGACCAACGCGAAAAGTGCTACAGTGCAGTGTATCCATATAGGGGTCAGATTTATCATGAGGTACAGTAGATGCAAAAGGATGGCTTTTCTATTTATAACTCATTTTTTTAATGATCAGTACAAATATATATCTTGTATAATGTTTTTTTTACACATTATCCCAATATGTTATAAGCCTTGCTAAGAAAAGGAAAAAACTAGATGTTTAGTGTAAAATATTCTACCAGAAGGTGTTACTAAGAGTGCCAAACATTGGGTGCCTGAAGGCTTCAGTGATGAACATTCAGGCCATATATAAAAGCTGTTACAAACATCTTAAGAGACGATTCACACTGGGGCAAAACGACTTCCAGCACGACTTTGGGAGGCAACTTGGACACGACTTGAGTATGAATCATCAGGAAACTTACAAGGCAACTTCAAGTTGCCTCCAGGACAGTACAAGACAACTTCAAGTCCCCTCCAGGACAAGAGGCTTTCCAGTGGCCAATCAAACAACAATCAGCTCTGGGGGAGGGAGGGGTTTGCCTGAGAAATGTATGTTCTCTTCCTGTAAAGTTGCTTCAGTTAAGAAAGTGATCAGACTTCTGAGGCAACTTCTATTGAAATCAATGGGTACAAGTTGCCTACAAGTCGGATTGAAGTAGTACAGGAACCTTTTCTGAAGTCGGAGCGACTTCAGTAGTGTGTATTAAGACGGCTCCCATTCACTTCAATTGATTTTCTCCACTTCATGACTTGGGACGACTTGGGGCAACTTGGGGCAACTTCAAGTTGTATCCCAGGTCGCCCCTGTGTAAACCGACTCTCAGAAGTAAAGTGGTAAAATTATGTTTTATAAAAACCACTTGTGTTTTTTTACACCTTATCCCAATATGTTATAAGCCTGGCTAGGAACAGAAAAACAACTAAATGTTTAGTGTAAAAGATTCTACCAAAGAGGTGTTACTAAGGGTTGTAGCATAGAGAATATAACTAGACAAGACTGAATGGAAGCTTATATGGCCACTGAATGGCTGAGCAATTCGATTGGTCGTCTTTGATCTACATTGTGTCTCTCAGAGTGACAGATAATGACCCCTAGCCGGAGACAGCTTCGGTCATCACATGCCCTAATTTGTATTCTTGCATATTAACAATTCTCTTTTGATATATGCAATTAGATTATAGATACCAACGGTGGTCTGAGCACAGTTTTGATGTGTAAAAATAGACTTGTGCTGGATTCTTGCATATTGACATCAACAAGTCCCCTTTGATATGTGAAGTAAATCTTGTTTGGCCACTAACCCCTTTGGTCAACAAACACCCTTTGATGTGTAACCTTGCATGCCTGTATGTGACACATATATGTGCTATACATATATCACAATATATAAAATACAAACACAAAGATATTAATATTACAACAAGGGTGCCAAAAGTTGGGTGTCTGAAGACTTCAGTGATGAAAATTAAACCCATATATAAAAGCTATAAAACATCATAGGAAGCAAAAAGGTAAAACTATGTTTTATAAAAAACACGTGGTTTAATACACCTGTGAGCAGCAGGTATTTGACATAAGCTGTTTTTAGACTCTGAGCGATGACAATTTTAACACACTGGGGAAGCTGCTTTGCACTGTAGAAGTATTAAGCAAGCAGTATATAACACCGTCAGTCAGGAAAGTTATCTGCTTCCCCTTCTGAACATATAAAAATAAGAATTCTGGCTCAGGAGTGATTTAAAGTTTATCCTCAGCTCTTTTACACTGCCCTACTCTTGTTCCTTTGCTGAACAAATAGCATTTAAAGCTGAACTTTGGGATAAGCTAATATTATCTAAATACATGAGGCCTGTGTACGCTTATTGAATCTTAGTGTGTTTTGTGTATTTCTTCCAGATCTGTATAGTTATCCAGTGTGAAACTTTGCCTCTGTGAAGCAGGCTTCTATAGTACAGAATGGTCACTGCTGCTCCCTCTCATTGTGTAGGATGAATGGTCTTATCTCCACCCCCTCCTGTAGTTTTCTGCAGGCTGCCTGTAGTGGGTAGTCCTTCTGGATCCCTCCCGCGACTCTGCTCTCTGCATGGGTTATGTGTAGTACATTGATAATGTCACTGCTATCTTTATGTGTTCCTAACTGGATTTGCAAAGGCATTTGGTGCATACAAAACGTGTTTATAAACTTTGTGGCTATTGAGGAATATATTTACAGTAAACTACTGTTTTGTGCCCGGAATTCAACTTTAATAACAAGACAGTGTAAGGAAGAACAGAACAAAGGTCACTCCCAAACCAGACAGATTAGAGAACTATTCTATTTGTGATTATAAAGATGGTCCATCACCATGTCTCACTCTTCCAGTCAGGGCCGGTGCAAGGATTTTTGACACCCTAGGCGGAACCTCATTTTACCGCCCCCTCTGGCTCCGCCCCTGACTCCACCCCCATTGCCAGTGTTAAATGGTTTGGTTCAACCCTATAACTGCTAGATGTGCAAGACAGCTCATTCTTTTGAAAAACAGACTTACTAGAAGGATAACCAGATATATAGAAGAGAATATAAAAGAGAAAACCTAAAAAACAAAAACGAATGCAGCCACCCATCTAAGAATTGGTAAACTGCAGTATAATATTTTGCTTTGCTTTAATACTGCTTTAAGTTGATGAAGTTAATCAAGTAATTCTGTTATACAATATAATGTATAGGCAGATGATGGGAAGGAAGGAGTTGAAACAGGAGATAAACAGACTGTTGTTGGCAAGGAGAGAGAGAGAAAAGAAAGAGAGCGGGGATGGCTCAGAGAGAGAGAGGGGGAGAGAGAGCGGGGAGGGCTCAGAGAGAGAGAGCGAGAGCGGGGAGGGCTCAGAGAGAGAGAGAGAGCGGGGAGGGCTCAGAGAGAGAGAGAGAGCGGGGAGGGCTCAGAGAGAGAGAGAGAGAGCGGGGAGGGCTCAGAGAGAGAGTGGGGAGGGCTCAGAGAGAGAGAGCGGGGAGGGCTCAGAGAGAGAGAGAGCGTGGAGGGCTCAGAGAGAGAGAGCGGGGAGGGCTCAGAGAGCGGGGAGGGCTGAGAGAGAGAGCGGGGAGGGCTCAGAGAGAGAGAGAGCGGGGAGGGCTCAGAGAGAGAGCGGGGAGGGCTCAGAGAGAGAGAGAGAGAGCGGGGAGGGCTCAGAGAGAGCGGGGAGGGCTCAGAGAGAGAGAGAGCGGGGAGAGCTCAGAGAGAGAGAGAGAGAGCGGGGAGGGCTCAGAGAGAGAGAGCGGGGAGGGCTCAGAGAGAGAGAGAGCGGGGAGGGCTCAGAGAGAGAGCGGGGAGGGCTCAGAGAGAGAGCGGGGAGGGCTCAGAGAGAGAGCGGGGAGGGCTCAGAGAGAGAGAGCGGGGAGGGCTCAGAGAGAGAGAGCGGGGAGGGCTCAGAGAGAGAGAGAGAGAGCGCGGGGAGGGCTCAGAGAGAGAGAGCCCGGGATGGGCTCAGAGAGAGAGAGAGCGTGGAGGGCTCAGAGAGAGAGAGAGAGAGCGTGGAGGGCTCAGAGAGAGAGAGAGAGAGCGTGGAGGGCTCAGAGAGAGAGAGAGAGTGGGGAGGGCTCAGAGAGAGAGAGCGGGGAGGGCTCAGAGAGAGAGAGAGCGGGGAGAGCTCAGAGAGAGAGAGAGCTCAGAGAGAGAGAGAGAGTGGGGAGGGCTGAGAGAGAGAGAGAGAGCGGGGAGGGCTCAGAGAGAGAGCGGGGAGGGCTGAGAGAGAGAGAGCGGGGAGGGCTCAGAGAGAGAGAGCGGGGAGGGCTCAGAGAGAGAGAGCGGGGAGGGCTCAGAGAGAGAGAGCGGGGAGGGCTCAGAGAGAGAGAGAGCGGGGAGGGCTCAGAGAGAGAGAGAGCGGGGAGGGCTCAGAGAGAGAGAGAGAGCGGGGAGAGCTCAGAGAGAGAGAGCGGGGAGAGCTCAGAGAGAGAGCGGGGAGGGCTCAGAGAGAGAGAGAGCGGGGAGAGCTCAGAGAGAGAGAGCTGGGAGAGCTCAGAGAGAGAGAGAGAGAGCGGGGAGGGCTCAGAGAGAGAGAGCGGGGAGGGCTCAGAGAGAGAGCGGGGAGGGCTCAGAGAGAGAGAGAGAGCGGGGAGGGCTCAGAGAGCGGGGAGGGCTGAGAGAGAGAGCGGGGAGGGCTCAGAGAGAGAGAGCGGGGAGGGCTCAGAGAGAGAGAGAGCGCAAGAGAGAGGGGGGGTCAGAGAGAGGGGTTGAGAGAGATCAGACACAGAAAGAGAGAGGTCAGGGAGGGGTCAGAGAGAGAGAGAGAGAGAGAGCAAGAGAGAGAGGGGAAGAGAGAGATCAGACACAGACAGAGAGGTCAGGGAGGGGTCAGAGAGAGAGCAAGAGAGAGAGGGGGGGTCAGAGAGAGAGGGGGGTCAGAGAGAGAGAGAGCAAGAGGGAGAGAGGGGAAGAGAGAGATCAGACACAGACAGAGAGGTCAGGGAGGGGTCAGAGAGAGAGAGCAAGAGAGAGAGGGGGGGTCAGAGAGAGAGGGGGGTCAGAGAGAGAGAGCAAGAGGGAGAGAGGGGAAGAGAGAGATCAGACACAGACAGAGAGGTCAGGGAGGGGTCAGAGAGAGAGAGCAAGAGAGAGAGAGGGGAAGAGAGAGATCAGACACAGACAGAGAGGTCAGGGAGGGGTCAGAGAGAGAGCAAGAGAGAGAGGGGGGGTCAGAGAGAGAGAGGGGGGGTCAGAGAGAGAGAGAGAGCAAGAGGGAGAGAGGGGAAGAGAGAGATCAGACACAGACAGAGAGGTCAGGGAGGGGTCAGAGAGAGAGCAAGAGAGAGAGGGGGGGGGTCAGAGAGGAGAGAGAGGGGAAGAGAGAGATCAGACACAGACAGAGAGGTCAGGGAGGGGTCAGAGAGAGAGAGCAAGAGAGAGAGGGGGGGTCAGAGAGGAGAGAGTAGGGTCTGGTCAGTGGAAGTGCTCACTCACTTGGCATTGTCCCGACTCCCCAGGGGCTGGCTCACTGGTTCATTCAGCATTTTGTCAGCTGCTTGTTTTAATCTTCCCACCCACCTCCCCTTCACAGACGAGCAAACACAGGAGGGACTGGACTCCGGAGAAGCATGAAACTGATTGGGACAGACATGCTGGAGGCGGATTGGATGGAGCACACACGAGGGGCGGGACACGGGAGAAGTGTGAAGCTGATTGGGACAAACATGCTGGAGGTGGATTAGATGGAGCTGGAGCACACACGAGGGGTGGGACTCGGGAGTGACTTCAGAGCAGAGAAGTGATTGCTGGACACTGTACATATCATAGAGGAGAGCGCCCTGCTGGTGGAGGGGGGGCTGCATGGTTTCTGAAAACGCCAGAGCGGAGAACTGAGAGCCGCGCGGCATGGCGCTGCTTTACACATGACAGCCTGGTGGTAGTTGTAAATAAGCTCTGTGGCTAGTGCGGGAGTAAAATAACCAGCGGCCGGGCGCCCTAGGCAGCAGTGCGCCCTAGGCGGTTGCTTAATCCGCCTAGTGGTAGTGCCGGCCCTGCTTCCAGTGATACTAGTGGGTCACCGCCCCTGATTTTTTTCAGTAACACAAAAAGGATGCAATGTACAACAAACAAGAAACAAGAGGTAAAGCTTAGAACCAATGGAATGCTTTTATACTCTAGAGGCCAAAATGGGTCTTGATCAAATAAAACAACCAAGAAAGGCATATGACACGGCTTTACTGAGATTAACACAAAACACAAACAGTATAAGAATAACACATTAGCCAAACATAATTATTCTAATCCATGCATCAGCCACATATGTACTGTGAGCATTTATTATTGGTGGACACAAGCCAAAGCCTAAATGCATATTGTTCTTAAAAGCCCCATCCCAGAGTAAAACCACCCCCTCCCACATTAGCCTCTATCCTGCTTTAACTAATTGCTATATTAAACAACCATAACATTAGATTAAAGCCCTTTTTACTTTCCTGTAGCTGTGGTCACATGACAATCTAGCCCTCCTCATCTGTTTACTTTCTGTTTGAGTTCATCTTTGGGATCCCATTCAGTATCTGCCTGACATGGACACTTTCTATTGGGTGGGCTACAACAGGTTTCTCTCAGACATACAACATCATCAGAGAGCAGCAGCATGGGACCAGTGATCTCAGGGGCGCATTGCAGCACTGGATCAGTGGTTCCCCACATGGAAACAGAGTCAGTGTGGGACCTATGGGTGACTTACTTGAGTGTATCTTGCTTTACAAGTTAAGGGAGGAAATAAACTAATAGAATGGGTTTGATGTAGGTAGGAGATAGGCTAGCAAGAAAATATTTGTACCCAGAATGGGGCATTATGTATTGCAAAGGCATCTGGCTTCTGTCCTTCAAATACTATAATACTGAGTAACCAAACCTAGATTGGTGACAAGGAAATGGTAGAAAACTAGAGAGAGTGAGTCAGGCGAGATGGATGTAGGGTTGTCACCTGAATAGTATTTTACCTGCCTAGACAGTATAAATGGGACTTGTTGTCAAAGATATTAATAAGAACAAGATTTTAAGATTGATAGTTTTCCCCAGAAAAAGTGTCAACGCTAGATTTATAGCAAACTGAAATGCAGCAAAGCCCAAGATATCACACCTTAAAATATGACATAACTCAGCATTCCATTGAAGCAAAACAAAACAAATAATGCCCATCACTGTTATAATAATAACATAAGTAAAGCTCCACTTTCATTATGCTTCAGCAGTTAGTAGTTACTACTACTACTATTATATGGAAATAAAAGCATGTGCATTTAAGCAGCCCAGCAAGCATGGCTTCTCCTATTTTCTAGCTACACAGAAGAGGACAATTTCCTGCAAATAAAGTTTGATAGTCTTCTTGAATGTATCAATTCCACAAGGCTGGTGTGCAGTGATTAACCCTCCCAGAAAAGCCATTATTTTGTAAGAACAACACTCAGAAAAAACAGCCACAACTGGAATCGCTCAATGGAAACTCCTATAGATGGAAAGCAGTTGATTGCGTAGTCCCTTGAAATGAATCTCTGATGATGCTAATGTGGTAAAACACATAAGTAAGTTTATTAAAACAATGATGTGGAATGGTAAAAGCCAACAAGTAAAACTCTCCTCACATGGATGAAATGCTTGACCAACATGGAAACAACTGTGACAGTACCTTAAAGGGGTTGTAAAGGTTCATTTTCTATTTTCTAAATAGGTTCCTTTAAGCTAGTGCATTGTTGGTTCACTTACCTTTTCGTTCGATTTCCCTTCTAATTTTTTTTTCTTTGTCTGAATTTCTCACTTCCTGTTTCTCCTCAGTAAGCTTGCCCCCCTCATTCGAGCTGTTCTGGCTGGGGGTTAGTGAGCCAGAACAGCTTACTGAGAAGGAACAGAAAGTGAGAAATTCAAACAAAGGAAACAAATTAAAAAAAACATTTAGAAGGGAAATCAAAGGAAACAATGCCCTAGCTTAAAGGAAACTATTTAGAAAGAAAACTAACCTTTACAACCCCTTTAATAAGCGGTGAGATGTAAACCAGGTGTATGAAGCAGTGCTGTGGTGGTGGACTGAACTCCTCATAAGCAAAGCAACCTCCAATGTGAAGGGGGAGAGGATGAATACAGAGCCAGGTGGATGGAGCAGACTATCAGGCTGGAGCACCGGTGGTGGACGGCAGGGCAGCCGGGGAAGTGAGAGTAGCATATCAGCAGCTGGGTGAACTGCTACGTGGACTGGCAGGTGGAAGTGCCCGAATATGACTTCATCTGCTCTGTGAAACAGGTATCCAAAACAAGGATTGGTACACAGGAATATGGATGCAGCGCAAATCAAGGAGAGGAGGCGGAGATGGTGGCTGCCATCGTGACAACGTGTTTCGTGGCATGGCCCTTCTTCAAGTCATGATGACAGTCACCATCTCCGCTTCCTCTCCTTGGCTTGCGCTTCATCCATATTCCTGTGTACCAAGCCTCGCTTTGGATCTGTGTTCCCTGAGTGGATGATGTCATGCTCGGGCGCTTCAACCTACCAGTCCATGTAGAGGTTCACTCTGCTGCTGATCTGCTCCTCACCCTCCCACAGCTGCCCTGCTGTCCACCAGTGGTACACCAGTCTGACGGTCTGCTTCATCCACCCGGCTCTGCATTTATCCTCTCCCCTTTACATTGGAGGTTGTTTGCTTAAGAGGAGTCCAGTCCACTACTGCAGCACTGCTTCATACAGCTGGTTTACATCCCACCACTTGTTAAGGTACTGTCACAGTTGTTTCCATGTTGGTCAAGCATTCTATCCATGTGAGGAGAGTTTTACTTGTTGGCTTTTACATTGCACATCATTGTTTTAATAAACTTACTTATGTGTTTTTACCACATTGGCATCATCAGAGATTGTTTTCAAGTGATTAAGCGATCAACTGCTTTCCATCTATAGGAGTTTCCATTCAGCGCTTCCGGTTATGGCTGTTTTTTCTGAGTGTTGTTCTTACAAAATAAGTACTACTGTTAACCGGCTTTTCTGGGAGGGTTAATCACTGCACACCAGCCTTGTGGAGTTGATACACAAGGTGTTGTTATTGCCTATTCCTACACTGCTTATGGTGCAGAAATTCCACACAACTGCTTCTTGGTTTCCCACAGGGCACCATGCATTGATCCCTGGGGAACCTGTGTCCCAGTCCCCCAGCACCAGACTTATTGTTGTTTTACTGAATTTGTAAGATATCATTAATTTGCAGGATTGCGCAGGGAATCATTTGTGTCCTCTCCCAGCTGTGGCTATAGACAACTGGCCCTGAAAAGGACATCATAGGCCACATGAGTTTAGTTAAAATAGAACAAAGCAAGCTACCCTGTGCAGCTCTGCAGGTCAATAGCTTTTGCAGGCTAGTGTCATACTCCGTCCAAATTCAATTAATTACAAAATTCATTATTATCCCAAAGACTTTATAAAGGCTACAACAGTTATGTTTATGGAATGTCCAAGACCACGAGGCTTATGGAAAAATTGACACCTACCTTTAAAAACAATTGGATGATGTTCTTGCAACTGATAGTATTAAATATAAAACAAATGTACTTTTGTATGCCAAACTTGCTTATGTGTTTAGATTTTTTTTCTGAGTAACACACAACTTTACTTTGCTAATAGCTTACATTTACAAGTTAATTAAAAACACAGAAGTATTGCCTTAAAAGTGTTTCATTCTCTGCTGAGTTTTGCCCGAGGAACATCTGCCTTAAGCATCCAGCATTAATCAGCCAACACACTGGGAATCAAGTTGCCTTGCTACCATTTTTTTTTCAATTCTTGCAATGTCCTGGTACAATTCTTAATTGTGTTTGTCAATTACTACACCAAGTTTGTCAGGATTAAAAAAATACAAAAAATGAACTGTCA
The DNA here is from genome assembly GCF_905171775.1 of Rana temporaria. Classification (NCBI taxonomy): domain Eukaryota; kingdom Metazoa; phylum Chordata; class Amphibia; order Anura; family Ranidae; genus Rana; species Rana temporaria. The sequence continues at coordinate 537,436,305 of NC_053489.1, forward strand.
ATTGGGTGATGAATCCAATTGCTTGCTGTGACTTCAGAAATCATTTTCACTGTTCCATCATAGTTTTCTGCTTTAGGGGTCATTCACACCAGTTCCAACACATGAACAAGGCAATTTGGCGTATGTATTTATGGCTTCACACAAAAACATGCTGAAAAAAATAGGACATATGCAATGCAATGGATGTGAACATACTGCAGCACATAAAAATTACATGATGACAAAAAGAAAAAAAATCAAGCACTACAAAGCATTATTAAAGCACATTGCAGCACTCGTCCATATCACACACCAGGACTTACACATTCTTGTACTATGCATTTTGTAATGTGTGGGGTAAAGTAGCCATTATAACATTTAAAATTGTTTTTCAAATACTTCCAAATGATTGCCATGCAATGTTTTATAATTTTACCCAACTCTGTATTCATCACATTTGTCATCTTTTATCAATTCTCTTATCAGAGAACATACAATAATGCCTCCTTATTCTGAAGATCAATTGTTTTCTCTATTTTCTCTGTTAAATGTATTCCTCAATGATTTCTGTTCCTGCTTCATCCATTGCTTTAACAAATGTTTCATGAGTGAATATTTGATGTGCAAAGCAGAAGGCTAAACCTTTTCAGTGTCAACATGTAGGTGATTTATGAAATCATTTTTTTGCTGGAACAAATGAGGTATGCTTTTTACCAATTTTTTTTATGCTCCTATTGTCACATTCATACAGTGCTTTGTGTATCTAAAATTCAAGCTGAGCAGAAGTGCTATGACTTTCAGATCACTATTGCAATTCCAGTTACATGTTTTAATTGTTTGCGGAACAGTTTGTTTAGTGACTATTACAAATATGCTACAATACCTAAAATATAATATCTTTAGCTTCTTTCGGCTTAAATGTGGTACACCTTGTAACATTAATTTGCAACAACGTTTTGTGATTTTTGCTGTGTTTTTTTGCATGTTTTCTTTAGTTTTTGTTCCTCTTTCTTCTTCTTTTTTTTTAAGTGTATTTTGTGCGTGAACTCGAGAGAGGAGCCGGACTTGGGAGTAGGCAGGCCTCCCCAGAGGCAATCTGCCACCTTTCTCCATGCCCCGGGTGGCAATGGCGGGGTCCTCCCACATAGCCCGCCCTACCTTCTCCGCTTTGAAGCCCAACGGGGCAGAGGGACTCCCTATAAGGGAGTGAGAGTATCTAGCCCGCTCAACCAGCCCTGTTAGTCCTTCGCCTCTCTTTTTAGAGACCGCGTGGTCAAAGTGCGTGCATGTTAACACAATTTTGAGGGCGTGTAAGTGTGGTGGTTTTTGTGGGAGGGGGGTGGGCGTACTAAATGCAGGCTTACCTCGCATAGCACACCCACCGGGAGCCGGGCTGAGACCACCAAACTCGAATCACATGTAGCCGAGACCAGGATTCGAACCCCTAGCTGCAGAGGTGAATGGTTTGTCAGCGCAGTGCCAATCGCGTTGAGCCACCGCAGCTTCCTCTTTCTTCTTTTCTCTCAGAATCGAATGTAATCCGCTACTGCAATGGTCTCCAAACTGCGGCCTGGGGGCCAGATGTGGACCTTTGCTAGCCTTTATCCGGCCCTTGGGGTACTATTCCTCCCACTGACACCAACAATGAGGCACTATTTCTTCCACTGATACCAATGATGGGATACTATTCCTCATACCAATAGGAGCACTACTTCTCCTCCATCTGACCACAAACCCTGAGGCCCTATTTATTTTCACTGATGCTGGGCTCGGGACATTTTCTGCCCAATCCGGCCCTCCTAAAGTCTGAGGGCCAATAAACTGGCCCTTTCTTTGAAAAGTTTGGAGACCCCTGCACTACTGCATATGTGTAAAACTATATGCCGACATGTTCTCTGTGCACCGCGGAATGTATGAATTAACATTATAAATGGAATCTGTACTCTAAATTTTCAATAAAAATGCATTGCTAAAAAGATATATATATATATATAGTATCTTAAAGGAGTTGTAAAGGTAGATTTTTTTTCTATCTTAATGCATTCTATGCATTATACAAAAAGCCTTCTGTGTGTAGAAGCCCCCCTCAGCCCCCTAATACTTACCTGAGCCCCATCTCTATTCAGAAATTTCAACTAGTCCCTCGGCCATATGGGACTCTCCCTCCTGATTGTCTGTGACACAGCAGCAGCGCAATTGACTTCTGTGGCTGTCAATCAAAGTGAGTTATCCAATCAGGAGAGAGAAGGGCGAGTCAAACAGCAGTTAAATGTCTGAATGGATACATGGAGCTGCAGCTCAGCTCAGGTGCCCTCATAGCAAGCCGCTTGCTGTTGGGGCACTTGACAGGAGGGAGGGGCCAGAAGCACCAAAGAGGGACCCTAGAAGAGGAGGATCCGGACTGCATCAAGACTTTACAATCACTTTAATAACCATGATTGAACAGAATAATAGGATTACAAGAAAACTAAACCTAATAGAAAATGTTGCTTTAATTCAGCATGAAAAATAAATCTGATATAACACCCATTAAAATCCATTTGACAAAATTATTGTTGACATTGATGATAGTATGTTAACATGTTTATTCTGGGAATTATGTAAAAATTGTTTGTTTTATCTTGTGAAGAAAACACGTCCATGGATGCCCAGGAATAACCATCCTGTTAGACACAACTGACAGAATTCACAAAGTTGAGCCTGATAGATATATTTTTGACCTAGTTATCCACAGAGGTGTGCAATCATGCAAAGAGAGACAAGGTTGTTGGTGGATTTTTGACAAAGCCCTAAGGATATCTGACTGTAGTCACAAACCAGTGGCCAAGAAGAACCAAAGCATATTGTGTAATAAAACCCCAAAACATTTATTAGCCATTTCTGCTGCTGATATCAGCACTTGCATTGTAAGCAATGTCTTCTTCATTAATGTTTCAGCTGTGCATATAATCACTGTCTCAGCTTTCCTGTTGTAGGATGACTTCATGCCCATGTAGGGTCTAGGGTGCCCACATGCCCGGGACATTCTCGCAATTAGCAGGTCTGTCCCGGGTCCCGGGCACCTTCATTGCGGGACAATACAGTGTCCCGCAATGGAATTGACAGAGCGAGCAAACCCCGCAGTAGTGCTGGCGCTCGCTCTGTCTCCAGCTCCACCTGAGACTCTGGTCACTGGTTGCTAGGGCTGCCTGGCATCTAACAACCAGTGACCCCACAGCCGCGACTCTCCCCAGCATGCAAAGCGGAGGAGGAGTTTGTTAACTTTCCTCCTCCGCGCCTAACGCTCTCCAGACTCTGCCATGCTGGTTGAGGCTGTCAGGACTCAGCAGAGGATTACTGTCTGCGGAGGAGAGAATGTGGCAACTCCAGTGGAGAGCGGGGCAGGTCTGTGTCTCTGACAGGATGGACACGGCTGCCTGGGTTTTGCAGTGGGGATTGGGGCCTCATAGGCTTGCCCTTCCTCCTGGTGACTGTGACTGCTGTCCCCGGACAGGAAGTGACAGGGAGTGCAGCGATGCAGTGCAGGAGGACACTGCAATCACTTACTTGGCAAAGTTGGCTGGCAGCTCACACTGGTGTGCCTGTGTAGAGGAGTCGGGAATGACTGATAGAACAGCACAGCAGTAGTCGAGTCAAGAGGGTGATCTGTCACAGCTTCTTCTGCTCCCAGAACAGGGAATTCGATGCCTTGAACCCTTCATCCAGATTACAATAATTTGCAATCTGAGTGCCTGCTATAGACTGTACACATCTGAACAAGGTCCAGAGGATGGCACATTTAAAGCCACACAGTACACTTGTATTAGATTGCTTTGTGAATGTCAGGATTTTTTACTTATTTAAGTAGCCATGTGCCAAGTGTTGTTACTTGTTATCCATAGCAGCCAATCAAACTGTAACTTACATTGTCATCAGCTACATCTGATGAGCTTCTGTAATTGTGCATATAATCATAGCTTATTACTGTATATTCTGCATTGCTGTTTATTAAATAAGTCCTTTTGGTGTTTGTAACTTTGCCAGGTTATGTGACAACTGAATGCATTCTAAATGCCTACAATTGTTGTAATATGCTTGCTGCTGAGCAGAATGAGGGGAGCAGCTGTGTAAAGTAACCAGTCAGCTTCTAGCCTCAGCTGGTTTGGTTAAGCTTTGAAAATGAAAGCTAGAAGCTGATTGGTTGCCATGCACAGCTGCTCCAGTCTTAGTAAACTCCCTTTAATGTATGTAATCAGTGGCGGTGTGTCCATAAAGGGTTCCGCCCCCTCTCTCCTGCCATCCCTCTATGTCATTTAATTGGCACAGTGGCTGACGTTTGATGGGCACAGTGGCTGACGTTTGATGGGCACATCGGCGGCAATTGATGATTTTTTTTGCAGTTTGTTTGCGCCCCCCACAAAACAAATTTGAGCACCAGCTGCCACTGGTATGTATTATTGAATATTCCAAGAATGGAAAGTGACAGTGAGCAGTGGATGTAATAGCTTATCCTTAACAAGCTATCTATCCATTTCTGGCACTTTGTTAATTGTGTATGCTTGTAAGCATGAACATTGGCGCTAACAGGATTGTGCCATTTTAGGCTCTGGTTGTTCTTGTATTAGATTGTTCAGTCCATTACAAATTGTTGCTGACAGCGGCTGAGCCACACCCACTCTTTGCGGTGGCGCGCTGTGCATGCCACCTTACTACTCTTCTTGGGGCACCCAAAGCTGTCCCAGCTCTTTTACAATCCTATAGTGTATACTACAAGAAAAAATCCTGAGCATCGCTAAAGTGTTAGGGTTTGACTTGGAGAAAAGATGGCAACCCTGTCCCTGCCTCATACCGCAGAGCAGACCGAAGCCGCCTTCACCTTCTCGGCTATTTACAAGTATACAGGAGATGGCAGAGGGACACCGCTGTGCATTCCTGGCGCTGATCTGAGGTCTGTTCAGAACTTCAGCTTATATTATATGTATGTAGATGGACAGAGCAAAGGGACAGGGTCACCGGGATAGTGATCAGGAAAAGGGTAAAAAGTGCCCCCAGCATGTTTCTGACACCCACCTCTCTAATAGCACAAGTGGAAGCGGGTGGTCTGTACTGAGGGGGAGTCTGTAATTAGTGGGGGTTTATAATGAGGGAAGGGAGTCAGTACTGAAGGGGGTCTATACTGAGGGAGGGGGTATAAACTTAGTCAGAGGGGTCTATACTGATGGAAAAGGGGTCTGTATTTAGTGGGGGGTCTATACTGAAGGGGGGAAGTCTGTACTGAGGGAGGGGAGTCTATACTTGGTGGGGGGGTCTTTACTGAGGGGGTATATACTTTAGTGGAGGGGGGTCCGTACTGAGGGAGGGGGTCTACAGTTAGTAGAGGGGGGTCTGTACTGAGGGAAGGGGGTCTATAGTTAGTAGAGGGGGGTCCGTTCTGAGAAAAGGGGGTCTATGGTTAGTAGAGGGGGGTCCGTACTGAGGGAAGGGGGTCTATACTGAGAGAAGGGGGTCTATAGTTAGTAGAGGGGGGTCCATACTGAGGGAAGGGGGTGTATAGTTAGTAGAGGGGGGATCTGTACTGAGCAAAGGGGGTCTATGGTTAGTAGAGGGGGTCCGTACTGAGGGAGGGGGGTCTATACTGAGGGAAGGGGGTCTATAGTTAGTAGAGGGGGGTCCGTACTGAGGGAAGGGGGTGTATAGTTAGTAGAGGGGGGTCCGTACTGAGGGAAGGGGGTGTATAGTTAGTAGAGGGGGGTCCGTACTGAGCAAACGGGGTCTAGGTTTAGTAGAGGGGGGGTCCGTACTGAGGGAAGGGGGTCTATAGTAAGTAGAGGTGGGTCCGTACTGAGGGAGGGGGGTCTATACTGAGGGAAGGGGGTCTATAGTTAGTAGAGAGGGTCTGTACTGAGGGGAGGGAAGGGGGTCTATAGTTAGTAGAGGGGGGTCCGTACTGAGGCAGAGGGCCCGTACTGAGGGAAGGGCATCTATTTTTACAATGTAATAATAAAAATACATTCCAAGCATGGTATTGGGATGATATAAGTGCCAAAACCAGCCATTTACCCGACAAATTGATCGCCGCCGAAATACCGTCAACCCCGAAACTACATTCAACACCCCCCCCCCCCCCCCGGTCTTTGTCAAAATTGTCCCTAAATGGCAGTTTGGAAATGTGGTAGGGTAGGGTGGGGTCCTATGGAACCACCCTTACTTGTGTAGTCCCAGCCGGGAAAGAAGCCAAGTGTCCTTGCACTGTGAATGTCAGTACAAACAAAGGGCCAGATTCATGAAGACTTACGACGGGCGTATCAGTAGATATACGCAGTCGTAAGTCCGAATCCCCGCTGTCGTATATTTAAGCGTATTCTCAAACTCAGATACGCTTAAATATTGCTAAGATACGACCGGCGTAAGTCTCCTACACCGTTGTATCTTAGCTGCCTATTTACGCTGGCCGCTAGGGGCGTGTACGCTGATTTACGCCTAGAATATGTAAATCAGCTAGATACGTCAATTCACGAACGTACGCCCGGCCGTCGCAGTAAAGATACGCCGTTTACGTAAGGCATTTTCAGGCGTAAAGATAAACCACCAAAAAGATGGCGCAGCCAATGTTAAGCATGGACGTCGGGACTGCGTAAAATTTTTCACATTTTACGTTGTTTGCATAACTGGTCCGTGAATGGGGCTGGGGCTGGGCGTAAGTTACGTTTATGTTGAAAATAATAGGTCTTTGCGGCGTAATTTGGAGCATGTGCACTGGGATACGTCCATGGACGGCGCATGCGCCGTTCGCTCAAAACGTAATTTACGTGGGGTCATGCTTTATTTACATAAAACACGCCCACCTCTTCACAATTTGAATTAGGCACGCTTACGCCGGCACATTTACGCTACGCCGCCGTAACTTACGACGCAAGTGCTTTGTGAATACAGCACTTGCCTCTCTAACTTACGGCAGTGTAGCGTATATGAGATACGCTACGCCTGCCTAACGTTAGGCACGTGTACCTGAATCCAGCTATATGTACTCATGTTACTGATGTTTATGTGTGTATATATATATATATATATATATATATATATATATATACACAGTACAGACCAAAAGTTTGGACACACCTTCTCATTCAAAGAGTTTTCCTTATTTTCATGACTATGAAAATTGTAGATTCACACTGAAGGCATCAAAACTATGAATTAACACATGTGGAATTATACATAACAAAAAAGTGTGAAACAACTGAAAATATATTTCATATTCTAGGTTCTTCAAAGTAGCCACCTTTTGCAGCAGACACATCTCTAGAACTGTTAAGAGGAGACTTCAGTGTGAATCTACAATTTTCATAGTCATGAAAATAAAGAAAACTCTTTGAATGAGAAGGTGTGTCCAAACTTTTGGTCTGTACTGTATATATATATATATATATATATATATATATATATATATATATATATATATATATATATATATATATAAATTTATTACTTTACAGTATAAATAAAATAAAACTCATTGCGAGAACACAATGGTGGCAAAAACAAAGCCTGTTTTTCCGAGAATGATGCAAAGCTTTAGAGAATATTGAAACCCAAGAGAATTAATAAGCAAATCCACATCTGAGACCTTTCCTTCTTTAGAACGTGATGACACATGCATTCACTGATTGCATTATCTCTGGAATGACTTGTCCTATTATACATATAAATCTACCATGCCTTTCAGTGCTGAGAAATGAGAAATACTGAGCTTTGACATAATAATAAGATTAAAGAAAGAGAAATAAATAATCAAAATAATTCATATACCACAGGGCTTTATTGTAAACGAGGTAAACTTGGAATAGCATCTCTCGGATCAGACTGTCGTAACCTGTTGTGTGTGGTGTATTGTCTAAGTTTACTTGTTACAGGTAAAACAACAATTTTGAAAAACAATAATTTTTTATGAAAAATTTAAGCATATTAAATATCTTTGGTGCTGTTTGCAAAATGTTTACAAGCCCTAAGAGGGTACCCACATGAAATTTTAGCTAGGGCTGAAAACTTACTTAGAGTAGGGGTTAACTGGCAGGTGCAGACTATTTGCCACAAGGAACAATGTGTCTGACACTGTTTCTAGACTCTGATTATTTTCTTGCTGGAATTCTGCTATTTCACACTTTTCCTCCCTTAAGAACAACTGTATAAATAGAGTTGTTTCTAATTCATGCTGCTTTGCGGAGCAAAATAAAACATTGTTCCACCTGCAAAATTCAACCACATAACATCTAACTTCTCACACATTTCTACTTGTAACCCCACTTAATTTATTATTGCTAAGATAAACTTTTATATCATCTAGAAACCATCATAAAAACCTAAGAACTTCCTTTTAACTGTATTCTACTTCTTACATTGTTGGTTTGAAAATTGGTGCAATGGTTTTCAAGCCAGCTGAGAGCAAATTTTTTGATATTGACTAACTACACATCTAACAGTGCATATATTTTTCTGGTGCAATAATCAAGTCAGAAAGCTTAATTGTAAGTAACCTTTACCCCAAGGGTTAGGCCTGCAGCCAGGGGTGGGCTGGGCTGAGGGGCAGGGTGGCAATTGTTCCCCAGTCCACCCTAATTTACATGCAAAACAGACCTCTTGGAGGAAGTCGGGCCGGGGGGTGGATGCAAGGCCGCAGTGGCCGGACGCCAACTAACTGATGCTGCTGCATTCTGGGAGTTGTAGTCCACTCCATGCACTCTCAAGCTCCTGGTGGGTGGAGAAGCAGCGCAGCAGAGCCAGGAAGATACAACTCCCAGATTTTGAATGAAGGGAGCGCCAATGAGTCGGGAATTGGGAGCATGTGGCTCGGCCTGCAACTTTGCTTGACCCCAGGACAGGAGCATCACACCCCCCCAGGACTGAAGGAAGTGTGCAAGGACCTACTGAGCTGGCACTAGTAGCTGCCATTGCTGAGGTGAGAGCCTCTGACACCCCCAGAGCCAGCTGACCCCCACATCCAATCTATCTCCCCCTCATACATCCCATTTACCCTGCCCCAGTGCCCACCCAGTAACCTCAAAATAGCCCTTAACACTGTGGGTCCTGCTGGCTGCTGCCCATAGCCTGTGGATTCTACTTGCTGCTGGTCTGTAGGGCCTGACCCATTTCATATTGGGGTTAGGCTGCAGATGCAAAGATTTCTGAAGTACTTTGTGCTGCTTATTTCCATGTATTCGAAAAAGAAGCATGTATAGCCAATACACTTTAGCATTTAGCATTTACTGGTCTACCTGTTGTGTTAACCACTTACAGACTGGAAGATTTTCATTCTTAATGAACAGACCATTTTTTGCGAATACGGCACTGCGCCGCTTTAACTGACAATTGTGCAGTCGTGCGATGCTGTACCCAAACAAAATTGACATCCTTTTTTTCCTGCAAATAGAGCTTTCTTTTGGTGGTATTTGAACATCTTTGCGGTTTTTATTTTATGTGCTATAAACCAAACAAGCTACAATTAAAAAAAAAAAAAATAATATATATATATATATATATATATATATATATATATATATATATATATATATATATATATATATATTTAACGTTTTGCTATAATTATTATCCCCAAAAATGTTTTTAAAAAACAAATGTCTTCATCAGTATAGGCCAATATATATTCTTCTGCATATTTTGGGTAAACAAAATTGCAATAAGCATATATTGATTGGTTTGCGCAAAAGTTATAGCTTCTACAAACTTTGGGAAAGATTTATGTCATTTTTATTATTATTTGTATTACTAGTAATAGCTGTGATCTGCAATTTCTAGCGGTACTGCAACATTACGGAGGATAGAACAGTCACATTTTTGGGACCATTGACATTTATACAGCGATCAGTTCTATAAAAATGCACTGATTACTGTAGAAATGCCACTGGTATGGAAGGGGTTAACACTAGGGGTGATCAAGGGGTTAAATGTGTTCCCTCAGGAGTATTTATTACTGTGGGGGGATTGTACTCGCTGTTCCTACTTGCTAGGAACAAACAATCTGTCTCCTCTCCCCTCACACATACAAATCCCCGTTCTGGCTCTCGTGCCCACAATCGCAGGTAGCTGGCGACGATCACACGCCTCGAGTCCCCTGCCATGCAGTGGGCGCACGAGCCTCCGGCGGCTCTTAAAGGGAGCAACGTACCATACGCTGTTTTGCAGTAAACTGCCACTTTGCTGACGTATATCAGAGTGAGCCAGTTGGCAAGTGGTTAATGAACAGCAGCTCTATTTTATTTTACACAGCTAATATTTAAGTCGTAGAGCTGTTTATCATTTTACACATCTCAGCCATCCCTTCTATACGTTTTATTGGAGGGAAGTGACTTTTTCAGAAGTTTAAAGGGACAGTTCCTTAATCAGCCATTCTGCTACCAGAACACTATAGCAATAATAATAATAATAATAATAAACTTTTTTTTATATGGCACCTTTAGAGGTGGCTTCTCAAAGCACTTTACAATGAAAACATAATTAAATTAAATTTGTCTAAAGGAACACGTTTTTAGATTTGATTTGGATGAATATAGAGAATGTAACTCTTTGATGTTCTTAGGAAGTGAATTCCAGAGTTTTGGAGCATAGCAGGAATAGGCTCTGTCTCCAACTGAGTGTAGGTGAGTAGGGGGCACACACAACAAACCAGAATTTGAGGAGCAGAGGTTATGAGGGGGGGAGTAAAGTGATAAAGGTTCAGAGAAATAATAGGGTGACAAGCCATGAAGAGCCTTACATGTGAGCAAGAGGATCTTAAAGGGTCACTAAAGGATTTTTTTTTTAAATAACAAACATGTTATACTTACCTCTACTGTGCAGTTTGTTTTGCACAGAGTGCCCCCGATCCATGTCTTCTGGGGTCCCTCGGCGGCTGTCTCTTGTTCTCATCGCAATTAGTAACCACAGTCATGCGACAGCTCGCATGGTGGTCACTAATTGCTGGCGCGCTCCCATGATACAGCGAGCGGCCATAGCCGCTCATTGTATCACTCGGCCCCGCCCCTCAGCACGCCGCGTCACTGAATGTGATTGACAGCAGCGCCAGCCAATGGCTGCGCTGCTCTCAATCCATCCGCTCTAGCCAATCAGCGGCCAGGCTGAGCGGCGAAGAGGATATCGGGACTGCGCGGGACATTCGAGGGGTCAGGAAAGTGTAACGGGGGCTCGGGGGGGGGGGGGGGGGGGGGGGCGGCAGCAGCAGATGTTTTTTCACCTTAATGCATAGATTGCATTAAGGTGAAAAAACTTTTTTCCTTTACAACTCCTTTAAAGTCTATGTGAAACCTAATGAGTAGCCAGTGCAAGGACTCCAGGATAGGTTTAATATAATCACTTGTACTAGACCTAGTCAGGATTCTGGCTGCAGAATTTTAAACATATTGAATTTGATTAATAGTGGATTCAGGTACACCAGTGAATAGAGCACTGCAGTAGTCAAGTCGGGAGAACAGAAATGTATGAATAAGCTTTTTAGCTACAGTGTACGATAGCATAGAACGCAGCCAAGCAATGTTTCTGAAGTGGAAAAAAGATGTTCTGACAATGTTTTGTATATGAGGATCAAAGGTTACTAGCTTTAAATATCACCCCTAGTATAAGGTATGGTGATAGTGAAGTCTGATAAACCCCTATGTGAAGAGAATAGGGGAGTAGTACAGAACACCATGTCACAATCATTACCCAGAATTCGCAAGCTGGTAACCAAAATGGTAACATTTAAAGGGGATCTTCACCCTAGAAGGATACATTTGAAGTCAGCAGCTACAAACGCTGTTGCTGCTGACTTTTAATAAAAGCACATTTACCTGTCCAATGATCCATAACTGTCTCCGGGTCAGCAGAGTTGGCATGTTTAGTGATGGAAGCAAGCTGTGACTCTTTGCGTCTTCATATCCGCCATTTTACAGCGCATGCACAAGCCGCTAAGCTTTGTGGATGGTCCTGCAGCCTTTCTGGGACCTGTGACGTGTCCCAGAAGACTGCGGACAGGTGGGGGCGAACGTCTGACAAAACTACCTTCTATAAAGGTTATCATAGCTAGGTGGTACCTGATACTTAATTAAACATAGCCCAGTCTAAAGGGTAAGTTCACCTTCTGAACTCTTGTATTTAGGGTGTAACATCTAAAATTTTCAGCAACCACCTTCTGCACCCCCAGCCCCCCCTTACGATTGACAGCAGCCAGAGTCCTTATCCCTGCACCCACTGTCACATTTTAAAATTGGCCATCATAGCAGATGGGCTTGTAGTATGAATGGGCCACAAGAATGCTGATCAGCACACTTGTCGTCCATTCACACTCCCTCATATGCAAGCTAACAGCGCTTTTAGTATAGCCTGAAAGCTGGAGGGAGAGTTTGCAGGAGCCTGAAATTGCACAGCAATCTGCTTATCACAGGTAGAATACTTTGCAGGCTCCGGTTTGAAAACATAATAAATGCATATTTTTTAACCTGTAAAAATATGTGCATGAATTATTATTATTTTTTTATAAAAAGTGAATTTATCTGTTAAAACACACACTTCAAAGTCATAAATCATTTTCCTCAACTCCTACTGTAACAGATTTGCATTTGTAAACAGTAAGATTGCAACCAGTTATACACCAAACACTTCTAATTTGCAAGGACACATTAGCTCTCCTAAGAGAAATATGCATAAGATTCCTATCATATTTGGTATCTAACAAACTTAATTAATATCCTGTAAGATATATGTGAAATATAATAAGCTCAAACAACCACTCAAATCTATGTGCAATTAATTTACAATATCATCATTAACTAAATAATAAAAGCAAAAGACTGCTGCTGACACCATAAAGATGATAGTATAGGACGCAGCCGAGCAATGTTCCTGAAGTGGAAAAAAGATGTTCTGACAATGTTTTGTATATGAGGATCAAAGGTTAAACTTCAACTTCAAATTTAAATTCAACTTCAAGATTATGTAGCACTACCCCCGGAGGAGCTGCTGAATATTTCGGGTGGCATGTTACCTCTATTTTCTCGCCGTCCAGGGTAGTAGAAGAGAGCTGAAAAAGTTCAATGTCCACACTTTACATTTCTTTATCTAAGATTTATTTGCAGAAATTGGTTAGAAAAGAAGAAGTGGTTGAAGGGGTGGAAGGGTAAATAGGTAGACAGGTTCAGGTACATAATCTCAATTAGGAAACACTCCTGCTTCCAGCAAACAGTTCTCGTTGCCACTCTAGCCAGAGTGGGTATTGCTCACCTGGATAGGTCTCTCTCACTGGCCTAGCAGCGGAATGGCGCACGGAATAAAGTACAGTCTCTGCCACAGACCTTCCCTTATGAGGAGACACTTTCGGTCCAGAATCCCCTAACACAGGATTTAGCACCCGGATCTCCCCAAACAAACTTCTGTAGAACTCAGATCTGACAGGCGATCACCATCAAGCCTCTCAGTGTAGGAATTCCCGATTCATAGGGAGAGCATTCCCGATTCCTCCCAGTGACCATGCCACTAATGTAACTTGAGCTGTAGTACCGTATTTATCAGCATATAACACGCACAGGCATATAACACGCACCCTAACTTTAAGAAGGAAGTTTCATGAGAAAAACTTTCCACAGCCCCTTGCGTATAACACGCAGGCACAGTTTACCCTCTATTTTCTGGGTAAAAAGTGAGTGTTATACGCCAATAAATACAGTAATTATTAGTGTTGAGCAGAATATGCCATATTCGATTTCGCGATATATCTCGAATATATATTCGAATATTCGAGATATATTCGCTAAATTCGAATATTCGTGATATTTTATCGAAATTAAATGATTGCGATTTTTCGCTATTGCGAATGCGAAAATAATTGCGATTTTTTGATAACTGCGGTAGGAGCACTCTGATTGGCTCAGAATATTCGTGATATTTTATCGAAATATCGCAACATGCGAATGCGATATTTATTGCGCAATTTCGAGAAATGCTGGAGGAGCGCTCTGATTGACTCAGAATATTCGTGATATTTTATCGAAATATCGCAACATGCGAATGCGATATTTATTGCGCAATTTCGACAAATGCTGTAGGAGCACTCTGATTGGCTCAGAATATTCGTGATATTTTACAATACAAAATAATTGCGAATATTCGGCAAATGCGGAAGGAGCACTCTGATTGGCTCAGAATATTCTTGATATTTTACAATACAAAATAATTGCGAATATTCGGCAAATGCAGAAGGAGCACTCTGATTGGCTCAGAATATTCTTGATATTTTACAATACAAAATAATTGCGAATATTCGGCAAATGCGGAAGGAGCACTCTGATTGGCTCAGAATATTCGTGATATTTTACAATACAAAATAATTGCGAATATTCGGCAAATGCGGAAGGAGCACTCTGATTGGCTCAGAATATTCTTGATATTTTACAATAGAAAATAAAAAGTGTTTTGCATTGATGGTGATTCTTTACTCTATCCATCTGTCACAGCCGTTTGTCAATCAAACACCTTGAAGATTGAACACGTTCATGCTGCATGCTTTGGACTTTTTTTCACTTCACATATCAAAGACATTTTTATGAAAGATTATTTTTCTATTATTGGGACTATATTTCTTTATATATTTGTTTCACTGTGTATTTCACAAGTTATTTGCGCTTGCTTATTTTATAATTTGCCCACATGTCTTGTCACTAGACATATTTTTTATTCTTGTAGAGCGACTCCATTTTCTGTCTTGTATTAATTTATGTTGTATAACATTTTTGAGTTGCTGCTGTATTCTCCCCTTTTTTAAGGTATGCGCAATTTTTTCCTTCTTACAAAAAATAATAATATCAAACATACAAATATTCATAACATACACATACACAAAGCCCCCCCCTTTTGCATCAGAGACAATCAGAGTTCTCCTACCACAGTTATCGAAAATTCGCAATCATTTTCGCATTCGCAATAGCGAAAAATCGCAATTTTTTTTTTTTCAATTTGGCAACATAAAAGGATCGCCTCAGCTTAGCTACTCGGCCCAGGGTCTCTAATCATACCAGCAATGCTTTTAGACGTCGATAGGATGTGATCTGTTTTAAAAATCAAATTGAAAAAATGCGAATATTCGGAATTTGCGAATATTCACCGCGAAATTCGAAATATAGCGCGATTTCTCGAATATGCTATATTCGAGTCGAATATTCGCAATGTGAATATTCGTGAGCAACACTAGTAATTATTAGCAGGGGTTATTTCCAGGGTTCCTCTATGTTAAAAAGATTGAGTATTGGGGCATTAGGTGAAAAAAAAAATTCTATTATACATTTTTATTTTATTTTATTAATGTCTGCCTTTCTTTTAAATTGTACTGTAATTATATTTATGCTACGTCAGTAGTTGTAATACCTTTCATAACTATGCATCTAACTCCCTTGTTTCCTATTGGTGAGATATTAGGAAGCATCAATATATTTCTCAAAAAGATTAGCAGCTGTACATAAAGTATAGCTTTCTTAGGAACAGAACAAGTGAAAGTCTGCCAAATTGCTTTAATATATTTAGAAGTGTAATATTATGTTGTAGACAAGACCATTACAGGCTTCTCAGTTGGACATCGGTCTCAATCAATTTAAATAAAACTAAGCTGTTAACTTCAGCCCACATTTTGCAAACTGAACATTCCAAATCCAAATATGGGTAAAAAAAAAAAAAAAACAGCTTTGGGTGTAATACTTACTCGCTTTCAATCTGGAGTTGTCCCTCACAGCGCCTTTTATTTACCACAAGATGTCCCCAGTCTTCTAAGCCCATTGGCACCCAAAATCACTTAACCTGGAAGACTGAGCACACACTGTGAAGCCTCGTACACACGACCAAGGAACTTGACGGGCGAAACACATCGTTTTCCTCGTCGAGTTCCTTGTTAGGCTGTCAAGGAACTCGACAAGGCAAGTTTCTCCATTCCCGTCGAGGAAAAAGAAGACATGCTCTCTTTTTGACTCGACGGGATCCTCGACAGTTTTCTTGTCGAAAAATGTACACACGACCGGTTTACTCGGCAAAAAAAGTTTCTTGCTGGTTTTTGCCGAGAAACTCGGTCGTGTGTACGAAGCCTGAGTGCAAAGAATCATGGCTCTGTCCCATTAGTAGGTATCAGCACAGTGCTCTTTATTAACAATGTGTTGAAGCAGAGAGTGGCACTTATTTCATCATATCAGCACTGCCACTGGTCTCTGCATCCGTGAGGACAACCTGACCTGGAGAAGAAGAACCTGTGACATCAAGTCCTATCTGAAGACTTTGAAAAAAAAAAAAAAAATACTGCCAGTGGGAGTCAAAAAGGGTGGATAAAGGGTGATTTGTGGAGGGAAATGTGGACTTGGGCTTATTTGCAAATATTGTGGACCATATAAAAAGCAAGATATTATTTAGGATGACAGCCTTTTGAAATAGCTAAACACTTCCAACTGAAATTTGACTCACTTTCTTTGTAGTGAGACAGAAAATAATATGTAGTCCAGGATTTGGTACTTGCATTCTGGAGCCCTAATCCGAAGCCAGACTGAGCTGTATTCACTTAAAGTGGTTGTAAACCCTTTACAACCACTTTAACCTACAGGTAAGCCTAGATTAAGGCTTACCTGTAGGTGCAAGAAATATCTCCCAGACCTGCACGGTCTAGGGCAGTGATGGCCAACCTTGGCACCCCAGGTGTTTTGGAACTACATTTCTCATGATGCTCAACTACACTGCAGAGTGCATGAGCATTATGGGAAAAGTAGTTCCAAAACAACTGGGGTGCCAAGGTTGGCCATCACTGGTCTAGGGGATATTTGCAAAAAATTGCAACAGTGATGTCTACGGCGCATGCGTCGTAGACATTGGGCGCAGGCACACTGAGCATGCCGCTACTAATGGCATAATTCCGTTAGTGGCGGCTCCCGCGCCCATGCGCGTGAGTGACGTCATCGCTGCTCTGGCCAGTCACAACGGCGGAGCAGCGATACCTGGAAGTCACTCCGGGTATCATGGCGGCATCAGAGGAGGTGAACAAGGGCCGCTGCGGGGTCTTCGAACTCAGGTAAGTAATTCATAGCTAGCTCATTATGCCTTTGTCTTGCAGGTTGTCGTTTTAACTTTTTTTTTTACAAGAGGGTTTACTTCCTCTTTAACTTCACTGTCAAAATTAAGTTTGCTTGCTTGTGTATTCCATCCCATGTACATAAGGCCCTGCTCAGTGGTTAGTCTCTGGGTTATCTTTGAATTGAAAAAAATAGATGTAGAAAAGTGAGTTTAACAAATTTTTTTAATAAGCACAATTATCTTAACAAATAAAAAAATAAAAATTCGAAATACTATTGTCTGCATGAAGAATGGTTTGTGAGTTTTTACACTTGTTTTTACACTTTACAAGGAGAATTTTGTTTGTCTGAAATAAAATCTTTTTTTTTTAACCTCCCTGGCGGTATGATTCTTTCAGAAAAAACATGCTGAAAGTGGTACCATTATTTGCAAGGAAATTTGGCGTTTTATATTGTAGGTCTGTAATTTTTAGAAATAACTCACTTAAATCTGACCAAACAAGATTCTAATAGGCATCCCGGGTATGACATTTTTTTAAAAACAAAATTATAAATTATAATATAATAAATAATTATAAATAATTATAACAAATAATAATATAATTATAATAAAAATTATTCAATAATGTAATCAAATTAAAATCACTGAAATTTGCTCAGTTGCAGAATTGTTGCTGTCATTATTTTTTTTTTTTTATGACGAATTTCCCCACAAATCGCTATCGCACAATTCTGCAAGTGATTATAATTTATTATCGCTGTTTTTTAGCTGATCTAAAACTATTTTTGAC
The DNA here is from genome assembly GCF_905171775.1 of Rana temporaria. Classification (NCBI taxonomy): domain Eukaryota; kingdom Metazoa; phylum Chordata; class Amphibia; order Anura; family Ranidae; genus Rana; species Rana temporaria. The sequence continues at coordinate 537,454,135 of NC_053489.1, forward strand.
ATAAAGGGACACTTTTGGTTGCTATGGACAATCTACAGTTTGCAGGGAGAAAGAAACGTTTTTATTATATAAAATGACATGCATGACACAGGACAGACCACTAGGGACAGGGGGGGTGTGTTTTTTTTACATACAGTACTGTAATCTATAAGATTACAGTATACTGTATGTAAGGTGTTTGTTTACGTTTTTGAATTTGGCGCCGTTCTCCGTCCCCGTGCGTCGTAACGTCGCAGGGAACGGAGATCGGCGTCACACGGAGGCACTATGTGAATCGAGCGAGGTCCCGCTCGCTCACACAGCGCGGTGGCATCGCTGGATCCAGGGACAAGGTAAGTAAAAAGTGCCTGTGGATTCAGCGAGGCGAGCCGAGACTGACTCTGGGTTACCGATCGTAGCAGGAAAATCTAACCCCGAGTCAGTCTCGGGAACACCGCCAGGGAGGTTAAGTTGTTTGACTTTGAAAAAGCCATTAACTTATTAAACCTACATTTCCATGGCACAATTAAAGTGGTTCCAAAGCCTAAAGTTCTTTTTTTTTATCCTAATGCAATCTATGCATTAGGGTAAAAATGTGTGTGTGTCACAGGATCCCCCCTCCTCACCCACCTTGTGCATGAGGGCAACTTATAGAATGTTTTATCTAGTTTAAATTATAGAGAATTCTCATGAAGCAGAGCTGGAAAACATGGTGGGGAAAGGGAGGAAGTAAATAGAGAGCGAGAGAGGAGAGAGTAGCTACGACCACATGTCCCCATGGAAGAACTTTTTCTAATCCAGACCAGAAGCAGGGATTATATAATGGTTTACTTGTTGCCCATTATTTATTTATTTATTTTTTAAACTTTTTTTTACATTTTTTTTTCCGATCGCTTTTATTCCTATTACAAGGAATGTAAACATCTATTGTAATAGGAATAGTGTGTGACAGGTCCTCTTTAAGGAGAGATGTGGGGTCAATAAGACCCCACATCTCTCCTCCAGGCTGGAAAGAATGAGATCGTGAAAAAAAATTCACAGATCTCATTCTTACTAGCCGCAATTGCGGTTTGTTTACTTACGGGAACCCGGGCGTGACATCATCACATCGCGCCCGGGCCTCCGACGGTCATAGAGATGACTGGTGACCACCTGGTCACCAGTCATCTCTATGCTGCACATCCGGCGGACGGCGATCATCTTTCCGGGCCCCCGATGGGACGGGAGAGCCCGGAGAAGCACCGGATGGTGGCTGGAGGGGGGATGTCCCCTCCCGCCGCCTATAAGAACGATCAAGCGGCAGAACCGCCTCTATGATCATTCTTACGGTGCGCAGGATCGCCGCCGGAAGAAAATTATATCGGAATGATGCCTCTGGGTCCAGGCATCATTCAGATATCCCGGCACAAAGTACAGGACGTCATATGACTTCCACCCGGGATAACAGATCCCCTTTTTGGACGTCATATGACGGCGTGCGGGTTTAAAGTGGCTAAAGTGGTTGTAAACCCCATGGAATATGACCTAGGCACATATATCTGTAGTGTTTGTTTATCTCTCTCCAAAGTTCTAAGTGCCATGCCTTTCTGGTGCTCTGTTCCTCTGTTATCCTCTGTTATCAGCATGATAACTTTTGACAAGTTCTCTGACACACGAGATAAAAGCAGATGATAATTTGTGTCGGGGAGGGAACTTAGAGGTAGATTAGTAGAGAGCTGGTCTACTCAGACAGCAGCTCTGCATGTTTCTTCATTGCTCTGCCTATGTGGAGTGGGGTTGTGTCCTTTTCCTTCAATCAGCTTTCACACAGTGTACGCCTAGGCTCCACACCCACTGCTGGATGAGGAAACAAGATTTCTAACACAATGTGCACTTTCTAAAGAGTGTAGAAAGCTGAAGACAGTAGATATACATGTACAACTAATGCAGGAGGATTTGTTTGATCTCTGTGTATCATCTAAAGCTGTTGATTCTACTGGGTATATGTGGAGATTTACATCCACTTTAATGCAGGTAATGCATTAAAGGTAGCTTCTAGAACCACTTTAATAACTAAATATACCCTGGTATATGTGCACCACAGCCACTTTATTAACTATTGTGACAGAGTACATGATTCCAGGTATGTCAGTGTGAGATTGGAAAGGTCAGCTTTCCCTGTCGTAGAGAGGGTTAAGCCTGGCCCAACAGGTAAACCTCCGCTCTCTCCCTATTAACCTCCCTGGCGGTATGATTCTGTCTGGAATTACGTACCAAAAGCGGTACATTTATTTTGCAAGGAAATTGGCATTTTATACTGTAGGCCTGTAATTTTTAGAAATAACTCACTTAAATCTGACCAAGCAAGAGTCTTGTAGGCATCCCGGGTATGATTTTTTTTTTTAAAACAAAATTATAAATTATAATATAATAAATAATTATAAATAATTATAACAAATAATAATATAATTATAATAAAAATTATTCAATAATGTAATCAACTCAAAATCACTGAAATTTGCAGTTGCAGAATTGTCGCTGTCATTATTTTATTTTTTTTATGACGAATTTCCCCGCAAATCGCTATCGCACATTTCTGCAAGTGATTATAATTTATTATCGCTGTTTTCTAGCTGATCTAAAACCATTTTTGACATAAAGGGACACTTTTGGACAATCTACAGTTTTTAGGCAGAAATGACATTTTTTATTATATAAAAGTACATGTAGGACACTGGGCAGACCACTAGGGACAAGGGGGGTGTGTATTTTTTACATACAGTACTGTAATCTATAAGATTACAGTATACTGTATGTAATGTGTTTGTTTACTTTTTTGAATTTGGCGCCGTTCTCCGTCCCCGTGCGTCGTAACGTCGCAGGGAACGGAGAACGGCGTCACACGGGGACTGTGAATCGAGCGAGGAGGTCCCGCTCGCTCACACAGCGGGTGGCATCGCTGGATCCAGGGACAAGGTGAGTAAACCAAGCCTGTGGATCCAGCGAAAGGTAAGCCCGTCCAGCCCGAGCGTGACTCGGGTTTGCCAATCCTAACATGTAAAACCAACCCCGAGTCACGCTCGTGTTTACCGTCAGGGGGGTTAATTAGCCTGCACCTGATGGAGTCTAGGGAGAGGGAGAGCTCAGTGTGAGATCCAGGCTGTGCTGGATGGGCAGACTGAAGTCTGTCTGTGTATCTGAGGAACAAGGTCTGTCAGAACTTATTGTTTATATTGAACTATTATTTTGTTTGTTTATACTGGAGGCCGGAATAGCCGCTCCAGTAACCCGTAGTGAGGGACACTACTGTTTAGTTAGCCTCCTAAGCTGGAGTAGGCCTTTTTTGTTTGTATTATTATTTTGATGCAATAAAGCCATATTTATTGCTATTTTGGTGACTTTGCTGCGCTGCATGTTTCACTATTTCTACTAACCCAAGCGACTTTGCCACAAGTGGTGGCAGCAGTGGGATGTTCGCTGTTGTACCGGTCACTTTACAGTTACAGTGGCCTTAAAGGTACAGGACCCAGAAAATGGAAGATATTGTAAAAGCCCTGTTACAAGCTACCTCTGTGCAGCAAGAGACTAATAGACAGGCCGCTGCCTTAGCTGCAGCGCAACAAGAGACTAATAGACAGGCCGCTGCAGTGCATCAAGAAACTAATAGACAGGTAGCTGCCTTAGCTGCAGCGCAACAAGAGACTAATAGACAGGCCGCTGCAGTGCATCAAGAAACTAATAGACAGGTAGCTGCAGCAGCTGCAGTACAGCAGGAGACCAACAGGCTCCTGACTTTGCAGATTGAAGCTTTGACTAAAGCACAACAGTCAGACCATGCTGTTCTCAAAGCAACCCTGGATAAGATGACTACCCAAGGGTCTACTAACCCTCCAGCAGGGGGGGTAAGCCAAATACGTGCAAGCAGCTGTATGCAGAAAATGACCCCGGATGATGATGTGGAGACTTACCTACTGGCGTTCGAACGGACCGCCACCCGAGAAGGCTGGCCCCCAGGACAGTGGGCTGGAATCATTGCACCCTTCCTCCTGGGAGAAGCACAGAAAGCCTATTTTGATCTGGATGAGGTGGCTGCTGCAGACTATCCCAAACTGAAAGGAGAGATCCTGGCTCGCTTAGGGGTAACTTCTACAGTGAGGGCCCAGTGTTTCTACAACTGGAGGTTCAAAGAAGGAAAAGCGCCAAGATCCCAGATGTTTGACTTAATTCATCTGGCTCGGAAGTGGCTCAAACCAGAGACTCAAACCCCTGCACAGATTATAGAAGCGCTTGTACTGGACCGTTACGTGAGAGAGCTTCCAAATGGCCTCCGGGAGTGGGTCACTCATGGAAATCCCCTGGACTGTGATAGTATGGTCGCACAAGTAGAGCGGTACCTGTCTACCAAAAATTTGGACCGATCTCTCTCTAGGACGACTGGGAAAACACAGAGAGCAGGAGACCGGAGGAGTGGAGTGGAAGCAGACTTTGGATCGGGAGCCCGTTTTTCCAAAACAGACTTTAGAGGTCAAAACCCTGGGAAAGAGGACCACCCTAGGAGTAACTCCATAACTTGTTTTGAGTGTGGCGCCAAAGGACATGTCAGGGCGAGATGCCCCAATCTTTCTGAGCCCATGCAGTGTGGTCTAGGGGAAGATTCCTCTGACTTTTGCGGACTCATTTGTTTAGCAGGCTTGGTAGAAGGGGGACATACCTTCCGAGTACCTGTCCTGCTGGACAAACAAGAGACAGTGGCCCTGGTGGACTCTGGCAGTGCCCTGACTTTGGTAGCCAGTAAATTGGTAAAACCTTGTTGGATACAGAAGCATAGAACCATGGGGGTATTGTGTATTCATGGGTGTACTGTGCGGTATCCTACTGCCAACGTAGAAGTGTTAGTACAGGGCAGTTTGGTAAGGATCGTAGCAGTGGTAGTTCCTCGTCTACCATATCCTTTGATAATAGGAAGGAATTTCCCTAATTTCCATGCTCTGTTACAGTCCCCTGTGATGGGAGAACAAGGGGAACCTGAAGTGGAGCAGAGAAATACAGGGGTCCATGAAGTATTTCCCTTTGCTCATCCTGACTTGTATATCTCTAATCCAAAAAGAGGTAAAACGAGACGGGAACGCAGGGAGAGCAAGCTAAGATTTAATAGGGCTGTCAAGGAAGTCCTGTTGAATCAGCGTGGGGAGCAGTCCAGGAGAGGCGGGGCCCCACGACAGACAGAAGATGAGGCAGAGGTTGGTCAACCGGAACCCCCCCCAGAGGCTACCAGTGAAGGGGACGAGGGGGATACAGATGTCCTGGATATTTCGGGTAGTGGCTTTGGCCGGGATCAGGTAGATGATCCCCTGTTGCAGGAAGCCAGGAGTAATGTTGTGGAGGTTAATGGGGTACCAGTGGAAGGGGTAACGGGAAAGGCCTATCCCTATTTTGTCCTTAAAAATGATCTCCTTTACAGAGTGACCTTCGATGAGGGACAAGAGCTTGAACAACTGGTTGTGCCTTCATCATACACCCGGAAAATCCTGGATTACTCTCACTCTCATCTTCTGGGGGGACATTTAGGGGTGGAGAAAACCCAAGAACGGGTGCTCAGGAGGTTCTTTTGGCCTGGGGTATATGAGGGGATTAAAAGATATTGTGCTTCTTGCCCGGAATGCCAGCTGGCATCTCCCAGACCGAAGTTGAGAGCCCCACTCATACCTCTCCCTATAGTTGATGTTCCGTTTGAGAGGATTGGCATGGACCTAGTGGGTCCCTTAGAGAAAACAGCTCGAGGGCACCAGTACATCCTTGTCATCCTCGATTATGCCACCAGATACCCAGAAGCCATTCCACTACGTAAGGCTAATGCTAAAAGTATTGCTAAAGAGCTGGTTCAGATGTTTACACGGGTGGGGATACCCAGGACATTGCTCACGGATCAGGGGACACCGTTTGTCTCCCGTATTATGAAAGAGCTATGTCAGCTATTTAATGTACAGACTCTGAGAACGTCAGTGTATCACCCCCAGACCGATGGGTTGGTAGAAAGGTTTAACCGGACCCTAAAGGGGATGTTGAGAAAAGTCGTTAGCAGGGATGGGAAGGATTGGGACTTGTTACTTCCTTACCTGTTATTTGCAGTTCGAGAGATTCCCCAAAGTTCTACGGGCTTCTCCCCATTTGAGCTTTTATATGGTAGGCATCCCCGGGGTATACTGGATATCCTAAAGGAAACCTGGGAAGAACAGGGGGTAACTGGGACCAATGTCCTCCAGTATGTTGAAGATATGCGGGTGCGTATGGCTCAGATTGCCCCTCTTGTTCGCCAGCATATGGAGCAGGCGCAGAGTAGGCAGAAGTCCTACTATGACCAGAGGGCCCTAGTGAGACAGTTTGAAAGGGGGGACAGAGTAATGGTTCTAGTACCCACCGCAGAAAGCAAACTTCTAGCACAGTGGCAGGGACCCTATGAGGTCCTGGAAAAACTGAGCCCAGTAAATTATAAAATTAGTCAGCCAGGACGCCGGAAGAAGGAGGCCATCTTCCACATAAACCTCCTTAAGCCATGGAGGGCTAGAGAGGACTGCATGGCCACAGTGGGTGACAACCCGTCTGTTCCACAGGCACCTAGTTCTTCAGTGACAATCTCTCCAGAGCTGACACCTGAGCAAGTAGAGGAAGCTAGAGGCCTGGTTGAGAGGAATAGTGATGTCTTCTCCCCTGACCCTGGACAAACCCGAGAAATTACCCATGATATTGTTACAGAACCAGGGGTTGTCATAAGAGTGAAATCTTACCGCATTCCGGAGTCCAAGAGGGAAGCTGTAAGGGCTGAAGTCAGGAAAATGCTTGAGCTTGGAGTGATAGAGGAGTCTCACAGCCAGTGGTGCAGCCCCATTGTTCTAGTGCCTAAACCTGATGGGTCCATCAGGTTCTGTAATGACTTCAGGAAGTTAAACGAGGTGTCTAAGTTTGACGCCTACCCCATGCCTAGGGTGGATGAACTGGTAGAGCGATTAGCCAAAGATAGGTTCTTCACCACGTTGGACCTGACAAAGGGTTATTGGCAGATCCCATTGACAAAGCATGCTCGAGAGAAGACAGCCTTTGCCACTCCTGATGGCCTGTTCCAGTACAGGATTATGCCTTTTGGCCTCCATGGAGCTCCAGCCACTTTCCAAAGGCTAATGGATAAGTTGCTCAGGCCCCATACCGAATATGCAGCCGCCTACTTGGATGATGTGATCATTCATAGCCCGGACTGGGAAAGCCATCTGGACAAAGTGCAGGCAGTCTTGGACACTCTTAGAAGAGCGGGGTTGACAGCTAACCCCTCTAAATGTGCCTTGGGTCTAGCTGAGGCTAGATACTTGGGTTACCTGGTTGGCAGGGGACTTGTTAAACCGCAAATGAACAAGATAGGAGCTATACAGAACTGGCCCAGGCCGTTGAGGAAAAAACAAGTCAGAGCCTTTTTGGGGATCGTAGGCTACTATCGGAGGTTTATTCCTCACTTTGCTACAAGGGCTGCCCCGCTCACTGACCTTATTAAAGCCAGAAGTTCAGACACGGTAAAGTGGAACAGCAAGGCTGAGGAAGCCTTTGCTGGTCTTCGGGCAGCGCTTTGTGCCCAACCCGTGCTTGTGGCTCCTGACTTTGGGAAGGAGTTCTTTCTCCAGACTGATGCCTCAGAGGTGGGTTTGGGTGCAGTGTTGTCCCAAAATGTGGATGGTGAGGAACACCCTGTCCTATATTTGAGTCGGAAGTTGTTACCCCGAGAACAGCGCTACGCCACAGTCGAAAAAGAGTGTTTGGCGATTAAGTGGGCAGTAGAAACACTCCGCTACTACGTGTTGGGCAGACGGTTTACCCTGGTCACAGACCATGCTCCGTTAAAATGGATGCACACCAACAGGGACAAGAACGCTCGGGTTACGAGGTGGTTTTTGTCCCTACAGCCCTTTTCTTTTGTGGTACGACACAGGGCAGGTCTCCTCCACAGTAACGCAGATGCTCTGTCCCGAGTACATGGGTTTGCAGAGGTGGCCGCTTCCCACACAGGTGTTAAGCTGGGGGGGAGGATATGTGACAGAGTACATGATTCCAGGTATGTCAGTGTGAGATTGGAAAGGTCAGCTTTCCCTGTCGTAGAGAGGGTTAAGCCTGGCCCAACAGGTAAACCTCCGCTCTCTCCCTATTAATTAGCCTGCACCTGATGGAGTCTAGGGAGAGGGAGAGCTCAGTGTGAGATCCAGGCTGTGCTGGATGGGCAGACTGAAGTCTGTCTGTGTATCTGAGGAACAAGGTCTGTCAGAACTTATTGTTTATATTGAACTATTATTTTGTTTGTTTATACTGGAGGCCGGAATAGCCGCTCCAGTAACCCGTAGTGAGGGACACTACTGTTTAGTTAGCCTCCTAAGCTGGAGTAGGCCTTTTTTGTTTGTATTATTATTTTGATGCAATAAAGCCATATTTATTGCTATTTTGGTGACTTTGCTGCGCTGCATGTTTCACTATTTCTACTAACCCAAGCGACTTTGCCACACTATATATACCCTGGTTTGTGTGCACCACGACTCCTGTAGAGGCCCTTTGTTGATATTACTTGTTTTTTGCGTTGATGTATATACTATTACTAATCTTGTAATATATAAAGCTTGCATTATTCCCATACTGGTATGTATCTATATACTTACTGTATGGTTTATGTTATATGCTGGCTGCTGTAGCTCATCGGCTCACAATTACTTTGATTTGATTATTGGTTATATTCCCAGAGAGGGAATCCTCTCTACCCACAGGGGCCCTGTCCTGGGTCCCAGGACAGGGCCCCTGTGGGTAGAGAGGATTCCCTGCCATCTTTTTTTATCAAACCCACTCTTCCACTTAGCTAATGTTCTGGTTCACTTATTTACCTACAGGTTTAGTGCAATATCCTGCTTTGGGAGAGCCATTTCTCATAATCCCCAAAAAGGGGCTACACATTTTTATTATATGTCTGTCTTTAATATATTAAAATGTTGTGACTGCACTGCCAAATATATTTAAAAAAAAACACAAATTTGAATAAATTAAAAAAAATAATGAAGAATAGCTTAACCAATAAATACTTCTTGCCACCAGTAGGAATATGTATTTGTATATGAATATGTAAGTTTTATTTGGAATATATTATTATTAAAGGTGTGCAACAACTGATTGGTATAAGAGCAACACAAATAATTTTAGCATGGACATGCCTGCTATTGGTTTCTTTAAACATTTATTATGTAGCACTGTGTACCCATACATCATTTCATACTACTGCAGTAAATCAATATGAATCCTCATAGCACTATACTGGAAGAAAGGGTACATTTAGTTGTGCTAGCCATTTATCAGATGTATATATGGATTTCAGCTGTTGCTCCCCACATCAGGATTATGTCATCGGCAGGATTAGAGTCAAGCAATATACTTAATAGCAAGGGAATTATATAGTGTCCTAGGAAATACGACTCATTCAATTTATAAATCACATGAGGCCTGATGACCCGTACTGTTAGGCAATCTGAATATAGAGAGCCTATGCAGAGATTATCTGTATACGATGCACCCGGTTTCCTAGTCTAATTTTATTACTTAGTCACTGTATATCCTTTTACATGGAGCAGATGCACTGTTAAAGCTGACTGCACCTGCTGGAACATTAAGCATGCTATATTACTACTTTAGTAGGAGCAATAACCTTTCCTGTGTCTATAAAAGTCATAAAAAGTTGCATATATTGTGCTAGTTTGTATATTTTGAACAAAAGGGATGAAAACATAAAAATAAAGCAAAAACTCGAAACTTTGTATAGCACTGTTGGATTCCCTTATCGGAATATTAATGTATTTATTTGTTTTTTAATAATTAATTGTGTTGATTATCTATCATAATGATTTTAAAATTAAATACCTGGATATAACTGTTTAGATATTCTCCATCTACAAGCCTAGATCTGTTGAATGACAAGGTAAGTGATCTAAGCATTTAAAGGAAATAGCAAACATCTCTGTTTCATTCCTTATCACATCTTTCTTTTACATATTTTAGGAGAACAAAATTGGAAAACATTGCAAAAGCCTTGTAAAAAATACATATTTATAGGTCTGCCACAAAGGCTTGTAATCAGAGGAGTCAGTGCAACAAAAGTAGTCATCAGCGCACAAGTCCTTTGCCCGCAAACATGATAGGTCAGAAAAAAATAATAATAATAATTAACTGAATCATCTTAGGGCCACAGGAAATGTACATACTCATGCATGCCTGGGTTCTCAGAATATAAAGAGGGTTTCACAAGCATAAATTGCCAGCAATCAGCTAAATTGGACCCTGTGGTTATGCAGAGCTGGACATTTGCTGATTACTTGCCTGTGAAATGACCAGTCAAAGTCTTTTGTTTGCCCCCTTACAGGGTTACTAGCAAGCTATAAAAGTAGAGTGAGAAAAAGTGAGACGTAATTGCAATTATGTATTTAGAACACTTCCTTATTTTGAAAAATGTCATAATAAATTGACATAATTGCATTGATTATGTGTTTGCATCACATCCGCACATATGTCTAATAAATATGAAATACTCATTTACTCCTCGCTGAGAAGAAAGATTTCCTATTTTCTAGATTGCAGGAAAAAAATGCACAGAATATGAAGGCGAACAATACTGGTACAATACTTACCAGTTTACTCCCTGGTGTGGAGTGTCATGCTCGCCCCCTCTCTTGGAGCTGTCGGTTAGTGGGCGTCCTGACTCTCCTGTAGTCCAAGGGAGGGGGCGAGCATGACACTCCACAACAGGGAGAAAGACTCCCATTACTGTGTGGAGTTACAGACAGAAGACCAGGAAGTGAGTATTTCTCAGAAGAAAGAAGGACATTTAAAAGCAAAATCGAAGGATGAGGTAAGTGAAGGAGGACTGCAATAAGGTAAAGGAAGCTATTTAGGGGGAAAAAAATTGTACCTTTACAACGCCTTTAAAGTGAATACTTTAACACTATAAGTTCACTATATGAGCCACTTATGTAATTATATATGTTGATTATATCCCTCCTTGATCTCGTCTTTCCAAGAGAGAATGAAATCAGTTCAACTAATTGTCCTGCATAGCTAAGCTCCTGCATGCCTCTCATCAGTTTGGTTGCTCTTCTCCATGCTTTCTCCAGTTCGGATATCCTTTTTGAGAACTGGTGCCCAAAACTGAGCTGCATATTCCAGATGAGGTCTTACTAATGAATTGTACAGGGGCAAAATTATATTTTACATACCACCTCTTTTAATACAAGAAATTATTTTACTCGCTTTGGAAATCACAGCTTAGCACTGCATGCTATTATTAAGCTTATGATCTACCAGAACACCCAGATCCTTCTCCGCCATTGATTCCCCTAGTTGTACAGAGCAGGATAACTTCATAGAATGCAATACTGCAAAAGCTTCAAAAAAGCTGAATGTTAAATGTTAAAGCGGTATAAAATCCAAAACCAAAAATGTGTTTTCTTTTTTTAGGCTTTTTCCTCTGTTTTCACCTAGCGATCTGGCCACCAGTACCACTCTTCCCCTATTAGGGTACTAATATTCTGGATGAACAGAGACACCTTTGGACAGCAGCATTGTTTATCTAGGGTAGTGTTAGATGTGCTAGCAGATTTACCTCCAGCTCACACTTATTAGGCAGTTCCAGCAACAGTTTTTTTTTGGGCGGGAATAAAGATTTAACATAAATTAGTAAAAGCTGATCTTGTAACCACCCCTGTCAGTGGTAAAGCAGGTGATTTCAGATTACGTAGATTCTGATGTGATTACCAATTTGGCCATCCTCAAAATATCCCAAAACTAGAAATTCACGGTTTTGCTCGCTGAGCTGCTTATTTGCCTGAAAAGAAGTTTACTTTTTTCTTTTTTTTTTTTTATTGTATTTTTTTTTCACTTGGGGATGATTTACTAAAATTGAAGAGTGTGAGATCTGGTGCAGCTCTGCATAGAAACCAATCAGCTGCCATAGAAACCAATCAGCTTCAGCATAATTGAACAAGCTGAAGTTAAAAGTTGATTGGCTACCATGCACAGATGCACCAGATTTTGTATTCTCCAGTTTTAGTAATCAACCCCTTTGTGTATTTGATTATGTGTGTACTTTAACTTTACATGTTTTAAATCACACTGTCTGTTTTTTCTTTTTGTTAAAATATTATAAAGCAATACGTTTAAAATAACTTTTTGGTATAAGGGCAGGTCCAGGATAGTTGAAAGGAACTTTGGTAAGCCTTAGGCCCCATACACACGATAGAATCCATCCGCTGAAAAATCCCAGCGAATGGGTTTCAGCGGATAGATCCTATGGTGTGTACACTCCAGCGGATCTGTTTCTGAGGATATTTATCCCCTGGGATGGATTTCCAGCGGATAAATATTTGATGACATGCTATCAAATCTATCCGCTGGAATCCATCCCAACGGATGGATCCGCTGGTCTGTACAGACTCACCGGATCTATCCGTCCGAAGGGATCCCCCGCATGCGTCGTAATGATTCGACGCATGCGTGGAATTCCTTATATGACAGCGTCGCGCACGTCACCGCGTCATAATCGCGGCGACGGCGCGACACGTCATCGCCAGAGGATTTCGGAGCGGATTTTGATTCGATGGTGAGTACACTCCATCGCATGGAAATCTGCGCAAATCCTCGAGAGGATTTATCCGCGGATACGGTCCGCTGGACCGTATCCGCGGATAAATCCTCTCGTGTGTATGGGGCCTAAGGAAGCATTTAAATCCCCTTGCACCCTTAAACAACACCAAAAACTCTCCATTGACTCCACTGGCATTTTTGAGAATAGTTTGAGAAACTTAAAAATATAAATTTCTTGTGTACCTTCTCTCTCACTACAATGTCTTCCACCTTTGTTTTTGTTTATTTAATATGACATTCTCTTGTATAATGCAACTTTCCTCTGTCTGAGATAAGAGCATCCTCTATTATATAGCTATCTTTATATTATGATAAGCTCTTGTAGGTGCAGCTCTAACACAACATCCTCTTGTAAATGAAGCTCTTTGCTTCATATTTTTTCTTTTGTTTAAAGCGCACTAACAGATATATGGCTATCTCATATACAACGCAGCTCTCGCAGGCATGACATTCCCTTTGGACTATTGTACCATGGTCCTCTGAGAAAGAATCACTAATAACTAGCTTTGGTAAAGTAAATCCCCTTGAATTAATTTACAGTGTTAGCAACTATGGAAACTGAGGGGATTGGAAGTGTATCCGCAAGAATCTCAAAGGAAAGGAAAACATGTGAATGTTTCAAACTATTCTATTATGAAATGAATGTATATCTTATCTAATTTGTAATGAATGCAGCATTATATATCGAACTGGGTATACTACTTGTATTTATTACACTTTCTTGTGGGCATGTAGGTGATGAAGGAGAAAAGTTCTAATATTTAGTCTCCTAGAAAACTGGCTTGTTTGGGAAAAAAGTTAAAGATAATGGGTCAGATCCACGTAGCCTGGCGCATTGTTGCGTCCGGCGTAGCGTATCTCTTATACACTACGCCGCCGTAACTTACAGCGTATTTTCCTTATCCTCAAAGAATGTGATGGGGGCGTGTTTTATGTAAATACCTCTTGACCCGATGTAAATTACGTTTTTTTTTAACCCGCAACAAGCCAATGCTTACGACGTGAACGTCATTCTACGCAAAGTCCTATTCGCGAACAACTTGCGCAAACGACGTAAAAAGTTCAAAATTCGGCGCGGGAACGACGGCCATACTTAACATAGGATACGCCGCATATAGCAGGGGTAACTATACGCCGAAAAAAGCCTTACGGAAACGACGTAAAAAAATGCGCCGGCCGGACGTACGTTCGTGGATCGCCGTATATAGCTAATTTGCATACTCAACGTGGAAATCGACGGAAACGCCACCTATCGGCCAGCGTAAATATGCACCTTAGATCCGACGGCGTACTAAGACGTACGCCAGTCGGATCTAGCACAGCTTCAGGCGTATCTTGTTTTGTGGATACAAAACAAAGATACGCCGGAGCCAGCGTAACTTCTTTGTGGATCTGCCCCAATGTCTTTCTAAAATCTAAGGCCCCGACCACACCGAAGCAATTTGTGGCTTGACGCTCAAAGCTCCAGGATGCTCAACAAGCAAAATCCTATACATTTAAATTTCAATTAATGCCTGAACATTTTGTCACCTATAACAAAACACCTGTCTCTTAAAAAAGTGCATGAGCTTTTTTTAGGCAAATTAGAGTGTTTTGGCCCCATAGACTTCAAAGGGAAAGCCCGGAAAATGTGCGACATGAGCGTATTGTTTTGTCGATTTCTGCCCAAACAGCAGTTCTCCATCCCTAATCTCCTCCCCCTAGTGCTCGATGTAGCACCCTCCTAGGTAGGTGTTAATAGAGAGAGTATAGTTTTTGGATCTTTCTGCTTACCAGGAAGGCTGCCAGTTAAATGTAGATGATCTTTGCTTACCAGGGAGCAGGGATCCATTGATAGGGTTTCCTCATGGTGCTCAGATGCTGCTCATGTTGTCTGAATGTCCAATAAGACAGAGCATATTGGACAGTGGGAGGAAACCTGACAACTGAGCGCATAGGCATAGTTACAGCAATGGCCATTGGCAGGGAAAAGTGTCTCAATGTATGCTGGGTGACTGTATATATGCCAAGAGCACATGTGCTGGAAAGCGGGGTCCCAGAGGGTGGGGGTGGCTGCCCCTCCTCTGCACAGGCTGCCATGTGGCCTCAGGTGGTCGACCTCAGAGCCTGAATCTGAGTAAAGCTGCTACCCAGATGTCCTGCAAAGCTGACCGGAAGGCAGACATACCAGGTAGTGATCTGTGTCGTGGGGCCGGTCCAGTGAGGGCCATCCCTTCATCTAGTAGAGTCAGTGGATGGGTGTCAGCCAAAGGGGATGCCAGTGAGTGTCCTGAAGATAAAACTGTTTCATCAAGTCTGCTGCCAGAGCATGCACAGGACTTATTTCTCCCATACAAGTGCAGTATGGTATAGAGAGTCTGCTACCACATCCAACCTGGTGAGGCCAAGTGAGAGTTGTCCTCATCTGTAAATAGTTCCAGTTAGAGTATTCCATTATTCCCTTCTCCCATTCAAACACCCTGGATTAATTATTGGATAATGACTGGGAACCACCGTGAGATACTGTGAAGGAGGTATTTTTTTTAATGAAACACAGAGACAGCTGGGCACTCTATTAGCATACAGAATGAATAGTATATAGATATATTTTTTATTCCTGCAGCAGGAGGGGGGTGGGGCGGCACTGTCACAAGGTGACACGCAAAGAGGGGAGGATAGAGGAGAAAGACACAGGAGAGTAGGCTCCGGATGACGGAGGCACGTAAACAGACTACAATGTCAGGGGCTCAGCAGCCATGATTATCGTGGTCTGTTTGCAGAGGGGAGGGGACAGCCAAGCTGCATCAGACAGGTATTACAGGTGTTACAGGGGGCCAAATTACACAGCACTGTGCTGTGTAACATGCTTTAAAGGAACAGAATCTGTGTTTTTTTTTTTGGGGGGGGGGGGGGGTTAACAAATGCTTTAAACATTGTGCTGATTTTCCTTTATTGGTCAATCGTTGGGGGTCTGCCCAGGTATTGGTGTAGTGATGTGGCCACATCCTAGACCTGGTTTAGCTATCTAGTAGGGGTAGAGAATTACAAATCCTTTGGCAGGTAAATTAATTGATATATATATATATGTATTTTAACTGTATTCATCAGTTTGATTTGAGTTACCATGTGAATTTATTTTCCAAAACTAGCAGAACTTCAGCTTTTCTAAAACCAATATTAAAGCCTTGTTTATTTATAATGAGATGCTAATAGTAGGACTGACATTCTCTTGCTGTTTTGTTTTTCCATTTTTTCTCTTCTGTGCTTGGTCCCCCTGAACTGACCCATGGAGTTCATCTAAAGTCTCCACTTTGTGCGTGCTCCCATTTTGAACTACAAGCTGTCGTGCAGCTGCTCTTAGTGTCACACACACAGGCAACAGGAGATACACAGAACCAAAGCCAAAGCTCAGGAGGTGCTGTCAACCACTGCAGTGCAAGAGACAGAGAAGCATCGTTTTGGTTCAGTGTCTGTTCTGCTGCCTGTGTGTGCAGCATTGGAAGTGACTGCACATAAGCTTATAGTTCAAAATGGGAGCATGCATGAAGTTGAGACTCCAGTGGAACTCCATAGATCCTGGCAGGCACAGGGGTGCACACATACGTGAAGTCAGACAGGGAGGCATGGAACAGTATGAGGAGCAAGCACAGAGGAGAAAAATTTGAGAAAAAAAAACTGCCAAAGCATGTAAGTCCTGCTATTAGCATCCTATTAAAAATGTCCTTAGTTATCACTTCAAGAAATGGCTCGGGCACAATGCTTACTGCCAGCTCATTGAATTCCTGGTCCTCCCCTGCCAACCTGCACATTGGAAGCATCACTGCCAGCAGGTCAATGCAAAGGACAAGAACAAATTCACCTGGCATTTTGACAGCATCCTGGGCAAGCAGTATTTTATACTGCACCTGCATGAACTGCTGGCTGGATTTATTGAGATAGTCCATCACTATTATTGTGATTTATTTTACTTGTGGTTTCATAGACTATATAAACTATATATATATATATATATATATATATATATATATATATATATATATATATATATATATATATATATATATATATATATATATATATATATATATATATATATATATATAGTGTTTGCATATACAATATCTATTGTACAGTGGGGATCGAAATTTGGGCACCCCAGGTAAAAATTTGTATTAATGTGCATAACGATGCCAAGGAAAGATGGAAAAATCTCCAAAAGGCATCAAATTACAGATTAGACATTCTTATAATATGTCAAAAAAAGTTAGATTTTATTTCCATCATTTACACTTTCAAAATTAGAGAAAACAAAAAAATGGTGTCTGCAAAAGTTTGGGCACCCTGCAGAATTTATAGCATGCACTGCCCCCTTTGCAAAGCTGAGACCTGCCAGGATTGTTCTCAATCATCGTCTGGGAAGACCAGGTGATGTCAATCTCAAAGGTTTAAAATGCCCAGACTCATCTGACCTTGCCCCAACAATCAGCACCATGGGTTCTTCTAAGCAGTTGTCTAGAAAGCTGAAACTGAAAATAGTTGACGCTCACAAAGCTGAAGAAGGCTATAAGAAGATAGCAAAGCGTTTTCAGATGTCAATATCCTCTGTTCGGAATGTAATTAAGAAATGGCAGTCATCAGGAACAGTGGAAGTTAAAGCAAGATCTGGAAGACCAAGAAAAATATCAGACAGAACAGCTCGCAGGATTGTGAGAAAAGAAATTCAAAACCCACGTTTGACTGCACGATCCCTCCAGAAAGATCTGGCAGACACTGGAGTTGTGGTACACTATTCTACTATAAAGAGATACTTGTACAAATATGGTCTTCATGAAAGAGTCATCAGAAGAAAACATCTTCTACGTCCTCACCACAAAAATCAGTGTTTGAACTATGCAAATGAACATATAGACAAGCCTGATGCATTTTGGAAACAAGTTCTGTGGACTGATGAGGTTAAAATAGAACGTTTTGGCCAGAATGAGCAAAGGTACGCTTGGAGAAGAAAGAGCACAGAATTTAATGAAAAGAACCTCTGTCCAACTGTTAAGCATGGGCTTGGATCAATCATGCTTTGGGGTTGTATTGCAGCCAGTGGCACAGGGAACATTTCACAAGTAGAAGGAAAAATGGATTCAATAAAATTTCAGCAAATTTTGGATGGTAACTTGATGCCATCTGTGAAAAAGCTGAAGTTAAAGAGAGGATGACTTCTACAAATGGATAATGATCCTAAACACACCTCAAAATCCACGGGGGATTA
The DNA here is from genome assembly GCF_905171775.1 of Rana temporaria. Lineage (NCBI taxonomy): Eukaryota > Metazoa > Chordata > Amphibia > Anura > Ranidae > Rana > Rana temporaria. The sequence continues at coordinate 537,472,037 of NC_053489.1, forward strand.
CATCAAGAGGCGTAAACTGAAGGTTTTGCCATGGCCTTCACAATCTCCTGACCTCAACATAATTGAAAATCTATGGATCGACTTTAAAAGAGCAGTGTGTGACAGACAGCCCAGAAATCTCAAAGAACTGGAAGACTTTTGTAAGGAAGAATGGGCAAAGATACCTCAAACAAGAATTGAAAGACTCTTGGCTGGCTACAAAAAGCGTTTACAAGCTGTGATACTTGCCAAAGGTGGCAGTACAAGATATTAACTCTGCAGGGTGCTCAAACTTTTGCAGACGCCATTTTTTTGTTTTCTGTAATTTTGGAAGTGTAAATGATGGAAATAAAATCTAACTTTTTTTTGACATATTATAAGAATGTCTAATCTGTAATTTGACGCCTTTTGGAGATTTTTCCATCTTTCCTTGGCTTTGTTATTCACATTAATACACATTTTTGCCTGGGGTGCCCAATACTGTATATATTTTGCCACTATTTACTTCAAAGTCATGCTGAAATGGCCAAGGTTTGACAAATGAATATACAGTTTATATTTCTGGTGCATCTTATTGTTTGAAGATCTTTCCTTTCTAGGCATGCATTTAAAGTATAAGTAAGCAGCTAAATACACAACTGAAATGTGTGCTTGAAAACTTATTTAGTAGACAAAGCAAATGTAACATTGTTCTGCTTGATTTTCTAAACCAGATACCATAGTCAGGTCCTATCTGTTAACTTTTCTCCCCTGCAGTTAAAATAATAGAGCCCAGTTAAGATTATCGATGGGCAGTGATGGGTCTTCAGTTCCAGGATGAAGTCCCCTCTTAGATATCTTCCCCAATCAGTAAGTTTCATTTGTTAGATTTACAGAAATATTGTTAAACCCGGTTGACTTGCAGTCCCACTCTTGCCTCTCCTACCATGAATATGTGAGCCTCGGAGACAAGTTTGCTTAGCCTGTCCTCCACTTGACCCCGTGTCCATCTTGCAAATTACACTGATTCCCTGCAATTGCAACATCCTGAATAACACTAATACTGTGCCAACTACCGGTATATGCATGAAACCCAAAGTTATTGAAAGGCTTAGAGGAAGCCCCTTCAGTCCCCCCCACAAATCTCAACCACAACTATACCATAGTCAGGGCTCAAAATTTCAAGTCCTGAGCTACTAGCCAGGCCTCAAGGCATACTCGCCACCAGTTGCCCCGCCCAACCCCTACCATGTCCCAACCCTAATCACGCCCCTAGACACGCCCTCATAAATCTCATGAAATTACACTTAAATGTTTTATGTAGAATTAAGTAATAAATATTAACGACAACTGAATCCGTGCCCAAAAATGCAGCCTGCCCATGTCTACCAACGCAGCAAGATGTCCCCATTTTCCAGCCAGAGTCCCCTCACCCACATTGCAGCCAGAGTCCCCTCACCCACATTGCAGCCAGAGTCCCCCCCACACATATTGCAGCCAGAGTCCCCCCCCACACATATTGCAGCCAAAGTCCCCTCCCCCACACATATTGCAGCCAGAGCCCCCCCACACATATTGCAGCCAGAGCCCCCCACACACATATTGCAGCCAGAGTCCCCCCCCCCACATATTAGCCAGAGTTCTTCCCCCCCCACACACATATTATCCAGAGATCTCCCCCCCACACATATTAGCCAGAGATCTCCCCCCCACACACATATTAGCCAGAGATCCCCCCACACACATATTAGCCAGAGTTCTTCCCCCGCATCCTACCTGTGCTGGGTAGGAGAGGAGGAGCCGCTGCCGAATGGTTCAAACTGCGGGGAACATTACAGCTTTCAATTCAATAGCTGTGTGTTCCCTGCAGCGTGCGTCTTATACAGCCCCTCTCCTCTTGTCCGGGAAACTTTGATAGACAGATCACCCATCCAATCCTGGGATGGGTGATCTGCCTATCAGTTTCCCGGAGTGGAGGGGCTGTATAAGACGCACGCTGCGGGGAACACACAGTGAATTGAAAGCTGTAATGTTCCCCACGGTTTGAACAATTCAGCAGCGGCTCCTCCTCTCCTCTCCTCGCTCGCTCCCCCCTGCTCCCAAGCAGCCAGACAGACACTCGCCAGCCCTCAAAATTTACTCGCAAAATGTGGGAGGCGAGTGTAAATTTTGAGGGCTGCCATAGTGATATATAAGAAATACTGCACAAAAATGTGACATCTATTAATCAGGAGGCCAATTATAGGTTTTCAGGCCCTAGTAGAAAGAAAATAACAATTACACTGTCTTGCCCTTCATTTTGTACTTGCTGATACATTTAGATTCCCTTTTCTGGAGCCTGGGAGTCACAAATCTGACTTCGGACTTCAAACAAACTTTTCCGCAGATTTTTTTTTTGAAGGGAGTTTGCCGGGCACACCCATAGCATACACACGGCAGGACTTTTCTGCAAACTTTCCAAAAACTTTCCCAACATCACGTGTTTTTTCTGCTCTTTTCTGCTCTTTACCGCCACCCTTTGGTCAACTTCTGCTATTGTTGGTTGATTTTAACATTGGTTCTGGGCATGCGTGTTTGTACTCAGGACAAAAGTCCGATGGATTTCTGTACACACGATAGGACTTTGCACCGTAGGACTTTTGTTCCCTAAAAGTCTGTCCGTTTGCAGAGCAAACTTTTGTCCAATGGAGCATACACACTGTAGGATTTTTTTGAAAACCTGGTCATTTTGAAGTTTGTTGTCAAAAAGTCCTACCGTGTGTATGAGGCTTAACACATACCTCCCAACATTTTGAGATGGTAATGAGGGACACCTACTAGCAAAAGTATGTAGGTATAGGATACACACCCTGCCATGCCGCCTTAAAGGAGAATTAACTATAAAAATAAGAATTAGTTAAGTCCACAAGGGCCTTTTTTTAACCAATACCATTCCTTTATATTGGCTTTTACATTTTACAAATGCAGCAATTTAGGATTTTGATAAAAGGTTTAGCATAGGGTTGTCCCGATACCACTTTTTTGAGACCGAGTACAAGTACCGATACTTTTTTCCAAATACTCGCTGATACCGATTACCGATACTTTTTTTTCAATGTCATGTGGCAGTTTGACAGATGGGGACTGATAGGTGGCACTGACAGGTGGCACTTATAGGCACTGACTGGTGACTGGCGCTTATGGGAACCAATAGTGCCACCTATCAGTGCCTACAAGTGCCACCTTTCAGTGCCACCTGATTGGTGTCATTTGTGGGCACTGATTGCACCGACAGGTGGCTGGCACTGAAATGCTGCGAAAAATGACACTGAATTTATAAAAAAAATATATGCTGCAACGCCCATGTTGGTACACCCTGCACTCAGGTGCAGTAAGCAGCAGCAGACATTTTGTTACACCCAGCCCATATAGCTCAGGCTGGGTGTAACAAGATGTCTGCTGCTGCTTACTGCAGCCGAGTGCAGGGTGTAACAAGATGAGCGTAGGGACGTTCGGCCGCTGACGGCGAGTGAATGTGACTGCACCGGTCACGACCCTGATGCAGCTGCACCCTATACCCCTGCCAGCTTACCAAGTTTAACTGCAGGTGAAGACTCGCTCTTCTCCCGCCGACTCCGTCCACCAACTGCGCCCGCCCTCTCCAGCCAGACTCCACCCGCATTTCCTTCCACAGACTCTGCCCGCCAGGGGCATACCTAGAGCATTTGGCCCCAGGGGCGGCTCTTATATCTGGCACCCCCCGACTGTAAACACACCCCACTGTGCCCCCTGAATCCTTCAATATCTCTTTGTCTCTACTGTATAACCCCCTCTCCACAACTGCACCTCTGGACCCCTTTACATTACACAGCAACCCACAGCTCTGGACCGCGTTTCATTACACAGCCCCCTGCACCTCTGGACCCCTTTACATTACACAGCACCCTGCACCACAGACACCCCCCTCTACAATACAGACACCCCCCTACAATATAGACACCCCCCTCTACAATAGACACACTCCCCCTCTACAATAGACACACTCTCCCTCTACAATAGACACACCCCCCTCTACAATAGACACACCCCCCTCTACAATAGACACACACCCCCTCTACAATAGACACACACCCTCTACTTGAAGCTGCAGCCTGGCTTTGCGTGGGGGGGGCGTCGGCACACCCAGGACCCGACCGCTGCTCTGATCAGTAGTTCTCAGCTGTGACACAGCCGAGCAGCCTAAAGCCGCCTCCCCCTCCTTTGTGTACTCTACAAACGCTGTGCATGGCATGCTGATCATGTAGAGTACACAGAGGAGGGGCAGGCGGCTTTAGGCTGTTCGGCTGTGTGACTGTGACAGTTACAGCTAAGAACTACTGATCAGAGCAGCGGTCGGGTCCCGGGTGTGCCGACACCCCCGCGCGCAAAGCCAGGCTTCAGCGAGAGGCAGTTCGGTGTTAAGCAAATATTCATTCATTTGCTGCTGCCTCCCTGTCACCGCCATGCCGCCCGCTCTGCCCGCTCTTCTGTCCTCTTCAGTCATGGAAGTGGGGCGCCGGCCTGACACCCCTCAGCGTGTGCTGCCCGTCCCCTCTCCAGCCAAACTCTGCCCGCACTCCCCCCGCCCTCTCCTGCCTTTCCCAGCCACTGACTCCTCCCGGCCACTCTACAAAAAAAAAAAAGTATCGGCGAAGCATCGGGAGCATTTGCGTGAGTACAAGTACTCGCGCAAATGCTCTGTATCGGTCCCGATACCGAGTATCGGTATCGGGACAACCCTAGTTTAGCACTTGGAAACACTTTTTGAAAGATAAATAGTGCATTTTATATAAAACTATATAGATCAGGTCAAAATGAGGAAGAAAGAGGGACAGAGGGACATTAGTCCAAATCAGGGACAGTCACTCGAAATCAGGGACAGTTGGGAGCTATGCTAACAGGCAGCCATTATGGTCAAAAGCAGTGGTCTCCAAACTGCGGCCCGAGGGCCAGATGCGGCTCTTTGCTTGCCTTTATCCAGCCCTTGGGACACTATCCCTCCCACTCATACGAGACACTATTCTGCCATCTGACACTGATATTGGAGCACCATTTCTCCCACTAACACAACTAATAGGGCACTATTCCTCCCTATGATACCAGCAATGGGGCACTATTCCTCCCCCTAATACCAGATGTTTACTAACAATGATGCCAGGTAAATTTCCACTCCCGCTGGCCAAAGTCCGGCCCTCCAAGAGTCTGAAGGACAATAAACCGGCCCTTTGTTTAGAATGTTTGGAGACCCCTGGTCAAGAGGAACATGTGGGAGGAGGTAAATAACGCCAGGGATATCTGCTATAATTCTCTGGAGTCTGTAGACAAACCATTACACCAGCCAGCTGAAATTAGATGAATGTAAAGACAGTCATCTAATAATTTTCATGAGTAGTTTAACTCTTTTCTAGGATAATATCAGAGGACTGCAAGAAATAATTAAATGTCAGACAAGCTGCTTTTTTTAGTTGTTTAGATAAGATTACAAGTGTCAGCGCACTGAAAAGTGACAGTTGCTCTGAATGACAATAACATATATACAAATAAATGCAGTGTCAAAGTAAAATATCACCTCATCAAATCCCAACTGATAGAAATTCAAATCAAAGCACAACTCCCAGCAACAGCAAATCAAGTCTTTCAGTGGATTGCCAGCCTTATCCAGAAAACATTACAATAATAAAATCACAAACTCTGCTTATTTTGCCCTTACAAAGGCAGGCAGTAAAGATCCGCTCATACTATGCGCAGTTACATGTGTTTTTCCTCATGGATAAAAAGCAAGGTAACTGCAATGACACACAGAAAACAATAGTTTTGTGTGACATGTTCTTACCAGAACGCAATGTTTCACTGCATTCCCGAGCTGTGTGATATTATACAGTATGTTTGCATTTTGCATCGCTCTGTAGGGCCCTGCATGTCACCGCACAGCAAGCGCAGTGCACCATGCTGCTGTGCAGTGACATGAATGAAGTGTCCCTTTGTGCACTTCACACGCCGTTTAATGCCTATAAACGAGTGTAAATGGGCTCTATGAACCACACTGTACCACAGACACCATAATGTTCTTGATCAAACCTTCATAGTGCTTAACTGTCCCTGATTTCAAGGGTCCCCATCAACTGTCCCTGATTTGGAACTATGTCCCAATTTCCTCCTCATTTGTCCCACATTTTGGTCCCATCTATATGATATAGATGTATATAAAATGTACTTTTTATCTTTCAAAAAGTGTTTCACAGTGCTAAATCTTTCATCCAATTTCTAAATTGCATTTTTAAATGTCAAAAGCCAGTGGTGGGTTTAAAGCGGAGTTCTACCCAAAAATGGAACTTCCACTTTTCAGAACCCTCCCCCCCTCCGGTGTCACATTTGGCACCTTTCAGGGGGAGGGGGAGCAGATACCTGTGTAATCCAGGTATTTTTTCTCCCACTTCCGGGCATAGATACCAGAGCCAACCGCAGGTATCTACGCCACTTTCTTCCCCCCCTGCTGTCTTCTGGGAGCTGTCTGACAGCAGGGACCAGTAGGATCGCACAGCGCGAGTCGCGCATGCGCAGTACGTAAGGTATGTGCCTTCGCTGCACTAAATCAACATAAATCAATATTATTTTTATGTATGTTTTGTTGTTATAGGGTTGTGAGGGTGTAGTTAATAATTTAGCCTGATTGTTCCATCTACAGACTTAAAGGGTAAGTTCACTGTCACAGAAAAATTCAGTAAGGTGAACTTACACATCTGCAGAGCTGTCATTTTCTGTAAAAGTCAATGTAATATGGCTACGTGGAGGTGTTCTGTACACAGAATGCCCCCAAAAATGTAATTTCCTGCTTGTCTGATTTGCTCTGAAGTCTGCGCTAAGATTCAAATCATATTTTGAGCATCCCCTACAACAAAAACCTATTTTGTTGAGATAGTTTTAAAGGGAAATTCCAAAGCATTGCAGAACCTGCAACTTTCCTCATTAGAGCCGCACAGGTGCAGCAGCTGATTGATAATTTTTAAAAACACTCTGAGGCTGGGTTCACACTTGTCCGACAAACGGTCCTACATTGGGAGCCTCATGTAGCATGACGTGTGAAAATCAATGTTTCCCTATGAGAGCTGTCTTAACTGGTCCTACACAAGTCGGTCCGACTTTGAAAATGCTCCCTGTACTACTTTTGGTCCTACATTGATCCTACTTCAACCCATTGAATATCATTGAAGTCGGACCAAAGTAGTATCCTGTTCATGAAAGTAGGATGGATGTAGGACCAATGTAGGATCAGTGTAGGACCAATGTAGCAGAGAAAAGTAGGATGAAAGTCGTGTAGTAGTGTGAACCCAGCCCCATACAGATTCACTTTGGAAACAGACAAACAAGCAGATATTTATAAAAGGTAGGAATCTGCAACACAGTTTGTTAAAACTGTAATCTGCAATGTACATCCCCCAGATGGAAATTTTTTTTTCTCAACAAAAGGGAGTTACTCTTTAAATTTAAAGTGAAAAGTTATACTATGCTGCTCTGTGGAAGGTTATAGGTGATCCCCCACTGGCACTGTCTGCTTCTTCTTTCGAGTGCTCCCTTAGCATGCTATGGAGGTACCCATGCTGCCGATTTGGGCTGTGTGCATAGACACACACAGTGCTGCTAAGCCCTGCCCCTGCTCTATGCTCACATGAGTTTTACTGACAGCAGCAGGAGCCTATGGTTTCTGTTGCTGTCTGAGCCTCCTGTGAAACCAGGAAGTGAAGGAAAACTGCTGCAGCCAGATTGATGAGACAAGCCAGGTAAGTGTTTAAGGATGTGGTGGTGGTTGGGGGGGATAGTGGAACATTTTTTACCTTAAACGTAGTAAACCGCTGGACATTTGTTATACCCTCCAAGGAAATGTCATAATGTGCTGGTATGCATCACATACTAACACATTATTTTAAAATGACCTTACAACAAAGCCCTCCATGGCCGAGATGTCAGAGCTGCAGATGCTCCCATCTTCACTGGTCTTCCTTCCAGGTTTGTGGACTCTAGCTGTTTAGGGGACTGGACTCTGAAGGAATGGACCGGGTGGCTGTTCCTTCAGAGCGCATGCGCCATTGATGTCAATGGCTGCATGTACAATCTTTTTATAAAAAACTCGATTTACAATTCAAATCGATTATTTTTTTTTGGGCGGTTCTGAGGAGCTGCGGGCAGGGTTTTTCAGGCGAGGCCGTGGCTTCGGCTTAGCCCGCGGCATCCGGCCTTGCGGCCTTTTCCCAGGATCGCGCCGAAGAGGCCACCAAGGCAGGAGTGACACAGGAGGGTCAGTTGTGAGGGTCCGCACCCGGTAGCAGGAGGACTCTAGTGCCGGTCCTGAGGAGTTGCGGGCAGGACTTTTTAGGCGAGGCCACGGCTTCATCCTAGTCAGCGACTGTCGGCCTTGCGAACCTTTCTTGGGATTGTGGGCTGACTGACTTCTCCCCTCCCCCCCCCCCGGAGAGGCTATCAAGACAGGAGGGACACAGGAGGGTGGTTTGTGAGGGTCTGCACCCGGTAATAGGAAGATTCTTAGTGCCTGTCCTGGGGGAATTTTTTTTTTTTTTTTCAATTCTGAATCGATTTGACCTACCAACCCGATTTTTAAATCAAATCGATTTTTTTCCCAGCCCTATTAAACGGTGCACGTTAAGAAGATATTTGTACTACCTCTAGTAAAGCCTTATCTTCTACAGCATTCAAATCAACCAGTACTTTTTTAACATAGGACTTATTACTTCTGGGGATAAAAAAAGATCATGTAAGCTACATCTATACGAACAGTGTAGTATCACCAGTGTGAAAAATGTATCAAATCTTGCCTTGAAGTAATAAGAAATTACCATATTGAAGTATAGTAGGAAATGTGCATCCTGTGAATAAAGTCATCCTTTTAATAAATACAAAGCACCAGCTGCTTAACAGACTACTAAACCTAAAACAGGAAGGTTACATTATGTAAAAGAAATACATATTCAGAGAGATGTGTGAAAATGTACCCACACTCGCACAGAAATAGAGATACTTTATTTGACAATTATGTAACTTACTATGGAACATATTGTTCTGTGTTAGCAGAAATGTTAGGTAAAGCGAGTCAATAAAATGGCACTTGGTAGTTTTCTTTTATGGGATTACTGGACAGGTACTGGGCTGTAAGCCTGAATATATGATTCTGAGTTATAGCACCTTTTAAGTGAAACTCTGGGCAAACAAATGGGAAAAATATAATGTATGTGTGTTTAAACAGTGTATTAGCTGTTGCCCTGAAGTTCCACCATTATTTTATATATGCTTTGTTTGCATTGTCTTCTGAGACTTCTACATACAGTAAAACCTTGGATTGAGAGCATAATTTGTGGATGCCTGTAATCCAAAGCACTTGTATATCAAAGCAAATTTTCCCATAAGAAATGATGGAAACTCAGATAATTTGTTCCACAACCATCTATTTATAAGTCCTTCAGTTTGCAGTCCATATAAAAAAATGATAGCAATGTGATAAGTTGTATAACCATAAAATGTCCATCCACAAATGGAAGCCTGACCAAGGGGCTTAGAAAAAAAAAATCAAGCAAGAGCTACAGAGTATAAAAGAGAAGAGAGGGGCCTCTAAGTGTAGCAATATGGTTACATCTAATGAAGGTACAACATTTAGCAACTCACATGGTTGATGATTAAAATAGGCACATCTAAGTATGCAGGCATCCGGGGTAAAGCGATCCACATAGACCATCCTCCTCACCGCCGGTTCTCACCACTGTCAGTCTGCAATCATGACCAGGAAGACTACCCTGCAGTAGAGCGATCTGAAAGCGAGGCTTGAACCGCTTGTGGAAGGGATGACATCAATGGCGGTATGGAGGATGATTTGTGTGGACAGCTTTACCCGGGATACCTGTAATACTTAGAGCCTGTTTTAATCATCAACCATGTGAGTTTCTAAATGTTGTACCTTCATTAAATGTAACCATATTGCTACACTTAGAGGCTCCTCTCTTCTATTTTATACTCAGTTGTGACATGACGCTACTCTTATATCAAGACATCGCTTATATATCAAGTCAAAATGTATTAAAAAATGTTGCTTGTCTTGCAAAACGCTCTCAAACCAAGTTACTCTCAAACTAAGGTTTTACTGTATAATTATTAGTTAAAACCCAAGTGATGTTACCTTGGTTTATATGAGGACAGGGGGAGGCTCCTGATGGTAACTATTGTTCTGGGTGCATTTCTTGATGTAGGTTTCCTTATGTCAGGGCTGCCAGAAGACACACAAAATACACACGGTACACAAGAACAATCACAGCCTCAGGGCGTAGCTCTTTTTTTAGTTCTGCAAGATCATTTTCTGTGCCGCCATTGAGATCTCCCCAAAGAGATAGGGGAATTTCTAGAGCTGTGTTATAGCTTGCGGACAAACTCTTTCTAGTTAAATCTGGAAGGTTTGGTCTAAAATATTATTACTGTTTGTTTCTGTCCAGTGAAAACCGCTCCCCCATTTCCTACCTAAGCTATCAAAAAGAAAGAAATATAAGTCAAGTTCCCCAATATTGTCCTAGGTAGCTATAAATACTTGCTAGAATTATTAACCATTCCCACTTTTATCCAAGACTTTTTAAAATGTTACAACTTCTATTTGTCCAATGTGAGAATCATTTAATTTTGAACATTCACTTAAGCGTAGAGCATAAAACTTTTTGCTGCACATGATTGAAACAAACGGAGCTTCACATAAGCATAAAAATACACTTTTTTAGTAAATCAGTGCAGTCTTTGAAACCCAACTGTCACTAGCTACAACAGGCCATGAAGTTGATAAAGGATTAAGAATAATGGCGCGTACACACACGTTCATTTTTCGGCATTAAAAAAAAAACAACGTTTTTCAGCATTAAGAAAAAACAATGTTTTTCCAACTTCATCATTAAAACGACGTTGCCCACACACCATCGTTTTTAAAAAACTGCTCTAGCAAAGAGCGGTTACGTACAACACGTACGATGGCACTATAAAGGGGAAGTTCCATGCGGATGATGCCACCCTTGGGGCTGCTTTAGCTGATTCCGTGTTAGTAAAAGACGATTCTGTCTGTTACAGCGTGATGAATGTGCTTACTCCATTATGAACGGTAGTTGTACCAGAACGAGCGCTCCCGTCTCATAACTTGCTTCTGAGCATGCACAGGTTTTTAACGTCGTTTTAGACCACACACGATCATTTTTTACAACCCGAAAAACGACATAGTTTAAAACGTTGTTAAAAAATGCAGCATGTTCGAAAAAAAAAAATTGTCGTTTTTCAGAACCCAAAAAATTATGTGAAGCCCACACAAGATCATTTTAAATGACATTTTTTAAAAACAATGTTTTTTTCATTGCGAAAAATGATCGTGTGTATGCGGCATAAGTCTCAAAGGCTGCCTATATCCAAATGCTTAATGGTTAAAAGGGAAGTAAAAGTTTTTTTTTTTCTTGCAGTTTTATACTTACCTAGGTAAAAGCAGCATCGGTCCGATGCTGTATCTTTTCCCCAGCGCCTCTATACTGAGAACTGAGTGATCAAACACCTCCGGTCGCTCGGTTTTCAAAGACTTCCGTGAGCAGAGAGCTGCAGACTGTCAGTCACAGCTCTCTGCTCTTCTTCCTCCACGCACATTGGAGCGCTAAGCTGCGGAGGGGGCGAAGGGGGCATTTCAGGTTCTAAGCGGCTCGCTGAGAGGCTGAAACGGGTGTCAGTCCAGGTACGTGGTGGATACAGACTCTGTGGTCGGGATAACGTGGCGCTTGGACTGACTTTAGGAGGGAGGAGAGAGAGATATTTTTTTTTTAAATTATTTTATACACTATAGAGCTCACTTGATAAGTTTTTTTTTTAGAGGGTAATATGATGCCCCTCTAATTTACTTAATTGTGTGTTATTACACTTTTGCACTAATAACAAGGAATATAAATCCCCCCCCCCCCCTTTTTTTTTATGATTTTTTTTTTTCCTCTTCTTTTCTTTGTTTTGTTTTTTTTCTCCTTCATACACTATAGAGTTCACTAGATAGGCATTTTTTTAGAGGGTAATATGAGGCCCCTCTATCTTACTTAATCTTTTGTTTTACACACTGGCACTAATAATAAGGAATATTTATATATATATATATATATTTATTTTTATTTATTTTTTTTCCTTCTCTTTTTATCTTCATTTACCCACCCCTACAGGGGATATGTAACTATAAGACCTGTACTTATTGTGAATATGAGATAGATTTTATGAAGGGGTTATATTGAGACTGTCTATATGAGTATGTACAATGTTTGCCTTTTAAATAATGTATATTTATTTATTTATTTGTATGTAATGTTGAAAAATGAATAAAAGTTTTTTTGGAAAAAGATAGCCAACCCATCTTTAATTTATGTCTAAAAGCCAAGTAAGAACTTTCTCATTGCTTTCTTTTGTTTGTATCAACCCACTTCAAAAAAAGAGAACTTCTGTGATGCTAATTCTTAAGCATCTCAAACCATAACAACCATTTATAACTCACTCAGCCAATGTCAGATCAGTTCATGATGGATTCTGATTTGATGCTATTGGTTACTGCACTTAAAAAGAAGAACTCTTCAATGATTATGGAAATAGTGGTCAATGTTAGAAATGACAACTCTGCTAAAAAATGGCAGCAAGAAAATATTTACTCATCAGCTGAAATCTAGTAGTATGAGAACAATGAAAATCAAGCTAGTAAAATCCACAGAATTTTCAAACACAATGAAATATTTAGCATTTCCTTTTTTATTCCAGTACTGCATATCACACCAGCACTTCACTCTTTCATAAATCACCTTCCATTGCATTTGTATGGTCCATATGTTATTTCGCTCTCCAGCATCTTGATGTAATCCCTACAGGTATAATCCACACTGCCAGCACAGTGAAAACAATAAATTGCAGGATAAAAAACAGGGAACTGAAAAGGTGGTTTGATATCCAGAAGTATGACTGATTCTTTTATGCCAGCCCTCCTTGACTTTAGCACCCTGCAGCTTGACCTCTGCTTCTCTGATCTATTCTTCCAACCTCTTTCCTCACCATCTGTCTCTTGTGAGAACTGATAGCTCTAATGCTTATATTGTTGGTAATCCATAGTCTAGACGATATTTTCCACAGCTGAAGTACCTAGCAGTACTTATAAACATCCTTCTAGCATTATGACTATGCTTATAAATGGTTTGTATATTGTAACCTTTAAAGTGGTTGTAAAGGTAAAAGTTTTTTTTTTTATATATATATATAGTAATGTATTCTCTGCATAAAGGTTAAAAAAAGAAAGTTTTAATTGTTGCTCACCCCCAGCATCTCTTCTCTATTCTTCTGCCTCTCACAGGCTTGGCTGAGAGCAGCGGGAGTCAAAACCTGTGAGCAGAAAGAGGCTGAGCCGGGCATTGTGTGGCATGCAAACAGCCTGGCTCAGGATCGAGCATGCATGAGTGCCCCCATAAAAACCTATGGGGGTACTTGGTGGGGGGAGGAGCCATGAGTGTCAGCGGGATACCCCACAAGAGCAGGATCATGGCTGCTCTGTGCAAAAACATTGCAGATCAGATAAGTAAATGTTCATTTCATATATATATATATATATATATATATATATATATATATATAGCTGGCCACAAGTTTTGAGAATAACACAAATATAAATTTTCACAAAGTCTGCTGCCTCAGTTTTTATGATGGCAATTTGCATTTACAGTACAACCATGGTTTGCGAGCATAATTCATCCAGAAACTTGTAATCCAAAAGAACTTGTATATCATAGCATTTTTTTTACAGGGTATAAAAGAGAAGAGAGACACCTCTAAGTGTAGCAATAAGTTGGTAAATGTTGTACCTTCATTAAATGTAACCATATTGCTACACTTAGAGGCTCCTCTCTTCTTTTTTATACTCAGTTGTGACATGACGCTACTCTTATATCAAAACATTGCTTGTATATCAAGGCAAAATTAAAAAAAAAATTGCTCATCTTACAAAACGCTCTTAAACCAAGGTTTTACTGTACTCCAGAATGTTATGGAGATTAATCAGATGAATTGCAATAAATTGCAAAGTCCCTCTCTGCCATAAAAATGATCTTAATCCAACATTTCCACTGCATTTATGGCAGGGTGCCCAAGAAAGTCCAGCAAGCACCAGAACAGTCTCCTACAGTTGATTTAGCTGCAGGATGGGGTCACCACCAGGGAAACTAAGAAGCCACTTCTCTTCAGAAAAAAACATCAGGGACAGACTGATATTCTGCAAAGGGTACAGGGATTGGACTGTTAGTGACCGGGGTGAAGTAATTCTCTCTGATTAATCCCCTTTCCAATTGTTTTGGGCATCCAGAAAAAATCTTGTCCGGAGAAGAAAAGGTGACACAGGACACAGGACCTTTAGTCCTGTGTCATGCCAACAGTAAAGCATCCTGAGACCAATCATGTGTGGGATTGTTTCTCAGCCAAGGGAGTGGGATCACTCACAACTAAGAATATAGAATGATACAAAAAAATCCTCCGAAAGCAACTTCTCCCAACCATCCAAGAACAGTTTGGAACAAACAGTGCATGAGGCAAAAGTAATAAAAAAGGGACTTGGGGAACCAAAGATCAAACTTGTGGGTCCATGGCCAGGAAACCCTCCAGACCGTAATCCCATTGAGAACTTGTGGTCAATCCTAAAGAACCAGGTGGACAATAAAAAAAAACACAATTTCTGACAAACTTCAAGCATTGATTATTCAAGAATGGGCTGCCATCAGTCAGGATGTCGCTTAGAAGTTGATTGACAGCATGCCAGGGCGAATTGCAGAGGCCCTGAAAAAGAAGGATCAATACTGCAAATATTGACACTTTACATAAACCTAATGTAGTTGTCAATAAAAGCCTTTGACATTTATGAAATGCTTGTATCTATACTTCAATATGCCATAGTAGCATCTGACAAAAAGATCCAAAAACACTGAAGAAGCAGACTTTGTGAAAATTATTATTAGTTTCATTCTCAACATTTTTGACCACTGCTATATATATATATATATATATATATATATATATATATATATATATATATATATACAGTATATATACATACATATACTGTATATAGTAAACAGAGGAAAAACGAGAATCAACATAAAAAAATATAAATCATCCATAGATTGAAAGATTAATACACTTTTATATCATACAATTTTTTAGTTGGTCACCAAGTAGAATCTAGCTTTGAGCAATTTTATTGAATCAAACCTGACATCAGAAACACCTAAAAGCTGCTGTTGAAGGCTGACCTCCTTGTGACAAAGGTAGTCACCTATCTGTCAGGTTGACCCCTTTCATTAATCACTACTAAAGCAATCAGTAAAGGCCAAGAAACAAGTATTCATTTAAGAACATTTGACATTCCTCCAACTTTAATTACCTATACATTTGTTCCAGGTCACCAGCTCAAAGTATTACAGGAGACGTATGACCAAAACTCATTTGGCCATACTTCTCCTGTGAGTCACAGGAGTGCACTTGATTCTTAGGAGTCAGTTCTGGCTTTGCATGGATTCCACCAATAACGTTGGGATCCGCACAGATGCCTGACCAGCAGCTGACTTAGCCTCTCAGCACACTGCTGAAAGCCTGATGCTCCTGCGATCAGCTGTCTTTGATCACTCAGTTCTCAGTGTAGAAGTGGCAGTGGACAGAAGCAGCATCACAGTTACATAAGTTATGCCACGTAAACACGATCGGTTTTCCTGTCAGAAAAACCTTGAATGGTTTTTCTGACCGAATTCCGCTCAAGCTTGTCTTGCATACACACGGTCATACCAAATTCCACCCGTCTAGAAGCCGAGAAAAACTAAGTTCAATGATTCTGAGTATGCGCCAAATTGATTCCAAGCATGCATGGTTTTTTTTTGCGCGTTGGAATTTCATACAGATGAATGTTTTTTCTGCTGGGAATTTTTTCCATCCGGAAAATAGAGAACCTGCTCTCAAACTTTTTCTGGCAGAATTTACGATAGAAAAAGTTCGATGGAGCATACACACAGTCGGAATTCCCGTCTATAAGCTCACATTTGCCTTTTTTTTTTCGACGGGAAAACCGATCGCGCCATAAGTATGAATGTTCATTTTTTTACAAACCCACACATCACTTTTTCAAGTTATTGGGACAGTCACAGAACTAGCATGTCAAGTGCTAATTAGCAATAGCAGCATTTAAATTTATTTTATGAGGGGCTTAAAGTGTATTGAAACCCTCAAAACAAATGTAATATATTACAGCTTACAAGTCTTTAGATGGATGGTTGCACTGTTTTTCTTGTGTTTCGCAATTTTTCTTTATTTTCGCCTGTTATTCATATGAAAAACACTTGTTTCCCTAAGCAACTATGTTCACTCTTCCACTGTATCTATAGAGAGTGTTGCCATCCAGGCAGGACTTTAACGTATCTGCCTTTGTTTATCTTTATTAAATGGGGGAAGGTAAGATAATAGTTTATAGAAGAATGATAAGTCTGTTTTATGCTTTAAGTTAAGCTAACAAGAGGTAACACGTGTCTTTCATTTTTCAAAAACTCAACAGTAGGGATGAGTGCTGCTCACAAACAAACCGAACATATGGGGAGTTTGCGGTAAATTAGAGCGCTGCAGAATGCCCCATAATGCACTGGGAGATCGCAGTGAGTTGATGTCTGATGATTGGGCAAAGCATGCACCTGACCTGCATGCTTTGGCCAATCACAAGCGCTCTGCTGTGAGAGCCATAGTTGGTCAAAAGCAGGGTCCCCCGAAAGCACCTTGTCCGCATGTTCATGGGGACAAGGGCCTCATTCCCACAACCCTTGCCTGGTGGTTGTGGGGGTCTGCGGGCAGGGGGCTTATCATAATCTGAAAACCCCCTAAAATAAAAAGCTCCGCTTTGATGGGAGGCGTCCCGCAGACTGCTGTCTTTTGGCTGTGACAGCTGTTATATAGGCAGGGGCAGGGCAACCCGGTGATGTAACCGGGTGACCCTTCTCTCTTCTGATGTCATGTGACATGGGGTCACCATTTTTGGGATATCCCAACGCCATTTTTCTTTTACATTTTGGCGTGGGTTTTCCCTTAAAATCCATGCCAGACCTGAAGGGCCTGGTATGGATTTTGGGGGGGACCCTCAAGCTATTTAAAAAAAAAATCAATGTTTTTTTTGTATCTATATTACCGGGAGCCGACAATGCATTAAAGCTGCGGGCAATTTTAAATGACTTTTTTTCTTTAGAAATTTTATTTTGCTGCAGGACTGTAAAACTCATCGGAAAGATGTGTTATTTTACAGGCAGACTAAGGGGAACCCCAGGCACGTTATTTAAAGGAATATTTCATTTTTATTGTTTCACTTTAAGCATTATTAAAATCACTGCTCCTGAAAAAAATGTAGTTTTAAAAAACTTGTTTTTGCATTGATACATGTCCCCTGGGGCAGGACACAGGTCACCAAACACTTTTATGGCAATAACTTGCATATTATCCTTTAAAATGAGCACCTTTGATTTTTCATGTTCGTGTCTCATAGACTTTAACAGTGTTCGCATGTTCACTCAAACTTTTTGCCTATTTGCATGTTCTGGTGCAAACCGAACCGGAGGGTGTTCGACTCATCCCTACTCAACAGGCATTTTTTTTAGCAAACAAATGCAGTCACCACATCTAATGATTTGCTAGCTAAAATAATTTACATTTTTGTTCTTGGGTTTGTTATCCTTTATTTCAGTACCTTAATTAGGAACTGTCAACATTGTGCAGTGCAACCAATCATATTCAAACATTTTAATTCTCAGCTACTGTACAGTTGAATCTTTCTAAGGGACAAACAGCCAGTTCTCACTTCAGACAATTAAAAATTAAGATCTTGTTCTCTTATTTTTAAAATTTGCAAACCCAATGAGACCTAAATATAAGCCACAGCATAGAGAATCTGAGAAAAGACACCAAATATATACACGCATTGGCCACTTTATTAGGTACACCTTGTTAGTACCGGGTAGGACCTCCTTTTGCCTTCAGAACTACCTTAATTTTTCATGGCATAGATTCAACAAGGTGTTGGAAACAATCCTCAGAGATTTTGGTCCATATTGATATGATAGCATCACGCAGTTGCTGCAGACTTGTCGGCTGCACATCCATTATGCAAATCTCCACCACATCCTGAAGGTGCTCTATTGGATTGAGATCTGGTGACTGTGGAGGCCATTAGAGTACAGTGACCTCATTGTCATGTTCAAGAAACCAGTTTGAGATGAATTGAGCTTTGTGACATGGTGCATTATCCTGCTAAATGTAGCCATAAGAAGATGGGTACACTGTAGTCAGAAAAGAAAGGACATGCCTAACAACAATACTCAGGTAGGCCGTGATGTTTAAACATTGCTCAATTTGTACTAAGGGGTCCAAAGTGTGCCAAGAAAATATCCCCCATGCCATTACACCACCACCAGCCTGAACCGTTGATACAAGGCAGGATGGATCCATTCTTTCATGTTGTTTATGTCAAATTCTGACCCTACAACCTGAATGTCGCAGCTGAAATCGAGACTCAACAGACCAGTCAACGTTTTTCCAATCTGCTATTGTCCAATTATGGTGAGCCTGTGTGAATTGCAGCCTCAGTTTCCTGTTCTTAGCTGACGGGAGTGGCACCCGATGTCAGTGGCGTAGCATGGGTTGTCATCGCCCGGGGGTTAGGCAAGTAATTTGTGCCCCCTAACTTGCGGTGTAGTGAAGGTGTTGCTGTGCTGTGCGGTGTAGTGGAGGTTTTGCTGTGCTGTGTGGTGTAGTAAAGGTGTGCTGTGCTGTGTAGTGGAGGTGTGCTGTGTGGGTAGTGGACTGCTGTGCAGTGTAGTGAAGGTGTGCTGTGTGGTGTAGTGGAGGTGTGCTGTGTGGAGTAGTGGATTGCTGTGCAGTGTAGTAAAGGTGTGCTGTGTGGTGTAGTGGAGGTGTGCTGTGTGGAGTAGTGGACTGCTGTGCAGTGTAGTGAAGGTGTGCTGTGTGGTGTAGTGGAGGTCTGCTATGTGGCGCAATAGAGGCGTGCTGTGTGGGGTAGTAAAGGTGTGCTGTGTGGTGTACTGGGATTGTGATGTCCAGGATGGCATAGCTGTATGACAGGTGGGGGGAATGGGCTGGTGTGTGGAAGTCCTGTGGATCCGATCTCATAGATCCGATCTTCATAGAACACACAGTAAGTGTCCATGCCTTCACCCATGTTTCTCTCATGTCTCTGTGTGTGTGTTGAAACTTAGACAGCACAGACCCACTTGCTCCTCCAGGCTCCACTTCCTTGTGTCCCCCGTACTTCGCCATGTTCAGACTCCGGCACCCTGTGATTGGGCGTATAGGGGTCATGTGCAGCGGCAGGGCTGGCCTGTTAACGATTGTGGTTGCTCCTGAAGTCTCGCCTTCGCTCAATCACAGGGTGCAGGGGACTGAACATGGGTGGAGGCAGGACTCCAGGATCTACCGCGATCATAGACAGGCCAGTGCTGCCGCCGCACATGACCCCATACGCCCAATCACAGGGCGCCTGAGCCTGAACATGGCGGCAGAGCATGGGGACACAGTAAAGTACATTTAGGAGGAGGCAGCCACTGTCACACATACTGACGGGCGCCCCCATAAATGTTGCACCCGGTGCTATGGCTCCCCCTGCACCCCCCACGCTACGCCACTGCCCGGTGTGGTCTTCTGCTGTAGCCCATCTGCTTAAGCTTCGATGCGTTGTGTGTTCAGAGATGGTATTCTACATACCTGGGTTGTAACAAGTGATTTTTTTAGTTACTGTTGCCTTTCTATCACCTCTTCCCATTCTCCTCTGACCTCTGACATCAACAAGGTATTTTCGTTCCACACAACTGCCAACTGCCGCTCACTGGATATTATCTTTTTTTTGGACCATTCTCTGTAAACCCTAGAGATGGCTGTGTGTGACAATCCCAGTAGATCTGCAGTTTTAAAAAAAAATACTCAGACCAGCCCATCTGGCACCAACAACCATGCCACATTCAAAGTCACTTAAATCCCCTTTTTTCCCAATTTTGGTGCACAAGAAGTCGCCTTCACCATGTCTAGATGTCTAAATGCATTGAGTCGCTGCCATGTGATTGATTGATTAGCAATTTGTGTTACCATGCAATTGAACAAGTGAACCTAATAAAGTGGCCGGTGAACGTATATATTATAAAAATATCACATTAAACATGACTCAAAGCTATTTGAGACAGAGATAATAGCCTGAGAGAATGATATAGGGGATATATTCCTCTACATTACTGGCCTCCTATTATTAAACCCATTGATATTCCCTATAGGTGGTCTCTTCTCAGTGTGAAATGGCTTATTGAGTACAACAACAGGTTGCAGGCAGCTCCATTGCAAAGTAGTTCTAATACAAAATACAGTTCCAAGTCCACTGCATGGGAGGTTTTATATACAAATCTTTGAATGTTAAGAGCTCTTTTATATTAATCAACTTGTCATTTAGATTTACAGGACATTTAGTGGAGGATCATACGGGAGGTTGAATAATATCCGTGCTGCTTGCAGGAAAATAGAAGGCGATTTAAGGGAGAACAGAAGCCAAGTGTATTATTCCGTGAAAAGGGTGAAAGAAAAGAGTGCTCTCTGTAAAATATAGAGGAGCTGCCATTTCTTTTCTGACATTCATTTGACTCAGCGAGTGAAAGCTGTGATGGTTATAGATGTCAGGCGTCAGCAAAGTGGCAGTCACAAAACTTATTCAGTCCTTATGGGTTTAATGCTCTGTCACCTACAAATAGAGGAAACGTGTGCATTTGCAGGGAGATAAAGGTGTGCCTAGAGCAATTCAAGTGTGACTTGTATCATGATGTGCGATTTAGAGAATATAATAGAGCTCCTTTGTATCTAAAGCTCACCACACACACACTATTACAATCTGATTGCACAATCTCTTTTATGGTGGCCATACACGTTATGATAAATAATCGATTTCTGTTCTGATCAATCTATTTTGATTAAACTACAGCCATCAACCTATTCAACTGAT
The DNA here is from genome assembly GCF_905171775.1 of Rana temporaria. Lineage (NCBI taxonomy): Eukaryota > Metazoa > Chordata > Amphibia > Anura > Ranidae > Rana > Rana temporaria. The sequence goes on from NC_053489.1 coordinate 537,493,107, forward strand.
ATGTCACACACGGGCAAGTGGACTTTGATTGATAAGTAAAATGATTTACAATTATAAGTAATCAATTGCATCTCTGTTTCCACCATGTCATCTCATAATCTGATCGATTGAAAGACGATTGTATTTGTGAGCAAGTATCTCGGTGCATAACAATCATTAATATTCCATCCTGGCCGATCGATTCAGTTTGATCAAATCCAATTGAGATTTAGTCTACATCGATTAAAAGTTAGGGCAATTCTATTGTTTGTGGCTTTGATAGTTTTGATTGAATTGCACATTGATCGGATAAACAATTGAAGCATGTATGAACACGAAATATATGTAGCGCAAAGGTCTGTCTGATTGGATAAAAATCAATTGGATAGTCTAGGGGTTAAAGGGGTTGTAAACCCTCAAGGTTTTTCACCTGAAATTGGATAGATTCATAGCAGCAGCAGCCGCCATTGGCTCCCGCTGCTGTCAATCAAATATGGTGACACGGGAACCAGGGGGTGGGACCTAGTTCTGCTGTTTGTGTCAATGGAGGCAGCAGCAGAACCCGGCAGTGTGCCCGCACAAGTGCCCCCATGGAATGCGGCTCTCGGTGGGGGCACTTAAAGCGGAGTTCCACCTACAAATGGAAATTCCGCTTAATCCACTCCTTGCCCCCTTACATGCCACATTTGTGGGGGGAGTGGGGGCTTCAGGAGCAGTGGGACTTCCTGTCCCACTTCCTCCTTCCGCCGAGGGGCTGGTAAGGAGAATAGCTTAATCGTCTTATTGCAGCCCCTCCCTGTAGGCGAGCGCCTGTCCAATCGGATGGCGCCGCGCCGCTCGCGCATGCGCAGTGCCGCTCGCGCAGTGGGTGCCCGACCGTGAAGCCGAAAGCTGTCACTGCCGGGTGCCCACACTAGGAATGAAGACATCGCTGGAATCGTGGAGCAGATAAGTGTCTTTTTATTAAAAGCCAGCAGCTACACTTTTTGTAGCTGCTGACTTTTAATAAACTTAAAAACAGGCAGGAACACCCCTTTAATGCGGGGAGGAGCCAGGAGCTCCGCTGGGAAGAGGGGGATCAGGGGCAATCTGTGCAAAACCCTGGCACAGAGAAGGCAAATATAAGATGTTTGTTTAAAAAAATGAAACTTTACAACCCCTTTAAAGCAGAGCTCCACCCAAAAGGGGAAGCTCTGCTTATCTTTCTAATCTCCCCCTCTGGTGCCACATTTAGGGGGGTGAATACCTGGTTTTGACAGGTACCAGCTCCCGCTTCTGGGTGATCTCGCTGCAGCGAGATCACCTGGAAGTTCCGCCCCCTCCACCTTCCACGGCCCAATGAAAAAGCGCAGCGTTCTTCGTGTATGCACAGTAGGGTACCAACTGTGAAGCCCGGAAGGCTGCACTGCCGGTTTCCTTTGGAAGCAATGGCTGTGACAGCACCCGTGAGCTAATGGTAAAATCCGCTGGGGTGCCGACATTGCTGGATTCCTGGACAGGTAAGTGTCCTAATATATCAAGTATTTGTAGCTGCTGACTTTTAATGTAGCCTGGACCTCCTCTTTAAGTGGCTATACATAGGGTATTGTGACCTTGTACATAGCTTTAGTTAAAAAATAAATACAAATTATATATATATATATATATATATATATATATATATATATATATATTTATACATACGTAGCCGGAGTGTTCACCGTAGCCGGTGTGTTCACCGCTCCTATACCGCGCCTTCCCATCGAAATCAATGGGAAAGCGCTGTAATACTGCGGTATTAACCCTTTTTCGGCCACTAGCGGGGGTTAAAACCTCACCGCTAGCGCCCGAATATTGCGGTAAATACGACGGTATAGCCGCGCTACAAATAGCGCGGCTATACCGTCACCGCGGCTGCACGCCCCAGTGTGAAAGCAGCCTTAAACTTCCTAAAAAAAAATGTATAGAAGACTCTGATTGGCTTATCTGGGCAAGGCCCCACTTCTCCAGTTCTCTGCTTTTATCGAGTGTTTATGTGTTGAAGGCTTTGGATTACTCTTCAGGAGTGTGTTAGCTGAACCACTGTGCTTGTTCCTTTGAAAGCTCCTATAGAATTGGCCATGAACCGTGCTGGGATTTTCATTGCCAGAAGCCAGTTTTAATTCACTTTACAAATGAGTTTGTCACGTACATGACATACTGTATTCTCTTCGATCAATACGATTAGTGCAAATCTTCTGCACAAGCCAACAAGCTTACAGACTGCAATTATATAATGAGCAGCACACTACAGAAATCCATTTCATAACCTGCCTATAGTCCCAGCATGATCCACTTATAATAAACTCAAATCTGCCCTATGCCCACTTTATCAAACTCAGCAAGTTGTAGTGATCAGAAATTCATCAGACCATTCAGGAAACAGGAGGCTTATCATTATCACTTGTAGTATTGTGAGCATCTTGGAGCAGCTGGTAATAAAGCTGTCTATTGAGATTGCTTTCCCCCAGCTTGTGATGTGGAGAGATATAGCAGCTGACATTGTGTAGAGACAATGCACACAATCTGTGCCCCCCCCCCCCCCCAGAATACTATACAATCACCCTGCTCAGTATCCCTTCCACACTCTCTATATACAACCTGTAAGCAGCACTCTATACAGCACCATCCATGCACACACAAAGTTGTCAGCTCACAGCACACACTGGCTGCTTTCAATTCCAGCATTTAGCAAGACTACTAAGGCAACCGAATGACAAGGGCTGAATGGAAGGCTCATTAATAAAGATCTCACATCGTCCTCCACCTTCTGCTCCCCATTCATGCAGCAGAGGTTCTTCACATCAACTGAAACTTTTATATTAACTTCATCAGAAGTTTGCACACTTCTAGCAGACCTGATGGTGTCATCGTTGCATGATGTGCTAATGATCATCACTACACTAACATACTAGATGAGGCTGCTCCCTCTCCTAGGTGTCACAATACGGATCACACTTTTAGTAGGGCACTGTACCTGGGCTGGGTGAAGTCTTCTCTCACGTTTTAGGGTAATCCAGAAAAAAAAAAGCCACACTAAATCCAACAAAAAGTATTTAGATACAGCAAGATAGAAATCCCAACAAGTGCTGACAGCGATATCCGAGGCTGGATAGAGGACAGCGGTGTCCGGGGCTCCTCTCCCTGTGTACGGAGGTCAGGCTCCCTGTGTACGGAGGTCAGGCTCCCTGTGTACCGAGGTCAGGCTCCCTGTGTACGGGACTCAGAGATGGACGCTGGATGGCCGCCAGACTTCAGAACCAGCAGAGAAGTGGACAGCGCCTGTGATCACAGCGCTACTCTCTACTCCCAGTCTCCGATCAAGCCATGCCCACTGCCTCCGATCTGCTCTTCTCAGGGACCTCCCCGCCTCCCCGTACTACACACGTCATTTCAGCTGTCATTCCATCTGCTTCTTCCACTCTTTAACGGCTTTCATGGAAGCGCTTCGAGTGAAAGAACGGACGGGCGAGAAGGAGGAGAGGAGGGGGTGGAGAGCTCCATGGTCATGCACGGATTGGGGGAGCTCCATGATTGTGAACGGATTGGGGGAGCTCCAAGTCATACACGGATTGGGGGAGCTCCATGGTCATACACGGATTGGGGGAGCTCCATGATTGTGAACGGATTGGGGGAGCTGGAGCTCCATGGTCATGCACAGATTGGGGGAGCTCCATGGTCATGATACACCCCATGGTCATACAGGGATTGGGGGAGCTCCATGGTCATACACCCCATGGTCATACACGGATTGGGGAGCTCCATGGTCATACACTCAATGGTCATACACTCCATGGTCATACACTCAATGGTCATACACTCCATGGTCATACACGGATTGGGGAAGCTCCATGGTCATACACTCCATGGTCATACACTCAATGGTCATACACTCCATGGTCATACACAGATTGGGGGAGCTCTATGGTCATACACGGATTGGGGGAGCTCCATGGTCATACACGGATTGGGGGAGCTCCATGGTCATACACGGATTGGGGAGCTCCATGGTCATACATGGATTGGGGGAGCTCCATGGTCAAACACGGATTGGGGGAGCTCCATGGTCATGCACAGATTGGGGGAGCTCCATGGTCATACACCCCATGGTCATACACGGATTGGGGGAGCTCCATGGTCATACACTCAATGGTCATACACTCCATGGTCATGCACGGATTGGGGAAGTTTCATGGTCATACACTCAATGGTCATACACTCCATGGTCATACACAGATTGGGGGAGCTCCATGGTCATACACGGATTGGGGGAGCTCCATGGTCATACACAGATTGGGGGAGCTCCATGGTCATACACGGATTGGGGGAGCTCCATGGTCATACACGGATTGGGGGAGCTCCATGGTCATACACGGATTGGGGGAGCTCCATGGTCATACATGGATTGGGGGAGCTCCATGGTCACACACGGATTGGGGGAGCTCCATGGTCACACACGGATTGGGGGAGCTCCACGGTCATACACTCCATGGTCATACACAGATTGGGGGAGCTCCATGGTCACACAAGGATTGGGGGAGCTCCATGGTCATACCCAGATTGGGGGAGCTCCATGGTCAAACACGGATTGGGGGAGCTCCATGGTTATACACGGATTCAGGGAGCTCCATGGTCATACACAGATTGGGGGAGCTCCATGGTCATGAAAGGATTGAGGGAGCTCCATGGTCATACACAGATTGGGGGAGCTCCATGGTCACACAAGGATTGGGGGAGCTCCATGGTCATACACGGATTGGGGGAGCTCCATGGTCATACATGGATTGGGGGAGGTCCATGGTCATACACGGATTGTGGGAGCTCCATGGTCATACACGGATTGGGGGAGCTCCATGGTCAAACACGGATTGGGGGAGCTCCATGGTCATACACGGATTCGGGGAGCTCCATGGTCATACACAGATTGGGGGAGCTCCATGGTCATGAAAGGATTGAGGGAGATCCATGGTCATACACTCCATGGTCATACACAGATTGGGGGAGCTCCATGGTCACACACGGATTTGGGAAGCTCCATGGTCACACACGGATTGGGGGAACTCCATGGTCACACACGGATTGGGGTAGCTCCATGGTCATACACAGATTGGGGGAGCTCCATGGTCACACACGGATTGGGGGAGCTCCATGGTCATACACTCCATGGTCATACACAGATTGGGGGAGCTCCATGGTCATACACGGATTGGGGGAGCTCCATGGTCATACACTCCATGGTCATACACAGATTGGGGGAGCTCCATGGTCATACACAGATTGGGGGAGCTCCATGGTCACACATGGATTGGGGGAGCTCCATGGTCACACATGGATTGGGGGAGCTCCATGGTCACACACGGATTGGGGAAGCTCCATGGTCATACACGGATTGTGGGAGCTCCATGGTCATACACTCCATGGTCATACACAGATTGGGGAAGCTCCATGGTCACACACGGATTGGGGGAGCTCTATGGTCACACAATGAATGGGAGAGCTCCATGGTCATACACAGATTGGGGGAGCTCCATGGTCATACACTCCATGGTCATACACAGATTGGGGAAGCTCCATGGTCACACACGAATTGGGGGAGCTCTATGGTCACACAATGAATGGGAGAGCTCCATGGTCATACACAGATTGGGGGAGCTCCATGGTCATACGTGGATCGGGAGAGCTTTATTGTAAACCCTCCGTTTTTGGACGCATTTTCACCAGCTCATTTCATCATTTACTGACAATGCACACTCTTTATCTTCTAATCCTTGCCTATCTTTCAGCCTAAAGTAGTTATGAAGGCTGAATTTTTTTTTTACCCTAAAGTGGTTGTAAACTCTCACCTGTACCCAGATGAGAAGCTAATCCCCCTACATAAGTTGTACCTGTTTATCTGTTGTCTTCTTCAATGGCAAACAACCCCTCTCCTGGTTAGCTGGTGGCACCACACCCCCCACCCCGCCTGCTCTAGGTCGGTCAGTCACACGCCTACCGACCGACCTACCGACCTAGAGCAGGTGGAGGGTATGTGGTGCCACCAGCTACGGCTAACCAGGGGAGGGGTTGTTCCCCACCCCCACCCCCCCAAAAAAAAAACAGCCGCCACTGGGGAAGACTTCAGATAAGCAGGTACAACTTATGTAGGAGAATTAGTTCCTCACCTGGATACAAGTGAGGGTTTACAACCACTTTAGGATAAAAAAAAAACATTCATCCTTCAGAACTACTTTAAACTAGGTGATAGGCAAGGATTAGAAGATACAGAGTGTGCATTGTCAGTAAATGATGAAATGAGCTGGTGGAAGTACTTCCAAACACGGAGGGTTTACAATGACTCAGCCCAGCACTTACTTCATCTAGGCTGCGGGCAGTGGCTCCTGTTTCCTCTCCTCTCCAGCATCACGGTGGCTTCCGCCGTGCGTCTCCTCCATCCTCCTAGGTGTCCAATAGGATCGCCTGTCCTTTCAGCCAATCAGGTGACCTGCTTCTTGAGTCACTGGGAGGAGGATCAGTGTGGCAATAGTGAATATTCTTTCACTATTGTCACACAATTGGGTGGGCTCGGAGCCCAGTGCCCACCCTTTTTTTGAAGCCTATTAGAGCCTCTAGATATAGACAAAAACTCACGCAAGCGCTACCGCACAATTGTAGAGTAATGAGCTAAATAACGGTGCTCAGGCTTGTTGTGTCCCATGCACATCAAAATAGCAAGAAATGCCGGTGTTCTGTCGAGAAGTGTCCGACTATCGTATAGTGCCCGAGTGGAACTGTGCATGCGGCGCATGGAGCCGAGTTGACGATCAGCTGTTAAGGCGCGTTGCCAAGGCAAGTACATGTAGGAGAGGGACTGATAGATACATGAAGGGGATGGATATTTAAATGATGGGCAGTGCTGGGGGGTGGAATTTGTATCGATGGGCAAACAAATCTTGAAAATAAATCATTATCTAAAATAGAAAACGCTGCCCTTGAAATTACTAAACACGGGCCGCAGGCATCCAGAAAGAATGGTCCATAAAGATTTCCTTTGCAGCTGTGTTTGGCCATCGATAAAAATTCTGCGCCCAGCACTGCCCATCATTTAAAAATCCGCCCCCTTCATGTAACTATCCGCCCCTCAGCTACATGAACGTGCCTCGGCAATGCGAGACAACAGATGATGATCGCAAACTCTGTTCTGGGGCTCCGTACTGCACGTGTGCAGCACATGCGCTGTTACACCCGGGCATTTCTCGATAGGGGGGCATTTCTCGACAGGACAACGACAACACGATTGTTTCTTCTTATAAATCTTTATTTGGCACTAACAGCAGTGTTACATCTAAAGTGCATGGATGGGGGGAAAGGGGCGGTGCCCATACGCCCCTAATGGACAGACCACCACGATTTTTCTCTTCTCTACAGCCAGAATGTATAAAGCTTGTCTGAACTGTCAGAAAGAAAAGGAAAAAGGGGCAGAGAACTTAAATTAAACACTGCAGCTCAGTGAGGAAAGCCCTGAAAGCTGATTGGAGGGAAGAAACACCCCCCCCCCTTTCACACAGCACACAAGAAGAGAGCTGAGGCTGTCAATCATCTGGAGATTCCTTCACTGTCACCTTTTTTCTCTTGGAGTCAGGAAAAATTGTCAGAAGTGATTTATGCATTTAGAAGCACAGTGTCTCAACCTCTCATGCTACCTCTTGCCTTCTCTTGGGGGAAAAAATTGTGTTATATTTGGTAATTATGATAAGGTTCTAGGACAGTGATGGTATATATAAAAGGTGTATCTCCTAGAACAGTTATGGTGAACCTTGGCATCCCAGATGTTTTGGCAGGGCTGTCTTAATGAGAGGGCACACCTGGGCACTGCCCAGGGGCCCTAGCTGCATGTAAGGCCCCTGCAATTTACCTAAAGCAGCTGGTCCTTGAGCCCATGCTGCCCCATAATTGGGGGCCCCATGATGGTTCTGAGAGTGATAGATACACAGGGGAGGCAGTCTGCCTTCTACCTACTTGATGTCTGTTTACCTGCAATGTCATCATTGTAGGGGCCCCAGAGCATTACTTTGCCCAGGGGCCTATGATGCTATTAAGATGGCCCTGTGTTTTGGAACAACATTTTCCATGAGAGCCCATTCACACAGGGGCAACACAACTTCTAGCACGACTTTGGGAGGCAACTTAGACACGACTTGAGTACGAATCATCAGGCAACTTACAAGGCAACTTCAAGTCGCCTCCAGGACAGGAGGCTTTCCAGTGGCCAACCAAGCTTTCTTTTGGGGGTATTTGATCACCTCTGCGATTTTAATTTTTTGCGCTATACACAAAAAAAGAGCGTCAATTTTGAAAAAAACACAATATTTTGTACTTTTTGCTATAATAAATATCCCCATTTTTTTTAACCACTTCTCGCCGGCCCGATGACTTTTTATGGCCGCAATGTGGATCTTAATTGCCGGGAGGCCGTCTGTATACGGCCTCTGGCCTCCAGCCACTGGGGGGCGCGTGCGCACGCCCACCGCGTCACTCAGGTGCCGATGCGCGTGCCTGGCGACCACGATCTCTGCCAGGCACCCGCGATCCGCAGTCACAGAGACAGGGACATGGATCTCTGTGTGCAAACACAGAGATCCACGTCCTGTTAGGGAAAGGAGACCGATGGTGTGTCCTTTGTATATAGGGATAACCATCGGTCGCCTCCCCCAGTCATTCCCCTCCCCCCACAGTTAGAAATACTATGCAGGGCACACATTAACCCCTTCCTCGCCCCCTAGTGTTAACCCCTTCCCTGACAGTCACATTTATACAGTAATCAGTGCATATTTATAGCACTGCTCGCTGTATAAATGTGAATGGTCCCAAAAATGTGTCAAAAGTGTCCGCCGTAATATCACAGTCGTGACAAAAATCGCAGATCGCCGCCATTACTAATAAAAAAAAAATAATAATAAAAAAAAAAGTCATAATTCTGTCCCCTATTTTGTAGGCGCTATAACTTTTGCGCAAACCAATCACTTTACGCTTATTGCAATTTTTTTTTTACCAAAAATATGTAGAAGAATACATATCGGCCTAAACTGAATAATTTTTTTTTTTAATTGGATATTTATTATAGCAAAAAGTAAAAAAAATAGTTTTTCTTCACAATTGTCGCTCTATTTTTGTTTATATCGCAAAAAATAAAAACCGCAGAGGTGATCAAATACCACCAAAAGAAAGCTCTATTTGTGGGAAAAAAAGGACGTAAATTTTGTTTGGGAGCCACGTCGCACGACCGCGCAATTGTCATTCAAAGCGTGACAGTGCTGAAAGCTGAAATTTCGCCTGGGCAGGAAGGGGGTATATGTGCCCAGTAAGCAAGTGGTTAAAAAAAAAATTCTCAGTTTAGGCTGATATGTATTCTTATACATATTTTTGGTAATAATAATCGCAATGAGCGTATATTGATTGGTTTGCGCAAAAGTTATAGCGTCTACAAAATAGGGGATAGATTTATAGCATTTTTATTATTATTTTTTTTTTACTAGTAATGGCGGCGATCAGCAATTTTTATCAGGACTGCAACATTATGGCGGACACATCAGACACTTTTGACCCATTTTTGGGACCGTTGGCATATATACAGCGATTGGTGCTATAAAATGCACTGATTACTGTCAAAATGTCACTGGCAGGGAAGGGGTTAAGAATAGGGGGTGATCTAGGGGTTAATTGTGTTCCCTAGTGTGTTTCCAACTGAAGGGGAATGGGACTGAATTTATAAAGAAATGTAATTAGTTTTTTGTTTTTTATTATTGGGTGTGTTTTATAGCAGAACGTAAAACAATTTTTTTTTTCAAAATTGTCAGGGAAAAAAAAGAAATGCAGTGGTGATCGAATACCACCACAAGAAAGCTGTGTATGTCTATGGATGCACGTAGCCCAACTCAGGAGTGCATCTGCACGAATGGTTTTCAGAAAAGAGGAGAAGCTTAGGAGAGTGTGGTGGGAGGTTCAGGGCTGCTCTGTGCAAACCAAGTATAGCATGTTTATTAAGTCCAAAGGCAGATAGAGAAAGGAAATTACCACTCAAGGCAAGGTGATGAACCTTTCCACCAGATCTGAAGCCACGGATGCTGGCAAACCATGTAATAATGCTTAAACAGCTATGATTAAGCACTAAGTTTTGGTGCGAAACGCGTCAGCTGGTATCCTGTTTGCTGTGACATGTATGCTGTGATTTTATTGTTACATTTTTGGAGTGCAGCTGTCCAGATAGTTTTCCTTTATTTTATAGCATGTTTATTATTTTAATGTAAAAATACAAGCTTTTTTTTAACCACTTTAACTCTTTCCTGCTCAGATCATAAGTTCAGGGAAGCAGTACTGAGAAAGCAGGAGCATTTGGCAGTGAAAACTGTAAACTTCCTGTGCTAAAGTAAATATTTAAAACAAATAGGGCCAGATTCTCCAAGATCCGGCGTTGGCGTAGTGTAAGCCATTTACACTACGCCACCGCAACTTACTGGAGCAAGTGCCGTATTCTCCAAGCACTTGCTCCGTAATTTGCGGCGGCGTAGTGTAAATGGCCCGGCGTATGGCCGCGTAATTCAAAGGGGGCGGCTTGTATTCAAATTAAGCGCGCCCCCGCGTCGATTGAACTGCGCATGCGCCGGGCTGAAAAATAGCCCAGTGCGCATGCTCCAGCTCACAACGGAAAACGTCAATGACGGCGACGTGAGCGTCATTGACGTAAAGTCGTATTCAAGAACGACTTAGGAAAACTACGTAACCGACGGAAAAAGATGACGCGGACCCGACGCCATACTTAACATGGCATACGGCGGACTGGCGTAAGGTTACCCCTCATATAGCAGGGGTAACCTTACGCTTACGTAAACGACGTAAACGACGAGTACGCAACGCAAATTCGTTCGGGAATCGGCGTATCAGGCTCATTTGCATAGTCAAATGAGACCTGAACGTAAACGCCACCTAGCGGTCAGCGTTGTATTGCATTTAGGATCCGACGGTGTAAGTGACTTACACCAGTCGGATCCTAGCCTAATTCCGGCGTATCTTATTTTGCGAATACAAAACAATGATACACCGGCGGGAATTTCGAATTACTCCGGTGTATCAGTAGATACACCGGCGTAACTCTTTTGAGAATCTGGCCCATAGTTTATTGAGGAATGTTTATTTCCTGAATGAGTCCTTTGTCTGGGTCAAAAATCTATTAAAAACTGCAGGGAGTTTATCTTTTATTCTAGGTAATCACCAACTCACCTTTCAAAATTAGGTTTATAAACACTGACTGGTAACCTTATCTAAACGATGTTATCTAAATGATAAACCAAAAAAAAGTCTTAGTAGTCTGAGCCAAAAAGAGGTTACTTTGTAGGTCCATTGTGGTTTGCAACACCAAAATATTTTATTACACAAAGTATATAAAAATAAAAAAATAAATACATATTTTTCCTGACTTAAAATGTTGGCGTGTCAAACCACAACTTATCTTTAGTGAAAGTTTTCTTTGGCTTAGGTCATTAAGTTTTTTATGTCTTTTTTACCCAATTCTGGGTGACCACATCACAGTGTCAGGGAGGGACATGAATAGGGGAATTCAGGTGCAGTGGCGGTTCGTCCATAGAGGGCGCTGGGGCGCCGCCCCCTCTGGCTCTCACCGCCACTGAGTCTAATAACATAGATTCATGCATTGCACAAATCTATGTTATTATCGTCGCTGCCGCTGTTCTATTCAGATGGTCGGCGCTCATGTCTGGCCATCTGAATAACGGCAGCTGGTTGGCTGTATGGAAGTGCCTATCAGAGCCAACGGCTCTGATAGGCTTTTCCGAGTACAGCCCTCGGGTCCCGGAAGCTTATACAAGGAACGCACTAGGGATGCGCTCCTTGTATAAGACTGACAGGCGTCTCAGCCATTCAGGTTGGCTGATTCTGGCTACCGGTAACCTGATTGGCTGAGACGCCTGTCAGTCATCGAGGGCGGTAGAAGACATCGAGGGACGTGGATGGCTGACTCCAGTAAAGGTAAGTGCCGGACGGGGGGGGGAAAAGGGGCACTTTTTCAGGGCACAACGGCGACATCAATGGGCACAGTGGTGACAATAGGCACAGTGGGGACAATTAAAGGGCACAGCGGCGACAATAAAAGGGCACAGCAGTGACAATTAAAGGGCACAGCGGTGACAATTAAAGGGCACAGTGGTGACAATTAAAGGGCACAGTGGTGACAATTGATGGCACAGTGGCTGTGTTTGATGGCATGGCACAGTGGCTGCGTTTGATGGAATGGCACAGTGGTGACAATTGATGGCACAGTGGCTGCGTTTGATGGCATGGCACAGTGGTGACAGTTAATGGCACAGTGGCTGCGTTTGATGGCATGGCACAGCGGTGACAATTGATGGCACAGTGGCTGCATTTGATGGGCACAGTGAGGCTGCAATTTTTTTTTTTTCGTTTGCACCATCGTGAGCACCATCCGCCACTGTTCAGGTGACTATAACTGTCCTTACCAGGTAAATAAAACCTTACACATAGAAGGATGGTTTAGAGGGTGGTGGGATTCAGGAATGGGAAAAGAATCGATTTTGTATGGTGTTTTGCTTTAAACTAAAACGCGCTGAGGGTTTTTTACTACTTTTACTACTCTGTCTTCAGCAAAGTGTAACATTGTGGGGGCATCAGCACCCCACCCACTACAGACAGCCTGCAGAAAACTAAAGGAGGGGCGGATACAAGACCAGTCATCCTGCAAAAGGAGAGAGAGCAGCAGTGACCGTTTCTCATTACTGGAAGCTCCTACACTTATTATTGCACGGATGTGGAAGAAATACACAGAAAGCGCCAAGATTTGAGTTAGAATACGCAAAAATATTTGCTTATACCGGATTTCAGCTTTAGGCTCGGTTTCAACTTGTACGGCTTGTCATGCGTCTTGGAACTGCAAAGTGGCATGACAAATCATACCCCATGATTTCCAATGAGTACCGTTCATATTTGTGCGACTTCAAAGTAGTCCCTGCGCTACTTTGGTCCCACTTTAATCCGACTTTTCGGTCCATAGACCTCAAGAATATACAGGCGTTGCTTCAAGTCGTATCAAAATCACGACAAAAAAATGTGGTAAAATCACGCGACTTTAGGGTTGCAATAGTGGAACCTAAATTGTATCTCCATGCCATTTCGCTGAGTCTGCACAATGTTCTCAATTGATTGCATCTTCTGCTTGATGACCAGTCCTGGCTTAAAGTGGTAGTAAACCCGCTGACACTTTTTTATTTTTTACTACACCTGTAAGGCAAAAGGCATACTAGCTCATTATGAAATACTTACCTTAGAACGAGGCGTCGGTATCTCACCCGGTCCACGCCAAGGCAGCTGACATTTTGACTCTGCATGTCTTACTGGTATCGCGGCTCCAGCGCTGTGAGTGGCTGGAGCTGCAATGTCATCACGCCCGCACATGTGCGTGGGAGACTTCTTTCCGGCAAGGTCCAGTGTCTGCCGGGCTTTCAGCCGAGAATCCCAGACGCGCCGCTGAAGTCAGCGACTCATTGCAAGGGGAATATCTCCTAAACCATACAGGTTTAGGAGATATTCCTTTTACCTACAGGTAAGCCTCATTATAGTCTTACCTGTAGGTAAAGGTAAATAGCCTATACAACCACTTTAACGTGTGAGAGAATGGTTCCATGGGTCCTTATGATTCAAGGGAGAGGCACTAAGATAGGGTTGGTTCCCCCATTCTATCTTTCCTCCTCCTTTCTTTCACCCTACCACATACCCCCCTGTCCCCCTATGCCCCCCTGATTCCTCCCACCACCCCTGTCCACCTTATCTGTTCTTTATCCCTAATTAACAGACTCTGACACAGATCTTCCTGAGAGATTGGAAATGTTGGTTGATTAATACTAACTCTGTTGCCTTACATGTGCTATGTTTGGCCTATAATAGCTGGTACTGCTATCCATTATTCCTCTTGAAACATTTTCGTTTTCTAAGTTCTCCCCTCTACCTTCTGAGATGTTCTTACTCTACTCTTCATACATTTATTTGTCTTGGTCTGCCACCGATTTTTATCCCTTATTTCCCTACTTTTGAGACCCCCGTTTAGATGGTAGTCCCATAGGATATTGTGCTCTACGGTTATAAACCAAATTTATTTGACTCCTGTCTGTCTATATTGATTTTTGTCAGATTTTATTACCAATATTGCATTTACCTGTTTCTCGTATGATTATATCACTATTCTGGTTGCGTGGCCTGTATTTCCTGTATTACCATCCTTTTTCGTTTTGTATTGTACTACAATAAATTTTCAATAGAGTTCCTATCAATGAATTGTATCTCCAGGAAAATATTAAAATCAACATGTAAATACCTATCCACTGATCACAAAGGAAGAGGGAGGTACAGGAGTTTGTGCAATCATGTGACTGCAACAAGATGAGAAACAAGGTATTTAGCTGGTGTTTATTTTAAATTGCATAGCATAGGCTAACAGCACAGTCTCAGGCCTCGTACACACGACAGAGTTTCTCGGCAGAATTCACCGAGAAACTCGGTCAAAACCCGGATTCTGCCGAGAATCTCTGTCGTCTGTACAGTTTTGGCTCGATGGAGCCGCCGAGGAACTCGACGAGAAAATAGAGAACATGTTCTCTATTTTCTCGTTGTCCGCGTTGTTCTATGGGAGAAGGCGGCCCGCCGAGCTCCTCGGCGGCTTCATCCCAAAACTCGACGAGGAACTCGACGTGCCAAGCACGTCGAGTTCCTCTGTCGTGTGTACGGGGCCTCAGAGGTCTAAATTTGGCTGTTGGGGTAGTAGCCCTTGCCTTTTGCTTAAAATGTATTCATACCTTTTATCCTGAGTTCACATATTCACCCACCCAGCATTGTCCTGCTGTGATCCACAGCTTGGCTGCCACACAATGGGTCCTGCACCACTCTCTTCTTCTTTGATGTGACAGGGAGCTGGCTATCCCTTCTAGGTACGGTCAGTTGGCCCATTGATGGCAAGTTCCAGGTCTACCACCTTGCAGATGGAAGCAAATATCTCCTGGGGGTGTGCTTGTCACATATCCCAGAAGGCTTCAGGAGTTGGGGCACATCATTTACACCTAGGCAGGAATTTGAAGGGGGCAGACTGGAGCAAAACATAAATACCCCCCCCCCCACACACACACACAAATATGTGTGTGGAGTAGGGTGACCAGATATCTCCAGTGTTCATAAAAAAAGTCCACAGATTAAGGACACTGTCCTCGGACCAAGTCTGTCCCCGGTTTTGCCCCCGGATTGGATTTGAGCAGGGGCTGGGGCAATTTCAAAGACAGTGGGGCAGATCCTCATTCATTTGCATGGGCGCAGCGTATGTGAGATACGCTACGCCGCTGTAACTTACTTTGCAAATGTTTGAATCCTGAAAGAATTCATGTCGTAAGTTACGGCGGCGTAGTGTATTTCTCGTGGCGTAAGGGTGCGAAAATTCAAATGCGGCGAGTAGGGGGCGTCTTTCATTTAAATGAAGCGCGTCCCGCGCCGAACGAACTGCACATGCCCCGTTCTTCAAAACTCCCAGGGTGCATTGCTCCAAATTACTTTCGCAAGGACGTCATTGTTTTCATCGTGAACGTAAATGGCGTCCAGCCCCATTCACGGACGACTTACGCAAACAACGTAAATTTTTCAAAATTATACGCGGGAACGACGGCCATACTTAACATTGAGTACGCCACCAGATAGCAGCTTTAACTATACGCCGGAAAAAGCCGAACGGAAACGACGTAAAAGAATGTGATGGCCGCTCGTACGTTCGTGGATCGTCGGAAAAAGCTAATTTGCATACTCGACACGGATTACGATGTGAACGCCACCCAGCGGCCGCCGGAAAATTGCATCTTAGATCCGACAGCGTACTAAGGCATACGCCTGTCGGATCCAACACAGATGCCGTCGTATGGTGGATACCAAAACAAAGATACGACGCGCAAAATTTGAAATTACGCGGCGTATCAACAGATACGCCGGCGTTATTTATTTGAGGATCTGCCCCAGTCAGTGCAGAATAAAATAAAAAAAAATCTGAATTACACACCTCTACTCTGCTGCTCCTACTTGCTTAGGGTGTGTATTTTTTTCCATTATATGTGCCCCTTTCTGATGATCATGTGCGGGTCGGAGCGGAGGGAATATTTTTTCAGTTTCGGGTGCATGACCATTCAGCTCCGCTCGCATGTTCTTCTACCTTGGCTCAAGTCCCAGGCAGCCACCTGCCTGCTTATCTCCTTGCCTTCACTGGTGGAGTGATCTTCCTCCGCTCCCCACCCAGTAGTAGCTGAGGCATGGAGAGTAAGACTTGACAGGCTGTGAGGCAGGCAGCGGCGACGGACAGAGAGTCGCTTATTGCCGCCATTACTAGTAAAAAAAAAAATATGTCCCCGGATTTCATTTTAAAAATCTGGTCACCTTACTGTGGAGAGGGTAGGAGAACATGTTGTTGGAGGTCTGCTTTAAATGTGACTCTTCCCTGTATATTGTTGTTGTGTATCCACATTGAACAACAATTTGTGTACTACCAGTAGAGTGATCTTGGGTAAATCGTATTGTGGGATTTTACATCTGTACAGGATCATACTTTGATAACACAGAAGAATGCATGCAGAAGCATGAGTTTATCTAGAAAGTAATGTACATATACTGTTAAAATTTAAAGGAGTTGTAAAGGCATTAATGCATTCTATGAATTAAGATAAAAAGCCTTCTGTGTGTAGCAGCCCCCCCCCAGCCCCCCCTAATACTTACCTGAGCCCATCTCCACGTGTCCTTCAGCTATCCGGGACTCTCCCTCCTGACTGGCTGAGACACAACGGCGAGGGGGTGGGCCGAACGGCAGCTCCGTGTCTGAATAGACAGCCAGAGCTGCAGCTCAGCTTGGGTGCCCCTATATCAAGCTGCTTGCTGTGGGGGCACACAACAGAGGGAGGGATCAGGAGCACCGAAGAGGGACTCTGGAATAGGAGGATCTGTGCTGCTCTGTGGAAACCCACTGCACATAGGAGGTAATTATACCATGTTTGTTTGGGGTTTTTTCTTTAAAGAAAACACTACTTTACAATCACTTTAAGGTGAAAAACCTTTCCATGGCTTACACACACCCCCCAAATACTTACCTGAGCCTTATTTCTATCCAGTGCTGAGTACGTTTTCAGCAGCACTTCTATTCTCTCCACTCCTCTCATTAGAGGCTCGGCAACAGTGAGAGCCATTGGTTCCTTCTACTGTCAATCAAATCTTGCTGGCAGAGAGAAGGGAACGGGACTGAGCCGCACTGTATGTGGCTTGTGATCGAGCCCACATGAGTTCCCCAATAGCAAGCAGCTTGATAGGGGGTCACTCAGAAGGCACCCCAGAAGAGGAGGATTGGGGCTGCTCTGTGCAAAACTATTACACAGCGCAGGTGTGTAAGACATGTTTATTACTTACAAGACACAGATAGCTAGGCAAGCTGTATTCTTAGAAGGGATCAGCTTGCACAATTATCTCCTTTATAAAGGGGAAAATAACATTTGTTATGATGTATTTTAAGCTTGTTACATGAACCTTCCATGGAGATTACTCCATTCATCCATGTAAGCATATCCCACGAGGATCATTGTATATGGTAAATCTATTTTAAGCCCAGCCCACCTGAGACTTCCTTTCATAGTTAATTAGGTATTAAAAAGAAAAACACGGTCTTATCTGGAAAAACAAAATTCCAGCCTCAGCTTTGCAATCATACTATTCACCTTTATAAATGTAGGTAACCTTCATATTCCATTCGTTTAGGAAAACATCTCACTGTAGAAAAGGCTTTTCGGAGGTTAAGTGTTTTTCTTTCTTCTTATGTGGCCTTTAAATACATAGCATGGATAAATAAACCAGGTCTCTTGGTTATGAAAGCACATTTGTTTGTTAAAGAACAGTACTAGTACATATTTCTAACATACTGGCTATGGCAGCACCTCTGATGCATTTCATGACCGTCATTGTAATAAATCGAATCTGCATTAAAGCTGAACTCCAAGCAAAAAAACTTTAATTTAAATATATTCCTCAGTAGCCACCAAGGATACAAATCCACTTTGTTTTCACCAAAGACCTTTGTAAACGCAGTTTTTATGTTGTAACAATAGTGGCGACATCATCACTGTGCCCATAGCCTGGGCAAAGAGCAGAACTAGGGAGGGACCCAGCAGGCCCACGTTATACAGGCTACCTTCAATAAACTACACAGGGGTGGATACAAGACCAGGCACCCTGCACAAGGAGAGGGACCAGCACTGACTGGTCTTTAATAAAGGGAGCTCTTGTACATTTCATACGAGTGCTGCACATAGCTGGAAGAAATACACAAAGCACCCCAATATTCAGGTATGAATACACATGACTCTTCAATTAGATAATATTTGCTTATCCTAGAGTTATGTCAAGTGTTGTTGGGCTTTCCTTGTGCATTGATTTAATAGACATTTTCTCATCTGCCCTTTAGGTTGGATGGGTTCTGTTCTTTGTTATTGGTTTATACATTTAAATGTGTTGCCACATTTCAGGCATTACAATATTACATTTATAAAAACACTTTGGGCCAGATTCACAAAGAGATACGACGGTGTATCTCCTGATAAACCGTCGTATCTCCTGATACACCGTCGTATCTCCTGATACACAGTCGTATCTCCTGATACACCGTCGTATCTCTGAGTTCTGCCGGTCGTATCTATGCGACTGATTCATAGAATCAGTTACGCATAGATATCCTTAAGATCCGACAGGTGTAACTGTGTTACACCGTCGGATCTTAGGCTGCAATTCCAGGCCGGCCTCTAGGTGGCGCTTTTCGGTTTATTTACGCGACTAATATGCAAATGAGGAGATACACCGATTCAGAAACGAACGACCGCCCGGCGTTTTTTTTTTTTTACGTTGTTTGCGTTCAACTTTTTCCGGCGGATAGTTACCCCTGGGTCTATGAGGCGCAGCCAATGTTAAGTATGGCCGTCGTTCCCGCGTTGCGATTTAAAATTTTTACGTCGTTTGCGTAACTCGTCCGTGAATGGGGCTGGACGCCATTTACGCTCACGTCGAAACCAATGACGTCCTTGCGACGTCATTTAGCGCAATGCACGCTGGGTAAATTTGCGGACGGCGTATGTGCTGTTCGATCGGCGCGGGAACGCGCCTGATTTAAATACTACACACCCCCTAGCCGCGGAATTTGAATTCCGCCGGGGGATTAACGATACGCCGCTGCAAGTTTTGAGGTAAGTGCTTTGTGAATTAACCACTTGCCTCAAAAACTTGCGGCGGAGGATCTTAAATCAGATAGGTTACGCGGATCTAAAGATCCGCTAACCTATGTGAATCTGTCCCATTCTCTTTTAAAACTTATATGCATTTACTATAAAAAGAAGCTTCTTAAAATCTTCTACAGTCTGTGATGGCTGAGTGCCAAGTTCTTGTAGGGACAGAGCAGCCGCTGGGAACAATGCCCCCTAGTGCCATGAGAGGGAGTGGCGTCCAGGGCAGACAGACAGTAAATCTTAATCCGACAATATAAAAATCATACATGCTGTGCCTTCAAATGTACTTAGTCTCTTCAGAGATAATTTGCTATTCATTACAGGTACTTCAGCTTTTCTCATAAAACATAAAAAGGAATATGGGATGCATATAGTCATTACATAATTGATGTTTTCTGCTAAGCAGGTTTCTGTAAAAGGCAGCAATTAACAATACAATAAAATATTTAATTTCTTGACAATTTACGTATAACACTTCTATTTACATTATCACATGAAATTATTCTCTATAAGTGACATGCTTTCATATGTAAGGATAGTATTATAGGATAAGGTATACCAAAGGATGTATGGTACAAGGGAATTCCTAAGTTATATATATTATGCTGAAATGCACATGTTTTAACCAATTTACCAAAGAAGTAATTTTTGAGCCCACCTTGAATTCATATGACCTGGTAGATAATGGAAAACTTTGTTAGTTTTATGTCCCATAAAATGAGACACCTGATTGGTTATTTGAAGTGAGCAAAGGAACTCGTTTTGCTCGTCGAGTTCCTTGTGAAGCCGCCGAGGATCTCGGCAAGCCAAGTTTCCCCATTGACTAACGAGGAAATAGAGAACATGTTCTCTATTTGGCCCGACGAGATACTCATCGGTTTCCTCGGCCGAAAGTGTACACACTGCCGGGTTTCTCGTCAGAATACGGCTCTGATCGAGTTTCTGGCTGAACTCTGCAGAGAAACTCGGTCGTGTGTACGGGGCCTATGAAGAATAATCTGCTTTCATATCTCTGTTCATAGAGCATTTGACAAGTAGTAAGGAGGTTTTGTATTGCCTACTCACTTTTTAAAACAAATATGTCATACTTACCCCCTCTGTGCAGTTGGTTTCGCACAGAGTGGCCCAATTCTCTTCTTCTGGGGTCCCCCAGCAGCGCTCCTGGCTTCTCCTCTTCTCGAGTGCCCCGTCGGAGAAGCGCTCTCCCTCGAGACACCCAAGCAGGCGTGCTCCTGTGTCCTGCTGCTGACACAGACAGCAGGACTCGGCACTGCCCCCCCCCGGACGCCCACCTCATTGGATTTGATTGACAGCAGCGGGAGCCAATGGCTGCGCTGCAATCAATCGATCCAATCAGGACCCGAGACACCGACTTGAGCGGGGGTGCTCGTCTCCGGCGCAGGAACGATCAGGCTTTGGTAAGTAAAAGGGGGGCTCTGGAGAGCAGATGCACTACAAGAGGTTTTTCACCTCAATGCATAGAATGCATTGAGGGTTTAAAACTCATTTAACAGTATCCGCACCATTCACTACCATATAGTTTGTGATCCTTCAGCTGCCACCTCCACCATAAACAAAGTGCTTGCTTACCAGCTTGCACAGACCTCATATCACAGACGGTCAGTGACACTTGTGGCTTTAAACCCAGCCAGGGCCTTTACACCATCCGAGGAACCTCTTTTAGGACAAATAGACCTCTCATCCAGGAGGCGCTATCGTAAAGGCTCACCCTAACATAAAATCCTTAAAATTTTTATTCCGAATATTTAAAATATTGCACTTACTCAAAAGAAATTTATATGCACCTTAAAACAAACAAGATGACTAGCCGAACTAGAAGCAAGCCATCCTTCTGGGAC
Source organism: Rana temporaria (assembly GCF_905171775.1). Lineage (NCBI taxonomy): Eukaryota > Metazoa > Chordata > Amphibia > Anura > Ranidae > Rana > Rana temporaria. The sequence goes on from NC_053489.1 coordinate 537,514,300, forward strand.
TCAAGGATCGTGGTGACGTCACATGACAGAGAAGATAATTTCTGTTGCACCGCATACAATGCATTGTATCTGCAGCATATGTTATCCCCTCCATTAACTAAGCAGTTGAGGGGGTGGGCTTAAAAATTTAGCTTAGCTGCACCTTTTACCACATGTAGATGAACCCTTAGTGAAATTGAGAAGTTGTTTTGTCTGTTGCTCATTTGCTATGAACTGTTCTCTCTCTTGCTTTAGGGTCAAAATTAGGTCACCTTAACCCCCCAAAAAAGTAGATGAAATGTAATAGATCAGATCATATATTCAGTGGTATTAAATATTGGCATCCACCCTTGAATACATCCCTGATTGGTATTTTCCAGGACCTAATTGTGCATTAGTTCTTATGTCCTTTAAAAAAAAACACTGGGGTAGTATCCAGACATTTTTTCCATTCAACCAATTATCATAAGGCAACTGGTTGCACCACAGAGGCTAAGGCCCCGTACACACGACCAGTTTCCTCGGCAGAATTCAGCTTCCGACCGAGTTTCTGGCTGAATTCTGCCGAAAAACCCGGCCGTGTGTACACTTTCGGCCGAGGAAGCCGACGAGGAGCTCGGCGAGGAAATAGAGAACATGTTCTCTATTTCCTCGTTGTTCTATGGGAGCTCTCGCCCCGCCGAGCTCCTCGGCGGCTTCAGTGCTGAACTGGCCGAGGAACTCGATGTGTTTGGCACGTCGAGTTCCTCGGCCGTGTGTACGAGGCTTCACACAAGGGCCATTTAGGGGTTTGCAGCAAGGCATCACATATACAATACATACTGTAGGTAATCACTTTTCTGTTTTCTTATTTGTAAACATTTTGGGAAATTATGTTTACTTTTTCCACTTTAAAGTATTCTGTGCAGATCAGTAATTAAAATCCCAATTACATTTATTTTGATTCCAACACTAAAATTTGAAAAATTCTTAGTGGTGAATAATTATGCAAATCACTTAAATAAATGACAATAACAACACATCTGAAAAAAAATCTGGCACCTTCATAGTATTTTACACATTTTAATAGGAATATTTGATATATTCTCATTTTAATAGTTACATTTAACAGTGACAGCAGTTAAAATGGTTTCAGAAATGTAATCAAGATTTTCCATTTTTATACCACTTCTTCAAGACTGTAGTGAAAGTAATGAACATTCAGTACAATTCTGCAGATTAAAAGTCGCTAGAGAACATGCAGTCAACTGAATATTACTTGAAATGATTACATAGCTTCAATGGCTTTAAAAATCAACTTCAGTAACCTGGTGTATTAATCACAGACTGGTGTTTTTCAGGCTGTTATCCCTTGGAATACAATAGTTACTACAAGCTCTCCTGTATATAGTAAACATGAAAAGGTACCATTACATGCAACCAATAGCAACTGCTATTCAAATGCTGACTTTGTAAATGATTAGTCTAATGTCCCGTACACACGATCGGAATTTCCGATGGCCTAAAATCCGATGGAATTTTTCGTCGGAATTCCGTTCAAGCTGTCTTGCATACACACTGTCAGACCAAATTCCAACCGTCCAAAACTTGGTGACATAAAACACTACGATGAGCCAAAAAAATGAAGTTCAATGCTTCCGAGCATCTGTGGGTTCTTTCTCCGTCGGAGTTGCACACAGACGATAGGAATTTCCTATCGTTTATTTTTTTCCATCGGTTCTATTTCTAAACACCCACAGAAAAAAGTCAGATGGGGCCCACACACGATCGGAATTTCCGATGAAAAAAAGTCGGTCTTTTTTCTTCTGAAATTCCGATCGTGTGTACGCGGCATAAGGGGTCTCCAAATTATGGCCCTCCAGTTGTTCATGAACTACAATTCCCATCATGCCTAGTCATGCCTGTGAATGTCAGAGTTTTACAATGCCTCATGGGATGTGTAGTTTCGCAACAGCTGGGGACCCGTAGCTTGGAGATTCATGGGCCGCCGCCCACTTCCTTCCATCTGACAGTGTTTATGCCTAGCAATCGGTCATCCAGGCACATGGTGAGGGTAGAGAAATAAGCTTAGTGGCTCCATAACCTTGAGCTAGGAATAGAAAAATAAGACAATTAGGCCGCGTACACACGGTCAGACAAAACCGATGCGAATGGACCGAGGTTCAGTTTCATCGGTCCAAACCGACCGTGTGTATAGCCCATCGGTCTATTGTCCTTCGGTCCAAAATTTTAAAACATGCTTTAAAATCGAACCGATGGACCGCTGCCCGATCGGTCCAAACCGATGGTTAGTAAGGAAAGCATCGGTTCAAAACCCGCGCATGCTCAGAATCAAGTCGACGCATGCTTGGAAGCATTGAACTTTGTTTTATTCAGCACGTCGTGTGTTTGACGTCACCGCGTTCTGACCCGATCATTTTTTGGAACGATGGTGTGTACGCACATCAGACCATCAGGCCACTTCAGCGGTGAACCGATGGAAATGGCCCGTCGGACCATTCTCATCGGTTTGGAACGACGGTGTGTACGCGGCCTTAGGCTTAAATCACAGAACACTAGCATAAGGATCCTAATTTAAAAAAATAAATAAAATAACAGTTATTTTTAGCTTCAATGAGATTTGAACGGTACAATCAAATAGCTGAAAATAACGATTCCTATCCCTGTGTTAAGTTTTGTGAATTGAGCATAATGATGTTAAATATAAGATCTGTGGTTTTATTTTGGGAGTGCAAAGTTGAACAGGATTTGTGAGCGTAAACAGTTGCTTAAAAAATAAACTTATTTTAAAAAAACACGCCCGGCAAAAGCTGATTTTACAGTTTTAAGCGCACTGCAGTAGGTGACTTATTATATTGTGAACCATGGCAGCAAATCTCCGTGTGAAACTTCTTGGGTTCCTCCCAGCCTCTGTCATTATGAAGCCAATCAAGCTTGCCAGGCTCCTTCTGGATTGTGCAGAAAGTAAACAGCAAAAGGAATAATTAAAGGGTACAGCTGTGAGAATGAAACACCTTCCTAAAGATCTATAGCGATAGGATTTTGCTGTTTTGGACCCATACAAATGTAGGAATCTGCCATTTGATTTAACTTACTAGCACATGTCTACATTCTTTAAAAAGTGTAGAGCTGGATAAATAGAAGAGTTACAAAGAGTATGACGCAACTATATCATGATGTTAATGATGCAGACCACCTCTCATAAAAACCAAGGATACCATTACAGAGACATATATCGAAACTTCTACTGATGTCCCGTATTTCTGTTTCTTCCTGTAATTGCTAGCTGCCTCACTGCTATAATGATCCTCTGGCTTTAAAGCTTTGAGCCACTGACCTTGAACAAGTATGCATCTCAGGTCTTTGAACTTGCTTCACTTGCTATGTCCTTGATCTGGGTACTAGGAAATTACAGAAGCCACATATGACCAGACAGCTAGCATTTTTAGAAGGTCAGCAATGGTTAGATATTTTTCACAATACAGGCTTATTTTACCAGCTTGCTACAGTACATGTACACAAAATGCATTTATAATATATTAGGCCACATTAATATATATATATATATATATAATATATTGTGTCCACAAATCGTGTGGTCAGAGCAACAGCAGGATTCCATAATTTCTGACTTTGCACATATCTGAGTCTTTGTATATGCTTTCAATTAGACACATTAAATTTTCATAAAAAGGTACAATAGAAGTTATAATACCGTGACACTGTAATATAATATGTTAAAATTAATATGGTGATTATTTTAATCTAATGAACTTTGTTGGAACAGATTATGATGCCCCATTTTGCAAACGGCACACCTGTACAATGAACCACACCATCTGGCTTCCAGCAAATGCTTATAAAATGTGAGAATCAAGGATATTAGAGTATTGTGTAAAATAATTATGGGACTGAAATTGAATTAAGAAAATTGAAAGGTTTAAAGTAAAAAGGCTTAATTTAACCATCAATTCTCATGCCGCGTACACACAACCGTTTTTCGGGTTCTAAAAAATGACGTTTTTTTTTTATATGTCAGAGCTTCAGAGCATTTTTCGGGTTCTGAAATACGGCCAATTTTTTTTTCGAACATGCTCGATTTTTTCACGACGTTTTTTCGGGTTCTAAAAAATGGTTGTGTGCGGGCTTTAACGACGTGAAAAATCCACGCATGCTCAGAAGCAATTTATGAGACGGGAGCGCTCGTTCTGGTAAAACTACCATTCGTAATGGAGTAAGCACATTCATCACGCTGTAACAGACAGAAAAGCGTGAATCGTCTTTTACTAACACAAAATCAGCTAAAGCAGCCCAAAGGGTGGCGTCATCCGCATGGAACTTCCCCTTTATAGTGCCGTCATACGTGTTGTACGTCACCGCGCTTTGCTAGAGCATTTTTTTTTTACGATCGTGTGTAGGCAAGACCGTTTTAATGATCAAGTTGAAAAAAACTTTGTTTTTTCTAGAGCCTGAAAAACTTCTTTTTTTACAACCCGAAAAATGATTGTGTGTACACGGCATCAGGGTATTGGATATAGGATTTAAAGCCAAATGCATATCTATTTTACAATAAAGGACTATGTACATGGACTAATTGAGGCTAATTTACTAAATGCAAATAGACTTTTCACTTTGCTACGGAATTGTCACAAAGCTCAGTGAATGTGGTTAAAATCCAATTTGAAAAGAATACCCAATTACATGACTAAACAAAAAAACATGATTGGATGATGGAGTTCAGTAGAGCTTCACCTCATTCACTAAGATAAAGTAAGAATAGCCCTTGCAAAGTTGTAAAGTGATCAAGCTATTTGCCTTTTGTAAATCAACCCCATTATGTGGAAGATGGCTGGGTGTCCCCCATACCATGATAAATATCCTTATAAAAAGATTAAGGATCTAACAATTGCTCAGCTTTAAGAAAGATTGTTAAAAACATGACCAAAATAAGTAGCCAAGGTATAGCAATGCAGTGTTTTTTTTACCCTCCCATATTCTCAGTAGTGTCATTTGGCATGGGTGCAGTGGTTACCTATTCACTGTGAGCTATCTCAAGTCCTGACACATACTCTGGGGGGAATTTCTCAAAATGTAAGCAGACAGAATCTGGAGCAGCTGTGCATGGCAACCAATCAGCTTCTATATTCAGCTTATTCAGATAAGCTTTGAAAATAAAAATGGAAGCGAGAAACTGATTGGTTGCCGTGCATAAACTGATCCAGCTTTGATGATTTTTTTCCTCCATCTTCTTTAGAAGAGCACTGCTGTTCACTAATGAAATTCCATAGAATATCAGTAATATGTAGACCCAGCCAAGGCTGTGCCCATTACAGTTGGTATCAAGCTTTCTGCTTCATACAGGTACAATTTGTCCACTTATCACCTGCCTATTTTAACCTTGTAATTTCAAAGTAAATCCAAGCCTCATTACTAAAATATTATGTATGTTTTATCTTATTCGATCAAAGGTTGTATGGCTCAGAAAAGTTGGAAACAAAGTCTTACTTTGAAAATTTGCAGTCAGGGTGTCCAAGCCGAGGTGTCCTCCCATACCAGTGCTGTGAACAAGGCTTATCGCCGCAACTAGTCTTCTGCTGACTGTACTCACTGTGAAAGGCTTTACAATAAATACGCTTGATTTTATGGAGTTACCGGCTGCTTCTTTTTTTTAGCTTATTAAAGCAATTTCAACAATAATTTTTACTCTTTTTAAATATGCAGTTTTCATTAAAATAATGCCTGATGGTCCTGCCATAACGGGCCTCTTTGGCTGCGTACACACGGTCGGTCCATTAATTGATGAAGCTGACTGATGGTCTGATGTGCCTACACACCATAGGTTAAATAATCGATGGTGTCAGAACGCGGTGACGTAAAACACAACGGCGTGTTGAAAAAAACGAAGTTCAATGCTTCCAAGCATGCGTCGACTTGTTTCTGAGCATGCGTGGATTTTTAACCGATGCTTTTGCATACTAACCGTCGGTTTTGACCTATCGGTTAGGCGTTCATCGGTTCAATTTTAAAGCAAGTTCTAAATTTTTTGACCGAAGGATAACTGACCGATGGGGCCCACACGGTCGGTTTGATCCGATGAAAAGGTCCTTCAGTCTGTTTTCATCGGTTTTGACCGACCGTGTGTACGTAGCCTCTGGGGCATTTCCTCTTATAGGATGACAACTCCCAACTGTGTTCCTATATTATCACTCCTGCCTTCTGCTCTCTACTTTATGTGTTGTCACTGAATCACAGCCTATGACCATGCTCACCTTGTGGAGGCTACATGTGGCTATGCGAATGTTGCAGACATGGCCAAGCACTGTCTTTATCAGGAAGCTGGGCCAGAGCAATAATGCACAGCTTATGCTGGAGAGAGTGGATGAAAGAGGCTGGAGAAAATCAATAATGCCAAGATGAAAAAGAAAAAGAAAAGAGGTAAAAACAATTATTTTAATTGTATGTCAATTGTTCATGATACACAGTGCTTTAGTAAATGAAATGTCATTTAGTAAGGGTTTAATATCTATAAAGAGGATATCCAAGAAAAATGGTAAGCCATTATTTGCTGTGAGAGCATGCCAGCTGTAGAACAGAAGCTTCCTTTTAGGATTTTATTAAGGATGACAATTGAATCCTGGTTCCGATGTGCAGTTTGAGAGCTATATGCTGGACTTATTTCTACTACTACATAGAGAGGTCACAAACAAGCAGGGGATTTCCATATTGACATTCTGAAGACATTTAACAAGTCATCCAGGGATCAAATGCTGAGCTTCACTTCCTAAACTGGAATAATCAGCTTTGAATGGAGTTGTGAATTTAGATTTTTGTAAGATATTTCAGCAAGAAAGATTTCAAGCCTCCAAAACAGTTGCATATTTGTTAACTTAAAGCGGAAGTAAACCCCACTTTTTGACTTTTATCTACAGGTAAGCCTATAATAAGGCTTACCTGTAGGTATAAAGAATATCTCCTAAACCTGTATGGTTTAGGAGATATTCCCCTCGCAATGCGCCGCTGATTGCAGCGGCGCATGCGCAGGGGGGATCCTCGGCTGAAGGACCGGCCGCCGCCGGCCCTTGCTGGAATGAAATCTCCCGCGCGCATGCGCAGGAGTGACGTTATCGCTGCTCCAGCCAATCACGGTGCTGGAGCGGCGATACATGGAAGACACGCCGAGTCAAGATGACATCTCGCTCGGCGTGGACCAGGTAAGTTCTCTTCTCCTCGTTCCGAGGTAGGTATTTCATAATGAGCTAATATGCGGTGCATACTAGCTCATTATGGCTTTTGCCTTGCAGGTGTAAAAAAAAAAAAAAATTGTATATGCGGGTTTACAACCGCTTTAAAGGAAACCTATAATGAGAGAAAATCAGAGGCTAATATTGTGAAAGAGGAAGTAAACCCTGATGGGTTTTACTTCCTCTTTGTTTCTCTGCAAAGGTAAAGCATAATGGGCTACTATGCACCGCATAGTAGCCCATTATGTGCCACTTACCTGAAACCAAAGCCTGCGATGTCCCCGATTTCCTCGCCGGCTGGAAGCATCCATCTTCCTTCTGGGGTAGCGGACTTCGGCTCTGTGACTGGCCAGAGTCACGTGACGTCACTCCCTCCAGTCATGGCATGACCTTTATTTGGAACGGCACGGCGTGAGCTTTCTGAAGTGTGAATGCGCCAAATACGTTGACGCATGCACAGAAAAAATCCCTGTACGGGAAACTGTAAATATCTCCTAAACTGTGTAGGTTTGCTTTCTGAAATTTTTGATACTTTCTGATTTACTGACCTTGATTTAGACCAAGTATGCAGATCAGGTAGACTGTTTTATTTAATATTTTTATCATGAAAAAGGAAATATCTATCTATCTATCTATCTATCTATCTATCTATCTATCTATCTATCTATCTATCTATCTATCTATCTATCTATCTATCTATCTATCTATATATACAGAGAGAGAGAGAGATTTGTAGATATATATATTTATATCTATATCTATCTCTCTCTCTCTCTCTCTCTCTCTCTCTCTCTCTCTCTCTCTCTCTCTATATATATATATATATATATATATTAGTGTTGAGCAGAATACGCCATATTCGATTTCGCGATATATCTCTAATATATAGTCGAATATTCGAGATATATTCGCTAAATTCGAATATTCGTGATATTTTATCGAAATGAAATGATTGCGAATTTTCGCTATTGCGAATGCGAAAATAATTGCGAATTTTCGATAACTGCGGTAGGAGCACTCTGATTGGCTCAGAATATTCGTGATATTTTACAATACAAAATAATTGCGAATATTCGGCAAATGCGGAAGGAGCACTCTGATTGGCTCAGAATATTCTTGATATTTTACAATACAAAATAATTGCGAATATTCGGCAAATGCGGAAGGAGCACTCTGATTGGCTCAGAATATTCTTGATATTTTACAATAGAAAATAATTGCGAATATTCGGCAAATGCGGAAGGAGCACTCTGATTGGCTCAGAATATTCTTGATATTTTACAATACAAAATATTTGCGAATATTCGGCAAATGCGGAAGGAGCACTCTGATTGGCTCAGAATATTCTTGATATTTTACAATAGAAAATAAAAAGTGTTTTGCATTGGTGGTGATTCTTTATTCTATCCATCTGTCACAGCCGTTTGTCAATCAAACACCTTGAAGATTGAACACGTTCATGCTGCATGCTTTGGACTTTTTTTCACTTCACATATCAAAGACATTTTTATGAAAGATTATTTTTCTATTATTGGGACTATATTTCTTTATATATTTGTTTCACTGTGTATTTCACAAGTTATTTGCGCTTGCTTATTTTATAATTTGCCCACATGTCTTGTCACTAGACATATTTTTTATTCTTGTAGAGCGACTCCATTTTCTGTCTTGTATTAATTTATGTTGTATAACATTTTTGAGTTGCTGCTGTATTCTCCCCTTTTTTTAAGGTATGCGCAATTTTTTCCTTCTTACAAAAAAAATTAATATCAAACATACAAATATTCATAACAGAAACATACACAAAGCCCCCCCCTTTTGCATCAGAGACAATCAGAGTTCTCCTTTCACAGTTATCGAAAATTCGCAATCATTTTCGCATTCGCATTAGCGAAAATTCGCAATTTTTTTTTTTTATATTCGGCAACATAAAAGGATCGCCTCAGCTTAGCTACTCGGCCCAGGGTCTCTAATCATACCAGCAATGCTTTTAGACGTCGATAGGATGTGATCTGTTTTAAAAATAAAATTGAAAAAATGCGAATATTCGGAATTGCGAATATTCATTGCGAAATTCGAAATATATCGCGAATACTCGAATATGCCATATTCGAGCCGAATATTCGCAATACGAATATTCGTGAGCAACACTAATATATATATATATATATATAGATATATATATATATATAAATAGATATATAGATATCTACTGTATATATATATATATACTATATATATATATATATATATATATATATATATATATATATATATAGAGAGAGAGAGAGAGAGAGAGAGAGAGAGAGAGAGAGAGAGAGAGAGAGAGAGAGAGAGATATATATATATATATATATATATGTATATATATATACAAATATCTCTCTCTCTCTCACATACATATATATATATATATATATATATATATATATATATATATATATATATATATATATATATATATATATATATATATATATATATATATTAAGTAAGTGTCCAACTTTTGTAAAATTGGACTGGTTTCAAAATAACCGTGATTATTATTTTGCAGTACTGTCGTTGCATCTTATGTTTGCAGGAGACATCTAGCTCCATCTACTGACAAATGTAGCGTAATGCAAGACACTGTATGATCTTTTGAAGGTTAGAACTGTTTTATTGCAAAATTCCACATTTTAGTGCAAATTCTACATTTATTTCTACTGCTATATTGTTAGCTTTGATTAACTGTTCAGGTTATGCTCAGGCTCTCACCCGCTAGTGTTCCAATAGGGCACTGCACAATGATAATGAAGATATAAAGTGTGCATTAACCCTCAGCAAACAATCAGACATCATAAAACCATAGGTTTTACTATTTACTCTTACAATTGCACTTACATGTTTCCTTTTGAATAAGCCCCACCAAGTAATCTTGCACATATAAAATAAATGAGAATTGCTTTGGGCATGCCTTAACCAACACGATTATTCTAAACAGTTCCTTCTGAGCTGTTACTTGGCAGACTGAAGATTACTGAACACATGCCTCCAGATAAAGGGCAGTGAAGGCCCATGGCTGTGTCATAAAATCTCACAATAGCATGTCCTATTTTTCTCTGCCTCTGTTTTCAGAACACTAAAATGATACGTGAAAATAACAACCACATTATTTATTATTATTATTATTATATTTTTAAACTCGTGATTTAGTAACTTTGGAAAAATCTGTAATATATGGAGAGCAGCAATATCAACAATTCATGCATTTCAAAATACAGTAAAACCTTGGTTTGAGAGAAACTTGGTTTGAGAGCGTTTTGCGCAGACAAGCAAAATATTTTAATAAATTTTACCTTGATATACAAGCAATGTCTTGATATAAGAGTAGCGTCATGTCGCAACTGAGTATAAAAAAGAAAAGAGGAGCCTCTAAATGCAGCAATATGGTTACATTTAATGAAGGTACAACATTTAGCCACTTATTGCTACACTTAGAGGTGCCTCTCTTCTCTATTATACCCTGTAAAAAAATGCTTTGATACACAAGTGCTTTGGATTACAAGCATGTTTCTGGATCGAATTATGCTCGCAAACCAAGGTTTTACTGTAGTAGAAATACTTGTATCACATAAAATTCTTTAGAATACACCACAAGTTTATTAGTATCAGTGAAAGTTGAAGTCCATAAAAATGAAGGGCCAGATCCTCAAAAGGGATACGCAGGCGTATCTGCTGATACGCCTGCGTATCCCTGTTTCTATCTATGCGACTGATCCACAGAATCAGTTACGCATAAATGTTCCTAAGATCCGGCAGGTGTAATAGTTTTACACTGTCGGATCTTAGGATGCAGTACCTCGGCCACCGCTGGGGGCATTTCTCGTCGAAATGCCGCTTCGGGTATGCAAATTAGCACTTACGGAGATCCACAAAGCGGTTTCCCTTCGTGAAGTCTCCGTAAGTTGTTAGTTTGCAAACGCAAAATTAGGGCTGCTTTTACAAAGTGTAAAGTTAGTACACCTTGTAAAAGTAGACCCTTCTTTCCCGCGACGCTGTCAATTTTTTTTTTTTTTTTTTTTTTCCGCCGCATCTTTTTTTTTTTCCCGACAAAACTTTTTTTACCAGGCGCGATTCACAAAACTCGGCGCAACGTAATTTCGCGCAATGCACGTCGGAAAAATCGCGTCGGTAGCATGCGCAGTACGTCCGGCGCGGGAGCGTGCCTAATTTAAATGGGACTCGCCCCATTATATTGGGCACGCCTTGCGCCGGACAGATTTAAGTTACACAGCCGAAAATTTCTAGGTAAGTGCTTTGTGGTTCGGGCACTTAGGTAGAAATTTTGCGGCGGTGTAATTTAAATAGGAAGATTTAAGTTAAGCCCGCTGGCTGTGGATCTGGCCCGAAATCCCTAAAATCTCATGTAAATTTTAACAAGTGACTGTAATTCCAAAAGCTACATTCAATATTTTTAAATATGTAACTTTAATAAAATAATACTTAGTTATCCTGCCAAAAAGATCATTGATCAGGTACATCAAGGGGTTATAAAACATGCTCCTGCAATGTCAACTTGGCACATGCAACCCTGTTGGAGAAGAGAATCACGTGGCGACACACGTTTATGAGAGGAAAAGAGCTTTGTAACGTTTCCTGGAGTCGCACCTAACAAGGCGGTGAGCCGGATGTGTTATCACTTATGTGCTTTTTATATTTATCTCTTACCTGTGAGGATAGGATTTTTATATCCCATTGAGGAGAAGAGGAAGAGGGGAGCCCAGAGACGGGTACCATGGACTCAATGTCCACGGGCACTCACGGATTATACAGAGTGAAGAAATGTCATGAGCACACAAAGGATTTCTCGAAAGTGTCCAAAGCTTTATTCGGTGGTCACATGATAGATACGGTGGGGCAAAAATGTATTTAGTCAGCCACCAATTGTGAAAGTTCTCCCACTTAAAACGATGAGAGAGACCTGTAATTGTCATTTTAGGTATATCTATGAGAGACAAAATGTGGAAACAAATCTAGACAATCACATTGTCTGATTTGGAAAGAATTTATTTGCAAATTATGGTGGAAAATAAGTATTTGGTCAATATCAAAAGTTCATCTCAATACTTTGTTATATATCCTTTGTTGGCAATGACAGAGGTGAAACGTTTTCTGTAAGTCTTCACAAGGTTGTCACACACTGTTGCTGGTATGTTGGCCCATTCCTCCATGCAGATCTCCTCTAGAGCAGTGATGTTTTGGGGCTGTCGCTGGGCAACACAGACTTTCAACTCCCTCCAAAGGTTTTCTATGGGGTTGAGATCTGGAGACTGGCTAGGCCACTCCAGGACCTTGAAATGCTTCTTACAAAGCCACTCCTTCATTGCCCGGGCGGTGTATTTAGGATCATTGTCATGCAAGAAAGACCCAGCCACGTTTCATCTTCAATGCCCTTGTTGATGGGAGGAGGTTTGCACTCAAAATCTCACGATACATGGCCCCATTCCAGTGGCGGCCCATCCATAGGGGCGCAGGGGCGCCCCCCCCCCCCCCCCCCAAAGCTACTCATCAACAAAAAAAAATGAAAAAAAAAAGATTTTTTTTATAACATGTCCCTTTAAGTGTGTGTGTGTGTGGGGGGGGGGGCGGAGCGCCGGCCACAGAGGTGCTGTGGGAAGCATGATGTCATCGAAATCGTGAGATTGGGCAAGCAAATCTATCGGCTGGCTTTTATACTGCCCATGGAGCGCAAAGCTCCGCGCTCTCACAACCACTCTGTGCTGGATGTGTCCTGTTGGTGGTTAGTGATTGGCTGGTCCATAGGACTTAGGGCGGTGCTTTTATCGGACCAGCCAATCACTTCCGGTTTTCTCAGTGACTCATCCTGGCTACAGTGGCTAGTCTGAACATGAGAGGATTTCGGCCGGTGATCGGGACATCTCACTGAGCTGCTAGCAGGTAATTAAGCAGAGAACTCTTGTGTTGTGCTCTCAGAACGTGCAGCAGTTTCCTGTGTACTTTGTGTAGTGGATCTGGGAGGTAGAAGGAGGGGGAGTGCAGTGAAGGGCTGAGAAGCTTTTAGCACATTTCCTGGGGACAGTAATCTGGATGGGGCTGTTAGTGTTATATGTGTGGCAGGTAGGGGGAGGGGCAGCCTGGGACGCAGTGGATAATGTAGTGGATACCATAGCAGTTGTTCAGGCTGTCCTCTCCTCTCATCCAGCTGAATTTACTCCCAGTCTGAGAGCAGAGATTAGAGGTTCTCCTTGGCAGGGGGATCAGATCCAACTGGATGGCATGGTGACATTGTGCTGGGAAGACAGGAGGAGGGGAAGACGAGCTTTCTTCACTTTACACTGATCTGTGCTGGATCAGAACACTGACAGGCAGCACTACATTCTCCTCCTGATCATTAAATATTTCCTTCATCACTCCATCATCTCCATTCATCCACCCCACCCATCCATCCATTCCACCCACCCCACCCCATTCATCCACCCCATCCATCCATCCATTCCACCCACCCCTCCCCATTCATCCACCCCACCCATCCATCCATTCCACCCACCCCACCCCATCCATTCCACCCACCCACCCCACCCATCCATCCATTCCACCCACCCCACCCCATCCATCCACCCACCCCATCCATTCCACCCACCCCATTCATCCACCCACCCCATTCATCCATCCCACCCATTCCACCCACCCCACCCTATTCATCCATCCATCCCATCCATTCCGCCCACCCCACCCCTTTCATCCACCCACCCTATCCATCCACCCAACCCATCCATCCACCCATCCATCTCATCATCCACTCACCCATTCTCCCACCCATCTATCCACTCCCCTACCTGTCCATCCATCCCTTCACACCCCTTCCTGCTGGTTGTGTATATTGTGGCTATCCCTCCTCTTTCCTATATAAAAGCAGTTGGTATTGTCCTAAAGCTGACCATACGCTGTCCAATCCCCTTTTTCATCAGACTATACGCAATGCAGTCTGTGCAATTTCCTATAGATCTGCCAACTACTATGTAGTGCAAGAGCCTGCCTTGGGGGGGAGAGCAAGTGCAGGGGGCCAGTTCTGTTTTGCGCCCCCCCTAAAATTTTGACCACCAGCCGCCACTGCCCCATTCATTCTTTCATGTACACGGATCAGTCGTCCTGTTCCCTTTGCAGAGAAACAGCCCCAAAGCATGATGTTGCCACCCCATGCTTCACAGTATGTATGGTGTTCTTTGGTTGCAACTCAGCATTCTCTCTCCTCCAAACACAGCGAGTTGTGTTTCTACCAAACAGTTATACTTTGGTTTCATCTGACCATATGACATTCTCCCAATCCTCTTCTCCTCTTAGTCACATTTTGGTGGCTGACTAAATACTTTTTTGCCCCACTGTATACAGCAATGTTTGGAGCCCCTTCGTCAGGTACCTTCCAGTCTATGGTCATTACAGCATCTAGCATCAGCGAACAGCTGGTTTTCTTAAATGTGTGCCTGGGGAATATTGCGTTTGCACAGATTGTACAGTACACAGGCAGAACGGCAATCTGTAAACAAGATTGCCATACTGTCAGTAGAGAAGCAGGAACATGGATAAATGCCTTCCCCTGGTCAAAGCACCTCCCACACAGTAAGAAACCACCGACTAGGCACACAGTTAACCTTTGACCACCCCTGATGTAAACCCCTTCCCAGCCAGTGTCATTAGTACAGTGACAGAGCATACTTTTAGCACTGATCACTGTATTAGTGTCACTGGTCCCCAAAAAATTTCAAAAATGTCAGTTAGTGTCCGATTTGTCTACCGTTATAAGTCACTGATATTGAAAAAGTGGATATTACCGCGCTTATCAAGGGAGGGGGAAAAAAAGGGGGGGGGAATGGAAGTGAGGAGGGGTGGGGGTAAAGCTGCGGCACTGAAAGGTGTATCAAACCATACGTAATTGATAATGGGGAAGGTAGTGCTGCGCTAATAAGTAGTGAATGGATAGGTGAATGGACAGGTGAGGGAAGGAAATGAAAATTGGTATAACTGTGATTAGGAGCGGTATAGCCAAAATGGCATAAGCATAAAAATAAAAATGATCAGTGAACAAATAACAATACTGGTGCAAATCATATAACTCCACAAGTTCCTCTTGATGTGATGAAATACACTATGAATAAAGTGATGGATGGTGCAAAAAATTGCGTGTAATACAACACCCAAGTAACTGTGATGGGTAACAGTAATAAACTGGTGATAAACAGTCCATAAACAGGGCTTAAACAATATCAGCAAAGAATATATAAATAATATTTCAAAAGTCCAAAAAGTAGGAAAAAGTGCTAGTGTGGGTCCGCAATATGAAATGGAAGGGGGATGGGTATCCAGTGATCCTTTTGAGATGAATAAGGATGTCCCCTTACCTTACTGCTGTAAGGTAACAGCATATAGATCCAACCACATTGGATGGTTATCCCGATGGGCTCTGATCCAAAAAACGGCAGGTCCTTCTTGGAATTCTCGTCCCAGATTGGTCAGTTTCTCGCCCCAAAGAAATAAAGCATCGATAGTGTGATACCGTTTTAAAATTTTAATTCTCATAGATAATAATAGACAAGGGTACTCACATAATTTAAAATACAATTAAGCATGTAAAAAAGAGAGGGGCAGTCTGTCGCCAACGTCACCTCTGATACCTCTCAGTGGACTCATGCGCATTCGTCACTAACTTGTATTTGGTCCTTGTGACTCTACTAGTAGAGTCACAAGGACCAAATACAAGTTAGTGACGAATGCGCATGAGTCCACTGAGAGGTATCGGAGGTGACGTTGGCGACAGACTGCCCCTCTCTTTTTTACATGCTTAATTGTATTTTAAATTATGTGAGTACCCTTGTCTATTATTATCTATGAGAATTAAAATTTTAAAACGGTATCACACTATCGATGCTTTATTTCTTTGGGGCGAGAAACTGACCAATCTGGGACGAGAATTCCAAGAAGGACCTGCCGTTTTTTGGATCAGAGCCCATCGGGATAACCATCCAATGTGGTTGGATCTATATGCTGTTACCTTACAGCAGTAAGGTAAGGGGACATCCTTATTCATCTCAAAAGGATCACTGGATACCCATCCCCCTTCCATTTCATATTGCGGACCCACACTAGCACTTTTTCCTACTTTTTGGACTTTTGAAATATTATTTATATATTCTTTGCTGATATTGTTTAAGCCCTGTTTATGGACTGTTTATCACCAGTTTATTACTGTTACCCATCACAGTTACTTGGGTGTTGTATTACACGCAATTTTTTGCACCATCCATCACTTTATTCATAGTGTATTTCATCACATCAAGAGGAACTTGTGGAGTTATATGATTTGCACCAGTATTGTTATTTGTTCACTGATCATTTTTATTTTTATGCTTATGCCATTTTGGCTATACCGCTCCTAATCACAGTTATACCAATTTTCATTTCCTTCCCTCACCTGTCCATTCACCTATCCATTCACTACTTATTAGCGCAGCACTACCTTCCCCATTATCTATAAGTCACTGATAGCTACCATTAGTAGCAAACAATAAATAAAAATATCCCATAGTTTGTAGATGCTATAACTTTTGTCCAAACCAATCAATATATGCTTATTGGGATTTTATTTACCAAAAATATGTAGCAGAATACATATTGGCTTAAATTGATGAAGAAATTAGATTTTTTAAATTTATTTTTTATTGAATAGGTTTTATAGCAAAAAGTTAAAAATATAGTTTTTTTTCAAAATTTGCATTTTTTTTGTTTACAGCGCAAAAAATAAAAATACCACCAAAAGAAAACTATTTGAGGGACAAAATAGACATACATTTTATTTGGGTACAGTACTGTATCTCACAACTGTGCAATTGTCAGTTAAATGAATGCAGTGCTGTATCGCAAATAAAATGGCCTGGTCATGAAGGGGGCGGACCCCCGGGCGGTAAATCTTTTGGAGGTCAAGTGGTAATAATAAATCTGGAATCACCTTTATAATAAGAGGCTTCAGATATAACTCCCCAGTGGAATGAGTGCTGGGGTGTATTAGTACCCATTACTTATTTCTCATTCCCAGTAAAAGTAAAATAAAATGACACCCACACAGTGGGAAAAGTATTTTTTTTTACCCCAAAAAAAAAATATTTTAAAAATGTCCAACAATGCAAATCAATCATCAATCACATCATTGACTGATGTAGATCCATTGCCACTTCTCCAGACTCCCCTCCTGGCAATGTTTTCTTGCCAGCATGATGGCCTACCACCTGACTGTTTTTTTGCCACACTTCCCTCACTAAATTACATATCTCCAGGGCTACAGTAATGTAAACACAGGATTACGGTCATGTTTGGGATACATCTTTTCGCAGTAAGGAAACATAGGTGGTGGGTCGTGGTTACTGATGAAAGTTTCACATCACTAGATGATGTGATTAATCATGGATTTACATTGTTTACTTTTTTTTTGTAATTTTATTATTTTTATGGTGTTGATGTGTTTATTTGTTTTTAATGGGAATGAGTAATCGGGACGACTAATGTAGCCCTGTACTTATCCATCTTATGCCGCGTACACACGATCGGTAAAACCAATGAGAATGGTCTGATGGACCGGTTTCATCGGTCAAAACCAATTGTGTGTGGGCCCCATCGGTTATTTATCCATAGGCTAAAAAAAGCAATCTTGTTTTAAATTTAACCGATGGATTCCTAACCGATGGGAAAAAAACGATTGTTAGTAGGCACAACCATCGGTTAAAAATCCACGCATGCTCAGAATCAAGTCGACGCATGCTTGGAAGCATTGAACTTCATTTTTTTCAGCACGTCGTTGTGTTTTACGTCACCGCGTTCTGACACGATCGTATTTTTAACCGATGGTGTGTAGGTGCGACGGACCATCAGTCAGCTTCATCGGTAACCGATGAAAACGGTCCATCGGTCCATTCTCATCAGATGGACCGATCGTGTGTACGCGCCATTATTCCTATAATTCCTCCATACTAACCCCAACACTCTTTTTGGGGGACCGAATGTGGGGAAGAGGCCCTGTCTCTCTACATTGGGAAGAGGATCAAGGCACCCCCAGTGTTGAAATCCATGTGGCCTGTTATGGATTGCTAACCTCCCTTTTATGGCCATAACATGAGCTCTGGATCTGAGTCCGAACCCAAATCTCATCTCTAATATTAACAGTGGAGTGTTCAAAAGGGTGTCACTTGTAATACCCATCTCATTAAAATATAGGTATCCAATCATTATGAATGTTTAGCCATTTAAAGTACAAAAATAAGTTCATCATTTTTTTTTATATATATATATATATATTATTATTGTTTTTGTATTTTTAGCAGACACTTTTTTTCAAATGTCAATGAATTAGCTTTGGCCCAGAGTGGATACACGAGAATCTTTCAAACCAAGTATAATTAGATTTCAGCAAATTAAAGAAGTGTTAACAGAGATAACCTTTGAGAGAGAATTAAAGTAATGTCTTCAGAGAGATTCAGTATACCCACTAACGAGGGATTAGAGCTGATGGTAAGTACATCTCCTAAATACTAAAGATTTGACCATTTTTGACATTTGTATTAAGCTGTCATCTTGGTTTTTATTTTTATTACAGTGATTTGATATGTCCTTAGACTAAAATGACCATTTAGAAGATATTAACAATTGAAAGTATGGTCTTTGAAGTTTTACTTCAATATAAAATTGAGCTTGGCAGTACAACTGATTAGCTGTAATCTAAGTAGAGTGTAACATCACTACCATGAAATCATGAAGCATAGAGATGAGCAAACTTGTTCACATTCGTCCCATGATAATTCTTCAAATCTGCATGCAGCAGTGCTATCTGCAGTGTTAAAATGGTATTTTATAGAAAGTTAAAGCGGTTGTATACCCGCACAAAAAAAAATAATGAAATACATACCTTTGATCGAGGCGTCGGCATCGGATCCCGGTTACTGCCGAGGGAGCTGACATTTTCCCCTTGTCGTGTCTTCCGGGTTAGTGGCCAGAGCCCCGATGACATCACTTCTACTTTCCCACGAGGTCCGGCAGCATCTACCATACCTTAGGCGAGACCTTCAGAGTGCATGCTCCGCTGACGTCAGTGGCTGCATGCAAGGTGAATATCTCCTAAACCATACAGGTTTAGGAGATATTTATTTTACCTACAGGTAAGCCTTATTATAGGCTTACATGTAGGTAAAAATGTAAAAAAAGGGTATACAACCACTTTAATTTAGTTTTGTAGAAGAAACAATTGTCCCCACACCTTATTCACATATCAGCCTTATTTAACCTGAACTCAAATCTAAGAATATCTGACTCTTCATAGAGTCAGTGGGCCAGTGCTTCTTTACTGTCCTGACCTCTAAAGTATGGTTCACTTGCATTTAGCTTCTGGGAAACTATTTATCCATTCATCATTCAGCCAGATGCATAAGCATTATATAGGCTGTTTTCCTCTGCACACCCCCACTTGACTCCACCTTATAGTCATCTTTTATATTGTCTTGTTCCCATGCTTAGTTACTTTACCTAGCCCTGTATTTACCCATGCTTTAAATATTTATATATTGCCTACCTTATTCTTAGCTTGCCCTAAATGTACAACTTTTTACTTCTTGTCTGCCTTTTTTTTTGTTATTTTTGGTAAAGTCAACAGTATGGGCCAGATTCACGTACAGCTGCGTATCTTTAGTCGGGCGTAGCGCATATGAAATGCGCTACGCCGACGTAACTTAGTGAGGCAAGTACTGTATTCACAAAGCACTTGCTCCCTAAGTTACCGCGGTGTAGCGTAAATGGGCCGGCGTAAGCACGCGTTATTCAAAGTAGGCTGGTAGGGGGCGTGTTGTATGGAAATGAATCGTGACCCCTTGTAAATGAAGCGCCAAACAAACGGCGCATGCGCACGCATGCTCAGTATCACGTCAAATTTACTCCCTAAGATACTCCGGCTCAATGCCTGTGACGTGAACGTAACCTAAGCACAGCCCCATTCATGTACTACTTACGTAAACGACGTAAAAAGATACGCTTGTTCCGACGTCCATACTTTGCATTACCTGCGCCTCATATAGCAAAAAAGGGGGAGAGAGTATGGGATTCCCGCCTGATATTAAATAGTGTAGTACTCATCGATATTGTCGGGGGGGGTGCAATCCAAATAACAATGTATATATAGCTGGGGTAACTTTACGCCAGACGTAAGCCTTACGTAAACGGCTCATTTACATATTCGACGCATAAATCTATGGAAGCGCCCCTTCCGGCCAGCGTAAATATGCACCCAAGAGCAACTTACGTCGGTCGGCTGAAGCCATATTTCAGGCGTATCTAGGTTCCTGAATACAGGGCATAGATACGACTGTGCATCTTGGAACTTACGCCGCGTATCAATAGATACGTCGGCGTAAGTCGTCTGTGAATCCGGGCCTATATGTGCCTTAATAAAAGCACTCTATAAATGGAGGATGGGTGGATGAATGAAAGGTCCACCTTCTCTATTTGAAGCACGCTTTCATTGATGGAAGCTAGAGTACAGAAGGGAGTAGAAAGGGCAGGAGTATTCCACACTTTTGAATATCTGTCCAGTGGCTGTAGTAATCGCTGCAGCACCCAGACTACAGCTGTGAGGGTGAGGAGGATACAGAAGATTTCAATTAGGGCAGCCAGACATTTAACCCCAAACCCATCTAGAGCTGACCCAGATACATTCAGCTCATCCATATCCACAAACCTAAACAGCTGGTGCTGATGAGAGTCGCAGGTGAGAAGAAGTGGCCAAGTCACTGTAGGGGGGCAATGGAAATGAATTACAAGGTGTCTCAGAAGCAGGAGAAGCAACAGAAAGGTGCTTCCTCAAGGCTGATAAGTGGGAGAAAGCACACAGAACAAGCACAACATTCAACCTACAGTAGCAGATAACAACATCACTCAGCTCCTTCAGCCCTAGCTGTTACTGTGGTAAGATGGTGCTGGCAATAATTTTAAAATGGCTCCCTACAATACCAACTGTGAGATTGATCCCTCTGTATCAGCCCAGTTGATCAAACTTGAAGCTTGAGTCCTTAGAGACTGGGTCACACCAGACAAAAAATATGAAGTAGGCTAATTAAACTATATGCATCCTAAAATTGACATGTACTAGGTAATACACATTACACCCACTGTGATGATCACTATTGTGCAATACGAAAAACAGCAAAAAATGCACAAACAAATTGCACAAAAAAGTTACACAAAAAAGTGTTGATACCAGTGTTTTATCAGTAATAAATTAGTGCATATACATAAAAAAATAATAATAATGTGATAATCCCTATTGTGCAATATCTAAAAACAAAAAACATACAAAAAAATGCACATTTTTTTTTTTTATATATATGCACCAATTATCACTGATAGAACACTAGTAACCCTTTTTTCACAGCATCTTTGCAGAATTTTTTGTGCAACTTTTTTGTTGTTTTTGGTATTGCACAATAGTGATCATCACAGTGGGTGTAATCTTTATTACCTAGCACATGTTAATTTTAGGATGTGTGTAGTTTAATTAGAGCCTACTTTATATTTTTTGTACAATTTATTAGTGTGATTCACACTTAAAGGGGCAGCTGTCACAGGCATTTACACAGGCCTTTTATATTTTGGAATATTTTTATGGGTCACAACAGAGGCTGTGCAATGGCTCCAAAGTTAAAAAGCTAGCTAACACAGTACACCTGGAAAGGACTTCAATGCACAGCTCAGTATCTGAAGGTCACAGTCCAGGCAAGCTTTTAAATACTGACTTAACACAGGATAGCCTTCATCATTGCATTCATATTAAGAGACTTCTTAATATGAATGAGCGAGCACTCTGCAACTAACACAGTACATAGAGGTCTGGAAAGCGCCACAATACAGATCCCAGTTCTTGAAGGCAATGTGATGCAATGGGGTCTGTGCATGACCTCCAAAGTTAGGATATACCAATCCAGATACAGTATTTCACAAAAGTGAGTACACCCCTTACATTTTTGTAAATATTTTATTACGTCTTTTAATGTGACAACACTGAAGAAATTAGTGTACAGCTTGTATGAAGCCCCGTACACACAACCGGTTTTCCTGCCAGAAAAAACTGCCAAGATAGCTTTTGGCCAGGAAAACCGGACATGTGTATGCTTCCTCGCAGTTTTCCCGACAGGAAAACAGCTGGGAATCCCGCGGGAAAATAGTGAACCTGCTCTCTATTTTCCCGTCGGAATTCCCGGCATTTTTCTTTCTGCCAGATTTACTGCGAGGCCGTGCCGATGGAGCATACACACGGCCGGGATTCCTGGCCAAAGCTCTCATGGCAGTTTTCCTGAGGGGTTCTTGGCTTTCCCCTCAGTTTTCCCAGCTGACTTTTTACCGCCGGGAAAACCGAGCGTGTGTACAGGGCTTAACAGTGTAAGCTGTGTCCTCAAAGTAACTCAATACACAGCCATTAATGTCCAAACTGCTGGCAACAAAAGTGAGTACACCCCTAAGTGGAAATGTCCAAATTGAGCCCAAAATGTCAATATTTTGTGTGGCTGCCATTATTTTCCAGCACTGCCTTAACCCTTTTGAGCATGGAGTTAACCAGAGCTTCACAGGTTGCCACTGGAGTCTTCTTCCACTCCTCCATTACGACATCACATAGCCTTCCTTTTGAGGATGTCACACAGATGCTCAATAGGGTTTAGGTCTGGAGACATGCTTGTCTAGTCCGTCACCTTTACCCTCAGCTTCTTTAGCAAGGCAGTGGTCATCTTGGAGGTGTGTTTGGGGTCATTATTGTGTTGTAATACTGCCCTGCGACCCAGTCTCCGAAGGGAGGCGATCATGCTGGCCTTCATGGTTCCCTCAATGAACTGCAGCTCCCCAGTGCCGGCCGCACTCATGCAGCCCCAGACTATGACACTTCCACCACCATGCTTGACTGTAGGCAAGACACACCTGTCTTTGTACTCCTTACCTGGTTGCCGCCCCACACGCTTGACACCATATGAACCAAGTAAGTTTATTATGGTCTCATCAGACCAAAGGACATGGTTACAGTAATCCATGTCCTTAGTCTGCTTGTCTTTAGCAAACTGTTTGTAGGCTTTCTTGTGCATCATCTGTAGAAGCAGCTTCCTTCTGGGACGACAGCCATGCAGACCAATTTGATGCAGTGTGCAGCGTATGGTATGAGCACTGATAGGTTGACCCCCCACCCCTTCAACCTCTTCAGCAATGCTGGCAGCATTGATATGTCTATTTCCCAAAGACAACCTTTGGATATGATGCTGAGCACGTGCACTTAACTTATTTGGTCGACCATGGCGAGGACTGTTCTGAGTGGAACCTATCCTGTTAAACCACTGTATGGTCTTGGCCACCATGCTGCAGCTCAGTTTCAGGGTCTTGCCAATCTTCTTATAGCCTATGTCAGGGGTCTCATATTGACGGCCCTCCAGCTGTTGCCAAACAACAAGTCCCATCATGCCTCTGCCTGTGGGAGTCATGATTGTAACTGTCAGCCTTGCCTCATGGGACTTGTAGTTTTGCAACAGCTGGAAGGCTGCCAGTTTGAGATCCCTTGCCTAGGCCATCTTTATGTAGAGCAACAATTATTTTTTTCAGGTCCTCAGAGAGTTCTTTGCCATGGTGTGCCATGTTGAACTTTCAGTGACCAGTATGAGAGAGTGAGAGCAATAACACCAAATGTAACACACCTGCTCCCCATTCACACCTGAGACCTTGTAACACAATGAGTCACATAACACAGGGAGGGAAAATGGCTAATTGGACCCATATTGGACATTTTCACATAGGGGTGTACTCACTTTTGTTGCCAGTGGTTTAGACATTAACGGCTGTGTGTTGAATTATTTTGAGGGGGCAGCAAATGTACACTGTTATGCAATCTTTACACTCACTACTTTACATTGTAGCGAAGTGTAATTTCTTCAGTGTTGTCACATGAAAAGATATAATAAAATATTTACAAAATTATAAGGGGTGTACTCACTTTTATGAGATACTGTAGCTATTGTGTAAAAAAAGATCAAGCCGCGTTTCTTAAATTCTTGATTGATTTTACTTAGCAAAAAAATATCAGTGAAGTATCTTAAATGAAGCAGAGCTGAGGAGAAGGTATCCAACCACATGGGTTACTAGCAAAAAATTGAGGCATGATGGTTGAAGGTGGGTTGATAAGGAGGCTGACTTAAATTTTTGCAGGCATCAGTATGACCCAAATGTCTAAGACTTACTACTGCCCTATGTCCTTCAATGCATGATAAAATGTTTTTGCCTGCAACAACACCAAAAGAAAGCTTTGTTTGTCCTTAAAAAGATATATGTATTATTTGTGTTATCTTAAGTAATGACACAGTTATTTCCAAATAAGAAGCCATTTGTAAAAACTAATATGATAGTGTTGAGGACCTCAGGCTACGGAAATAAATAGTGCAGTTTTATTAACCACTTGCTTACTGGGCACATATACCCCCTTCCTGCCCAGGTGAAATTTCAGCTTTCGGCACTGTGTCGCTTTAACTGACAGTTGCGCGGTCGTGCGACGTGGCTCCAAAACAAAATTGACATCCTTTTTTCCCACAAATAGAGCTTTCTTTTGGTGGTATTTGACCACCTCTGCGGTTTTTATTTTTTGCGCTATAAACAAAAAAAGAGCGTCAATTTTGAAAAAAAAATATATATTTTTTACTTGTTGCTATAATTAATAGCCCAATGTATTTTATTTATTTTTTCTTAGTCTAGGCCGATATGTATTCTACATATGTTTGGTAAAAAAAAAAACGACTGTTTTGCGCAAAAGTTATAGGGCCAGATTCACAAAGGAGATACGACGGAGTATCTCAGATACTCCGTCGTATCTCTCAGAGTATCTATGAGACTGATTCATAGAATCAGTTACGCATAGATATCCCTAAGATCCGACAGGTGTAATTGTTTTACACTGTCGGATCTTAAGATGCAGTACCGCGGCCGCCGCTGGGGGGAGTTCGCGTCGTAAACCAGCGTAGGGTATGCAAATTAGGAGTTACGGCGATCCACAATGGTTTTTCGCGTTCGCTACGTCGCTGCTAGTCTAGTTTCCCGTCGCAAAGTTAGTCGTCGTTTTTGGTGCCCTAACTTTACACAGCACACGTATGTGCTGTATAAAGTATGGCCGTCGTTCCCGCGTCGAAATTTGAATAAAAAAATGAAGACGTCCGGGAATATGGAAGTACGCTACGCACGTCGCCGTTCGAAAAAATGACGTCACTTCGCGCAAAGCACGGCGGGAATTTCGAAACGGAGCATTCGCAGTAGGTCCGGCGCGGGAGCGTGCCTAATTTAAATGGCACACGCCCATTTGAATTACGTGGGCTTACGCCGGAGGCCGCCAGCGTAGGTTTTCATTGCAAGTGCTTTGTGAATCAGGCACTTGCGATGAAAACTTGCGGCGGTGTAACGTATCTACGATACATTACGCCACCGCACTTCTACGTGAATCTGGCCCATAGCGCCTACAAAATAGGGGACAGAATTATTATTTTTTATTATTTTTTTTTTTACTAGTAATGGCGGCGACCTGCGTGCCCCCCAGTGGCCAGGAGGAGCAGATGCCGTAAAAAGACAGCAGCTCAGAGATTTAGAGCCACCCTGTGGCCGTACAAAGTCGTACGGCCGTCGGGAAGTGGTTAATATTAAAACTGCTCCCCTTAAATGTTTAAGTGGTAAGTGGTAGGGGGCGCTGAAAAAGTGCTGACAAAAAAGTTAATTACTAAATGGTATACATTAGTGATGAACCAAGTAAAATAAAGTGCATAGTGTTAATACATGTATCAAATTAAACAATTGATAATATTAGTGATAAGTGCATTAATACAATAATCAATCAATCAATCCAAAGTCCATTAATATTGCTTCTGTTGTGAATCTTAGCCATGCACCATCACCAAGGCAAATCTTTGTGAATATGACCCAATTAGTGTGAGTAAATTGCCTACTCACCAGATAGACATGACCTCTTTAACTAAAAAGAAGGTCACAACAGGCTGTATGTAAAAATCAGTGGGCTTGCTGGTCTGTTAATGAAGCTGTATCTGGAAACCTTTAGGATCCTCCAATACACCATAGGTAAACCATTACAAAATAAACATAAAACGGGACCATAGCATGATACAGCTTATTGCAAATAATATATAAAAACAATGCCAATTGGCTGCTCACATTTTTGGGTGCCCTGCCTGGGCACCTAGATCTGGCTGGCTGTAGTGTAAGGTACACATCTTTGTTTCATTAATGTAGGATAAAACTGTCTGTGCTGAACTTCCAGCAAAGGGACCCTGTCATTTATCTTCCCTTACCTCTCTCCTTTTCCACCTTGTCGCCGTGTACTCTGTAGTGCCAGAAATTAAACGCTGACAGTAATAACCAGCAAAAAGTAAACTATGATTTTTACCTTGCACAGCCACCATACAGACCTAAGATGACCACCGTCATTAGAGGTATCTTATTAGTACACAGCAAAATAAAATAAAAAAATGTCCCCATAGTTTTGCTTTGACACTAGCAATTGTATTTACTTATTTTTAAGGTATGTATTTATTTTTTATTTTTTTACATATTTTCTTTTACTTTTTAATACTACTTATGTAGAAGTGAATAGAGGAATCATGAAGCACTGGCTCATGGTTAGAACAAGCTAAAATCAGCATAGCATTGAGCTAGAAGTGATTTTGCTATGGGTATGCCAGTCAAATGACCAGGCTCGTATTATTTAGAGAAAAAAATCACTAAAGTTTTATACATAAAAATAAAAAACTTAAAATGAAAAGAAAAGGTGGCTTTAACCACTTCCCCACCAGCCGCCGTCTGGAAACGGCGGCAAGGTGGTTGCTTAACTGGGGGTCGCCGTTCTGAAACGGCGCCCCGCAGAAGCAGCAATGCGCGCCGCCTCGGGCGCGCACACAGAAATTTCTGTGCGCGCCGGGTCTATGAGACCCGGCGCTACACAGATCTAGGTAAATGACCAGCAACAACGGTCATTTACCATGTGATCGCGCCGTCCAATGACGGCGCGATCACAATGTAAACAAAGGAGGTCAGGGAAAGTTTACCTCCTCTCCTCTCCTCACACAGTATCAGCGGGAGAGAAGAGGAGATAAACTGTGAGTTTATAGTGCCCATAGTGTCACATCAGTGCCCAATCTGTGCCCTAAAGTGCCCAATCTGTGCCTAAAGTGCCCAATCTGTGCCCAACAGTGCCACATCTGTGCCCAGTAGTGCCACATCTGTGCCGCATCAGTGTCACCAGAGCCGCACCAGTGTCACCAGAGCCGCACCAGTCACCAGAGCCGCACCAGTCCTATAATATTGCCACAACAGTGCCGTACCAGTGCCGCCTGTGCCCACCAGTGCCGCCTGTGCCCACCAGTGCCGCCTGCGCCCACCAGTGCCGTCTGCGCCCACCAGTGCCGTCTGCGCCCACCAGTGCCGTCTGCGCCCACCAGTGCCGCCTGTGCCACCAGTGCCGCCTGTGCCACCACGGCCACCTGTGCCCACCAGTGCCGCCTGTGCCCTCCAGTGCTGCCTGTGCCCACCAGTGCTGCCTGTGTCCACCAGTGCTGCTAATTGGTGCACACCAGAGCCACCTGTGCCCACCAGAGCCACCTGTGCCGCCTGAGCCCACCAGTGCCGCCTGTGCCCACCAGAGCCACACCCGTGCCACTACAGTGCACATAAGTGCCGCCTGTGCCCACCTGTGTCCACCAGTGCCACCACAGTACTCTGCAGTACAGCCTCACCAGCCACCAGTATGGCAAAAAAATTCTTTACCGGCGAGCAGGCCGTACATCTTCTACTTGCCATGAGCGATGAGAGCAGCGAGGAGTCTCTGTCCGATTCTGATTCGGCCTATGAACCCGTTATAGACAGTGGGTCCGATTCAGAATCTGAAGAAGAACATGTGCCCAGGAAAAAAAGGGGTGCTGGCGTGGAGAAGCGGCCTACTCCCAGACGCGCAGGGCCGTCCACCTCAAGCGCTGTGCCTACCACCCCAAGCGATGTGCCATCCACCCCAAGCGCTGTGCCGTCCACCCCAAGCGCTGTGCCGTCCACCCCAAGCGATGTGCCGTCCACCCCAAGAGCTGTGCCGTCCACCCCAAGAGCTGTGCCGTCCACCTCAAGAGCTGTGCCGTCCACCTCAAGAGCTGTGCCGTCCACCTCAAGAGCTGTGCCGTCCACCTCAAGCGATGTGCCACTGCAACAAAGCCCAGGCACCAGTAGGGTGTCATCTCAGCCCCAAAGGGATAGGGGCCATGCCAGCCTTCCCTATGGCCTTCAAAACCCCCTGTGGCTTCCCCCTAATTCCGGAGCAGCAAATATCCCCCCCTTCACTGCCCAGCCAGGTGTCCAGGTGAACACAGAAAACTTTTCTATGATTAATTTTTTTAATTTAGTTTTCACCGAAGATTTCCTATCCTTTATTGTGGCCCAGTGCAATCTCTACGCACAACAGTACGTAAGAAGTAACCCTGGTTCCAGATATGCCCGCCCCTTTGAGTGGAGAGAACTAACCGTGGACGAATTTAAAATGTTCTTAGGCCTAACCTTTACTATGGCACTTTCAAAAAAAAAACAATTGTACTCCTACTGGTCCACCAAACCCATTCACCACATGCCACTCTTCTCCTCCCTTATGCCAAGATCCCGATATTTAATAATTATGCGGTTCCTCCACTTTAACGACAACACCCAGTGCCCTCCCCGAAATGACCCTGCTTTTGACAAGCTATATAAAATTCGGCCACTTCTAAAAAAAATTTCAACAATTTCCCCAATTATATACCCCTGACCAGAACATATCTGTGGACGAGTCCCTTGTCAAATTCTCAGGCAGGCTGGGCATCAAGCAGTTCATCCCCAGCAAAAGGGCCCGATATGGGGTCAAAATGTACAAGCTTTGCGACAGAGCCACAGGGTACCTCTACTCATTCATGGTGTATGAAGGAAAGGACTCCCAACTGCATCCCCCTGAATGTCCAGAGTATATGGGAGTCAGCAGAAAAGTGGTCTGGGATCTGATGTATCCACTCTTTGGAAAGGGATACCACCTTTATGTGGATAATTTCTACACCAGCTTGCCCCTGTTTCGCTGTCTTTACCTTCAGAATACCCCAGCATGTGGCACAATAAGACCCAACAGGAAAGGCTTCCCGCAAAAACTGGTGGATCAAAAGCTCAGACGAGGGGAGTCTGCAGCATTGAGGAACCAGGAGATATTGGCTGTCAGGTGGAGGGACAACCGGAACGTCCACATGCTTTCATCAATCCACAATGACACCCACGTGGAAGTCCCCAAAAGAACCGGCCCAATCCAAAAACCAAAATGCATCTATGACTATAATTTGTTCATGGGGGGAGTGGACTTCAATGACCAGATGTTAGAACCCTACCTGCCCACAAGAAAATCCCGCCACTGGTATAAGAAAGTGTCCATTTATTTTTTTAGTTTGGCCTTCTACAATTCCTATGTAATTTACAAAAAATCATCCGAGAACCCCGTATCATATCTGGACTATCAAGAAGAAGTCATCACCGCCCTTTTGTACCCTGAAAACCCACCGGAAAATATTCGCTCTGATTCTGTGAGCAGACTGCACGAGCGTCACTTTCCTGAGCAAACCCCCTCCCGTGAAACAGGCAACAGACATCAGAAGAGGTGCTGGGTGTGCTCCAGAAGAGGAATTCGAAAAGACACCACGTATTACTGTCCCGATTGTCCTTCCCAACCAGGCCTCTGTATTGGAACATGTTTCCGCCGTTACCATACGTTTCTTCATTATTAGGGACGTATGGTAAACGCAATTCTAATTTCCTGTAATTTCCCCCCCACACCCCTTATGCCACTGCACTCATACCTCTGCCTTCTCCGGAACCGACCATGGCCTGTTATACGACCACTCTTTTGCCTAACCCTAAACATACTTCTGCCTTCTCCGGAACCGACCATGGCCTGTTATACGACCACTCTTTTGCCTAACCCTAAACATACCTCTGCCTTCCCTGGAACTGACCCTGGCTTGTTATACGACCACTCTTTTGCCTAACCCTAAACTGTACCTACCTCTGCCTGCTCTGGAACTGACCCTGGACTGTTTGACCACGTTTTTTGCCTGCCCCTTGGATTGATCTTTTACCCTGCTATACTAGTGGGAACACAGGGGTCTCACATATGTGAGGGGCTCCAGAATTGTTTTTCTGGATGAAAAAACTAATTTTTTAGTTTTCTCATTCCCGGATTAGGGTCTGGTTGCCCGGAGGCTTCAAAGAGATTTGGGTGGGAGAAGCCTCTACCCCTGTCCCCATTCCCCTACCCATGGCCTGCTACTTGGACCATGTTCCTACCAGGACAAATATTTTGCCACTGCTGGCACTGTACTGACTATGGACAATATTCCTGCCTGCTGCCTGCTGCCTGGACAATTCCAGTCACTGTCGCTGACCAGTGACCACGTCCCTGCCTGCTGCCTGGATCGGGGCTCTCCTTCTGTGGACAATTGCACTACTAAAACCACAGGTAATCTTCTTTTTTTTTACCCATTACTCAGCAGAATGTATTTTAGGGTGTAATTCTTGGTATGTACATGCTGTGTTAGAAATATGAAGGCCCTTCAAAAATGTGATAGATTGTAAGGAAATTGGATGTGTAATTTATGTCCCTAGAACACCTGATGGTGCTTCTTGGATGTTGGGCCTCTGTATGTGGCCACGCTGTGTAAAAGTCTCACACATGTGGTATCGCCATACTCAGGAGGAGCAGCAGAATATATTTTGGGGTGTAATTTTTTCTATGTACATGCTATGTGTTGGAAATATCCTATAAATGGACAACTTTCTGTAAAAAAAAATGCGTTTTTATTTTTTTCCACATTTTCCAAAAACATCTGGAAAAAAATGAACTGTTCAAAAGACTCATTATGCCTCATAGATTATACGTTGGGGTGTTAGCTTTCCAAAATGGGGTCACTTTGTGGGCGTTTCCATTGTCCTGGTGCTCCAGGGCCTTCAAAAGTGTAATAGGTGGGTGAGAGATTAGATGTGTAATTTATGCTCCTAGAATGCTTGAAGTTGCTACTTCGGTGTTGGGCCTCTGTATGTGGCCACGCTGTGTAAAAGTCTCACACATGTGGTATCGCCATACTCAGGAGGAGCAGCAGAATATATTTTGGGGTGTAATTTTTTCTATGTACATGCTATGTGTTGGAAATATCCTATAAATGGACAACTTTCTGTAAAAAAAAATGCGTTTTTATTTTTTTCCACATTTTCCAAAAACATCTGGAAAAAAATGAACTGTTTAAAAGACTCATTATGCCTCATAGATTATACGTTGGGGTGTTAGCTTTCCAAAATGGGGTCACTTTGTGGGCGTTTCCATTGTCCTGGTGCTCCAGGGCCTTCAAAATTGTAATAGGTGGGTGAGAGATTAGATGTGTAATTTATGCTCCTAGAATGCTTGAAGTTGCTACTTCGGTGTTTGGCCTCTGTATGTGGCCACGCTGTGTAAAAGTCTCACACATGTGGTATCGCCATACTCAGGAGGAGCAGCAGAATATATTTTGGGGTGTAATTTTTTCTATGTACATGCTATGTGTTGGAAATATCCTATAAATGGACAACTTTCTGTAAAAAAAAATGCGTTTTTATTTTTTTCCACATTTTCCAAAAACATCTGGAAAAAAATGAACTGTTCAAAAGACTCATTATGCCTCATAAATTATACGTTGGGGTGTTAGCTTTCCAAAATGGGGTCACTTTGTGGGCGTTTCCATTGTCCTGGTGCTCCAGGGCCTTCAAAAGTGTAATAGGTGGTTGAGAGATTAGATGTGTAATTTATGCTCCTAGAATGCTTGAAGTTGCTACTTCGGTGTTTGGCCTCTGTATGTGGCCACGCTGTGTAAAAGTCTCACACATGTGGTATCGCCATACTCAGGAGGAGCAGCAGAATATATTTTGGGGTGTAATTTTTTCTATGTACATGCTATGTGTTGGAAATATCCTATAAATGGACAACTTTCTGTAAAAAAAAATGCGTTTTTATTTTTTTCCACATTTTCCAAAAACATCTGGAAACAAATGAACTGTTCAAAAGACTCATTATGCCTCATAGATTATACGTTGGGGTGTTAGCTTTCCAAAATGGGGTCACTTTGTGGGCGTTTCCATTGTCCTGGTGCTCCAGGGCCTTCAAAAGTGTAATAGGTGGTTGAGAGATTAGATGTGTAATTTATGCTCCTAGAATGCTTGAAGTTGCTACTTCGGTGTTTGGCCTCTGTATGTGGCCACGCTGTGTAAAAGTCTCACACATGTGGTATCGCCATACTCAGGAGGAGCAGCAGAATATATTTTGGGGTGTAATTTTTTCTATGTACATGCTATGTGTTGGAAATATCCTATAAATGGACAACTTTCTGTAAAAAAAAATGTGTTTTTATTTTTTTCCACATTTTCCAAAAACATCTGGAAAAAAATGAACTGTTCAAAAGACTCATTATGCCTCATAGATTATACGTTGGGGTGTTAGCTTTCCAAAATGGGGTCACTTTGTGGGCGTTTCCATTGTCCTGGTGCTCCAGGGCCTTCAAAAGTGTAATAGGTGGTTGAGAGATTAGATGTGTAATTTATGCTCCTAGAATGCTTGAAGTTGCTACTTCGGTGTTGGGCCTCTGTATGTGGCCACGCTGTGTAAAAGTCTCACACATGTGGTATTGCCATACTCAGGAGGAGCAGCAGAATATATTTTGGGGTGCCATTTGTGGAATATACATGCCATGTGAGAGAAATAACCTGTTATAATGACAATATTGGTATGAAAAAAAAAAAAAATCTTGATTTTGCAAAGAATTGTGGGAACAAATGACAACTTCAAAAAACTAACTATGACTCTTACTAACTACCTTGGAATGTCTACTTTCCAAAAAAGGGTCATTTGGGGGGTATTTGTACTTTATTGGCTTGTTAGGGTCTCAAGAAATGAGAGAAGCTGTCAGTACTTCAGGTGTGATCAAATTGTTCAATTTTCAGAAATTAGTACCATAGCTTGTAGACCCTATAACTTTCACCCAGACTAAATAAATTTTTTTTTTTTTTTTTACCAAAAATATGTAGCAGTATGCATTTTAGGCCAAATGTATGAGGAAAAATTCATTTTTTACAAAATGATATGATAGAAATGAAGAAAAATGCATTTTTTTACAAAATTTTCGTTCTTTTTTCATTAATAGCGAAAAAAAAAAAAAACGCAGAGGTGATCAAATACCACCAAAAGAAAGCTCTATTTGTGGGAAAAAAAGGACAAAAATTTCATTTGGTTACAGTGTTGTATGACTGAGTTATTGTCATTCAAAACGTGAGAGCACCAAAAGCTGAAAATTGGTCTGGTTATTAAGGGTGTTTAAGTGCCCAGTTGTCAAGTGGTTAAACTGCAAATACATATAAAAAAAAGAAACAAATATTTGGAAGCCTAAAATAACTACATCCGCCATACAGTTATGCAATTAATATACCACTGCTTCTGTTGTGTATGTGAAGTATAATAGAGATCAAAATGTTTAGTATGATATTTAAGTGAGCAATGCAATGAATGTAGGCACTGCTTTCCATAGTCAAGCTTCATATTTGTGTGAAGTAACTTATATGTGCAAACTTCAAAGCTGCTTGTCATTACCTGTTTTCCTCTTTCACAATAGAGAAAGGATCAAACACTTCACTGTACATGCACAGAGATAAAATAAATGAAGTAAAACTGTTGTTTACTCATAAAGATTGGCAGTGAGACTATCATAATAAGGATGGTTGGATCTCTCATCTCCTGCCTTTACAAAGTTTTACTAATCACAAATATCTATCTATCTATCTATCTATCTATCTATCTATCTATCTATCTATCTATCTATCTATCTATCTATCTATCTATCTATCTATCTATCCCCGAAACGGACATCCATGTCTGAATATTTTGGATACTTCTTTGTTATGTAACCTTTACGAGAATATTTGGAAAAATAAAACCATTTTAAGTGCAGCAACTCTTGGACTTTTTCTCCTATATATGGTCGGTGGGAAGACCTGGTTGCTGGCACTTGTATACTGTGTGCAGTTCTCCTCCATTTCTTTGTGAATATATATATAGGACTTTTTTTCTCAAACAATAGGTGCTGGAACTTAGCCACAACCCCCAAAAACCCCTCCCTCCACACGCACCCTCCAAATCACATCAAATAGTGTGTATGGTCAATACAAATTTCATGAACAGTAGGAGGGTCTTAAAGGGGTTTAACCACTTCCTTACTGGGCACTTAAACCCCCTTCCTGCCCAGAGGACTTTTTGCGATTCGGCACTGCGCCGCTTTAACTGACAATTGCGCGGTCGTGCGACGTGGCTCCCAAACAAAATTGACGTCCTTTTTTTCCAACAAATAGAGCTTTCTTTTGGTGGTATTTGATCACCTCTGCGGTTTTTATTTTTTGCGCTATAAACAAAAAAAGGGCGACAATTTTGAAAAAAAATAAATGTTTTACTTGTTGCTATAATAAATAGCTCAATTAAAAAAAAAAAAAAAAAATTATCCTCAGTCTAGGCCGATACATATTCTACATATTTTTAGTAAAAAAAAAAAAAAAAAATCGCAATAAGCGACTGGTTTGCGCAAAAGTTATAGCGCCTACAAAATAAGGGACAGAATTATTATTTTTTATTATTTTTTTTTTTACTAGTAATGGCGGCGATCTGTGATTTTTATTGCGACTGCGACATTATGGCGGACACATCGGACACCTTTGACACATTTTTGGCACCATTCACATTTATACTGCAATCAGTGCTATAAATAAGCACTAATTACTGTATAAATGTGACTGGCAGGGAAGGGGTTACCACTAGGGGGTGAGGAAGGGGTTAAATGTGTACCCTATATAGTGTTCTAACTGTGGGGGAAGGGGGGTGACTGGGGGAGGTGACCGATCTGTGTCCCTATGTACAAGAGACACAGATCGGTCTCCTCTCTCCCTGACAGGACGCTGTCAGTGTGTGAGCCGGCAATGAGAGATGATCTCATATGTTTACATATGAGATCATCTCTCATTGGCCGCACAGATCGCCTAGCAAATGGCCACTCCGATTGGCCAGCACGGCAGTTCCCCGCTGCGCGCTCGGGAGCGCGCGTGGGGAACGAGCAAAGGGGCGGCCGTAAAAAGACGGCGCCCCAGAGAAGTAGAACCACCCTGCGGCCGTATATAGTTGTACGGCCGTCGGGAAGTGGTTAAATACCAGGATTTTATTACATACAGAGTGCAGAGTTTAGGGGGGTTACAAACAGAGAACAGAGATGTATCACTTGTAAACACATAAACCAGACTTCTGTGTTTACAAGTGATTGTGGTGAGCAGTCACCAAAGGGTCTGAGCCAGAGGTGGTGGAACTGAGTTCCACCAAGCCCCCCCTGAAAAATAGCCCTGTATATATATATAGTCTAAACTCTATAAGTACAATAGTGCCAAATGCCGTGGAAAATAAATAAATAAAATAAATAAAATATATAAAAAAAAAAATTTAAAAGAATGTCCAGCAAATAAATAGTTAAGTGCAAAATGGATCCAGTGTTGTATCAAGTCCAGGTGCAAAATGCAAATTAGTATATTAAATGGTTTTACACTATGGTGGTATCTCTTCTCCTTTCTTGGTACACCATTTGCTGCAATCGCTGACATTGGAATCCAATGAGACCCTGCTGATCCTCATTTAAAACAAGCCTGATTGACCATATTTTAAGTAATCTGGTCAACACCGTGTGGTAAGGAGCCATCCATTATTATTCTGGTGACCTATAGGTGAAGGCGGATCACTTCTTTCTCGCACTTTGGCTATTTTGAAGATTCACAAGCACTTTAGCATTTGCACTTTTCCCTGCGATTTGGGATTGGATTATTTGCATTTTGCACCTGGACTTGATACAACACTGGATCCATTTTGCACTTAACTATTTATTTGCTGGACATTCTTTTAAAAAAATTTTTTTTTTTTTTTTTATATATTTTATTTTTTTTCCACGGCATTTGGCACTATTGTACTTATAGAGTTTAGACTATAATCTGTTTGGTTTTTCACATAGATTTGGGCACACAGTTACACTGTGTACTACTCAAACGCACATTGTGACACGCATCCACTATTTTGATATAGCGCCCCTCACCTCACTACACAATATATGCAAGTCAGTCACCTGATTTTATTTGGGAGCAGCTTCACTCAGTTAGTCACTTGATTTATCAAGTATATAATTTAGTGTGATTCATTTGGCGCGAGATTTATTTTTCCTGTGTATATATATATAGAGAGATAGATAGATAGATAGATAGATAGATAGATAGATAGATAGATAGATAGATAGATAGATAGATAGATAGATAGATAGATAGATAGATAGATAGATGTTAACTTACAACTATATTATTCAATTTCAAAAATATCCCTTACACTGTTGCAGTCAATAAAATACATTATATTTTCTCATGTCTTACTATACTTTCAATTTTGCAAAAGTAAACTTCTAATATATTAAGGCCTCAGTTTTCACTGCTTTCCTTGCAAAATTCTACCTGGACAATTCAATTACTTTACAGTATTACCTGTGGACCTTGTATTATTGGGATGTTTCAAGTAGCCTTGCTTTGAAATCAGTATTCTGCACTACAACTTGATAATACATTTGTCCTCGTGTTTAAATGTAAAGTACTTTTGTGGCAAGATTTTTCAGTTTTATGAACATCAATCCGGTGAATTAGAATGCATTAGCACACCGTTAAAATCATATTTGCTTTGAGCTAGAATGCTTTTTGCAGACTTAATATTATATTTATTAGATCTCCAAAATGTAATTGTGTGCAATGTTTTTGTCATGCATGCATTCTGTTGAATGTTACTTAGAACAAAATTTCTGCAAATGCAAGTACTTACCCATAAATCTCATCTGTATCTTTTGTAGCAGATTTGAAAAAGAAGGCCTCATTGAATTTATGTATCCATCAGGAACATTAAAACCAACTTTAAATGCAAAAAAAGTCCATTAGCACTGATGTTCCCTGTGATATAATGATTACATAGTTACATGTTAATTAACTTAACCAAATTCATGGCAATTTCTCTCTAAAGTATTGTCAAACAGCTTGTTGACAAATTCTTATTTTGCTTCATTAGGCTGGTATCATAAAAATCAATCAAGCTTCTTTTTTACATAGAGTTAGACTGCAAAAATGTATGTAAATATATGCACAATATGAAATCCCAGAGAGCGTGCTCTTTATAGCACAGATGTCACAAACGGGGAATTTGGGGACATGGTCTGTAGCTTCTCTATATATTAAAAAGCAACTTAAACATCTCCCATTCAATGAAAAGAAAATGACTGGATCTTAAAATCCAGGAACCATAGAAATTTCACCTTCTTTGCAAAATTGATGAATGAAATAAGCAAATGATTATTTAGCTTTTCTGGATTGTGTCTGTGATACTCTGGGTTGACCTACTAAAAGCATAGAGTCTGTTCTGTTTGCAATGATAGCAATAAGGTGAGGCTGTGTTTATTTAAAGCTGAACTCCAGGTATGTCAATTTTTACATACCGTATAAACTTGAGTATAAGCCAAGATTTTCAGCCCTTTTTTTGGGCTGAAAATGCCCCCCTCTGCTTATTCTCGAGTCAGTGTACCTAAAATTATTGAGAGGCTGTGGGCGCCCATCGTTTAAAACTCGCAGGCCCCTCCTGTCCCTTCTGTGATAGGCGAAACTCTGTCTTCTGAGAAACGCCTATCACGAACGTCCTCTCATCCTCACCCATCCCAGAAGACACTGTGTTCAGCGTTCTGCCAATCACGGACGCCTTTTCGTCCTAGGGCAAGAGGACGTCCGTGATTGACGGAACACTGAACACAGTGTCTGCTGGGAAACTGAGTCCGAGGATGAGAGAACGTCCGTTATAGGCGGAACTGTGCCAGCTGAGAAACGCCTATCACGGAAGGGACCAGGATGAGACCGCAAGCTTTAAACAAAGAATTGGACGCCTGTAGCCTCTCAATTTCAGGTACACTGACAATGGGCACAGTGACAATGGGCACAGTGATGATGGGCACAGTGACAATTGACACAGTGAGGACGGGCACAGTGATGATGGGCACAGTGAGGATTGGCACAGTGGCGATGGGCACAGTGAGGAATGGCACAGAGAGGATTGGCACAGTGAGGATGGGCACAGTGAGGATGGGCACAGGGAGGATTGGCACAGTGAGGATTGGCACAGTGAGCATGGGCACAGTGAGGATTGGTACAGTGAGGATGGGCACAGTGATAACTGGCACAGTGAGGTTGGCACAGTGAGGTTGCAATGGGCACAGTGACGCGTGCAAATGGGCATTGTTGACCCTCTTTTCTGCTTACAGTAGCTGCTGCATTCTCATCCTCGGCTTATACTCGAGTGAATGGGTTTTCCCAATTTTTTGTGGTAAAATTAGGTACCTCGGCTTATACTCGGGTCGGCTTATACTCAAGTACCGGTATATACGGTACTTACATTGGCCCAACTTAGACCAATGTAAGTATGTATACGTCAAACCTATGGGATCCCCTGGAAGCTGGAAATTACTGTAGAAGGCACTGCTACTACAGCGATTTCTGCTGGCTTCTGGTTCCTGTGCCAAGTTGCTGCTGTACTGCTTACCAAACACAGGAAGTTGCCCATTCAGGATGGGCACCATTCAAAGAAAACTTTATATTTTCTCAATGAAGGTTGCATGCTCTCTTATTGGACTGTGTGGGAATGATGAGAAAATGTAAAGTGTTCCTTGAATGGTGCCCGTGCTGAATGAGTGACCTCCTGTGTTCACCATGCAGCAGGGCAGACACTCAGCAATGACCCGAAAGCTAGTGGAGATCACTGTAGTAGCAGTGCTTACTAAAGTGAATTCAGGCTACCACAGGGATCCAGCACATATGCTACACACCTTCTCATTCAAAGAGTTTTCTTTATTTTCATGAAAATTGTAGATTCACACTGAAGGCATCCAAACTATGAATTAACACATGTGGAATTATACATAACAAAAAAGTGTGAAACAACTGAAAATATATTTAATATTCTAGGTTCTTCAAAGTAGCCACCTTTTGCAGCAGACACATCTCTAGAACTGTTAAGAGGAGACTGTGTGAATCAGGCCTTCATGGTAGAATATCTGCTTGGAAACCACTACTAAAGAAAGGCAACAAGTAGAAGAGACTTGTTTGGTCTAAAGAACACAAGGAATGGACATTAGACCAGTGGAAATATGTGATTTGGTCTGATGAGTCCAAACTTGAGATCTTTGGTTCCAACCCCTGTGTCTTTGTGCGACACAGAAAAGGTGAACGGATGGACTCTACATGCCTGGTTCCCACCGTGAAGCATGGAGGAGGAGGTGTGATGGTGTGGGGGTGCTTTGCTGGTGACACTGTTGGGGATTTATTCAAAATTGAAGGCATACTGAAGCAGCATGGCTACCACAGCATCTTGCAGCGGCATGCTATTCCATCCGGTTTGCGTTTAGTTGGACCATGATTTATTTTTCAACAGGACAATGACCCCAAACACACCAGGCTGTGTAAGGGCTATTTGACCAAGAAGGAGAGTGGTGGGGTGCATGCGCCAGGTGACTACCTCTTGAAGCTCATCAAGAGAATGCCAAGAGTGTGCCAAGCAGTAATCAAAGCAAAAGGTGGCTACTTTGAAGAACCTAGAATATGAAATATATTATCAGTTGTTTCACATTTTTTTGTTATGTATAATTCTACATGTGTTAATTCATAGTTTTGATGCCTTCAGTGTGAATCTACAATGTTCATAGTCATGAAAATAAAGAAAACTCTTTGAATGAGAAGGTGTGTCCAAACTTTTGGTCTGTACTGTATATAATTACATTGGTCCAGCTTGAATAAGATTGCTATACCTGAAATTCAGTGTTAAATACTTAACTGCTTGCCGACCTGCCCACCTCTCTATCTTACCATTCAGAGGAAGCTAATGCTACTACAGTATATTACAGTAGCCGCAGCGGCCAGACAGTTCTTGCATATAAATAATTTGTTTGGGCAAGCTTGGGCCAAACAAGCTACTAAACATGACATTACGCCTGGAATTTTATTTGTAATAAATTTTTCTTTGAGAAGTGTCTGCCTCTCACCCCTGTTGAAACACATATGTGTGTGCAGGGGGTGTGCCGGGTGTGCCTGGGCACACCCTAATCACACAGTGTGACGCTGATTCACACTGCTGATATGTCTTCAAACCCCCCCAACGGCGCTTCTAAATGAAGTGAAAGAATTCATCTAATAATAACATTTTTAAAAATAATACAAATATAAAATTAAAATAAAAAACTACTGACACCACCCACTGCCCTACTAACACCAACCTCAGCCCTACTGACACGTCCACTGCTCTACTGACACATACATGTTTTAATACAGAAAAAAAAAGAGTATTTATAAGAGTATGTATTTGTGTATATATATATATATATATATATATATATATATATATATATATATATATATATATATATATATATATATATATATATATATATATATACAGTATATATTGCACATACATACATACATACACACGCATGTTTGAGCTTTGGGGTGCACATCCTAATGCAATAAGGTGCACACACCTATGTTGAAACACCTGCATTTCCTTTACAGTGTACTTGTCTACTGTGCAATGCAGACTTCTGGCCAGATATTAGAAGGTGTTGATGCATGTATGGGTAGAAGCCTGAAGGCCAAAATATTCAAAAGCATCATAATGGAGAGGCAGGTATAAAGAAAGCAGATTGAAGGAGGTCATTCTGCAGAAATAATTTAGTACAATATTATCTTAGCCTAAACAGGTGCCCTCCTCGTGGCACTAAGAGTCAGCTTAGTCCACCATGCTTAGAAACTACACTGGTGTCAGGAATCCAAGTTTTGCCCAGAAACTTTTTTGGTGGAAGTCTGTAATTTCCTAGTTGTTTTGAAACCCTCATTATTGATTTTACATTTTCCTTGTGAAGATATTTAGACAGAATCGTCCTCTATGGGCAAATTCGCCTGTGTTGCAAATGTCAGAGCTACCTTTTTTTCCAGTAAATATAAAGCAGACACAAGTATGTCAGAGCACTTGTTTTATAGCAAATAGTCACCACCTATACCAGTATCATGGTAGAAGATAACAGAAATTGCTCACTATACAGTACTTGGCTGGCCTTGGCTATGAGCGGTTTTTGAGTTTCACTCAAGCTGCAGGGGTTCAGGTTTGATTGTGACAGGAACCCATCTGCTCTAACAGTTGTTACAGTTCTACATAAAGTGACAGTGTTAAAACAATCATCTTACTGTATATGTACTGCTTTTCAGTACCGTAAGGCCTGGTATAAGAAGAGCAACCCAGGAGATGGCTGGTCTGGAATACTGTAGCATAATACCATGTCTTGAAAGTAAGATAGGCGCCTAACCTAATATTGATCAGTGGTTCCAAATTAAAGATAACTATTGCAGTAGGGCACAGACACAAAAATATACACCCAGCATAACTGCTTATTTATTCAGTACATTCAAGTTTTTTTTTTTATAAACATGTTAGATATCACATTATTATTGTAGGCAGTACATTGTTGGGTTAGTTTCTTATCAGGGTTTTAGGAATGTGAGTAGGCAGCAGAAGAGTTGGTATAATTCGAAGGACATTGGCTACAGTGGACAAAGCATATCAAATTAAATAACTGTATATAGAGAGTTTAACATGTCTTTCACAATCATAAAAACACATGCCTGCACACACATAATGCCAGCTTTAGAAAACATAGCTACATAAAGTTGTCCATTCAGATAGGCTTTAAAGATTTTCATAAACTTAAGTGCATTATTATGCCATTTATGATTCTTGTTTTGTTATTGCAACAGTGTAATGAGGCCATTAGGCTGAATTTACAAAGCTATAACACCTAATTAGGAGTCCATTATTTAAAAAAAGTGAGTTATTTTCAGCCAAGTCCAAAAGGATTTAGAAATTACAGTCACATGGCTGAAAAAAAAAGATCTACATTTCTGGGTGAAGCTTTGTAAATTAACCCTATAAAAAGTGTGGCAGTTAGGCCATGCAGTAATACTTTTCGCTTAATTTTAATATTTTTTTAGTACAGTGGAACCTCGGTTTAAGAGTAACTTGGTTTGAGAGCATTTTGATTTGCAACTTTTTTTTTTTAATTCTGACTTGGTTTGCGAGTGACTAGCAAGACGAGCAGAATTCAAGCTAAATAGGCCTGCAGTACCTTATTTGGCCTGAGGTACAGGGGCGCAGGAGTCGAGAATTATGAGCATACTCCTGGAACGGACTATGCTCATAATCCGAGGTTCAACAGTATACCATTAAAAGTATTTTTAACAGCTATTTACTAGTAACACAAAAAATACATGTTGATCCTCCTGGAAATCTTGTAAGCTGATAATACGTTTTGCTTAATTTCTATGTGAACATTTAACATTGTTTCCTATCTGGATAAAACCTTCCACCTTGTTCTGTCCAGCTCAGTAGATTTAAATTTTTTTTTTATTATTTCCTAAATGTACATAATATAATGGGATACTAATATTTATAGGTGAAGTTAATCCAGGGAATATCCAATTGCCTCTTGGGGGATCAGGAAGGAATTTTCTCACCTGCTGGAGCAAATTGGTTCATGCTTTGCTGGTTTTTTTTGCCTCCCTCTGGATCAACTTTGGGTATAGGATTGTGTATGTAGGATTATTTATTCTTTTTTTTTTTTAGGGCAGGGCAGTCAAGTTCCTCCACCACAAATGTGCTCGTCCATGTCTTTATGGACCTTGTTTGCGCAGCCATGTTGGAAATGGAAGGGGCCATCCCCAAACTGTTCACACAAAGTTGGGAGCATGAAATTGTTCAAAAAGTCTTAGTATGCTGATGTCTTAAGAGTTCCCTTCACTGAAATTAAGGGGCCAAGCCCAACCCCTGAAAAACAGCCCCACACCATAATCCCCCCTCCACCAAATGATTTGGACCAGGGCACAAAGCAAGGTCCATAAACATTTGGATGAGTGAGTTTGGGGTGGAGGAACTTGACTGTCCTGCACAACCTGATAGAACACCTTTGGGATGACTTCGAGCGGAGACTACGAGCCAGGCCTTCTCATTCACATTAGTGCCTGACCTCACAAATGCGCTTCTGGAAGAATGATCAAACATTCCCATAGACACGCTCCTAAACCTTGTGGACAGCCTTCCCAGAAGAGTTGAAGCTGTTATAGCTGCAAAGGGTGAGCCAACTCAATATTTAACCCTACAGAACAAGACTGGGATGCCATTAAAGTTCATGTGCATGTAAAGGTGTCC
This sequence comes from Rana temporaria, assembly GCF_905171775.1. Classification (NCBI taxonomy): domain Eukaryota; kingdom Metazoa; phylum Chordata; class Amphibia; order Anura; family Ranidae; genus Rana; species Rana temporaria. Next base: position 537,558,034 of record NC_053489.1, read on the forward strand.
CAATACTTTTGGTAATATGGTGTACCTTACAGCTAAAAGTATAACATCACTTTTATTTGGCTTTTCATATATAGGCATTATTAAAGGCCACTTATGTTTCCACTGCGCTCACTATTTTGTCTACACAAAAATTATTCTAATTGAAGAAGATTGAAAAACAAGAGGGACTACTAGGAACACACTGGCTATAAATTTAATCAAAAATATAAATACTTTATTATACAATACATAATTAGTGGACTAGTATGAAAAAAGGGGGCTAAAAGACATTTCCTGTGAGACCTGTACCAAATAGGACCTGTTGTCGGTCAACACAGTTACATACACACATAAAACAGTGGACATAACAAAAAACATAAATAGACCGTCCGGACATCAGTAGGCTAAGGGAGGGTGTCTATCTTTTACTGGGAAATCAACAAATGTAAGTTAAATAACTGTGTGATAAAAGGATAGGCTATCCTCCCTGGCCTCCTGGGGGCTCGAGCCACTCAAAGGGGAAGAGGTATAGATAGGAGAAGAGAGAATAAGAGAAGCGCAATGGCTGCAGCCTGTGAGGAAAACCTGACTATAATGAGTTAAAGTGGAGTTCCACCCATAAATATAACATTACATCAGTAGTTTTAAAAAAAATTCATTAGTTCTTTAAGAACATTTTTTTTTTTTTTTAGATGCCTTCAAAGTGTTGTTGCTAGGCAGAATAGTTAATCTTCCCTCTTCCTGCACCTAGGTGCTTAAGCTTCCTAACCTACACCGCACAGACTCCTGGGAATGTAGTGGGTGTAGCTTTCCAGGAGTCTGTGCACTCCCCAGTCTCGAAGAATCATGTGACTTGGACAGTACAGGTGCTGAAACCTGGTCTGAAACCTATTACACTGCTTGTGCAGCACTGAGCATGTGCAAGATCTGCAAGGCTGAAATCCAGGAAGTCATACAGTCTGGCTTCATAATGCCCACACTTAAGATGGCCCAGTCAATTTCTATTTTATAAAGTGTCTAAATGCTGTAACAACCTAACAAAACGGACCTTAGTTTACAGACTAACTTTACTAGAATACATTAAGCTTGTGTATTACAGGGGTATTTATATTTAAAAAGTGAAATTGTGGCCGGAACTCCACTTTAATGTCCGTAAAGGAATTCCAATAGCAGAGTGGAGGTGCTATTTTGTCTGCCTGTTCCCTGCTAATAAACACGTCCATCCCTGGGGGTTCCAAATCGGTTGTTTCACCTAAATGTAGAACTACATACTGTTTATTTTTTGAAGATCAGCATTTAAATTTAAATGAAACAAGGCATTCCCGCATTATACTGTCCGAGTGAAAGCCAAACAGGTGTCATCTACAATATTGTGAATTTTCTGCCATTTGGCTTATCTGACCCAGAAGGACCAATTAGTGTTACTTGTCTGCAAAAATCTCTATGGAAACTTGCCAGATTAAATCTCCATGTAATAGCTGAAAGCAAATCCTGTGATTGCTGCATAAGATTACAAGTGTTTGTGATCTTTGCATGCTAATTTTAGAATAAATAACAAAATGTTACTCATGAAATAAATGTTACTAAGGTTGCGCTGGGCCTGATTTAGTGAAGTGAAGTGTAGTGAGTTTAAGTGCAGTGAATGGAAAGTGGGTCAGATTTATTAAAACATCTACAGGTACCTCAGTCATTTTGTCATCAAGAAGCAGCTCAGTTTTTTCAAATTCTCCTGCAGTTATTTAGATGTTTCAACTGAAAACAGTTTAATTTCAGCATATTACATTTCAACCACTTCAATACCAGTCACTTTCACCCCCACCCTGCCCAGGATAATTTTCAGCTTTCAGCGCTGTTGCACTTTGAATGACAATTGTGCCATCATGCATTACTGCACCCAGACTACACTTTTATCCTTTTATTCCCACAAATAGAGCTTTCTTTGGATGGTATTTGATTACCACTGGGGTTTTTATTTTTTGCTAAACAAACTAATTTTTTATTATTTTTTACGCTTTCTTTGTTTCTGTTATAAAATTGTGTTTTCTCCTTCACTGACGGGCACTGATGAAGCAGCACTGATGGGCACTGATGAGTTGGCACTGATAAGGTGGCACGGATGTGCACTGATGAGGAGGCACTGATATGTAGAATTGATGGGCACTGATAGGCAGGACTGATATGCAGCACTGATTGGACACCTATAGGGGGCATTGATAGGCAGCACTGATGGGCACTGATAGGTGGCACTGATGGTCACTGACAGGCGGCACTGATGGGTACTGACAGGTGGCTGATATGCACTGACAGGCAGCTGTTATGGGCACTGAAAGGTGGCACTGATTGGCACTGATAGGTGGTACTGATTGGCACTGACAGGTGGCACTGATGGGCAGCACTGATGATGAGGTACTGATGAGGTACTGACAGGTTTTACTGTAGGGCACTGATTGGCATTGTGATGGGCACTGATTGGCACTGTGATGGGCACCTACAGCTGTTTCTGACCTGGCACTGACAGGCAGCTGATGGGCACCTTTTTGGCAGCTGTGGTGGCACATTTGATGGGACATTTGATTTCAATGTGCTGATTATCAGCACAGACCCCCCCCCCCCCCCCTCTGACATGGAGAGCCGCTGATTGGCTCTCCCTGTCAGCGCAAACCGAGGAATGCCATTTACCAGCACTTCCTGGTTCACATGATGATCAGCTGATCACATGGTAAGGAGCCTCCGTCAGGGGCTCCATACCACGATCAGAGATGCAGTGTGTCAGCAGGCGCACAAATCAATTATTATACACTTAACTGGATTTTTTTTTACCAAAGATATGTAGAAGAATACATTTTGGCTTTAATTTTCTGACAAAATTCGATTTTATTGGATTTCTTTTAAAATAGAAAGAAGAAAATATAGTTTTTTTCCCAAATTTCCGCTCTTTTTCGCTTATATTGCAAAAAATAAAAGTCAACGTCGTGAATAAATACCACCAAAAGAAAGCTCTATTTGTGTGAACAAAATTATAAAAATGTAATTTGGGTACAGCGTTGCATGTCCAATTGTTCAATTGTCATTGAAAGTGCGAGAGCCCTGAAAGCTGAAATTTAGCCTGGGAACGAAGGGGGTGAAAGTGCCCAGCATTGAAGTGGTTAATCATTATCTAATATTTTTCAATAAAAATATATATTAGTGTAATTTTATTTTTTTTACGTTGAATGGAGTTTTGGGTTTTTTAATGAATTCCTTTTTGTCCACAAGCACTATAGGAGGAAACTATAGTTTAATGGGTGCTATTTAATAATAATTGTATTAGGGTGTAACTTATTAATTTATATATTGATACTTATCTGTAGTAGCAATATACCTGTACTCCCTGATTGTCCTGTTATTGTTAATCTTAAGCCTCGTACACATGACCTGTTTTCCCATCGGGAAAACTGACAGGAGAGCATTTGGCCTGAAAACCAGACGTGTGTATGCTCCCTAGCAGTTTTCCCGACGAGAAAACTGCCCGGTAACAATAGAGAACCTGCCCTCTATTTTCCTGTTGGGATTCCCATCGGACTGTTTCCCGACGAGGAAACCGGTCGTGTGTATGCTTACCTGTCTGAGGTAAACCCGCGCATGCTCAATAAGACTTTAACGCATGCGCGGTAGCATACAAGCTTAGTGTGTGGTGTAGCAAGATGGTGGCGACGGCATCAATTGTGATGAGCGCTGGCTCGTCGTAGTCGATGACATCACTGCGTTCTTGCCATTCAAAAGAATGGCAGTTCTTTTGAATGCCCGTCTGTATGCATAGCTTTGCAAGGCAAGCTTGCCAGGAATCCCGTCAGGAAACCAACATTTTTAACCTGACGGGATTCCCGGCCGTGATGTACAGGGCTTCACAGTTTATATTTAGGTGGAGTGGGCAGCCCTGTTTGATTTAAGACTGATGTGCGCACTGTGACTTCCTGCTTCTGAAGACGTCACGTGATGATGAAACACATCAAGCAGATCTCTTGGTGCGTCACTTTCAGTCCAGGTATAACGAATGCAGACTGCCTGGCTTTCTAACAGACTGGGTAGATCAGGCATAGATTGTTTTATATGTTTTCAGGCATTTGCCTTTGTATGTAAGTGGTTTTACCAATAAATAACAGTTTTCACACTATAAAGGGAGCCCTCTTTTTTTTTTTTTGGTCCCTGCCATCCGAGCCATTGGGATACTGATCCATTTATCAGCAAGGAGAGGACACTCACCCCAGGTGCCAATCCAGTGGTATGATCCGGTCCACAAACATGGCTAACTTTTCTTGTTGTATAACAAAGAGGCCAATGCAATTTGGTGAATGTGGATTGTTTTACACAAGCACGTGGTGAAATATTACGGAAAGGGGGAATTTCTGGTGTCAAGACATTATTATCTTTTTATGGATGGATACTTCTATCTTTGAATTTTGAAAACAGGAATAACACCATTACGGACTGAGCACTTAATATTAAAATATAATCACAATTTGTGTTAATATTTTAATATTCTAGCAATTTGTTTTGTTTTGCAAACACTGTTTAGCACACATGTTGTGGTATTTCCAAGCACAGCAAAAATTCTTAAGCCATAGTGAAGGGAAAGTGTGTTTGATCCCAAAATATGTTGGTTTTGTTCTGTTGTAAATCAATTTGATCGTTAAACTGCTGTGGACTCTTGGAGATATGTTTGGGGCCTCACTAGATAATATGTATGTAGAATACCTATACAGCGGCTGCATCTGGGTGGTTGCAGCCAATGTTCAGCTCAAAATGTTGTCTGGCTCCTTCAATTCTCCAGTTAAAACATAATGAGGGGGGCGGGGCAGATGAAACCATTTTAAAGTAGCTGGCCAACATTTTAACATGACCAGCTTAAGGCTGAATTGCTAAAACAATCTAATATGGGCATACATTCTTAGATTTTATTTTATTTTTTTCAGCCTGCAGGTTCAACAATCCATTCTGGATGTTATGTACAATACCTTTATCACATACTAATTCTTGATTATAGTCCTTCACCATTCCCTCAAATACTTACATACCCTTGACCTTAGGCTAACTGGAGTTTCCTGATATACATCCCAACCCTTGATTGAATACTGGTACCACATTTGTTCTATGTCAATCTGTTGGTACTATTCCAATTACTAAGGTGTCCTAAAAATAGAAATAGCAGCTTGATTATAATAGAGCTAAGCTCCCCGAGGACTTGTTGGTCTTAAGCCATCTGGTCCAGGCAATTTATTCACATTAAGCAATTATAGGTCTGTTTTGAACCCAGTTTTATGTCAGCCACAGAGGTATAATTTGTACATTATTTTTATTGGTTGTTTTTTTTGTTTTTTTTATGAAAATGTATTTGTTTTTTTTAAATAACAATACAGTAAACAATTGAGGGTCAGCATGAGAATGTCTAATAGGAGGGGATGGGGGGAACAAAAGATAAAACGGAAAGTCTTATTGTTTTTAGAATAACTGTTCCAACTATCAAACCCATCTTTTTTGGGGCCTACATGTTTTGTCTTTACCTTATTACTATATATTTGAAGATTCTTTTTGGTTTGGTGTTATCTACTCTAGCAATACATTTTTAGTATTCTAGTTAGCTCCCTTACAGCTTTTGGTGTATTCATTGTAGCACTGAAATGTGATGGATGTCATTTATATTTTTATTTTTTAAAGGTCATTTTTTTATCTATATATTTATTTTTTATTTATATATATATATATATATATATATATATATATATATATATATATATATATATATATATATATATATTAAAATAAACAATATATATATACACACATACATTAGTCTTAAAACAGTCATTTGTCCTATCAAGTTTTACGCAGTAAGTTAACAGTGAAGTTAATATTTTTAAAATGTAGAGTTCTTGCCATACCAACAGGCTTTCTTTCATGTAAATTATGACAACATGTTGAGCCCAAGCATCTGGTAAACAGCAAGGTGTTCCGCGATCAAGATTCTGATGACAGATTACACTGTCTGTTTTTCTAATAATGAATCTCCTATCACCTTTGTATATTCTTGCCTATACACCTGCTTTCGTTCTTACTGGAGCAGTCATTTCCTTGGACACTAAAAGAGGTACTCCTGCAATAATTTACATCAATGTTGTAGAATTGTTAAAAACCTTTGACCTTGATCTGCTCTTCTACTCCTTCTGGTGTACTGTGTCCGTGGGTCAACCATACAATTACCACAGCAATGCACTTTACACAGCAAACCTTGCTTGCACTATTGCCCAATCCAAACCCTACAGGCTCTCACTGCAGAAAACAACCCTCCCTGAAAAGCAGACAGCATACATCAGACAACTCTTAGTAGACACTAGATTTCTTACAGCGGCACCAGCTCTAATAGACTAGTAGTTCTATATATATATCCTGTGCCTTGGCTATTACAGCTTAAATGTCTGTAATTTTTATCCAGGGAGATGCTAGCACCATACACTGTTGCACTTCTATGAATGCCTCAGTTATATATTCAACAAATATCCTTCAAATCATACCCCATTGGGTTCCAATATATTTAAATCATACATCATTTGGTTTCATTTTGTGACATTTGTTTCCTGAGGTCTGAGCCAAGGGATCATTTTCCACGGGACCTATCTCTTAATAGTATGGACAATTGTCATGGTTATGCAGTAATTGTTGTCTGTCAGCTTACCTCCTCCATATGTCCTGCTTTAGAGGCCAGCCACTCTCACCTGGCTGTTTAAGTAATCTCTCCTCTAAGCATGGCCCCACCCCAGACCCTATCAGGGAACACTATATTAACCTGTGCACTGCAAGCCAGCCGTGCTGATCAACGTTGTTTGTTTAGCTATTGTGTGTTTGCCGATCTTGGCTTGTTCTCAACTATCCCTGTCTGCTTGTGTCCTTGACCTTTGGCATGTCATATGCTTGTCTGCTAGTCGCCCCGACCTTTAGCTTATCCCCTCACTATCTCTTGTATCCTGAGCTGCTGCTTCCCCCTATCTCTATAGCCTACTGTGAGCGGTAGCTGGGGGACTCTGGGGGTCGCGACATGGATCCAGTTGCAGCCCAGTCCATCCTCACCACTAGAGGCTCTGGTGAACACATGCTGGATCTTAGACTCCACACCCTGGGGAATCTAAGGCCCCGTACACACGAGAGGATCGATCCGCTGAAATTGATCCGCGGATCGGTTTCAGCGGATAGATCCGCTGGTGTGTACGATCCAGCGGATATTTATCCGCGGATATATTTCGGGCCGACCGATTTCCAGCGGATAAATTTTTTTTTAGCATGCTAACAAATCTATCCGCTGGAATCGGCTCCAGCGGATCGATCCGGTGGTCTGTACAGACTCACCGGATCGATCCGTCCGAACCCATCCCTCGCATGCGTCGTAATGATTCGACGCATGCGTGGAATTCCTTATATGACAGCGTCGCGCACGGCGCGACACGTCATCGCAATGGGAATTCGGCGTGGATTTCGATCCGATGGTGTGTACACTCCATCGGATCAAAATCCTCCGAGGATTTATCCGCGGAAACGGTCCGGAGGACCGTATCCGCGGATAAATCCTATCGTGTGTACTAGGCATTAGGCTCTAGCTCCCTGTGGGATCCCTGTTAGTGCTCCAGTGGACCTGCCTTCCTTAACCACCCCGAGTTCCATCCGCAGCAGTCAGCCATAGAGTTCACTACCATAGCGGTGCACTTCTGACCCCAACGGTGTGCATCTGTCACCTGGCCTTAGGTGACCTGACAACAATGTTTTCCTATCATTTCTTTCTACATGTCTATATTGTCTATTAAAATTAATTATATTGGCCACTCCCTGGTGCTGTACATTTGTCTTACAGCATGGGTGCTCACCCTGCTCCATTCTGTCAATGCCTCATGGGACTTATAGTTCTGCAACAGCTGGAGGGCCACAGGTTGAGCACCCATGTCTTACACCATTTTTTCTTTTTTTTAACCTCTCCCCTCTATTCATTTTTTTTCTTGTTCCTTGGTTACTTCCAAAATCCTTCTATTATACCCATTATCTTCAAATATTTTGACGAGTACCTCTGCTTGTTTCTAACAGTCACTTAAGCGATCACAGTTTCTCCTTAGTCACATCAATTGTCCCTTTGGTACATTTCCGATTCGCTTTGGATTGGACAATTGATGCAAATCAGAAGAGACTGTGATCACTTGATCTATGAGGAACAAGCCAAGGTACAAAGATAAGATGGTTAAAAGATTTGAAGCTAAGGGGTATGATAGAAGGATTTTGTAAGCAACCAAGGAAAAGGTAAAAAGAGTGAATGGAGGGGATAGATAATAATAAATAAAAAAAAACTGTGTAAGACAAATGTACAGGATCAGGGAGTGACCATTAGAATGGATTTTATTAGAAAATATGGGGATGTAAAAAAAAATATATAAGAAAACATTGGCCCATAATATTAACAGATAAATCCCATGTAAAATGTTTGCCCGGTAAACCATGTGTTCTATATATGAGGGAACCATGCTTAAAGCGGCAGTAAACGCAGATAATGTTACCCCCAAATCAGCAATATGCAATTTCCCCCTCTCAGTGTCCTCTTTGCCCGCTCCTGTCACCACTAACAGCAAGCAGTGGCGCTGGGATCCTCACATGCAGCGGCGCCGCTCAGTCGCTGACTGCTCCCCCTAGACCCCCCCGCTAGTGTCCACTCAGGCAGCCCGGCAGTGTCCTCTCTGCCCGTTCCTGTCACCACCAATAGCGAGCAGCGGCGCCGGGCTCCTCACAAACAGCGGCGCCGCTCACTCGCTGACTGCTCCCCCTAGACCCCCCTGCTAGTGTCTACTCAGGCAGCCCGGCAGTGTCCTCTCCGCCCGTTCCTTCCTGTCACCAATAGCGAGCAGCGGCGCCGGGCTCCTCACAGGCAGCGGCGCCGCTCACTCGCTGACTGCTCCCCCCCCCACTGCTCGCAATGTCCTCTCCGCCCGCTCCTGTCACCAATAACAGCGAGCAGCAGTGCCGGGCTCCTCACAGGCAGCGGCGCCGCTCACTCGCTGACTGCTCCCGCCCCCGCTAGTGTCCACTCTGGCAGCCCGGCACCACGCTCCTCACAGCCCACGGAACGGGCTGGCGGGCGTCAGTATGCCGCCTCACTAAAAGTGCCGCCTGGTACCCATGGTACCACCCGGTCCCATCATAGGGCCGGCCCTGGGTATTCCCCATAAAGGAGGTGCAACCCAGCAACAGACATGCACAGGTCTGCACCAGGGAACACAAGCCAGTGTATTGTGCGTTGGACGTGTGTCTGGCTGGGCGTACGTTATGTTCACGGCGTATGCAGTGATCCGGCGTAGCTTAGGCAGTTGTGCCGGCGTGGTTGTGAGCAGGCACATGGGGTGCTGTGCTTGCGTCCACGTCACGGCGCATGTGCAGTTCGTGATACGTACCTGTCTGGGCCCATTATTTGCATGGGGTCACGCCTCATTTGCATGGGTTCACGCCCACTTCAACCTACGCCGGCGTGCAACTTCGAAACCCACGCCACGCTGGCGCAGCGTTGGGAATGCAATGCTTGCCTCTCTGCGCTGCGTTGGCGTAGCGTACAGTGTTTGCCCTACGGCGGCGTAATGTGCGCCTTGCTCTCTGTGAATCTGGGCCAATGTGTTTAACCCACCAAAGAAAAGGTTTACCTTCCTTGATCAGAAAGGTTTTAGATGTAGGTGTATACCCTGGAGAGAAAAAAAAGGAATTTATTTCTAACATAACCAGAAAAAATATAGAATTAATAATTGTATGTCATGTAGGAGCACGTATGTACCATATGTGTTAGAATGTTCATGTGGTCACACAACAAGACAGTCCACAGTGAGAATAGGAGAGCAAATCAATAATATCTGAAAAAGGTTTTCGTTTATTGTGTAATAGTAGCAACAGAAAGCTATCACAATAGGCATCACATTCAGGGGGAAAGGATTTAATAAACATGTTGTCTACAACATTTCCAAGACTTCCGTAATTGTTACCCAAGAGTATTTTTTATGGTATTTATAACATTGAGAATAATTGGAGAGGTTCAGACCTCATGTCAGGGAAGGCATGGCCGTGCAATAGGAATCGCACGGCAGACACGCACATTCACGGCGCATCGACGTGTGCACACAGGTGCGCATGCACGCCTGTGCACAACACATGCATGCATGTGCACACACGCGTGTGCCTGTCACCAACATTGGCGCCAGAGGGGCTATTTAAACTGAGTGCACCAAAGACTCCTTGCTGTTAGGTCTGCAGCTTCTGTGTGTCCTGAAACCCATTATCTGTGCTGATTTCTGATCCTTAAACCGGCTTGCTCTCACTAAGCTTGTCTGCTTGATACCCTGACTTTGGCTTGTTTTGGACTTCTCCACTGCCTGCTGCTCTGCCTGATCCACCAGTATGTCTCCGACCCAGCCTGCCTGACTCTGCTCTGCAAATCGCACCAGTCTCTGCTACCATCTGTGATCCAGTCTGCCACCGTTCTGGTCTACCCAGCCTACCGGTTTGCCTGCTGCATCTCCAGCTACAAGCATCCAGCCACACCAACACTGGACTGACCCTAGGCACTCCTGCGTCACCGTGCTTCCGTGGCTGCTGTCTCAACCTCAGGGGCCCGCAAACCGGTGCGGCAAGAGAGGCTCTCTCTACACGTCAGGCTCATGATCCAGGTACGTGACACCTCATGAAACGAGTGTCACAAAATAAAACCAGATGGATGTATAAGCTAAATATACTGGAACCCAATAGGTAAATATTAAAATAGATTTGAAATGTTTTCTTACTCATTATTATTATTATAATTTTTAATTAATTCAGTTAACTATTATTATTTTTTTAAATCTATATTTATATTATTGCATCAGGTTTCAGAACATTTTCTTTCTGTTTTTTGATCATAAAACAATGTTTTATATAACTTTTTATAGTATTTATTCATTTATAGATGTTGTGGAAGGGAATATGTGGTGCAGGGTTGTTTTTCAGGGGTTGGGTTTAGCCCCTTAGTTCCAGTGATGGAAACTCTTAAGGCCTCGTACAGACGACCCAACATGTCCGATGAAAACGGTCCGCGGACCGTTTTCATCGGACATGTCCGCTGGGATCATTTGGTCTGATGGCTGTACACACCATCAGACCAAATTCCGCGCTGACAGAATACGAGGTGACGTGGCGGCGACGTGACGGCGACGATGACTTGGCGACGTGCGCGAACCCGGAAGTTCAATGCTTCCACGCATGCGTCGAATCACTTCGACGTCATGCGCGGGTTCTAGGGCCAGCGGACATGTCCGATGAGTCGTACTGACCATCGGACATGTCTGGCGGACAGGCTTCCAGCGGAAATGTTTCTTAGCATGCTAAGAAACATTTGTCCGCTGGAAAAATGTCCGGTCGGCCAGAAAATTGTCCGGTCGGCCCTACACACGACCGAACATGTCTGCTGAAACTGGTCCGACGCACCAGTTTCAGCGGACATGTTCGGTCGTGTGTACAAGGCCTAAGACGTCAGCATACCAAGACATTTTGGACAATTTCATGCTCCCAACTTTGTGGGAACAGTTTGGGGATGGCCCCTTCCTGTTCCAACATGTCCTGACCTCAACCTGATTTTATTTTATTTATTTATTGATATAGCAGACCCAGCTTTCTCACTACATAATTCAGAAACCAGCTCCCCACGTCAAACAGACAGGCAACCCAAAACGATGCTCTTGCAATGGTATTCTCATGATCTAGTTTTTTTCTTCTCCCTTCTTCTGGCAGCCCAACAGTTTGGCAGCCCACACTGTGGTTTCTCCTCTGCATCAGCTTTTTCTCATTCTCTTCCCCTCTTTTGCTGGCGCACCTCCAAAGTTTCTCACAACTAGCGTGAACTCCCTAAGGATCAGATGACATGGCACAGGATCCTTCATTTTTACACATCCTTTGTCAAGTTTCCATTTATCTGACAAGTTTAAATATGCAAGTAAAGTTAAACTTCTACCACCATAAAAAACAGTTATCTGTTCTGCAGTGTCATCCCTCTGAGTAATGTCTCTGCAGAAATAAAATAAACAATAACATCAAAGTGGATGTAAAAGGTAACTAATTTATGATTGTGACAAACTACTATCACAGATTCCTCCTGTTTAGCATTTTGATTGAGTTATAGAAGACATTTATCATGCTTGCATTTTGAATATTTTATAGACTTCAGACATATCTTAATCAAAAAGAGTTGTTGCACAGATCACCTTCCATAAAACAGGTTTTAATTTTGCTGAAACTTGAAATCGGAGAACGTCTTTGGGTATGCAGCATAATGAAAGTCTGTTAGGACTTTTATTTTTGCTGCATTATCTATTAACTCTTTTTATGTTTCATGGGGTAATGTGCTATTTAAAGAAGATTTCCAGCAAAATATATTGACCTAATTTGTTTGTAACCCCTTTATACAGCAACAAAAAGGCAATTTCACATTCTTTATTTCTAACAACTCCAGGGTTTGGAGTACGGTTAATTAATATCTCTATATAGATCTAGGTGATCATAACTTCATGACTTGTTTTTCTGCATTCAGATTTTTTTTATATATTTTTCAGGAGAACACAGTGTCATGGGCAATAAATACAGGCAACGGCTAAGCTGTGACCATGTAGGAACATATTTGGTAAAGTAAGTTCTTGTAACCTCACCACAAGTCTCAGTGGCCAACAATAATAAGGTCATTTTATCTATCTTTCTTGACATCTGTCCACTTTCTAAACTTGACTTCCATTCCAACTTTCTAAACTTGACTTCCATACTACAATTATGTACCAATATTTTTTGTTTATGTATCTTTTTATTGGCAACTGTTGGTGTTAGACCCGGTTCACACAGGGGCGACCTGGGATCCGACTTGAAGTTGCCCTAAGTAATCCCAAGTCGCGTGGTTGAGAAAATCAATGGAAGTGAATGGAGTCGTCTTAATGTACACTACTGAAGTCGCTCCGACTTCAGAAAAGGTTCCTGTACTACTTCAATCTGACTTTGAAGCAACTTGTACCCATTGATTTCAATGGAAGTTGCCTCAGAAGTCTGATCACTGTCTTAACTGAAGCAACAATACAGGAAGAGAACATACATTTCTCAGGCAAGCCCCTCCCTCCCCCTCCCTCCCACAGAGCTGATTGTTGTTTGATTGGCCACTGGAAAGCCTCCTGTCCTGGAGGCGACTTGAAGTTGCCTTGTACTGTCCTGGAGGCAACTTGAAGTAGCCTTGTAAGTTGCCTGATGATTCATAGGGCCCTTTCACACAGGGCGGATCAGTAATGATCCGCCTCCGTGTGTCCGTAAGCTCAGCGGGGATCGCTCCGTATATCTCGCTGAGCCGGCGGCTGACAGGCGGTCCCCGCACACTGTGCAGGGACCGCCCTGTCTTTTCTCCGCTCTCCCCTATGGGGGGATCGGATGAACATGGACCGTGTGTCCGTGTTCATCCGATCCGATCCGCAGACAGAAGAAAAAATTGTGTTTTCTTCCGTCCGCAAAATCGTATCTTTGCGGAGGCGGGTGATTACAGGTGTCAGCGGATGTTTATCCGCTGACACCCGCAATCATATAGGGACCAATGTATGTCCCTTTTTCATCCGCAAACGGATGGATGAAAAAGCGGACATGCGGTCCGCACGTCTGAAAGGGGCCTTACTCAAGTCGTATCCAAGTTGCCTCCCAAAAGTCGTGCTGGAAGTCGTGTTGCCCCTGTGTGAACCGACTCTCATCTATGCATGTAAACAATTTTACTTGAATAAATTATATACTGTAATAACTATTGTTATTCTTACTGGTGGTAACAGTACCCACTTCATTTAAAGTCCCGGGGCGAATCCTTTGTTTGACTATATGTTATAGGAATGGAAGTGTGTTACTGGGGACACCAGACCTTTACTCTTCCTGTCCATTGTTACAGGTTACATTGTGACTAGTTACAGTAAAACAAAATAAAGTAGTAAACTTCTGCTTATCTACAGTTTGACAGCTAAATGCCAACCTGACCAATATGTGGTGCTGCTGTCCCTGTTGTACCTTTAAATTAATTTAAACCCCTTTTTTGAGGGGCCTGATTGAAGATATTAGGATGCCATTACTTCTACAAAAAAGATTGTCCTTACACTGTAAGCCTATAGCATTGGGATGGCAGACTTCATATATTTTTTAGGGAGTCAAGTGCATGTCACTACCAACATTTCATACTGTGACTTTAGCCAGCACATGCAGTATGTTATGGCTCAGTCAGTAACTCCCCATTGGTCTATTCAAACATAACAGCGAGGATACATCATGATGATAGCAATGATAGGAGCACTACTACATCTGTTGGGGACAGACCAAAGCAGCATGTGCTTGTATTTGTCATCCACCTTCTCCCCATTAGAGTACACCCTATTACCCAACACTGCCCCAACTGTAAATTGTCCATCTCTGTGTCATAACTGTATATTGCACAGCTATAATATGGTATAGAAAGTAATAAGCATAGAACAAAGAATTAACCAAGAAACTTAAAGTGAAGGAGAGGAGGCAAGTTTTATCTTGCAATAGAAATTAGGATGTATTATCTGAGAGACAAAAACCTCAAAAACTTGCACAGTGTCCGGACAATACATAGACAGCTTTGTAAGGTCACAATGTAATAGATAGAAAAAAGTCAGATTTTATCTTGAAACAAGCATTAGAGTGTATTACTTGAGAGTCAACAGGTACAAATATCATACAGTGGTTGGACAGTATGTAAGCAGCTTGGAAAAATCAGCAATGTAAGGCCGCATACACACGGTCGGACAAAACCGATGAGAATGGACCGAGGTTCAGTTTCATCTGTCCAAACCGACCGTGTGTATAGCCCATCGGTCTGTTTTCCTTTGGTCCAAAATTTTAAAACATGCTTCAAAATCGAACCGATGGACCGCTGCTCGATCGGTCCAAACCGATGGTTAGTACAGAAAGCATTGGTTCAAAACCCGCGCATGCTCAGAATCAAATCGACGCATGCTTGGAAGCATTGAACTTCGTTTTATTCAGCACGTTGTGTGTTTGACGTCACCGCATACTGACCCAATCGGTTTTTGGGAACGATGGTGTGTACGCACATCAGACCATCAGGCCACTTCAGCGGTGAACCGATGGAAATGGCCCGTCGGACCATTCTCATCAGTTTGGAACGACCATGTGTGTACGCGGCCTAAGAGAGAGAGACTAGGCAGGTTTTATCTTGCAATAAACAATAGAGTATACTATTTAAGAGACAGTAGTCACAAATATTATACAGTTTCCAGGGAGAGTGTATGCAGCTTAGCAAGGCCACAATGTAGGAATGTGAGAAGAGGCAGGTTTTATTTTAAAATAAATATAAAAAAAATATGTTATCTGAGAGACAATAGCCACAATAGCCAACAGTGGCTGGATAGTATGTAATCAGCAGAGTCAGGCTGCAATGTAAGAGGGTGAGATTAGATAGGTTTTATTTTGTATTATCTGAGAAACAATAGCCATAAATACTTTTGAGTGCCTGAGCACTGGAATAGGCAGCAAACTTTGAGTTGCAATGCAGGATTTTCATTGCAGTAAACATTGGGAATTTGCCGGCTGATGTCCAGTTGTGGAAACATTGGCCCAGATTCAAAAAGGACTTACGACGGCGTAACTCCGCGTACGCCGTCGTAAGTCTGAATGTGCGCCGTCTTATCTATGCGCCTGATTCTTAGAATCAGTTACGCATAGATTTGGCCAAGATACGAGTGGCGTAAGTCTCCTACGCCGTCGTATCTTGGGGTGCATATTTACGCTGGCCGCTAGGGGCGCTTCCGTATATTTCTGTGTCGAATATGCAAATGAGCTAGATATGCCGATTCACGAACGTACGTGCGCCCTGGGTATCAAGATACGTCATTTATGTAAGGCTTTTTTCAGCGTAAAGTTACCCCTGCTATATGAGGCGTAGCCAATGTTAAGTATGGACATCGGGACAGCGTCGAATTTTGCGTTCTTTACGTCGTTTGAGTAAGTCGTACGTGAATAGGGCTGTGCGTAAGTTACGTTCACGTCTAAAGCATTGACTATTTGCGTCGTAATTTGGAGCATGCACATTGGGATACTTTCACGGACGGCGCATGCGCCGTTTGTTAAGAGCGTCAATTACGTGGGGTCACGATTGATTAGCATACAACACGCCCCCTACCAGCCTACTTTGAATTACGCGCGCTTACGCCGGCCCATTTACGCTACGCCGCCGTAACTTAGGACGCAAGTGCTTTGTGAATACAGCACTTGCCTGACTAAGTTGCGGAGGCGTATCGTAAATAGGATATGCTACGCCCGCTGAAGTATACGCTCTCCTACGTGAATCCGGGCCATTGTGTGGCACCTTTTCAGTTAATGGCCACTTGAATAGGCCGCAAAACTCAAGACACAAAACTGGATTTAGCTTGCAGCAAACATTTGCCAGCTGAGACCCAACTGCAGAAACATTGTTGTTTTCAATCTCTTTTTATCAGTTTATATTTTTTTTTTACAGTTATACAAAGTTCATTGCAATATACATTAACTTCTTCTCCTGTGTGTTGATTAGGGTCCCAAATCTACAATCTTCCTTATTCCTATCCTTCTTTCCCCTGTTCTTCTTCAGGAGTTCTACTATCTCACTTACCTACTTCTACTCTCATCCAGACCACATTTACACGAGGAAAGGGAAAAAAAAAAAACAGAAACATTGTTGGTACCTTTAGAGTACTGGAGCATCAGAACAGGTCACAAACTTCAAGATGCAACACAGGATTTACCCTGCAACCAACATTAGAAATTTGTCAGCCAAGGACTAGTTGAAGACACATTGGGCCAGATTCTCGTATCCTGGCGTAAAACTATGCGGGCGTAACGTATCTCGTTTACGCTACGTGGCCGCAAGTTTTACGGGCAAGTGCTTGATTCACAAAGCACTTTCCTGTAAAGTTGCGGCTGCGTAGGCTAAATCCTCTGGCGCAAGCCCGCCTAATTCAAATGATCCAGGTAGGGGGCGTAGATCATTTAAATTAGGTGCGTTCCCGCGCCGATCGTACTGCGCATGTGCCGTCCCTTAAAAATTTTCGACGTGCATAGCGCTAAATGACGTCGCAAGGACATCATTGGTTTCGACGTTAATGTAAATTGCGTCCAGCGCCATTCACGGACGACTTACGCAAATGACGTACATTTTTAAATTTCGACGCGGGAACGACGGCCATACTTAACATTGGTTGCCCCTCATATAGCAGGGGCAACTTTACGCGTCGCAAATGCTATGGAAACGTCGTAAATTCACTGCGTTGACCGCGGGTACGTTCGGGAATCTCGCGTAAATAGCTAATTTGCATAGACGACGGGGAAAACTACGTCGGCGACACCTAGCGGCAGGAAAAAAAATTGCATCTAAGATCTGACAGCGTAAAAGCCTTACGCCTGTCAGATCTAATGGATATCTATGCATAACTGATTCTAAGAATCAGTCACATAGATACGCCGGGCCAGATTAGGACTTACGACGGCGCAAATGGCGTTGCGCCGTCGTAAGCCTTTTGAGAATCTGGCCCATTGTGTGAACTTTTACAGTGACTGAGTACTGGAAAAGTCCACAAACTTTGGGACATAAAGCAAGATTTACCTTGCAGCAAACATTCCTATTTGGCAGCTGAGGTCCAGCTTTGGTAACATTGTGTGGAACCTTTATAGTGCCTGTGCACCAGAATAGTATGCAAACCTTGAGACACGAAGCAGGTTTTACCCCTGCAGCAATTTGACAGTGGTGTTTACACTGCTGAATAATCACGATATGCTAGGAGAGGTGGCAACAGCTGGTGATGATGGTAGGTAGGGGTGTTGAATAGAATCGTGTAATCGATGCATCCCAATGCAGCCTTAAATGATTCTGCATTAATGCAGAGAATGGCTACATTGTGATCAATTATGTCATCAGCCCCTGTCCTCCCCTCCTTCCTTCCTCCATGACTAATTGTGTATGTCACACAAAGCGGGACCTCCCACTGTGACACAGAGCTTGGATCTCAAATGCTGCGCGGCCGCTGTAACAAAGTCCCGCCTTCTAGACCATTTCCTGCGATAGACGGCACGCTGATCCATTGCCAGGAAATGTAATCAGTGTGACGTGTATCATAGGAGCCAGTCTATGAGGTGGGGTTTTTGTTGACAGCAGCTGTCCGGGCAATTAAAATCCAAGCTCCATGTCACAGTGGGAGATCCCCATTCTGTGTGATCTGGGCACTGATGAGGCTGCATTGATGGGCACTGGTAGGCTGCATTGATGGGCACTGATGAGCCTGTATTGATGGGCTCTGATAGGCTGCATTGATAGGCACTGATGAGGCTGCATTGATTGGCACTGATGAGGCTGCTCTAATAGGCACTGATGAGGCTGCATTGATTGGCATTGATAAGGCTGCTCTAATAGGCACAAAGGGCCAGATTCACGTAGAATCGCGGCGGCGTAACTAATCCTAGATAAGTTACACCGCCGCAATTTTTCATCGCAAGTGCCTGATTCACCAAGCACTTGCGATAAAAACCTACGCCCGCCGCCTCCGGCTCAAGGCGGGCCAATTTAAGTGGGCGTGTGCCATTTAAATTAGGCGCGCTCCAGCGCCGGACCTACTGCGCATGCTCCGTTTCCTAACTCCCGCCGTGCTTTGCGCGCCGTGATGTCATTTTTTTGAACGGCGACGCGCATAGCGTACTTCTGTATTCCCGGGCGGCTTACGCAAACGACGTCGATTTTCAAATTTTGACGTGGGAACGACGGCCATACTTTAGACAGCAATGACTAAAGTTAAGTCACCAAAAAAAAAAGTGTAACTTAGCGACAGGAAACTATACTAGCGGCGACGTAGCGAATGCGAAAAACCGTCATGGATCGGCCGTAACTCCTAATTTGCATAGCCGCCGCTGGTTTACGACGCAAACTCCCCCCAGCGGCGGCCGCAGTACTGCATCCTAAGATCTGACAGTGTAAAACAATTACACCTGTCGGAGGCTGCATTGATGGGCACTGATGAGGCTGCACTAATGTGGCTGCACTGATGGGCACTGATAGGCTGCACTGATGGGCACTGATGGGGCTGCACTGATGGGAACTGATAGGTTGCACTGATGGGCACTGATAGGCTGCACTGATAGGCACTGATGAGGCTGCATTAATGGGCATTGATGTGGCTGCACTGATGGGCACTGATAGGCTTCACTGATGGGCACTGATAAGGCTGCACTGATTGGCTACATTGATGAGCACTAATGAGGCTGAACCGATGGGCACTGACAAGGCTGCACTGATGAGGCTGCATTGATTGGCACTGATAGGCTGCACTGATGGGCACTGATGAGGCTGCATTAATGGGCATTGATGTGGCTGCAATGATGGGCACTTATAGGCTGCACTGATGGACACTGATAAGGCTGCACGGATGGGCACTGATAGGCTGCCTTGATGAGCACTTATGCGGCTGAACCAATGGGCACTGACGAGGCTGCACTGATGAGGCTGCATTGATAGGCACTGATAGGCTGCACTGATATTTCTGCACTGATAGCGACATATAAGGCTGCACTGATGGGCACATATCAGACTGGTGAGGCTGCATTGATGGTGACTGATAGGGTGCACAAATTAAATCGTTGACAGGATAATCGTAATCGAATCGTGAGACCAGTGAAGATGCGCACCTCTAGTGGAAGGCGGTATTTTTTTTTTGGTGGGGGCTAAATGATTAACGGTTTTGGTTACCGCATCAGCAGAAAGAATTCTGAAGCTATTGGTAATGCAACACAGGTTTTATTGTAAGGAAAGTACAGCTGGCATGGCCCACTACGTAATACAACCTTCTTCTGTACTGAAGGCCTTCTCAGACAGCACACAGGCAGCAGGACAAGACAGAAGCTGCAGTACATACTGTGAGTAGTCTAGCTTGAACACCTAATAGTCCACAGGGCCCTCATTTAAAGTGGTTGTATAGTCATTTTTGGAACTTTTACCTACAGGTAAGCCTACAATTAATGTAGAGGACTTATTGAACCCTATGTAGTGAAGATTTGAGATAGTCTAGTTACATTTACGTGGTTTAGGTGCTGCCTATGGGTGTTATTTCCCTCCAGGGCTGACTGGTGTGATTTAATCACTTGCTGACCGGCCAACAGTAATGTTACTGCTGGTCGGTGGCCTGAGCCACAGTTGATTAGTGCAGTTCCATCCAATAATGATCTCTTTCCCATCTACAATATTTAAAAAAGAAACCTGTTGGAAAGGCATTGCTGCAGCTCACAATCATTAAGAAAACAAATGGCATGTAATCTAATATCGTATACATTTACTAGTATTAGTTCCAAGCTCTCTTTGAAGAAAAGTGTTCATTTATTCATGCCACATTCAAACAGAGCATGAAATCACCAATTTATTCACTACACAGAAGAATAACACCATATGCAGCTTAGAGCCTGAAAAGTGACCCCATATCCCTGATTTTTAAGATACTCATTCAGTTTTTTTATGTTTTGTATTGTTTTGATAAAAAAAAAAAAAAAGAATACAGCCTAATATAGAGACTTCAAAAAAATAAATTATATAATTTTTTATGTATGTTTTCACTATATGAATAATGCATAAAACAAAACAGATACAATTCACATCACAGAAGTCACCTAGAATGTTAGAGTTAAAAGATTTCAACCTTCAAACAAAGCAGCACTTTGATAACAGTTGGAGATCCAAAACTGTCTATCTATTACATCTATGATTACAGATCTACAAAACTGTAGAGGAAAAAATTGTAGCACAGAGTCTGGATTTATCATTTTGTTTGTGTAGTCTATAAACAACAAAACGTTGTCATCCGTAATGAGCAAAAAAACAATCCTATTTGTGTGGAAGTCAAGTTCAATACAACTATGTACAGGGCATAATCTAGTAATTGCATTCTCAGAACAGAAATGCATAACAGAACAAAAATAGTATTTTTTTGGTATGATTTTTTATAGCCATTTGAAGGCAAGAAACCCAGCGCATTGCGCTTGATACTTACAAACCAGTAAACGCCCCCCCCCCCCACACACACACACACACACACACACAGAGAACACGCTGCCAAGCCCTTGAGAAGGTTTTCATACTGACGGTTATGGAAAAGAAAAAAATACTCCCAAGGGCCTATACGCAGCTTGCAAGTAAATAACTACTTGTGTTTATTAAAATATATTATTTTATTGTTTTTATAAAAATAGTTTTCTTGTATAACATTACATCAAAAACAATATCATAAGGTTGGAGAGGGAAACATACAAAAAAGGAAAACAGCAAGAGCTCTGGTATACAATAATGTTTTTCATAATGGATGTTCAAATATGATAATAACAGTATGCAATTCACAACAGTGGATATCCATTAAGATAACTCTGACGCGTTTCAATCTTAATGTTGTATACGATCTTCTTCAGGGAGTAAAATGAACATCTATAATGTATCGGAATGGAAAATAGAGGTGTAGATAAAATAGATAAAATATAAAAAGTTCATAAATAGTAGACTGCTGGAATGATCGAATCAAAGTCCACGTCTTAGAAAGCCTTCATATGAGTAAGGACAGAGACTCTTACCATCACTGTATAGGGTATACACATTAAGAGTATACACATTGGATAGTAACACCACCGATCCCTCCTGTACAAACAGATCCACTCCACATTAGGTTAGACTGATCCCCTAGACAGATCACTTCCGCTCGTTAGGATTTATAATAAAAGTACTCCGATATACACAAATATGTAAAAAGAGGAAGGAACGCTCATTGCGCAGACATCCAGGCAAACAATGAATTTAAAATAAAAAATGTACATATATATATACACTCACATTTGGTAGAGCATTGGCAAGCATAAGAGAAACGACCAGCGTTTCTAACCAGCAAGATGGCCACCACTTCTCCGCCCACGTCCTACGTCACACATCCCTAGCTCCACCCAATGTTTCGTCATGAAAATGAGTCATCAGGGGCGTGGATATGGAGTGTGATGCTCTTATTTACAGGGGACAGGCTGGCTCCAATACAGGAAGTCGGGTGTGCTCCACAGGCCAGAAATCGTCCGCTCCCAGGCCCCAGAAGTCCCGCCCGACAATACAAACAAAACATAGGCATTGAAAACTCAGTGCGTTCCACACACAGGAATTACCCATAAGGGACACACCGCCTCAAATACCAAAAGCCAGGTGCATTCCACGGGCCGGAAATTCTCACCTCCCATGCCCGGAAATCACACCCAACCTAACAAGAACCAGTGTAGGTGTTAAAGGTGTGCTCCACACACCGGAAATGATTGCATTCCAATACAATGGAGACGCAACATAATCAATTATCAATAATTACATTGACAATTGCAACTAATCAAAGAGCAGGAGAAGGGACTGTACAGAGTAGGTGATATATACACAAATAAAATATGCAATGGCGGACTTAGGAGGAGGCGACCTTTTGTGGTAAAAAGACAATACATATATACAATACATAAATACAAAAAAAGGAATAATAAATAATTAAATGAAATATCCCAAAACTTACAAACAATTTGTTTATATGATTCCAGGAAATATGATTATAACTAAACTACATAAAAAAGTGGAGTAGAGTATAATTAAAACAACCTAACAATTCTTAATAAAATAATTAATATCCCATTCAATATTCATACCAAAGGGAGTATAAGTTTGGGCTTGATAAATCCACCTTGTTTCTAGGTGAGAAACATCCCTGACCATATTGCTCCCTCTCGAATGGCCAGAAAACGTATTGGTCCCTAAAAAAGTAGTGCCCTCTGGGTTACAATCATGTTTTAGGGCATAGTGCTTGGAAAGACTATGTTTAGGGAAACCCCTTTTAATGTTAGACACGTGCTCACTCAATCTAATGTGTAGCATACGTATAGTACGCCTTATGTACTGTAACCCACAGGGGCACCGAATTACGTATACTACATTCTTAGTGGAGCACGTAATTAAGGGTTTGATGGAAAATGTCTCCTGAGTAGAAGTGGACTGGAAGGACTCAGTCCTCCTATTCCTAATGACATTTAGTTTACAAATTGGGCATTTTCTGCAAGGTAAGGGAACTGCTTGGGTGGGTCCACTACATTAGGAGCTACCTGTAATCTTAATGGAGAAACTACCCGATACACCACTCGTGGCATGTCGGGCAGGTTAGATCCCAGAATTCTATCACCTTGCAACACCTTCCAGTGCCTTTGCATGATCTTCTTGGTGTCATAATGTTGATTAGAGCAAGAGGTTATAAAGGAAAATTTAAAAGTGTCGTTCTGAACCTTCGGTTTAGAAACCAGAAGGTCATCTCTATTTTTATCCATTGCCAATCTGAAGGCCCCTTCTACCCCGGTTGCACCATAACCCTTTTCTAGGAAACGCTTTCTCAGGATTGAGGATTCACCCACAAAATCCTCCTGATTTGTGCAGTCCCTCCTCAACCTCAGAAATTTACTTCTAGGGATTGAGTCCAACCACACCCTGTGGTAGCAACTCCTGGAGTCAATAAAACCAACGATCTGTTTCCTTGAAATAGGTAGACTTCTATAACTCTAATGCTGAGATCAAGAAAATGGCTCTCAATGTTACTAGCTTCATGGATACGAGAGATCCCCCTGTCGTTAGTATTAAGACCTGCAATGAAGTTGTTAAGGGATTCAGAATCTCCATCCCATAGGAGGAGGATGTCGTCTATATATCTTTTCAGAATACCAGCTCCGCCCTGGATTCCTGATAGACGACATCCTCCTCCTATTTATCCATGAAGAGGTTGGCCATACTGGTGGCAAATTTTGCTTGTGGAATGGAAAGATACTTACATTTTTGCCACTGCGGGATTCTACCTAAGGGACTCCACACATGTAATCAATGCTCTTAAGCTTGTGGAATGGAAAAATACTTATTTTTTTTCCACTGCGGATGTCTCCTCATTATATACTGTGATTTCGCACCAACATGGGACATAGAAGCAATATGGTGTTAGCAGCTTTTAAAATGTCATTTATTTTTTGTGGCTATAGCGCAACAGATTTGTTAATATCTATAATTTATCCAATTAGTATATTCGATTAATTTAGACCAGGAGGAAAGGTCGCCCGTAGGCGAAAAATCCATCTCTGTTCTAATTGCAATTTCCACCTAAGGTAGGACCTATTTCAATATCTTGGATTCCTGTATATACAGGCTGTCTCTAAATGAGTATTATAATGAACATTAACATTGTGTATTTGATACATTATAGATGTTAACATTTTAACCCCTGAAGAAGATTGTATACATTGATTGAAACATGTCGGAGTTATCTTAACGGCAATCCACTGTTGTGAATTGCATACTGTTATTATTATATTTGGACATCCATTATGAAAAAAAAGATTGCATACCAGAGCTCTTGCTGTTGTCTTTTTTGGTGTATGTATTTTCCCTCTCCAACCTTATGATATAATTTTTGATGTAATGTTATACAAGAAAAATCTTTTTATAAAAACAATAAAATAATATATTTTTATAAACACAAGTAGTTATTTACTTGCAAGCCACGTATAGGTCCTTGGGAGTATTTTTTCCTTTTCCATATACGTTATTTCGGCTAGCAGCATTCTGTTCACAACCAGGGGAGGTGGGTCCCAATCTTTGTCTTCATACTTACGGTTTTACTGCTGGTCCCAATTCAACCCAAGTGCGCTCTGCTAGAGCGCTCTTCGTTTTAAATCAGACACAGGGAGACAGATGACAATCTATAATTTTCTATAATATCATTTTGTATTTGCCGCGGGGTTCCCCTTAAAATTCATACCAGACCTGAATGGTCTGGTATGGATTTTGAGGGCGACCCCTACGCCATTTAAAAAAAATACTGCAGGGTTCCCCTTAATATCCATACCAGACCTGAAGGGCCTGGTATGGAATTTGAGGGGTCCCCTACACAATTTTTTTTTAATTTTGGTTCAGGGTTTCACTTAATATTCATACCAGACCTAGTAATGGACTGGGGGGGACCCATGCCATTTTTTTCAATGACTTTTATCTGTATTGCGGGACCCAACAATTCATTATAGCCGCAAGCAGTTTTTTATGATTTTTTCCTTTAGAAATGTCATTTTGCTGCAGGGACTTTTCTAAACACGGGAAAAATTCGCTACTTTGCATGCATTCTATAATTCCCCCCCCCCCCCCAAAGGTACGAAATTTAAAGGAATATTTCACTTTTATTGTTTCACTTTAAGCATTATTAAAATCACTGCTCCCAAAAAACTGCAGTTTTTAAAACTTTTTTTGCATTGAACATGCCCACTGGGACAGGACCCAGGTCCCCAAACACTTTTTATGACAATAAAAATACAAAAAAAGTACAGCGCTAAAAGTATGTGTGATCACCAAAAAAATATTGAAAAATTAGTGAAAAATAAATGAATAGTGAAAAGAGAACAATAGTTCAATAAAAGTCCAAAAAAGCGCTCGAAAGCAAATGGATCATATATTGAATAGTGATGTTGAAAGAAGAAATCCTCCACCATAAAGGACACCCGATAAATAAAGATGCAGTCTTCTTACCAGATGATAAGACCGGTATTGCAGCGGTCTTATAGGGCCCAGGGATATTTAAAAGTCCTCCCAAAAGACTGACTCAGATGCTGGAATGAATCTCATAGGCTAAGTGTGTGCCACCAAGTATAGTCCCTTCAAGCTGGTGTCAGGTCTACAGATCAACCTCCAGTCTGTCACTCGCCAGACTCTGACGGCTCAGCGCAATCTCTTTAACTTCCCAGAAGAGATTGCACTTTTTTTGTATTTTTAGTGTTTTTTACTTTGGTTTTAGGTATTAGGTACTGGCAGCTGTCTACACTCACGTGTTTCACAATAATTCATATGTTAGCGCAGTGTTTTTTTCTCTACCACTAGTGGTTGAAAAAAATATTTTTTTCACTTTTTATGACAATACCATGCATATAAGCCTTTAAAATTAGCACTTTTGATTTCTCTTATAGACTTACGTTCGACTCGAACATCGGGCTCATCCCTAGTCATGACTGATAAGCTATCTGACCAGTGGAATAAGACAATGCAATGCATAACTGCTGCTGATGCTGCTGATGAAACGTGTAATTATGCAAAGCAGGTAAACCGTACACTCACAAAGCTAAAAAGATCTTTTGAAAGCGAGCAAAGACTATTCTATCAAGTATTAACACTGAAGAAAGAGTTAAACAGCTTTACTGTCATTAACAAAGAAAGGCACTTTTCATTTTTGGAGGCCAAGTCACTGATAGATGAGAACATATCACAAATCCATGAAACTTTTTCCTGTCACTCTATCTCTTCAAAGCACTCTAAGGTATCTTACACATCACTATGGTCTCACTCACAGTCAAGATCAGAATGATCCTGCTCTCAGTAAGTCTTACTGAGCAGTTAACTTATAATGGCCAAAGTTGATGCCAAAGAAAGTAGAGCAAAAGCTTACTGCATTAAGAGGTAAGCAGCCATCACAGCAAATGCTCATGCACAGGTAAACGCACAAGTTGCCCAGGTAGGGATCCAAGACGTCTAACCTCATGCACAGGCAGAAGCATAAGCTGCCCAACATAAATATAGGGAAAAGCAGAGGTGACTCAGGCAGGCCCCCAGCTAGAAGAAAAGAAAAAAAACAGCAACCTTAGCCAAGCTGTTTTGGAACAAGCTGTGGAGGAAGAAGACATTGTCCATTGTCCTATTTTGGCAACATCTGATGACACTGCAAGATGGACCTTGCAATTTGTCAAAAGCCAGAACAATAAGCATACAATTGCACTGGATGATTTAAGCCCTGTACATTAACTCATAGTACATATGGCAACAGGAGAGGCTATGGCAATCCACCACATAGGTCACCCTGGACTGTTGCATACTTCTATATACTTCTTCTCCCAAGTTACAAAGATCCTATTCAGCAATTTATGTGCCAATGCAGTCTATCTTGAATCCAGCTCATCAAATCAACACAAAACCTCTTGAGACATGTTCTTGAGACTCACACCAGGAGCCCTCCAGTTGCCAAATCTTCACCTCTTCACAATCAGAAGATCAAGGAAATATGCAATCTTCTCCCTAAGAATGAACTAGCCAGGGAAGACCCACATCTACTAGATCTTAACTACATAGACAATGAGAAAAGTGTTAAACTGGTTATTAAAAGAAAAAAGAGGGTGCACCGACCTAGTGTGATACCATTTAAAAAGGATTTATTGAATATATAAAAAACAGAATGGTCATACCCACAAACATGAGTTGTAAACAGCGCTTATGTTTGTGAGTATGACCATTGTGTTTTTTATATATTCAATAAATCCTTTTTAAACGGTATCACACTAGGTCGGTGCGCCCTCCTTTTTCTTTTCTTTTTTTAGTTCTATGAATTCCCATGATTCTGAGGAGGGCTGCAAGACCATAGAATTTACCCTGTAATTGGATTCTGTTGCCCTATAGCAAGAAGCACCAGAGCGCAGGAGAATTGTTTGTGTTAAACTGGTTATTGCCATACAATATGCAGGAAAAATAAGCCACGGCTGGTTCCAATTACAATGAATGACATCTAATTTCTTACTTCTAATGCCATGTACACAGGACCGGTTTTCATGACGAGAAAAATGAAATTTTTTTAATTGTCATTAAAAACGATCGTGTGTAAGCTCTAGAGCATTTTTCTCGAAAATAAAAATGACCATTAAAAATGTAGAACCTGCTCTATTTTTTCTCGTTGTGAAAAACATGTCGTGTGTAGGCTTTAACGACGGGGAAAAAAATGCGCATGCTCAGAAGCAAGTTATGAGAAGGAAAATTTGCATAATCATCCTCAAGGGTGGCGCCAACTTCCCCTTTATAGTGCCGTTGTACGCGTTGTATGTCACCGCGCTTTCAAGCATTTTTTTTCACGATCGTGTGTATGCAAGGCAGGCTTGACAAGAATCACGACGAGAAAAACATTTTTTTTTCCATGACATGAAAAACGGTCGTGTGTACGTGGCATAAAGGTTCCTCAAAGATTTAGCAAGAGCTAAAATGATACAAGTTTGTTCATTATTGACTGTCCAGCCCTCCAACTAGAAGAAGAGAATACATCAACACTACATACAGAGTATCTAGAAATGTTGTCACTATTAGAAAGAGTTACACTCACTACAAGCATTGTCGATGAAGAAAGATGAAAAAACTCAAACACTCACTACATATTTAAAGACAAACCAAATCCTCTCAGAAAGCATTGTGCACTCGTGAAGAACACACCGAGTTCTTAAGGAGCCATGACATTTGCTTCAGATGTTGTGCATCTATGGAGCACTTCTCCAGAGAATCCAAAGCTACAGTCAAAAGTTGAGAGTGCAACAGCAACAGATGTGTTTCTACCTTACACTGAGGCCCCCTTTGAATAAGATTCTACATCGACCGAAGATCTTACACCCACATCAGATCATGGTGGGGAGCAGTCACCTCCAGCAATCTTAAATAAATATACTAAGCTATGTCAGAAAGAACTTTCAGTTAAAATCAGTGCTAAAATATGTGTGGTGAAAGTGTTTCCTTGAGTACAATAAGAGAAAGCTGTCAGGATGTATGCTTTTTTATTCCTTATACTGAAAAGACTAAATTAGGCTGGGTCATTATTGGTACTTTTCGCTCCAGACAGAAACAGGATTCAATCACTGCACTTGCAAAACGATAGAAAACTCAGGACATCCCCTTCATCTACTGAAACTTGTACTTCAGAATCCCAGGAATCCCAGAGGAGATACCCACTCTGTTAACAAGACTTCCAGATAGCAAACAAATCTACATCAGGGAATCGTCTTACAGCAGCATGAGTAAAATAACATCAGAA
Organism: Rana temporaria; assembly: GCF_905171775.1. Lineage (NCBI taxonomy): Eukaryota > Metazoa > Chordata > Amphibia > Anura > Ranidae > Rana > Rana temporaria. The sequence goes on from NC_053489.1 coordinate 537,586,995, forward strand.
ACTTCTACTGACCGCAACAAGACTGATCTTTCAATAGGTGTTTTAACAAACGAAAACTAACGTGCAGAATCCGAAATCCGAAAGATATGACATAAAAAAATGCTTTATTTTCGTTTTCGTTGCTACAACAGTTCGATATATATAGGAGATTCGACATGACGCTGACAATAGCAATGTGTGTCTATTGAATCTGCAGTTGAATGTGCCTAACCTTAAAGCGGAGTTCCAACAACAATTAGCATTTTTTAAATGTATGTCCTTTCATCCTGTGTTTTTATAATATAAATCCGGTCACTTACTATTTTACAATCTGCCGCCGATCCGCATAGATATTCAAAAAAGATGTCTACACCGTTGTCATTTTGCTTGTGGGCATTGTGAAGCCTACAAGCACTTACTTCCTGGAAGTCTTGGATGGGGAGTGATAATTGGACAGCACACTGCATCCTGGGAAATGATGACACACATTTCCCAGGAGCATTAGAGGGAGATGATGTCAGAATCCTAGGTGGTTTCAAAGGCAGATTTCGTGGGACCACATAGCAATTACTTTTTTAGGTCTAATGAGCATAATAATGAAAAAAAAATTGGGATGGAAACTCAACTTTAACTCTATTAGTCCAAGATTGTTCTACATAGAGAGGAAAGATTCGACATAGAGAGAAAAGATTCGACATTATAGAGACAGTGTTGGCGTAGACCATTCGACATGAATGACGAAGATTCGACGAAGCAGCGGAAAACATACAAACGTTGAATTTGTCATTAAAGGCTTATGGTGTCTGTCAAAAGTTCTAAGAAGATTTGACAAGCAGCTAAACTGTATGACGTTGCAATCGTACATTTCCGGTCAAATGCTCGACCCATAGGCTATAGAAGAATTTGAATGTTGGTTGACTAGTAATAATAATTTATAAATATAATTATTACTAGTGTCATACATAGAATTCTTCTATAGTTTGTAGGCGGAATATTAGACCAGAAATGTACAATTGCGGCGTCGTACAGTCTAGCTGCTCTGTCTAATCTTCTTAGAACATTCGACAGACACCATAAGCCTTCAATGACAGATTTGACCCTAATTAATTCAGATTTTCGGACAAATGCATTTTTTGAACGAAACAAACTAAATAAAAACGAATTTCGGGAGTAACGAAATAAATTTATTTTGTGGACAAAAACAAAATTCCGAAATAAAATATTTCAGTGTGTGCATGTCTAGTGGATACCACTGAGTTGCTCACGGTGAACTAGATGCAACCTCAGGCTTGTCTGAATGCTAATATTGATTTGCATGGAGAGTCCTAGCAAGAGCCCCAATGATTTGATTCCTCATTACTGCAAAGGAGACTTGGCCTAAGCTGACATTCATTTTCATATCTATCTACAAAAATTAAAGCTGACTAAGAAATGTATTCAAGTCTTCTACCCCAGTCTTCAAACAATAGCATTCTCCACTTCACAGGTTGAAAGCAAATCATTCTGAGGACAGAATCACCCAGAGTTCGATAAGATCAACAAGTGGAGACTTCTCCACTTCTACGTTAAAGTTACTTAAAGATTGGCATATGAAACAGAACAAGCTGCATGCATTTGGACCAGAAGAAACTTTAGATAGCTGTATGATCACCATGCAAATTTTATTGGCATCTAATTCTAATTAAACAAAGATCATTTGAATACATAGCTTGTAAACATGTAACTATATAAATATATATATATATATATATATATATATATATATATATATATATATATATATATATATATGCATATACTGTATGTCCACTCCCAGAGTACACTGCAACTAAACCTTTAAGTTGTCTCCTATGTCCCTGTTTGAAGGTGGTAACTCTTTGTACATATACTGCACTAAACCATTGGTGTTTTTATTATAATTGCTAAGTTGTCTGTCTTTTTTCTTACTCACATTTTTTTTTTTTTGCATCATAAAGTTTTATTGAGTTCACAAATTAACAAGATACATGAACATTGATGGATAATGAACAAGGCATAGACATATGACAACAGTGTTGATCATGTCTATTCCTAACTGTCAATTTTAGTTTTAACTCTACAATAAAACAGTAAGGCCCCGTACACACGACCAGTTTCCTCGGCAGAATTCAGCTTCCGACCGAGTTTCTGGCTGAATTCTGCCGAGAAACCCGGCCGTGTGTACACTTTCGGCCGAGGAAGCCGACGAGGAGCTCGGCGAGGAAATAGAGAACATGTTCTCTATTTCCTCGTTGTTCTATGGGAGCTCTCTCCCCGCCGAGCTCCTCGGCGGCTTCAGTGCTGAACTGGCCGAGGAACTCGATGTGTTTGGCACGTCGAGTTCCTCGGCCGTGTGTACGGGGCTTAAGAATAATTCCTGGATTTAGTTACCAAGTCGTAGTCAAGAGAGAACAATGAAAGCAAATTTTGTCTTAAGGAATGTGTTAGCCCTATAAACAGGAACTTTTTTAAGATATTGTATCAGAGAATAGTGTTTGAGTATTATATCTGGGTAGACATCACTTGGGTTTGTCAATAAAAAAAGTGTAGTGAATGACAGTCTATGTCGTTTTATAAGTGGTGTCATCAGGGACAGGTAAGGGAGGAGGTTAGAGGGGGAGGGGGATTGCTTGTATATTTGTTGCTCATATTTTGATGGTCACCGATGACAGATCGTTTACCCATGACAAAACAAAAAATAATAATTGTCATTATGTCTGGTGAAAGTGTTTCCTTGAGTACAATCAGAGAAAGCTGTCAGGATGTATGTTTTTTTTATTCCTTATACCGAAAAGACTAAATTAGGCTGGGTCATTTCTGAATCTCTACACTGATATGGAACAACACATGAAGGTATATGACATCATCTCATATACCGGTTTTGGCTGATTATAGTGTTTTCCTGAGGCTGTAGAGGAAAATAGTACAGTATCTGTTATGAGGCAGTTTATAATAAGCTTATTGTAGTTAATCTAGAAGTTATTTAATCCAGAAGGTAAATCATAATGATATATGTGTTTATGTACTAAACGGCTTAAATGCATCTATAAAACAGCTATTAAAAATAACAGCACAGGATCATAAACAAATCTCTGTGTTTATCATACTAAACACTAGATGTCACTAAAGCTACATTATTTTCATAGTAATAACAATAGGAAAAGTAATCTAACTTCTTCACAAGCAGATCTCTTTTGTGCTTTCAAGCATTAGTCTGATCATGAATAAAAAATGTATTCCATATAAAAACTTTTTTTTTCTGTTTTGTTTTTATTGGCAGGGCTTCTTTTTATTTTATTTTTTGCTAGTAAAATTATACAAATATCTATTTGCTTTCATGTGTAAGAGCAAAGGATTAAAAATATTAAAACCCCTTTTCTGACAACCATCGAACCATAATAAAGTTACAAAATATTTTAGTTGTGTTACCAAGTTTTAGGCTAGGTCAGAGCTTTTCAAGAACTTTAATTTCAAACCATGAAAAAAATGTTTAAACCAAACGCCTATATTAGTACACAGTAACTAAAGCAATATAGGGTGTAAGAACACCCTGAACATTCTTGCTTTGTGCTATGTTATGTGTTCAGAGGTACTGAATGTTATCCCAGCATGCACTTGTAAAATTCCTGTTTTTCTGCCGTATATAACTATATATCCTCCCTTAAAGATGTATAAAACTCACTTTAAAAAATAAAATAAATAAATGAAAAAGTAATTACTGAATAAGCCTTTCATCTAGTAATATGTTTTGTAAACTGCATCATACGTTTTAATATTTTTGTTGTCTATATCCAGTTATTTTATTTTAACATATGAGACTCTATCCATTATACCATATAAGTAAGACCTAATTCACACAGTTCTGAACATGAATATGTTTTTCTTTTTTTTTGTGCAGAGTAATTTAATGTACACTTTAGGATTGAGTTTGAAAGCTTCAAAACTACAAAGAGAATTCACAAATATCTATTCTGAGTGGTGTCATTAGCTATTAGCTATTCTAGTCTAGATATACACTGCACCAGACCTCCTAATTCTGCAATTGGTTTTACAAAATCTTTTCAATGCAGTAACGTATTAAACTCCCTTAAGTTGGGTCAGTTACATAGTAGAAACAGTTATATTATGCAAAAAAAAAAATGTATTGATGAAGGATGGGTAAAGATTATCGTAAGCTAGCTACAGGTTATCGTATGTCCATAACAATGTTTATCAAATAAAGTCACTAAGATGGTGATTTAGTTGCACTGCATTGCAAAATTGGTATTTCAGTACCTAAAATGGTGATTATAAAAATCAATTATGTAAATCTACAGTATATACCATTCATAGAATGTTAAAATTGCTGTAATCAAAATGTTTGTAGGGATACTTTACGCCAAAGCATATTTTACTGAGTTTTACCTGCAGTGGTAACTAGCTAGAGTATATGTGACAGATTTGCAGGAGAAATCTTAAAGTTAAGCTGTGCCCAGATTATGCACACTAAGGGGCAGATCCAAAAAAGCATTACACCAGCGTATCTATTGAGACGCCGGCATAATTTTAAATTTCCTGCGTCGTATCTTTGTTTTGTATCTTCAAAACAAGATACGACGGCATCTCGGCTTGATCCGACAGGCGTACGTCTTAGTACGCCGTCGGATCTAAGCTGCAATTTTTCGGCGGCCGCTAGGTGGCGTTTCCGTCGAATTCCGCGTTGAGTATGCAAATTAGCTAGTTACTGCGATCCATGAATGTACGTCCGGCCAGCGTTTTTTTTTTACGTCGTTTGCGTTCGGCTTTTTCCGGCATATAGTTAAAGCTACTGTTATGAGGCGTACTCAATGTTAAGTATGGCCGTCGTTCCTACATACAATTTCGCGAATAGGAATTTGCGTAGAATGACGTCACCGTCGTAAGCATTGGCTGGTTCCGGTTTAATTTCGAGCATGCGCACTGGGATACCCCCACAGACGGCGCATGCGCAGTTAAAAAAAACGTTGTTTACATCGGGTCACAACGTATTTACATAAAACACGCCCCCATCACAGATATTTGAATGGCGCGCCATTACGCTGCCAAAGATACACTACACCGCCGTAACTTACGGCGCGCATTCTTTGTGGATTTGAAATTAAAAAAAAAAGTTACAGCGGCGTAGTGTATCTTAGATACGCTGCGCCCGGCAGAAAAGCATCAATCTACGTGGATCTGCCCCTAAAGTTTTTACTAATTCTGAATTAGTAAAAAAAAACATTTTAAAAACAAGCCCTCATTCACTTCTGCAGTTATATAAATTGTGGAGAAATTCTAAGTTCTTCTGCTGCGAGCTTACAATCTAAGTGGGAGGGGCTGGTGAAACAAAAAGGTAGGGACTGTGAGCATGGGCGTCCGCTGAACTTTTTTCAGGGGGGGGGGGGGGGCATCATTTTAAGGTCATCCATGCTCAGTCCCTTTTTGACAATGTCATGAAGGGGAGGGGCTTAGTCATTATCACATAAAGCGCAGGCATGCAAAGGTTTGAGAAACCTGATGCAACTATCAAGAAACTAGGAACTTTGAATAACAATATCATAAAAAATTGAGTCCCCCCCCCAAGGAAATAACAAGGATCAGGATCAGGATCAGTGCCAGTTTCTGCAATAACAATCTTCAGCTTTGCTGTCAGTTTCCGCAATAAAAATCGCCAGCATTGGTGTCAGTAGCAACAATAATAACCCCCCACATCGGTGCAGATTTCTAGAATAAAAACTTCAGCATCTGTACCATGTACATAATAATGACCCTCAGCACTAGTGTCAGTTTCCTCACTCAAAACTCCCAGCATTTGGTGTCATTTTCTGCAATAATTGCCTCCAGCATAGATGGGAGGATATCAGGTTGGACACTTCCTAATGGCTCAGTCCCTAGGAACAGTAATGAATAATGGCCAACAGGCCCTCTTACCAGACCTGGTGAAACCGCAACAGTGATCCCTCTGGCTGGACGTTCGCTCACTCTGGGTTGCCTGGGGTGACTCTAGTCAGTAGTGTAGCACGTCTGTACCCTGGCAGCGGCTCTGTCTGTCTCCCTCTCTGGTCGTGCGGGTACAGTGGGGCTCCCTCTCTGGTCGTGCGGGTACAGTGGGGCTCCCCATCTGGTGGTGCGGTTACAGTGGGGCTCCCCCTCTGGTGGTGTGGGTACAGTGGGGCTCCCTCTCTGGTGGTGCGGGTACAGCGGGGCTCCCTCTCTGGTAATGCGGGTACAATGGGGCTCCCTCTTTGGTGGTGCGCTTATAGCGGGGCTCTCTCTCTGGTGGTGCGGGTACAGCGTGACTCCCTCTCTGGTTGTGTAGGTACAGCGTGGCTCTCTGGTTAGTGTGGGTACAGCGTGGCTCTCTGGTTGGTGCGGGTACAGTGTGGCTCTCTGGTTGGTGCGGGTACAGCGTGGCTTCCCCCAGAATGAGCACAGTATTCTCTTTTTTCCTTTTGTAACCCCCCCAGCAGAGTGCTTGCATGCTGGGGTTTTTAGAATGGTGTCTGTGGACACGCTGGGGCCGCAACTCTTAAGGGCCTACATTTCCCATGATGCCCCCTAGTCCCCAGAGTCTTCTGATTGGCCCTCTGCTGTGGCCAATCATGGCGAGGAAAGCAGGAAGCAAGGCAGCGGCATGGCGAATCCAATTAGAGACACTATCTTTCTTCTAGCTCCAGCTGACAGAGGGGGGGGCGGTCGGGGGAGATATACAGTACAGACAGCCCGCGGCTCTCCTCTCCCTGTCACAGCGCCGCTGCTCCATTTACCAGAGAACTCAGAAGCGGCGCTGTGACAGGGAGAGGAGAGCCACGGGCTGTCTGTACTGTATATCTCCCCTGATTGCCCCCTCTGTCAGCTGAAGCTAGAAGAGAGAGAGCGGCTCTAATTAAATTTGTCGTGCCTCCGCCTTGCTTCCTGCCTGCTGTTTTCCTCCCCGAGAATCAGGGCACTGATTTCTAGGGGGGGGGGCAAACGCCCTTCCTTGCCCTACAGGGCGGACACCCATGACTGTGAGGGATGAACTGATGAGGGGAGTAGAAGATTTGGTTGTTAGCTGTAGTCAGGATAGGCCACCCTGAAGAGATGAGTTTTCAGGGATCGCCTAAAAGTGGACAAATTAGGAGATAGTTGGACAGCATGGGGTAGCGAGCTTCAGAGGATGGGAGAGACTCTGGAAAAGTCCTGAAGACAAGCATGGGAGGAGAAGACAAGGGAGCTAGAGAGCAGAAGGTCTTGGGGGGAGTGTAGAGGACTGTTTTGGTGATATTTGGAGATAAGATTGGTGATGTAGCTCAGGGCAGAATTGTGAATGGCTTTGTATGCTCTAGTTAGTGTTTTGAATTCTATTTGTTGAGCAATGGGAAGCCAGAGGAGGGATTGGCAGAGAGGAGTGGTGGACACTGAACAGTTGGTAAGGTGGATGAGTCTGGCAGCGGCATTTATGATAGACTGAAGAGGGGATAGCTTGCAGAGAGGTTGGCCAATGAGGAGGGAGTTACACTAGTCAAGGAGAGAGATAGCAAGGGAGTGAATAAGATGCTTAGTGGTCTCAGTGGTTAAAAAGGGGAGTATTTTGGATATGTTTCGGAGGTGAAGTCTGGACGATTTGGATAGTGATTGGCTTTGAGGCTGAAAGGACAGGTCAGAGCCTAGGATTACACCTAGTACATTGGCATGAGGGGAGGGACTGATGGTTGTAGTATTGATCTTGATGGAGAAGTCAGGGGGAGGGGCACAGGCTGGAGGAAAAATTATAAGCTCAGTTTTAGAAAGATTTAAATTTAAAGTGGTGTGACATCCATGTTGATATGTCAGTTAGTAAGTTAGTAGTGTGAGAGGAGACTGAAGGAGTGGGGTGAGGTCAGAGCTTAATGAATAAAGTGAAGTTATGCAGACATCTATCATCCAATCACACAAATGCCAAAAAATGCTTTTTTTTTTTTTCTTGCACTTGATTGGGTATTCTTTTCAAAATAAAACTTTGACACATTCATTAAACACTGGAAACAAATCCCTTGCACAGGGAACAGACCATTTTCTTTAAATCAACACCTGTCTCTGTAAAAAGTTTTGGCTAAACGTAACTATACATAAAAACATTATTAATTCATGTACAGTCCATAGAATTCTGCTTTGCAATTCCAATGACAGAAACAGCTGTATGTATGCTGAAATGAAAACACGATCATGTGCATATTCAATAACATCAGTCGTCCATGCTTACTGCTATAAGAGGCACAGTAAGCAGCATCTTACGCAACAGCAATTGAAAAAATATATTGCTTTATTTTCTTGGAAAAAAAATATTTCCTGTAGGAGAACATTGTAAGAGAACATCATTAATGTTGTCCCCCACAGGACGACCTTAACAGCATTCCTTATGTTATTCGTGATTGCATTTGTACAACTATAACTATTGAGCTGAACCAACAGTTGTAATAGCTTCTTCAGTACTACATGGACAAAATATTGTGTGTATTGTTATTTACCCAGAAAGCTGTTTTTTTTTTTTATTTACTATGTGTTATACAGGGTACAAGATTAATTATGTTTGAAATACTGTCACCTTCCAAGGAAGACATTGATTTCAGACCATTTTTTCAACAGGAGCACAAATTTCCTGCAGGAAAAATAAAGTCAATTAAATGACCTTTGCCAGTTAAAATATTTTTGACTTTTGGCAAGAACCTCTCATGGGATCTGGACTGGCAAAAAAATTAATACATTTGACTGTGCTTGTGCAGTTTTAGCTGCCCAGCCTTTTTAAATATGGGTTCAGCCCAAACATGCTTTTCTTAGCTTTGAATAAAGCGGGTAAGAGTTACCCCTTAAGTTTTTACTGCTATACAGGCTCCCTTAGATAGATTTCCCCTCACTTACTGTCCTGCTGACAACATTTTACAAGCCAAGAAGTGAGCAGGATAGGAATTCTCCAATAGCAATACAAACAGAAACAGGTTTTTACACTCTCTTTGTGAAATGGTAGGGATACAATATACCCCGTTACCAATTCACATGGGGGGCTGGAATCTGGGCATCCCCTTTGTTAAAGGGGCTTCCAGATTCTGATAAGTCTCCCACCCGCAGACCCCCACAACCACCGGGCAAGGGTTGTGGGGATGAGGCCCTTGTCCAAATCAACATGGGGACATCCTCCCCATGTTGAGGGCATGTGGCCTGGTACGGTTCAGGAGGGGGGGGGCGCTCTCTCGTCCCCCCTCTTTTCCTGCGGCCTGCCAGATTGCGTCCTCGGATAAGGGTCTGGTATGGATTTTTGGGGGGACCCCATGCCTTTTTTTTTTTGGTGCGGGGTTCCCCCTAAAATCCATACCAGACCTGAAGGGCCTGAAATGGAATATGGGGGGGACCCCGTGCTTTTTTTTTTTTTGGTTCGATGTTCCCCTTAATATTCATACCCAAAGGGCCTTGTAATGGACTAGGGGGGGGGGGGGGCTGCTGTTTTTTTCAATGACTTTGATCTGTATTGCCGGGACCTGACAATTCATGAATAGCCGCGAGTAGTTTTAAATTACTTTTTTTCCTTTAGAAATTACATTTTGTGCAGGGACAGTGTTCTAAACACAGGAAACATGCGCTACTTCACAGGCATACTATACACCCCCCCCCCAGGTACGAAATTTAAAGTAATATTTCACTTTTATTGCTTCACTTTAAGCATTATTAAAATCACTGCTCCTGAAAAAACGGGCCGATTTAAAAAAAAAAATTGCATTTATACATGTCCCCTAGAGCAGGATCCAGGTCCCCAAACACTTTTTTATGACAATAACTTTCATATTAACCTTTAAAATTAGCACTTTAGATTTCTCCCATAGATTTTTAAAGGGTGTTCCGCAGCTTTTCGAATTTGCCGCGAACACCCAAAATTGTTCGCTGTTCGCCGAACGGGCAAACAGCCAATGTTCGACTCGAACATAAAGCTCATCCCTACTGGGGAGTAGCGCCTGCTCTCAACTCTACATCTTTCTGGCCTGCAGGCTAGCAGTTCAACCAGTGGTGAAATTGCATATGGAAAAAAGTGAAGTCACAATTTTTTTTTGTCTCTCAGGGTTAATCTATTCTCTTTATTTTCTTTCCTCCTTTCCTATATGCCTAACTCTCTTAAGAAGGGATGGTTGGTTACTCCTGCAACAAAACCAGAAATTTGAACTACTTTGCCTGATTTTGATCATCGATCATTTAACACAGGTAAATTCCACATACAGCCACATACACTATTTTTCCCATACCCGACCCATGAATACTCTACAAATAACATCCTGGAATGTTAAGTGGCTGCATTCCCCATCAAAATGAAGATCCTCAGAAACCTAAAAATATTAAAATTAGACAAAGCACTGCTCCAGGAGATGCACTTAGAGGAAAGTTTCATCTTCAGAATGCAGAAGTTATGGGTAGGAAAGGTCATAGGTTCTGCATCCACAGCATCCAAGGGTCGCAAGGCAGGTCCAATTATACTTCTACACAAAAAATGTACATAAGACTTAGTATCAGTCGACAAAGATGAGCATGGCAGGTTAGCAACAATTCACCTTAAATTCCAGTCAAGAGAAGTAAGGATAACTAATATCTATGCACCTAATTCCCTGGACAAATCCTACTTCACCGACCTAACATCCCAACTGGTGAAAGAGACCAGCCTGCCTCACCTCATAGGAGGTGATTTCAATTCAGTCCTTCACGATAGCGAAGATAGGTCTAAACCCCACTATAGACCAAGACCGACTACACGAGACCAGTTCACCCACTTCTACCACATGTTAAACGCCCTTCAACTGATAGATACATGGAGACTACAACATCCCCATAATAAATAATTCACCTTCTTCGCTCCAGCCCATAACTCTTTTGCCAAACTTGACTTCTTCCTCTGCACCCCCTCCCTTCTCCATAAGGTTAGAGATTCTTTAATCCACAACATTGTCATTTCAGACCACTCCCCTATCTCAGTCAGCCTGGATAATCTCCAGACCCACCCAGACTATAGACAATGGCGCTACCCGACACACTTAAACCAAAATGACAGTTTAAAAAAAATGCTACACGATGCCTGGATGGAATACACCCACAACAATAGCTCACATGAGGATAACCCAAATTTATTTTGGGAGGCAGGGAAAGCATTCCTCTATGGAAGGATTATATCCTTTGCATTGGCCTATAGGAAAACCACCCAAAAACACTATTTAGAGTCCAGCTACAAAATAGGAACTGCCCAAACGTGACTTAACGAGCGGAACACCCCAGAAAATCACAAGTCCTGGCAGGCAGCCAAGGACCTCTTTGACACCTGGGCAAATAATCTAGACATAATCTAAACATATGAAAATGACGCAATGACACATACTCAACTACAATATCACAAATATGGAAATAAGGCAGGTAATTTATTGGTCAGACTTGCCAAAGGTACATACCTTCCCACCCATATCAATGCCCTGCATAATCCCGATGGTACTCTCTCCACATCTCCCAAGGAAATTAATTAAACATTGGAATCATTCTACACCAACCTTTAGCCCAAGAATTGATAGATCCCACTAAAGTCAGCAATTGGTTAGACTCAATGTCCCTCCCCCAGATTAACACAGATCTACTAAAAACTTTAAACACCCCTATCACTAAAGAGTAAATCATGACCTCCATTAACAGCCTGACAAATGGTAAAACCCCAGGCCCCGACTGGTACACACCCACATTTTTTAAAATGCTAAAAGAGACAATTATCCCCTCACTATTAGCAGTCTACAATTCAATATGGGATGGGGGACCATACCTTCCAACAGGTCATCAAGCAAACATAAAACTGATTGGCAATAAAGGAAAGGACCGGAAAACCCACGGTCATACCGCCCAATATCATTGCTAAACATAGACTCCAAAATACTCTCCAAGATAATAGCGTCCCGATTACCAAATATTATGCCGTCAGCCAGTCAGAGTTCACGAAGGGTAGGCCAGCCTCATCCAACCTGAGAAAAGTCCTAGCCACCTTAGAATATGCAAAACAACACCCCCTAGAAGGTGTCGCAATTATTACCTTAGATGCCGAAATGGCTTTGGACAATGTTAGTTTTCAATGGATATCCTTAGTGATGCAAAAGTTAGGAATATCAGGCCCCTTCTACCATTTCATACACAACCTGTATTCGGGACTGTCAGCCACAGTAATAGCTGCAGGAGTACAATCTAACCCCATATGATTAAACAAAGGAACAAGACTGGGATGCCCCCTCTCTCCCCTGCTATTTAATCTGGCCATTGAAACTATTTCACAATACCTTAGCACCACAGCCTCCATTCAAGGAATCCCTTTCTGGCAAGATGAATTGCGAGTCGCCCTTTTTACAGATGACATTTTGATATTCACGACTTCCCCCCAAACAGATATACCCACCATACAAACAATTTGAAACTCTTTCCACAAATAAACTTTGCCAATAGCGAAATTCTTCCTCTAGGTACAAACACAACACAACCATGGATGTCTTTCTCCCCCTTCCACATAAACGAGAAACACATCACTTACAAACTTTACCATTATTACTGAAACATAAAGATATACAGAATTTAAATAGGGCAATTACAACTTTCCTATGAAAAAAGGGTAAATTGAGAATAGCTTTAACCAAACTTGCTCTCTCATAGAGTGAGGAGGGGGGCAGCCTTCCGAACATTGGAGTATACAATCTAGCATGTTTACTGGGAATAGGAATGGACTAGATTTTACATTTGTCAAAATACTCCAACTATGGTTTGAAATCTGACATGGTTCATCCAATAAATTTATCAGCTCTCCTACACAGTTCGCTGCAACATATCCCAAACTATATTAACCCCCCTGGCGGTATCCCCGAGCGTGACTCGGGGTTGATTCTACCAAATCGGTAACCCCGAGTCACGCTCGGGGAAGATATGCAGAGCCTGCAGCGTGCGCTGGCTTACCTTGTCCTGGATCCAGCGATGTCACCACGCTGTGTGAGCGAGCGAGACCTCACTCGATTCACACAGCGTCCTCCTGTGCCGCCGATCTCCGTTCCCTGCGACGTTACGACGCACGGGAGCGGAGATCGGCGCCAAATTCAAAAAAGTAAACAAACACTATACATACAGTATACTGTAATCTTATAGATTACAGTACTGTATGTAAAAAAAACACCCCCCCCCCCTTGTCCCTAGTGGTCTGCCCAGTGTCCTACATGTCATTTTATATAATAAAAACCTTTCTTTCTGCCTGAAAACTGTAGATTGTCCATAGCAACCAAAAGTGTCTTTTTATGTCAAAAATGGTTTTAGATCAGCTAGAAAACAGCGATAATAAATTATAATCACTTGCAGAATTGTGCGATAGCGATTTGCGGGGAAATTCGTCATAAAAAAAATAAAATAATGACAGCAACAATTCTGCAACTGAGCAAATTTCAGTGATTTTGAGTTGATTACATTATTGAATAATTTTTATTTTAATTATATTATTACTTGCTATAATTATTTATAATTATTTATTATATTATAATTTAAAATTTTGTTTTTAAAAAAATGTCATACCCGGGATGCCTATTAGATTCTTGTTTGGTCAGATTTAAGTGAGTTATTCCTAAAAATCACAGGCCTACAGTATAAAACGCCAAATTTCCTTGCAAATAATTGTACCGCTTTCAGCATGTTTTTTCAGACAGAATCATACCGCCAGGGAGGTTAAACAAAACCTGCTTTTCAGAGATACAAAAATAGCCTGGAGGAAGGTGAGGAAAAAATTGGGTCTTTCACCCTATGTCTCCAAGTTTCTCCCAATCCAAGGCAAGATCATGTTCCCCCTTGGTCTTCAGTACGAACCATTCTCCAAATGGAGAGACAAAGAATTAAACAAAGCATAAAATAGTGCCCTTAAACCCTTCCACCTCATTGCGGAAGAATTTAACCTGCCTATCCACCACGTCCTACAAGTTTCAAAATACTCAGACTTCATCAGAAAACCTGCACAAAGAAAAACATCAGATTCCAACACTCTTTCTTGGATAAACTACTTGAAAACATCGATACTCTATCACAGACATATATCATCCTTTAAACAGGAAATTTACAAAACCCATACACAACACCCCGATCAAATTCTGGATAACAGACGTACCGGGTCAAGACAACATAGATAACATACTAACGGGCTAAAGGCTCACCAGAAGCATTATACCAAACGAATCCTGGAGGGAAACTCAATTCAAACCGATGCTACGTGCCCATGGTGTTCACTCCATAAACCATCTCCACTTCACCATTGTCCAAGAATCAATAGTTTGTTTTTGACTGGGTAGATTGTTAGTTCCCTAATAACACTAAAATGAAAACACGGATTCTAATCTCTCCCCATTTATCCAAAACGACTTTCTTTTTTAAGAGAAAACCTCAATGGGGGAGATTTACTAAAATTAGAGCACCTAAAATCTAGCTCAGCTGTCCTTGGTAGCCAATCAGCTTCTAACCTCAGCCTGTTCAATTAAGCTTTGACAATAATAAAAGCCATACATAGGTCAAATTCTGATAAAAATTTTGTGCATTTTTGTGATCTGATAGTGCCACTATTAAATTTTGAAAATCGACCAACCAAGCCTTCAATTTCACCTCATGTTGCTACAGAATTCTTTTTTTGTGGCTGGGAATCTTCTTTTCTTTACGCAAATTTTCTTTTTGTGCTCTCATGCACATTTCTTATTATATTTCTCGCACGATTATCCCATCATTGATTAGAAATTCATTTATTAAAAAAAAAAAAATACAACATGTCCGAACGCTCAAATTTGATGGCCACGTGAAAATCGGCGCTTGCTGCAGGCCACTAATCATGTGAAATTCGAATGAAAATTCTTAGTTGAGATTTTTGAAAGAGAATTCTTTCGGAATTCAATGGCCCATCTTAGACCTGGAAGCTTATTGGTTTCTATGCAGAGCAGCAGATGATTTTGCATTCTCCAGTTTTAGTAACTCTCCCCCAATACCACCTATTCTTTAATTTGCTCTCACTATATTGGTAGTAGTATTTTTTAAAGTAAACCTTTCAATACATTTGCATGATTGATTACATTTCTGATACATCACAATATACAGTTACAATATCATTTAAAAAAAAATTGTATAAAAATAGTCCTTGCTGGGATGATGTCATCAGTCTACTGTAGGCAGGAGGAAGCATTTCCTTAGCCTCCTTTGCCACAGTGATCAGACTTTAAAGCTAAAGTTTGGTCAAATGATTTGTTGGAATAAAGTACCATACATATGTATAAGTGTGTAAAGGTGTGTATCGCATTACCTGCAGACAGCTGCTCCTTCTCAAAATCTTTTATGCCGTGTCCTCTTCACAGCCTCCAGATATTCCCCCAAACTGCTGTCTACTTGTGCTGTGAAGGTTAACAGCAGCAGCTCTTTTTTTTTAAAGGTTAACTTTTTTTGTTATTGTTTATAAAAACATAACAAACAAACAAACACTATACAGGTGTATTATCCTAGCGAACATCGCTTCAGTCAAAGTGCAATACAATACTCAGGCATACAGGTAAACATTGTGAAACAGCATACAGAAAATATCATCACAAAGCACAATCTACCCTAGTCAGGGCCTAGGCACTGGCAGTTCTGGAAGCATAGTATCCCTATTAAGAGCTGTACCCTAGGGGGCAGGTGGTATGGTACTCTCTGAGTTAACCCAGGAGTCCCATATTTTGGAGAACTTTTTGGGGCATCCTCTTGCTTCGTATGTTAACTTATATAGTGGTATCGATTGGTTGACAATGCTCTTAATCTGGAAAGTTGTGCATGATTTACAATAAAAAGTCCCATTCCTTAGGGGGATGTGGTGACTGTAAAATTATTTTACACTTTTCTGTGAATGTGGGATTATTTTTCTTTATGTAAACAAATGGGGCTGGGGATGCTGGAAAACATAATTGATCAAATGGTCAAATGGCCAGCATCTTAGCAATCACACTCCTGAGCTGGGAATCTGTCATTCCTTAGTGTTGGTAGCAATAGAGCTACTCTCGAATGACATCTTGCATGACTGGATGTTCACTGTGGTAGGCAGGAGAATCTTACATTACCACAAACTCGAACCTCATCCCTATCTATAAGGCTGATTTACTAAATATAACATAAATTAGAAAAGACCAGAGAGGTGCATACATATGTTAGCAAACATGATAGATTGTTTGCTTACATGCCTGATTGCAATCTGGGAACCAATCTAACTAATCATACACTGATGTTCAAAGCAGAACTGCAGCCAAAAACAACAAGATAAAAACTAATAGCCCATTAAAATATACAATAACAAAATCAGCTTTTGCTGTAATAGTTAAAGTGCTTTTTTATGCCACTAGAAGTCCTCAGTATGCTGTCTAGCTCATTAAAAACCACCCTGAGCCAAGATGTCCTGGACACACCCAAACCCGTGACTAAATAGCCCTTGAACTGGTTCGTTGTACTCCTTTAGCCGGATTCACAAAGACTTATGCCAACATATCTATTGATACGCCGCGTAAGTCCGCGGATGCGCCGTCGTATCTATGCGCTTGATTCTGCAAAGGAGATACGCCTGAATTTCGGCTCCATCCGACCGACGTAAGTCTCCTACTCCGTCGTATCTTGGGCGCATATTTACGCTGGCCGCAAGGGGCGCTTCCATTGATTTACGCGTCGAATATGTAAATGACCTAGATACGCCGATTCGCGAACGTACTTATGCCCGTCACATTAATCTGCGCCATTTACGTAAGGCGTACGTCCGGCGTAAAGATAAACCACCTCAATAGCAGGTGTAAGTCATGTTAGGGTATGGACGTCGGAACAGCCGTCGTATTTTACGTCAGTTACATAAGTCGTACGTGAATGGGGCTGAGCGTAGGTTACGTTCACGTCGAACGTATTGAGCCGTCGTATCTTAGGGAGTATATGCGTAAATCAGCGTCAATGCGCGTCGGGCACATATACTATGATTCGTGCCGCCCATTCGCTAGCGGGGGAGCCAACCAGCAACAGGAAGGCAGAACGGGGATCTGTCAGTGTAAACAAATGGATCCCCATTCTGTCAGGGGGAGGAGAGAGAGAGATTGTCTGTTCCTAGTGATTAGGAACAGCGATCTCTCTCCTCTTCCAGACAGCTCAGCCCCCATACAGTTAGCAACACCTCCCAGGGAACACACTTAACCCCTTGATCGCCCTCTAGTATTAACCCCTTCCTTGCCAGTGATGTTTATACAGTATATGTTTTTAGCTCTGATTGATGTATAAAAAATCTATTTTGTTTGGGTACAGCGTTGCATGCAATTGTCAGTTAAAACGATGCAGTGCCGTATCACAAAAAATGGCCTGGTCATTAAGGGGGCAAATTCTTGTGGTCCTTAAGTGGTTAACCCATTTGCTGCTATTGCCATAAGGCTTAGAGCAGTGGCAGAAGGAGGTTTTACACACACTCCTTTGACGTACAAATACACACGGTGTATACACTTTACAAGCTGACTGTTGGCTTTCTAGCTAGAACCTGGAAGCTATGTGTAAATCACTACTTCTGGTTTCTGATGACACGTTACCTGGCTGCAAGAAATTAATGGAGTGGAATCTGCTTGCGATACACATGTAACATGTTGCCACACATGCCATAGTGGGAGCAAAAATTCTAGGGGTCAATATTCATGCTTAAACTGACGGCACATAGGGTTTTTTAAAGTGTTTTTTAAAGTGTTGAACCAAAATTCATTTTCATTTTAGGGGGCATGCAAATGTAAAGCTTGACATGCTGGGTAATTATTTACTTGGTGCAACCTTATCTTTTATATTTTACAGAAATTTGTAACTTGATAAACCATTGAGCAAATGTCATGTGACTTCCAAATTGAAAATTCAGATATTTTATATTCTCCAGGGTCTCTGCTTTCAGAAAACATCTTGTGTTTAGGGGCTTAGCTAATCTTCAGTCCTAAAATGTTTTATTTTTATATGTGTGCAAAAAAATACAATTCTGGCAGCAAAAATGCTAAAGTGTATGATGAAGTCCTAGTTTGCATATTAAACATCCTAATAAAGATGATATAATGCATGCAGCAGCAACAATGCAACCAGGATCTACTCATGGACAGTTGGCCATACATTTTGGAGATCACATCCCTGCTATGCCAACTCTCCATCAGAAGTAACAGAGTTACCTATTCTCCTGAATTGATCCTGGTGATTCACTTGCTTCCATCCCAGACATTTGTATGTGACATCACATACGTGTTCTGGGGATGGATGTGAAAGGTAAATTGGCAGGGACTGGCATCGCAGAACAGGTAGCTACTGTATTTTGTGATGGCTGCTTCCCCGCACCATGCTGAAAATGGGGGGTAGACTAAGGGTGTATAATGGAGGCACAGGGGGACAGGGTGGGATGGGAGGAGAACCTATTCTAGTACAGAGGGGGCAAGCTGTACCGGAGCATATTTGCAGCTGTGGCATGTCAGGGTACACATTGATCTATTCAGAGTCATACAAATAAGTAGCAATTTTGTGAACTCAGTGTAACAATTGACTGACCTCTGCACTTTGCATTATTGACTCCTGATCAATGGACTCCTGATCCATGCACTCTGTGTTACATACCATTAATCTCAGCACTATGCTATTACATACTACTGAATTCTGAATACTCCATTACTTACTCATTACCACTTCACTCCGTGTTATGTACTACTGACTAGGGATGAGTTGAAGGTTCAGTCTGAAATTAGGCTGCGCTGTGTTTGGACAAATGCCCAAACTTTTGCTCATTCATCCCCCCTGTTCAGCAGGAATAGAAAACCATATATAGAACTGATATTTCTACTGTGTCTATATATGACACCATTCTGCTATCACTGGTTGCTAAGGGAGAGTTGGGTCATCCCATCCTGTTCCATCCTGAATCTGTTGCCCAATTCCAGAACTCCAAAGAATATTGTTCTCCTGAGGGTCTAACCTTTCTATAATGCCTGGAGTGGGCCTTCACTGCATGTGTGTAATCGCTATCATTAAAGACAAACAGAGGCACCACCAGAGGGAATTTTTTTTTTTTTAATATGCCCTGCTCCACTAAAAAAGTTATAAGGCCTGGTTCACACTGCTGCGTCTTCAAAGTCGTGCGATTTTACCAAGATTTTGAGGCCGAGAATTTGCTGCGATTTTGAACGGCTTTAATGGAAAACTATGTTAGTAAAATTACTTGCGAATTTGAGAAATCGCAACGGATGAAATTCGCAATTGAATTTGCAGCAGTGTGAACCGACACTAATGCCGCGTACACACGATCATTTTTCGGCCTGAAAAAAAACGTAGTTTTTCAAAAACGTAATTTAAAATGTGTGTGGGCTTCACATCATTTTTCAGGTTCTGAAAAACGACAAAAAAAAAATTCGAACATGCTGCATTTTTTAACGTAGTTTTAAACGATGTCGTTTTTCGGGTTGTAAAAAATGATCGTGTGTGGGCTAAAACGATGTAAAAAACCCGCGCATGCTCAGAAGCAAGTTTTGAGACAGGAGCGCTCGTTCTGGTAAAACTACCGTTCATAATGGAGTAAGCACATTCATCACGCTGTAACAGACAAAAAAGCGCAAATCGGAAAAAAAAATAACACGGAATCAGCTAAAGCAGCCCAAAGGCGAATGGAAATTCCCCTTTATAGTGCCGTTGTACGTGTTGTACGTCACCGCGCTTTGCTAGATAATTTTTTTAAAACGATGGTGTGTGTGCAACGTCGTTTTAATGATGAAGTTGGGAAAACTTCGTTTTTTCGACATGCTGAAAAACTACGTGTGTACACGGCATAAGAGTTTTAAAATGTGTCTACAGGTTTACATAGTTATCATAGGCAGATATACCCCACACTCAATTATATTAAAGAAATGTATTACTAGGGACACATATACTAATCTCCAGTAGCAAAGCCTCTAACATACATCGCATGCAGCACCATGTAGTTTTAATTGAAGAGTTTTGCGGCTTCCAGTTGCATGTTGTTTTCTGTTTTATAGAAATTGTAATTTGGGAGTTAATATAACATTTTAGAGCTGTGGATTACTTGCTGTACTTTTAGAAACCCAATCTGTTGGCGGGAGGCCAAAGCAGCCAAACATGCAATTCTAAAGAGTTTCTGCTTGTCTGTTTGATTTATGGCATTTGTTCTCTGCCCAGGTATAAAGTAGTTATAGGCAATTGAATCAGTATCAGCATCTCTACTCTACAAAGTCGAGAACATTAAAACACGATCAGGAGTCTTTTTGCAAAACAGAATAACTACGGGCTTCTTTCAAAAGAGCATACCTAGATGATGAATATTGCAACAGTTACCATACATTGTGTGTTAGGTGTAAAAAAAAGTGTTACGTGAAAAGAACATAGCAAGAATGCCACCTGCATATAGATTGCTAGACTGGTACTTGGCAAATCCTATGTTTTTTAATCAGTCCCATATTTAAATGACATAAAAAAAAATACTGGCATAGATTCTTTAAGAGACAATTAACTATTACTGTCACTTAAAGCAGAGCTCCATGCTCCTTCAGAGAAAAAATAAAGTCAGGAGCTACAAAGACTGCAGCTGCTGACTTTTAATATTAGGACACTTACCTATCCACAAATCCAGCAGGGTCATCACCCCAGCCGATTTTTCAATTAGCTCTCGGGTGCTGCCCCTGCCATCTTGGGTAAGGGAAGCCTTGTGGCTTTACAGCCGGTTTCCTACTGCGCACGTGCGAAGCACACTGCACTTTGTGGATGGCCCGGCAGCAGGGGAAGGAGGCCAAACTTCCAGATGAGTTTAATGATGCATTTGGCACCCCCAAAAGCTGCCAAGTGTGGCAGCATAAGGAAAGGAGGAGGAGTCAAATAACCAGAGCTTCCCCTTTTTGGTGGAGCTCCACTTTAACTCATATAACAGAGGAACTTAATTATGAAGGCTGTGCCCCAAAAAAAGGCTAACAGAGGACACGTCACCAGTATTGTCTGATCAAGGCTGATCCTTATGCCGCATACACACCATCACTTTATGTGATGAAAAAAAACGACATTTTCTGTGAAGTAAAAAACAACGTTTTTGAAACTTCAATTTTCAAAGACGAAGTTGCCTACACACCTTGTTTTTTTCACAATGCTCTAGCAAAGCGAGGTTACGTTCACCACGTTTTTCCATTGAAGCTCGCTTCATAACTAGCTTCTGGGCATGCGCGGGTGTAAAAACGTCATTGTAAACAACGTTTTTTGCTACACACGGTCAATTTCTGTGAAGTAAAAGACGACGTTTTGAAAAACGACACATAAAATTGAAGTATGCTTACATTTTTTTTGTCGTTTTTCACAAGACATAAAACAATGTTTTCCCCCACACACGGTCATTTAAAGTGACGTTTTTAAAAACGTCGTTTTTTTCATCACATAAAGTCATGGTGTGTACGCGGCATTACACATTATCGACTTTACATGCTTTAATCTGCACTGTGTCTCTGGGTCCTCTTGGTAAAGGAGCATGGCTTTGCTTCCTCCTGTCACAGCTCTGATGATTTGTGAGAAAATATTCAAAAAGCAGAAATAGAGTTTAAAAAATCACAGATGCACAGAATGGAGAAATAAACAGAGGGATCTGTGCAAAGCACAGCAGTAACTAGGAATAAGCAAATCTTCCTGGGTTCAATTTGCCTATTGAAGCTGTCTGTGCGCTCTGTCCTCTTTTGGCCTCCAGTCTTGCTGCCCTGCCCTGGGCAGTTTTACACTACTGCGTCATTTCTATAGCAAAACACAAAAAATGCATAGGCATTTGTCAGGCCAATCATTTTTGAAATTTAGCAAACCTGAATTTAGTGGAAAACTCTTTTGAAGTGTATGGGGGGTTGGGAATGAATCATGTTAATAAATCCTGATCTCGTTTAGAGCTAATAGACGAACTATTTTCCAAAAAGTGGAACATGTACTAATGCCAAAGAAATTTAATAGAGGGTCTTTTCATGTGGTAGAGTATTGGCCAGCAGCATAACAATATTAATGAGGGAGAACGGGAAGATATATATTAGGCCCCGTACTCACGACCAAACATGTCTGCTGAAACTGGTCCGCGGACCAGTTTCAGCGGACATGTTCGTTCGTGTGTAGGCAGTAACGGACAGGATTCCAGCAAACAATCGTCGGCCAGACCGTTTTCCAACGAACAACTGTTTCCTGGTCTTGCTTTAAAACAGTCTGCTGGAATCGTGTCCGTCAGACATGTTCGGTCGTCTGTACACAAAAGCATCGTACAAAAACCCCGCGCATGCTCAGTCCAAATGAGGAGACGGGAGCGCTCGTTCAGGTAAAACTCGCGTTTGTTTGGGATATGGCACATTCGTCATTAGAAACCTTTTATTCTAGCAAGAGAACAATGTCTTAAAAAGGCGCACTAAACCACATTTTCTTGCCTCGTTTTATTAATTCTTCTCTTGCTAGAATAACCCCGTTCTCTTGCTGATGCAATTTCAATAGAGTTGTCCCATACTGAAATGTCACATTTCTTGCTTGTGATGTAATCCTTTAATAATGTTTTCTATGCCAGACGTGTGTTTTGGTTGGTGGTCCTCCATAATTTATAGTAGTCATTTTTGTAAAGGAATGTGCATCTTTTTTTTTTTTTTTTTTTTTCTAGTTATGTCACCATTTAGTTTATTTTTTTTAACATGTTTTTTTCTTTTTATTTTCTTATTTTTTTTTTTTTGTGTTTCATTTGATAATATTAAACCATGTTGGCACACCAAATGTCCCCCCCCCCCCCAAGGAGTGTGTCCTTTGTAAATGACCCATTGTATATTTATTAAAGGTTTGCTGCCTAATAATCCCCACAGTATAACAAACAATAGACATGTTTTCAAATGAAAGCAAAAAGCCTTTTATTCAGGCAAATGTCATCACAAAAAATAAACAGAACGGCAGCACTAGAATAGATAGCAAACTATATGCAAACTTGCATTTCCAACATGGTGAAGGATAAACTTCCAAGCCTCAGGAGCCAAACCCAAAAATATGAAGCAGCAGCACAGAAACAAAGGAACCCAAACTGTGGTAGTCCAAACAAGATGTCCTTTATGTGGAAGGAAATGGAAGGCAGAGAATCAACGTTTCCTCCTCTTTCCAGCCTTCCCTCCAGGCAGCCTTCCAACAGATCTAACACGGGGTCTTGCAGGTGGGGTCGATGTGGCAGCAGGAGGATGGTGTTCCGCAAGCCGGGCCGGGTCACATAGCCCAGTGTCTGGGGTCAGCAGGCCCTTCTGCATCCACCAAAGGACCTGGTTCATCAGGGCCTTTGCCAGTCTTCTCTGGTCCTCCTCCCCTTCATTCAAATCGTGGGCCAATGAGGCACTGAAGGCCTCTGTGGGGTTGAGGGGGGCCCTCATGATGGCGCTTGCCTCCTGTATCATGCGGAGGCTTGCCTCCTCCACAGGCCTCAACTGCCTCCTTCGGCCTGATGGCCTCACCTGGGGGGGAGAAGACTGGCTGGTGGTGGTTCTCCTGGCCGGGGGGACCTGCTGCAGGCCACTGGGCCCAGC
This sequence comes from Rana temporaria, assembly GCF_905171775.1. Classification (NCBI taxonomy): domain Eukaryota; kingdom Metazoa; phylum Chordata; class Amphibia; order Anura; family Ranidae; genus Rana; species Rana temporaria. Next base: position 537,610,580 of record NC_053489.1, read on the forward strand.
CTCCTCCTGGCTGCCACTGACCCCGGCCTCCTCCTGGCTGCCACTGACCCCGGCCTCCTCCTGGCTGACAGACACCTGAGGATCTGCCACCTCCTGGCTGATCTCTTCTTCCTGTGTGGAAAAAAAAGGACATTTTTTACAATTTCGCTAAATAAAACCACACTCATTTTCATGTTTTTCGTTTAGTATTTTCTGTTCATTATTACTTGAATACACTCTACTTCTGACCCCTGCAGTTGTCATCTCTGACACCTATTTGTCTGTACACCTTTTTTTTAGCTTTTTCCCAGCTTGGCTTTTCTTTTACAATATCAAATCATTAATCCACCAAGAATTATTTACGCCAGAAATATAGAGGAAACTACTATACCTCCTCATCGAAGGGTGGCAGATCTGCATCTCTGTCAGCCAGGCCCTCTTCCTCCGACTCTGCAGGGCTGTGGTCATCTGGGGAAGGTCCGCTGGAAGGTAGCATGGAGGAAAGGTTGGAAGAAAGACTCGACATCGTTTTCCTGCCTTCCATTTCGTCCCGCAAAAAAGCCATCTGTTTATAATACCACAGTTTGGGTTCCTTTGCTTGTGTTGCTGCTGCTCCCGATTTTTTGCTTTTATTAGCTTTGTATGCTCTCCTGTATGTGCTTCTGAGGTTGGCAAGTTTATCCTTCACCATGTTGGCAGTGCATCCTGGCACCCATGTTTGCATATAGTTTGCTAGCTCTTCTAGTGCTGCCGCTCGTACATCTTTATTGCAATATAATGCGTGTTTTGAATTCCACAGGATGGGCGTGTCCTGATATTTTAAGGCCTCTATAGCTTCCTTGGTTTGTAGTTGGTCCATTTCACTTTTAGAAAAATTATATTTCTTTTTGAGTCTAGATTCGCAAAACATAAACCAAAGAAAAATAAATATTCAAAAGGATCAGCGTTGACCTTGATATAATATGTGTCTTCAAATGTATTACCTATATCTAATTACAAACACGGTCTCTCTTGTTTAAACAATGATTGGCAGCTCGGCCGCATTGGTTGTACCAAACATTGATTTGCTAGATGCAGAGCCATTGTTAACATTGCAGTAAATATTTTTAATATAGAAAAATAAACAATGCTTACAAATGACAGTATTCATCTAGGCACTCTTTCATGTGTAAATCTCATGCCCCTGACAATGGATGACATAAAAGACACTTCCTAATGACCTCTGTACAACCAACACTTGAACAATACTTTGCCTGATCTGAATACACCATTCAAAAACTTGTCAATGAGGTACAGCATTGTTCACATCTCTATTTTGTGAGGTGTCCAAAAGCATTTGGATACCAAAATAACATTGTGGTACCCCATAGACAGAATAGCTTAAAAAGGGTGCAACCAACAGCCCAAACCCCCATCCCATGTGTCTACATTTTCCAGGCCTCTGCTGATCACATTTTTAATTTCCTTACCTTCCTGTCTCTCGCTCCTCGTTTCTCACGCTCGCCTAATTACCGCGTAAGATGCGTAATCACGGCGTGCACCTTTTAAACACTCCGCGTATTTATTAAACCCCACCCTCGTCACCTTTGCTAGGCCCCTAATCAATGAGTTTAGGAAATATGGCGTTAACTGTGTATGTTCTGGATGCGCTCGAAGATTCTCCGCGTAACCGACGTAAACACGTTGTTTGCATTCTCTACACTCCGCGTATGTATTAAACGCCGCCCTCTTCTCCGCCCATGGCGTAAGAATTCATCTTTTCCACGCCCATAATCTCTGTGGGAAAGGAAAGATGGCGATGTCACACGAGCGGGCACGATGCTCTCATGCCACAAGTGAAGGGACAGAGGCAGGGACGTCCCGATCAAGGCCAAGAAGATACAAAGCCACTAATATGCGGTTCCAGGAAATGGTGGAGTTAGTTTACATCATGCGAAAGAAGGACTATGATGGTGAATTAGGGCCATACAAGACCCCTAACCGCCGAAAGGCACATATTATGGACAAGGTGGCGAGGAGAATGCAGAGGATGTTTGGGATCACCAGGTCCAAGGAACAGCTGAGGAAACGCTGGTCAGACTTAAAATTGAGGGAGCCACATCAGATGAAGAAAATACTTAAAATTCTGCGTAAAAGTAAGTAAATATATATTGGGGTGGGGGGGGGGGGGTGGGTGATTGTCTGCAATAATGTGTTGCCATGTATATTTCACCATCTGCCTCCTTGGCCTGCTTGTAATTTTAAAGACATGTTGTCATTTATTTTTTATGACATAAATACCTACATATTTACAAATAGTGTTCTTAGTAAACCACGTAACATCACATAGTTTCTCAGAAAGGCTCGGTTATTCCAGGAACAACACACCTGGACATGGCTCACTGGCCAAAAACTTTGTTTGTAAACATTGTGTAAAAGCTAGTTCAAAAAAATAAAATTAGGAGAATGGGAAAGGCAAACAGGATTCATTCTAAAAACAGTGGTAATAAAGCAGATGTTTTCACATCTGCAATGCAGAGCACCTGTGTCTCCCCAAACCAAAAATGGGTTTTGGTAGGGTCTCCCAGAAATACTGTTTAGGGGGGACATCCATGTGTGTCACTTTGCTAAAAAGGGGCAGGATCAGAGCTTGCCATAGAAGTAATTGCAAAATGTAGGTTTGGTGAAAGATAAAAGTAACTAAATGAAAGCATCTTCTAAGCAATGTGTGCGATTTATGCTCTCCAATATCTGTGTGCTGATGAGTCTACATTTTTTTTTGTTTATTTCAGGGGAAAGAAGTCGCCAGCATTTGGAGGAGGCAGAGAGGGCCAGACAAGGCCAAAATCTGCCATCTCAACATGTGGAGGAGGAGGAGGATGTGGAAGGAGAAGAGGATGTGGAAGGAGAAGAGGATGTGGAAGGAGAAGAGGATGTGGAAGGAGAAGAGGATGTGGAAGGAGAGGAGGAAGGAAGAAAGGAGGAAGGAAGAGAGGAGGAAGAAGTAATTTTGGACTTAGAATTTATAGCAGATGAAGGGCAAGTGGCGGAAGAACAATTTGGCGAATTGAAAGAAGGTGGATTGATGGATGAAGGAGGAGTCCAAGATGATGGGGAAGTGGTGGAAGAAGGAGGAGTGATAGAAGATGATGGGGAGGTGGTGGAAGAAGGAGGAGTGATAGAAGATGTCGAAGAGGTGGAAAGGAGAAGCCCATCAGGTCAGTGTCACCCTAGCTTGATTAAAAAAAACATATGTAGATAGGCCTCATCGAAAAATACTTTTGTAAATGACCAGTTTTTTTTTTTTTTTAGGGGAGGAGGATGGTGTGCCAATATTTTCACGTGCAAGTGCTGCTATAATTATTCAGCAGGTAATGGAGTGCAGCACTGAAATGCACAATATGCGTGAAAGGATGGTTGTCATGGAAGAGAATTTAACAAATGTCCTTTTGGAATGCTGCACGGAAATGGACAATATGCGGCAAAGAATGATGGTCATCGAATCTAATTTTAAAAATATTATTGACATGATGGGCCGTGTCAAAGACTGAAACACCCCCCGCCCATCCCCCGCCCCCACAAACATTTTTACTGTTTTAATAATGAATACGCCAAAATTTGAAGATACACACACAGTGTGCCAACATGTGCTATCTGCCATCACAGAATATCTAGTGTCTGTGCTTTGTGGGTCCAACCCCCTCCTCCATCCTCAAGTAGTTGAGAGGAAGGGTTTGCTCCCACAGAACACAGACATTGATCACCCATGATGTCAGATAGCACATGTGGCCATTTGTCTGTTGAACCAATGACATTTGGCGAGTTTGCACTGAATGTGTGTATCTTCAAATTTTGGCGTGTTCCAGTGTGAAAGCACACCATGACTGACTGCTGTTGTGAGTTTTTATATTTTTATAATTGTATTTTGTAACTTTTTGACCATGTTGAACATTTTTGGATACTATAAAGTTTAGACCATAAAGAATAAACACCGAAAAAAAATTAAAAAGATATATATATAGAATTATAAATCTCTCTAATCACTGAATTTAGTGAAGTCGAGATTTGACTCCTAAATCTCAACAACAAATTTTCTTATTGAAAAACACACCAAAAAAAATCAAACTTGTTAAAAAAATATTGGTTTTTGTGCATAAAAAATATGCAGAAAATAAAAAATACTAAGGCGGTAAACACCCCACCAAAAATATTCTATATATATATATATATATGTAAACAATAAATCTAACTATATTTGATAAACAAAAATGTGAACTTGTTAAAAATGTATAATCTGCATAATATTTTTGGTTAAATTACCTAAAAAAAAAAAAAAAAAAAAAAAAAAATGTTGTAGACTCCTAAGTACAAAAGCAGGGAGTAATGAAAAAAATATAAAATAATTTTTGGGGTCATGAACAAGCAAAAATTAAAAAACTTGACCTCAAAATTTACAAATGGAGTTGCTTCTTATTTCTAGACTCAATACCCTGTTTGTAGATGAGTGAATACTGTGCAAAATGTGGTTATTTACTAAAAGTGGAGAAATCAATTATGCAGTAAAATTGAAGAAGTTAGTTAGAGAACCAGGAAGACAGATAAAAAGAGAAAAAGCATTAATGACAAACAACTGTATAAAGTCCAATGGTCTAATTATTTATTATTTGAGAGAATATTCCTTTCTTTGGGGGCCGAATTAGAAAGAAATATGATCTGGCATAGCAATGGCCCCCCGACCCATGAAGTACTCAACATATTTGTCGCGTACCTCACGAGCTGATTGGGGGGCCAAGCCAGCGCGACCAGTGTCCAGCCCGGGAAGGGGATCTGAGGGTAGTCTTGCCTCAGAACCGATGTCGGGTAGGTACGTCTGGGAGTGCCTGCGTAAAAAGTTGTGCAAAATGCAGCAGGCAAATACAACGGTGTCCAATTTATATTCCGCCAGATGTATCGATGTCCTGAACAGGCGGAACCGGTTGGTGAGTATCCCAAAGGCATTCTCGACTACCCTCCGAGCCCTGGCCAACCGAAAATTAAACACACTCCTCTCTGAGGTGAGGGTCCTCTGGGGAAAAGGCCGCATGAGGTGAGGACCAAGCCCGAAAGCCTCGTCCGCTAGGAACACAAACGGAAGTCCTTCCACATTATCTTCATCTGGTGGCAATGCCAGACCACCAGCTTGGAGACGATCATAGAAATCAGTCCGTGCGAACACTCCCCCATCAGACATCCGGCCATTCTTCCCCACGTCCACATATAGAAACTCATACTGTGCCGACACCACCGCCATCAACACAATACTATGATAACCCTTGTAATTATAATAGTAGGACCCCGAGTGGGGTGGGGGCACAATGCGGACGTGTTTCCCATCTATTGCTCCACCGCAGTTTGGAAAATCCCACCGCTGGGCAAATTGGGAAGCCACAGACTGCCATTCCTGTGGTGTGGAGGGTAGCTGTGGGGACAAACAAAAAAAGAGATTTAGTACTTTGGAATAAAAACATCCTACAAGCATCCTTGTGACACTTCAAAGTATTAAAATTGCATTAGAAAAATGTGCATGGAGAATTTGGGAAATGAAATATATAGGGCCACTTCATTAAGAGACTCCACAGCCCTCTGATGGGGACAATAAAAGTTTGAAGGGGGGGGGGGACACAAAAACCAAAAAGTCATGTTTTAAAAAATGGCAAGGTGGGTTTGTCCCTAGGATAGCATGCTGGACAGGTTAATATTGGGTAAGGGACAAATATGCAGGTAGGTCAAGAATAAAACATGTAAAGCTTATATCAACATGCATAGGGAGAAAAGGGAACGTTAGTTAAACACACAGCATATCTGGGAAATTAAAAATAAAGTTAGTTAGCAACATTATTACAGCCAGGAAACTTACCTTAATATACTCCTCATGCATAACTTTGATGATGGCAGCACACGTGTCCGGTATGATGACCCCAAGCGCCTGCGGAGAGATGCCTGTTGAGAACTTGAGGTCCTGCAGGCTCCTCCCAGTCGCCAGGTACCGCAACGTGGCAATAAGCCTCTGCTCGGCCGTGATGGCTTGGCGCATCACAGTGTCCTGCCTCGTGATATAGGGGGACAGAAGTTCCAGCAGACTGTTGAATACGGGGTCCGTCATGCGGAGAAAATTCCTAAAGTCATTAGGATTATTCTCCTGGAGTTCCCTAAGCAGAGGCATATGTGAGAACTGGTCACGCTGGCGCAACCAATTCTTGGTCCAGAAACGCCTCCGCCCCCTGTTTCTGGCCAAAGTACTGGAAAAATGAACATATCCAGCAGCCATCCCATAAACAGCACCAACTCGCGAAAATTGACGCTGCTGCTCCATCATGGCTTCAAACCGGCCGGCTGGTCAGTCAAGAACACACTCAAACAGAAAGCACTCGCAAATCCAGCACTACCTGCGACAAACGCGTGACAAACAGATACGAGCGCACAGGATGCAACTGCTAAAGCAGAAACAACCTGCTAGCCTATAGCCGAATGACAACTACGTTACCGCAAGCACACGCACTGAACCCGTGAATACACGCTGTCAAAGCCTGGAGACCGAGAAGCGCGAATCAGCTCTAACCAAACCTTCACTAACACGAGCAAACCCGTAACTAGCAAAAGAGGAACAGAGGGCGGCGCCATTAAGTTTGGTCTTCCCCTTTATAGTGACGTCGTACGTAGTTTACGTGCACGCGTTCCGGTACGACGGTAATTTGGTCCGCTGGTGTGTACAAGCCAGCGGAACCAAACAAAAATCAGCCTTGTACGCCGGAAACTGTCCGGCAGACAGTTTCCAGCGCACAGATCCGGTCGTGAGTACAAGGCCTTAGAGACACAGAGCACAATTGACCAGCAGTAGGACACTTAAGATGATAGAGAATTAAAGGGGGTGTAAAGGTTTTGTCAGCGTGCTCGCCCCCTTCCTTGGGACTACATCCCTGTGTGGAGACGCTGTGACTAACCCCCAGCCAGAATGGCTAGGATGACGGGGGCAGGCTTACTGAGGAGAAACAGGAAGTGAGACATTCAGACAAAGAAAAAAACATTTAGAAGGGAAATCGAAGGAAAAACTAACAATGCACTAGCTTAAAGGAACATATTTAGAAAATAAAAAACAAACCTTTACAACAAAAATTAAGAGATGACAAGTGATACAGTAGTGTAAAACTGCCCAAGGCAGGACAGCAAGACTGGGGGCCAAATGTACTAGAAACAAAGAGCACAGACAGCTACAAGAATTAGGATACTAAAAATGATACAGAAGCAAGTCAATTTTAATAATTTACTACTGTTTTAAATTTAATATTGTATTTACTACTGGGATGGGAGGGTACAGTGAGGTATACTTTGAGATGGTTTCGGTGCACACTGTTCATTTGAGGCTAGAAAGTAATGAATTAGTCTTGGCTTGACTGTGATCCTTTTAAAAAAAGTACCTGGATCACATCTGCAAACTCAAGATGAACCACAGGGTTGCACTATTGGACTGCAATTATCAAGGATAATACAGATTCTTCACATGCTGTTTTTATAATGTCTAGCTTGCTCTTTTTTGCAAATGAAACAAAATATAGACTTGTTATTTCACGTTTTTCTTTTTTGGCATTGTACTTTCAAATATACACTTTGATGAGAGAATTAAAATATTGATAAAAGGATATTTAGTGTAATGACTAATTAGGGATTAGATTTACGTTTTAGGTCCTAATATAATAGTATACTGATGTATATAGTGATTTTTTTTACTGTAAACCTGAGCTGGTCTTATAATTGCGCTAAACCAGTAGGTTAATTAGAGAACCAAAATCTTTATAGAAACATTGATAGCAGAAAAAAGACTGAGCAGTCCATCGAGTCTGCCATTTTTTTTCTATATATATATATATATATATATATATATATATATATATATATATATATATATATATATATAAAGAGAGAGAGAGAGAGAGAGAGAGAGAGAGAGATCTATGTTTGTCCCAAGCATGTTTAAAGCCATTTACTGTTGACTGTCTCACTACCGCCTCTAGAGTCACTGTATCTTATCAATATCTTTTTGTAAGTGAGGTCAGATTCAGGTACCGCTGCTCACTTCTTACGGAGGCGCAGCGTCCCGTTTTTGCCCTGCGCCCCAACAAATTATCTGCGCTACGCTTCATTCACGAAGCAGTAGCCACGTAATTTGCGTGGGCGCTCCTCAAAAATGCCAGGCGTAAGGGCGCGTAATTTAAATGATCCCGTAGGGGGCGTGGATCATTTAAATTAGGCGCGTTCCCGCGCCGAGCGTAGTGCGCATGCTCCGTCGGGAAACTTTCCCGACGTGCATTGCGGTAAATGACGTCGCAAGGATGTCATTTGCTTCAAAGTGAACGTGAATGGCGTCCAGCGCCATTCACGATTCACTTACGCAAACAACGTAATTTTTCAAAAACGCGACGTGGGAACGACGGGTATACGTAGCATTGGCTGCCCCTGCTATTAGCAGGGGCAGCCTTACGCAAAAACCGACGTACGCAAACATCGTAAACTGCGTGCGTAGGGTTGTGAATCGGCGTTAGTATGCAATTTGCATACTATACGCTGACCACAATGGGAACGCCACCTAGCGGCCTGCGTAAGAATGCAGCCTAAGATATGACGGCATAAGGAGCCTTATGCCAGTCATATCTTAGGCTGCAGTCGGCGTATCGAGGTTCCTGAATCAGGAACATTCGATACGCCGGGGCAAGTAAGCAATTGTGCTGCGTAAATCGAGATTTTCCTAGCTTGTGACGGAAAATATTAGTTATATGAAGACAGGAGGCGAGTATCTTATGCATTAATCCTTCTTTATTAATGCCCATAGCAGAAAATTAATATTCAATTTAACTGTAAGTGAAAACAGAAAAAACTGTATAGAACTACAATTCCCAGCAGTCCTAGGGCCGCCGTAGCCCCTCCTATCCTGTCGCTCTATATAAGGACTGCCCTATCCTGGATCTTCCTCTTCTTTATGCGAATCCCAACAGCACAGGAACCAGGATCATCATTTGAACAGTTTATTAATCACCAGAGTCTTCGGCCAGCCGGCCCGACATTTCAGCCTCTGGAGGCAACTGGAGTAACAGCAACACGTCCCAACGGGGACCAGCCAACCAAAACGCTCTCGGCCAACAGGCCATCCGCATACAGGAAAAAACTCCTCCCGATCAACAGGTTGTCAGCACACCGGAACCGTGGTTGCGATCAATAGCCTGAAAGAAAATGCAGAATCGTGACAGGGTTGGGTAGGGAGGGAAGATACTCGCCTCCTGTCTTCATATAACTAATATTTTCCGTCACAAGCTAGGAAAATCTCGATTTATATATCAGACAGGAGGCTCATATCTTATGCAGGTTCAGAGCTTAACACAGTACCAAATAATATGAATAATAAGAGAATATATAAACAGACCTATGTATATTTGTAACCTAACGATCATAAGACTGACATGGAGACATGGTCCTCCAGTCTAAAATAGAATTGGCGAAAGGTGGTCTCAGAAGACCAGTCGGCCGCCATTAGGAGGTCTGCAAGAGAACCTCCTGCCGTAACCACCTTGGTAGCCATAGCTCCTCTAGGAGAATGTGCTCCAAACAGGGCTATGTCTATGCCCGCCATTTCCATGGTTGATCTAACCCAACGCGCCAGAGTGGTGGAGGTGACCGGGTGATGAGGTCTGACATAGGACACTAGAAGCTGGAAGAAATCAGGAGAGCGCAGGTCAGAAGTATGTGCTTCATAGGCCTGTAGGCATCTAACCACACAGAGTCGCGGATGCGTAGGAAAATAAGGGTAAAATACCGACTGGAGGTCTGTCTTGGTCTTACGGACCACTGAGAATTTAACTCCCTGAGGCGAAAACTGTCACCTGGAAATGTCCAAAGCCCTAACGTCAGAGACTCGTTTGATCGAGATCAGACACAAAAGGACCGTGAGTTTATAAGACAGAAGTCTGAGAGGCAGCGCCTCATTGTCCTCCCATCTAGAGAACATATCGAGAACCTTGGCGACATTCCAGGTGGATTGATATTTAGGGCGGGGAGGCCGTTTGAATTTAATGCCCCGCAGCATTCTACATATTAGGGGGTGTTTGCCGACTGGCAAAGAATCCACCGGGCAATGGTAAGCTGATATGGCTGATCTGTACACATTTATGGAGCTGTACGATTTACCAGAATCGAAAGAGTCCGCCAGGTAATTCAGTACGAGAGTTACAGGGGCTTGTACGGGATCAACCTGCCGTTGATCACACCAACACACCCATTGTCTCCAGGCTGATCGATATGCCGATCGAGTCCCGGGGGCCCAGGCCAGGGCGAGAAGATCCCTAGCTGACCTAGAAAGGTGGTCGTTTGCGTCTGGCACCCCAAAACCAACCACGCTAGGAGGGTCAGCGTGCCTTCCGCCACCAGAGGGTGAGAGCCCTTGGTCGGATGGGAGAGGATGTGCGGAAAAGTCGGCAGAAGTCTGGGACAGTCTATGGCCATTTCCAGGAGTAGGGGGAACCACGGTTGTGACGGCCACCATGGGGTGACTAGCACAACCGTCGCCCTCTGGTTCGCTATCTGTAGTAATACTCTGGGGATCATCGAGAATGGGGGAAACACGTAATGCGTCTCCCCTGTCCAGGAGTGCCGGAAGGCGTCCACTGCTGAGGCCTCTGGGTCCGGTCTCCAGCTGAAGAATCGGGGCAGCTGGTGGTTGAGGCGAGAGGCGAAAAGATCTATGCCTAAGGGACCCCAAAGTTGATTCAGTTGGGTGAAGACTGAACTGTCCAGACACCAATCGCTGGAGTCGATAAGATAACGGGAATTCCAATCTGCTATAGTATTGGTAATTCCCGGAATGTATTCTGCCATAGGGATGATATTGCGGACTAGGCAGAAGTGCCAAAATTCTTTGGCAATATCCGCTAGGATTTTGGATCTGGTACCCCCTAAGCGGTTGATGTATTGCACTGCTGCAATATTGTCCATGCGTAATAATACGCAGCAATCGGACCTCTCTGTCAGAAAACTCTGGATAGCGAATAAGGCCGCTAGAAGTTCCAATGCAATGATGTGTAGGAGGGACTCCCTGTTGGACCAGATCCCTCCTGTCGCGATCTCGCCTAAGCGAGCGCCCCAGCCCCGACGACTCGCCTCTGACTCTATGATGACGTCCGGACACGAGTTGAAGATCGTTTTGTCGTTCCACTCGACGGCATGTCGAAGCCACCAATGCAATTAGACTCTGGCTTCCGCAGAGAGAGGTATCTCGTCTGCGTATCTGAGACCCTGTCGCAGATGAAGGATCTTGAGCCGTTGGAGGGCCCTGTAGTGAAGAGGGGCCGGAAATATGGCTTGAATGGAGGCCGCAAGCAAGCCTACCAGGCGGGCCAATACGCGTAGTGATAGATAGCTCTTGCGTAGCACTGCTCTGATCTCTTTGCGGATCAGGGCTAATTTTGCCATGGGCAAATGGAGGACAGCTTGGTTGGTGTCTACCAAGAAGCCCAGGAATTCCATCTCTTGAGCAGGAGCAAGAATTGACTTTTCTTGGTTGATCAAGAAACCTAAATTTTGGAGTAAATTGGTCGTCCAAACCATGTGGCGGTATGCTTGTGATTTGGAGCATGCTATGATGAGGATGTCATCTAGGTAGATAATTAGACGTACACCTCTGCTCCTCAGTGATGCCAGTACCGGTTTCAAGATTTTGGTGAAACACCACGGGGCAGACGACAGACCGAACGGAAGGCATGTAAATTGCCAAGTGCGTCCCCACCATCTGAAGCGGAGTAGGTGTTGGGAGTCCGGGTGCATGGGGACGGTGAGATAGGCGTCCTTTAAGTCTACCTTCACCAACCAATCCCCCGGTTGAAGGAGATCTCGGAGGCAGTGGATACCCTCTATCTTGAAATGTCGATATGCGACATGTTGGTTCAAGTCCCGAAGGTTTATTACGGGACGGTAGCCTCCCCCTTTCTTTTTGACTAGGAAGAGGTTGCTGATAAACCCCGGGGAGGATGGATCGACCTCGACCACCGCCTGTTTGAAAATCAGGTCTCGGATTTCGTTGTCTATCAGAACAACGTTTAGTTTCGCAAATCGAATAGGGGGTGAAATCACTCCAAAATTTGGTGAGGACAGAAGTTCTATGTGGAACCCTGAGATGGTGTTCAGTATCCATGTATCTGCCGTAATCGCAGACCAAGCGTGGGTAAAAAACATTAGTCGTCCCCCCACAGGTGTGTGAGAAATTGGAGTGCAGGTAGTACTCACCGGTATATGGACGGGAGCGGGGATATCCTCTGTTACCACGTCCTCTCCACGGTCTACCACGGGGCGGGAAAAACGGTGCTGGTTGCGCCATTGTGGTGTATGGAGGGGGAGCCTGGGTGTATTGAGATTGGGCAGCTGCCCTGTGAAAAGGTCTGAAATTGGCATTGCGGCCGGCAGAACGGCCCCTACTTCTGCCGGCCCGGGTGAAAACCTTAATCATTCGAGATTTCTTGAGCGAAGTTTGAGCCTTATCGAGGCTGTTAAAGAGCCCCACAAATTTGTTAATATCCTTAACCAAGGATTCCCCGAACAACATCCCCTCTGCTGATGGACCTGGTTCAGTTTCTGCCAGGTGTGCCAATTGCGGGTCAAGCCGCATCAATATGGAGCGTCTGCGTTTGACAGAGCAGGCGGTGTTAGCGCTGCCTACTAGACATATGGCTCTTTGGGCCCATCCACGTAGCTGGGTTATGTCGACCGTTTGGTCAGATGTCGCAGCTTGTTCTGACAGATTCAAAATCTTTGTCAGCGGGCCAAGGAGGTCAAGGATCCGGTCCTGTATGGCTTTAAAGGAGCGGTCTATCCCCTTTTTGGGGAATTTGCCTGTTTTTGCAGGTATTTAGATAGAATGGGGTCTATCTCGGGTGTTAGGACCACTTTCCTAGGGATATGTGGTCGAGGGCATTTCGCCCGTAGTTTGTTACGATTGGACCTCTCAAGGGACCTCTGTGCCCAGAATTCGACATATTGCGACACATGGGGCAAGGGGGACCAATCCCCCGAACGGGGATGGGAGATGGCGTCTGGATGGAACAGCGGTTCGCCCAGAGCATCTACAATGATTGCGCCCTGAGTTCCAGGGGTGGCGTCTTGTAAGAGCGCCAATGTCCCCGCATCCTCCTCATCTTCATAATCGGACTCTGAGACCTCAGTCCCGCCCGACTCACCGGCCAAATCCTCGTCTGAGTAGACCACATATGAGTCGGGTTTAGTCCGCCTAGCGGATTTATGCCTCTTTGTTGACTCCCTGAGGCCCAGGGGTTGAAAGGAGTCTGAGGGATGCGTGGGGTGGCAGTCCGTGTGGGGAGCTGCCTCATGCATATTATTTGCTTCCCCTGCCAGGGAGTCATGGGCCGCCACAATGTGTTTCCTCTTTTGAGAGCAGTGGCGGCTGGTGCTCAAAATGTTTGGGGGGGCGCAAACGAAAAAAAAAAAATTGCAGCCTCACTGTGCCCATCACATGCAGCCACTGTGCCATCAAACGCAGCCACTGTGCCATGCCACCAAATGCAGCCACTGTGCCATCAATTGTCACCACTGTGCCATGCCATCAAACGCAGCCACTGTGCCATCAATTGTCACCACTGTGCCATGCCATCAAACACAGCAACTGTGCCATCAATTGTCACCACTGTGCCATGCCATCAAACACAGCAACTGTGCCATCAATTGTCACCACTGTGCCATGCCATCAAACAGCAACTGTGCCATCAATTGTCACCACTGTGCCATGCCATCAAACGCAGCCACTGTGCCATCAATTGTCACCACTGTGCCATGCCATCAAACGCAGCCACTGTGCCATCAATTGTCACCACTGTGCCATACCATCAAACACAGCAACTGTGCCATCAATTGTCACCACTGTGCCATGCCATCAAACGCAGCCACTGTGCCCCTCAACTGTTGCCACTGTGCCAATTGTCACCACTGTGCCCTTTAATTGTCACCACTGTGCCCCATGATGCCACTGTGCCCATTGTCACCACTGTGCCCCATGATGCCACTGTGCCCATTGTCACCACTGTGCCCCATGATGCCACTGTGCCCATTGTCACTCACCGCTGTGCCCCATGATGCCACTGTGCCAATTGTCACCTCTGTGCCCTTTGTCACCACGGTGCCCCATGATGCCACTGTGCCAATTGTCACCTCTGTGCCCTTTGTCATCACTGTGCCCCATGATGTCACTGTGCCCCTTTCCCTGTAAAAAGCACTTACCTGAGGATTCCATGTGCTCCCTCGATGTCTTCTGCCGCTGTGGTGAAGCTTCAGCCAATCAGGTTCCTGATAACCAGAATCCGGGAACCTGATTGGCTGAAACGGCCGTTTGTCTTATACAATGAGCGCAGATTGCCTGCGCTCAGAGTATAGACAGCTGAGAGCCGGAGAAAAGCCTATCAGAGCCGCTGGCTTTGATAGGCAGTTCCCCTCAGCCAACCAGCTGCCGCTATTCGGGTAACCGGCGTCCCGCATCCGGTTATCTGAATAGACCAGGCAGCGCTGGCAACCAACAATAACATACATTTGTGCATTTATACACGAATGTGTGTTATTTGCGAGAGGGGGTGGCGCTGCAGCGCCCTCTATAGACGGCCGCCAGAACTGCGGCTAAAATGTCAAAATGACATTTCAGCCGAATAAAAGTTCTTAAAGGGCCCGTTTTTTTTTTTTTTTTTTGTGACTGTGGGAGGGGGGGCGGCGCCCGTGCGTCCCTATGGACGGGCCGCCACTGTTTGAGAGGACTTGCCTTTTTTTATATGTGGTTCACCGCTGTGTGGAAGCGATACAGGGGCGAGGGACAGAACCTGCTGCGATCCAGAGGGAATGGTAGCTGCAGCCAGGGCAGCTTGCACTGATTTGGTGATTAAGTCTTGTATCTAAGACGTGCTCAAAAACTGCGCTGTGTCCAGCGCCAATTCATCGCCCTGAGCGGGAACTGAACCCTCATCAGCCATTCTGTACAGTATATATGGATTAGGGATATACAGAAGCGCCAGGCACTGTAGCGCTGGAATTGGGAACAAAGTAAGCTGTACTAGGTAATGCTCTATTAAGTATCAAGGGGTTATATATTAGAGAGGAATAAATTCCTCCTAAAAAAAAATCGCTAGCTAGCTGGCTAACTAATCAGTGATCTACCTCACTAGCTGACTACCTCAGGCTCCTACCTCCGACACCGTTGGCGCTGACTAGCTTGCGGTGGGAGGAGAGCCTGATGAAATTTCAACTCCAGAGGCGCAGTCTCGCGAGACTACGGCCTCCGGAGTTCCTATTGGAGAAGAAGGTGTGAGGGACAGAGCGGTCGAATGAGATCCGCCCCTCTCCGTCCCGCTCTGCTCAGTGATTGGAGGACGCCGGAACGTCACTCGTGTGTGAGAAAAAACTCCGCTCGCGACGGAGAGAGAGGAGGGGGGCGGACGCGAAACGCCCCCCGCCTGTGCGCGCGAAGGAGAGTGTGGGGAGGAAAGGTGAGGGAGAAAGTTGCCTAAAGATGGCGCCCATTGAGGGAGTGAGGGGAAAAGGCGCAGACGTAACAGCGGAGGCGTAGAAGCTCTCCGGTGCCGACAAGGAAAGAGACAGTTGAAAAATTAAAGATATATTTCAATACAATTGGTATGAAATTGAAACAGAAGTAAAGTTGAAACACAATACCATACAAACACAATCCCTGACATCGGGGCGCCCGGCATCAGGGACACAGGTACAAACACGCAAAAGCGGGGAAAAACATCAGGGGAAAACCCCCAATGTCCCACAGCATAAACACAATCATCAAAGAATAAGGTATGTAATATAAAACGTATCTTGTCATGCTCTGCCATGAGCAGAAAGAAAGAGGAAGATCCAGGATAGGGCAGTCCTTATATAGAGCGACAGGATAGGAGGGGCTACGGCGGCCCTGGGACTGCTGGGAATTGTAGTTCTATACAGTTTTTTCTGTTTTCACTTACAGTTAAATTTAATATTAATTTTCTGCTATGGGCATTAATAAAGAAGGATTAATGCATAAGATATGAGCCTCCTGTCTGATATATAACTATGGTTACGCAGACGGAATTGCTCTCTGAATCTACCCCAGTATCACTATATTGAGGAATCAGAACCTCCTTACTCCTGCTGGTGATCCCTCTAGTGATACATTCTAGAATTCTATTCTCTTTTCCCACTCCCTGGTCACACTTTTACTCATTTTGCAATCATTTAAAATCAGTACTCTAAAATCTTTTTCCTCTGTAGTGCTGGCTAACACTGTACCCACAATTTTGTACTCTCTCTATGGATTCTTTTGCCTGGGTGCATTTTTTTACATTTAGAAATTTTGAACTGCAGTCTCCACTGCTTTGACCAATCTTCCAGCAATGCCAAATCATGTTCCATGTTACAGACACCTCCAGGGATATCAACCCTTTCACACATCTTTGTGTCATCAGCAAAAAGACATTCTTTGCCCGACAAACCTTTAGTTATATAACTTACATATTGATAAATAGAACAGGACCCAGTACAGAGCCTTGGGGAACACCACTAGTGACTGAATTAACAGAGGGGCTATTTGGAGCTGCAGCTCCAGGCCCCTTTCTCAAGATCGGTTTGGACCGATGAAACTGGACTTCAGGCCGTTTTCATCGGTTTGGACCAACCGTGTGTACGCGGCCTGAGAGGATGACCTCACAGGACTTATAATAATTATTTGTATATTACTTATGGTAATTAATCTTTTGCCACCCAGGCCAATTCTGACACTCCTCTCCTACATGTAAAAATCATATATATATATTTTTTTGCTAGAAAGTTACTCAGAACCCTTAAACATTGTATATATTGTTTTAGCAGACACCCTATGGAATAAAATGGTGGTTTTTGCAACTTTTTATGAACTTTTAGTGATTTTTTTATTTGGAAAGAAACTGTTTAATTCTCTCCACACTTCTCTCCTGTACATACTGCTCACTGTCATACCCTCCACACTCCCCTCCTATACATAGTGCCCACTGTCATACCCTCCACACCCCCCTCCTATACATAGTGCCCACTGTCATACGCTTCACACTCATCTCCTGTACATACTGCCCACTGACATATCCTCCCCACTATTCTTCTGTACATACTGCTCACTGTCTTACCCTCCACACTCATCTCATGTACATACTGCTCAGTATTATCCCATCCACACTCCTCTCCTGTACATACTGCCCACGTTCATAAACTTCTCTATTGTACATAATGTTGACTGTCATACCCTCCACACTCCTCTCCTGTACATACTGCCCATTGTCATATGATCCACACTCTTTTCCTGTACATACTGCTTGCTGTCTTACCCTCCACACACATCTCATGTACATACTGCTCAGTATCATACCGTCCACACTTCTCTCCTGTACATACTGCCCATTGTCATAAACTCCTCTATTGTACAGTAGTAGTAGTGCCGGCTGTCATACCCTCCACACTCCTCTCCTGTGCATACTGCCCACTATCATACTGTCCACACTCCTCTCCTGGACATACCGCCCACTGTCATACCCTACCCTGCTATCTGGGATCCTGACCAACATGTTTACTTCTGTAACAGAATGGCCCGTGACACCCAGAGGCCTTTGAAGGATGGGGGGTACTCCTGTGCCAGCGTCACTAATGACTCTTGGGTCTAGGGTCATCGTGTGCCCCTTTTGGGCATAGGGTGACTGAGAAATATAAATTATAAATTACATGAGATGGGACATTACTGATTATTCATGTTTTGCAGGATATCTTGGAATATTACAAGTTGTTAAAGTCTGACTCCAAATGGAGTGTTTTCATTCAATGGGGGTGATAAATGCTTTTGAGGTGTTAATTGTGTCTGCTCCTAGACATTCCATTGTGTGATGCTAATACTGTTTGTGTCCATTGTACTAATTAAGTCTGAAAGGTCAGATGTCTCCTTTCAGGGGTAGGGAATTAGCATGTCAAATATGTTTAGTAAAGGAATGTGTTTGTGTAACAGGTGAGGGGAACTTGTCGGAGACAGGACGTCTGGGGGATAATTAACTCACCTGAATGTCATTATCTAAAAGAATGTGATTGAAGCCCCATTGTGTGAGTGTGGGTGGAGTGTGTCTTTGTTCCTTTGATTACTGTAACATATTTGTACTGTACATAAGAAAGATAAGGAACCATTAAAAGTGTTCATTCATACATTTTGAAACCAGTAACAGAGCTTGTCGGTCTCGTTATTCTGGGGAATGGAATGGATCGGGTCGTGTCTGATGTCTGTCGGACAGTCGGATAAGCTGTCGTGGGGCGATAGAATGGGAATATCATAAACGGTGGTGACCGTTACAGTGGTGGCACAGCAGTGAGATGGTTCCATCGCCAGAATAACAGCTACAAGGACACAGGACAATGGAGACACAGTATGAACGGCTGGAGCTCTCTTCCCTCATGGACTTACTGGAGAGCCGGGGCAGACCGGCCAGCAACCGTAAGAAAAGGGACATTATTGCAGAACTTGTCAAAATGGATAGAGCTGAAAGGCCCAGCGTAATAAGACAGGACACCCGAGGAAGAAAGTTGTGATCGGGCTGTTAAATGAGGACTGGCACAGTATGGTCCTAATCCTCCACCGGAGATCATAGACCTGGTTATAGCGGCTGTGGATGCCACTTGGCTACATCAAAGAGGTGCTGCAGCAGCAGAAGTCACAGCAGCACCAACTGAAGAGAGAGGAGAGGTACAGATACCAGTCTTTATGGAAGATGAATTCAACAGGAGGTTACAAGAGATGCAGATACAGCACAGAGGACCAGTATCAGAGGAGGCCCTGCTGTGATGGTCGGATGTGATTCGTTGCCAACTCTGTAAGGAAGCGCTAGCTCTTGAGCAGCAACACCAGGGAAAGGTCCTCCCCTCCATCCATGTAAGGTACTGGCCGCAGTATGACGCACGAATGCCGTTGTTGGGGGAACAACCGAAGCAGGAGTGGACAGCTGAGTTAGGCAGGCTGATCCGGGCAGAGATGCGGTTGGATGAGAGCTACAGAGCCCTCCGGTGGTATGTAGCCCAAGAGTCCCCATGGTCAGCGGGTGACAGCCCCACGGAAGGCTTTGACTATGATGGCCTGGGAATATTGTATTGGGGGATGTCCAGTGATCCTGACTTCGGGGATGATCGGGAGTGGTGCTTGGAGGACATAATGGAGCACAAAGAACAAAAATTTAATGTCTCGGAAGGGCACTGGTTACAGGAAGATTTGGAGTTTCTGGCCATTCAGGAATGGGAGCTGGAGATCGCCTACAGACAGCTGCTAGACTCTGCTCAGCAGCAGGGTGGGGCTCCTGTTGCCTGGGACTATGAGAAAATTTTAGATGACAACTCTGAAATCCTGGCTGATGAATCGGCAGTGGAAAATCTGAAGATTGCCATTCCCAAAGCTGAAGCGCATGATGTGGAGTTCCAGCGGGCCGGGGCAGTTGGCTCATCTCCCCAGCCACAGATTACAGAACGTATGGACTTAATGGACCGTTCAGAAGATGTTACGGTTTATGCATCCCCAGTGGGGTTGAGCGAACCAGAACTGTAAAGTTCGGGTTCGGTACGGACTTTGTTTTTTTTTTTGCTCCCGAACCCGAACTCGAATAATTGGAAAAAGTTCGGTTTCGGAGTTCAGCTATTTTATGGCGCGCTGCACGGCAGCCAATCGCCATTTGTTTTACTAGTGTGACTAGGAAGCCATCACAGCCATGCCTACTAATGGCATGGCTGTGATTGGCCAGTGCAGCATGTGACCAAGCATGTGACCAGCCTCTATATCAGATAGAGGCACACAGCACAGTCGTCACTCTGCATTAGCTAGTGTAGGGAGAGGCTGCTGCTGATTGAGGGACAGTGTCAGAGAGGTGTATCCTGCTTCAGAAATCTACACAAGCACTGTTTATTTCTGTGCGATCTGCATCTTATCGTTTAGGGCTCGTCACTCTGCTTTAGCTAGGGTAGGGAGAGGCTGCTGCTGATTGAGGGACAGTGTCAGAGAGGTGTATCCTGCTTCAGAAATCTACACAAGCACTGTTTATTTCTGTGCGATCTGCATATTATCGTTTAGGGCTCGTTACTCTGCTTTAGCTAGGGTAGGGAGAGGCTGCTGTTGATTGAGGGACAGTGTCAGAGAGGTGTATCATGCATCAGACATCTACACAAGCACTGTTTATTTCTGTGAGATCTGCATCTTATAGTTTAGGGAGAGGTTCCAGCTATTTGCTATAGGGACAGCAATATATAGGTGACTCTCTGTATATTTCACCAGCACTGCACCTGTCACCTGTGATATACTGTGTGTGTCCAGTACATAGTTTAGGGAGAGGTTCTAGCTATTTCCTATAGGGACAGCAATATATAGGTGACTATCTGTATATTTCACCAGCACTGCACCTGTCACCTGTGATATACTGTGTGTGTCCAGTACATAGTTTAGGGAGAGGTTCCAGCTATTTCCTATAGGGACAGCAATATATAGGTGACTCTCTGTATATTTCACCAGCACTGCACCTGTCACCTGTGATATACTGTCTGTGCAGTACATTGTTTAGGGCTAGGTTCCTGCTTCTTGCTATAGGGAGAGAAATATATAGGTAAATCTCTGCATATTTCACCAGCAGTCTACCTGTCCCCTGTGATATACTGTCTGTGCAGTACATTGTTTAGGGCTAGGTTCCTGCTTCTTGCTATAGGGAGAGAAATATATAGGTGAATCTCTGCCTATTTCACCAGCACTCCACGTGTCCCCTGTGATAAACTGTCTGTGCAGTACATTGTTTAGGGCTAGGTTCCTGCTTCTTGCTATAGGGAGAGAAATATATAGGTGAATTTCTGCATATTTCACCAGCACTCTACCTGTACCCTGTGATATACTGTATGTGCAGTACATTGTTTAGGGCTAGGTTCCTGCTTCTTGCTATAGGGAGAGAAATATATAGGTGAATCTCTGCCTATTTCACCAGCACTCCACCTGTCCCCTGTGATATACTGTCTGTGCAGTACATTGTTTAGGGCTAGGTTCCTGCTTCTTGCTATAGGGAGAGAAATATATAGGTGAATCTCTGCATATTTCACCAGCACTCTACCTGTCCCCTGTGATATACTGTCTGTGCAGTACATTGTTTAGGGCTAGGTTCCTGCTTCTTGCTATAGGGAAATAATTATATAGGTGAATCTCTGCATATTACACCACATTACACTATTGTTGTATTTAAAAAAAACACCCATTTAGGGCAAGATCCTACATTTAAGAAATATGAGGAAAACGTCAAATAAGGGACGTGGCCGCGGTCGTGGTGCTGCTGATGGAGCTCCTGTTACAGGGAGAGGACGTGGTCGATCTGTGCCAGCTACACGCACAAGTGAAACACCTTTTTCAGGTGCGAGTAGGCGACAGAGCCTGCAGCGGTATTTGGTCGGGCCTAATCCAGCTCTACGAATGTTAAGGCCAGGAGCAGAACAGGCGGTAGTAGATTGGGTTGCTGACAGTGCCTCCAGTTCCTTCACATTGTTTTCCAACCAGTCTTGTGCTGAAAGTTCAGAGTTGGCGCCTGCAGCCGATGTCCACCATCAGTCTTTCACCTCTCCCCCTTGCAAATCAGCCAAGCAGTCTGAGCCCCAAATCATGCAGCAGTCTCTTCTTCTTTTTGATGAGTCGGTTAGCATGTGTTCCCAGGGCCATCCACCTAGCCCAGCCCCAGAAGTGGAAGAGATTGAGTGCACCGATGCCTAACCACTTATATTTCAAGATGAGTACATAGGGGGACCATCACAGCACGTCTTGGATGATGATGAAACATCTGGTGCTTTTGCAATGGTGCAGACCGACAAGGAGGGCAGTGGTGAAGACTGGAAGATGATGTGGAGGACGATGAGGTCCTCAACCCGACATGGAATCAACCTCATGCAGGTGACCCATGTAGTTCGGAGGAAGAGGCGGTGGTCGCACAGAGCCACCAGCACAGCAGAAGAGGGAGAAGGGTGCCAAAGCAGAGCGTCCATCCCCTAGACAGTACGCCTGCTACTGCCCAACACAGCAAGGGACCGAGCACACCAAAGCCAGGTCCAAGGAGTTCCCTAGCGTGGCAGTTCTTCACACAATGTGCTGATGACAAGACACGAGTGCTTTGCACGTTGTGCAATCAGAGCCTGAAGCGAGGCATAAACGTTCTCAACCTGAGCACAACCTGCATGACCAGGCATCTAAGTGCAAAGCACGAGCTGCAGTGGAGTAGACACCTCAAAAACCAAGAAAGGTCTCTGGCTCCTCCTGCTTCCTCTTCTGCATCAGTCTCGGGCCTCTCGGCTTCTTCATCCACCTCTGTAGTGACAGTGCCACCTGCCACCCCTCAATTAGAGGACCGGCAAGCGACACTACCACCTGGGTCACCAAACATCTCCACAATGTCCCATGGAAGCATTCAGCTCTCTATCTCCCAAAAACTGGAGCAGAAGAGGAAGTACCCCCCTACCCACCTGCGATCCCTGGCCCTGAATGCCAGCATTTCAAAATTACTGGCCTTTGAAATGCTGTCATTCCGTCTGGTGGAGACGCAGAGTTTTAAAAGCCTGATGGCATTGGCTGTCCCACAGTACGTCGTGCCCAGCCACCACTACTTTTCCAGGCGAGCCATCCCTTCCCTGTACAACCAAGTGGGGGACAAAATCAGGTGTGCACTGCGCAACGCCATCTGTGCCAAGGTCCACCTAACTACAGGTACGTGGACCAGTAAGCACGGTCAGGGACATTATATCTCCCTAACAGCGCACTGGGTAAATGCAGTGGCGGCTGGGCCTGAGGCGGATAGCAGTTTGGCGCATGTCCTTCCACCACCGAGGATTGCAGGGCGCTTCAGTTTGCCTCCTGTTCCTAACTCCTCCTACTCCGCTTCCTCATCCTCTACCGCCTCCTCATCCAGTCAGCATAAAAAATTCACCACCAACTTCAGCACAGCCATGGGTAAACGCCAGCAGACAGTTTTAAAACTTTCCTGTTTGTGGGAAAAACCACACACCGCGCAGGAGTTGTGGAGGGACATGGAACAACAGACCGATGAGTGGTTGGCGTCAGTGAGCCTCAAGCCAGGCCTGGTGGTGTGCGATAACGGGCAAAATCTCGTAGCAGTCCTGGGCCTAGCCGGTTTGACGCACATCCCTTGCCTGGCGCATGTGCTGAATTTGGTGGTGCAGAGTTTCCTGAAAAACTTACCCCAATATGCGACAGCTGCTGCAGAAAGTGCGGGCCATCTGTGCGCACTTTCGGCGTTCTCACCCTGCTGCTGCTCGCCTGTCAGCGATGCAGCGTAACTTCGGCCTTCCCGCTCACCGCCTCATATGTGATGTGCCCACAAGGTGGAACTCCACCTTGCACATGCTGGCCAGACTGTGCGAGCAGCAGCAGGCGATAGTGGAGTCTCAGCTGCAGCATGCACGCATGAGTCGCTCTGCGGAACAGAACCACTTCACCACCAATAACTGGGCCTCCATGCGAGACCTGTGTGCCTTGTTGCGCTGTTTCGAGTACTCCACCAACATGGCCAGTGCCGATGACGCCGATCTCAGCGTGACTATCCCAGTTCTATGCCTCCTTGAAAAAATGCTACGGGCGATGATGGAAGAGGATGTGGCACAGGAGGAGGAGGATGAGGAGGAATCGGGATCATTTCCTAGGCTTACAGGGCAGTCATTCACAAGTGGCTCCGAGGGTGGGTTCGTGCACCAACAAAGGCCAGGTACACAATTGTCCAGCAAGGGCACAGTTCTGGAGGATGACGCGGTGGAGGACGAGGAGGAGGAAGACATGGAGGAGGAGGAGGAACCATGTTCACAGCAGGATGGCATCCAGACCAGCTCATGGCCATCACTGGTGCATGGCTGGGGGGATACAGAGGACACAGATGATACACCTCCCACAGAGGACAGCTTTTCGTTGGCTCTGGGCAGCCTGGCACACATGAGCGATTACATGCTGCAGTGTCTCCGCAACGACCGGCGTGTTTCGCACATTTTAACAGGTGCTGATTACTGGGTGGCCACGCTGCTGGATCCCCGTTACAAGGACAATATACCGTCCTTAATTTCCTCACTGGAGCGTGAACGCAAGATGCGCGAGTACAAGCGCACGCTGGTAGACGCGCTGCTGGTGCAATTCCCACCTGGCAGCGGGGGCACAGTGGAAGCAGAAGGCGAAGGCAGAGGAGGAGGAAGAGGTCGCCAACGCAGCAGGGGCACCGCCAGCACCTCAGAAGGCAGGGTTAGCATGGCCGAAATGTGGAAAAGCTTTGTTAGCACGCCACAACAAACAGCACCACTAGCTGATATAGAGCGTTTTAGCAGGAGGCAGCATTTCAGCAACATGGTGGAGCAGTATGTGTGCACACGCCTACACGTACTGAATGATG
The DNA here is from genome assembly GCF_905171775.1 of Rana temporaria. Lineage (NCBI taxonomy): Eukaryota > Metazoa > Chordata > Amphibia > Anura > Ranidae > Rana > Rana temporaria. The sequence continues at coordinate 537,635,041 of NC_053489.1, forward strand.
GCTATGCCCCCTTTAACTTCTGGGTCTCCAAATTGGGCACATGGCCTGAGCTTGCCCTTTACGCCTTGGAGGTGCTGGCCTGCCCTGCGGCCAGTGTATTGTCTGAACGTGTATTTAGCACGGCAGGGGGCGTTATCACAGACAAGCGCAGCTGCCTGTCCAGGGCCAATGTGGACAAGCTCACGTTCATTAAAATGAACCAGGCATGGATCCCAGAGGACTTGTCTGTACCTTGTGCAGAATAGACACCGGGCCGGCCTTACCCAGCCATTGTTTTTTTTCTGATATTTCTAGGGTTGCCATCTCATCCTTTAAAAGCAAAAACATATTAATTACACAGGTTCTCTGGCTGATTAAGGTGCTGCTAATTAAACACACTTGGTGCCTTATCGACATTAAAATAGCCCCAGAACCTGTGTAATTACTCTGTCTTCAGGTTTAACGTGATGAAGTAGCAACCCTAGATCTTTCTCACTCTTTTGGGGTTTACCCTAATTTAAAAAATAAATCAATTAAAAACCAAAACCTGCTGTGTTGGCTAACTCCTCCTCCTCCACCGCCGCTTCCACCTACACCGCCACATCCACCTCAACCTCCTACTACATATGGACCTCGTCCTCCTAGGTCAAAATTATTTTATTTTTTATTTTTATTTTTGTTATGTTATTTTAAGTTATTTCCCTATCCACATTTATTTTCAGAGTACTTGCCATGCTCTTCCCGACATTTTGCTGCCATTTGCAGCCCTCCAGCCCTTTCCCTTAGTTTTTTAGAGACATTTTAGTAGTCAAAAGTCCGGGTCCCCATTGACTTCAATGGGGTTCGGGTTCGGGTCAAAGTTCGGGTCGGGTTCGGTCCCGAACCCGAACTTTTTTTTCAAAGTCCGGGTCTGAACCTGAACATCCAGGTGTCCGCTCAACTCTAATCCCCAGCAGAAGAGCTGGCAACAGAGCAGAGTGCCACAGGCCTCTGCTCTCAACTAACGGAAGAGGGAGTTCCTGGGGTAGTGGATGGGACTTCACTGACACAACCCCAGAAAATGGTGCGGCACTGAGACAGGAGGATGTCAGCTTTGCTTTGCAAGCACCGGGGGATTTTCACCTATCACCAGTGGATGGGACTTTAGTCTCCACTGGTATACCCCAGGGAGGGAGGGCAGTTGGCCCAGAGCCCCAACAGCATGATGGACTGGGACATTACTGATTATTCATGTTTTGCAGGATATCTTGGAATATTACAAGTTGTTAAAGTCTGACTCCAAATGGAGTGTTTTCATTCAATGGGGGGACACATGCTTTTGAGGTGTTAATTGCGTCTGCTCCTAGACCAGGGGTGGCAAACACAAGGCCCGCGGGCCGAATCCGGCCCGCCGGACCTTGTAATGTGGCCCACACAGCTGGCACCTCATTTTGCCAGGATTTCCAGGATTTCAGCGAGCGATTGTGGCTGCAGACAGAGTGGAAAGATCACCGGCGGTGGAGGTGGAGCCTGAGATGCAGCTTTGGAAGCAGGACGGAGGCAGAGACGGAGCGGCACAGAGTAAGGTGAATATGTGACGTGCCGCTCCGTCTCCACCTCCGTCCTGCCTCCAACGCTGCGTCTCAGGCTCCGCCTCCACCACCGGTGATCTTTCATTATGGTTCGGGCTGCCGCTCTGGTGCCCGCCTCCTACTCCGCCCTGTCTCCGCCTCCACTCTGTCTGCAGCCACAATGACGCTCTAGTGCCCGCCTCCTCCTCCACCCTGTCTCCGCCTCCACCACCGCCCCGTCTCCACCTCCACCCCGCCTCCCCAGTCTTTCCAGCCTTTTTTTGCATGCCACTGAATGTATGAAGTGGCAGAGATTACTGGCAGTTCTTGGGGAAGTTTTTTTCCCCCATCCAGCGGGCTGCGTCCTGTGGCTCTTCTTAAAAAACTGTGTGCTGCTATTTTAGAGTTTTGGTCAGAAACAAAAAGAAGCAAAGTACTGATAATAAAGCAGGTGGGAGAATGGATGGACAGCCGCACTCCAAAAAGTCTTGTTGAAAAAAGACGTGCTCTTTATTGTAAAAAGGAAAAAATGCACAGCACACAACAGCATACAGTGGGATAGACATCTGACGCGTTTCGCATTAACAACTATTGCTTAGTCATAGTTTTGACTTCTTGAATTCTTGAAATCGTGTGATTCCTGAGTGGACATTGATTACCTGCCTGTGCTCACCTGGAGCGGCGGTCTCCTTACCCAAAGTACTGATAATACAGGAGATCCACCCACAGAGGGATGGTACCACTACTATAGCCCAATAAAAAAAAAGGTACCATAGCCCAATACAAAGGGAGGGAGACGCCTACACAGGGAGGTACCAGAGCTGGTCCAGGTAGGAAGGTAGGAAAGAGTACAGATGTGAGAAATTTTTAGGCGCAATCCTGACCCATGCACTGTGTACTTAGCGCAATCCTGACCCCTGCACTGTATATGTAGCGCAATTCTGACCCATGCACTGTGTACTTAGCGCAATCCTGACCACTGCACTGTATACGTAGCGCAATCCTGACCCATGCACTGTGTACTTAGCGCAATCCTGACCGCTGCACTGTATACATAGCGCAATCCTGACCCATGCACTGTGTACTTAGTGCAGTCCTGACCCATGCACTGTGTACTTAGTGCAGTCCTGACTCATGCACTGTGTACTTAGCGCAATCCTGACCCATGCACTGTATACGTAGCGCAATCCTGACTCATGCACTGTGTACTTAGTGCAGTCCTGACCCATGCACTGTGTACTTAGCGCAATCCTGACTGGAAAATCATTAATTTAGTAGCGGTAGTGATACTGTCACTAAATGAGGTACTTCTTGCTGCAGCCTCGGGTTCAAATGGGCGAACAAGCCAAATCTGGCAATCTCTTTGTGAGTTACTGACCCAGAACATGTATGTGTACAAATATTCTGGTGTCGTAGATTTAGTATTCTGAGGATACAAGATTTGTAATGAATTTATTTATTTTCCTTTGATTAAACTCATTCTACAGTACATGTGTCTTGTTTTAAGCTTAGTAACCACATTACAATACAGATCAGAAAATTTGTTGAATAGTGTCATTGATTGTTACTACAAAGGTGCACTTATTCTTGACATCAACTATTTTATGAGATTCCCTTGGATGGGGTTCAGCATTTGAATGGGTTATAAGAAAGACACTTCTGATCAAAGTGCTGCATTGCACTTCTATCCAGAAGGAATAAAATCTTGCTAATGATATTATAACTTTGTAGGGAAACATTTTCAAAGAGAATATATATAAATTTTAATTCTTTTGATGTAGATAATTAATTTTAATGTTTATGTTTTTATTTTTGCTCCCATAAGAAAGCTAGAGGCACTGAATGCTTTTACAAAATATTTAAATTCGTTTTTATTTGTAGATTTAGAATTTTATGAGCATAGCTTTTTAACTGAGGTTTAGTAGTTAAGACTTTTTGTGAAAAACAAAGTTTTCATTTGTAAATGTCAAAGTTTAGGTGCATCATAAACCATGATTTTTAATACAGTAGGCATTATTTAAACAATATCTAAAACCAACAGCAAAACGATAATCTAGGACAGATGTGAAGTGGTGGCCACATCAGTTTTGATTTTCAAAGATAAGAACATTTTCAGCAAATACAGAAAAAAAAACGGTTGATCTTGACAGAAATACAGTCTCATTTCGTGAGACATGTGAGCTGAACAGAAATTACAAATATCTTTTTCTGCTTTTTTAAGCGATTTTCTGTAAACTACCTATTTCCCACTCCCAATGTAATGGAGACATTACAGGTCTATTTATAATCCAAATAAGGAGGAGTTGCCAACGAACTGCATGGCAGGTCGACATATGTCTGGTCAAGCATGTGGTGCCCAATCGGGTGATGTTTTGGCCACGCGAGATACGCTTGAGACATATGTTGCAAATAGCAACGGTGCGATCTGATGCATGTCTCAAAAAAGGCCCACACCAAAGAACTTTTGCAATAACGCTGAGACACAGCAGTGCCCTGCACAGGCATAGCTCTGCGTTGTAATGCAGTCGTTGTGGACCCCTTAAGCTGGCCCCTGGAGGGTATCCTGCCTCGTTGGAGATGTGCCTGTGCCTCCTCCTCCTCCTCTCTCCTATCAAGCACCCACATAGAGTCAGTGACCTCATCACTGTCCAAAACCTGGCAGTATGCTGCAGCTGGGGGAACATGACTGCCAGATTGCTGTCCTTCTTGGGCACCCCCTCTCTCTGGGCTCACGTTACTGCCTTCCTCTATCTGTGTACCATCATCGGAGCCTTCAAAACGCTGCACATCCTCATGCAGCATGTACCCAACACTGTGTTCAAACAGTTCGGGGGACTCCTCAAGAGGACATGGTGGGACTAGGGAAGGAGTTAGTGATGCCATTGAGCAGAGGGAAGAGGACGCCTGGGCAGCTACTTTGCCAGACAAAGTAACCTCAGCCTGGGTGAGAGAAGATGAGGAGGATGAGGAGGATGAGGACGGCTTGGTCATCCACTCTACCAACTCTTCTGCATGTTGAGGCTCAAAATGGCCAGCTCCCGAAAACAAGGGCGAGCGTGTCCAACGGCCACGTGCTGAAGAGGATGCACCGTGTCCACGACCAGCACTGTTGCCTTTAGACGCAGAGCCTGCTTGCCCTCGTGACTCTCTGCTTCTCCTTGTTGTCCTTCCAGACATTATAATGGCCTGCAGAGGACAAAGGTAGTAGACACACCTCGTAGCTTTAGGTGCAAACTGCAGAGGACACGGGCAGTACACACCAAGTAGCTTTATGTGCAAACTACAGAGCACACTTGCACTACACACCAAGTAACTTTATGTGCAAAGTACAGAGCACACGTGCAGTACACACCAAGTAGGTTTATGTTCAAACTACAGAGCACACTTGCAGTACACACCAAGTAGGTTTAGGTGCAAACTAATAAGCACACTTGCAGTATACACTAAGTAGGTTTTGGTGCAAACTACTGAGCACACTTGCAGTACACACCAAGTAGGTTTAGGTGCAAACTAATAAGCACACGTGCAGTATATGCTATGTAGGTTTAGGTGCAAACTACTGAGCACACTTGCAGTACACACCAAGTAGGTTTAGGTGCAAACTTATAAGCACACTTGCAGTATACACCAAGTAGGTTTAGGTGCAAACTAATAAGCACACTTGCAGTATACACCAAGTTGGTTTAGGTGCAAACTACTGTGCACACTTGCAGTATAGACTAAGTAGGTTTAGGTGCAAACTAATAAGCACACTTGCAGTATACACCACGTAGGTTTAGGTGCAAACTAATAAGCACACTTGCAGTATACACCAAGTAGGTTTAGGTGCAAACTAATAAGCACACTTGCAGTATACACCAAGTAGGTTTAGGTGCAAACTAATAAGCACACTTGCAGTATACACCAAGTAGGTTTAGGTGAAAACTACTGAGAACACTTGCAGTATAGACCAAGTAGGTTTAGGTGTAAACTAATAAGCACACTTGCAGTATACACCAAGTAGGTTTAGGTGCAAACTAATAAGCACACTTGCAGTAAACACAAAGTAGGTTTAGGTGCAAACTAATAAGCACACTTGCAGTATACACAAAGTAGGTTTAGGTGCAAACTTCTGAGCACACTTGCAGTATACACCAAGTAGGTTTAGGTGCACTGAGCACACGGGCAATACACCACGTGAGAACACTGCAGCTAGCACAATCAACTGCCTGACAAATTAGGAAGAGCTGATCAAACTAAACTATACAGTGTATAAATTTATGTACAACACTTGGGATGTATATATATCCTCTACACACTGTAAATTTAACTGACTAGCCTGCCTGCTCTATCTAGCTAGAAAAAAAGACAATCTCTCTCTCTCTCTGACTGATCTCTAACCAGCGCCAGAACACACTACACAAGGCCGCCCTGCAGGCGGCCTCTAATAGTGTGGGGCGTGTACTAAAGCCCTGAGCCATAATTGGCCAAAGCCACCCTGACTTTGGCCAATTACGGCTCTCAGTACTGACGGCGCTGTGATTGGCCAAGCATGCAGGTCATAGAGCATGCTTGGCCAACCATCAGCACGCAATGCCGAAGTGAATTATGGGCCATGGCGCGCCACTCGAATTTGGCGCAAACAACCCATTTTGTTCGTATTTCGACGAACGATCGAACATACGACTCGAACTCGAAGCTCATCCCTAGTTATGATAGATTGTGCATATTAGAGCTGAATTAATACATTTTATAACCAGACAAATCAGCAAGTCAGGGAATTATGATTATTGCATATTTTGGCAGATTTGTCTATTTTGCAGAAAATCATACAATCCAGACATTATGATTTCCTGGACTTGCATGAATCAACATATTAGAAAAATCTATATCCAACGATTTGTAAAAGTGATCCCCATTTTCTTTTCTGTCCATCATTTCCTTCTCTCTGTAGTGTCCTAAAAGTGTATCTGTTTATCATTCAAACCAGCATACAATATTAATATTCATATTTAGAGCAAAATATAAAACCTTTTGGCCTCTGTCCCACAATTTGATACTTCTGACTAATGGACACTATAAGGAATACATAACAAAGAAATAACAAAATTAGACAATGAGATGATTAGAAATAATTAATTAATCTCTACAGGATATGGAAATATACCAGACTAAAGAGATGGAATTAAAGGAACACATTAACAAGTATAATCAGAGTGAAAAAGAAATGAGGAAAAAATTCTTTAGGAAATACTTTATTTCCAAACTGACAGAGCATATAAATGGGAACCTGACGGTGGATGCATTTTTCACTTTTAAAATAGAAAATCTAATACATGGTTCAACAATTTATCAGATATTTCTTCACAATCTTCTTTTTTGCATAATAGCAGAATCAGAGACAATCACATGCACTAACACACTTCAAAATACTGCCGTAAAAGTGCACTAAGGCATTTCAATATACTGCCATAAAAGTGCACTAAGGCACTTCAATAAAGCTACTAGCAAGTTAGTGGGCTATTTGTGATTCTGGTGTGGGTGTAGAGTGTCAGTTTAGTGTGAATATAGTGATCATGCCGTGTGGATGGGGTGAGACCATTGATTTTTACTTTAGTGTCAGTTTGGTGTTTCAGGACATGTTTACTGCAGTATATTGAGGTGCAATAGTGCACATTTAGTGCAGTATATTGATGTGTGTTAGTGCACGTTTACTCGCGTATACTGAGGTGTGATAGTGCACATGTTCTGCAGTATATTGAGGTGCATTAGTGCACATGTACTGCAGTATATTAAGGTGCATTAGGGCACGTTTACTGCAGTAAATTGACGTGCATTAGTGCATGTTTACTGCAGTATATTGACATGCATTAGTGCACTTTCACAGCAGTATATTGAGTGTTAGTGCACATTTACTGCAGTATATTAAACTGCGTTAGTGCACTTTTACTGCAGTATAATGAAGTGCCTTAGTGCACATTTATGGCAGTATATTGAAGTGCCCTAGTGAACTTTTAACGGCAGTATATTGACGTGCAATAGTGTACATTTACTGCAGCATATTAAACTGCCTTAGTGCGCTTTTACAGCAGTTTATTGAAGTACCTTAGTGCAGTTTTGCTGCAGTATATTGAATTGCATTAGTGCACTTTTACTGGAGTATATTGAAGTGCCTTAGTTCACCTTTCCGGCAATATATTGAAATGCCTTAGTGCACTTGAAGTGTGCTAGTGCAGCTTTACTGCAGTATATTGCATTGCACTTTTACTGCAGTATATTGAATTATGTCAGTTCAGTTTCACTGCAGTATATTGAAGTTGTGTCAGTGCATATTTACTGCAGTATATTGTAGTGTGTCAGTGGAGTGTGTCTGTGTAGTAAGTACTCAAGTTAAAGTGCTCCAAACACCACTTTCCATTGATTAAAGTGTATCCAAGTACACATTTCCCTTTTTCTCTAATAAGCCCCCCCCCCCATTATTTCTGGGAGGCAAACAAGGAGAGGCATACATTTCCATGGCACTGTGAGGGGCCTGGAAACATCTGTGTCCCCGTGCAAAGGTGGACGTGGTCTGTCCTCAGGCAGGGCACTATTTCCTCTGTTTAGTGATGTTGCCCATGCCATCCAGACACAGCATGCAAAGGAGGTGGTGGGCTGGCTTACTAAACCACCCTTATCTTCCTCATCCTCTGTCACCCAAGCAGAGACTTGTGCACAGTCTAGTCTAGTCTTTGAACACAGCATCAGCCATTTGCTCCTTGATTCCCAGGCATTAGTTGATTCTGATGTTGGTTCTGAGGTTGAAGAAGGTAGGAACATGAGCCTACAGAGAGGGGAGAACACTGGTAAACAACAAATTGTCAGTCATGTCTCCCCAGCTGCAGCGTATTGTCAAGTTGACTCTAGTGATGATGAGGATGGAGTGGATGATGATGAGATTACTGACGAGACTTGGGTGTCGGATAGATCAGAGGAGGAAAATGAGGATGAGGCACAACCCCAACAAGGCAGCCATCATGGAAGAGTAGAGAGCAGCCACCCTATTCTATCACATAGTGGAGCTGTTATTTCCTGGCCCACTTCCAACAGCTCAGCTGTCTGGGCCTTTTTTTAGCACATGTGGAGGCAATTGCACTGTTGTGATTTGCAAACTTTGCCTCAAGCAGATCAAGTGTGTCAGAAAAATGCGTACTGCAAATAACATCAAGCTAGAAAAACTAAACAAAAGACCTCTGTTTGACATTAGGACTTTTTTTGATAATCCCTTCACTGGCCCACCAAGTAAAATTTCAAAATGCTAACCACAACATACAAGGCCATTTAAAACATCGCCCTCATCTTCATCACCAATCTCATCTGCAGATATAACCCAAATTGCTCCTCCCAGGAGCTCCCTTGTTACCTCCTCCCATGCTCACCTTCAGGACTTCTCCAGAGCCTCTCTTATCCACTGGAACTCCCTCCCCCGGTATGTCCGCTCAGCCCCTACCCTGTCTACCTTTAGGAGATCCCTGAAAACTCATTTATTCAGGGAAGCCTATCCCACACCCACCTAACAACTGCCCCCGAGCCACCCCCATCAAATCATTCTCTGCAGCTATTACCTTTTGCACCACCCCCCTCCCTTTAGAATGTAAGCTCTACGAGCAGGGCCCTACTGTACTGTAATTGTGCTGTCCCCCCTTTACATTGTAAAGCGCTGCGTAAACTGTTGGCACTATATAAATCATGAATAATAATAATAATAACTAATAGGACTGGGATATTTCAGTGTCGGAAAAGAGGTTGTCTTACATGTCAATTTATTCATTTATTCATGTAGTTCATATTTTACATCTTACCAGCAAGCCACCTGAATTATACTATCTTCCCCCTACCCAGTTTTTCTGTGTGGTACCGTTTTCTTTTTTTTTAAACAGAAGAAACCAGCTGCACTAGTTTGCAGGGCCTGTAAACTGTGAATACAGGCATACCCCACTTTTAAGTACACAATGGGGTTTATTTACTAAAGCTGGAAAGTGCAAAATCAGGCTCACTTCTGCAAAGAAACCAATTAGCTTTTAACTCCAGCTTGTTCAATTAAGCCTGGTAATAAAACCTGGAAGCTCATTGGTTTCTATGCAGAAGTGAGCCTGATTTTGCACTTTCTAGCTTTAGTAAATAAACCCCATTGTGTACTTAAAAGTGGGGTATGCCTGTATATTGGATTACCCATGAACCCATGCTTGATTCCAAATCAAAGCTCATCCATATTCCCGACTTGTGACTCTGCCTAGACAATGCAGTTCCTGGTCATAGTTGTAAATATGAAGTTTAGGGTCATCTAAGACAAATTCAACCCCTTCTGTCTCTGGCTGCTATTTGCATGAGATTCGGGGTCTGATTTAATAATGACATGCAGGTAAGCATTTCCCTGTTTCCTCTTTATTCATTCTGTTGGTACGTTACCCACCAGTCATCAGATTACCAGTCATCAGGAGCAGCTCTGACATAAGAAATGAGGAAGATATCAGCTGTAGGGAGTCTGCAAGAAAGATTGGTGACTAGTCTTCTGATCTCTGCCTGCCTTTTTTAGGCTTAGAACCCAAAGTATGGGTATTTGTTCAAAGAGGCCTGCCATGAGAGCATTATTTAGGTTGCAATTGCAGATCCAATAATCCACTCACTGCATTAGATGTGGAGAAGACATGTCACAAAATGTAGGTTTTGGTTATCTCTGGCTGGCTTAAGGCTTCAAAGTAGAATGTAAATTCAGTGTAGACTCTGTCAGCTTCCCGTAGCATCTGCAGGCCCTGGTTAGTTTGGCTCAGCTCAGGAGATGGCCGAGGATGACATCACTACTTTGGGGGTGGCTATGCATTTAAGGGCACAAGACATGCCCTTTTGTCAAACCAATAGGGCAAGCATTCTACGCTCAGTGTATATAAAGGTGCGGGGGCGGGAGGTGGAATTCTAGAAACGCCCAACTGTTGCATCGCAGATCATTTTTACACTGAGGATTTTAATCTAGAGAATATTTTGCTGAGCGTTTTTATACAGTTTCAAGACCTGGATGTATAGTGACCTCTGGTGGTAATTAAGTTTGGGAGACACACTGCCATTCTGGTGGTGATGAGTACTGTGGCCCTATCATCATCCATAAGGAGATAAGCTGGGGACGGGTGACCATATTTATCACATGCATTGTTACTGCAATTTTTGCAGCTTGTTAGTAGGTGAGTGGTGGCATGAAAGCACATGGGGTGTATCACTTTGGAATAGTGGATTAATACACATGAACACAATTGCTTTACACTTTAAAGTTTGGACATTATTTAACAGAAAGTGGACTATATTCACAATATTTTGATCTATCATTATACATTTAATATTTATATATTTCATATTGGATATTTGTTTAATGGGGCTGCATGATTCTGGAAGATCTGCTAAAACTGGAAATATAAAATAACCAGTGATAAGGTTGTAAAAAGAAAAGTTATGAATTTGTATTTATTTATGGTCATTACAGTGACCACAACCATTAATTTAAAGACAGCATCTTCAAATATATCTTCAAATATATTGACTTTTTGGTTTCTAGGAATTTGCATAATTGACAGTCCTATCCTAAGCTTAAAGGCTTAGAAATATTTGAGATATCTGCATCAGATTTGTATCACTTTGTAGAAAAGTGTTTTACATAATGAAGACATTTTAAACAATGTATTTGATGACCATCTGAGCTAAGTGGTAAAAATGATCCACCTTGAGAATCAAATACATGAAGAGCCTGGGTAATCAAAATATTATTATTCTGGGAAATGTGTTCCACAGAAATTGAGTAAATTAAGTTAGTTATACAATAAATTGTTACACAAGTACAGCATGCTCAGAGTAAGTCACAAAACATTTAATCAGAATCCCCAACTGTGTTGACATTTTTATGTAAAGAAGATTTTCATATAAATGTCAGCATAGCTGAACCTACCTTACAGAAGGAGTACACAAAAACTAGAGCAGTATGGAATCGAACAAACAAGCTTATTCAAAACAAAGTGAAATTTCAATATACATAAACCATAATCCATATAATCTACACATATCTAAGGTTCCAATTAGGAAAACATTTAGCCTTATGTATTGGGTAAACACAAGGGGCCAGATTCACAAAGCAGATGCGCCGACTTAACTCGAGATGCGCGGCGTAATTGAAATTTGCGCCGCGCATATTTTTGCGCCTGATCCTCAAAACGAGATACGCCTGAAATCCAGGTTTTTCCGTCCTACCTAAAATAATTACATCGGGGCTTCTTCGCACGCAAAATACGCTAGACACGCCGCTGTTTTGATAGGCAAAGATGCAAATGAGGGAGATAAGGCGATCCACAAAATTAAGTGTGTGTGGCGTAGATTACGCCCTGTGCGCTTCTGTTAGTTTCATGGTGTAAAATTACACTTTATAAAAGGTGCCCTAATTTTACACAAGCCGTGTAAAGGTCAGCTAAAGCAACACCATTAAGGAAGAGCTGAGCACACACACTTGCAGGACAACAATCTGTATGCCAACATGCCAGGGGCATCCATGCTCATAACTATACTAGTGACTTCAGTAACCAAGGGTACCCACTCTTCTGAGGGAACAGCAGTCAGGAGACACCTCATAGAATGCATCTTTGCACAGTAAACACACACATTAATCATGTCACAATGAGAATGCATGAATGCACACCACTGTGGTCCCTAGCACAGACACATCCCATGCACATCTAATTGGATTAGATCCAAGTACCCCCAATGGTACTTGGGAGCAGTAACGCCCTGCCACGGCTCCAATTATGTCACTGTGAATTCATACACCTTTCACATGGACCTGGGATCACTTCTCCCTGGTCCTGGGGATCCCTACTCCACCAAAACTGAGGGTGACACCCTTATTTAATCAGGAATGCCACCCCCACATTCACACATCATTCACACACATAAACCAAATCATAATCACAGTATAATAAAAAAATAAATAAAAATAAAAAATAAAAAGTACCCCCACAAATTAACGGCGGCGGCGTAAGCTACGCCTGGGCCGCCCACGGGCACGGCCACGGCCAACCAGAGGAGCCTCCTGGGGGGGTGGGTGAGCAGGGGAAGGAGGATCATCCTGGGGGGGTGGGTGAGCAGGAGAAGGAGGATCATCCTGGGGGGGTGGGTGAGCAGGGGAAGGAGGAGCCTCCCCTGGTGACTGTCCTCTTGCTGGCCTGCCCTCCAAAGCCACTGCTATCCTGTTCAGACTGAGAGTGAGGGCAGCCGTATTGGCCTGGACAGCCCGGGTATTGTCCTGGACAGCCTGGGTCAGGGCACTCACCTCCTGGGCCACGCCTGTTGTGGTGGTCTTCAGGTCAAAAAGGCATGTGATGACCGCCAAGGAGTTTGTGGCCACATCAGTGATTGACTCCTTAATTGAACCCAGGCTGTCCTCCATCTGGTTCAGAGTCTATTTGATCTGAGCCAGATTGTGGGTCTGCCGGGCATTGTCCCTCTGCAGATTGCCCGGCAGACGCTCGGCCACCCCCCTGGTCTCATGGGTCGCCATCCTACCTGCCGCTGAGGCTTGTGGCCTGGGAGGAGGGGAGAGAGAGACCCTTGTGGGTTAAGGCCTGTTGGGGAGGAGTGGGAGGGGCTACCCCTGATGGTGGCCTGACTGCTGCCAGCCTCAGGGGTAGCCTCAATGGTCAACAAACTTGAGGCCAAAAGGACTTGCCTGGCAATCTCCATATCTTCATCCTCAGCCTCCCCCCCTCATCCTCCTCCCCCTCAACCTCCTCATGAGGGGAGGTGTGGCCACTCCCCTCCCCTGGGGACTCCTGCCGTTCTTGGGACTCTTCTGCAGCCTGTTGTCCAGGGGATGGTGCAGCAGCCTGGCCTGATAGCCCAGCAACCTCCTGGCCTGATGGCCCAGCAATCTCCTGGCCATCTGTGGAGGACACAAAACATTCACAGGTTGGAGGATCAACACACTTGGCACATCTTCCCTTCCCCCACCCACACATGCTAATCACCAGATAGAAAAACCCAAAACTTACCTGTCCTCACAGGAGAATCAGATTGATAGCCAGGCAGACCCACCACCTGCTGTGGGTGGAAACACCGGGCCACTGCCCATTCCTCCTCACTCAGCCTGATGGGGCAGGCTGGGCCTCCTCCAGTGCCCGTGGCATGGGCATTGATCTTGGCCATCTTGTCACGGACCAGGCTCCTAAGATCGTTTATCTTCTTTTGTATCCCACTGGGGGTCCTCGTCTCCCCCCCCCGCCTCATTGATCTGATCCGTAATTTTTTGTATGAGCTCCCTCTTCCTGGCCGGGGTGGTGTTCCGGCTCTCAGAGCCATGCAAATAACGCCCATATCGGGTGATGCCCCGAGCAAGAATCTGCTTCTCTGTGGTCGAAAAATTAAGCTTCCTGCGCTTCGGTGCCATAAGACCCACCACTCAGCAACAACAAAAAACACACACAACAAACAAACAAAAATACTCACACAACAAACAAACAAAAATACTCACACAACAAACAAACACAAAAATCAAACCACACAAGCAGACAGCTAATACAAATTCTAAAACAAACTCCGAAAAAACAAACAGAAAATACAATAAAAAAAACACACAACTACTACACTCTACTACTCCTCCAAATCTTTTAACTAACACAAAACTCACCAACACACACCAACAGATGACAGAGCAGAAGCAACTTGCTCTAGGAAGGGGAACACAGGGATGTACTTTTGCAAGGGAAGTGTGTTTGTCTGGGGCTATTTATACACAGGGCGATTCTCAAAATAAGTACGCTTGGCCTTTTTCCTATCTCACTGATTGCGACGAGCCAAGTTCTGCACATGCCCAGTGAGGTCCAGATTCGTGCGCGCATGCGCAGTACGGCCGGCCCTTCATTTGCATGGGGTCACGGCTCATTACAATGGAGCACGCCCACTTCTCTCCCACTTGCAATAACCCCGCCTTACGCCTCGGGATTTAAGTTACGCTTGCGCAATTTGGGGCGCAAATGCGCTGTGGATACGGCACTTACGACACAAAATTAAGGCGCCGTAACTTAAATGACATACGTTTTGAGTAGGGTTGTCCCGATACCACTTTTTTAGGACCGAGTACAAGTACCGATACTTTTTTTCAAGTAGTCGCCGATACCGAATACCGATACTTTTTTTTAATGTCATGTGACCGTTTTCAAACCACAATACAGACCAAAGATATTTTCTTTAGAATTATGAAGAACTGGTACATCATGGTGTGGGGCTGTTTTTTAGCATACGGTACTGGAAAACTACATATCATTGAAGGAGTGATCACTGTCAGTGCAGCTCATCGGTGCCAGTGCCCAAAAGTGCAGCTAGCCAGTGCCACCTATCAGTGCCCATTAGTGCATCAGTGCAGGGAGGCAGCTTATTAGTGCATCTCATCAGTGCCACCCAATCAATGTCAGTGCCACCTATCAGTGCCATCCATTTATGAGTGCCATTCAATCAATGCCAGTGCCACCTATCAGTGCCATCCAATGATGCCATCCAATTTGTGTTCGATGTCACAAAAAAAAAAAAAAAAAAAGTATTCTAGTTTGGTATCGGGAGTATTTGCGCGAGTACGAGTACTAGTGCAAATACTCTGTATCGGTCCCGATACCGATACTGGTATCGGTATCTGGACAACCCTAGTTTTGAGTAACTTAATTTGCGCCGCTGTTTGTGAATCTGGCCCAAGGATTTTAAAGCAGAACCAGTTCTTCTACCTGTCCCCAGAGCAGTTGCCGAAATACATAGTTACAGACCAGGGACGTGCAGTCAGGGGAGGCAGGTGAGGCAGGACGGCAAAGAAAAAAAAGAAAATTGAGCTTTGAGGGTTGTAGCTCGGCTAACTGGGGTTGCAGAGACCCTAAATTTGGACGGTATGTAGCCTAATGCCCCATACACATGTGCAGGATTTCTGACGGGAAAAGTTCCTGTCAGAAATCCCGAGGGGATACCGAGAACCTGCTTGGTTCAGTCTTTCCCCTACACACGGCCGGTTTTCCAGACAGGAAAACTGTGATGTGTATGCTTCATCGCAGTTTTTTCCATAGGAAAACTGCCAAAAAACGCCGGGCAAAAGTCGGGAAAAAAAAAACGAGTTCTCTTTTTTTATCCGGTGGGTTTTGGGCAGTTTTCCCTTCGGAAAAACTGCGAGGAGCATACACACGGCTGGGATTCTCGGCCAAAAGCTCTCCTCAGTTTTCCCCTCTGGAAAACTGATCGTGCGTACAAGGCATAAGTCCTACCCCACCACTGATACATATTTGGGGCTCATACAACCTATGGCCCAGATTCACGTAGATCGGCGCATATTTATGCCGGCGTAGCGCAGCTCAAATGCGCAACGCTGACGTAAAACAGAGAGGCAAGCAAAGTATTCACAAAGCACTTGCTCCCAACTTTGCGTAAGCCGGCGTAAGTATAAGTGGGTGTGACCTTATGCTAATGATGGTCTGAGCATGGAGCAGTGGCTTACGCCCGGCGTATCATGAACGGAGCATGCGCAGTGACGTGGATGTATGATCGCTCCCCTGTGCGCATGCTCACAACTACGCCGGCGCAAATTCCTGGGATACGCCGGCCCACCGGCTTACGCCGAGCACATAAATACACCCAGCCATACGCCCGTCCGGCGCAAAAGTACATCCTGCTTCCCCCCCCCCCCCTGAAGCAAGGTACTTTTGCTGAGCGATGGCTGCTGTGGAGTCAGAGAAGGACAGGAGGAAGAAGAATTTCTCTCCAGAAGAGAAGGCTGTCCTCATCTCGACCATAGAGAGGTATAATGTCTTCCTCCATGGCGCCCAGAGTCGCCATACCAGCAGGCCCAGGAAAGAAGTAATCCTGGAGACGATCGCCAGTGATGTTAGTGCCCTTGGCAATGAGTCCCGGACCTCCAAGGACATTAAGAAAAAAATTTATGATTTAAGGTGGCATGTCCGGAATAAAGTGGCTGCCATCAGGAAGCACCAGAGGGGCACAGGGGGTGGACCATTATCTGATGTGCGGTTGACCCCGGAGGAGGAGGTGATCGCCAGGTGTCTGGAGAGGGAGCAATTGGAGGGCCTGGAGGGCTTTGACTCCCTTGATCAGGCCTCAAGGACAGGTAAGTGCTTTTTATCCCCCATCCGGTGTGTAGCATGTGAGGGGGTGAAAGGGAACATGTGACAAGTGTGTGGGTCCACCAACATGTGAATGCTTTGTGTCATCCACAGATGTGCTGGAGGGAGTGGGGCCATCTGCTGCCGGTGGCCGTCCCACACCATCCCCGGAACATCTGGCTCAGCCTGACCCCCTGGGAAGCCAATATACAGCGGTGGAAGGGAGTGGCCACTCCTCTCCTCTCAAGATGGTTGAGGAGGAGATGGTCAACCTTGATCAGGTTTGCCTCTACTTTGAGGATTCTTCCGCTTTGGCTGGGCCCTCTCAGACCTCCCCCCAGCAGGGGAAGCCCCTCAGGCTCAGTCTCAGTCCCCAGAAGGGGAAGCCCCTCAGGCTCAGCCCCCAGCAGGGGAAGCCCCTCAAGGGCCTCCTCATACACACGGTCCCAAGCCTCTTCTGCCCCCAGGAAGGCGACGCGGAAGACCAGGGGTGTTCCTGATTCCCTGCAGGAACATCTTGCAAGGGACCAGGCCTGCCAGACCCGCCATATGGGTGCGATAGCCGGGGACCTGCACCGGGTGGCAGACAGCCTGGCCTCCTCGGCACAGATATCAGACGGCCTGCAGGATGTCAGTGGCAATTGCGCTGCAGTGGTCGCCTGCCTTGGGGAGCTGCAGGCCACAACAACAAACTTTGTGGCAGAGGTGAAGAGCCTGACAGTGGCGGTACAGGCAAACACAGCTGCCATTAAGGCGGAGGGGAGGCAGATGCGGCACCACCAGCGGCAGACCACCACCCGCCAGCTGAGGATGCAGGCACAGACAAATGTGTTCCTCAGCCGCATTGCCGTGGCATTGGAGGGCAGGCAGCCATCACCTGGCAGGAGTGGTAGACCTGGGGATGATCCACCTCCAGATGCCCTACCCCCCAACCGAAGCTCCCCCCAGGCAGCTGTGCTCACAATATGAGCTTATTTATGTTTTTATGTGCTGACAGTATGAGCCTATTTATTTTGTAGTGTATCCACATGGTGAGGAGTGCAGGCTACAGTGTGACTGGTGTGTGAATGTGAGGGTGACATACCTTCCAGCAAGGTGTGTCACCCTGGGTCGTCGGGGAGAAGTTATCCCCATGACCGTGTGAATGTGGTATGAATGGACAGCGACACCATTGGGGCCTTGGCGCGGCGTTGCTGCTCCCAAGTCCTGCATGGTGGACTTGGGCTAATCCAATGTGAGGTGGATGTGGTGTGTGTGAGCTAGGGACCACAGTGGTGTGCATGCGTGCATTGTCCGTGTGCCATGATGAATGTGTGTGTTTAACGTGCAAAGATGCGTACCACGAGGCATCTCCTGACTGCTCTTCCCTCAGCAGACCGGGTAGCCTCAGTTAGGGGGTGACTGTCTGGTTCGTGGGTCAGGTCATCACATATGTCAATCTCCAGGCCCTTTCTCATGGCATAGTTGTGTAGCATGCAACATGCACCGATGATCTGGCACACAAAGTTTGGGGAATACAACAGGGTCCCCCCGGACTTATCCAGGCATCGGAAACGGGACTTCAGGAGGCCAAATGTGCGCTCCACCACTGCACGGGTACGTATGTGTGCAGCATTGTATTTTCTCTCTCCTCTGGTTTGGGGATTCCGGTATGGAGTCATGAGATGGGGCCCAAGTGCATATGCCGAGTCACCTGGAAGGGAAAAGACAGGAGGATGTTAGTTGTGCATGTGCCCCTCGTAATGTCTGCATCATGGGGGCGGACAGTCATGCCTGACACCCATGTCACTCACCAACCAGCCAGCTGTCCCTGTACACGTTCTGTTCGAATTCCGCTGGGATGTTGCTTTGACGGTATATGTAGCTGTCGTGGCTGGCCCCGGGGGGTTTGGCATGGACGTGCCATATGAGGCATTGGGCAACGGCTATCACCTGTACGTTGACGGAATTTCAATGCTTCCGATTGCGGTATATGTGCTCTGTGGCACAGGGGGGCCGTAGTGCCACAAGTGTGCAATCAATGGCCCCCACGGTGCATGGGAATCCAGTAATTCTGAAGAAATCCTGCATTGCCTTCTGCCGCAGATGCTCATGGGTGGGTTTGATGATGTGGTGGGACATGCGTGTGAGGATTGCGGGGATAACCTGGTGCACGCATCTGCTCATGGTGGATTGTGACATCCCAGCCATGACTCCACTTGTACGCTGAAAAGATCCACTTGCAAGGAAATGCAGTGTTGCCAGTACCTTGACCAGTGGCTGCACTGCATGTGAGCGTTGTGTCTTGCTGGTGATGTCATCCTGCAGGGCTGTGGCTAATTCCAGGGTGGCATCAGGGCTGAATCTGAAGATGCGATACACCTCCGATTCCCCCATGCCAAAGACATTCATGCGCATTCTGTATATCCTCTCCCGTGCCCTCCTACGTGCCTGTGGACACAGTAGTAGTGCTATGACCATGGCTGCCCCTGGCATGTTGGCAGACAGATGTGTTGTCCTGCAAGTGGGGTTGCTCAGCTCGTCCGTAACGATGCTGCTGCTCTCCAGCTGACGTGTGCACGTCTTTTGCTGAGTTAAACCAGCTTTTTGATTGACTATCATTAGGCCGGACGTACAACTTACGCGCACCGCGCGTAGCCTGCGTCGGGCACACGTACATTCGTGAATCGCCGTATCTCCCTCATTTGCATATTTGAATAGCAAAACAATGGGAGCGCCAGATGCGTCTAGCGTAAATATGCGCCCACGTAGGCAAGTTACGTCGGTCGGAAGAAGCCTATTTTCAAGCGTATCTAGTTCTGTGGGTACGGCGCAGAGATACGACGGCGCATATTTACACTTACGCACCGTATCTGTAGATACGTCGGCGTAAGTCTTTCTGAATCTGGCTATATGGTTTTATTGATTATGGGGCTCCTTGAACAGCTTGTCAGAAGCTAAATACAGAGCGGCCAGTTTAAATACAAGTGGGCACACTCTGTTTGCAGCAGCCTGAAAGGAAGAGCTCACAGTGCCTCTCCTCAATTCTTGTCAGAGGCACTGAGCTCAATGAACAGCTTGGAGTCTTGGACAAATGGAGTACCATTAGCCCCAGCTGTCCAATAAAAATGCTGCAGTGGAGGCACCCCTCTCACTGCAGTGTCATAGAAGGGGCATGTGTCTAAAAGACAAATGCTCCCGCCCAGCCCTCTTTACTAGAAGGAAATAATGTGTGATTATGGGCCAGATTCAGGTAAAAGTGCGGCGGCGTAACGTATCGTAGATACGTTACACCGCCGCAAGTTTTCATCGCAAGTGCCTGATTCACAAAGCACTTGCGATGAAAACTACGCCGGCGGCCTCCGGCGTAAGCCCGTGTAATTTAAATGGGCGTGTGCCATTTAAATTAGGCACGCTCCCGCGCCGGACCTACTGCGCATGCTCCGTTTCGTAACTCCCGCCGTGCTTTGCGCGAAGTGACGTAATTTTTTCGAACGGCGTCGCGTGTAGCGTAATTCCTTATTCCCGGACGGCTTACGCAAACGACGTGAATTTTTAAATTTCGACGCGGGAACGACGGCCATACTTTATACAGCAATACGATTGCTGTGTAAAGTTAAGGCACCAAAAACGACGACTAACTTTGCGACGGGAAACTAGACTAGCGGCGACGTAGCGAACGCGAAAATCCGTCGTGGATCGCCGTAACTCCTAATTTGCATACCCGACGCTGGTTTACGGCGCAAACTCCCCCCAGCGGCGGCCGCGGTACTGCATCCTAAGATCCGACAGTGTAAAACAATTACACCTGTCGGATCTTAGGGATATCTATGCGTAACTGATTCTATGAATCAGTCGCATAGATACTCTGAGAGATACGACGGAGTATCTGAGATACTCCGTCGTATCTCCTTTGTGAATCTGGCCCTATGTGTATAAGATTTACTCACAATCCCATGTTTTTCTCACACAGTTCAGAGGGAGAAATTTATTATGTTGAAAAGGCACTGTTATATTCAAGCTAAATCATGTATTTATATGCTATATGTTATAACATAATAATTTAATATTTATCTATTTACTGTGAATTTACTGGTTGGAAGTTATAACTTCAAACTTCAGTAATTTGTCCATTACCTATTGAGTACAGATTTTGAAAATATAGTGAATTACCTTAAAAACAATATATAATAATGTTTGTATATTACTTACTTATGGTATTTAACCCCTTGCCACCCAGGCCAATTCTAACACTTTATATACAAGAATCAGAAGAAATGGGTGTGCCACCTAGTGTGTAGTACTTGACCTATATAAACAGGGAGGGTTGTAATCAAAATATAATAGACAAAAATGAAAAACAAAAAAAAAGGATTCTACACACCCTTTAGAGTTAAATACATAGTTTATTACATCAAAAAGCTATACAAAAACATTTCTAGCACAAGCCCCAAAGTCCCCACATATGCAAAACCCACCCAATAAGATTTCTATCCCGTCCCCTACAAAAACCTCAAAGTACCGCACCCTGTATGGGATGATACACCACCCCTCATGCAAATAACCGAGGGGCGGGAAACACAATGCCCACAGGACGCTAAACCCACCCTTCTCAATACAAACACCCCCCTTCCCTATTTTCTAATGCTGGCTCTAAGCCAAATTGTCAAGGACCCCCAAACTGTGTTCCTAAAATGGGGCAGTAATCAACTTTGTAAATACAAAAGACCAGTGATTTGGTTGAATCTTACCTGTGTTACCAGTCTGCAATAACTGGAAACTGAGTGAACTGACATTGATCGAATATCGGAGTGTCTATCCTAAAAATCTTTTTTAAACAGCCCTATTTTTTTCACATGACTGACTGACTTATGTTGAGTGTGGACATATATCGGCCAGTGTATCTCCGTTCCATTACGAGGTAGTGTGTTATATGTACTTTGCATTTACAAAGTTGATTACTGCCCCGTTTTAGGAACAAAGTTTGGGGGTCCTTCACAATTTGGCTTAGAGCCATCATTAGAAAATAGGAAAGGTTTTTTTTGTATTGGGTAGGGTGGGTTTAGCCCCCTGTGGGGATTGTGTTTCCCGCCCCTTGGTTCTTTGCATGAGGGGTGGTGGATCATCGTCCCATACAGGGAGCAGTACTTGGAGGTTTTTGTAGGGGTGGAGATAGGAATCTTATTGGGTGGGTTTTGGATACGTGGGGACTTTGGGGCTTGTGCTAGAAATGTTTTTGTATAGCTTGTTTATGTAATAAACTAAATAGGGTGTGTAGAATCCTTTTATTTGTTTTTTTATTTTTGTAATTTCTAACAATATTCTCCTACGTGTAAAAATCATAATTATTTGCTAGAAAATTACTCAGAACCCCCAAACATTATACATATATATTATATATATTTATTTATTTATATCTATTTTTTTAGCAGGCACCCTAGGGAATAAAATAGTGGTTGTTGCAACTTTTTATGTCACACAGTATTTGTGCAGCAATTTTTTCATGAATAATGGAGAAAAAAAACACTAATGTTAGCCTGATTTTTTTGTATAATGTGAAAGATGATTTTACGACGAGTAGATACCCAACATGTCACGCTTTAAAATTGCTCACAGTTGTGGAATGGCACAAAACTTCAGTACTTATAAATCTCCATAGGTGACGCTTTACATTTTTTTACAGGTTACATGTTTAGAGTTACAGAGGAGGTCTAGTGCTAGAATTAATGTTCTCACTCTAATGTTTGCGGCATATGTAACCTGTGTGTATCTGTCACTAATACTAGTAAGTGCCTCACCAGCTACTGACCCCACCGCACGTCTCTGCTACAGACACATCATGGGCAACTAACCAACTAGTTTGGTCAGCTCTGGCGTTGACAGGTCAGCATTTCCTCTCATCCTTCCCTCTGATTCCTGATCTTCTGGCCCATCAACTTCTCTCTTTGACCATTGGTTGACTACTGGTGGAGTGGTGGTAGGCTGGAATTACATTGTCCTGGCACCAGATTACATCCTCTGCATTTTACACTCTCAAGTCACAGCCAGCATCCACTTCCACGTCCATCTCATGGGTACTGTGGCTTATTGCATATCAACGCTCACCACTAAAATTGTACTGCTGAAAGTTTACATCATGCACCAAGTTCTCCAGTGTCTTTTCCTCACCACAACAGAGTTGTCTTTAAACTTAGGTCTTTAAACTTAGGTCAGAACAGTCTGTCAAAACCTGATCAAAGAGATATGTTGCTATCAACCTGGCTACTGTGTGCTATCAAATTGCTCTTTTGTATTGACTTGGACTTTCTTTGAATTCTGCTTTTGCCTATTAAAGGGTCACTAAAGGAAAAACTATTTTTTTCTGAAATGACTGTTTACAGGGTATAGAGACATAAAAGTTAACTGATTTATTTTAAAAATGATTAAAAATAGATAAAAAACAATCATATAATGTGCCTCTAATTTCACTTTCGTTTTTAAACTGGTTCCATGTTTCTGTGAAGTAGAGAGAGACACAGAACAAAAACAAACAAATCCAGGGCAGTGTTTTGTTTTTAAAATGATTCTGATTCTGGTTCTGAGGAGTTTTAGACACACAGCTTGGACCACAATGAAAAGCTGCCATGAGATTTTTCATAAGGAGCCAGATAAGCAGGAAGTGTGGAGATCAGAGCAGAATTACAGCAACTTCAAAGCAAAAACGAACAATGAGGACATGAAACCAGGACTGCAGTAAGGTAAAGGAAGCTATTTAGCTAAAAAAAAATCCTTTAGTGATCCTTTAAGCTGCCTGCACAAACCTCCAGCTGATTTGCTCTTGTGGCTGCTTGACCATTCTGTATGGAGTTTGGTTCTACCTGCAAGTCATCTGTAGCAATTCAAGCAATTAAAAGTGTAGTTCTGCAGTGCTATCTGAAGTGCATCATCTGCACCTTAAATGACTTTGTAGACCTGACGCACCAGAGCCCTCCTCCCCCTACTGATCACACAGAGGTCCATGACACACCATGATATGTGTATTTTATATGGAAATTTTCCTTATTAACCAGTTAACAACCGCCCTATAGACGAAATACGTCTACAAGGCGGTTGCTTAACTCTGGAAGGACGTCCATGGACGTCCTCCCAGAATCGCGCTCCCGCGCGCCCTCTGGGGCGCGCACATGGGAATCTCCGTGATATCGGCGCTGATATCGGAGGTTTACCACGTGATCGCTCCGTCCAATGACGGAGCGATCACTAGTAAACAAACCGGCGTCATGTGATGACGCCGGTTCCTCCCTCTCCTCTCTGTACCGAACGGTACAGTGTGTGAGAGGAGAGGGGGGAGAGCGGAAGCAGCAGCAGCTGCTGTGGGCTGGATCTGTGACAAATGTAGTCACAGATCCAGCCATCCATCCCTCCCTGTGCAATACTCTGCAATAACACCAATACTCTGCAATACCCCCCATACTCTGCAATACCCCCCATACTCTGCAATACCCCCATACTCTGCAATGCCCCAAAATACTCTGCAATGCCCCAAAATACTCTGCAATACCCCAAAATACTCTGCAATACCCCACAATACCCTGCAACGTCGCCTATGGGGATTCTTAGGTAGCGAAGTTTGGCCATTTCACGAGCGTGTGCAATTTTGAAGGGTGACATGTTGGGTATCTATTTACTCGGCGTAACTTCATCTTTCACATTTATGCAAAAGAATGAAGAAAAAATACTAAATTTGCTAAATTTTATAACAGAATCAAAGAAAAAGTCATTTTTTTTACAGAATTTTCAGTCTTTTTTTTCTTATAGCGCAAAAAAATAAAAAACCCAGCGGTGATTAAATACCACCAAAAGAAAGCTATATTTGTGTGAAATAAAGGACGAAAATTTCATTTGGGTACAATGTTGTATGACTGAGTAATTGTCATTCAAATTGTGAGTGCACCGAAAGCTGAAAATTGGTCTGGTTATTAAGTGGGTTTACGTGCCCAGTGGTCAAGTGGTTAAAAATTGCAGACACATAAATACTTTGTTTGCTTTTAAAAATGATTGTAACACATCCTAGAAATGTAAATATAAATTGAATGTGATATTGTGTGTTGACATTAGGCCAGTTTTTATTACTAAACTGAGCTGTGTATTTTTTAAAAATAAATCTATTTTTTTTTACAAAGTTATTAAAAACCCACAAAAGTGGTTGCCAACAAATTACAAGACACATATCCAAGTTTTCCATCTACTGAGTAGGACAGGGCCATGCTTGAAATACCAGAATTAAATATTTATTAAAGTACACTGCCCTTGCACTTTAAATCCTAAAGTTGCATTACAGTAGATTTCAGAGTACCTAGCAGAGAGGGATTTGGTTCCATTAGTGCAAATGCATTTTTCATGAAAAGGCTTTATTCTCATCCATCTTTTTTCTTTTCAAAAATGTTATGGAACAGAAAATAAAGTTGATTGTAACTGTTGCACTTACCACGTTATTAATATAAATAATCCATCTTTCAAGGTTGATATAAAATAGGTATTTTTATTTTTTCATAACAGCTCATATTTACCTTCACTTCATGTAATATGTATAGTATTTTGTCATAGTTGCCACGTCTGCTATGTGAAGCTAGTTTTGGTAATTTAATTTATTGGCAACATTTTTTCCTGGTGCCTCCATGGCAGCATAGTAGTGATAGAGCTCCGCCTCGACTCCTCCTTCAGGACAAGTGAATAGAATAAATTAAAGGCATAGCCCCTCCCCCAACATTCTCCTTTTTTTCCTCCATACCTTCTTGTGCTGGTGAAGAGTAGATGTATGTCCATACCTCTGCAGTCAGCAGCGTCCGCCGGGTTTTGCCTTTCCCGTGCGCAGTCCCTGTTCTTGGGCCGCTCTTAGCGCTAATAAGTCTGGGAACCCCTCTGTGGATCTGTTGGGGTCATTTCGCAGAGTTTCCTCATAGGAACGCAAACTGCCAGGAGTACTTATGGATGACATGCGAGCCGCGGAAGGATCAGCTCCACTACCCCAGGCCAGTCATTTCTTTCTCTTTTTCTCCCTCTGTTTGCTCATATTGTTTATCCATTATGTTTGCCTTTTTTTTTTTTTTTTGTCTCCCCTGCTTCTTATGTCCTCAATAAGATGCCTGTGCTTCCCACAGTTTGTCTACTTCTGCAGACCTCTGTCTGTCAGGAGTATGCCCCTGTCACGCTGGGCTTCCCTGCCAGTATGGGGGTCTGGTTTGCGGCAGGGGGAGGGGCCGCGGGTGCTGCAGGTATCCGCTGGTCCCTCGTGTATAGCGGAGGTGGGCTGTGCGGTCCGGCGTCCCCGCCACCGGTGTCCCAGCAGCAGCGTTCGGATGGGGTCCCGGCGCTCTGATACAGGACTTCCTGTGTCACGGATGCCAGGGCTTCTGCGCATGCGCGGCGCATGCGCGGTGACTACGCGGGATGCGGCGGCCATCTTGGTTGCTGGAAACAGGGCTAGATTGCCCTGCTTTCCAGTTCTGTGGCTGGGGGCGGGTCCTGGTGGGCTCCCCCCCCCCGGTCATTATAAGGGAACCTAAGAGCAGGGCCGTGGCTGCTGGTGTTGTGTCAGAAGCTAAGCCCTGCTAGGTGTTCCAGCCCCAAGCCCTGTGGTAAGAAGAGAGGAGGGGGGAAGATAAGGGAAAGTGACAGTGTATCTGCGCCTGTCTGTAGGTTACAGGCAGGTTCCTTCCTTTTCCTACTTAATCCTTAGCTAATGTTTCTCGCAGCCGGTCCTTCCGCCCAAGCTCTGCAAGGAATCATTCACCACGTAACAAAGATCCTCACACCATTAGGTATGGACCAACAATACGTGAGTAAAAAAAAAAAAAAGTGCCCTCACTGTTTCTAACGTGAGTTCCTTACACCGTAGCCCTGCCCACTCCAAGAGGACCAGAAAGTCATCAAGAAGTCGTGACAATGACAGCCCAGTCCGCAGGTCTGATTCTTCGCGACACCGTCCCCGCTCATCAAGCCGAAGATCCCAATCTCCACGTCATAGGTCACAGAGGTCAAGATCTAGGGGACATGATCGTTCCCCATCTTCTAGAAGCCATAGAAGGAAAAAGTGTTGGACATGCAGGGCTACGCCACTACCGGACAGGGTAGTTTGTAAGGACTGCTTTGCGGACTATGCGTCCAATCGCGAGCGAGAGAATCGGCATGCAGTAGAACTGCTGGATAAAGCTATGAGGGACTCCTTCTCCAAGCTCTTGGCTTCGGTCCCCGTTCAGCCGGCCTCGCAGATATCACAGGTTCAGGATGTGGAACCTAATCTCCCGGGTCCCTCAACAGTCGGGACGCCTCTACCACCGACTGATCGTTCAGGCAGAGACTCATCGCCTGGAGACGACTCAGAGTACTCTGCAGAGGAGTCAGAGCCTTCGGGGTTTAGCTTTTCCCTGGTAAACCCGTTTATCCAGGCGGTCAAGTCGGCAATCTCCTGGAAAGAGGTGGATGATCCGCCCCAGGAGGCTACAAGCTACTTTCCTTTTCTCAAAAGGAAGCAGATTCTTTTCCCATTAATGGGGGAAATTAGCCAAGTCATTCTGAATGAATGGGCAAAGCCTGATAAAAAGTTCTCTTTGAGTCGGTTCAACAAGTTGTATCCCTTACCAGAGTTTGGAACACAGGCGCTAAACTCCATGCCAGTAGTGGATGCATCGGTGGTACGACTCGCCAAAAATGTAACCTTACCAATGGAGGATTCCGCCTCCTTCAAGGACCCCCTAGACAGGCGAATTGACTTGGAACTGAAGAGGAGCTACTTAGCGGCAAGCGCAGCTTGTAAGCCAGCCATCGCCCTCACGTCAGTCTCTAATGCAATTAGGTCATGGACAGATAACATTGAAACTGCTCTGCGTCAGAACGTTCCCACAGAAGACATAATTAAAGCCTTGGAAGAGCTCAGGCTATCGGCAGATTTTGTTGGAGTGGCTGCCATTGACACGATCAGATGCTCGGCAAGATCTATGCTGCACTCAGTGATGGCAAAAAGAGCCTTATGGCTGAAACCTTGGTCGGCTGACCTTTCTTCCAAGCAAAACTGGTGCAAGATCCCATTTGATGGAAAGGCTCTATTTGGAGACAAAATGGATAGGGCAATCTCTAGGCTGTCAGGAGGGAAGTCTGGTATGCTTCCACAGGACAGGAGAACACGAAGATTCAGCGGCGGTCCCTCTAGGTTCCGCCGCTCGGATCCAAGAGACTTCAGACATTCGGGACAATTCAGAGACAACAAAAGACCTTGGAGAGGCACTCAGCAATCCTTCTTGAACAGGAAGATGAAAGCCCTTCCGGCTCCTCAGGAGCAAAAACAGTCTTTTTGACGCCAAATTATCCCAGACACTCCCGGTGGGAGCCAGGCTAAAACATTTTGCCTCGGTCTGGGCCACCCACTGCCAGGACCCCTGGGTTCTGTCCACTATTCAATGGGGGCACTCCTGGAAGTTTTCTCAAACTCCACCTCGAAGCTCGTTCAAGAGAACAGAAATTCCAATTCAAATTCAAGCCCTGGAAGATTTTCTAGTGTCACTCCAGCTTCAGGGAGCAGCTATTCCAGTGCCCTTGGCAGAGCAATTCACAGGTTTTTACTCCACCTTATTCCTTGTCCCCAAAAGGACGGGCGGGTGGAGGCCTGTGATAGACCTGAAGAAGCTCAATCAGTATATTCACACCGAAAGCTTCAAGATGGAATCCCTGCAGACAATAATTCAGACAGTCCAGCCGTTAGATTGGATGATCTCAGTCGATCTCCAGGACGCATACCTGCATGTTCCAATCCAGCCTACATTGCAGAAATACCTAAGATCTGCGGTGGGTCGAACTCACCTTCAGTTTCAGGCTCTGCCCTTTGGACTGTGCACCTCTCCCAGGGTATTCTCCAAGATTCTATTATCCGCCCTGGCCCCCCTGAGGGAGAGGGGCTTGAGGATATATCACTATCTGGACGACATTCTACTCCTTGCATGCAGTCCGGATCAGTTGATATGCCATCGGGACATTCTTCTGCAAACTCTAAGAGAGCTAGGGTGGTTAGTCAACCTAGACAAAAGCCAACTTGTACCAACGTAACAAATGGTCTACCTGGGTGCAGCATTCAACACCCAGGAGGGGACAGTGTCGTTACCACCGCCAAAGATGGAGATTGTCATCCAGAAAATGTTCAGAGTCATCCAGAGCCCGTTTTTGACGGCCTCACAATGCCTGAGCCTCATTGGCACTATGTCTGCCTGCATCCCCATGGTCCCGTGGACCCATTGGCACCTGAGGTTCTTCCAGACTGGTTTCTTGGTGCAGTGGAGGAAACATCGACTGTCCCAGACGATCCTGCTTACGGGAGTGATGCGCAGGAGTCTTCAATGGTGGACAGCCCCAGAGAACCTTTCCAAACCCCGTCACTTGGGATCCCTTCACTGGACCACAATTACGTCCGATGCAAGCGGACAGGGCTGGGGAGCCCATTGCGGGGAATCCAGAGTACAGGGGAGATGGTCATGCTCCACCCAGGGCATAGTATCCAACATCTTAGAATTGAGGGCAGCCTTTCTGGCGCTAACTTCCTTGGCATCCCAAATCCAGGGTCAGAGGATCCTGCTACGCCTGGACAACAGGGCAGCGGTTGCTTATCTGCAGAGGCAGGGGGGCACTCGCAGCAGGTCACTCCTCAGGGAGGTAGAGCCGATCATGCTTTGGGCAGAGAAGAACCTCCTGGACCTTCGAGCGGTATACCTGCCAGGCAGGTTGAATACGGAAGCAGACACATTGTCCAGGAACTTCTCGGACAACAACGAGTGGACTCTCCACCCCCGGGTGTTCCATCAAATTGCCAGCTCTTGGGATCCCCCACAGGTAGACCTGTTCGCCTCCTCGGAGAACGCCAAGCTGGACAGATTCGTCTCCCGGTTTCCACATCCGCAAGCCGAAGCAGTGGATGCCCTGACATGCCCCTGGAGGTTCTCCACGGCATATGCCTTCCCTCCGTGGTCATTGATATTCAAATTTCTCCTGAGGCTACTCAGGGAATCGGTTCAGGTGCTGACGATACTCCCGTACTGGCCGAAGAGGCCTTGGTTTCCACTTGCCATGCGTCTCAGTGTGAGCCCGCCAGTCAAGATTCCTCCATTCCCTCAACTTCTGCTGCAGGGCAAACTGCTTCACCCAAACCCTCAGAGGTTGGACCTTCGAGTCTGGAAGTTGAAAGGCGAAGGTTTGAGTCCCTAGGCTGTTCGTCAGGAGTCATCTCAACCCTCCTAAAGGCCAGGAAGCCTACAACGAATGCTGTATATTCGAAGATCTGGGACAAATTCTTGTCTTATGCAGCCGATAACGGCTTTGATCCAAATGTTCCCTCTACAAACCATGTATTAGGTTTCCTTCAGACAGGACTTGACCTGGGTCTTAGTCTGAGCTCCCTCAAGGTTCAGGTAGCAGCAATCTCGGCCGCAACATGTAGAAGATGGGCAGAGGATCCTTTACTAATCATCTTCTTTAAAGGCGTCTTGAAGATCCGTCCACCTGCTAGACGATCCTTTCCTAAGTGGGATCTGTCTCTGGTCCTCGAGGCTCTGTCGATTCAGCCTTTTGCTCCAGTAGAACAAATAACATTATGGAACCTAACATTGAAAACAACGTTTCTGCTAGCCATTACTTCTGGAAGAAGGATCTCAGAACTCCACTCCTTAGGAACTGGGGACGACCACATCTCCTTTTTCCCTGACAGAGTGGAACTTCGCCCACTTAGGGGGTTCACGCCGAAAGTCGCTACTTCAAGCCACCTGCTGGAACCTTGGGCTCTACCAATATTCGCAGATACAGATGCAGAATCCTGCCACGAGCTGGATGTGTCCAGAACGCTTAGGGCCTACCTAGAGGCCACCAGTTCCTTCAGGAACTCGGAGAGGCTTTTCATCATACCTTTTGGTAAGCACAGGGGCAAAGAAGCCTCCATCAGGACTCTGGCATCGTGGGTTGTGAAGTTAATACAGAGGTCCTACAGGGCGAAGAATATGGAGCCTCCATCTCGAGTGAATGCTCATTCCACTAGAGCAGTCTCTGCTTCCTGGGCAACAAGGGCTAATGTATCGCTGGAGACGGTGTGCAGGGCAGCCACCTGGTCGTCTCATAACACGTTCCTTAGGCACTACCATATTGACCCAGGAGCTCTTACAACGGTGGAGTTCGGAAGAAGGGCAGTTCAAGCTGCTATGTCCTCTTCTAATTAAAACTCTTATTGTTAAGCATTATCCCACCCGTGTCAAGATAGTTATTTATCACTAGTATGCTGCCATGGAGGCACCAGGAAAACGGAAAATTGTTTCACACTTACCAGTAATTTTCCTTTCCTGGTGCCTATCCATGGCAGCATACGCTCCCACCCTCGGTATTCTATAGTACGGAGAATGTTGGGGGAGGGGCTATGCCTTTAAATTATTCTATTCACTAGTCCTGAAGGAGGAGTCGAGGCGGAGCTCTATCACTAGTATGCTGCCATGGATTGGCACCAGGAAAGGAAAATTACTGGTAAGTGTGAAACAATTTTCCGTTTTTTTAAAGCATACTGAAATTCCTTCCATCGATGACTTCAAACAAATCTGTACTGAACTTAACCATTTTAGCTCCTCCACCTGCACACCTTATGACAGTTATCATTTTTAAATTTCAGTTATGGGTATATTAATTTGGCAGAAATGTTGTCATTAATTATGATACAGTAGTAATGAAAATATATTTTTTTGTAGGGGGGGGGGCATACATAATAAAAAAAGTTCACATAGGAATTGTGTGAAGAGGAAAAAAAAATAGAGGAAAAGGGTAGGAAGGAGTTAATGAGCCCTAATTTGTGTTAACTACAAGTAAAAAAAAAAATATATATATATATATATATATATATATATATATATATATATATATAAATTAATTAATATGCTAAAAACTGACATTGAGCTTAGATTAACACACTTTGATCTGCACCTAACAGAATGAATCAAAATACACAGTTGGAATACTATATTGCAAGATATTTATAGATTGAGGCTGCTTGACAGAGCACCCTGACGTGTCCCATTGCTGATGGTAAAGGCGTCCGACAGGTGGCCATTTACTTTCACTTGCGCCGAGGGGTCAGAGTATAGTGCTGCAATATAGGAACACATGTGAGGATGAAGACCTATACCCCTCAGAACCCCCTGCATGTAGTCCCAGGACACTCTGTCGAACGCCTTCTCCGCGTCCAGAGAAAGGAGAAACCCCTGTACTCCAGACTTAATAAGCCAATGAACAATCCCTTCCAAGCACAATCCACTCTTGGAAAGTAGATAGCAAGTCACATTCCTTTCTAAAGAACGAGACCTGATGCTCGTTGGGACAGTATATGTTCACTAATTTGATAGGTTTGGACACGTAGGTTCCCTTGAGGGAGACATATCTGCCCTCATGATCTATTAGAGAATGAGATTGAAGAAAGTCTGCATATTTGGAAATCAAAACGGACACTCCCTTGGTTTTGGAGTCAGGGTTAGTGGAGTGGACTGCCGATCGGTATATGTGATTTGAAAGTTTAGGTATCGCATCCGCACGAAAGTGCGTTTCCTGGAGGAAAAGAAAGTGGGCCTTGTATTTGGTCGGGGCGGACAGCACCTGAGATCTCTTTTCTGGGGTGTTCAGGCCCTTTACATTAAGTGAAACACATTTTAGGGTAAGCCGTTGCTTTAGAGACTTTTTCGTTTGCATGGTAAACTATGTGACGTGTCACTACAATAGGAATAGAGAGTGGTTGTTTTAAGAAGGCAGCCTCGACCACAGTCGAGGGTGCCGAATCCGCGAGAGGGTGACGGTCGAGAAGGAGAGCGGCCAGGGGGGGGGGGGCGAAAGAAAGAAAAAAAAAGAGGGGGGAGACTGGAGAGAGAGGGAGAAAAGAGTAGTAGGAGGGTGGAAAAAGGACAGCTACCTAGGGCGAAGAGTCAGGGAAGACCCTCACTAGGGGGGGGAAGAGAAGAGGGAGGGAAAGGGTGTCAAGACAGAGTACTCAAATAGCAAGTACACAAAACTAAAGCGGTTGTATACTGCTGGACATTTTTATTTTTTTTACCCTGCAAGGAAAAAGTATAATGTGCTAGTATGTATTGCCTACTAGTAGATTATGGTAAACGTACCTTTTAAACAAAGCCCTCCCGCACCCAGAAGTCAGCGCAGCAGATGCTATAATTTTTAATCATCTTGCTTCTGGTTTCACAGGCTCTGTGACTGGCCGGAACCATGATGAAGTCACTCCTGTGCATGCACACGGGAGCCACCGTTCATGGCATAGGTTTCTAAAGGAACAGCACCGGTGGCCGTTCATTGAGAGCGCATGTGCCAGTGATGTCACTGGCTCCATGTAATCTAAATATCTCCTAAACTGTACATGTTTAGGAGATATTTACTGTACCTATAGGTAAGCCTTATTATAGACCTACCTATATGTAAAAGGCAGTAAAGGAAGTTTACTTCCACTTTAAGTGATGGTGGAGCCCTCCCTCTGAATACCATATACTGTATATGTGGTGTCCTGTAAACCAAATATACAACTTTATATCTTTCAAACAAATAACAATATGAAAATATAAAATTGCAGCATATTAGTGATATTGACACCCCCTCAAAAGATTTTTGATAACAAGTTGAAATATATAAGTGATGGTAACACCCCCTCAAGGAATAAAAAAACCTCCACTTACAATAGGGGGTGTCATCATCACTAATATACTACAATTTCATATTTTGAAAATTTGACCTGTAGTTTTGTTAGCTTTTTTGTTAAGATTATCTGAAAGATGGGTTTTAAATGTTTTGATAGGGGCGCAGTTTCAGTGCTTTCCATAGGCGCCATTTTCACTAGATATGCCTCTGAATGGGGTATAGGTAAAATTACAGTACAAAATAAGTATAGTAGTTTGAGGAGGATTAGCATTTTAAAGGAAGCAATCCTACCTAGTTTAGAAAGGCATGTTGTGTGCATTTGGTTTACTAATTGGGGAAGCCATTTTTGGAAGGTGCAGTAGTTAAGGTCATAGGTCATAGAGGTGAGATGATGATGGAGCTAAGTTTATCCCAAGATACGGAATAGATTGTCTCATCCAAGAGTAAGGAAGAGATCCTTCCAGGAGGGTCATCTGTCTATTCGTGAGATTAATCGGAAGGATTAAGGACTTGGAGGAATTAATTTTATAGAAGGAGGCTGAACTAAATTGGGTAATGATATCTTGGATCGCAGGCAAGGATCGACATCATCGGCAAAGAGGCTTATTTTATGTTCCATGTCGTTGTGTACACCTCCTCCCCGTCTCCCTCTCCCACCTCCCCCCTCCCTCCATTCCCTCAGGGTTCAGTCATTGGCCAGCACACTATTAGGGCCACAATTGGAAGTCATGTGTCAATCAAATTTTTGAAAACCACACACCCTATTATCCAAAATAATTGCTTATAGTGACTAAAACCAATGACTGACCCCGATAGAGTCCGGACAGTGTCATGTGTTAATGTTGTCTATTGTATGTCCTGTATGTTATGTGTGTTCATGGTCAGACGTACCCAATACCATGCTCTTTTAATTGTGTTGTGATATTCAATGTGATCCTACTGATTAGTCAATTATCAGAATAAACTCTTTGATACTACCTCCTGAGTTTATCATTATTAGGATCAGGATCATTCAAGTGCAGCCTATAGTAACCCCTTTTTCTTCTCATGACCTTATCTAAGGTCAATTTTCATCTTCTCTTACCACTGATCTTTTTTATCTGCCATTTTTGATCGTTGTGTATGATGCCTGATATGCGCTTGTCTCCTCTAATCCTTGCTGCTAGAGGTTCCATAATTAGAGCAAAGATGAAAAGGGGAGAGCGTGTACCCTTGGCGAGTGCCATTAGTAATCCTGAATACATCAGTCAATACTCTAGCTGAGGGGTTTGAGTAAAGTGACAGAATCGCAGAAAATAAATCCAGCCCGCGATACCAAATTTATCTAGCACTGCTTACAAGAATCCCCAACGCACTCTGTCGAATGCCTTCTCTGCATCTAAAGAGAGAAGCAGAGAAGGAGTTTGAGATTGGGAGAACCAATAGATTAGATTGATGACTCTTCTGATTGCGTTCGGAGCTTGCACCCGGACCAAGCCAACTTGGTCCGGGTGCACTAGTGAGGGGAGACACTTAGGCAATTTAGTTGCCAGGACCTTGGCATATATTTTCATGTCTGTGTTGAGGAACGATATAGGTCTATAGTTGGTCATGGAGGTAGGATCTTTCTTCGGTTTAGGGATGGTGGTAATAAGTGAATGTAGCATGTCAATAGGTAGAGAACCAGAGGTGGCAGCAGAGTTGAAGAAGGCAGTGAGGTGGGGGGTGATGAGTTTGGCGAATGTCCTATAGTATTTATTCGTATAACTATCTTCTCCAGGCGATTTATGGAGAGGGAGGGTATGAATGGCTGTCAGGACTTCTTCATCTGAGAAAGGTTGGGAGAGTTCGCTGATTGGGCAGGGGTTATAGATGGGAGATTAATTAAGGATAGGAAGTTTTGTACGGTTTGGTCTGTCGGTTGAGGGGTAGTTGTGTCATTTGCTAAATTGTAGAGTGAAGAGTAATAATCGCTAAAGGCATTAGCTATATCCTGTGGATTTGTAAGAAGTGTTTTGGTGGTAGGGTGGTGGAGGGAAGTTATTTTACATTTAGCGTGTTGAGCTTTGACCTGTCGGGCTAAAAGGGCTCCAGCCTTATTACCTAGGGCATAGTATGTGGCTTTGGTTAATTTAAGGTTATTTTAAAATTTGTAGAGTAGAAGTGAGCAGAGTTTTTGTCGTTGCTCTAGGAGTTCAATAGTCAGTTTGTGGGAGGGGGTAAGTTTATTTTGGTTCTCTAAGAAGATTTGGGATAGGACCTTGTCAACTTGCTTGTCAACTTGCGTTGAGGTAAGATCAGAAGGGTTTGGTGTGTCCTCCGGGATTATTTGCCAGTTCCTCAGGAGTTTCAGTCCTGATGAGAGGGTTCGCACTACATGAGTTTTGTTTTGGTGTGTTATGAGTAGTTTAGTGGGAAAGCCCCATTTATATGTCAATTTATGGTTTTGAAGTGCTTAAGTTATAGTCGCCAGCTGTCTGCGATTTTCCATTGTTTTGTTTTGGATAAATCAGCATAAAGAGCCATGTTCCTGAAAGGGTCAGGGAGTCTCGCTGCTCGTTTTGCGGCATACATGACTTTTTCTTTCACTGTGAAAAAGTGGATACGGGCCAGGACATCCCTGGGTGTAGAAGGAGGGAGGTGAGGTGGCTTAGGGAGCCTATGTGCCCTGTCGATTTCCATGTCACGGATTGTTAGGTCAGGTAAAAGTGTACGCATCAGGGATTGCAGGAATTGGACTAGGTCCGATGGTTGGATCGATTCTGGTATATTACGGAATTTAATATTATTGCGTCTGGAGCGATCCTCCAGGTCTGCGAGCTTCAGATTGATCGATTGGAGTTCATCCTCATGATCTGCAAAACCATCCACTAACTCATTATGCTCTGAGAACAGGTCTCCCATTTTAGATTCAATATGAGTAATAGTTTGATCATGGTTATGCACAGTTGCAGACAGTGTGGAAACAGCAGTGGATAGGTCAGTATAAAAAGTTTGCCTCAGTGAGAGTAGCATACTTTTCATAGTGTTCTCTGATAATGGCTGATCTGAAGCAGGGAGGGCATCCAGCACTGTTGCTTGCTGAGGCGGGGGAGAGAGAACAGGCAGGGAGCTGTGAAAGGCTGGGTCTGCTGAGGTTCTTCCGTTCTGATCCTAGTCTTAGCAGGGTTAACAGTAGTGGGTGAATTAGGAGGAGAACACTCACCCTGTGTGTCAGAAGATCGTGAGAGACCCGGAGGCAGCGTGGAGCTTTGGCAGGAGTGTGAGGAGAACTGCGCCACTATTTCACGGCTGTTGCCGGCACCATCTTGGCCGCTCGTCAGGCCTGGTGAGGGGTAATAGTCAGTGATCTTCCTCGGTAGCTTAGAGTCCTTCCACCGTTTCGACATGGTTCTCCCGTTGTTGTAGGATGTTTGGGCTACAAGGTGGGATCGTTATCCCTTCTCTGGCGTTGCTTGGCTAGTCGCTCAGGTCGGTTATACTGCGGAGCTGAGGAACTAGGCAGCCATCTACACGAGCCGTCAAGCCACGCCCCCCTGTGTATTAGTATTTTTCTTCATTACAGTTAACATTATAAAACAAAACAAACATGGAAAACAAAAAGTCTATTTCCCAATTTCATACAACAAAAACATATTACATACCAAACACATCAATATAATAAAAAAAAAAAATAAAAAAAACAGCTCCCTCCCCCAGCCCCAATTCCCCCCCTCTCTCCCTATTCCCTCCCTCATGCCCTAGCCTGTGATTCTGTACTTGCCAAATATGCTGCAGAAATCTCCCTCAACTGAGTCTGGCTACAACCATTTTAACTGTGGGCAGCTGAAGCTGCTTCTGGTTCACTTCCTGGATTTATACAGACACACAGAGGCACTGCACCTCCAGTTCTGCAGCCCTTCAGCTCTCATTGGCTCTCTTATGACTCATCCCCCATCCCTTCCTGGCAAACTTTCACGGGAGTGAGAGAGATAGCTGTGCATGATGTCATAAGCAGAGTTGAGCAAACACCTGGATGTTCAGGTTCGACGGGTTCGACTGAACTTCGTAAAAAAGTCAGAGTTCGGGACCCGAACTTGACCCCGAACCCGAATCCAATTGAAGTCAATGGGGACCCAAACTTTTGAGTACTAAAATGTCTCTAAAAAAGTAATGGAAAGGGCTAGAGGGCTGCAAATGGCAACAAAATGTTAATCTTGACCTAGGAGGACGAGGTCCATATGGAGTAGGAGGGTGTTTTTTGAATAGCAAAATAGAAGAACAGTATCTAAAGTGTTTATCTCACACGTACAGATATGGAGGAAACACTGCAAACACTGGAGGAAACACTGCAAACACTGGAGGAAACACTGCAAAATATATATTTTTGCCCTAAATGGGTGTTTTTTGAATAGAAAAATAGAAGAACAGTATCTAAAGTGTTTATCTCACATGTACAGATGCGGAGGAAACACTGCAATTTTTTTCCCCTAAATGGATGTTTTTTGAATAGCACAATAGAAGAAAAGTATGTAAAGGTGTATCTCACAGTAACATATGCAGTGCTGGTGTAATTTGATTTCTGAAGCAGGACTGACTCCTATATATTTCTCTCCCTAAAAGCAAAATGAGGCAGGAACCTTTCCCTAAAGTATCTAAAGCAGAGTGACTTGCACATATGTAGATCGCTGAGTAATTTGATTTCTGAAGCAGGACAGTCTGACTCCTATCTAATTCTCTCCCTCAGAGCAGCAGCAGCGCCAGCCTTTCCCTACACTATCTAAAGCAGAGTGACGTGCTGTGCTGTGTGCTTCTAGCTTATATAGAGGCGGGTCACATGCTGCACTGGCCAATCACAGCCATGTCATTAGTAGGCATGGCTGTGATGGCTTTTAGGTCACGCGACGAGTTAAACGAATGTTGATTGGCTGCCCTGCAGCGCGCCATTACATTGCGAACACCGAACCCGAACTTACAGCAAATTGTTCGGGTTTGGGTCCGGGTACCAAAAATCCATAAGTCCGGTACGAACCCGAACTTTACAGTTCGGGTTTGCTCAACCCTAGTCATAAGCCTAGGCTAATGACCAGACAAGAAACAGGAAGTGAGCTGTATAAGGTATTTACTGACAGAAAAAAAATGTACTATCCAAAGTTAAAACAACAATGGAAGAACATTTAATAGATGGAAAGTTGAAAAAATTACTGAAGGTCCACTTTAAGTAAACTAGGTTTGTAAAATCATAGTATAGAATACAGGTAAGGACAAGGTTGTGTCAAGAAAAGTTTGTGGAACTATTGAAGGCTTGGACAGACTAGACAAGACCAAACCAGCAGAATAGCAAAAAGTTTATTGCTGAAGTCATCCGTGGCAATGGTAAAGCCAGCAATGATATTTGTGGATAAAATATATGAAAGCCAACAGTGAAAGTTCAATCATTTAAAAGCAAGGTCAGAAGCTAGTCAATTATGGACTTTTTATTCTATGACAGTAAAATAAATAAAAAATAATCGCATACTAAATTGTTTGTTCATTATGCATTTTATATATTTTATCTGCATTGTTTTAAAAGAAGAAGGGACACCAGAATTTGATTATGCTTACTGTTTATTAAGACAAGAACTGAAATTGTATTTCTTTTTATTTCCATTTTGATAGAGTGTTAAGGGATTATGCTGATCAGTCAATATTTGCTTTTAATGGATTACATTAAACACAAGAACGTCATAGAGAATATTTCTGTGAAAACAATCTGTCCAATTTACTACATGAGTTGCTACAAATTATCTAAAAAACAGCTGCAACACTGCACTGTTCTTTGTGATTGTCATGGGTGCCTTTGTAAGCCATGTAGTATAATCAAACTGCTAGCTGTGCTGTAACAAGAACACTGGATGATAGTAGATGCAAAACATCTTAGTTGCAGAAATTATTAGCACAAAACAAGGGCCAAATGTTCCTTCCTGAGGTCAAATGGGAAGTTTGGAGGTGTCCTAAAACATTCTTAGGTACTGAATGATTTGCACATTATTGCAACCACTGGGTGCACCTGTATCAATTGAGTTTTTTGTTGTTTGTATTCTTAAACTGGTATATTAGATTACATCTTCCTTAATATACATCAATGGCATATTTAATATTTCAAAAATAATTATGGATTGACTGCTGATGTTCTGTGGAACTAAAAACGGATGTTCTCCTGTCTTTATTCTTAACTTACCCCACCCAACCACCCCCTTTTTTTATCTCTCCCTCTTCCGCTCTTCCTCTTTTCCCCCTGCCCGCTCAGATTGACTGGCCAAGGCCCATGAGTGATGTATATGATCTTCCCCACTACACAGAGGAATGTATTATTACTGTTTAGAAATGGTTCGTTGGTTGATTTTTTCATTTGTCTTGCTCACCTTCTGTGTTTTCTCAGTTAGAGCTTGCGGTTGCAGCCCCGTTACGTCATTATTACTGGTTCGTCCTGTATGTTCTCAGACAGCAGCAGGAGCCAGAGTGGGCCATGCAGTGGGGTGCTGCAACTAAAGGCTAAGAGAGTCAAGGGAACCAGGAGAGCTGGGCAACACAGTCAGAGGAACTGATCCCGTATTGGTACATTGTTTGAGGCAATCCAACATTGTGACTATCCCCCTCTGGAGACACGCTGCAAGGACACCATCAATATATGCTGTTTATGATCTCCTGTAACTAAGAGATCATAGAGTTCCGGTAAGAGGCAGTGTGTGATCTTGGTGGAGGTGTTCTATCATCACTTTTCTTCAGGATGTTGGGGACTATTTGCACTTGGGGATCATTGATGTGATCATCTGTCTTATGCTTTGGACTTTATGGTGGATTATGGTTCACCCATAATTGCTCACTAGACTTTTGAATTTATTTTTTTGTTCACGGTTTAATCACTGTTTGTCACGTATTTTCTTTATATTATTTGCGCTGGTTTCAGTACATCTTATTAATACGCACATTTAGCACAATTTTTTTCTTTGTATATAGAGCTCCATTAGTATTGCATGTGATTATGATTTTGAAAACTACATATTACCCACTTATTTTTCTTCTGTATCCCCGTGCAAATTCAATAAACCATTTATGCAAAAAAAAAAAAGGATTTTGAGCATTTAAACTCACCTATGTCCTAAGTAGACAGCACTTCTCTCTTTCCCCTCCCTATCATGCCTGCCTAGTTTTTCCTTTGGTTTTCTCTTGAGCTATGGTAGTTTCCTTTTTTCCTACAAACCCTTCTGCAAAATTCAGAAGGGTTTGTAGGAAAAAAGGAAACTACGCCAAAACGCCAGAACGGCGCCAAATTCAAAAACGTAAACAAACACAATACATACAGTATACTGTAATCTTATAGATTACAGTACTGTATGTAAAAAAACCACACCCCCCTTGTCCCTAGTGGTCGGCCCAGTGTCCCACATGTACTTTTATATAATAAAAACTGTTCTTTCTGCCTGCAAACTGTAGATTGTCCATAGCAACCAAAAGTGTCCCTTTATGTCAAAAATGGTTTTAGAGCAGCTAGAAAACAGCGATAATAAATTATAATCACTTGCAGAATTGTGCGATAGCGATTTGTGGGGAAATTCGTCATAAAAAAATAAAAGTAATGACAGCGACAATTCTGCAACTGAGCAAATTTCAGTGATTTTGAGTTGATTACATTATTGAATAATTTTTATTATAATTATATTATTATTTGTTATAATTATTTATAATTATTTATTATATTATAATTTATAATTTTGTTTTTAAAAAAAAATCATACCCGGGATGCCTACTAGACTCTTGTTTGGTCAGATTTAAATGAGTTATTCCTAAGAATTACAGGCCTACAGTATAAAACGCCAAATTTCCTTGAAAATAATGGTACCGCTTTCAGCACCTTTTTTCTGAAATAATCATATTTTTCAGCTTCCTTTAACAGACCAAGCTGTCCAACAAAGTGGCAGTTAGAGTGTCCAGTCCAGACAAATCATTTAAAGCTAACAGGTTTTCCTCACAGTAGTTTGCTTTTATTCATTAAAGGGTCGCTAAAGGAATTTTTTTTTTTAGCTAAATAGCTTCCTTTACCTTACTGCAGTACTGGTTTCATGTCCTCATTGTTCGTTTTTGCTTTGAAGTAGCTGTAATTCTGCTGTGATCTCCACACTTCCTGGTTGCCTGTTTCCTTATAACCATCATACTGGGAGATTTTCACGGTGGTCTAAGCTGTCATTACTGTGTGTCTAAAACTCCTCAGAACCAATCAGATTAATTTTAAAAACAAAACACTGCCCTGGATTTGTTTGTTTTTGTTTTGTGAGTCTTCCCGACTTACCTTTCACCCGGAACTTCATGTATGTACCTTTAAAACCGAAAGTGAAACTAGAGGCACATTATATGATAGATTAAATTCAATTTTTAATCATTTTTTAAATGAATCAGTTAACTTTTATGTCTCTATACCCAATAGACAGTCATTTCAGCAAAAAAAAAATTTCCTTTAGTGACCCTTTAATGTAAAACCTTTATCCCATTTAAATCTACTAGTCCATCTCACATTGTCTTCTCCACATATTTACAATGCTGCTGTCTAAGGTTGTGCTGTTCCTTCATAAACAGGGAGGAGGAGTAATGTAGACACCCTAATACAGGTATTTTGTTACTAGCCAAATCAACAAGTACAAATAAACAGCAAAAGCCTAAAAAAGAGCTGAAATATTTTCCCATTTTTATTTTTGGGTTTAGATATGTTTTAAAACTGATTCACATTTTAGCTTTCTCTTGTGGTTCATTATTGTAAGTGTCCTAATGCATTTTATATTGAATGTTAACATGCATTGCATTGAGGCAGCCAAAGTTAGCCCATTAAACTTTATTGTTAACTGTGCCTTGCCATGTGTTGTGCATTAGCTGCTCTTGAGCACTGCAACAAATCACACATAGAGCTGTGCATTGCTGTACTTTTAACTAACATGTGCCTTTTTTAGCACATTACTGCAATGCACAACTGTCAGTTGGGCCACAATCAAAGCACAAGACAGTAATGTTAATGTAACATGACTAATGAATAATGTTATATGACTTTCATATTCACCCAGGTTATGAAATACACTGCACTGCTGTCCACAATAGTAGGTTTGCATTTGATTTGGTGCCTGTGCACCTAGAGACCAGGGAAAAATCTGAAATGTGTAATCATATGTTGCATGCACTGGGCACCTTGAGTTTGTCATATTACCTATGTGCTGGGTTGGACTTACCATTGGGCTTGATTGGGCTCAAGCCCATGGGCCCCGCCCAATAGGGGGCCCCACCCTTTTACGTTAATTGTTTTTCAATAATATGCCAGTCATTTAATTTTTCATTTAAAGTGTGTTGATTGGGCTATCATTTTTACCTGTTCTAGGGACATTGATAATTTTTGTCCTCCGTCCAAGTAGACAAACTGTCTTTCTTTTATTATTACCTTCGTGAAGTTATTTTTGCAATGTTATGCCCGGTGTCTGTCCTTTTGCTGGATGTGGCATGTTACTTTGACTCCAATTGCTGGATTTGCCCTTTGAATACATTGCACTCTGAATTGTGTCAGTGCTTTTTTGTGCCCATGCGCAGTATACATCATGTCCTTCAGGAAAACGCTATGTTTACTATTGATGACTACGCGTCATCATTATGCAACACGGTCACAATGACATCATTACGCCCGGTTAGTCTTCTACGCATGTGCGGGCATCCGAATGACACTATTTATAGCTGCGGCGGCTACTGATGGACAGACGTGACGGCTCGTATACCTGAATTATATGATCCCTCTCCATCTGACAGGTACAGTGGAAACTCTTTCCTTGCCAGGCTCTGTGTGGTGATATTGGGTTATTTATCCCCATACACACATTCATTTTATGCGGTTTTGCTTCCCTAGGCATACCCCTTTGAAGTAGGAGAACTGTACCCTCCACTTTTCATTATGGGTTGCTTATACCCAGGGGCCCACACCACCCTAAGTCCTGTCCTGCCTATGTGCATGAGTCCTTATTCAAAGATTGCATTTCTTATGTTTGATATGTCATGTATACAGGCTGATTTACTAAAGCATTTGAGAATGTTTCACACAGTAAATTGTGTTAATATTAATTTCAATGATCCAATCATGCGCAGATGAAATAAGTAAACAGGAATTTTCTTTTTACATGATTGAAGAAAGAGAAGTGAGTCTTCACTCATTTTATTATGTGAATATTTCAAAATACGTTTTACTTTTTTAATAATGCACATGATTGAATAGTTAAAGTAAATAACCACACAATTTGTTGTGTAAATATTTCCAACTCCTTTAGTAAAATCATCCTATCCATGTTGGTCTTGGACTTCATTAGCATTTTATTCTACTCCATTTTTTTCTATTGGTGTTGCTTATAGACAATGATTAAATATCATCCTGCAGTCCCACGTTATGTGAATCTTCTATTGATCCAAGTATATGTGCTTTAGATGTGCCAGCTTGTACATCTTCAGAATTTTCATTAACTATACATAATGACATTACATATTTCAAAATAGATCTGACCTTGCTTCTATTGCCTCCTCTTTTGCTTTATTTATTTATTTTTTATATTGAGTTCTATTGGTTATTGTGTTTTCACGTATGTAAAGGCATTTTGCTTCAACTTTCTGTGCAATACAAAATAATTGTGAACCAGTAGCTGCTTTCAGAGCAATGCTGAAAGCAGCTGCAAGTTCTTCCATGGTATGAACTAAAACTTGCAGAATTAATAATGTTAAAAAAAAAGACTGATACCTGTCAAGTCTAACCCATCAAAGCTCCTGCAGCTCTGATACTCAAGAAGGCAACCATGTGGCTGTTATAAATTTTGCCTTACAGGAGGAAAAGAAAAATGCAAGCCACCCCCAAAAGTCAGTTGGACCAACATATTGATCAGAATATATTTCTCACATAGCCTTTTATTAGTTATAACATTAGGAATTATATTTCAGACAGGAGGCTTCGTATCTTGCATTAATCTTCCTTTTTAATGCTCATAGCAGAAACATAACATTTATTTCTTTAATAAAATGTAGAAAAATTTCTTCAAAAACTACAATACCCAGCAGCCCCGGGGACCCCTCCCCCTAGACCACAGTCTCTATATAAAGGGCTGTCTGGGTCTCCTCCTCCTCTTTCTTTCTGCTCATGGCTAAGATAAGTACACCATTCTATTGATTGTTCTATTATTGTTATTATTGTCTGATTATTCTTGTCTGATCATTGTATATGGTTGTTATTTCTTAGGTATTACTGGGGACAGGTTATTGTACCCTTTAGGACCGGGATATTGCGTTTTTATC
Organism: Rana temporaria; assembly: GCF_905171775.1. Lineage (NCBI taxonomy): Eukaryota > Metazoa > Chordata > Amphibia > Anura > Ranidae > Rana > Rana temporaria. The sequence continues at coordinate 537,679,667 of NC_053489.1, forward strand.
GCTATCCCGGTTCATTTCTGTCAAACGTGAGTGTCCCCCTGCTCATGGTCTGGCAGGCAACCTGTCCCCTCTGCAGCGTCTTTCCCCGCTCTCCCCCCCCGTACGCGCCGCTTCGCAGGCTTTTCCTCCCTGCCTGAGAGGCGCGGCTAGTGACAGGAGAGCCTACGTCACTCTGCAGGTCTCAGGCGACCTATCACAGCGCTCCCGGCCGTGATCTCGCGAGATTACAGCCGGGGACTTCCACGAGCAGTGCCTTCCCTCCTCCACTGTCGAGCAGACGGAGACAGAGGCACACTGCTGGCTGGGAACTAGCGCTACCGCTTCCCCCCCCATCGGAAACGTCTTACAGGTACCGCTGTATTGTTCAGGGGAACGTCTCTCCCCAAATACCTCAGGTACCGCTGCATAGCTTGGGGAACGTCTCTCCCCAACACCCATTACCACAGTATACTGCACGGCTGTGCTGTATACTGTTACATCAAATTCCCTCCAATTATCTCTGGTACAAATCTCCCTTGACTTCCAGTGACTGTACTACTGTACTGTACACTACCAATATCTGTCAGACCTTATAAATATAACTTAACCCTTAATTGATTGTCAGTGATTTATCCCTGACGATCTCAGAATTGAAAATATCTAAATAAATTGTAATTAATTAAATATAAAGCAAAGCTATCTGTCTGGAAATGGCAGCTGACGGTCACGCTTCTGGCTTTCCTGGACTGTCTAATGAGGTGGATCTAGATGTTTCACGCCTGATATCCACGACCCAAATACAGGACTTGATTAACAAGTCCATTCAAGCAGCACTGGCTGCCAATACTGTAAACCCGGTCGTACCGTCCACCTCGGGATGCCATCCTACTAAGGGTAAAGCAACCCAAAAATTAAAGCACTTAACAGTGCACTTCGACTCCCCGGCAGGGGAAGATTATAATGTGCCCCAGGCAGGACCTGAACCGGTCTGCCGCACCCCGCATACAAATGATCAAACCCGACCCTTGAACCCCAAGGAGTTTAAAAGGGGGCAAAAGTCCGCCAGGCGGATTAAACCGGACTCATTTGAAACGTCCGACGACGAGTCCGAGGTATCTGACAGGGCTGAGACCTCTGACTCAGACCTAGAGGACGAGGATGATGCGGGGTTTACGGCGGAATGTCAGGACGCCAGCACCGAGGTGCAACAAACGGCCATCCTGGATTCTCAGGGTCAATCTCTTTTTAACCCTGACGAAATATCACACCCTCGTTCAGGGGATTGGGCCCCATTACCCCATGTGGCCCAATACCTCGAATTATGGACCAGACGGTCCTTGGACAGGGCAAACCGCAACAAATTACGGGCGGAATGCCCCAGGCCATACGTGGCAAACAAGGTGGCGAGCACCCCGGAAATAGACCCGGTGCTCCTAAAATATCTTACGAGGTCTGGAAAGTATTCAAAAAAGGGCATTGAGAGGTCCTTCAAAGCCATCCAGGACCGCATACTAGACCTACTAGGCCCGCTCACGAAAATCCTAAATTTATCAGAGCAAGCGGCTTCATCAACCCAACCTATAGATTTGACACAGTTGAGAGGTTGGGCCCAACGCGCAATCTGCCTATTGGGTACCGCAAACACAACTTGCTCAGTGGAGCGTCGCCGCTCCATTTTGATGAAATTGGACCCCCAACTCAGCCACCTAGCGGAAAACGAGCCAGGTCCATCCGCAGATGGTCTACTGTTTGGGGATGATCTGATCAAGAACATCAATAAATTCATCAGCCTTTTCTCAAGCCTGGACAAGGCACAGACCTCGCTGAGGAAATCACAACCTGGCAAGGTTTTTGGGAAGGCCGGTAGAAGCAGAGGGCGTTCTACCGGCCGCACTGCCCCGTACAGGCCCTACTCTAGACCACCTAGCCAGCAGTTCACGCCTGCTCCACAACCATACGCCATGCCTATGGCCCATCCAGCTCCCTTCTTCCCGCCACGAGGACGTCCCTGGAGAGGACGCGGGGGACGTGGATTCCCAAGGTCTAGACCTCCGACCGGTGAGTACACACCCACACTCAATTCCACACACACTGGTGGGGGGCAGGCTGATGTATTTTTCCCACGTCTGGTACACGATTTCGGCAGACGCATGGATTCTCAATACGGTATCAGGATACCGGATAGAACTCTTATCTCCCATCCATTTTTCTTCCCAAAATGTGGAATTAATAGATGAGGAACTCAAAGAGCTTCTGTCCAAAGGGGCGGTTCAGGAAGTAGATCCCTGCTCGCCCGGTTTTATCAGCAACATATTCCTGGTCAAGAAGAAGGACGGCGGCTACCGCCCCGTCATAAATTTGAGAGAACTCAACCAACATGTAGCCTACCGCCATTTCAAGATGGAGGGTATCCATCTGCTACGCGACCTCCTCTGGCCAGGAGACTGGCTAGTGAAGATAGATTTAAAAGACGCGTACCTTACTGTCCCTATGCACACCGAATCTCAATCCTTCCTAAGATTTCGGTGGAAGGACCGAATGTGGCAATTCACCTGCCTCCCATTCGGATTGTCATCAGCCCCCTGGTGTTTCACCAAGCTCCTCAAACCGGTAGTAGCCGCTCTGAGGAGCAGGGGTGTTCGCCTAATTATTTATCTGGACGACATGCTAATTTTGGCACGCTCCAGACGACAAGCCTCATTACACAGCCAATGGGCGGTCTCCCTGTTGACGGAACTCGGGTTCCTCATCAATTTCAAGAAGTCTATCCTGGATCCCTCTCAGGAGATGGAATTCCTGGGGTTTCTAGTAGACACCAAACAGGCTATGCTTCTCTTGCCGAAGTCAAAACTGGCGCTGATTCGCAAGGAAATCAGAGCCACGTTACGCAAAGGCTTAGTATCCCTTCGGGTGATCGCTCGCATAGTAGGCCTCCTATCGGCCTCTATTCAAGCAATATTCCCGGCCCCCTTGCACTATCGAGCTCTACAGAGACTCAAAACACTACATTTACGCCAAGGCCTACGCTACGCGGACGAAGTTCCGTTAGACACAGAAGCCATAGAGGAATTGCTATGGTGGCTTCGCCACGCAGTGGCATGGAATGGCAGGACGATTTTCAACTCCTACCCCGACGTGATCTTAGAATCCGATGCGAGTCGCCAAGGCTGGGGTGCCCGATGCGGACACCTTACCACCGGAGGGAAATGGTCCGCGAGAGAATCTCTCCTCCATATCAATGCCCTGGAACTTCTGGCAGCATACTTTGCGATCAGGAGTTTTATCCCTCATACGGCCAACAGGTGCGTACTTTTACGTATGGACAACGTGGCAGCGGTGCAGTATATCAACCGCTTGGGAGGCACAAAATCCAAAATTCTGGCGGACATTGCGTCCGAGTTTTGGTAATACTGTCTTTCCATAAATGTCACCCCAGTAGCGGAATACCTTCCAGGCATATCCAACACGGTTGCAGACTGGAACTCTCGGTACCTTACGGACTCCAGCGACTGGACGCTGGATCGTACGGTTTTTCTGTCATTACAAAACCTGTGGGGCCCTTTACACACGGACCTCTTCGCTTCCCGCCTCAACCGGCAACTACCACGCTTTTACAGCTGGAGGCCGGATCCGGAGGCGACAGCAGTCGACGTGTTCCGACAATTCTGGATGCGGGGGACGCACTATGCGTTCCCTCCATTCAACATGATCACCAGGACACTCCTCCAGGTGGCAAGTCAGATGGCGACAGTGGTGTTGATCACCCCTTGGTGGCCGACCCAACCATGGTTTCCCCTTCTCCTGGGAATGGCGGTCGATTACCCTCGACTACTCCCATTCTATCATCACCTCCTGTCCAACACAACCGGAGGTTATCATCCACTAATACTGGACGGCAACCTGCATCTCCTAGCGTGGTTGGTTTCGGGGTCGGAGACGCCGATAACGATATTTCACAATCGGCTAGAGACCTCCTCGCCCTGGCCTGGGCCCCAGGGACTAGATCGGCGTACAGATCTGCCTGGGCCCTGTGGGTTCGTTGGTGTGATCGACGGCAAATTGATGCCGTTCATACACCTGTATCAGACATAGTGAACTATCTGGCTGACTCTTATGAAACCGGTAAATCCTACAGTTCATTGAATGTCTATAGATCAGCCATTTCGGCTTATCATTGCCCTGTAGACACTTTGCCTGTAGGCAGACACCCCTTGGTATGTCGGCTCCTCCGGGGGGTGAAGTTCAAACGCCCCCCTCGGCCTAGATACCAATTTACATGGGACGTCAACAGGGTTCTGGAACTTTTCACCAATTTGGAGGACAATGAGGCCCTCTCGTTGAAGAAGCTTTCGATTAAACTCTCTACCCTTCTATGTCTGGTCTCCATCAAAAGAGTTTCAGATGTTAGGGCATTAGACATCTCCCGGCGTCAATTCTCGCCGGAAGGGGTACGTTTTTCCGTGGTTCGTAGGACGAAGACGGGAATTCATACAGTATTCTATCCATTTTTTCCTGACCATCCACATATCTGTGTTGTTCGATGTCTGCAACAATACGAATCTAGAACTGCATCCCTGCGGTCACTTGATCATAATCAACTATTGATCTCATACGTGAAACCTCACCTCCCAGTGTCTTCGGCATCATTGGCCAGATGGGTGAGAACGGCCATGAAACTGGCCGGGATCGACGTATCGCTCTTTGGAGCTCACTCCTCTAGAGGTGCCATGGCTACCAAAGTGGTCACATCAGGTGGTTCACTTTCGGACCTTTTACTAGCGGCAGATTGGTCATCAGAAACGACCTTTCGGCGATATTATTTCCGACCACAGGACCATGTCTCCACTTCTATACTTTAAGGACTGTATATTTACATGTATGTATAATGTATGATAGCTTTAAACTTGCAAGATACGAAGCCTCCTGTCTGAAATATAATTCGGGATTTTCCTAGCTACCATGACGGAAAATCTGAGTTATATGATGACAGGAGGCGAGTATCTTCCCACCCGACCCACCCCTATCACGATACGTTTTCTCATTTCAGGTTATTGAAGGGTGGAGCCTAAGTCTACACGGACGGTAATACAAAGTTCTGCAGTTCCCGAATGATGGGTCTTCTGTTTTGTTCCAGTTGAACACAGTTCTGACGGTATAATAGCCGACCTGTTGAAAGTTGAAGGGCCCAGTTGGTCCGGTTTCCAGCATCGGAGGAGGAGTCCCCGAGCAACGCGGAACGAAGTTCACGACGACAAGGTTACGTGATGTTGAAGGATCGCACAAAGAAAGAGGAGGAGGAGACCCAGACAGCCCTTTATATAGAGACTGTGGTCTAGGGGGAGGGGTCCCCGGGGGTGCTGGGTATTGTAGTTTTTGAAGAAATTTTTCTACATTTTATTAAAGAAATAAATGTTATGTTTCTGCTATGAGCATTAAAAAGGAAGATTAATGCAAGATACTCGCCTCCTGTCATCATATAACTCAGATTTTCCGTCATGGTAGCTAGGAAAATCCTGAATTATTAGTTGCAAGAAACATATAATTTTTCCATTAATAACATGTTTCTAAGCAGTTGGATTTATTTCATCCCTTTCCTAAGCAACCAATGTCACCTTTCCATGAATACAGTGCTTGGGATAAAAAGTACATTTATTGTGTCTTTTTACTGGCTTTGATTATATATATGAATGAGTTAATGTTACAAATGTTTTATTATAATTATGATTTTCACCTCCTAATCATAGGTTTAGACAAATATTCCACCTAATTCCCTGCATTCTCAACTTCTGTATCCAATTGTTATAAGAAATGCTTTAGAAAAATGTAAGTAACTCAAGACATCTGAAAAAGCACCTACAGTACTTAAATAGGTGGTTGGCAGGATTATATATAATATGTATATGTGTGTGTGTGTATATATATATATATATATATATGAAGTGTATATATATATATATATATATATATATATATATATATATATATATATGTATATATATATATATATATATATATATTAACATATAATGTTGGTCAATGGAAGGAAGAATGCCCTTTGTATTGCTGGACAGTGGGAGAAGAGCTCCATTTCCATGATGAATGTTGCAGGCATAGATGTGCTTACAGGGTGTGCCAGGTGTGCCCAGGCACACCCTAATCACCATGAGCAGCACCATTTCCCCCTACTGCCCTGGCTCCCATCTTTTCCCTTGCAGCGCTGAGAGCTTCCCTCCTCTCCTATTGGCTGTTGCTGCTGGTATGTTTTAGGAGTGGGAAGGGGGCCAGTAAATATGTAATTTACCAGCCCCTTCCCTTTCTGAATGAACATAGTGAGTCATCGGTAGAGTGTGTTTGGGCTTTGGGGTGCACACCCTAATGCAATAGGCTGCGCACACCTATGGTTGCAGGTAATTATGTGCGAATCTGATTGGGTATGATTCATGGAAAAACTTCAATGTGAACCTCATTGAAGTCAATGGGAAACTTGCAAATCAACTCTATCCATTTAAAGGCTAATAGACAAGAGGTTGTCAAACAAAGATCTTAGGCTGAGCACTGCAAGGTAGGACATGCGCCAATGCAAAATACCAGTCAAAGAAGAGAAGCTCTTTTATTAGGGCATGCAGTGAAAGGTTAAAATGGAGGTTAAACTCCTTTAGCCACTTGCCTCACGCAGATGTACTGTGGCAGAATGGCACGGCTGCGCAAAACCCCGTACGGGCACGCTGTCCCCTTTAGGAGCCGCCAGAGGGTGCACGCCCGCTGCATGGCGGGCGACCCGATGTGCATGGCCAGCGGGCGTGATCGCTGCTGCCCTCATGCGACCACATGCATGAGAGCCACCCCAGATGTGTTTGTGTAAATGCACAAATCCCTGTTCTGTCAGGAGAGAGGAGACCTAATTAGGAGCAACGATAGGTCTCCTCCCCTAGTCAGTCCTATCTCCATACAGTTAGAACACGCTGAGGACTGAGGGAACACACATTTAACCACTTTATCACCCCCTAGTGTTAACTCCTTCCCTACCAGTGACATTAACACAGTAATTACTGCATTTTTATAGCACTGATCGCTGTATAAATGTCAATGGTCCCAAAAACGTATCAAAAGTGTCTGACCTATCATAAAATGCCATAAAAATGCCATAAATCTTTCCCATAGTTTGCAGATGCTATAACATTTGCGAAAACCAATCGTTTATTGTGATTATTTTTTTTACCAAAAATATGTAGAAGAAATTTGTTTTTTAAAAACATTTTTGGGTATTTTTATTATAGCAAAATGTGAAAGGGGATTATAAAATAATGGAACATATCATCAGAAAACATTGGCAAATTTTATTGAGAGATAAAACATTGGCCATTTTTCTTTCAAAATACCCAACGTTTATGTATCGGAAGGCTCCAAGTTTGAGGAATAGGATTTCCCCTAATGTCTATAATCCACCTAAGAAGTTACGTACCTATGGGTTTCTATCATTGCAAGAGATGTATAGCCTGTAGAACCACAAGCATCTGTAGTAGTTAAATCTAATCTAGTACTGGAAAAGAATATCAAATTAACAAATTTATCTTTTGTGACTCCACCTTCGTAACCTACCTTATTTCCTGTCCATGTGGGCTCCAATATGTTGGACGTACCACAAGAAAATTAAGGATCAGAATTAATGAGCATTTGAACAATATCAAAAATGGGTTTACCAAACATAGCCTGTTTAATCATTTTAGGATCTACCACAACAGAGATCCTAGGTTGGCCTCTTTTTGTGGTATTGATAGGGTTGAGCCTCAGTGGAGAGGAGGAAACATGAAACAAAACATTTCTAAAAAATGAAACTGAATGGATTTATAAATGTAATACTCTTAGTGTAGGTATGAATATCGATATTGATCTTAACTGTTTTATTTCAAATTATCTTTTATCCTATTATTATTATTGTTAATTCACTATAGTTCTTTTATGGCCACCATGTGCAATATATAACTCTTCCACAAGATGGTGTTTGTTATTACTTATTTATAGCTATTGGGTGTGATATTTCAGTCCTCCACAATATGGTAATTGTTAACTAACCATCTATGGTAATACACTATACTTCCACTGGGGTCGTTTTTTGTTGTTTTTTGGCAGTTTTTTTAATAAACTTTAGTATTATTTTATTTTTTCAAATGTATCATTAATATTATGTACGTTTGTTAGTTTATGTAGTCTAATTTTCTAATTAATTGATATTTAGTCTTTAATGTGAACCAGCTGTAGGATTTCAGCAGATTGGTTATCCCCTTTGTGGTGATGTATATAAAGCAGGAAGTGATGAGCTATATCACATGACCCCTGAAGACGTTAGACACTGTTGATGAAACGCATCGGGTCCTGTAATACGTTCTATGTTACTTTCACCAGATGGAACGCGGACGGCGTTCCTGCCATTTCTTATGGGCATGATTTTCATTTGTACCATGTAAGTGCAATCTGTAGATTTAATAAACCTGCTTTTTAATGTTACTGCACTATGAGGAGCCTCTGTTCTTTTCTTTTTGGTTTATATACCGTATCCATTCCAGGAACATACCTGCCTTGAGTTGCTGCTTCTGGACACCTGTCTGTTTTTCTGTTTTTGACTGTCATGGATGTCAATTCCGTCCGGTGAGTAGGCTACTTACCTAATAGCTGGTGAAAGGAGATGCACTTCTCTTTGGAGACACCATTTTCATCATCATGTTTGATGAATTAGAAAATACATCGGCACTTGGTTTAAGATTATTCATTTGGTGGTGGACTACTGGACTTTTATTTATTCATTCACTCACCTATTTGTGTATGTTATTTTTTAAACACATTGGGGGTTATTTAGGAAAGACAAATCCACCTTGCACTACAAGAGCAAGTGCACTTGAAATTGCACTGAAAGTGCTCTTGGAAGTGCAGTCGCTGTAAATCTGGGGGCTAGATCTGAAATGAAGGAAAGCTCTGCTGATTTTATTATCCAATCATGTGCAAGCTAAAATGCATCTACATCGACTGCACTTCCAAATGCACTTTCAGTGCAATTAGTGCCTTTTGTAAATTACCCCCATTGTATTTTTTAATACTTTTTACTGTTTAGTGTGGTATGAAACTATAGATGTTTTTTTTTATATATATATTTGAATCCTTTGAGCTTTACTACCTGCTGCTTCACTTTTCACATTGTATTGTAATACACTGTTTAGTAATATCCAGTGTGCGCGGGAGGAAGGGGTTTATAGATGCCTTTTTTTTCTTTTATGTTGGTAGGACACAACCCCAGATCTGGAAACTGATTTTTTTAGTTCCTGTAATACTCTGCAATGGTAAACTACTAAATATTGATTAATCAATCCCTTTTGAAAAAAAGAATCGTCATTGTTTTATATAAACTTAAATGGCCATTGTTAAATCCATATGCTGAAAACTTCCTTTTTTGTGATTTCTTTATTATGAACAATAGAAAATAGCACATCTTTCCTTTGCACCAAAAGGCATATTAAACTTTGTTATAAAAATGTGAAATGCATATCAATTCCTCATATTTATTTTTAAATACATTCATGTAGTGATAGCTATTAATCCCATATCCCTTATCTGTAGAAAATAATTAGTGTTTAATGTTTTCCCAGATCTTAGGTAAATGAAAATATCTCTATTTAGGCATCAATCAAACTAATAACAGGACAATTACTAACAAATCTGTATAGCCAGTGCCAAAAAGTGATTAATGTGAGGAAGAACGTGCCTGACAAAGGTTTTGTTCTCTATAAATAAACACAGTTTAAGGCAGCTAATAACATCATGCTGCAATGGTAGGTTATGGCTACTATTTTATTTCAGCTACTGAAAAATGCGCAAGAAGAAAATATAATAAAAATGGTGAGTTAAAATTGTGTTCTGTCCTGGAAAATCCACATTTTAATATTTTTCTGATATGATTTGCTAAATGAGAGTTCTTACCCAGAATTGAAAGCTTCAACACAACAACATAAATGTATTGGTAAATAGTATGAAGGTGAGACAAAAGACAATGGGCCTGATTTACTATGCTATGTGCGCTGCGCTGGTTCATGCGTTAATTAGTACTCCGGGTGGAGGCTTAATTGGGCGCATGAACCAGCGTAGCAGCCGGCGCATTGAAACTAATATGTAAAGCCGCGCCGAACTCCCTATAGAAGTCTATGGGAGAAATCAAAAGTGTTCATTTTAAAGGCTAATCTGCAAGTTTTGTCCTAAAAAGTGTTTGGGCACCTCAGTCCTGCCCCAGGGGACATGTATCAATGCTTTTTTTATTTTTTAAAACGGCCGTTTTTTCGGGAGCAGTGAAATTAATAATTCTTAAAGTGAAACAATAAAAGTGAAATATTCCTTTAAATTTCGTACCTAGGGGGGGTGTAATGTCAGCATGTGAAATAGCGCATTTTTCCCGCACTTAGAACTCCCCCTGCACAAAGTGACATTCAGAAGGAAAAAAGTCATTTAAAAATTCACACGCGGCTATAATGAATTGTCGGCTCTGACAATTCTAAAGGGATTCATTCATAAAACAAACAAAAAAATGTGTAGGGGTTCCCCCAAATTAAATTACCAGGCCCTTCAGGTCTGGAATGGATATTAAGGGGAACCCCGCCGTAAAAACAAAAAAAAAAAAAGACGTGCGGTTCCCGGCAAATATCCATTCCAGGCCCTTCAGGTCTGGTGTGGATTTTAAGGGGAACTCCACCCCAAATTGAAAAAAAAAATGGCGTGGAGTCCCCCTAAAAATCCACACCAGACCCTTATCCGAGCACGTTGACCTGGCCGGCCGCAGAAAAGAGGGGGGGACAGAGTGCGGCCCCCCCCCTCTCCTGAACCGCACCAGGCCACATGCCCTCAACATGGGGAGGATGTCCCCATGTTGATGGGGACAAGGGTCTCATCCCCACAACCCTTGCCCGGTGGTTGTGGGGGTATGCGGGCGGGAGGTTTATCAGAATCTGGAAGACCCCTTTAACAAAGGGGACCCCCAGATCCTGACCCCCCCCTGTGTGAAATGGTAATGGGGTACATTGTACCTCTACCATTTCACCCCAAAAAAAATGTCAAAGTGTTAAAAATTACAGTAGCCGGTTTTTGACAAATCTTTTAATAAAATCTTCTTTTCTTCTTTCCTTCGGGTTTCTTCCGCTGCTTCTTTCTTCTCGTCCACATCTTGCCCGACGTCTTCTTCTATCTTCTCCGTCCGTCCTTCAGCCTTCTGGTCACGCATCTTGCCCGTTGTCTTGTCCTGTCTTCTTCTCCGTCCTTCCGCCAGCCTCCTCGCATCTTGTGTCTTCTCCGGTCTTCTTCTCGGTCCGCCAGCCTTCTCGTCCCCGGACCCAGCGTTTGAATTTGAATTGGGCCGCCGTGTTCCCGCTCCTGGGACCCGCCCCCCTCTGACGCCACAAGTAAACTCCTTAGAAGGTCATGTGCGTCAGAGGGGGGCGGGGTCACATGAGTGTGACACGGCGGGAACTTCTTCTCCGGGCGGCGCGATTGAAATTGAATTCCCCCGCTGTGTGACGCTCTGTGACCCCGCCCCCCTCTGACGCACATGACCTTCTAAGGAGTTTACTTGTGGCGTCAGAGGGGGGCGGGTCCCAGGAGCGGGAACACGGCGGCCCAATTCAAATTCAAACACTGGGTCCGGGGACGAGAAGGCTGGCGGACCGAGAAGAAGACCGGAGAAGACACAAGATGCGAGGAGGCTGGCGGAAGGACGGAGAAGAAGACAGGACAAGACAACGGGCAAGATGCGTGACCAGAAGGCTGAAGGACGGACGGAGAAGATAGAAGAAGACGTCGGGCAAGATGTGGACGAGAAGACCCGAGAAAGAAGCAGCGGAAGAAACCCGAAGGAAAGAAGAAAAGAAGATTTTATTAAAAGATTTGTCAAAAACCGGCTACTGTCATTTTTAACACTTTGACATTTTTTTGGGGGTGAAATGGTAGAGGTACAATGTACCCCATTACCATTTCACATAGGGGGGGGCCAGGATCTGGGGGTCCCCTTTGTTAAAGGGGTCTTCCAGATTCTGATAAGCCCCCCGCCCGCATACCCCCACAACCACCGGGCAAGGGTTGTGGGGATGAGACCCTTGTCCCCATCAACATGGGGACATCCTCCCCATGTTGAGGGCATGTGGCCTGGTGCGGTTCAGGAGAGGGGGGGGGGCCGCACTCTGTCCCCCCTCTTTTCTGCGGCCGGCCAGGTCAACGTGCTCGGATAAGGGTCTGGTGTGGATTTTTAGGGGGACTCCACGCCATTCTTTTTTCAATTTGGGGTGGAGTTCCCCTTAAAATCCACACCAGACCTGAAGGGTCTGGTATGGATATTTGGGGGGACCCCACGCCATTTTTTGGGGGTTTTTTACGGCGGGGTTCCCCTTAATATCCATTCCAGACCTGAAGGGCCTGGTAATTTAATTTGGAGGGACCCCCTTTTTTTTTTTTTTTTTTTTTTTTTTTTAATTAATGAGCAATGACTCTATTCTTTATAGCCATGAGTACTTTAACCACTTGCCCACCGGGTTAATTCTGGCACTTCTCTCCTTCATGTGAAAATCAAAATTTTTTTGCTAGAAAATTAATCAGAACCCCCAAACATTATATATTTTTTTTTAGCAGACATCCTAGGGAATAAAATGGCAGTCATTGCAATACTTTTTGTCACACCGTATTTGCGCAGCGGTCTTACAAGCGCACTTTTTTTGGATAAAAATCACTTTTTTTAATTAAAAAATAAGACAACAATACATTTTGCCCAATTTTTTTATATATTGTGAAAGATAATGTTACGCCGAGTAAAATGATACCCAACATGTCACGCTTAAAAATTGCGCCCGCTCGTGGCATGGCGTCAAACTTTTACCCTTTAAAAATCGCGATAGGCGACATTTAAAAAATTCTACAGGTTGCATTTTTTGAGTTGCAGAGTAGGTCTAGGGCTAGAATTATTGCTCTCACTCTAACGATCGCGGCGATACCTCACTTGTGTGGTTTGAATACCGTTTTCATATGCGGGCGCTACTCGCGTATGCGTTTGCTTCTGTGCGCGAGCTCGTCGGAACGGGGCGCTTTAAAAAAAATTTTTTGGGTTTTCTTATTTATTTTTATTTAGTTTTATAATTTTTTACACTGAAAAAAAAAAAAAAAAATGATCAGTTTTCTTCCTATTACAAGGAATGTAAACATCCCTTGTAATAGGACTAGTGTGTGACAGGTCCTCTTTATGGAGAGAGGCGGGGTCAATAAGGCTGGAAAGCATGGTATTGAAAAAAAAAATAAAAGATCTCATGCTTTCAGCTGCAATCATGTTCGTTCACCACAGTGGTGTAGTGTATAGCACTTTGACCTAGCAGCAAAAGAGTCGTTGGTTCGAATCCCGCCCGTGACAGCATCTGCATGGAGTTTGCATGTTCTCCCTGTGCCTGCGTGGGTTTCCTCCCACAATATAAAAACACGCTGTAAATCGGTTCCGGTCTAAATAAGCCCTAATATGCAGTAGTATATTTAGGTTTGGTTCTGCCCTAGGCCTGACTACATATCTGCACCTCCTAATAGAAAAATGACCCACCCCTTCCTGTCAAGGTCACACCCTGTTTTTGTATAACCCCACCCAGTAATTTTCAGGGGACCCACACACTAGTTCTGGGGGGCACTGGATTCCCTTAACCACTTCCATACCAGGCACTTACGCACCTTCCCGCCCAAGCCAATTTTCAGCTTTCAACACTGTCGCACTTTGAATGGCAATTGCGCGGTCATACAACACTGTACCCAAACAAAATTGGCGTCCTTTTTTCCCCACAAATAGAGCTTTCTTTTGTTGTTATTTGATCACCTCTGCGTTTTTTTTTTTTTGCGCAACAACTAAAAAAAGACTGCAAATTTTGAAACAAAAAAACGTTTTTATTTTTTTAGGTTAATTTTTTTATAAATAAGTTTTTCTCTTTCAATTACGGGCACTGATATGGCGGCACTGATGGGCACCGATGAGATGGCACTGATGGACATCGATGAGGTAGTACTGACGGGCACAGATGAGGTGGCATTGATTGGCGGCGCTGCTATGCGGCACTGATGGGCACTCATAGGCGGCACTGATGGGCACTCATAGGCGGCACAGATGGGCGGCACTTATGGGTGGCACTGATGGATACTTATGGGTGGCACAGGTGGGCACTGATAGGTGGGCACTGTGCATGGATGGGCACTGTGGGGTGGCACTGATGGACACTGTGGGGTGGCACTGATTTTCCCAGTCAGTGCCCATTTGTGGGCACTGATTGGCATCTTTTTTCTTATTTTTTATTGCTTTTTGTTTTTTTGTTCTATATTTTTTTTGTTTTTGCACACCCTGGTGGTCCAGGGTGGGCATCCCTGGTGGTCCAGTGTGGTGATCCGAGGGGGGGCTGCGCTGATAAACAATCAGCGCGAACGCCCCCTGTCAGGAGAGCCGCCGATCGGCTCTCCTATACTCGCGTCTGTCAGACGCGAGTGAGGAAGAGCCATCGATGGCTCTTCCTGTTTACATCGTGATCAGCCGTGATTGGACACGGCTGATCACGTGGTAAAGAGTCTCCGTCTCCGTGAGAGACTCTTTACCGAGATCGGAGATGCAGGGTGTCAGACTGACACCCCGCATCACCGATCGCCGCGCTGCGTGCCCCCACAGGCGCGTGCGGCATGAAATCCTGCAGGACGTCCTGTCAGGATTGTGTAACCACTTCCCGGACGTAAATCGGCCATAGGCTGGGCGGGAAGTGGTTAATTTGCATAGTTTTTCTCTCACTTCCTGTTTGGCTATGGGGCAGGAAGTGAAGGCAAATCTCCCCAATTGGACACAGATAATACAAAATAAACTGACAGGGCCTATAACCCTCCCTCACTCTATCCAAAATTAAAGAAAATAAAACTTGTTGATTATAGTTCTTGTCAGGGGCGGACTGACCATTGAGTCACTCGGGCACTGCCCGAGGGCCCCATGCCACTAGGGGGCCCCATCCGGGTTGCCAGGCTCAGTAAAACCAGGGACAGTATGTAAAAATCTGTGTTTTTTTTAGATCTGTCTCTGATATGTCCGAAAATGACATGCTTTTAATGTGAATATCCCAAGATTTTAGCTGCCCGCCTCTGCACTACCTCCTGGCGTGGTGGTCATCTGTAAGCCAGAGGGGCCCCATAATCTTCTATTGCCCAGGGGCCCCATGAGTTGTCAGTCCGCCCCTGGTTCTAGTTTAAGCACAAATTTCATAGAGTTTTATTGAGAGCCCTAAGAAAATATAACCATGCCAATAGGCCAGGATAGAGCGTTGCTAATATGTAGGAATGTGTGTGTTAGAGCACCCCACCCAATGTTAACTAAAAAATTATTAATTTGCAAATAAGTATTATCTGCTCATTTTTTTGGGGATGTCTGCACCCCTGATAGTGACAACATTTGTGAGGTGTCTTCACCCTTTCTAATTCATTCACTTCCTGTCACATAGCCAAACAGGAAGTGAGGGTAAAACCTTACTAATATCTTTTCTTGGGGACACAGAGATCAATCTAAATAGTTTCCCATTATGTAAATTGCACTCTAGCATTTTGCTGTGTACACCCCAAATTATTAGGGATCTTGGACTTTGGGGTCCATTGACTAAAGGCAAATCCACTTTGCACTACAAGTGCAAAGCAAGGAAGAAAGAAAACAAAACAACTTTGCTTCTACAGGATTGGATGTTAAAACCATCAGTGCTTCCTCTCTGATTTTCATCAACTATGCTTGTACTGCAGAGTGGCTTTGCCTTTACTAAACCCCAAACTAAATAATCATTTGGGGCAGGGATCCTCAAACTACGGCCCTCCAGCTGTTTTAGAACTACACATCCCATGAGGCCTTGTAATGCACTGACATTCACAGACATGACTAGGCATGATGGGAATTGTAGTTCCTGAACAACTGGAGGGCCGTAGTTTGAAGACCCATGATTTGGGGTGTACACAGCAGTGCTGGAGTGCAATTTGCTTAATGGGGACACTAGTTAGATTGACCTGTGTCCCCAAGAAATGACACTGGTAGGGTTTTAACCTCACTTCCTGTTCAGCTGTGTGACAGGAAGTGAAGCCAATTTTAAGAAAAGGGACACAAAGCTCAACACAAAAATAAAAAAAACACAAAGCAGGGGTTCTAACACTCACTTGGCTTCCCTCAAACACCCACAATTTGAATAGGATTGCCTTGCGCTAGATTTAAGCACAGTGCTGTAAATCAGCACGTCAAGCCTGTCCACCAATAGCAAACCCCCCCACAGGCCATGTTTGCAGGTTTTCCTTCATCTTGCACATGTGCTTTAAAATACAGTCTGGACAGCAATTCTTGATAAGAGAAATCCCCAAAACATGTCCTGTCGGGGGTACTTGAGGGCTGAGGACCACTGCAGAATAAATAAAATACTTACCAGTTTTTGTCTTTAAAGTCATGGAGAATAAACATGGCAAACATTTCATGATTACACACCAGGAAAGAAGCTTAGACAAAAATCACACATAATTTGTTAGGCCCAAACCTAGTTCAGCTGCAGCTGTCAACATATGTAGCATGAAAAAGTAACAAAAGACAAACTTAACAATTTTAAAGTAATTTTTATTGGTCAACAAAACAAGGAAAGCAAAAAAAGACAAACAAACAAAAATACATTTCAAAATTCTAAATAACCATAGCTTCACACATTTTTCATAAAATAAGGCCACATAGACAAATACATCAAAGTGAACATCATTTAAAAATAAACCAAAACCATTGGCAAAATAAAACAAAACCCATGCAACAAACCACATTTGTGTTTAGCAACAGCATTTCTGCCAGCCTGCCCCTTCTGAGGGCAGCTGAGGACTGATCGATCCAAGCTTTTTATAACAGTGCTAGTAATGAAGCAATTGAAATCACATGAACAAATTGCAGTCTCTAGTTTGGGTGAGCTTGTAATTGGGCACACCTGCAATTAACCCAAACCACGCTCTATGAGCATCCAATGAGTGTTTTTCACCTTTTAAAAAGAAAGGATATTTTTTTTCTAAGTGTTTGAGCATGCTCAGTTCATCACACATGTAGGAACCAAGCTGCAATGGAATGAGAGCTTTTTTTTTTTTGTTTCCCCTGATCTGATGCTTTCCAGCCTGAAGGGGAGGTGTTAAAGACAGAAGTAAACACGCACATTTAATAATCTATTTGTGTGAAAAAAAAGGTTGCCAATTTTGTTTGGGAGCCACGTCGCACGACTGCGCAATTGTCAGTTAAAGCGACGCCGCGCCGAATCACAAAAACTTGCCCGGTCATTGACCAGAAATATGGTCCGGGCTCAAGTGGTTAAAAATTAACAAAACACAAAAGTGAGCCCAATTTTTGGGGATAATGTGAAAGATGATGTTACACTGAGTAAATAGATACCTTACATGTCACGCTTTACTATTGGAAACACTCCTGCAATGGGGCCAAAATGAATTCCGTGAATATCCCCATAGGCGACCTTTTTCTTTTTTTTCCAGGTTACCAGTTTATAGTTACAAAGAAGGTCTAGTGGTAAAAGTATTGCTCTCGCTCTAACGCACGCGTCAATACCTCACATGTGTGGTTTGAACGATGTTTATATATGTGGGCGGGACTTGCGTAAGTCCCGCCCACATATGTAAAAATTATTTTTACTTTTTGCTATAATAAATATCCCCAAAAATATATATTCAAAAAACTAAA
Organism: Rana temporaria; assembly: GCF_905171775.1. Classification (NCBI taxonomy): domain Eukaryota; kingdom Metazoa; phylum Chordata; class Amphibia; order Anura; family Ranidae; genus Rana; species Rana temporaria. The sequence continues at coordinate 537,697,410 of NC_053489.1, forward strand.
AAACCCCTCAGTTTAGGCCGATACGTATTCTACATCTTTTTGGTTCCAAAAAATCGCAAATAGCGTTTAGTGTTTGGTTTTTGCAAAAGTTATAGCGTCTACAAATTTTTTTTTTGTTGTTGTTTTAACTAGTTATTGGGGCGATCAGCGATTTTTATCGGTACTGCTACATTATGGCGGACACATCAAACACTTTTTTGGAACCATTGGCATTTTTCTAGCGATCAGTGCTGTAAAAAATGCATTGCTTACTCAAAAAATGCCACTGGCAGGGAAGGGGTTAACACTAGGTGCGAGGGAGGGGTTAAATATGTTCCCTGGGTGTGTTCTAACTGTAGGGGGGGGACTGACATGTGTAAATGACAGATCGCTGTTCATGAAGGGGAACTCCAGACCCCCCAAAAAAAAAATAAGGTGGGTTCCCTCCAGGTGCATACCAGGCTCTTAGGCTTGGTCTGGAACATAAGGGGTTAAACCCGCGCAAAAAAAAATAGCGTGGGGTCCCCCCCAAGATCCAAACCAAGCCCTTATCCCAGGCACGCAGTCTGGTCAGACAGGAATGGGGGTGGGGACGAGCGAGCGCCCCCCTCCCTCCTGAGCCATACCAGACCACATGCCCTCAACATGGGGGAGTGTGTGCTGTGGGGGAGGGGGGCACTGCCCCCCCACCCCAAAGCACTCTTGCCCCCATGTCGATAGGGACAAGAGCCTCTTCCCGACAACCCTGGCCGTTGGTTGTCGGGGTATGCGGGCGGAGAGCTTATCAGAATCTGAGAGACCCCTTTAATAAAGGGGTCCCCAGATTCCGGCCCCCCACCCTATGTGAATGAGTATGGGGTACATCGTACCTCTACCCATTCACATGGGGGAAATGTAAAGTAAAAAAAACACACCACACAGAATAAAATATTTTATTAATCTGCTCCGGAGCCCCCCCTTTCTTCTTTAGCTCTCTTAGAAGGGGGGGTTTCTTCTCTCCCGATCTTCCGCCGGGACCCTGGGCTTCGGTGATTTCTGCCGGGGGAGGGCGCCATCCCTCGGTCCTCTCCGGAGCCTTCCGTCGGATGCCCCCACCCCATTTAAGCTCTTTTTCATTAGGGAGGGGCATCCGGACTTCGGGGTCTTCTGCCGGGGGATGGCGCCTATCCCCCGGTCTTTCCGGTGCCTTCCGCCAGGGTTCCGGTCTTCCTGGTCTTCTGCCGGGGGTGCGCCAACTCCCCGGTCTTTTCTCTGCTCCCTCTTCTGCCTGGCTCCCCCGCGGAGCCAGGGCTTTCTTCCGTCTTCTTTCTTCCTTCTTCTGCCTGTCTCCTCCGGGAGCACAGGGCTTGTCTCCGCTGTCTTCTTCCTTCTCTTCCATTGGATGTTGACACGACGAGGTTCCGCGCTGACATGCCGTGTCAGCGGCGGGCATGGACTTATATAGGGTAATGCCACCATGTGACCTCAACCCATGTGACATCACATTCCCATCATGCCCAGGGAATGTGATGTCACATGGGTTGAGGTCACATGGTGGCATTACCCTATATAAGTCCATGCCCGCCGCTGACACGGCATGTCAGCGCGGAACCTCGTCGTGTCAACATCCAATGGAAGAGAAGGAAGAAGACAGCGGAGACAAGCCCTGTGCTCCCGGAGGAGACAGGCAGAAGAAGGAAGAGAGAAGAAAGAAGACGGAAGAAAGCCCTGGCTCCGCGGGGGAGCCAGGCAGAAGAGGGAGCAGAGAAGACAGAAGAGAAAAGACCGGGGAGTTGGCGCACCCCCGGCAGAAGACCAGGAAGACCGGAACCCTGGCGGAAGGCACCGGAAAGACCGGGGGATAGGCGCCATCCCCCGGCAGAAGACCCCGAAGTCCGGATGCCCCTCCCTAATGAAAAAGAGCTTAAATGGGGTGGGGGCATCCGGCGGAAGGCTCCGGAGAGGACCGAGGGATGGCGCCCTTCCCCCGGCAGAAATCACCGAAGCCCAGGGTCCCGGCGGAAGATCGGGAGAGAAGAAACCCCCCCTTCTAAGAGAGCTAAAGAAGAAAGGGGGGGCTCCGGAGCAGATTAATAAAATATTTTATTCTGTGTGGTGTGTTTTTTTTACTTTACACTTTCCCCCATGTGAATGGGTAGAGGTACGATGTACCCCATACTCATTCACATAGGGTGGGGGGCCGGCATCTGGGGGCCCCCTTATTAAAGGGAGCTCGCAGATTCCGATTAGCCCCGCCCGCATACCCCGACAACCAATGGCAAGGGTTGTCGGGAAGAGGCTCTTGTCCCTATCGACATGGGGGCAAGAGTGCTGTGGGGTGGGGGGGCAGTGCCCCCCTCCCCCACAGCACACACTCCCCCATGTTGAGGGCATGCGGTCTGGTACGGCTCAGGAGGGGGGGCGCTCGCTCGTCCCCTCCCCCATTCCTGTCCGGGCCAGACTGCATGCTTGGGATGAGGGCTTGGTTTGGATCTGGGGGGGACCCCCGCGCCGAATCGGCGCGGGTTTAACCCCTCACGTTCCGGACCAAGCCTAAGAGCCTAATGTAGCCCTGAAGGGGGACCCGCGCCGATTTCAAGTTTGAAATTTGGCGCCGAGTTCCCCTTCAGGGCTGAAAACAGCTCGGAGATTCCCGTGCGCCGCGTCACGCAGCGCAATCACGGGTACGCCGCTTGGTATTTACCAAGATTTTCACGGCGTACTGACAAGGCGCACGGGAATCCCTGACTTTTCTCTCTGCGCATGCCCAGTATGCAAATGAACCTCCCGAGGTTCAGGCGCACTGTGCAAGCGTACGGGGATCTGTTTTCAAAAAACACTTTCCCTTTCAATTCGGCCCGCCAAACACTTTAAAACACATGTCACTTCACTTCCCCTGCATCCCCCCACCTCCCCCCCTAATAAACTCCCGCCCAAACCCCCGCAATTTACAGTTTAATGTGCCGTGCGCCAGGTCTGTACTGGTGCACAATGCACCCTCTCCTGGGCGCACGGAGCACATTAGTAACTAGGGAAATACACTGCACTAGCAGCGTATTTCTTTAGTAAATGGCCAAACGGCTGCTACTCCTGCTTTTACTCCATGAGTCATGGAGTAAAGGCTTGGTAAATCAGGCCCAATATATCTAGTTACATAAAAGAAACATTATTAACCACTTCAATACAGGGCATTTTCACCCCCTTCCTGCCCAGACCAATTTTTCAGATTTTATCGCTGTCGCAATTTGAATGACAATTGTGCGGTCATGCAACACTGTACACAAATGTTTTTTTTTCCCCACAAATAGAGCTTTCTTTTGGTGGTATTTCATCACCTCTGTGGTTTTTATTTTTTGCACTACAAACAAAATACATTTAGAAAAAAACACAATACTTTTTACTTTTTGCTATAATAAATATTACAATTAAAAAATAAAATAAAAAATGTCCTCAGTTTAGCCCGATATGTATTCTTTTACATATTTTTGGTAAAAACAATTGCAATAAGCGTATATTGATTGGTTTGCGCAAAAGTTATAGAGTCTACAAAATAGGGGATAGATTTATGGCATTTTAATTTGTTTACTAGTAATGGCGGCGATCTACGACTTTTTATTGTGACTGTGACATTGCGACGGACATATCGGACACTTTTAAAACATTTTTGGGACCATTCACATTTATACAGCGATCAGTGCTATACAAATGCACTGTTACTGTGTAAATGTGACTGGCAGGGGCGAACAATGGGTTAATTGTGTTCCCTAGGGAGTGATTCTAACTGTAGGGGACCAGGACTCACAAGGGGAGGAGACTGATCAGTGTTCCTCTGTACTGGGAATACACCATCAGTCTCCTCTCCTCTGACAGGATGTGGATCTGTGTGTGTTTACAGAATTATAGGCTGCAATTCCAGTGTCCACCAGTGGGTGTCTCCCAGCAGCCCGAAGCTCATTAGTCTTCACCTGATGCTCCTTGCAGGAAGAATATTAAAATCCTGTCGGTCTTGCTCTGGTTGCCTTGGTGTTTTGGTCTCCGTGTGCCCCTGACCTGTGATCCTACATCTGTCCCTGCACCCCTACCCTGCAGCCTGATCCCTTCCCACCTGCTATCTCTGTCTCCTGTTACCTTTTCCCTGCCCTGTATTGCTTCCAGCTCCTTTTGATCTCCTGTACATGACCCTGGCTCAGCTACGATTATGATTTTGCATTCCCTATCTGCTGTATACTGTATACTTAGTTTAGGCATCTTTGTTATTCATTTATTTTTTAAATAAATTATATTATTTTACACTACTTGTGCCTGGCATTCTCTGTGCCAGTCCACACATTTCTGGTCACACCAGTTACTGACATCTCCCTCACTCCTTCTAGGGGGTGCATTATTATAGGCCTCTGCTTCATTGGTTTGCATGGAGTGGCTCTGATGGCTTGGGCATCTCTATTCCTTCTATTCAAATCTTTCTCATCCTTTTTAAGATTGCTTGCAAACAGGTTTAAGGGAGGGGATTTTTAAGGTTCCAAAAAATTGAATAACGCATTTAAGAAAATCGAATTTTTATTTTTGCAAATATAAAATATTTTTTAGAAAATTAGGGGCCAGATTCACAGTTGTAATACGCCGGCGTATCTACTGATACTCCGGCGTATTTTCAAATGTGCCGCGTCGTAGCGTTGTTTTGAATCCTCAAAACAAGTTATGACGGTTTTAGGCTTCGATCCGACAGGCGTACGGCTTTGTACGCCTTCGGATCGTAGGTGTAATACTCCGGCGCCCGCTGGGTGGAGTTTGCGTCGTTTTCCGCGTCGGGTATGCAAATTAGCTGTTTACGGCGATCCACGAAGGTACGCGCGTTCGTGCATTCTCTTACGTCGTCGCTAGTCGGCTTTTCCCGTCGCAAACTTACGGCTGCTATTTCATGGCTTAGATTTAGACCAGCCATGTTAAAGTATGGCCGTCGTTCCCGCGTCGAATTTCAATTTTTTTTTTTCGTAAGACGTCCGTGAATACGAAAGGACGTAACGCACGTCGCCGTTCAAAAAACACGTCGGGGCGCCGTAATTTCACGCAAAGCACGGCGGGAAATTTCCTAACGGAGCATGCGCAGAACGTTCGGCGCGGGAACGCGCCTAATTTAAATGGTACACGCCCCATTTGAATTAGGCGGGCTTGCACCGAACGCATTTACGTTACACCGCCGCAAGTTTACAGGCAAGTGCTTTGTGAATCAAGCACTTGCGCTGAAAACTTGCGGCGGTGTAACGTAAACAAGATATGTTACGCCGCAGCGCAGGTACCTGAATCTGGCCCTAAGGGAGTAAATAAACAAATATACAAAAATAGCAATTCCATACAGTCATCAGGTAAGTACAATGGTTTCTGCGCTACATGTTTCACCAAGACAAGATGGCTTCTTCAGGAGACTTATGAAGCCATGTATGTTACTGCCACCTGAATAGAGGTATAATTTGATTAATTAATTATTTTACAGCCCCATTACAGAGCACCGATGTATCAAGAGAGGAACACACCCATAACCAAAGGGCAAAGTTTGTTAAATCGGTAGATGGGGAGAAGGTATGGAAGATCACTGTCAAGATTCACAGAGATACCTTAATCATAATTTCAGTGGGGTAATGGTCAGCAGGAACAGAGGAAACCCCCTAAAGAATGACCAGAGATATATAAACCAGACTCCTCTAACGCAAAGTCAGCCATTTACATCTCAGTCAGAATAGGATAACTCCAACTCAAAGTTGCCACTGCCAAGATGGTATTTGTCCAAGTGCCTCTAAACATCCGTTATGGCGATGCCACCGCACCTCCTTTGCATTAGAGGAGTCTGGTTTACATATCTCTGGTCATTCCTGAGGGGGTTTGCTCTGTTCCTGATTATTACCCACTGAAAGTATGAGAGTTTTGGGTCCATTGTTTAAATAAACAAACTCAGGCCTGAACTGGCTGTGAAAAGCCTCCTAACATACATTAGTAATACTTAGAATATTCCCCCTGGCAACTTAACCCATCCTGTATAACAGGGTCCTATGAAAGACATATTATACACCCACACTAATACACCTCTAACTGAAATATATTAATAATTACAATATTATTTACAAATGTTAATGGAGATTTGTAAGATGTAACACTTTGAAAATTTCTTCTGATGGGCGCATGGGCGGAGCCTGACTGAGTAGACATGCCAGCTTAGAGCTCTGCTCCTGAAGGGATGTTTCTGCCATATTATACCATGTCCCGACTCAGCTTCACCCAGTAAATATTGTTATTGTTGTCTTATTATTGTCTGCTAATAACCCCCGCCACTTAATGTAATGGTTCTTGGGAGTTATTGCCTGAAAATGAAGCCAAAAAAAAAACAAAGAAGTGCTGCCTAAGGCTTCAGTCAGAATGGCACTACCAGCAGTCGCTCCCCCTGTTACCTCTCACTCAGTTAAAACCTCTTAGCGCTCTAAAGTATCTGTGGCAACACAGGGGGAATATGACTCAGATTAATCTATACAAACTTTACAAATTACATATTTTACAGACCCTGCTTAGTCTTCTGTTCTGAGGCAATTTTAAAAAAATGCTTCACAAAGCCCTTAAACAGACCTCAGATCATATAACAGTCTGACTAGGGAAATCGGAGAACTGGGCCAACGCACTGCAAATCTTGAACTGCGGGTTGATGAACTTGAAAATAACACCCAGGCTTATGCAATTGAATTTGAAAACCTCAAAGAGGAAAATGTATACCTTCAATCTCGTTTAGAAGGTTACGAAAATAGGGCCCGGCCTTCCATTATCGGTATAAATGGAATACCTGAATCTGTCACTGATTTGCAAGCCACTATGCTATCCCTATTTTAAGAACTTCAGCCTTCCATACCAGTCAAACAAATGGAGATGGATGGGGTTTAATAGAGCCCTCACACCTCGCAAAGCTGATGAACCACCGCAAGATATTATTTTCAAATTTCACTATTTCTGTAGCTGCATCTAGAGCAAAAGATTCACTGATTTTCCAGGGACATACCTATCAACTTTTCTATGATCTATCTCAACTCATCATCTCCAAGCATCGGGCTTTGAAGCCACTTCTTCAAGTTTTGCAGCAACATCATATCACCTATCAATGGGGCATTCCTTTTTCACTTCACTTACCAAGGATCTAAATATGTCTGCCGTTCTGCTGAAGAACTCCAATCTTCTAAACATCCAGCTTCTAGAATGCCCTCTCAACCAAAGCAACGCATGAAATAGAATGGTTACCTGTCCCCTGCAAAAATTAGCTGGTGCTAAAGGAAATAAAAGTCGCCAGGTGCAATCAAAATGTGGTAATTTTTCTTCTCCTATGAGACTGACTTTTTTCTTTTTGTTTGACTCAATGTCAGGTATTTTAACTTACAACTAACTATATGTTCGGTAACATTTTTTTTTTCTTACCAGTTTAGAACTCAGTCGATCCAAACTTCTTCTACTAACTTTTCTGCTGGTCAATTTTTTTTACTGACAGCAGTGAGTTGTTCGCTATACTTCTTTACATAGCCTTGAGCTATTATTCATTTTTTGAATGTTTTCTGTGATTTTTTTTGTTACTTATATACTGTACACCTTATCCTATACCTTCGGATCCCTATTATTAGGTGGGCTTCTAACGGTAGCTCTTTGAACTACGCTTGCCACTCCCCCAGTACACCATTCTGTTAAGCTATTAGCTCTCTTTATTATTTAAAAAATTGTAGTAATATCTGCTTGGCGACAGTCAATTCCTTTCCTTTTCTTCCAGTCTTTTTCCATTTTCCTACCCCCCTATACTGAATTGTATGTGACCCTACTGTCAGAACTTAACGTTTTTATTATGCTGCAAGTATTTGGAAAATGCAGAATTACACCCCAAAACACATTCGGCTACTCCCACGGAGTGTGGCAATACCAAATGTGTGAGACTTTTCACTTTTTGAACTTATTATATATCGGACATTGTATGTATTGCACAAATCAACCAATTGTATCAAAACAAGTGTAATGTTATGGTCACCTCTGCACGAGTGGTCAGGGAATATAGTTTAGTGTAGCATCACCTACAGCTGTTCACTTTTTCTTAGGAGCCAAACAAGCCTAGACTATTGGTACATGGCTGCTGACATGAATACAATGTTAACTGTCCAGGAAATACATGTTGCTGAAAAAAGGGGAAAAAAATAGTTTTTATGGCTCTTGTGCAGTTGTTCACAGGGAGTGGCTGGGACTGGTGTCTTGCAGGAGCATAGTCATTGGGACATGCAGATGGATTGGTTAAAGCACAGACAGAGACATGGTCAGCAAACAGGGAAAGGATCAGTCCAGGCAACAAGCAAAAACATCATCAATAAACAGGCCAGGGTTAGCACAGGCAACAATCAGGGACACCAACTGTGACTGGCTGCACTATTAAGGCTCATTTACATGTGAAGTTGGGGGGGGGTAAAATCTTGTGAGTTAGCCAGGGTTTTACCACCCCTTAACCACTACCCTCTTTAGCTGCAGAGGCAGCGGCCAGGTGTGTACACATGCCAAAGCTGTGATGCTTTACGCATCTGTGGAAGGAATTATGCCACCTGTAAAAAAAATGGCCTGGTAAAGAAAGGGTTATACATGTTAGTTATTAAGTGGGTAAGTCCCCTTTATGCATGTGAGACTGAAAAGGTCCAAAAAGGATGATTTATCGCTCAAGGTCAATTTCTGTCCAGTTTTACTGTTACAACTTGTTGACAGGAAAAATTTACTGATAATTGTGCCCTTGGCCTCTTCACAGATGCAGCTGGCTCAGCTGGTTATGGTGCTTATTTGGCAAGCCACCTGTGCGTTGTATAATGGCATCCTTTCTGGTTGACTGCAGAAGTTAATAAGAAACATTGTTCTCCCTGAATTTAATTGTTGTTTATTAAGTTCTTTGGGGTCAGTCTTTTAGGAAACATATTTTGTTACATGCTGATACATAGGGAGTCATGTTTGCAGTAAATTGCTGTCTTTTATTAAAGTGTGGTGACTAAGCTGCTCAGCTATTTGATTTTATGCTGTTTAAAAACTGAATATCTAACTTAATCCGTCACATATTCCGAGCCAGTGTAAAAATATTGTGAACTCTCTCGTTCTTTCATTTTACTAGATTCGGATCCAGATTTGCATCTAAAAGGACACCCTTGTCCAGGTTTTCTTTTGGGGCCTTTACATGTTGGTTATTTTACTGCACATAAAAAAAAATAGTTCTGTTATGTTTTCTGGAAGATGATGTGCTTTGGATTTTCTTGAAATGCTCCTGGAACATTCAGTTTGGTAGAGGTTCTTCAATTGTACCCCATAATTTACCCAGATCTTTTGTTCAGGCTCATATATCCTGGATCCATTATAAACTGAAAAAACCCCAATGGGAGTGGAATTTTTTAGGCAACAAATATGAAAAACAAAATATATAAAAAAGTATACATTTATTACAATACATAAATATACTAAATAAGCAATATCAATAATGAAAAAACATTTGTAAAATACAATTCAAATGATACTGTCCATCACCGCATGCCAAAGGTCAGCAAGCTGTAGGCGTGCAGGACAGATATTCCGACGCGTTTCGAATGAATGACATTCTTCCTCATGGTAAATTACAGTATCAGATTCCTCAGCGGGACCCAGATTGTGATGTTCAAAATCGATACCAAAGCAGGCAAAAGGGGCTCAACATCCCTCCAACCTATAGGGGTGCAGAATAAGATAATTCCCATATACCGGCACTCAAACTTCTCCCATTGTATCACAAATTAAAATGAAAAAAAGGGAGGAAAACTGTCCAGTTTGGACAGTTTTGGACATTTTTTTGACAGTTTTCCTCCCTTTTTTTTATTTAAATTTGTGATACAATGGGAGAAGTTTGAGTGCCGGTATATGGGAATTATCTTATTCCGCTCCCCTATGGGTTGGAGGGATGGTGAGCCCCTTTTGCCTGCTTTGGTATCGATTTTGAACATCACGATCTGGGTCCCGCTGAGATGTACATTCTGAGACTTTTGACACATATATTTCCTGAGGAAAAGAATCTGATACTGTAATTTACCCTGAGGAAGAATGTCATTCATTCGAAACGAATCGGAATATCTGTCCTGCACACCTACAGCTTCCTGACCTTTGGCATGCGGTGACGGACAGTATCATTTGAATTGTTTTTTACAAATGTTTTTTTCTTTTTTCATTATTGATATTGTTTGTTTATGTATTGTAATAAATGTATACTTTTTTATATATTTTGTTTTTCATATTTGTTGCCTAAAAATCCCACTCCTATTGAGTTGTTTTCAGTTTATAATTAATTTAAGGGATGATGGCAACCACATGCCACTGTACATGAGTTATCTTTTCATATATCCTGGATCCTTTCTAATTTACCTGAGTCTGTCTCCTTTAACCAACTATCAGTATTTTTTATTCTTTCTATTTTTTTTTATTTGACTGAAGATTGAAGCCTTTTAGATTGGTATAAATTGTAAATTCTTCCTTCCCAAGTCTGATATGAAAATGGGCCAGAGTGGTAGTAACAGATAAAAATTATATATTTGTTCCACTATTTTTGGTCCGACGATCCTGGGGAAAAAAAGTGAAAAAACTCCACCTCTATGGGAGGCGTCCCACCGACTGCAGCCTTTTCGCGATGACAGCTGTTATATAGCTGAGGGCGGGGCCACCTGGTGATGTAAACGGGTGACCTCGTCCCCTCTGACGTCACATGACATCACATGATGTCAGAAGGAGCAGGGTCACCCGGTTACATCACCACCGCGTGGCACCACCCTTGCCTATATAACAGCTGTTTTTCAAATTTTTTTTTCTCAGGGCCATTGGACACTGAGATTGAAGATGGATGGACATCACAGAACACTTTTTTTTTTAATAAAGGAAATGTCAAAAACTGTCTCCTGTCATTTTTACTTTTTTTTTTACTTTTTTTTGGGTTGAATGAGTAGGGGAACAATGTACCGATACCCATTCACATAAGGGGAGCCAGGATCTGGGGGCCCCCTTGTTAAAGGGGGCTTCCAGATTTCCGATAAGCCCCCCGCCCGCAGACCCCCACAACAGCCAGGTGAGGGTTGTGGGGAAGAGGACCCCAAAGCACCCTCCCCATGTTGAGGTCATGTGGCCTGCTACAGTTCAGGAGGGGAGTGCTCTCTCGCCCCCCCCCCCCATTTTTATTGTTTCAGTTTAAGCATTATTAAGATCACTACTCCTGAAAAAATACATGGCCCCTGGGGCAGGACCCAGGTCCCCAAACACTGTTTATTGCAACAACTTGCATATGCTATAAGCCTTTAATATTATTTTTAATTTTTCACATTTGTGTCCCATAGACTTTAGTGGTGTTTGTGTAATTGGCACAATTTTTTTGCCTGTTCTGTTATTAACCATGTAATGTTGTATTATTATTGTTGTTATGAAAATGTGTGTAATAGTCCATGCTTTTACGCTTTAAATTTCCTTGTAATTTATTATAGCAGAGTGCAGCTCCCCATTGAAAATTTCTAAAATGACATGTTTATCGGAATCATGGGCCAGATTCACATAGAAGAGCGGCGGCGTAACGTATCGTAGATACGTTACACCGCCGCAATTTTTCATCGCAAGTGCCTGATTCACCAAGCACTTGCAATGAAAACCTACGCCGGCGGCCTCCGGCGCAAGGCGGGCCAATTCAAATGGGCGTGTGCCATTTAAATTAGGCGCGCTTCGCGCCGGACCTACCGCGCATGCTCCGTTTCCAAACTCCCGCTGTGCTTTGCGCGAAGTGACGTAATTTTTTCGAACGGCGATGCGCGTAGCATAATTCCATATTCCTGGACGGCTTACGCAAACGACGTTATTTTTTAAATTTCGGCGCGGGAACGACGGCCATACTTTATACAGCAATATGATTGCTGTGTAAAGTTAAGGCACCAAAAAAACTAACTTTGTGATGGAAAACTAGACTAGCGGCGACGTAGCGAATGCGAAAAACCGTCGGGAATCGCCGTAACTCCTAATTTGCATACCCGACGCTGGTTTACGACGCGAACTCCCCCCAGCGGCGGCCGCGGTATTGCATCTTAAGATCCGACAGTGTAAAACAATTACACCTGTCGGATCTTATGGCTATCTATCAGTCGCATAGATAGAACAACAGATACGACGGCGTATCAGGAGATACACCGTCGTATCTGCTCTGTGAATCTGGCCCCAAGATGTTAATTTTTATTTGCAAAAATGTCCTTGTATATCAGCAAATATGCATTATGAAAAACTATTGTAAACTGTTTTTAGGAGTATATTTTATCATAGCTGCTAACGGGTTCCAGAGATTCCATTACATTCCATGTTACCTTGGAAACAAAGCAGAAGAAATGGCAATTTTATGTAATATTTTTTCAGCAGATAAAGAGACAGACCCATCCAGAACTGACTTGTGATCACAGAGATAGATTAAGACATATATACAGGTGTATATCAAAGCATATTTTTTATCATACACAGTGTTTGACCTATAAACTCTTATCTTTATATAGAGTCTCTTCTTGTATTGATAAATTCTCAATTCAATCTGCTATCTAAATAAAAAAAGCAATGATAGAAATACAGAGGTTATCATTGCTGACTTCCTTATGAAAACATGAGTTTCTTGTGTGTCTCTGTTTGTCTCTGTCTTCAACCACTAACACAGAACAAGTTTGTAAATCAAAAACATCTAAATGAATTCAGAGAAAATCTACTTGTTCATGTTCAGTCATTCAGAAAGTATTGAAGCCACTGGATCAGTATGGCAACCAGGAAACAAGTATTTTCAGAAATGGAGGTCATCAAAGGCTTTCTATATTCTTCCTCACTGCTGGTTTCCTAAACCACTTTCCGTCCAGCCTATAGCAAAATGATGGCCGGGCGGTGATTTGGTTAGCCTGACTGGGCGTCATGTGATGTCCAGCAGGATAAGCCACGATTGAGTGCCCGGGGGACATGCAGCACGGCGATCAGTGGCGTGGTGTGTCTGACACACCACGACACCTATCTTAGTAAAGAGACGGAGGCTCTTTACCATGTGATCAGCCATGTCCAATCATGGCTGATCACAATGAAAACAGGAAGAGACGTTTATCGGCTTTTCCTCACTCACGTCTGACAGACACGAGTAGAGGAGAGCCAATCGGCTGCTCTCCTGACAGGGGGGTCTGTGCTGATTTATCAGCGCAGCCCCCCCCCCCCTGGATGCCCACCCAGAACCACCAGGGATGCCCACAAAGGACGCCCACCAGGTATGCCACCCTGGACCATCAGGGATATGCCAATCAGTACCCAAGCAGATGCCAATCAGTGCCCATCAGCAATGCCTGCCTGTGCCAGTGCCATCAGTGATGCCTATCAGTTCCATCTATCAGTGCCACCCATCAGTGCTGCCTACCAGTGCCCATCAGTGCTGCCTATCAGTGCCCATCAGTGCTGTCTATCATTGCCAGCCATAAGTGGCAGCCATAAGTGGCAGATGCCAATCAGTGCCAATCAGCAATGCCTGCCAGTGCCAGTGCCATCAGTGATGCCTATCAGTGCCATCCAACAGTGCCGCCTACCAGTGCCCATCAGTGCAGCCTTTCAGTGCCCATCAGTGTCGCTTAACAGTGCCCACCAGTGCCACCTATGAGTGCCAATCAGTGCCCTCTACCAATGCCCATCAGTGCCATCTTATTGGTGCCGCCTTATCAGCGCCCGTCAGTGCAGCCTCATCAGTGCCCATCAGTGAAGGAAAAAACATACTTATTTACAAAATGTTATAACAGAAACAAAGAAACCCTTTTTTTTTCAAGATTTTCGGTCTTTTTTTGTTTAGCAAAAAATATAACACTGTGGTATTGGCAAGAAATGTGCATTAACTTATTTTTTCCTTCATGACAGGTTAACTTGCAGGCAGGGGATTATGGGAAACAGGTGCACAGCATTTTCACACATAACACAAAGTGCCCAAATAAGGACCTTTAGATCAATATAAAGTAAAGCTTATATGGTATTTTAGTTATTTATTGTACATATACTATAACAAACTATCTGTACATAGCTAGCTTTGTTTTTTTTCCCCAATTTTTATTTTAGATTTTACACCAAACAGTTGTTTCTGACAGCCCATGCAAGAGGTTTATATTGATCCTTCTAAGCCAGCTGGTCAAAGCAGTGCAACGTGATTTAAAAAAAATTCCTACAGGCACATGAATCTTACTTAATCCCACAGTATAAGAGTTGTGAGAAGTGTCCTTTGAACTGAAAACTGTGGGCCAGATCCACGTACATCGGCGCATAAATCCGTCGGAGCGTAGCGTATCTCTGATACACTACGCCGCCGTAACTAATTTTTTCTTTTTTAATCTTCAAAAAATGCGCGCCGTAAGTTACGGTGGCGTAGTGTATCTTTGGCGGCGTAAGGGCGCGCCATTCAAATGGATGTGATGGGGGCGTGTTTTATGTAAATACGTCTTGACCCGACGTAAATGACGTTTTTTTTCAACTGCGCATGCGCCGTCCGTGGGGGTATCCCAGTGCGCATGCTCGAAATTAAACCGGAACAAGCCAATGTTTACGACGGTGACGTCATTCTACGCAAAGCCCTATTCACGAACGACTTACGCAAACGACGTAACATTTTTTAAATTCCGCACGGGAACGACGGCCATACTTAACATAGGATACGCCTCATATAGTAGGGGTAACTATACGCCGGAAAAAGCCTAACGCAAACGACGTAAAAAAATGCGCCGGCCGGACGTACGTTCGTGGATCGCCTTATCTAGCTAATTTGCATACTCGACGCGGAATTCGATGGCAACGCCACCTAGCGGCCAGCATAAATATACACCTACGATCCGACGCCGTACTAAGACGTACGCCTGTCGGATCGATCCCTCATTCCGTCGTATCTTGTTTTGTGGATACAAAAGAAAGATACGACGTAGGAACTTTGAAATTACGCGGCGTATCAATAGTGTTCACATTGCAAAGTAATCTTTTAGTAATAAGGTGAACTGATGTTCTCTTTAACCAATTGAGGACCAAAAGGATTTGCCCTGTTAATGACCAGGCCATTTTTAGCGATACGGCACTGCATTGCTTTAACTGACAATTGCGCAGTCGTGCGGCATTGTACCCAAACAAGATTGGCCTTCTTTTTTTCCCCACAAATTGAGCTTTTTTTGGTGGTATTTATTCACCTCTGCAGTTTCTATCTTTTGCGCTATAAGCAAAAAAAGCCAACAATTTTGAAAAAAATATATATTTTTTTTACTTTTTGCTTTTTACTTTTGCTACCAAACTGATAAGAGGCATGGAGGAGCTCAGCTATGAGGAAAGATTAGAGGAACTGACTTTATTCTCTTTTGAGAAGAGGAGATTAAGGGGAGATATAATCAACATGTACAAATATATAAGGGGTCCACATAGTGAGCTTGGTGTTGAGTTATTCACTTTACGGTCAACACTGAGGAGTCGGACAAGGGGGCACTCTTTACATCTAGAGGAAAAGAGATTTCACCTCCAAATACGGAAAGGTTTCTTCACAGTATGAGCTGTGAAAATGTGGAATAGACTCCCTGCAGAGGTGGTTCTGGCCAGCTCAGTAAAGTGCTATAAGAAAGGCCCGGATACTTTCCTAAATGTACATAATATAACTGGGTACTAACATTTATAGGTAAAGTTGATCTGGGCAACATCCGATTGCCTCATGGGGGATCAGGAAGGATTTTTTCCCCTGCTGTAGAAAACTGGATCATGCTTTGCTGGGGTTTTTTGCCTTCCTCTGGATCAACTGTGGGTATGTGATCGTATGATATTATTATTATTTTATTTCTTATGGTTGAACTTGATGGACTTGTGTCTTTTTTCAACCTGACTAACTATGTAACTATAATAAATACCCCCCCCCCTAAAAAAAATAAAAATGTAATAAATAATTTCTTTATCAGTTTAGACCAATATGGAATCTTCGACATACTTTTGGTAAAAAAAAATTGCAATGAGCATATATTGATTGTTTTGAGCAAAAGTTATAGGGCTGGATTCAGGTGGATCGGCGCATTTTTAGGCGGGTGTAGCGCATCTCATATTTGCTACGCCGACGTAAAGCAGAGAGCCAAGCACCGAATTCACAATGCAAATGCTCCCAACGTTGCGCCGGCGTAACGTAATTTTGTCGGCGTAAGCATGCCTAATTCATAGTAGCTGGAAGGTGGGCTTGATCCATTTAAATGAACCGTGACCCCATGCGAATGATGGGCCGAACGAACTGCGCATGCGCCGTACCGTGGACGCATCCCAGTGCGCATGCTCAGAATCACGTCTAAAATACTCCATAAGATACGTCGAATCACTGCCTATGACGTGACGTAACCTACGCCCAGCCCTTTTCACGTACTACAACGTAAACAATGTAAAATTCAATGGCTGTTCCCTGGTCCATACCTTAACATGACTTACCCCTGCTTTCTATGACTTACCCCTGCTTTCTTTATGCCGGACGTACGACTTACGTAAACCACGTATATGAATGCGCCGGGCGCAAGTACGTTCATGAATCGGCGTATCTCCCTCATTTGCATATTCGATTTGTAAATCAATGGAAGCGCCCCTTGCGGCCAGCGTAAATATGCTCCCACGATACGACGGCGTATCTGTAGATACGTCGGCGTAAGTGCTACGTGACTCCGGGCCTTTGTGTCTACAAAATAGGGGATATATTTTAGGCATTTTTATTATAATTATTTTTTTTACTAATAATGGCAGTGATCAGCGATTTTTAGTGGGACTGCCACATTGTGGTGGACAGATCAGACACTTTTGACACTTTTCTGGGACCATTGACAATTATACAGCGAACAGAGCTAAAAATAGCCACTGATTACTGTATAAATGTCATTGGCAGGGAAGGGGTTAACACTAGGGTGAGATCAAGGGGTTAAGTGTTCCCTAGGGAGGTGTTTCCAACTGTGGTGGCAGTGTACTGACTGGGAGTAGAGAGAGGTTGCTGTTCCTGATCACTAAGAACAACAGATCTCTCTGTACTTCCCTGACAGAACAGGGATCTGTCTGTTTAAATTGAAAGATTCCCATTCTGTCTCTCATTGAAATGATCGTGGGTCGCCAGTGGACAATCCGGCTGCTGGCCACATGCTTCGGCTCCAATGTTGCACCGCTGGCATTCGCGCGCCCCTTAGAGCTCTTAAAGCGGCTAACGTTCAGCTACGGCGATTCCCGCAGCCGTGCCAACCTGCCTCAGTATAACTGCAGCGGTTGGTCTGCAAGCGGTTAAACACCCAATTGTGTTTCGTTGGATGAATGAGGGTAACACAGCTTCACCTAATTTACTAAGCTTAGTTAACATTTGATTTGCAAAGAGAACATTTACTTTGTTGAGCCAACCTTGCAATTGAAAAAAAAAATTAGTTTAAATATTTTTTTTACATATTTCACACCTTATTAAACACTGCATGCACTCAGGAGTCGTGACCACAGCACAGTGCTCCCAAGGAACAGCATGGTTATGCCATACCTTCAGAGCGCATGCGTCAGTGACGTCACCAGCTGCCAAAAGAGCTTTACTTAAAGCTTACCTCTAAGTAAAATACACTGTGACAATAGACGCAGACAGTGAGGCTTGGGAGCTAGCCCACACAAGTGTCCCCATAGAAACAAGCTTCCTATGGGGGCATTCACTGGGGAGGAGGAGCCAGGAGTGCTGGAGGGACCCAAGAAAAGGAGGTTTGGGGCTGCTCTGTGAAATTCAATTGAACAGAACAGGTAAGTTTACCTTAAAAGGGTTGTAAAGGTTTTTTTTCTCTAAATAGGTTCCTTTAAGTTAGTGCATTGTTGGTTCACTTACCTTTTCCTTTGATTTCCCTTCTAAAAATGTTTTTTCTTTGTCTGAATTTCTCACTTCCTGTTTCTCCTCAGTAAGCTTGCCCCCCATCATCCGAGCCGTTCTGGTCAGTGTGCTCGCCCCCTCCCTTGGGACTACATCCCTGCGGGGAGACGCTGTGAACACGCAGGGATGTAGTCCCAAGGGAGGGGGCGAGCACGCTGTCTTACCCCCAGACTAACCCCCAGCCAGAACGGCTCGGATGATGGGGGGCAAGCTTACTGAGGAGAAACAGGAAGTTTCAGACAAAGAAAAAAAAACATTTAGAAGGAAAATCAAAGGAAAAGGTAAGTGAACCAATGATGCACTACCTTAAAGGAACCTATTTAGAAAAAAAAACCTTTACAACCTCTTTAAGTCTGGTAACTTGTGCATTTTCACTGGTAAGTTGTACACTTGCAGAGCATTTGAAGCACAAATTCTAGTTGACATTTTTCCGATTTGTAGCAAATTTGCTTGGTAAGTCTCTAGCAAGAGCAAAATTGCTGTGGTGAGTCTACAGCAAGAGCTCTGCAAGTCTACAGCATGAAAATTCAGTCACAGCGACCCCTGTGGTGGGATGATTATTGTACAACATAACTGAACTAAAGTTTGCAGCAGACTTGCAGAATGTTTGCAAAGAAAGTTGATCTGGAGTCATGCAATGTGGATTTGCTGCAATTGTGCAACAAAATTGTGAAGCCTGGCAAGTCTAGAAATAGCTTAGCAAATCATTTTCAAACTTGCAGCACAATTGCTTGCTATCAGGATTCCTACTCTAATCAGCCCTAAATAATGCTGTTTCATAAACTTTTAAATGTACAGTAATTTAAAAAAAAAAAACTTTTTTCATTCTATACTGACTACAGGAGTTATGACATCAATAGCTGATTAATGTGTGAAGAAATAAGATGCTAGAAAATAACAGATGGGGGGTGACAGGCCAATGCGACGGAATGCGGACCTCAGATTGCTGGAAGAGGAAACACTAAGAGGTAAATCTGCCATAATGTTGAAATATCGTCTGCATACTTGCACATTATTACAACTACTCCGGGGTCACAATGCAGTTATAGAATACAGTTCCACTTTAACGCCGGGATCGCGTCAGTTTGGGTGCAGTGCCACTGTTTACATGTTTTAGGTGTGATCCTATTGACTGTTATTAGACTGTGTGCTTTCATGAGAGTTTATCCAAGTATTGCCTGCTGCATCTTTAATGTGCTTTCAGAAAACGCATGGTCTAAAACAGGCATGTCCAAAGTCTGGCCCACGGGCCAATTGCGGTCCACATTCTGGTTTAATGTGGCCCCCCTGGTCATTTGGATATACATATCTTTTGTGGCCCCCAGAGCCACAAAAAAAATATATTGTACTTATCAGTGCTGCCTCGGAGAGGACAGGGAGGGGGTGGGACAAGCACCATCAGATTACATACAGGAGAATCTCCTGTTAACTCTGCGGTGTCTGTAATTGGAAGTCCTGTATCCTGGGCTGCCATTGGATGACTGTTCTGTCTATTATAGGAGGCAGGACGTTGTATTAAAGAGGTGGCCATGTAAATAGGAGATTCTCCTGTATGTAATCTGTCTGCAGTCGTCCGGCCACCCTGCCTGTCCCCTCCGAGGCTGCAGAGGGCATTAATCAGGCTGCACTAATGGCAATGGTGAGGCTGCATTCATAGCAATGGTCAGGCTGAAGATTGGCACTGGTTAGGTTGCATTGATGGGCACTAACCCTTATGTTACACGCCGATAAATACGGTATATCCAAATAACACACCCAAGCTCATCTCTTCATCACACACAGCCACAAAGGCAAGATAATTCTTGTTGGGCAAGGTATTAGTGCCGACAACAAATGTTCGATGTGAGCTTGTTGTCGAAAAATCTGACCGTGTGTATGCTCTATCGGACATTTTCCTTTCGGAATTTCCGACAGCAAATGTTTGAGAGCTGGTTCTCAATTTTTCCAACAACAATTTCCGATTGTATGTAGCCAATTCCGACGCACAAAATTCCACACATGCTCTGAATCATAAAAGAAGAAAAGTGCAGCGCAAAATTTACAAAATAATAAAAAATTACTAGAGTGTACAAAATGTCCAAGTGCAAAATAAAGTGTCCTTTATATAAACAAAAAAATCCAGCAGGGGTGAGAGTGAAGAGGAGACACCAGAGGGAAATCCACCACCAAGGTAAAGATGGACTCTCACCTCATTGCTTCGACCCATAAAGAGTCACAAAGCATATCAGCATCCAAAGCATCCAAAGTTAGGACCAGCCTCCAATCTCCAGCATAACACCAAATCGCATAGATATCCAAGGGTTACCATAAAAGAAAGACACAGGATCTAAGTGCTCTCTGTATGAACCAGCAATATTTAATAGGAAACAGTAGTGCACTTACATTTAAAAGCACTCTAGGCCGAGTGCGAGCAAAGCAGCATGTACAGGCATTAAATCCAAACACAGCGGCGATGATCGAGGGTGACGTCCGTGCGTAACTCCTCCCCCTTCGTACGCGTTACGTCCCGTGGGCGGGACTTCCTCAGCGTCGGGTGAGAGAGAACGCCGGACGTCCATAGTAACATAGAATATATAGTGAAAGCACGAGTGGGCGGCCAATCAGGAAGCTCCCGGTTTTAACCAATGAACGCATTCAATGGCCAACAACATCCGGGGCAAAGGACGCTGCCTGTCAGATTAATCAGAGATGCGGCCAATAGAAAAGCTAAACGGCCGATAAATTCCATTACAGAAGTCATAACTCGATTAAGATTCAACAGCCACTCAAGAAAAGTCTCAGGATGTGGCCAGGAAAGGGAAAAAATAAACTGGAAACACATCGTGGACTGGGCACAAAGTCAATATAAAACAATTAAAAAATTTTATATAAAATGGAGAGGCATAATTAATTAATTAATACCGGACTAACACTGAATGGAAGGAAAACAAAAAAACCAAACAGTGGTGTCCAATGGCTCTCATAAATAATTTAATTAGCTGGATATAGAGTCTATATAGAATCCCCATAAAATTTAAAAAACATAGTCTTATAAAAAATTATACAGAGACGCCAACTATATATATTAAAAATATATTAAAAAATTCCCATAAAAATTTATAATGTACATATAAATTTAAATACAAAAACGGACGTCAACCTCAATCATCGTCACTTTAACAGTAACAAATACCTATAAATAAGATACAATAATACAGACAAAAATTAAAATTAAATAAAATAATTCAATTAATTATCGGTTAGAAATGAAACAATTTAAATCAAACTCAACGTTAAGACCCCCAGGCGAGGCAACCTTGAGCTCATAGATCCAATAGGATTCACGTCTACTTAACTGGCGGATAAAGTGCCCCCCCCTCCAATGCCGAGACACTCTCTCAATACCCCAGAATTTCAAACATTTAGGATCACGGTTGTGAAAGCGTCTAAAGTGTTTCGACACACTATGTGTCTTCACACCTCGTTTAATGCAACTGATATGTTCGCCAACGCGGACATGTAGGGCACGTGAGGTACGACCTACGTATTGAAGCCCACAGTCACATTGTAACATGTATATGACTCCTTCAGTGTCACAAGTAACAAGCTCTTTAATAGTGTACTCATTACTGGTGACAGTGGAACTGAAGGTTTTGCGTTTCTTAACATTGTTTCTCACGTGTTTGCACGTGGCACATCTGCCACATGCATAAAAACCAGAAAGAAAATTAAACAATCTCGGTCTTGGTACAATAGGCGGGTCAATGACCCCGGGTGCAATCAAATCACGCAAAGCAGGAGCTTTCTTATAGACAAATTGCGGTCGATCTGGTAAGGTAGGTCCCAAAACAGAATCTCCTTTCAACACTGCCCAGTGTCTTGAAACAATCCGTTCAAATTTCTTGTATTGTATATTATAATCCAACACCATTTTGTGATTGATAGTCTGCTCAACAGCTGATGGCGGTTTATCTGAAACAATAACCTCCCTATTCATTATGCGCACCTTTTCAATCTCTGAATTAATATCTGAGGAAGAGTAGCCTTTCTGGATAAATCTTTTAGCAAGTACCTGAGATTGTGTGACATAATCAATTTCTGTTGTGCAGTTTCTGCGTAACCGGACAAACTGTCCCCTGGGTATATTGCATAGCCATAACCTATGATGGCAACTGGTCAGGGGTATATACCCATTACGATCCGTAGTCTTAAAATAATTCCTAGTTCTCAACCTGGATTCATTTTTGAAAATCTCCAAATCTAGAAAAGTAATTTTGTCACATGAAATATTCCAGGTCAAAATAATATTTTTGGTGTTGGCGTTAAGTAAACTCATAAATTGCTGTAAACTAGCCATATCACCCTCCCAAATCATAATCAGATCGTCTATGTATCGTTTATAACACAGAAGCTGAGGGGGGCGATTTTTAAACACCGTATCTTCCTCCCAGTGGGCCATAAAAAGATTGGCCACACTGGGAGCAAACCGAGCGCCCATAGCAACGCCTCGTTGCTGCAAATAAAAATTCCTATTGTACCAAAAATAATTTTTAAGAAGACAAAAGTTTAAACTATCCAAAAGAAAATGAATCTGTTGTCTGTTCAAATCAGTGCCATTCAAGGCCCAAATGGTCGAAGCCATAGCTGCTTCATGATCGATTATGGTGTAAAGTGAGCCAACATCAGCCGTGACTAGGATGGTATCTTTAGTACACGGCAGAGACTCTAAAATTTGTATCACCTGTTTTGTATCTCGTAAATAGGCCTCCATTTTGGATACCAGCGGCTGAAGGAAATGGTCCAAATATTGGCCAAGTCTGGAGGTGACAGAGTCAATCCCGTTGACTATGGGACGACCCGGAGGCCGATCAGGATTTTTGTGAAGTTTCGGGAGAAAATAGATGATGGGTGTACGACAGTAGAAGGGGTCCAGATAGGATGTTTCCTTTTTATTCAAAACCCCCTCAGATCTCCCCTTTTCAACAAGAGAATGTAACTCATTTTTAAATTGAACCATCGGGTCGCTTCTCAGCAGTAGGTAGGTATCACTATCGCTAAGTAGCCTGGTCATCTCCTCCTGGTAGTATGTTTTACTGAGCACAACCAGGCCACCCCCCTTATCCGCGGGGCGGATTACGATATCGTTCCTGAGCTCCAATGATTTAATACCCTTTTTAATTTGGTGTGAGTCACGTACATTTTTAATCTTTAAATCATCCAAATCTTTACAAACTAGATTCTTGAAAACATCAAGATGTCTAGTATCTTGTCCTTGGGGATTGAAAACAGACTTGTTCCTAAGATTAGTATGTTGTACAAAGGATGAGGGAACATTCCTTTGGATAGGGTTGGAGAGGAAGTACCTCTTCATATTGAGCCCCCGTACATATTTTTGTACATTAACATACGTATGGAATTTATTTAAATTCCTAATTGGGGCAAATTTCAAACCTCGATCAAGGACACGTATTTCATCCTCTGAAAGCACAGTGCCACTCAGGTTAAAAATACCAGTCCCTAATGAGATCTTTGCTTTTTGGACTCGTCGTCCCCCCCTGGTTCCTCTCGGTTTTTCCTTTTTTGGCTGAATTGCCCATTTCCGGGAGGGGCCAATGGGGGCTGGGTGTTTCTCCACATATCCCTCGGAGGTGGTTGGAATTCCCTCCAATCTCCCCAAGCAGGGGTAGGAGGCGGAGGACCCCTCCAAGGGGTCCCCTCCTGTCCTAAAAAATGATTTGAAGAAGTAGTGGGCTGTTCCCAATGGTCCTGTAAAGGGGTGTAATAATTATAAGTAGACAGGGGCGGTGGCCCCGAAGGGTAACCACCTCTCCCTCGTCGTTGACCCCCACCCCTAGCTGGTACTGGTCGCCAGGGTAGATTATCCTGATAGTAAGAGGAGGCAGACTGGGTTTGCTGGCCCTTAGGTTGGGAGAAGCCTCCCCTATTTTTCCCTTTCCCTTTTCCTTTAGATTTAGGAGGGCCATAACCTTTGTTGTTAAATACATTAGTCCTGATAGGAGTAGTCTGTGCTTCCACTCTATCAGCCCAAGTCTGTTGTGACCCCAGGTTAGTCTGATGTGGATCGTCAGAAGATGGTTCCATGGTATCCATGGATACTGATTGGGGAGGATCAGTCTGTGTGGTAATAAGGGAATCAAGCAGAAGAGCCGCACTGGCTATTGATCTTAATTTGTCTTGACTCGTCGTAGTGTTGTACATCACTGCGTTTTTGACGTTCGGAATTTCCGACAACATTTTTGTGACCGTGTGTATGCAAGACAAGTCTAAGCCAACAGTCCGTCGGGAAAAAATCCATGGTTTTGCTGTCGGAATGTCCGATCGTCTCTACGCGACATTAGACTGCATTTTAATGGCTCAAAGAATGTCAGGCAAAATGGTCGGCCCTCACGCATGTTCACTTCATCAAATGTGGTCCTCTTTGAAAAAAGTTTGGACACCCCTGGTCTAAAAGAAGTCAATCAGATCACACCTAATAGTGCATTTAAAATATTCATACAATTGTGCTGCACCTAAACCGCAACAAACAGATGTGAATACAGCCTTAACATATCACAACACAAGGCATTTTGTTAAGGAATGTTAATATACAGATTATGTAGTTAAAGCCAAATTACCTTTTCACTTTTCCCCAGTGCAATAACTAATGCCTTGTACACACGATCAGGTTTCTCGGGAAACCCGAGGGGAAAACCAAGAACCGGCTCGGTCACTTTTCCCCATGTACACATGGCCGGTTTTCCCGACAGGAAAACTGCCTGAGAGCTTTGGTCAGGAAAACCGTCCGTGTGTATGCTCCACAGCAGTGTTTACCCATAGGAAAACTGCGGGGAAAAAAACACCACGATTCGCGGCGAGAAAAAAGAGAACATGTTCTAATTTTTTCAACCCGTAGTTTTCCTGTCGGGAAAACTGCTAAGGAGCATACACACGGTCGGTTTTCCCGGCCAAAGGAAAACACGGCAGTTAACCCGACGGGAAAACCGGTCGTGTGTACAAGGCATAAGAGTTAAAAATTGATCTTATTTGATGAGGTGTGCTTATTTACATTTTCACCCTCAGTTACTTGCACTTTTAAAACATTTACAATAGGTGCATTACAGTATGTATGCATTAAATGTGTTATCCTACCAAAACTGGATGCAAGAGAAATGTTTTTCCTTTAATTATTTTATGATATAGTATATTGAAAATAAAAAAGTCAAGGGCCTTAAAAAATGTAATAAACAGTAGTGACATGTCACACACCAAATAAAAAGAACATAACAAATATACAATCAATGTTCTTTCTTACTGGAAACATATAAAATCTTAGAAGGGGAGTGGCTAATACATTGCAAATTAATATTATTAATTAATATCATACCCAGCTATAATGTGAGTACATTCTACCAAATTACTGACCATTAGGGGATGAGTTAATCCATTCTTGAACCATTTTTGCAATGTGGCATTATCCTGCTGAAAGAGGCCACTGCCATTAGGGAATACCTTTCCATGAAGGGACGTACTTTGTCAGCAGCAATGTTTAGGTAGGTGGTACGTGTACAGTAACTTCCACATGAACGGCAGGACCCAAGAGTTCCCAGCAGAACATTGCCCAAAGCATCAAACTGCCTGTGCCGACTTGATTACTTCCCATAATGCAACCTGATGCCGTCTCTTCCCCAGGTAAGGGACACACACACACACACACACTTGGCCATCCACGTGATGTGAAAGAAAATGTGATCTATCAGACCAGGTCACCATTGCTCTGTTTTCATTTTCCAGTTCTGATGCTCACATGACCATTGTAGGCTCTTTTGACTGTGGACACGGGTCAGCATGGACACCCTAACCGGTCAGTGGCTGCACAGCATCAATATACAACAAACTGAAATGCCCATTTATCTGCTTTCAACACATCAACTTCATGGACAATATGTTTACTTGTTGTCTAGTATATCCCACCGACTTTCAGATGCCATTGTAATGAGATAATCAATGTTATTCCTTCAAAGGAGTTTTAACTATAGAAGTTTTAGTTTTTTTATCTTAATGCATTCTATGCATTAAGATAAAATGCCTGATGTGTATAGTAGCCTCCCCATCACCCCCCTAATACTTACCTGAACCCCATCTCTGTCCAACGATGTCCACAAATGTTTCAGCTGTCCGATACACTCCCTCCTGAGACACAGCAGAAGCGTCATTGGCTCCCGTGGCTGTCAATCAAAGTCAGTTAGCCAATCAGGAGAGAGAGGGGTGGAGTCGACCGGCGGGTCCGTGTCTGAATGGACACAAGGAGCTGTAACCTGGCTCGGGTGCCCCCATAGCAAGCTTCTTGCGGTGGGGGCACTCGACAGGAGGGAGGGGCCTGGAGCAGCAAAGAGGGACCCA
Organism: Rana temporaria; assembly: GCF_905171775.1. Taxonomy (NCBI): domain Eukaryota; kingdom Metazoa; phylum Chordata; class Amphibia; order Anura; family Ranidae; genus Rana; species Rana temporaria. Next base: position 537,723,700 of record NC_053489.1, read on the forward strand.
AGAACATGGGGATCCAGGCTGCTCTGTGCAAAACCAACTGCACAGAGCAGGTAAGTATACCATGTTGGTTATTTAAAAACAAAAAAACAAGACTTTACAATCACTTTAACCTGTCAGTGGTCATAAAGTTATGACCGATCAGCACACAAATCTCTTCGAAATCCTCCCAATCCTGTGACTTCAAGGCAATATTTTGTGTCTGTTATTTCTAATAAAAGTATATTGTTCTGTCCTTTCAGAGAAATCTGCTGTAAAGTAGTGTTGAATTAGTTAAAGAGATGCATGGGTTTGGGCTTTTTTGCAGTTTTATACTTATCTAGGTGGATGCAGCATCGGTCCAATGCTGCATCTGTCCCCGGTGCCTTTGCACTGAGAACCGAGCGATCAAATATCGCTGATCACTCCTTTCTAACAGCTCCATCAGCAGAGAGCTGCAGACTGTTAGTCACAGCTCTCTGCTCTGCCCCCTCTTTGCTTACTGGCATGCTGGACTGTGAAGGGCTCGCTGAGAGTACGAGCCAGGTGTCAGTCCAGGCAGCTGGTGGATCCCGACTCCCATTGTCATGATGATGCGATGCCTGGATCAACTTCTGTGATTTCAGCAGAGATCAGACTTCAGCCCGGTCTCTGCTCAAAGCGGGTCACAGGAGTGCAAAACAAATTGCCCTCCTGTGATCCATGGGAGAAGTACAGCCAAACAAGCTTTGGCTATACCTCTCCTTTAAAGCGGGGTTCCACTCAAAAATGGAACTTCCGCTTCTCCAGTCCCTCTCCCCCTCCGGTGTCACATTTGGCACCTTTCAGGAGGGAGGGTGGAGCAGATACCTGTCTAACACAGGTATTTTCTCCCACTTCCAACAATAGATTGCTGCAGATTCCGCGGCGATCTAAGCCATGTCAGGCCCCTCTTCCATCCTCCTCCACTGTCTTCTGGGAGAAACACAGGTCCCAGAAGACAGCAAGGACCAGTGAGGACACGCAGCGCAACTCGCGCATGTGCATTAGGGAACCAGGCTATGAAGCTGCAAGGCTTCCCTTCCTGATTCCCTTACAGAAGATGCCGGCACCTAGATGGGAGCTGAGGGACAGATCAGCTTCAGGTGAGGACATCGCGGGCGCCCTGGACAGGTAAGTATCCTAATATTAAAAGTCAGCAGCTGCAGTATTTTTTTCGGTGGAACTCTACTTTAAGTGTTATCTGAGTTCAAAAGACAGAGCTCAAGAGGATGAAGAGACGTGGTCAAAAGCCCCAAACTGCGTAATTATTGTTTGTCTAAGTAGGTAGGAACATCAACGTTTATCTGGATGTATTTCACACTCCAATTTGGAAGCTTGCCAACTTTCAAACTTGTTACCTACAAAAAGTCAATATTTAAATATAATACCCAGAGAGACCCAGAATGCAGCACTAGGGTCTATCAGAATCTATGACAGAGGCAGGTTCAAATTGGAGTATTGGGAGAGGCAGACAAAAATAAATATGTATGTTAAAGAAATCCAACACAGACTTTACCAATGAGATTGATAAATATGAAATGTCCCAAAGCAGATTATTTCACTGTCTTTTTATTCATTTTCTTGCTAATTTACAAGAAAACAATTGGGTTATTGCTGCTGCTTACATTGAAATATATTGTCATTTATTTTGATACTGAATGAGACCAATCCATCAGGGTATGCTGGAAACTGTATATTAACTCTGAAAAGTAAGAATCTATATTGCCAATGACACTTTAAAATATCTTTTCAATTGTTAAACCATCTGCTGCATATAAGCTGCAGCTAGCAACAAAAAAAACATCTTGCATAAAAAATGTTTAGAACTGAAATAAGCGCATATGCTGTCATCAAGCCTATTTAATGTCCAAAATATCAGATTATATATGTGTTTTCATCTAACAGTGTTTTCTACACATATGTTAGCCTTTCACAACTCTCTCTTAATCACTGGTCTTCAGATGAGCAACATTCATGAAATGATAACATAAACTGAAAATCCACAACATGACTAATAGCAACATAATCCACCTACACAATACAGTCCTGATCAAAAGTTTAAGACTACTTGAAAAATGGCAAACAAATCATAGTTTACATTGTTGGATCTTAACAAGGTTCCAAGTAGAGCTTCAACATGCAACAAGAAGAAATGAGAGTGAGACAAAACATGTTTTGAGCATTCAATTAATTGAAAATAACGATTAAACTGAAACAGGCTGTTTTTCAGCTGATCAAAAGTTTAGGACCACATGCCTTTAAAATGCCAAATCTGTGCAAAGATGTGGATTCATTGTCATTTTCTGTCAGGTAGTCACACGTTGTAATGGCAAAGGCAAAAAAACTCTCCCTTTTTGAACGTGGTCGGGTTGCTGAACTGCATAAGCAGGGTCTCTCATCAAGGCACTGGACGATCCTCGACCCAAATTAAGGCCCTTACTGGTGTTGACTGCAGCCCCAAAACCATCAGACGGCATCTGAGACTCAAGGGCTTCAAAAACCAAAAACGTCTTCAAAAACCTCATCTCCTTGAATGCCACGGAACTGCTCGTTTGGACTTTGCAAGAGAGCACCAAACATGGGACATTCAAAGGTGGAAGAAAGTTTTATTCTCTGATGAGAAAAAATGTAACCTTGATGGTCCTGATGGTTTCCAACGTTACTGGCATGACAAGCAGATCCCACCTGAGATGTTTTCTACACGCCACAGTGGAGGGGGCACCATAATGGTCTGGGGTGCTTTTTCCCTTAGTGGAACAATGGAGCTTCAGGAAGTGCAGGGGCGTCAAACGGCCGCTGGCTATGTCCAGATATTGCAGAGAGCATTCTTCATGACTGAGGGCCCTCGTCTGTGTGGTAACGACTGGGTTTTCAACAGGACAACGCTACAGTACACAATGCCCGCAGGACAAGGGACTTCTTCCAGGAGAATAACATCACTCTTTTGGCCCATCCTGCGTGTTCCCCTGATCTAAATCCAATTGAGAACCTTTGGGGATGGATGGCAAGGGAAATTTACAAAAATGGACAACAGTTCCAGACAGTAGATGGCCTTCGTGCGGCTGTCTTCACCACTTGGAGAAATGTTGCCACTCACCTCATGGAAACGCTTGTATCAAGCATGCCGAAACAAATTTTTGAAGTGATCAACAATAACGGCGGAGCTACTCATTACTGAGTTCATGTTTGGAAGTTGGATTTCTGTTTTGGGGGGGTTTAGTTTTTTTTTGGAGGTGTGGTCCTAAACTTTTGATCAGCTGAAAAACAGCCTGTTTCAGTTTATTCGTTATTTTCAATTAATTGAATGCTCAAAAAATGTTTTGTCTCACTCTCATTTCTTTTTGTTGCATGTCGAAGCTCTACTTGGAACCTTGTTAAGATCCAACAATGTAAAATGTGATTTTTTGCCATTTTTCAAATGGTCTTAAACTTTTGATCAGGACTGTATCTAAGTTAGCGATGCTGGACATTATTCAAACAATAGATCACATGATATTTAGCAAGTCTATGATATCAAAATGATGTGCTTTATAAATATCTTATTCTGCATTTGGTGTGTTAAAAGCAGGCAACAGGTATAATTAATCTGTTAGTTGCCACTGAAATCCAGCAAAGCTTTAGGCTGCATTCACACCTCCGCGACAAGTAACGCCGCGTACGCGGCGTATTTTGACGCGAATAGTGTAACTTTTTTTTTTTTTTTACAAATCCTTCCCATTGCTTTGTATGGCCGAACGCCAATGACGCCTAAAAAAAAGGGTCCGGGACTTTTTTTCAGGCGGCAGGCGTACGACGTCTATGAGATGTGAACCATCTCATAGACAGCAATAGGAATTCTCCCCTCCAGCGGCACGAGCGTCCGGCGTCGGGCGTTTTGTCGCGGAGGTGTGAATGGGGTGTAAATTCTCCCATCTCCAGCACCATATACTTACCCTTATGCCTTGTACACACGATCAGGCTTTTGACTGCCCAAATCACATCGGAATTCCGACGGTATTCCATCGGAGTAAAATAGAACGTGTTATATATCTAAACTCCGACGGAATTCATCAGAATATGGATGGAGATGGAAAAAACTCTGACTTTTGAGCCCGTCTGACTTTTTCCATCGGAAATTCCGATCGTGTGTACAAGGCATAACTTTAATCCCCTGTTTAATTTAGCAATGGAAATACATTGTTCTTCTGGCTAGTGATGAGCCAGATTGCCCAAAGTTTGGTTTGAGCACAGTTCAGCCATCTTAAAAGAAGTTTGAATGCAGTAAGTAAACCCCACTGGAATAAATGGAAACCAAATCTGTCAAATCAAAAATACCCATTTTCTGAACTAATAGGCAAAGGGTTGTCAAAAATAAATACATATGGGGGCACTGCCCCGGCGAACATGTATCATTGCAAAAAAAAAAAAAATTCTATTTGGCCAGGATTAGTGATTTTTTTTAAACCACTAATGTTTGCAAAGGAAATATTAGAAAGATCTGCTATGGGAAAGGACACATGGGGGAGATATAAAAGTGCTGGGAACCCCGATGCGATACATCTTTCAATGGATCCATGTGTCTTTTTCTTATAAATATGTACCATATAACATGCACCCCAAGTTTAGGAGGGGATTTTGAGGAAAAAAAATTACATTTAAATGCCCATCAATGCAGCCTTATCAGTGTCCATCTGCAGCCTTGTCCATCATTGCAGAATGATCGGTGTCCATCTGCAGCCCTGCCCAGTGTCATTGCAGCCTTGCCCAGTGTCCATGCAGCCTTGCCCAGTGTCCTTGCAGCCTTGCCCAGTGTCCATGCATCCTTGCCCAGTGTCCATGCAGCCCTGCCCAGTGTCCTTGCAGCCTTGCCCAGTGTCCTTGCAGCCTTGTCCAGTGTCCATGCAGCCTTTCCCAGTGTCCATGCAGCCTTTCCCAATGTCCATGCAGCCTTGCCCAGTGTCCTTGCACCTTGAACGTTTAAAATTATCGCCGCGGCGCAGAGATAGACAGAACCGGATATCCTGTGTACTCGGCTGTACTCAGCTCCTCTCGCAGTCCCGCCCCTTGCCCAGGCTCTTATGATGGACATTACACAGGTCCAATGGCGGGACTGGGCGTGACTGTGAGCCGAGCCGAGCTGAGCCTAATTCGAACATGCTGCATTTTTTAACGTCGTTTTAAACAATGTCGTTTTTCGGGTTGTAAAAAATTATCGTGTGGGGGCTAAAACGACGAAAAAAAAAGGCGCATGCTCAGAAGCAAGTTATGAGATGGGAGCGCTCGTTCTGGTAAAACTACCGTTCATAATGGAGTAAGCACATTCATCACGCTGTAACAGACAAAAAAGCGTGAATCGTCTTTTACTAACACGAAATCAGCTAAAGCAGTCCCAAGGCGAATGGAACTTCCACTTTAAAGTGCCATCGTACGTGTTGTACGTCACCGCGCTTTGCTAGATCATTTTTTAAAAATGATGGTGTGTAGGCAACATCGTTTTAATGATGAAGTTGGGAAAACTTCGTTTTTTAGACATGCTGAAAAACAACGTTTTCTTTCATGCTGAAAAATGATCGTGTGTACGTGGCATAAAGGCCCATACACACGGTCTGACTTTTTGCCAACAAACTTCAAAATGAGCAAGTTTTCAAAATAGTCCGACCGTGTGTACACTCCATCGGACCAACTTTTTCGGGTTTCATCGGACAAAAAGTTTGGTCTGCAAACGGACAAACTTTACGTCAACAAAAGTCCGATGGTGCCTAGTCCGACCGTGTGTACAGCAAGCAATCAGACTTTTGTACAAAATACAAACGCGCATGCTCAGAAGCAAAGACCAGTCATAAGCGGTCTGTCTGGTAAAACTAGCGTTCGTATTTGAAAGAGCACATTCGTGACCTGGCAAGTTCTGAAATTAAGAAAGGCAGCGCACATTCTATTCTTCTTTATGTGAAAATACTAAAAGCTGCTTTTCTGGTGATACTGACGGAGTAAACAATTGTCTTTACTTTGGATTAGTGTATTTTGGTTATATGAATCAAACATATCTCTATATTTTTTTGTGGGTCAAGTTAGTACAACCCCATTGCGCAACATGTCTGCTTGACGAACCGACATTCAGAAACAAAAAAAATTGCACGAAACTGAAAATCGCAAATGCACACAGACGAAACCTCTACTAACTCTCGATTAGCAGAAGGAAACCAAAGGGTGACGCCAGAGAATTGAACTTCATCTTTTAAACTCTCGTCAGTATGTTGAAACGTCACTACGTTCCCGTTTGTTGCCGAAAAAAAGGAAAATTTATTATCATACTTACCGTAATTTTCCTTTCCTGATGGACTCCATGGCAGCCTACGTGTGGGTTAATCCCGCCTCCTCTCCAATGTGATAGGACCCCATACCCATAAAAGTTAACTCACCAATAGACTCAGTGTTCCGTAACTATCCCGACTCCATAATTTCAGGGTGGGAACTCCGTCTGCCATGGAGTCCATCAGGAAAGGAAAATTACGGTAAGTATGATAATAAATTTTCCTTTTTCCTGACTGACTCCATGGCAGCCTACGTGTGGGAAATAACTAGCCAAACACACGGGTGGGTATGCTGAACAGAAATATATTTAATTTGTCCCGTCAGCCGACAAGACTGATAAACCAAAATTTACAGAAGACAGTGCTGCAGGTTCAACACAGTAATGGGACATAAAGGTGTTTATAGAAGACCAAGAGGCCGCTCTACAAATAACATCTGGCGCCACATGACGGGCTGCTGCCCAGGAAGCTGCCATCCCTCTCGTGGAGTGAGCTGTTACCGCCTGCGGAGGAGCCAAGCCCTTTGCACAATAAGCCTGTTGTATCGTTTGGACGATCCAGGATGCGATTGTTCTTGAAGATGCCTTTTTCCCTTTGTTCTTGCCTGAATGCAGGATGAACAGGTGATCAGAACGTCTGAATGTAGATGTAACTTGAAGGTATTCAGTGAGTATCTTGCCCATATCCAGAGGGTGAGTCTCATCAGAATCTGGGTTTTTAAAGGTAGGGAGAACTACTTCCTGATTCTCATGGAAAACCGACGAGACCTTCGGTTTGGAGCCCAGCATAGGTATCAGAACCACTCTGTCTGGAAAAAAGGTGAGAAATGGCTCCTTGTGACCCAGAAAACCGATCTCGGACACTCTCTTGGCCGAGGTGATGGCTACCAAAAAGGCTACTTTGGCTGAAAAGTTCTTCAACGAGGACGGGGAGGGCCCCGACATACTAAGTCCATTCAAAAAGTCAAGTACTAACGGGAGATCCCATTTGGGGAATCTTGGCTTCCTCAGAGGTCTCAATCTTGAGGCTCCACGGAAAAACTGTTTGATTAGTGGATGGGTTGCCCAAGGAATTCCAGAGAAGGCTGAAAGTGCTGAGATTTGAACTCTTAGTGAGCTTACAGACAGGGGTAGGTCTAGCCCTGATTGAAGAAAGCTTAGGATGTTTTGGATTTCTGGGTTCTTGAAGGAACTGCCCGCGGTTAAAGAAAATTCCACAAACTTAGACCATATTCTACCGTACACTTTATTTGTGCTTCCTTTCCTTGAGCTCATAAGGGTAGAAATCACCCGAGAGGCGCAGCCAAGGGATTCTAGCCTTTCCCTTTCAAGAACCAGACCGCTAGTTTCATTTGAGCCGGACAGGGATGGAGGAGCGTCCCCTGGGAGAGAAGGTCTGGTCTGCATGGTATTAGAATTGGGTCCTGAAGACTCAGATGGACTAGAAGAGGGAACCATGGCCTGTTCGGCCAGAATGGAGCCACCATTGTAATTTCTGCTTCCTCCGCAAGGAGTCTCTTCAGGAATTTCAGAATTATTGGGATCGGGGGAAAGGCGTACGCCCTCTGAAACCACCACCGATCCGTTAGGGCATCCGTCCCGATTGCCTGGCTGTAGTAACCCCTTGTGTAGAATTTTTCCAATTTGGCATTGTTCGGAGAAGCAAAGAGATCCACTTGGGGATTGACTCCCAGGGACAAGATCCAACGGAAGGACTGATCGTGGAGAGACCATTCGTTGACGTCCACCTGAGTTCGTGACAGGAAATCCGCCTGGGAGTTCTGAATGCCTGGAATGAAAACAGCCGTCAGATTGACCAGGTTCACTTGGGCCCATTTCATAATGGGCTCTACTTCCTGGAGAAGGGATGAGCTCCGAGTCCCGCCTTGTCTCTTGACATATGATACTGCTGTGGTGTTGTCCATCCTTAGAATTACTGACTTTCCCTTCAGCAGTTGTGAAAAGGACTGTAGGGCACACCAGGCCGCTCGAAGCTCCAGGGTGTTCGAGCCTGGATTGTGGAGGCGAGCGTCCCACCTGCCTTGCTCCATGCTTGTGCCGCATAAGGCCCCCCAACCGGAGCCACTGGCATCTGTCGTCACTGTGACCCATGAAACTGGAGCGATGGAGTGACAATTCAGCAGATTCTTCGGTTGAAGCCACCAGAAGAGGCTGCCTCTCATTGACGTTGAAATGTGGATCCGCTGACTCATGCTCCCTGATTTCCACTGCCTGAGAAAGCCGGATTGGAAGGGACGTAGCCTCCAAAGCGCCCATTTCACCATTGGTGTTGTGGATACCATTGTCCCAATGATCTTCAAGCATTGATGAGCTCTTAGGTGGCGAGTACTGAAGGCCCGGGAAATCCTCCCCTGAATTACCGGAATCTTCTCTACTGGTAGGGAGATGGTCTTCCTTACCGTGTCGAATTGAGCTCCCAGATAGGTTAGACATTGAGTTGGCTCTAGGTGGCTTTTTGCCAGGTTCAGGAGCCACCCGAATTCGGACAGGGTCGAGATGACCTGATCTCTCTGTGCCAGGAGAAGGGTTTTGTCTTGGGACAAGACCAGGAGATCGTCCAGATAATGGTACAAACGAATCTTCTTCAGCCTGATGAGGGCTACCAGTGCCAAAAGAACTTTGGTGAAGACCCGTGGGGATGTTGTTAGGCCAAAGGGTAGACATATGAACTGAAGATGTTCCTGGTTGACATAGAACCTGAGGAACTTGTGCAGCTCTGCTGCTACTGGGACGTGGAAATAGGCATCTTTTAGGTCCACAGAAATCATCCAGTCGCCCGGTTGTATTGCTTGTTGGATGGTTGATAAAGTTTCCATCTTGAACTTTTTGTGTGTTATAAATTTGTTCAGGTATGTTAAGTCTATGACTGGACGCCAGGTACCGTTCTTCTTCTGTACTAAGAAGAGAGGGGAGTACACCCCAAGAAACTGTTCGTCTTTTGGGACGTGTACCACTGCCCCTTGAATTTTCAGGAGGTGAATGTAATCTAGAAGGACCTGTCTCTGTTCCAGTGACCCTGGAAGAAGGGTGGAGATGAACTTTGGACAGGGAGGACTGGAAAAGGACCATGTGTGTCCTGAGGTCACGGTCTTGATGACCCAAAAGTCCTTGATTGAGGCCACCCAGACGTGCCGATAAAGGAGTAGACGAGCTCCAACACGACCCGCTTGGGCGGGCGTTGTCTCAAAAAGATTTCCCTTTGTCGCGTCCAGTTGACGCTTGAGTAGTTGGAGTAGGTTTGCGGTAGGAGCCTCTACCTCTGCTCCAATTCCTTCTGTAGTTTCCGCCAGGTCTGTAAGCGCGAGCTTCCCTAGCGTGATCCGGGCTGTATCGCCGAAATTGGGGTGTTTTTCTTCCTGTCTGGCGCTTGTCCTGAGGAAGGAAACCCGACTTGCCCCCCGTGGCTTTGGAGATGGCATCATCCAGCTTGTTACCAAACAGGGTTGACCCTTCGAAGGGAATCTTGCACCAGTTCTGCTTCGATGATGGGTCAGCAACCCAGGGGCGTAGCCAGAGGGCCCGTTTCGCGGTCACAGAAGAAAGCATAATCCTAGCTAACAGGCGGATTAAGTCAACGGAGGCTTCACCCAGGAATGCGACCGCCAGTTTTAGCTCTGCCGTAGCTGAGTTCTTAGCTAGTTCTTCAGAGACGCTTTTGAGGAAGGAATCAACATTTTCCGTCCAGGCTTCCATGGCCTTTGATAATGCCGCTAAAGCTAGAGCCGGTTTGCACGCTGTGCCCGCAAGGCCATAAATTCTTCTGAGGTCCTGGTCCATTCTTCTGTCCAGGCCATCTTTGAAAGAGACGGAGTCAGCAATAGGTAAAGTGACACGTTTAGCCAGTCTCGTTACTGCCGCATCTACTAGAGGAACATTCTCCAAATGTTTGACCTCCTCCTGTTTGAAGGGATAGAGCCTTGAGGCTTTGTTAGCCATGGAAGATTTCTTGTCCACCTTGCTCCATTCCTCTTCAAAGATACCCTTCAGTTCAGACAGAAACGGGAACGTAGGGCGTTCTTTTCCCAGGCGCTTAAAATATTTTTTCTGCTTGGCTGGAGAAGCAGGTTGTTCCTCCCATAAGAGAGCCTCCTTAATCGCTTTGACGAGTGGCGTCACCTGTGCGAAGTCAAATTCTAAGCCTTCTTCATCACTCTCTAGGTCACCCTCAGGAAAAGCCGGAGTGGAGGCTTGAGGCCGGGAAGGACCTGGATCCTCTAGGATCTCCAAGTTTGGAGAAACAGACCCGTCAGTGTTGGTCTGAATCTGCGTGTGGGGCATGTTCTCCCTTAGAGTTCGTTGAACCACACGTTCCACCAGAGACTCGATACAATGACCTTCAGTCTCTTTTTCCCTGACCGCATGGGCGTAGCATCGGTCGCATAATGACTTGCCCTCCGGGACACGGGTGTCACATCCCCAGCAGGCTCTGCGATCAGAGCAACTATCATGGCGGTGGGAGCGGTGTCTTGAGGAGGAATGTGAGCTTCTCCTCCGGTGGGAAGAAGTAGAAGGAGATCTATGTTTGGATCTCGATTTGGAAGATGAGTGTTGCGGTCTGGCAAGGTCTGCGACATTCGGCTCTGGATTAGAAGGGCTAGAAAAACATTTAGGGAAAAGTGAGTCAACACCCATGGATTGTGACTAGCAACCCCTAGCCCTGATCCCTTTCCAGCACATACCTTGTGCGTGAGGGCTGGCCGCCTGTAGACGGTGACTGGTCCATATTTTTCTGGACCTGCGTACAGTGGATGCCAATTCGGAACCAACAAGGAACCTATGGTGCCGAATAAAAAAGTATAAGAAATAAAAGTATGCTGTCCCCTTAAGAAGAAATTCTCTGCTAATTACTGCTTTCTCTCTTTTTTTTTTTTAAAACACAAATAAATAAATAAATAAGTGTAACTAATTAAAGATAGTTCATTTAGATAAAACAATTGAATATAATTAAATAAATGCAGAGAGACATAAGTAAAATAGCATAGCAGGGTAAAATCAATGTTAGCCAGAAGTAAAGAACCATTCACTGACCTGGCAACCAGAGGGGAGACACCCAGACACTCAGCTGCTCGCCTGAAGGGAAACCCAATGAATACAGGCGAGCAGCTGATTTTAAATCACCCGCCGGTGACGTCACGCGTCCTCCACGAACGCGCCTGCGCAGTGGATCGCGATCCCACGGCGCCTGCGCGGCCGCCGCGGGAACCAACGGACTGCGCATGCGCGACCAAGCCTCGCTCTGAGGGTGGATACGGCGCATGCGCGGGGCACTAGCGATGGGAATCAGGAAGTCAGAGGCGTGCTGGAACGCAGAAGCGCTCCAGCCGCCATACAAACATAGACAAACAACACAGAGGCAAATATAAACCGCTGCCATGGAGGAATATAGAGAAAAGGGACCTTGCCAGCCGATCCTAGATGTCTTCAGCACACGCCACAGCCACAACCAAATGTGCTGGGAAGCTCTCCACCCGCCCATGGCTGGGATCCGAGCTGCACCGCTTAAAGTGTGCCCTTTTCCATTCCTTGAAGAAACGATTTAGATCCATGGAGGAGGAAAAAAAAGGAACACTGAGTCTATTGGTGAGTTAACTTTTATGGGTATGGGGTCCTATCACATTGGAGAGGAGGCGGGATTAACCCACACGTAGGCTGCCATGGAGTCAGTCAGGAAAGTCAGAGCGTGTGTATGCTATGGGTGTGACCGGACAACACCCTTCGGACAAAAATCCAAGAGAAAATTGTTTAATGTCCGATCCCTTGGTCAAAGCTTCTGCAAGGCATTTAAAATATTTAATCAAATAAGTACTCCAAGTATTACCTAAAACTTAGGGGCAGCATCTTGTATTTCTACCCTCCCCTCATGCATACAATAACTTATATAATATAATCAAATAAAGTCATCTGCAACCTTCCTGCCTGGGTATCTGGACAGCCCCACATGGGAATGCTAACAGAGATTTTTAAGGGAATACAAACTTTACTATGCATTCTAATATTCATCCACAATCATCAATAATTTAAACACACTGTAATAAAAACACCTTTTTTACACTATTTAGAATAATAATAAAACATTTGTATCGGGAGTTAAGCATTAAGAACGGTGTTTCCTGTAAACTCTTGTATTTACTGACTGATTTATTTGTAGATCCTGTGGGCCAGATCCACAAAAACCTGGCGTAACTTAAAAAATCCCATTTAAGTTACACTGCCTTAAAGTTTCTACCTAAGTGCCTGATCCACAAAGCACTTATCTAGAAATTTAAGGCTGTGTAACTAAAATTCCGCCGGCGCAAGGCGTTCCTATTCAAATGGGGCGAGTCCCATTTAAATGAGGCGCGCTCCCGCGCCGGCCGTACTGCGCATGCGCGAAGTTACGTTACGCCGAGTTTTGAGGATCGCGACGGCTTAAAAAAGTTGCGTCGGGAAAAAAAAAAATGACAGCGGCATGCATTCCTGAGGGAGAACTCCAAGCCAATTTTCAAAGAAAAAATCGGCATGGGTTCCCCCCCCAGGAGCATACCAGGCCCTTAGGTCTGGCATGGGTTGTAAGGAGACCCCCCCACGCCGAAAAATTGACGTAGGGGGTCCCCCTACAATCCATACCAGACCCGTATCCAAAGCACGCTACCCGGCCGGCCAGGAAAGGAGTGGGGACGAGCGAGCGCCCCCCCCCTCCTGAGCCGTGCCAGGCCGCGTGCCCTCAACATGGGGGGGTTGGGTGCTCTGGGGCAGGGGGGCGCACTGCGGGCCCCCCCACCCCAGAGCACCCTGTCCCCATGTTGATGAGGACAGGACCTCTTCCCGACAACCCTTGCCATTGGTTGTCGGGGTCTGCGGGCGGAGGCTTATCGGAATCTGGGAGTCCCCTCAAATAAGGGGGCCCCAGATACTGGCCCCCCACCCTAAGTGAATGGATATGGGGTACATCGTACCCCTATCCATTCACCTGTAGGCAAAAAGTTAGTTAGTAAACACACAACACAAGGCTTTTTAAAATATTTTATTATTCTGCTCCGGATGCCCCCCCTGTCTTCGTTATTAGCTCAATTAGCAGGGGGGGCTTCTTCTTCCGCTCTCCGGGGGTCTTCCACTCTCCGGGGGTCTTCCGCTCTCCGGGGGTCTTCTCTGCTCTCCGGGGGGGGCTTCTCCGGACTCCGGGGGGCTTCTTCCATCTTCTCCCCTCTTCCGCTCTTGACTCGGCGAACCCCGGTTCTTCTGCAGCTCTCCGGTGCCTTCTTCTTCAGCGCTGGCTGCCTGCTATGTTTGTGTGTTAGCTCGATTTCAAACAGGCAGCCAGCGCGGTCTTCTGTGGCGTCAGGGTCTTCTCTTCCTTTCTTCCGATGTTGCCTCGTCGCCTGTTGTCGCTGTAATGATGGAAGCGCGCCTTGCATCCCATTTATATAGGCATCACCGTCCCATCATGCTCCAGCAGGTACCCACGTGGTGGGTGCCTACCCACGTGCACCCACCACGTGGGTACCTGCCGGAGCATGATGGGACGGTGATGCCTATATAAATGGGATGCAAGGCGCGCTTCCATCATTACAGCGACAACAGGCGACGAGGCAACATCGGAAGAAAGGAAGAGAAGACCCTGACGCCACAGAAGACCGCGCTGGCTGCCTGTTTGAAATCGAGCTAACACACAAACATAGCAGGCAGCCAGCGCTGAAGAAGAAGGCACCGGAGAGCTGCAGAAGAACCGGGGTTCGCCGAGTCAAGAGCGAAAGAGGGGAGAAGATGGAAGAAGCCCCCCGGAGTCCGGAGAAGCCCCCCCCGGAGAGCGGAGAAGACCCCCGGAGAGCGGAAGACCCCCGGAGAGTGGAAGACCCCCGGAGAGCGGAAGAAGAAGCCCCCCCTGCTAATTGAGCTAATAACGAAGACAGGGGGGGCATCCGGAGCAGAATAATAAAATATTTTAAAAAGCCTTGTGTTGTGTGTTTACTAACTAACTTTTTGCCTACAGGTGAATGGATAGGGGTACGATGTACCCCATATCCATTCACTTAGGGTGGGGGGGCCGGTATCTGGGGGCCCCCTTATTTGAGGGGACTCCCAGATTCCGATAAGCCTCCGCCCGCAGACCCCGACAACCAATGGCAAGGGTTGTCGGGAAGAGGTCCTGTCCTCATCAACATGGGGACAGGGTGCTCTGGGGTGGGGGGGCCCGCAGTGCGCCCCCCTGCCCCAGAGCACCCAACCCCCCCATGTTGAGGGCACGCGGCCTGGCACGGCTCAGGAGGGGGGGGCGCTCGCTCGTCCCCACTCCTTTCCTGGATGGCCGGGTAGCGTGCTTTGGATACGGGTCTGGTATGGATTGTAGGGGGACCCCCTACGTCAATTTTTCGGCGTAGGGGGGGTCCCCTTACAACCCATACCAGACCTAAGGGCCTGGTATGCTCCTGGGGGGGAACCCATGCCGGTTTTGTTTTTACAAATTGCCGTGGAGTTCTCCCTCGGGAAAGCATACCAAATGCCGTCGCTGGAATGGGCTTTTACAAGGTGTGACTAGTTTACACTTTGTAGAACCAGCCCTAATTTTACACTTGCAAAATAACACTTACGGCGCAAAAACGAAGCTGGAAAGTGCTAATTTGCATACTAGAAACGGCATTTCGACTCGAAATGCCCCCAGCGGCGGATGCGGTACTGCATCCTAAGATTCGGCAGTGTAATTCAATTACACATGCCGGATCTTCTGCCTAACTTTGGAAAAAGCCTTTTGAGGATCGTTTCCAAAGTTACACACAGACTGAACAGCAGTTAAGTCGGAGTATCTCTTTTGTGGATCTGGCCCTGTATTACTATCCTCCCAGCTGAAGCAGAAACAGAAACTTGTGAGAAATGTGGAGGCTGTCAATAGATACAAAATAATGTTCAAGGTAAATTAAAAAACAAACAGGATTTTTGCTTGCACATGGCTGGATGATAGGTGCACATATATCTTTGGTTTATTTATGGAGCTAAATGAAACATTCCCCTGTAAAGTGAAAATTCTTATTTTTTTAGTAAATCAACTCCAAAGAGTACTTGAACTGCGTAGAAATAAAAAAGCTAATATTTCAAATATGTAAACTTGACATGTTTACATTTTTGAAGAAAACTCAGCAATCTTTAGTGAGATGGGATTGTCCTTTAACCACTTGAGACCCGCGCTGTAGACAAAAGATGTCCACAGCGCGGCTCTCAACTGCAGGGAGGATGTCCCTTAACGTCCTTCTATTTACATTCCCCGCACGCGTGCCCGGCGTGTCACGTGATGCCGATGCACGTGCCTGGTGGCCGCGATGTCCGCCACGTACCCGCGATCGGCATTGACAGAGCAAGGACGTGGAGCTCTGTGTTTAAACACAGAGCTCCATGTCCTGTCAGGGAGAGAGGAGACCGATGCTGTGTCCCTTGTACATAGGGACACAGATCGGTCACCTCCCCCAGTCAATCCCCCCCCACAGTCAGAATACATTTAACCCCTTCCTCGCCCCCTAGTGTTAACCCCTTCCCTGCCAGACACATTTATACCGTAATCAGTGCCTATTTATAGCACTGTTCGCTGTATAAATGTGAATGGTCCCAAAATGGTGTCAAAAGTGTCTGATATGTCCGCCCGCAATATCGCAGGCCTGACAAAAATCGCAGATCGCTGCCATTACTAGTAGTAAAAAAAAAAATAATCTATCCCCTATTTTGTAGGCGCTATAACTTTTGCACAAACCAATCAATATACGCTTATTTTACCGAAAATATGTTGAAGTATACGTATCGGCCTAAACTGAGGGAAAAAAAGTTTTTTTTGTTGTTTTTTTTTAAATTGGGATATTATTATAACAAAAAGTAAAAAAATATTGTGTTTTTTTCAAACTTTTCTGTCTTTTTTTGTTTGTAGCGCAAAAAATAAAAACCGCAGAGATGATCAAATAACACCAAAAGAAAGCTCTATTTGTGGGAAAAAAATGATAAAAATATAATTTGGGTGCAGTGTTGCATGACCGCGCAATTGTCATTCAAAATGCGTCAGCGCTGAAAGTTGAAAATTGGTCTGGGTGGGAAGGGGGTTTAAGTGCCCAGTAAGGAAGTGGTTAAAAGAAACCTGAACAAAGAGATGAAGGAGGCTCATTTGTTCATTGGACAGTTGGAAGCAAAAAGAGCCAGATCTGTAGTAGTTTACAGCTCAATAGGAGAGGGGCAAACTTTTTGCCTTGGAAGGACTTTGTACTGCCTGGAAAACAAATATTTTACAAAGGAAATAAGCAAAAACAGACTTCCTTATTTTTATAGAGTATATAGGATTCCTTTAATGTATTGACCTCAATTTTCAATCAATTGTATTTAAAAAAAAAAAATGTTTTTTTTTTAATCATCTGCAGATTACATATTGTCCTAGAGATGGTGTTGTTACAGAAGGATTGGTTAGCAGGCCAATGGGAAAGGTACAGCTGCTCTTGCTCATTTTGACATACCCCTTGATTAATGACTGGAAATTCATGAACAAATTGTAGACATCTGTGTAAGAGCTATTTGCAATACTGATAAGTACATCGTCACTTATATTTACAGAGTCTATAACAACTGCATAGAAATCACTCTCTTTGATAATCTAAGGCTGCATTTAAATACTGTTCCTAACTTTCATAAGCGTAAATATAACAACCGTCCATAAGAAAGTGAAGCATGATTTTTATTAAGTAAAAATGATGCCGCGTACACACGATAATTTTTCGGCATTAAAAAAAGATTTTTTTTTAAAAATGTCATTTAAAATGATCGTGTGTGGGCTTCACATCATTTTTTGGGTTCTAAAAAACGACCAAAAAAAGAATTCGAACATGCTGCATTTTTTAACGTAGTTTTTTATTCATAAAATGTATTATTCATAAAATACCCCTAAATTTTTTCTATAGGAAATTATGGCAGCAACTTTATGCATTGTATAAAAATGTAGTTTTATGTAGTTATTATTACTGACATGAAGCTTGTGTGATCGAGGATACTATCTTGTTGTATACCTTAAGAAACACATGCTTAAGAATTGGTTGAGTATAGTCATTACAAGCATGTTATGCCTTCGCTACGAATAGGGCTGGGGGAAAACAAGAAGTATTAAAATGAGTTTATTACACATATACAATGTAATTTAAGAATGAGCTAAATACTGGGAATGGTAATGGATTGGATATGTATTATACAATAGATTCCTATTTTTTTTATTTGGTACAGTACATCAATTCCACTTTAAAGGCAGCTCACCTTCTCATCATCAAGTAATGTAATCATTGAAAATAACAGTGGCAGTTTTATAGGTTAGTTTAAGAGCTAAGATGAGCATAATAGTAACCCTAACCCATGCCAAATCATTACATCCATTTTTCAGTAGAAATAGATTACAGGGGGTCCCCGACTTACGAACGCAATAAGGACTGTAGGTTTGTTCGTAAGTGAAATCTGTTCATAAGTCGGAACACTGCTTGCAAGTGTAACTTCCGCCCGTGCAGGGATGTGAGATGTTCCGGCTTCTGCCTGTGCAGGAATGTGTCATGGCCTGGGCGCTTTCGGGGCTCTTCTGGCCATGCAGTAAATGAAGTACTGCAGTGTGAAATGTGTGAAATGTGGCAATGTGGTATCCGGGACCATCCTGGAGCACAAGCAGACGGCATTGAGGCCCGTTCGTAAATAAGAGTCGTTCGTAAGTCGGGCGTTCATAAGTCTGGGACCCCCTGTACTGGAATGTTATTTAAAGTTGATTAATATGAATAAGAATACCTTTAATTTGTATATCATAACTGGTTCTTGCCATATGAAGATATGTTCCCACAACATAATGTTTTTTGGTGATTATACAAAACCTGAGGAAGCCCAGTGAGTTGGCCAAAAGGGAACAACATTTTTTTGATGGAATTAGAACGCCATATTTAAGCCAAATTTGCACATTTTGGTCATAACTGTGTATGACCATATTTATTGAGTTGTAAGTCTGTCCTGTAACAGATTTGGCCATCACTAATGATAATAGGAGGAAAGGTTCTGTATGCAGAACGATCATAAGATTTTCGTATAATGTGTACACAATTATTGAGAGCCAATTCAGACCTTCCAAAGGAAAATTACTGAAGGAACAAACTGCAAAATTGTTCTTGTTACTGAACAGAACTTATGATTTTTGTGTAATGAGTTCTAGTTTTGTACATTTGTAACCATTAACCATTTGCCGACCAGCCGCCGTCATTATACTGTGGTAGGTCAGCACGATCCTTTGAATTGCCGTAGGTGTACGTCGCTACCTTTAAAGTCAATAGCAGGCGTGCGCACACATCACCAGAGGCGTGCGCCTGCTGCACAGTGCGGAACCCGATGTGTGTGGTGATGTACGAGCCACGAAAGCCAGAACGGGGATGTGTATATGTAGATCCCTGTTCTAACAACGAGACTGATCTGCTGTTCCTAGTAATCAGAAACAGTGATCTGTCTCCTCTTCCAGTCAGTGCCACCCCACCCCACCGCTAGAAACACACATAAGGGAACACATTTAACCTCTTGATCACCCTCTAGTGTTAACCCCTTCTCTACCAGTGACATTTACACAGTAATCAATGCATTTGTATAGCACTGATCGCTGTATAAATGTCAACGGTCCCAAAAAAGTGTCAGAAGTGTCCAATCTGTCCAACGCAATCTTGCAATCCTAATAAAAATCGCAGATCACCACCATTACTAGTATACAAAAAAAAACAAAAAATAAAAATGCCATAAATCTATCCCCTATGTTGTAGAAAGTCAAAAATAATGTTTTATTTTTTTAAAAATTTTCGTTTTTTTTTTAGCACAAAAAAAAACTTCAGAGGAGATCAAATACCACCAAAAGAAAGCGCTATTTGCGAAAAAAAAGGATGTCAATTTTGTTTGGGTACAGCATCACACGATGTGCAAATGTCAGTTAAAGTGACACAGTGCCCTACTGCAAAAAATTGTCTAGTCAGTAAGGGGGGAAGTCTTCCAGTCTGTAAGTGGTTAAGTTAATATCATAGGCATTATGATAATGCGTAAAAAAAATTGTATGTGACATAATCGGGGTATTTTACTAAAGGCAAATCCACTTGGAAGTGCAGTCACTGTAGATCTGAGGGGGACATGCAAGGAAAATAAAAAACAACATTTTAGCTTGCACATGATTGGATGACAAAATCATCAGAGCTTCCCCTCATTTCAGATCTACCCCTCAGCTTTACAGCGACTGCACTTCCAAGTGTACTTTCAGTGCACTTTCAAGTGCACTTGTAGTGCAAAGTGGCTTTGTCTTTTGTAAATAACCTCCAAATGTGTTATTGTTTGTTTATTAATATTGTGATTTTTTTTTTTTTGTTTTGTTTGGATGTGTATGTGCATGTATGTATGCATACATGTGTATGATTGTGTAGGTAGATTATTGGTAATTAGTATATAACAGTATATTTTAATTATTGATTATTGTATGACTTTATAGTGATGGGACATTAAATAGTTTATTATTAATTATGGAGAAGGGGTGGCATTAGATAAGTTTGTACTTCTTCCCATTCCTTTTCTGATATGTAAACTAAATTAATTTGTTATTTGTTTTTTTTTTGTGACTGTCTACTACAGAATGATTAATTCTTTGATTTTGTATTTTTACATGTTCGAAATAAAGTAAAACAAACAAAAAAAAATGTACGACACAATGTCCATTATTTAATTGTGATGAGAGTTGTGCAGCAACATATAACGGTAAGTCTTTTTGTTTTTGTTGTCCTTCAGAGCAGTATGGAGCAGAAACTAGGTTCTGCCCTATTTGACCAGCACTCCTAGAATTGGCGCACCCAATATATATATACCCAATATACATTTGTTTGTTTTTTTACCATCCCTGGTTGGTTTTGATGGTCCTTCAGAGATTCCTGTACCTACTATGTATGTACACCACTGTTTTTTATTTTCAAGCTGTGTCTTACCTGCATTTCTTGCAAGTTCTAACTACATTTGCTGCTGGCAATAATCACCGTGAGTTCTCCTGGTAGGCATGGTTCCTCCGGGGGACCTACGACCGGGGAGCACCGATTTTTCAAATTCGGGCATCCCTTTCATAGACTCCCGTGTTAAACAGTAATTTCTCCTGTGACTTTGGGGACCCGGTACTGGCTGGTTATAGGTCCCCTCGACCTGGAACTTGGCACACAAGTTTTCTCCTCTACAAGTGTGCAATGTTTGTTGTCTGGGGGACCTACGGCTGGGGAGCACCAATTTTTCAAATCCGGGCACCCCTTCTATAGACTCCCATATTAAACGTCAGTCTAGTCATGGGCACAGTGAGGCATGGGCACAGTGAGGCATGGACACAGTGAGGCATGGGCACAGTGAGGCATGGACACAGTGAGGTATCGACACAGTGAGGCATGGACACAGTGAGGCATGGGCACAGTGAGGCATGGGCACAGTGAGGCATGGACACAGTGAGGCATGGGCACAGTGAGGCATGGGCACAGTGAGGCATGGACACATTGAGGCATGGGCACAGTGAGGCATGGACACAGTGAGGCATGGACACATGGACACAGTTTGGCAATACGTTTTCCCAGTTTTTTGTGGTAAAATTAGTTGCCTCGGCTTATATTCGGGTCGGCTTATACTTGAGTATATACGGTATGTTGATTTGGACACAAATAAAATTATTCATTCACCAGAAATATTGACAGTTTGATTTTTGACATGTTAAGCTTTGTATTATTAAGGTTTATGCAGAATATGTAAAGGGTTCTAAGTTATAAAATAAATATTTGACTTCAACATTTTGCTGTCTCTGTGTACAGTACTGTACAAAAGTTTTAGGCAGGTGTGAAGAAATAATATACCGCAAGAATGATATCAAAAATATAGATTTTCCTTGTTTTTTTATCAATTTAATCGATATTTGAATACCCATTGGCACCAATTATTTTAGGTACGCTTGCACAAAGTTATTAAAAGAAAACAGCAGTATGTTTACATTTTTAATTGGTTTTCAAATTCAAATTTGTTTTGATTTCAAATTCAAATTCTATCTGAATTTGTTTCCAATTCAAATTCAGATAATTTGTTATTTCGAATGAAAAAATTATTTTGTGATAATTTATTTCAGATTTGTTTAAATTCGTTCCTATTGTGATTCAAAGATTTGGATACATTTGAATTATCAAATATCAAACAATTCGTCCAGATTTCCATTCTTTTTTTAACAATAAAAAGTTTATAAAAAAAATTGTATCCATATAGCATAAAGCAACAATAACAGTAATCGAATCATAACAACACAAACTGCACGTGTCTATTTGTGTCTGGTAAGCTGAATTAATTTGGGATGAGGATATGAATTGTTTTGGCTGCATGGCTCTTTTTTTTACCGATGTAGTGAGGTTCTGAAAAAAAAGCAGCTCTTGAATGGACTGTCAGCAAAAATTGTAATCAACCCATCTAAGCACCCCAAGCTAAAAACTATATTGAAAAAAAGTGTCAATCGGCAAGACATGTTTAAATTGATTGAAATGTACTAAAGATAAGGAGTTTTAAGGTGTTTTAATACATTAATTAAGATACTGCAGATAACAATTTTAAATAGCAGGCTAGGCCCATTTTTTTTTTAAGACAAAGAGTACAGACTGGAGCTTTAATACAAGATTTAAAGTGACACTAAAGGTTTGCGTTTAAAAAACAAAAACAAACATGTCATACTTGCCTCCACTGTGCAGTTTGTTTTGCACAGATTGGCCCGCGGATCCTCCCAGCATTAGATAGCCCCCTCTGGGAAGTTCTCTCCCAAGGGGGTTACCTTGCAGGTGCGCTCTTGAGTCATACACTCCGTGTCCATAGATGCCGAGTGTATGACTCGGCCCTGCCCCCCCCCCCCGGCACACGCATCACTGGATTTGAATGACAGCAGCGGGAGCCAATGGCTGCGCTGCTATCAATCTATCCAATCAAATATGGGACTCTGTGGAGAGAAGGATGGCGGGGACGCGCCCACAGAAAAGTAAAGGCTCAGATAAGTAAAACGGGGGGGCTGGGGGGCCGGACACTGCAAGGTGTTTTCTCACCTTAATGCATAGGATGCTTTAGGTGAAAAAATATATAGGTTTACAACCCCTTTAACCACTTCAATACAGTGCTTCTAAACCCCCTTCTTACCCAGACCAATTTTCAGCTTTCGGTGCTCTCACACTTTGAATGACAATTACTCAGTCATGCAGCATTGTACCCAAATAAAAATTGCGTCCTTTTTTTCACACAAATAGAGCTTTCTTTTGGTGGTATTTAATCACTCGTGGGTTTTTTATTTTTTGCGCTATAAACAAAAAAAGACCGTAAATTTTGTGAAAAATTGCCTTTTTCTTTGTTTTTGTCATAAAATTTAGCAAATTAGTAATTTTTCTTCATACATTTTGGCCAAAATTTATACTGCTACATATCTTTGGTAAAAATAACCCAAATTGGTGTATATTATTTGGTCTTTGTGAAAGTTATAGAGTCTACAAACTATGGTGCCAATCCCTGAAAAATGATCAATCTGATCACACTTGAAGTACTGACGGCCTATCTAATTTCTTGAGATACTAACAAGTCAGAAAAGTACAAATACCCCCCAAATTACCCCATTTTAGAAAGTAGACATTCCAAGGTATTAAATAAGTAGCATGGCGATTTTTTTTAAGTTGTAATTTTTTCCCACAATTCTTTGCAAAATGAAGAATTTTTTTTTTTTTTTTTTTTTTTTTACAAAATTGACATATTAACTGGCTATTTCTCTCACAGAGCATATGCATACAACAAATTACACCCCAAAATACATTCTGCTGTTCCTCCTGAGTATGGGGATATCAAATGTGTGGGACTTTTACACAGCCTGGCCACATACAAAGGCCCAACATTGAAGTAGCGCCATCAGGCGATCTACGAGCATAAATTGCACATCTCATTTCTCAACCACCTATTACACTTTTGAAGGCCCTGGAGCACCAGGACAATGGAATTGCCCACAAAATTACCCCATTTTGGAAAGCAGACACCCCAACGTATAATCTAGGAGGCATAATGAGTCTTTTGAGCGGTTATTTTTTTCCAGAAGTTTTGGGAAAATGTGCAAAAAAAATGAAAACGCATTTTATTTACACAAAGTTGTCTATTTATAAAGATATTTCGAACACATAGCATATGCATAGCAAAAATGACACCCCAAAATACATTCTGCAACTCCTCCTGAGTATGGGGATACCAAATGTGTGGGACTTTTACACAGCCTGGCCCCATACAAAGGCCCAACATTGAAGTAGCACCATCAGGCGATCTACGAGCATAAATTGCACATCTCATTTCTCAACCACCTATTACACTTTTGAAGGCCCTGGAGCACCAGGACAATGGAATTGCCCAACAAATGACACCATTTTGGAAAGCAGACACCCCAACGTATAATCTATGAGGCATAATGAGTCTTTTGAGCGGTTATTTTTTTTCCAGAAGTTTTGGGAAAACGTGGAAAAAAAATAAAACTCATTTTTTTTACACAGAGTTGTCCATTTATAAGATATTTCCAACACATAGCATGTACATAGCAAAAATTACACCCTAAAATACATTCTGCTACTCGTTCTGAGTATGGGGATACCACATGTGTGAGACTGTTACACAGCTTGGCCACATACAGATGCCCAACATCCAAGTAGCACCATCAGGCATTCTAGGAGCATACATTACATATATAATTTCCTGGCAACCTATCATTTTTGAAGGCTCTTCATATTTCTAACACATAGCATGTACATACCTAGAATTACAATCCAAAATAAATTATATTGCGGAAAGGGTAAAAAAAAGTCTTACCTGTGCTTTTAGTAGTGTACACAGAAGAGAGCACTGGTCCAGGCAGCAGTCAGGGATGTGCTTAGCGACAGCTATAGTGATTCTCCAGGCAGCATATTTCCAGGTAGCAGTGGTCTGGCTCATTCATGCCGCAGGCAAATATGATGGCAGGCATGATGGCAGTAAGTCAGCAGCAGGCTGAGGGCTGCAATCGGGTAAGACCTGTGCACAGGGGCACAGGGGTAGAGGCTTCGACCCACCCAAATCTCTATGAAGCCTCCGGACTCCAGACCCTAATCCGGAAATTACGAAACCCGGAGAAAACAAAAAAAATGTTTTCTCCATCCGGAAAAACTATTCTGGAGCCCCTCACATATGTGAGACCCCTGTGTACTACAATAGCAGGGCAACAGATCAGTCCAAGTGGAAGGCAAAAGCATAGTCCATAAAACAAGCCAGGGTCAGTTCACATGAAATCAGTCCAAACGGTAGGCAGAGGCATTGTCAAAAAACAGGCCAGGGTCAGTTTACGTGGAAGCAGTCCAAGCGGTAGGCAAAAGCATAGTCCATAAAACAAGCCAGGGTCAGTTCACGTGAAATCAGTCCAAACGGTAGGCAGAGGCATTGTCAAAAAACAGGCCAGGGTCAATTCACGTATAAGCAGTCCAAACGGTAGGCAGAGGCATAGTCAAAAAACAGGCCAGGGTCAGTTCACGTGGAAGGCAGTAGGATGAAAATGGTCAGAAAATGGTGAGATGGGGGAAATGGTTAAAAATATAGACTAATATTTTAGGGATTCATGATAATTTTCGAAGCATTCTCCAATGCAAAGGCCAGGTTGGGAGGGACATCGGGGACAATGGTAGCTGGTATCTTTTCGAAATCCTTTTTTGCTGCACACGCGACATCTTTTTTGCCGTCTTCGGCCTTCTTCGGATGGTGGGATGTTGTAAGGGTAGTGGCGTCCATGAAGTCGGCTAACAACATCAGAGCAAAGGGTTTCAGAGGGGGGTCTTTTTGCATAGATGAGGGCCATGACTACTTCTTCTGTGAAGTGTAGGAAGGGGGCAGGGTTTTCAGTGGATTTGGAGTAGACTACATAAGAGTTATAAATGGCCAAATGGATAAGGTAAATTGCTACCTTCTTGTACCAGAATCGGGACCTCCTTATTGATAGATAGGGCTGAATCATTTGATCGTTGAAATCCACCCCCCCATGTACAAATTATATTCTTGGACACATGTTGGCTTTTCAATGGGACCTTGTCTTCGTTGAACAACAACAGCAGTGTCATTATGAATGGTGGACAGCATGTGCACGTCTCTGCTATCCTTCCACCTCAAGGCCAGCACTTCGTTGCACCTCAGTGTTGCTCTTTGCCCCCTTTGCAGCTTTTTGCTTACAATGGATTGTGGGAAGCCCTTCCTATTTTTTCTGGAGGTTCCGCAGGCCAGGGTTTTTTCAACATATAAGTGTCGGAAAAGGGGCAGGCTCGTATAAAAATTGTCAAGGTAAAGATGATATCCTTTTCTCAGGAGTGGGTAAGCCAGGTCCCATACAATTTTTCCAGCTGTGCCTATGTAGGCCGGGCACTCAGGGGGCTGGAGCTGGGAATCTTTTCCTTCATATATGCGGAACGCATACAAATATCCCGTGGCTCTCTCACACAGTTTGTAAAACTTGACACCATATTTAGCCTTTTTACTAGGAATATATTGCTTTATTCCTAGACGGCCACAAAAGGGTACCAGGGATTCATCCACACATATGTGTTTATCGGGGACATAGAGTTCTGCAAATTGTTGGGAAAGGAAATTTATCAGGGGGCGAATCTTATACAACTTATCGGAATCTGGATGATTACGGGGAGGGCACTGGGTATTGTCATTGATATGAAAGAATCTCATTATCATTTCATATCGGGACCTGGGCATTGTGGCAGAATACATGGGCTGGTGGTAGATGGGTTTGGTGGACCAATAGGAATGTCCTTGAATTTTTTTGTTAAGCCCCATGTTTATCGTAAGGCCAATAAACAATTTGAACTCCTCCAAATTTACTTCTCTCCACTCAAATGGACGGGCATAAGATGATTGGGGGTTGTTGGCAATAAACTGCTGGGCATACAAATTTGTCTGGTTGATAAGGAACTGCAGAAAAGTGTCGGGCAAAAAAAGATGAAGAAAATCTATTTCTAAAAAATTTTGGGTGTTGGCCTGCACACCTGGCTGTGCTGTGAAAGGGGGAATAATTGTTGATCCAGATCCGGAAGGCAGCCATGTTGGATTGGCAAGAACATCTGGCATAAATGTAGTGGCCCTGGCTCCTGGGGGACGTGACACTCCAGGAGTTGGGGGGGTTGAATTTCTTGCGCTGGTACTTGGATGTGATGTGGCAGCATTGGTACTGGGCCTGGGCATTTGTTCGCGAGGGGTTTCGCTGGCGGCATCGCTGGTACTGGACCTTTGTTCCCGGGGCCTATTGCTGGCGGCAGCGCTGGTACTGGGCCTATTGCTGGCGGCAGCGCTGGTACTGGGCCTATTGCTGGCGGCAGCGCTGGTACTGGGCCTATTGCTGGCGGCAGCGCTGGTACTGGGCCTATTACTGGCGGCTGCCTGGTTTTCAGAGGGCCTTGCCCTTTTAGGGGGGACCCATTCTTCATCTGAGTCATTGCTGTGTTCAATCGGTTCAAATGACGAATTTGATTCGGAATCAGAAATGGAATCTGATGAGAGCTCCCCGGTGCTCTCATCGGTCATTGAGATGATCTGGAACGCCTCCTCACCAGAATACAATCTTTTGGACATTTTGGCGGGTAGCTGTATACGATGGGTGGCAGGTGACGGTCACTGATGGGTGATGGTGTGACGGGAGATGGTCACTGATGGGGTGACAGGCCACGGACGGTGACGGGTGATGGGTGACAAGCCACAGACGGTGACGGCGATGGTCACAGATGGGTGACAGACGATGGTCACTAATGGGGTGACAGGTCACAGACGGTGATGGGTGATGGTCACAGATGGGTGACAAGCGACAGACGGTGACGGGTGATGGTCACAGATGGGTGACAAGCGACAGACGGTGACGCCGATGGTCACTGATGGGTGCACCGCTGATGGTCACTGATGGGTGACGGGTGATAGGGCAGGTCACTGATGTGTGACGGGTGCACCGCTGATGGGTGATGGGAGATAGAGCACAGTCACTGATGGGTGACGGGTGATGGGTGACAGGTGCACCGCTGATGGTCACAGATGGGTGACAGGGCAGGTCACTGATGGGTGACGGGTCACTGATAGGTGACGGGTGACAGGACGGGTCACTGATGAGTGACGGGTGACAGGACGGGTCACTGATGGGTGACGGGTGACAGGACGGGTCACTGATGGGTGACGGGTGACAGGACGGGTCACCGATGGGTGACGGGACAGGGCAGGTCACTGATGGGTGACGGGACAGGGCAGGTCACTGATGGTTGACGGTTGATGGCAGTCTCTTTGTGTGACAGGTGCACTTTATGGGTGACTGTTGGGTGACTAGTGACAATTGGGGGGGGCAAAGGGACAGGTGTGGTGTTTGTGCAGACACTACAGAAACACAGAACTAACTCACTGCTTCTAGCTCTTCTCTCCTCACACTGGAAACGATGTGTGAGGAGAAAAAGAGCTGGCAACAGTGTTGCAGGCTCTGTGTTTACACTTAGTGATCAGGCTGTGAATGGATCACAGCTGATCACGTGGTACAGAGCCCTGACCAATGGCTGTGTACCATTGTCGGTGACGAGCAGTGTTCCCGAGAACACGCTGCCACCGACGTGCACTCGCGGCGCGCGCGCGATCGCGCGCGCGACGCATACACCGCTTCTTCCTATTTTGTGATCAGCCGTGAATTCATCACGGCCGATCACAGGGTTAACAGCGCATCCGCGCCGCTGTTCACCCCTGTCGGTGACGAGCGGTGTCTCGGTGACACGCCGCCACCGACAGTACAGGGATGCGCGCACGCGATCGCGCGCATTCCCTATTTAAATGACATGACGTCATATGACGTCCTGTCAGAACAATGGAGTCCTCCGCCCGCCGTCATTTGACGGCGCGCGGTGGACAAGTGGTTAAAGCTGAAGTGTGACCAAAAAAATACTTTAGTACATTTGCACAGCAAAAATAATTTACTTTTTACCAATCTAGATCTTCTGGCTCTTTCATTTCTCCAAGGAGTGATCTACCTTTCCTCCAATGTCATCAGGATACAGATACTGTAGGTGTAAAAAGATTCAAATAGTGCTTATACCTTTATAAGGTGCTGGAATCACCTGAAAAGTGTAAGTATGACTCTGCATACATTTTTAATAAAGTCAGTGGTTTTAAAGGCACTAGTGGAATCTTTTTCCACCTATATGTATCCTGATGACAGGAGGAGGAAGTGGCGATCAATCAAAGAGTCGGGAGATCTAGATTTGCACACATTAGTCCAGGAGGGGAGCAGGTTGACCAAACTTAACTGAGTACATCCAAAGGGGAGCATGAGTCTGGTTGCACATCACAATTTTTGGGGATTTCATAGCACCTTATGGAGATATGGTTTACATGTGGATGGTGATTGACTGGTGGGATCACACCACACAAGAATCACATGAACTGTAAACAATAGAACTTTATATAAGCACTATTGATTGCATGTTTATATTAAATGATTGAGATGTTAACATAATAATGTATAAGTATTGTTCTTTTAGCACTGAGGACTGTTTGTACAATGCATTAGTTGTTATATAATGCACATAACAGGCATATACCTGTATATACAGTATATATATATACAGCAAAACCTTGGCTTGAGAGTAACTTGGTTTGAGAATAACTTGGTTTGAGAGCGTTTTAAAAGACAAGCACAATTTTAAAATAAATTTAGACTTGATATACAAGCGATGTCTTGATATAAGAGTAGCGTCATGTCACAACTGAGTATAAAATAGAAGAGAGGCGCCTCTAATGCCGCGTACACACCATCACTTTCTGCGATGAAAAAATGCGACGGTTTATGTGATGGAAAAAAACGAAATTTTTCAAACTTCAATTTGAACAACGACGTAGCATACACACCATCACTTTTTCACAACGCTCTAGCAAAGCGCAGTTCCGTCAATCACGCACGACGTCACTATAAAGGGTCGTTTCCATGCGGAAGACGGCCTCTTTTGCTGATATCGTGTTGCTGCGTGTTAGTAAAAGTTTGGTGAGAGACGATTCGTGATTTTCAGTGTTTGTGCTTTAAATTTCGTTTTCTGCTGTACAGTTTGTGTATTTGTCGTCGGATCTGTGATACAGTGCTTGTACTAAGGACGTATTTGTTTTGGCATTACGTTTTTGTGTGCACGGTGCTGTTTAGCAGGTCGTTCTTCAGAGGCCATTCTGTACTTCAGGGCGTAATTTTTAGTCTGATCTGATTTGACGACCGTTTTCTAGCCATGTTGCGGGTACAAACTCGTCGCCGAGATCGTGCTGTGCTTGTTGTTAGGATGTGTGCTGCATCCCGGCGACGGTCCATGAACAGGGTGAGGAGGAGGTTGTGGACCAAGAACTGGTTGCTACGCAGGGACCAGTTCTCTCATATGCCTCTGCTGCGGGAGATCCGAGAAAATAACCCTGATGATTTCAGGAATTTTCTTAGGATGTCTGACCCCGTATTTCAGCAGCTTTTGGCTTCGGTGTCGCCATATATCACCAGGCAGGACACCGTTATGCGGGAAGCCATCACTGCTGAGCAGAGGCTAGTTGCTACGTTGCACTACCTTGCAACAGGGAGAAGTCTGCAGGACTTGAAGTTCTCGACGGGCATCTCCCCCCAGGCTCTGGGCCTCATAATCCCGGATACCTGTTCGGTCACATCATTCAGGTTCTTCAGGAGGACTATGTTAAGGTAAGTGGTGTTCTTTCAATGGTCAAACTATGGCCAAAAAAAAATAAAAATTAACCTGTTTCTAATATGCTCAGAATGTTCACTTTGTCTCCATGTATGCTGTTCTACACAATTTGTAAAGCCCTACATGTTTATTGTATTTAGCCAACCTGTCCATCATTCTATTTTGTGGCCAAACCCACCTAGCATAGTCCCTATATCCCCCTTTATTTGTGGCCTCCATTGTAGTGCTGCATTTTGTGTGTCCCTATATCCCCCTTTATTTGTGGCCTCCATTGTCCACCCCCCCCCCCCAGATTGTTTGACTACATACTAATATTTAGTTTTGATTTGTTTTTGTTAGTTTTTTTGGGGGTGGTTTCTCAGGTGACAAACTCATCTTGGGCCCCCCTCCCCCTAATTATACTTTTTGAACATCAGAGGGGGTGATTAATATGCTTAGTGTTCACATGTTATTTTTTAATCTTAACCTTTGTTTCATTTTTTGGGGGGATCCCTTGAAATTGTAGATATATTCTGTTCACAATGTTTGTTTGAATGTATTTTTTCTTATCTTTCTATCCAGTTACCCAACACGCCACAGGAATGGCAGACTGTGGCAGCGGACTTCTCCCAGCGTTGGAACTTTCCGAACTGCGGAGGAGCCATTGATGGCAAGCACATCCGCATTGTGCCCCCACCCCATAGTGGATCCCATTTCTA
The DNA here is from genome assembly GCF_905171775.1 of Rana temporaria. NCBI lineage: Eukaryota > Metazoa > Chordata > Amphibia > Anura > Ranidae > Rana > Rana temporaria. The sequence continues at coordinate 537,754,473 of NC_053489.1, forward strand.
CAACTACAAGGGGTTCCACAGCGTTGTTTTGATGGCGGTGGTGTCTGCCAACTATGAGTTCATGTATGTGGATGTTGGGAAAAATGGCCGGAATGTCGGACGGCGGTGTCTTTGCGGAGACGGAGTTCGCCCAACGGCTTCAGTCGGAGGACCTTTCCTTGCCACCTGCGGAGGAGAACGAAGAGGGTCTGCCCTTCGTGTTTGTTGCAGATGAGGCTTTTGCTTTGGGTCCCCACCTCATGAGGCCATTTCCCCAACGCACCCTCACCCATGAGAGGAGGGTTTATAATTATCGGCTGGCCAGAGCAAGACGTGTGGTAGAGAATGCCTTTGGAATCATGGCCAGCCGATTCCGATTGTTTTTAACAGCAATCAACCTTGCGGAATACAAGTGGAATCACGTAATTTTATGTTGTTGCATTCTCCACAATTTTTTAAAAAGACATTCCCACAATTACCTCACGGTATTGCCTGATGAGGCAGATGTTGTGGCTCCGGAGCCGGGACGTGAGGCTAGCCATAGAGGCTTGGCCCCCCAAACCGCACGTGCAGTGCGTCAATCCTATGTGGACTATTTTATGGGGAGGGGGGCCATTGCAATGCCCGATCTTCATTAAAAAATAAAATATTATTTTTTCTTGATTAAACAGTGTAAATTTATTTTGTATCATTTTTATTTGTTATTTTGTGTATTGTTTCTTTTTCCTAGGTTCTCATCCAGCCATGTGTTTGGGATGTCCTAAATTCCCATGAGTGTAAATCTTAATAACTCTACAAATATGCCTGAGTAATTTAATGAGTCAGCATTGATACCAATAACTACCCACACATTTTTTGGAGTACAAATATTTTTATTTTTTTTAATTATTACAAAATATAATCTTTTTATTATTTTTTTGTCTTTTTTTAATTATTACAAAATATAATCTTTTTATTATTTTTTTGTCTTTTTTTTAATTATTACAAAATATAATCTTTTTATTATTTTTTTGTCTTTTTTTTAATTAGTACAAAATATATTTTTTTTCTTTTTTTAACATCTAAAAGCCTTTTTTTCACAAACAAAATAAAAGGACCACAAACAATTAAACCCTCCCCAAAACATTAATCAAATTTTTGAGCTGACGTTCCAGCGTCTTCGCTTTGTGGCGAATTTCCCGGCAGGCCAGACGTATGTCCTCGACTTGGACCCTGCATGTCAGAACCTCGGCGATGAGGAGCTGGGCACTATACGTGTCCAGTCCTTGACCAGCCCGATTTCCTCCTGAAATGTGGAACCAAAACATGTGTTAAAAGATTGTATGCCTATATCTATATTCCCTGAAAATGTGGTATATGTTACTTTACCGGATGTTGTGGCAGGTTCCCCTTCATCTACATCCCTCGGGGGTGTGGCTTGGTTGGCTTGTGCCTCCTGCCTTTCTGCTTCATTGTGCCCTACGAGATTGAAGAAAGGGAAAACAGGAGGTTAAAACATTAGAGCGGCCTGAAAGGACCCAAAAATATTTTACAGAAAAGAAAAGATGGCAATATTGTTGTTTTTAAAAAGCGTTCAAAGAAGATAGACCAGTATTTAATCCATTCACAAAGTAATTTAAAATCTGGGTACAATTGTTGTATTTTTCTATATGTAAGCTAACCAAGTATCCCCTGGATCTGCTCACCCCTGTGTGTCACCCAACATAGGTTGTGATTGTGACAAACAATTGTGCTACTGAGTACACATGTTCAATAAAAAAAATGCAGAGCAAACGCTCCATTTTCGGTATCTCAAGGTATTTCATTTTGGGCAAAAATAAGCAGAAACACATTTACATCAATACCAGAATTGAAGACACCTTTAACCCCAAGAAATGTCACAACTTTCATGTTTGTGTCGAATAATTGGTCCTAGGAGTCGTCGTTCAATTCCTACAATTACGTTTTTATTTATGATACAGTGATTCAACTCCCCTTTGCACATGCAAACTAGGCATGATGCCATTTCGCACTAATATGGTATTGGATTATTGAAAGTCAGCGAATGAACGACGACTACGACGACTGAATCATGCGTCCACATTCATAATATTAATTCTGGTCAACCTGCAAAAAAACACCACATGGCACAAAGAACACACCCAAATAATTAATACACATGGAAAAAACTTACTTCTTCTTCGAATCACCCTATTTATTTTTGCGAGTTGGTGGGGTTCCCTCTTCTTCAAATCTGACCACCTTTTGCGCAGGTGCTCTCTGCTCCTGCGACTTCCAAACTTCCGCTGGAGCCTACGGATAACCTTCTCCATTATTGTGGCCTTCACTTTATTTGGATGCATGTAGGGGCCATGCTTGGCATCATAGTCCTCCCTCCTCAATATGGTGACCATCTCCACCATTTCATTGAATGACATGTTGGAGGCTCTGCATCTGAATCTGCGGCGTGGTTGGGCCTGGCCTGCCTCCTGGCTTGAGCTGGAATAGACCTCCATGTTGTCCATCTTTTCTCCCTCACCAAACGACAGAGAAGGGGCGTGGAAAGGACGATACCGAACGTCAGGGGCGGGGTGTCGTGCGGAGCGTCACGCGTGCGTAGTGTAAAAAGGGATCGGACGTGTTTGTAAACGGCGTGCATAGTCTGTTGAAGAAGGCGGAAGTCACGATCTTTGCTAACGACGATACGTAAGTTATTTTTTGCTACTTTATTATAGTGATGAGGGAATGAGTTTGTGGGCTAGTTAGGGGAAGTAAGCTAGTGGCTTTAATTACATTATGTTTTGGCTTCTATGTTTCATGTGCAGAAAGAATGGATCCCTTCAAGGATGCGGAGTTCCTGACTGAATTTATACAAAAATGGAAGGAACATCCTGTTCTGTGGCAAACCAAAAATACCATCAATAAAAACAAAGATGCCAGGGAAAAAGCAAAAGAGAGCATGTTTGAATTTCTGAAAACAAGGGTCCCCAACGCCACAAAAGCCACAGTGAAGAGCAAAATTAATTCCATCAGGGGCACCTACAGGGCCCAACGGGTCCAAGTCCTGGCCTCAATGAGGTCTGGGGCTGCAGCTGACTCCATCTACAAACCAACCCTGTGGTACTACAGTCAGCTGCAGTTCCTGGACGACCACATTGAGACCAGGGCATCCCTGTCTACCCTTCCCCCAAGAGGTAGCTCCCAGCTTCCCAGCAGCCAATCCTCCAGTCTTCTCTGCAGACAAGAGCAGGCAAGCACGGAGGAAGAGCACGAGTTCCTGGAGGACCCCAATTGTGACCCATGGAGCATGGTATGTGTTTTTTGTATGAATTTAGTTAGTATATGACAAGTCTAGTAATAATGTTAAATTTCTGTTACTATTGTTTGAAATTCTAAGTGAATCTCCAAAGTTTTGGGATAAGATCAATAGTCAGTAGTGGCAAAACAGGATGGGGCCAAAATTGGCCAATTAATAATGTTTCAGAAGTAGTGGGTGGCATTTTCGGAGAGGCCAGTAGGGGGGGGGGGTAACGCAATACACCTGCAAGGGGTCCCAGATGGGAAACACCCTTTTTGTGTAAAATCTAGTTGACACAAAATTGACTACTTAATTTTTGGGGGAAAAGGCCACTTATTTCCAAAATTAGGCCTGCAACAACCCCCATAATTCCAGGGGGACCATGTCTGAAGGTGTGTAAGGGGCCACATAATTAGGGATGGCGACCCTGTGTGTAATATATATTGACATTCAATTTGCATCTCTCATGATTTGAAAAATGTGTGTGATTAATGACAAACACAAATAAACTATGTTCCTTTTTTTGATACACAGGCAGACCAAAGCCAGGAAGAGCCAGGGCCCACAGGGAGCCAGGGGGAGCCAGGGCCCACAGGGAGCCAGGGGGAGCCAGGCCCCACAGGGAGCCAGGAGGAGCCAGGGCCAACTGCAAGGCAGGAGGTGGCAGAACCCACTGGGAGCCAGGAGGTGGCAGGCCCCAGTAGGACCCAGGAGGCACGCCGGCGGGATACCATCTCCCGGATCCCTCCATTCCGCAATCCCGCTAAACGGGTCAGGAGTCTGCGCCAAATGGAGGAGGAGACCCAGGCCCTGCTTCGCCAAGCTACTGCGGCCATCCGAGAGCCACCCAGTGAAGAAGAGGGGTTCGCAGCGCTCATTGCAGCCAAGCTCCACAATCTGGAGCAGAGCCAGCGTGTGCGCTGCGAACTCCTCATCTTCAAAGCCATAAGCATGGCATCCCTGGGGCAGCTCGATGATGACACCGACATTGTGCGGATTGCTCCTCCTGTCCTTGCTGCTCCTCCTGCTCCTGCTCCTCCTCTTCATGAGGCTGCTCTGGCTCCTGGCACTACATCGCCTCCAGGAACCCAGCCCCCAAGGATTTGGGCTACAGGGAAGGCTGCAGGGAAGACTGCAGAGAAGACTGCAGGGAAGGCTGCTGGGAAGAAAAAGCCCAAAAAATAAAATGGTGCCCCTGATGGAATTTTATGTTCACTCACAGGCTGAATTGGTGGCTTCGGGACCCTTGTTTTCATCAAAGTTCAAGCACGCTCTAAAGTGCTGCCTTCCTTGGCATCTTTGTTTTTATTAAGTTGTGTTTTTGGGTTGTCACCATTTTAATTGTTAATTTTTGTGCAGAATAAATGCACTTTTGAATTATCAGCCATTAGTGAGTGGGCAGACCCATTCCCGAAAAGTTTTTGGAAACATTAACAAGGTCAAAAAACATGCTTGTGGGTGAGTTCCACAAAAAATTATGTTGTTGCAGCCACTTCACACACTTCCAAATCAACACAAAATAGAGATTTCCACTAAAATTGGTGACAAAATAAAAATCAAAAAAAAAAAAAGGTTGCCCAATATATATATTTCAAATTTTGAAGATGGAAGATACAACTAAATAACAGAACACAAACATAAACATTAGCAAACAAGAAAGAAACTACTTAAAAGCTTGTCATAACTATGTAACGAGATCAGCCGCAACAAACGTCCATTTTTGGGTAGCAGTTAAAAGCAGGGGTTAAAGAAGCGCTTTCTTTTCTCTTATATAAGCTGAAAAAGACCTAACGAATGTGCTTATTCCATTCTGAACAGTCGTTTTACCTGAATGAGCGCTGCCATCTCCTAACTTGCTTCTGAGCATGCGCGTGCTTAAAATGACGTTTTTACGTACACACGGTCAATGTTTAGAACACAGAAAGCGACGTCGGCCAAAAACGACACAATAAATTGAAGCATGCTTCAAATTTTTTTGGTAGTTTTTCAGAAGACATAAAATGACGTTTTTGCCCACACACGGTAAATTAAATTGACGTTTTTCAAAACGTCGTTTTTTTTCATCGCAGAAAGTGATGGTGTGTACGCGGCATAAGTGTAACAATATGGTTACATTTAATGAAGGTACAACATTTAGAAAATCACGTTGATGATTAAAACAGGCACATCTAAGTATGCAGGCATCCAGGGTAAAGCTATCCACATAGACCATCCTCCACACCACCATTGATGTCATGCCTTCCATGAGCGGTTCAAGCCTCGCTTTCAGATTTCTCTACTGCAGGGTAGTCTTTCCAGTCATGATTACAGACTGACAGTGGTGAGAGCCGGCAGTGAGGAGGATGGTCAATGTGGACAGCTTTAGCCCGGATCCCTGCATACTTATATGTGCCTCTTTAAATCATCAACCATGTGACTTGCTAAATGTTGTACCTTCATTAAATGTAACCATATTGCTACACTTAAGCCCTGTATACACGGCCGGGATTCTCGTCAGGAAAAAAACATTGTTTTTCCTGATGAGATTCCTGGCAAGATTTTCTCGCCGACCGAGTGCACAGATGTACGATTCAAAAGAACCGAAGCTCTTTTGAATGGCACGAACGCAGTGTCGTCATCGACTACGACAAGCATGCGCTCGTCACATTCCATGCCGTCTCGGCCGTCTTGCTTCACCCTACCTATGCCTTGGAAGCTACCGCGCATGCGTCAAAGTCATTTCGAGCATGCGCGGGTTTCCATGGAGGCAGGTAAGTATACAGACGCTCGGGTTTCTCGGCAGGAAAACACTGCCGAGAATCATGATAAGAAAATAGAAAACATGTTCTCTATTTTTCTCGTCTAGATTCTGGGCAGTTTTCTCAATGAGAAACCTCAAAGCCTCGTACACACGCGCGGTTTACTCGGCAAGAAAGCTCTGCCAGCAGTTTTCTTGCCAAGAAAACTGTGTGTGTGTACGAGGCTTTAGAGGTACCTCTCTTCTCTTTTATACTCTGTAGCTCCTGCTATATTTTGATTCTAATCCCCTTATGGAGGATTCCATTTGTGAATTGACATTTTAAGGTTACACAACTTATCACATTGCTATAATCTTTTTATATGGACAATAGACTGAAGGACTTATGAATAAATGGTTGTGGAGCAAATCATTTGAGTTTCCATATTACTTATGGGAAAATTTGCTTTGATATACAAGTGCTTTGGATTACAGGCATGCTTCCGGAACGAATTATGCTCACAATCCAAGGTTTTTCTGTATATATATACAGTAGGTTTAGCACAGCACTGCACATATATTGATTTATATTGTTTTATGCACAGTTATATGGGACTGTGAGCAGTGCCAGCAGCATTTTATAATACATGTTTTAGCCCATTGTGAACACACAAGGTAGCCTGTAAGGCTCTTTAATATTTGTAAGCAGATAAATGCAACGCTCTCCCTCTTCCAGTCACAGTACACTCATTCAGTGAAAGAATGCAAAGCTTTTTATGAATGAAGGAGATGCTAGGCAAGCAACTTCTTGTGATAGCTGTACTGCAGGCAAAACTACAAGTCTCAATGCCAGATGACAGGAGACTACAACAGCCAAAAATGGGGCACACTTCTTTAGAGGTAGTTTATTTTTACGGTGCAAATTGTTTTTGGCCATACATATGGCTCTGGGATCCTGTAGAGGTTACAGTAGTGTAAAAGAAGAGCAGCAGGATAGTTTTAATCAAGGATAATAGGCCTAACTGGTGCATGCCTAACTTTTATTTTACCTATGGGTTTAGGGGACGGGGTGTATGCAAGTGCTCTAATGTGAGGTCTTTCAGGTACACACGGTTCTTGTATCCAATTTCTTTTCAAATGTTGCTAAAACAAAAGGGAAAAGACCACGATTATTCGAGAAAACTTTGCTTTTGATATTACAATTGAAGAGCTGCCTATCATAAAGTTGTTGTGGACAGATTTTGGTCTTTTTGGATGTAAAGATCTGCCGATACAGCCAGAGCTCATAAGATCTCAGCACTGCAAAGAACTCATGCATAGTTTGTTAAAGTGTAAACCCAACCCTTAAAGTCTCATATTACTTTTAACATGATAATATCGCTTGGCAAGCCTATTTTTCTTTTTTATTGCCTATCTATAATGAAAATAATAGCTGGTGATACTTACTGATATAAAGGTCCTTGTTTGGGCACTATGTGCTATGAGATGATAATGCTCTGTCTCTCTTACAATCTTCTGCCTGTAAATGACCCTGTCACATGCTCTCTTATCTGAAACCATGTTGTACAAGCTTTTGTGCTTAATACACATTGCACAGACATATTCCACTGTTGGTAAAACGAATACCACTGTTTGCAACTATTTACAGCATCCAGTCAGTTGGCAATATATATATATATATATATATATATATATATATATATATATATATATATATATAGTATATATATTTTTTTACTAATGCTTTTCTGATGAATTATATTAAACTTCTTCCTATTATAGGTATACTTTAATTGAAAGAAAATTTGCTTTACACAAAATTACTATGAAATTGGCCACAACTGTGTTTTGTCAGTCAATTACAGACAAGGCTATCAGCTACAAAAAAACAACAAACTATATAAATATATTTAAAATCTTGTTTAAAAAGTAGCCTGATAATAGCAAATGTTTGGCAAGTCCCAAAGGCAATGGGACCAAACCAAACTTACAGTTTTGAGTGAGTGAGTAACTTATATAGCGCTGCAAATGCGAACTAAATTGCCTCAAGGCGCTTGGCATCCCTTTTCTTTCTGTTTAACCCTCAGAATAGGTGGGTCTTGATTTTTTTTATGAAGGCCAGGTGATTAATTTCCGTTCGGATATTAGTTGGTAATGCGTTCCACAGTCGAGGTCCTTGTACTGCAAAATGACGTTCTCCTTTGGTCTTATACCGGGCTTTGGGGATTTGTAGTAATTTTTGGTTAGTTGATCGAAGAACTCGATTGGGGTTTTGGTATTTTATTTTCTCACTTAAATATAGGGTGCGCTTCCGTGTACACATTTGTGCGTCAGGCATAAGGCCTTGAAAGTGACTCGGTCCTTTATGGGCAGCCAATGGAGGGATCTCAGGGACGGGGTGATTGGTTCCCAGGGTTTTTTCCCTGTTACCAGTCGAGCTGCCATGTTTTGGATGACTTGGAGACGGGCAAGCTGGTATTTTGGGAGTCCGAGGTAGAGAGCATTTGCATAATCTAACCTGGAGTTAATGATTGACCCTACCACTATTGCTGTGTCTTCTTTCGGGATGAAGGGAACAACTAATTACTGATCCTATTTGTGAATCCATTGTCATGTCCGAGTCAAAAATGACTCCGAGACTTTTGACTTTGGTGCTTGGGGTGATGGTTTGTCCCAGGATGGGTGGTGGTGTCCAGGTAGTCCTGGCCAGTTTCCTTCGGTTTACATGGAGTTGAAGGAGTTCTGTTTTTGCTCCATTGAGTTTGAGGTGACTCTCCGTCATCCAGTTGTCTATCTGAGTGAGGCATTGTTCTAATACAGGGTATTGGTTCTTTTTGTCGCTGATACGAAAATAAAGTTGCGTGTCGTCCACATAGGAGTCATAGAGAAGGTCTTGATTACTAATAATTTTTAGGAGTGGGCGGAGGTAAATGTTGAATAGCATGGGCGATAGGGGAGATCCCTGGGGGACTCCGCAATACACGCTACGTGATTCAGATATGAAAGATCCTAGTTTCACTATCTGGGATCGATTTTCCAGGAATGATGAAAACCATGGTAGATCTGAGTTTGCCACTCCAGCTACCTCTGTGAGCCGCGTTAGCAACAGTTTGTGGTCTACTGTATCAAAGGCAGCACTAAGGTCCAGCAGTATCAGGAGACAAGATTCTCCGTCGTCTGCTGCTTCGAGGGCGTCATCCCATATTTTGAGAAGCGCTGTTTCTGTCCGGTGACCTGGACGAAAATCCAATTGTAGTGGGTCCAGGAGTTTGTGGGTGTCTAAATGGTGTTGTAGTTGTTGAACTACTGCTTTTTCCATAACCTTTTTTTAGAAGGGGTTTAATTATGCCTTGCTTTAAGGGGGTCGGAACTATGCCTTCTCTAAATGATTGGTTTATAAGGTGAGTGATTGCGGGTGCCAAAATATCGGCACATTCTTTCACCACTTTTGTGGGAATGATGTCATTGGGAGATGTACTATCTCGGAGACTTCCGATTACATTTTTAGTGGTATCGATGGAGATTGGCTCTAATGTAAATTTTGTTTATTAAAGAGCATTTGTATTTTCTTTTTGATTAGTGGGGGTGAAGTTGGTGGTTTGTTTTTGCTGAATTGTTTCACAAATTTTTTCAATTTTATTAATGAAAAAATCCGATAATTCGTTGCAAAACTCTTGTGTTTCATTTTTTTGGAGCCTCTAGGCAGGCTGGGTTCATAGTTTGAGAGACTATGTTGAAGAGCTCTCGGGGGCGATTCCGGGCTTTTGCAAGAACCTTTGAAAAATGCTATTTTTTTGCTTTGAAGATTTCCTTTGTGATATCTCTTCTATGATTAATTTCTATTTTTCGTGTTTTTCCTTTGTAGACTTCTCCAGGCGCCTTCTGCTCTTCTGCGTTCTTGTTTCAATGATGTGAGAGTGTCATTGAACCAGCTGGAGTTGTTTTTACGGATAACCGATCTGCGTCTCGGGGCGATTATATCTGCGGTCTACAGTAAAGCTTTGTTAATGTTCTAGCATTTAATCAGTCATAATTGGCTTATAACCCATCAAACATAGAACCTTGCTTACAGTTAAGGAGAAGTGATGATACCGTAGCAATATTTAAGGAGAGTAAATGTTGAGGATTGATTACCCAACAGTAAGGCCCCTTTCACAAGTGCGGATCGTATGTCCGCTTTTTCATCCATCCATTTGCGGATGAAAAAGGGACATACATTGGTCCCTATGTGATTGCGGGTGTCCGCCTCCGCAAACATCCAATTTTGCAGATGGAAGAAGATCCTATTTTTTCTTCCGTCTGCGGATCAGATTGGATGAACACGGACATACGGTTCGTGTTCATCCGCTCTCCCCATAGGGTAGATCGGAGAAAAGACAGGGTGGTCCCTGCACAGTGTGCGGAGACCGCCCTGTCATCTGCCGGCTCAGCGGGGATCAACAGAGCGATCCCCGCTGAGTTTAGGGACACACAGAGGCGGATCATTACTGATCCGCCCCGTGTGAAAGAGGCCTTAAGAAGAATATTGATTGATTACCCAACAGTAAAGAAGAATATTGATTGATATCTACTGAGAATTTTATAATTATATTTTGCTGTTTGAGATTGTGAAATATCATGTAAAATTTTACTCATTTTTTTTTTTAGAACAAACACAGTTTCTTGTGTTAATCATGGCTAATTAAAAAGAACATTGATGTCCATTATAAAACCACTTATGTCTGAAAATACACCATCCACTTTTGAAAATTGCTGTATGATCATTAGCCATACTGAACCTAATACTGTAATTTTACCCAGTCAGAATAAGTGTTTGTCTGTCATTAGGAAAAATTGTGAAATGCTGCCATACTCTCTGCAATTATGTTTAACCATTATTATAAATCCAAGGTCAAGTAGGTACATATGCTAGCTTCAAATAGGCCATATCAGACATAATGACAAACATTTTATCATTTGAAAACTGATTAAGTAAAAAATATATATTTAATGCGTATCTAAACATTAAGACTAGAGAAGAGTAAACCTATTTTACCTAATTAAGATCAAGCTCAGATCTCGTCAATTATGCATGGAGAACCTTGGTCAAAGTCACAGTCTTTCCTCCAGTCTTGGTCAGCTGCTTTTTGTTATTCTTTTTTTATTTTTTATGTATATAAAACAATGTTTTCCCCACTACTAGTGATGAGCAACTGCCTGCAATCTGCAAACTCTGAACACAGTGCCCATTAAAGTCCATGGGAGCCCAATATTATTATTTTTATTATTTTTTGGTTAGTGAGGCATACTGTGCATTCATCCATCCATCTGGCTGGAGCTCAACCTTCCACTCACCCATCCATTCCCACTCCAAGCTCTGCGCGGGATAGGAGGCTATCATCCATCCACCCAGGGATTGTTCCCTTAAGTGCAGCTATCTAGACTTCTTTTAATCTGAGGTCAAATGGTCTGGTAAGCGGTTTTGAGTTATTTAGTGGCATCCAATGTGGTGAAGATCTTTCAAGTTCACTCGGGTCATTGTCTTGATCCCTGTTTGCACACCTTTTTTGGACTATTAATTTTAGCACTCTATTCATTTAGAGGTGCCAGGTTGGACTATATCAAATGAGACTTTTTTATTTATTTATTTACACTTTGCAATTCATCAATGTGTTATATATGGTATATATTTTGTAGGTTTATGAATTATTTGTTAACCCTTTCCCTACCGAGTCATTGTAACATGACATTGGTGGGACCCTCCCTCCCTCCCTCCTGGTGGACGTCATATGACGCTCTGACGCGTAGCGTTACAGTCCACGAGGACGGGTGATCGTACGGGTGATCGTACTTAGATCACTAACAGCTGGTCTTGCCACTTGCCCATCTGCCCGTTTGCTTACCTTTGGGGGCAGACGCTTTTCTGTGAGGGCAGCGGCTCTATGGAATAGTCTCCCTGTTTCCATTCGGTCTCTCCCCTCTATTATGTCCTTTCGTAAAAGGCTAAAAACTTGTTTTTTTCAGGAAAAGCAGGCAGAGTCATGTTAGTTCTCCCTTTTGTTCCCTGGTGATCTGTTTTTTTATTTTTTTGCTCTCCTTTTTTCTTTTCCTTCTATTTCTTTCCCTCCCTGACTTGATTTATCCATTTACAGTTATGTCTTCTGCGCTTAGACACTGCCCTGACGGGTCAGTATTTGGCGCATTATAAATCTATTAAATCAATCAATCAATCAATCAATCAAGCCGGCCGGCTCACTTTTTAAAAATTTGACCTTTTTGTAAGTGTTACTTTTTATTCATTAAACCATACTTCCCTTACGGTACATCACTATTGTTGGGTTCATTTCATTTTTTCCGGTGGTTAACTGTTGCCGTGGAAACTGGGGGAGCCTTGAACCTGTGAGGTTGGAGACAGTTTCGTTAAAGGCCCTGGCTGGGGTTCAGCCGCAAGCCAGCTATATTTACCTGTCTGGTAAGCGCATAATTTGCAAGGTGTTCCCCATCGGTGGTGGTTCTCTCCTTTCAGTGTGCTATCATATGGTTAATTCTTGGTTTATTCGGTACATCACTATGTGAGTTTTTTTCCTTGGAATTTCCATACTACTTCATCGATTGTGAGGATTCTCATCCCCGATGTTGACAGCAGTTCCCTGTTAAAGGCCCTGGCTGGGGTACAGCCGCAAGCTCAATTTGCTTGCCTTCTGGTAAGCACACATCCTAATTAATTTCATCGGTGGTGGTTACGTTTGGCTTCACTGCATTGTTTATTTATTTTTTCACAATATATATTCCATGCAATTTTTGAGGACTTTTTATGAACTTTTCATTGTCTGGTCTTAACAATATTGAACATAATTTTTTCAATTCTCACTACATCAGCGCAACTTATCTCTCTTTTTTCTGTATTCTTGTGTGTATATCACAAATTTGTTGCAGCTCACCTTATTTCTAGTTTTATTTAGATGTGTTAATTATTTTTTTTAGCGCGGTAATTATTCTCTTTTTCATATGAGGTCCTTGCCTTCCCAGGGCGGGTAGGGGGCACACGCGCGCCCCCGTCGCATTGCTCGGGACCCGGTGTGCGTGCCCGGCGGTCACGATGTCCGCCGGGCACCGATAATTGCACGCAATCACGGCAGGACCATGGATCTGTGTGTGTAAACACACAGATCCATGTCCTGTCAGAGGTGAGGAGACAGATGTGTGTTCTCAGTACAGAGGAACCCACATCGAACTCCTCCCCTTGTGAGTCCCCCTCCCCTACAGTTAGAACACACTTTAGGGAACATATTAACCCCTTCAGCGCCCCCTAGTGTTAACCCCTTCCCTGTCAGTCACATTTACACAGTAATCAGTGCAGTTTTATAGCACTAATCGCTGTATAAATGTGAATGGTCCCAAAAATTTGTCAAAAGTGTCCGATATGTCTGCCGAAATGTCACGGTCATAATAAAAATCGAAGATCGCCGCAATTACTAGTAAAAAAAAAAAAATGCCATAATTCTATTCCCTATTTTGCAGATACTAGAACTTTTGCGCAAACCGATCAAATACGCTTATTGCGATTTTTTTTACCAAAAATATGTAGAAGAATACGTATCGGCCCAAACTGAGGATTTTTTTATTTTTTTAATTATGATATTTATTAAATCAAAAAGTAAAAGATATTGTGTTTTTTTCAAAATTGTCGCTCTTCTTTTGTTTAATAGCGCAAAAAATAAAAGCCGCAGAGGTGATCAAATACCACCAAACGAAAGCTCTATTTGTGGTAAAAAATTTTGTTTGGGAGCCATGACGCATGACCGCGCAATTGTCATCCAAAGTGCGACAGCGCTGAAAACTAAAAATTGGTCTGGTCAGGAAGGGGGTAAAAATGCCCTGTATTGAAGTGGTTAATGCACAGGTATGAATTATTTATACATTTTATGTGATTCATCATATGACAGCGCAACACATTTTTGTTTATCCAGTAGCTGGGCAGTGCCAGAGGTCATGTGCCAATGCAAAAATTCTAGTCAGCAGAGAGCAAGCCTTTTAAAAAATCATAAAGGGCAACAATAAAAACACACAATTCCTTTAATAAACATACTTGGAAGATGCTCTAGCCACTTAAGCCCCGTACCATTTGGCTGGCCAAAGACCAGGCTACTTTTTATGATTCGGCACTGCGTCGCTTTAACTGACAATTGCGCAGTCGTGCGAGGTGGCTCCCACACAAAATTTATGTCCTTTTTTTCCCCACAAATAGAGCTTTCTTTTGGTGGTATTTGATCACCTCTGCAGGGTTTTTTTTTGCGCTATAAACAAAAATAGAGCGACGATTTTGAAAAAAAGCTATATTTTTTACTTTTTGCTATAATAAATATCCCCAAAAAATGTATATATTTTTTTCCTCAGTTTAGGCCGATTTATATTCTCCTACATATTTTTGGTAAAAAAAATCGCAATAAGCTTTTATTGATTGGTTTGCGCAAAAGTTATAGCGTCTACAAAATAGGGGATAGTTTTATGGCATTTTTATTATTATTTTTATTGGGACTGAGACATTGCGGCAGACAAATCTGACACTTTTGACACTTTTTGGGGACCATTGACATTTATACAGCAATCAGTGCTATAAATAGCCACTGATTACTGTAAAAATGACACTGGCAGTGAAGGAGTTAACCAGTAGGGGGCGCTAAAGGGGTTAAGTGTGTCCTAGGGAGTGCTTCTAACTGTAGGGGGATGGGCTGTGTGTGACACAACACTGATCACCTCTCCCGATTACAGGGAGCTGTGATCAGTGTCCTGTCACTAGGAAGAATGGGGAAATGATTGTTTACATCAGCATTTCCCAGTTCTTCCTCTCCATGAGACGATCGCGGGACCTGCGGTCAGATTCACAGAGCTTGCGGCACATGCCCACAATGTCGCTTCTTAAAGGGGACATACATGTACGCCCATATGCCCAGCTGAGCCATTGTGCCAACGTATATAGTCGTGCCCTGGTCGGTAAGTGGCTAGACTTGCATGTGAAGTTACACACCTGCATTATGTACTCCAAAAATTGCATTTCGAAAAAAAAAATGATTGCCTAGTTTCCTAGGTTCCTTTTATACTGGCTAAGGGTCTGCTATGGATTTTGAGGTGGATCCCATGTGGTTTACATAAAAAAAGTGTACTGTTAATAAATAATAAAAAAAGCAAAGATATCAGTGATAGCCAAGAGCCCTCATTTTAGCATCAACCAGCACAATAGGATCAAGGAACAATTAAAGAGGAAGTAAGCCGTGCCCAATTTTTTTTTTTTTTTAAAACCCTGCAAAGCAAAGGCATAATGTGCTAGTATGCATCTCCAGGATTATCTCCAGGAGAAATCACTGCTTCCATTTTGCATTTCAGTTTGAATGCATAGGTAATGTTAAATTACAATTGTGTAATTTCCACTTTTGTGAATCCTAAGATATCTAAGATCCAGCTTACAGCAATCATTGCTAAGAGCTTGGTGTGTTTTTTACTGTGATTTTTGGTGCATCGCATTTCTGAAATGCAAGGAAACGCACAGATGTGAATTGAGCCTCATTGTTCTTGTGTTACCGCACAAATTTCACTTTCAGGCCCCATTCACATCTAGCGTAGTGGAAGCACACATTTTGTGGCTCGTTTTTTCATGTGAGGGCAGCTCGTTCATTTAAATGGGCTGTGCTATATGTGGCTTATGGGACATTTTGGAGTTTTGTGGGTTGCGTTTTTTTTTACTGTGCTTTTGCAGCATTTGCCAATAATTTTTTCACATGGCAAAATGTGTGCTTGCTTCTGTGTTTGGTGTGCTGTTACCAATTAATGCCACTGAAAGCGCAACTAGCAATTTTAGGTGTATAAAGGTGGCCATACACTATACAATCTAATTGTACATAT
This sequence comes from Rana temporaria, assembly GCF_905171775.1. NCBI lineage: Eukaryota > Metazoa > Chordata > Amphibia > Anura > Ranidae > Rana > Rana temporaria. The sequence continues at coordinate 537,770,324 of NC_053489.1, forward strand.
ACTTGTTTGCAAGATCAAGATAAGCATGTGGATTAGTGGAGCCTGTATCAAATAGTGAGGAGACAGTAGTTAAACCCTTAAATCCCCACGTTACAAAGGCCTTGTGCTGCATTCCTGATGGAAACATTGTTGACCTGTATGGGTAGGTATCTGGAGGTAAACAGTGAAAGGCCCAGTTTCTTGAAAATGTCTTCCCATGCTATAACAGTGTCCCTCCATAATAAGTTAAGTTGGAGGACAATAGGCAGTTGTTTCCATTTGCTATGTAATAGGTAGGGAGCAGGGAAGCTACATTTAGATTTCAAGTGACCAGTTCAAATAGGGGGAAGAAGAAGATAACCAGTCAAGCCCTATGTGTGAGTGAGTGAGTAACTTATATAGTGCTACAAATGCGAACTAAATTGCCTCAAGGCGCTGTAGCCAATGTGGTCGCCCAGCCATGCTTCAGAATAGATGAGTCTTAAGTTTTTTTCTGAAGGCCCGATGATTTTCCTCCATCCGAATGTCCGCGGGTAGAGCCTTCCATAACCGAGGTCCTTGGACAGCGAATCTACGTTCTCCTTTTGTTTTGTAGCGAGATTTGGGGATGTGGAGGAGGTTCTGATTAGTTGATCAGAGGACCCGATTTGGGGTGTAGCGTTTTATTTTTTCACATAGGTATTGCGGCGCGTTTCCTTGCGTGCATTTGTGGGCGAGGCAGAGGGTCTTGAATGTCACCCGGTCCTTTACGGCTAGCCAGTGGAAGGTCCTAATGGCCGGGGAGATTGTTTCCCAAGTTTTTTTACCCGCTACCAGTCATGTGTGGTAAGCAAGCAAAAATATATACCCCAATATTTGGAAGGTTAGCCCCCTTCTCTCGGGAGGAGGTATAATATATATATATATATATATATATATATATATATATATATATATATATATATATATATATATATATATATATATATATACACTGCTCAAAAAAAATAAAGGAACACTTTTGAATCAGAACTTCTGGGATATTGATTTGGTCAGTTAAGTAGCAGAGGGGGAGGGGTGTATACAGAGGGGGTTGTTATTGTTGTTGAAATTAACAACAGGTGCACTAGATGGGCAACAATGAGACGACCTCCAAAACAGGAATGTTTTTTTCAGGTGGAGGTGTCTGCCATTTCTTTTCCCTACTCATCTTTTCTGACTGTTTTTCACTAGTTTTGCATTTGGTGAGGGTCAGTGTCACTACTGGTAGCACGAGTAGTAACTCCTCCAGGATGGCACATCAATACGTGTCATTGCCAAAAGGTTTGCCATGTCTCCCAGCACAGTCTCAAGAGCATGGAGGAGATTCCAGGAGACAGGCAGTTACTCTAGGAGAGCTGGACAGACCCGTAGAAGGTCTTTAACCCATCAGCAGGACCGGTATCTGCTCCTTTGTGCAAGGAGGAACAGGATGAGCACTGCCAGAGCCCTACAAAATGACCTCCAGCAGGCCACTGGTGTGAATGTCTCTGACCAAACAATCAGAAAGAGACTTCATGGGGGTGGCCTAAGGGCCCGACATCCTCTAGTGTGCTCTGTGTTCACTGCCGGACACTGTGGAGCCTGATTGGCATTTTCCATTGAACACCAGAATTGGCAGGTCCGCCACTGGTGCCCCATGCTTTTCACAGATGAAAGCAGATTCACCCTGAACATATGTGACTTATGTGAAGCTGCGGAGAACTTTATGCTGCCTGTAACATCGTTCAGCATGGCCAGTTTGGTGGTGGGTCAGTGATGGTCTGGGGAAGCATATCCATGGAGGGACGCACAGACACAATGGCACCCTGACTGAGGTATGGGGATGAAATCCTTGGACCTATTGTCAGACCCTACGTTGGTGCAGTGGGTCCTGGGTTCCTCCTGGTGCATAACAATGCCCGGCATCATGTGGTGAGAGCATGCAGCCAGTTCCAGGAGTATAAAAAAAAGTGATACCATTGAATGGCCCCCACGTTCACCTGACCTAAATCCAAAAGAACACCTCTGGGACATTATGTTTCGGTCTATCCGGTGCCGCTAGGTTGCACCTCAGTCTGTTCAGGAGCTCAGTGATGCTCTGGTCCAGATCTGGGAGGAAATACCCCAGGACACCATCCGTCGTCTCATTAGGAGCATGCTCTGATGTTGTCAGGCATGCATACAAGAACTTTGGGGCCATACAAAACTACTGAGGACCATTTTGAGTTGTTGCAATGAAATTTCAGCAAAATGGACTAGCTTGCTGCATAATTTTTTCACTTTGATTTTTGGGGTGTCTTTGAATTCAGCCCTCTGTAGGTGGATAATTTTAATTTCCATAAAATGACGTGCCATCCTTTCATTCCTAACACATTACCCAGTTCATACCAGTATAGATATCCAGCATGAGATTTTTGCCTGTTGAGATCTGATATGTTTTCAAAGTGTTCCTTTACTGCTCCTTTGAGCAGTATATATATATATATATATATATATATATATATATATATATATATATATATATATATATATATATATATATATATATGACAAAGCTATAAAAGCTATATGTGGTGTTGCTTTTCAAAAGCTTGAGGTCTTAATATTTCAATAAAAGAGGAATTGTTTGTAGCAGATGAGTAAAGCCCACCATTTTGAACAAATGGTGTCTCCCCAGGAGTGAACAGGGTAAATCCATCCATGTCACCTGCTCATTGACAAATTTCTGCAGTAAAGGCGGAAAGTTGAGAAAGTGTAAAGAAGAAGGAAGCCTAGATATGTGATACATATAGCTATCGGAAAGGGGGAGGTTTGATGCCAGGATTTGGTAGACGAGACTTCTAAATGGAGAATCTTACAATTATTATAGTTATGCAAAGCATAACCGGAACTCATGTTACCCATAACAGTGGTGGGATTGGAGAAAAAAAACCCATCATACGAGAAGAGGACCAAGCACAACTACATCCTGCCTACCTGTATGCCATGTAGGGGAGCCACCTCAGACAAGTACCTGGATAAAGTTTATATTGATATTTTGGGGTACCTATTTCAGATTGTTGCAAAATGAGCAAATAGTGGGACCAGGCAGTGGGAAAAGTGAATAGAATTCCAGGATGCATCAACAGCAGGAGGATTAATCAGAGAAGCAGCCAAGAGGTCCATGGTAACTCTAGAGGAGCTGCAGAGATCCACAGCTCAGGTGGGATAATCTTGCCACAGGACAAGTATTAGTCATGCACTCCACAAATCTGCCTTTTATGGAAGAGTGACAAAAGGAAAGCCATAAGAAGTCCCGTTTACAGTTTGCGAGAAGCCATGTGGGGGAGTGAGAGATTATACCGCTCTAAAAACTGGTGATCCCTTGGCTTTGCTTCCGTCCCACTAAACCAAAAAGGTGCTGGCTATGCACAGGTACATTGGATAGAAGAAGATCCTGGACTGCCACACTCCTTAAAACTATGCCTTTATTGTACAAATGAAATCCAAAAAACAACCAAAGTGATGCAGTCAAAATGAAGTGAACAACAGGAAATTTGGATTTCATTTGTACAATAAAGACATCGTTTTAAGGAGTGCGTCAGTCCAGGATCTTATTCTATCCAAGCCATGTGGGGGACACAGCAAACATGTGGAAGAAGGTTGTGTGTTTTATGTCACCGCGTTCTGACCCAATCGGTTTTTGAACTGATGGTGTATATACACATCAGACCATCAGGCCACTTCAGCGGTGGACCGATGAAAACGGTCCGTTGGACCATTCTCATCGGATGAACCGGTCGTGTATACAGGGCCTTAGAGTCTGAAAAAGACTTGAGACTGAAGAGGATGTTCACCTTCCAGCAGGACAAGGACCTTAAACATACAGCCAGAGCTACAATGGATTGGTTTAGCTCAAAGCATATTCATGTGTTAGAATGATCCAATAAAAAAAAGTCCAGACCTAAATTCAATTGAGAATCTGTGGCAAGACTTGAAAATTGCTGTTCACAGATGCTCTCCATCCAATCTGACAAAGCTTGAGCTATTTTGCAAAGAAGAATGGGCAAAAATGTCACTCTTCAGATGTGCAAATCTGGTAGAGACACCCCCAAAAAGACTTGCAGCTATAATTGCAGCGAAAGGTGATTCTACAAAGTATTGACTATACAAATGCACACCATACTTTTCAGATATTTATTTGTACAACATTTTGAAAACCATTTATTATTTTCCTTCACAATTATGTGCCACTTTATGTTGGTTTATTACATAAAATCCCAATAAAATACATTTATGTGTTTAGTTGTAACATGACAAATTGTGGAAAATGTTAAGGGGTATGAATACTTTTCAAGGCACTGTAGGTCCATATTAAGACAAAGCAATGCATACTCACAAACTCAAGTAACTGGTGCTGATAAGGGTAGCAGGTAGCCAGATGTCAATGTCACTGTAGTGGAAAAGAACTGGAAACAGAATGGTCCACTAACTACCTCAGAAGTAGGTGCAGAAGCTTAAAGATGCTTCCTCTAGGATGAATAATAGGAGAAAGTATGTAGTACAATTGTGCAACTATCCAAATAGTAGATGATGCCAGTTCTATTCATTGTAACTGTTACCACTTGGCTTGGCGATGGCAGCAGGAGAATTTTAAAATCATTCCCTACAGTACCTACTGTGATGAAGCTCCCAGTGATTTAGCCCGGGTGGCCTTGCTCAATAGTTGAGTCCTCAGAGACTTGTTCACAGCAGAGGCTGATTCCGAACCTGGGGAGTGTTCTGGAGCTAACTAAAACAGTACTCAGAGGTCTGGAAAGCAAAACAATACACAGCACAGTGCCTGAAGGTCACATTCCAGGCTAACCAAAAATATGTAGAAGAATACATATCGGCCTAAACTGATGAAGAATTTGTATTTATTTTTTTATTGGGATATTTATTATAGGAAAAAGTACAAAATAATGTGTTTTTTTTTTCAAAATTGGAACTCTTTTTTTTGTTTACAGCGCAAAAAATAAAAAACGCAGAGCTGATCAATTACCACCAAAAGAAAGCTCAATTTGTGGGGAAAAAAGGACATACATTTGGTTTGGGTACAATGTCTCATGACCACGCAATTGTCAGTTAAAGCGACGCAGTGCCATTTCGCCACTGGTCAGGAAGGGGGCAAATCCTTCCAGGGCTGAAAAGGTAGAGGGGTGAAATAGTTAAAAAAGGGGGTGGCAGATGCAGATCCTCTTTACCTATGGTTATGACATGTAAGGCCTCGTACACACGACTGAACATGTCCGCTGAAACTGGTCCGCGGACCAGTTTCCGCGGACATGTTCGGTCGTCTGTACGGCCGACTGGACCGTTTTTCAGCGGACATTTGTTCAGCCGACCGTTTTCCGGCGGACAAAAATTTCTTAGCTAAGAAACTTGTCCGCTGGAACGATGTCCGTCGGACATGTCCGATGGTCAGTATGACCGATCGGACATGTCCGCTGGCCCGAGAACCCGCGCATGACGTCGAAGTGATTCGACGCATGCGTGGAAGCATTTAACTTCCGGGTTCGTGCACATCGCCGCGTCATCGTCCCCGTCACGTCGCCTTCACGTCGTCATCACGTCACTGCGTATTCTGTCCGCGCGGATTTTGGTTTGATGGTGTGTACAACCATCAGACCAAAATCTCTGAGCGGACAAGTCTGATGAAAACGGTCCGCGGACCGTTTTCATCGGACAGATCCAGTCGTGTGTACGAGACCTTACACACTTACAATGCAAGTTGTTTAGAAATATAACTGGATATAACTGTGTACAAATATATTAAGATATACACAAAAGAAAACTGATGAATCAATTGTGTAAGACTCATTGTAGATAAGAAGCAGGCACAGCTCTGTCTATTGGTATAATTATGTACAGTTGCTATGAACTAGCAGTAATGACTCTCACAGAAGATATGTGTACTAGTAGGTGTTATTGACAATAATAATGTTATCATTTCACCTTGAGTATCTGACGTTAGCTTTACCAGAGCATTGTATTTGGTTTGCTGTAATTTTCGTGACATACATTAGATGGCAAGGACACTTACTTGAATAAGAAGTATGTAAAACATATATTCCTATACATATTTAAATCAATAATTGTAGTATAGTGATACTTCAGAGGACCAATGCACTTTTCTTTTTTTTTTAATTAGACCTAATCATGATCGGACTAACATGAGAATACAAATAATATCAAAGCTTTAGCCTTGGAAAATCGATTCCAATGTTCATGCTCTTAACCATGTGTTTAAAGTGGACCTTTCATGCAAGGTCTGTTTTTTTTTTTGTTTGTTTTTTTCACTGTTGTATGGTTTGCCCTCAACCCCTGTAACTGCCACATTTGCTGAATATCTTGTCCTGTTAAATGAACTAGAAAAATTATGGATCTTCTGGCAGGATCAATGGACAATAAAAGGATGTTACTGGGATGCTCACAAAAACAAAAACTGCTGTATTAATGCTAATGACCACATCATTTACAGTATGTCATTTTTGCTTTTGTCCATAGCGACACTATATTGAAACAGATTTTAATTCTCATAACACTATAACAATAAATTCCCTCTGAATATATCCACGTTGATCATGCATAGTGCTAACAGCTCTGGCAATTTAGCTGTTCATATACTGGCAGTTTTTTTTTATCAAGAACTTCACTGTAATCATGATTTGAATAATTATGTTCCTCATGTGAGCATTACTATCCAAAGAAAATAATGAGCTTTCAGCATGTGCCAATGTCTCTTTAGGACCCCTGAAACAGCAGCCCATCATGAAATGACATGATATAGGGTCAAAGAAGAGCACAAGGCAGGGATGGACTGGCCATTGGGACTACAGGGAGTTTCCCGGTGGGCCGGTGGCTCAGTAGGACGGCTTCAGTGACAGTGGACCGCCGCCCCCCTCCACTCCTCTGTCTCTCCCTTCCTGTTAACGCTTGCCTCCTCTCCCTTCCCGCAGCACTCACCTCCTCGCCCTCCCTGCAGCGCTCACCTGGGGGAAACAAAGAAGCAGGGGGAGGACCAGAGGAGCAGGGGGGATGACAGAGGAGCATGGGGGAGGGCACAGACAGCCGACTCAACAGCTATGGCCTGGGAGTTTCTCACTTCTGCCTAATCTTGTCCCATAAGGGGGGGCACCGAACTGATTCTTTTTTCCCCCGGATGAAATAATGTCTAGCTTCCCCTCTGGTACTTCCTATAAGAGTACCAGTACCAGCCGTTCTACTCTAATTAAGTAGAACGGCTAGTGGCTAGTGAAGGGGGAGAGGGGGCTTGGGTGACCGGGGGGGGGTGCGGGAGTTGTCCGGCCATCATGGGAGAGACCTGTCAAAGTGGGCCAGTCTGGATGAAGTCCAGGGCCAAATTTTTGTCCCAGTCCAGCCCTGGCACAAGGTGAGCTACCAGTTTCTCTATCTTGGGCACTGATAATCCTGAGGAAGACTGAGATTGGGAACAACTACCCATGTGCAGGTGTCCTTGCATAATGGGGACCATCAGTCACTGAAACATCAGTGGAAAGTTGTTCTAGATTCTATAAAGAAAGGTCCAGAACCAGCAACATCATTCAATTATCTTTTTTTATAGAACCAATTGCAACTGTGCTATGATTAACTGCCCTTCTGGATATTGACACGTAAAAAATCCACATGGTCCTCATGCCAAAACAGGCTTATGCATATCTCCAAAAAGGAAAAAGCATACGTAAAAAAAGAAAGATGGGAAATTTTACTTATGAACTCAAAGTAACTGTTAAATTAAATCCCTAGATAAGATTTCACTATTTTTTTTTAATGTATACTAAAAACCCAAATAGCTGATACCAGCATGGAAAAAAAGAATGTGAGTAAAATATTAATCCTACTTTAGGTACATATAGGAGATATGAGAAAAAAAACAGGCATGGTGGGCTCTCCTACCTCTTGGGCCCATGAAACACGCCCCTCTATAGTCTTTGTAGCTATATTTAAGCAGATACAGTAGATAGACTGGTGAAAGACACTTTGAACTACCTTTGATAATTAATAATTTCAGACTAGAACAGATCAGTAAACTATTTGCAGACGACGTGGTCCTGATGGTCACTAATCCCGCCCAGTCCCTACAAGCCATACAAGACATCCTCCACCAATTTAGCTCTGTATCTTATTATAAACTCAATGCCACAAAATCCATAATCCTCCCCATACATCTCCTGCCACAAACGACTACCCACTTGAAAGACAACTTACCCTACATGTGGGTGAGCACGTCCATCCCTTACTTGGGTATTCAGATTGCATCCAACCTTAAGCAAATGATTCAATTGAATCTCCACACCTTCTCTCGTAACTTACCCACACTACTGAAATCTCTGCGGAGCATAGGCCTCTCTACAGTGGGGCGTATTGCCACCTTCAAAATGATAATCCTGCCAAAGCTTCTCTACTTATTTCGAACACTTAGTCTACCGGTCCCTTGCTCCCTCCTGACCTCTATTCAAAGCCAACTAACTAAATATATCTGGAACTCCAAACCGCCTAGATGTGCTGGCTACATACTTACTAGGCCCCATAGGAAGGGTGGGGTAGGACTTCCCCATGTTGGCAATTACTACTACGCTTCCATTTTGGACCAACTGTACTTTTGGTGGCATCCTACGCCTGAGAAACAATGAACCACCATGGAAGCCTCCTACCAGCAGCCCGCTACCCTGACAGACTACCTCTTGTTAACGTCAGCGGGCTACTCCCCAACTCTTCGGTACACTAACCCAATGATCTCTGCCTCTATTATGGCCTGGAAGAAACTTTTCACTATGTACCCCCTCAATTCACCTAGAAAAACGCTAACAATACCTCTTAGAGCCTTATCCTCCTGCATACCTGATATGAATCTCTTCCATTGGCACTCTGCTGGCATACTAACTGTTGGCGACATGTTGCAACATAACTTGCTACATACCTTTGAGGCTCTCTAAAATAAATTCAGACTGCCTAGCTCAGAATTCTACACATATACTCGAATCTCTCATTTCCTAAACACAACTAAATTACCTTCCAAGGTACAAATCCCAGCACCAATAAACCTGTACTACTCCTCGACACAATATCCTTCCAGAGGTATCTCCCGAATGTACTCTTGCCTTAGCGACATTAGACCCTGCTCTCAAGTGCACTCTTTAAATAAATGGGCCGAAGAATTAAATATCCCTCTCAAACCACGACCAGTGGATACAGGCATTCACGGAAACCCACAAAGCATCCCACTGTTCCAATCACTGGGAAGCCTATCAGAAAACCATTCACAGGTGGTATCTCACGCCTTACCGGCTCTCTAAAATGTACCCTGGCCATCCCCCCTCCTGCTGGAGAAACTGTGGAAGTACAGGCTCCATTGCACATATTCTTTGGTTCTGCAAATCCTTGAGCTCCTTCTGGAACCAAGTCTTTACGTTAATTTCATCTATTATTGGGACATCCTGGTCCCCATCCCCGGCTCTAGCCCTGCTACATATTGGTATGGAAATAATCCCACCACCAACTAGATGTGTTGTCATTCACTTACTCTATGCTGCCAAATTGAATATCACTATACTTTGGAAATCTGCTACTATCCCTTCCATTTTCAGCACTATTGCTGATCTTAACTATCAATGTGAAATGGAAAGAATAGTAGCTAGGAAAAATCTATGATTAGAGAAATTTAAAAATATGTGGTCCCTTTGGTTACATCATCCAAAATGTACTGTCAAATAGTAGTTTTCAAGATGTTCATAACCTTTTGCTCTTGTCTTTTTCTCACTCCTGCTGGTGCCCTTTTCCCTCTCCATCTTCCTTCCCCCTTTAATCTCCCCCTTCCCTACCCTTCCCCATCCCTCCTCCTCACTACTGGAACCTTATATTACTGGTCTATGTTCTCTTCTCGTTTTCCACCCAATCCCTGTTATGTTTGCATTTGACTCAATGTCTCTCATTGTAAAAGCCTGTTTCTAGTAGTGACATCTGTTGTTGATACTACTGTCTTGAAGATGACATGTAAAACTCCAATAAAGAAATATATTTGAAATAGAACAGATCAGTAAAAAGAGCATTTCTAAATCCCAAAGTATAGGATGCAGAAACTGCTGGTGTCTGAAATGTTGTTGAACGTAACAGTAAAGAAGACTTTGAACTTTATTACATGGTCTTACTAGAAACTGAGTAGCTGTGAAAGTTTGTTTGAGATTTTTAATTTTTAACCTCCTCTACTTTACAGTCGCTACCAATAACTCAGAGTTCTTGGAGACCCACAGGTAAAGAGAACCTGTGTGATGGAAATATCCACACAGCATGATACTGCCACCACCATGCTTCACTGTAAGAATGGTATTGGCCAGGTGTTGAGTGGCGCCTGGTTTCCTCCAGACAGGACCGCTTTTCATTCAGGCCAAAGAGTTTAATCTTGGTTTCATCAGGCCATCCTGGAATTCTATTCACTTTTCCCACTGCCTGGTCACACTATTTGCTCATTTTGCAACCATTTGAAATAGGTACACCCAAATATCAATATAAACTTTATCCAGGTACTTGTCTGAGGTGGCATACAGGTAGGCAGGATGTAGTTCTCTTCTCGTATGATGTTTTTTTTTGTTTTTTTTCTTCCAATCCCACCACTGTTATAGGTAACATAAAGAGTACTTTTGATGAGTTCTGGTTATGGTTTGCATAACTATAATAGTTGCGAGATTCTCCATTTAGGAGTCTCGTCTACCAAATCCTGGCATCAGACATCCCCCTTTCCGATAGCCATATGTATCACATATCTAGGCTTCCTTCTTCTTTACACTTTCTCAACTTTACACCATTACTGCAGAAATTTGTCAATGAGCAGGTGACATGGATGGATTTACCCTATTCACTCCTGGGGAGACACCATCTGTTTAAAATGGTGGGCTTTGCTCATCTGCTATACCCAAGTCAAACAATTCCTCTTTTATTGAAATATTAAGACCTCAAGCTTTTGAATAGCACGCACCTCTTTTTTGTGGCAAAACAAAACACCACATATAGCTTTGTCATATGAGTATACTAAAAACCCAAATAGCTGATAACATCATGGAAAAAAAGGATGTGAGTAAAAGAGTAATCCTACTTTAGGTACATATAGGAGTTATGAGAAAAAACAGGCATGGGGGGCTCTCCTACGTCTTGGGCCCAGGAAACATACCCCTCTACAGTCTTTGTAGCTATATTCAAGCAGATACAGTAGATAGACTGGTGAAAGACACTTTGAACTACCTTTGATGATTAATCATTTCAGACTAGAACAGATCAGTAAAAAGGGCATTTTTGATCTCTAAAGTATAGGATGCAGAAACTGCTGGTGTCTGAAATGTTGTTGAACTTAACAGTAAAGAAGAGAAAGGAGAGCACTATGCAATCAATGTCCTCTCAGAAACCGTGGGTGTCGGCAATGCAAGAAGCAAAACTCAAAAAAGAAAATATGGACGGCCGCACACCAAAAAAACTTTAAAAGGTCGCCTTTAATGGTAAAACAGGAAAAAGTACTACAAAGCACAGCAAGCAGTGGGGTATATAGCTGACGCATTTCACACTGGGGTTCAGTGCTTAGTCATAGCTATGACTAAGCACTGAACCCCAGTGTGAAACGCGTCAGCTATATACCCCACTGCTTGCTGTGCTTTGTAGTGCTTTTTCCTGTTTTACCATTAAAGGCTACCTTTCAAAGGTTTTTTGGTGTGCGGCCGTCCATATTTTCTTTTTTGAGTTTAACAGTAAAGAAGACTTTGAACTTTATTACATGGTCTTACTAGAAACTGAGTAGCTGTGAAAGTTTGTTTGAGATTTTAAATTTTTAACCTCCTCTACTTTACAGTCGCTACCAATAACTCAGAGTTCTTGGAGACCCACAGGTAAATAGAACCTGTGTGATGGAAATATCTGAAGAAACAGATACTGAACTCCCATCCCAGAAAAATTCTTCTTACATTACTCAAAAGGGTGGTGAAGGCAGGCTTAGAATGGCAGCCCCAGAGTGTGCACATTTAACAACTTCATTACTGGCCACTTTCACCCTCTTTCTGCCCAGGCCAATTTTTAGCTTTCAGCGCTGTTGCATTTTCAATGATAATTGCGTGGTCATACAACACTGTACCTACATGAAAATGTTATCATTTTTTTAGACAGATAGAGCTTCATCCTTTTGGTGATATTTAATTTTAATCACTATTGTTTTTGTTTGTTTTTTGCTAAATAAATGAAAAAATACAAAACATTTTGAAAAAAAAAATGTTTTTCTTAAATTCTGTTGTTATTTTTTTTCAAATAAATAATTTTTCTCCTTCACTGATGTGCACTGATAGGCTACACTGATAAGCACTAGTGAGGTGGTACTGATGAGACAGCACTAATGAGGAGGCACTAATGAGACTGCATTGATATGCTGCACTGATAAGCGGTATTGATTGGCACTGATAGATGGCACTGATGGGCACAGATAGAGCTGCACTGATCAGGGCACTGATGATCACTGCCCTGATTATCTGTGTAAATTTCCCCTGTCACACTTGCCAGTTACTGGCTCTCCTCTACTCATGCTGTGATGGCGGGTGAGGAAAGGAATGCTGATAGCTGGCAAGTTTGTTTATATATGATCAGCTTAGATTGGACACAGCTGATCACATGCTAAAGGGCCGCTGCGATTGGCTCTTTACTGCAATCACATCGCGTGGCAGATGCATGCTCTAGGGGGTGTGTGTGGGGTGTGGTAGATCTTGGAAGATGTCCATGTATGCCCTCCCAGAACGAGAGTTCTGCACTGTAGCCATCTTTCGGCTATAGTTCAGGTCTAAAGTGGGTAAGTCATCAGTGGCAGCTTACACATTTTTGTCCTCACAAATTCACTTTGAGCATATCTCGTCAGCTCTCCCATAAATTAGTTGACAGTGATTTTGTCTGTCAATGCAAAAATTGCACTTGTTTTTAAATAAATACCTGGAAAAAATATATTTCGGTAGATAAAACATGTCAATATCTCTTTCATTTTCCCTTTACTATTGTTTGACTATGAATAATTCAAACTTTGTATGCCTTAGTCACACATTTTAAGTAATGTAACATGTAAGTGAATCTATATAAATCTAAGCAAAGAACGTGGTTTGGTTATTTACATCTATTCTTGATTATTAATTGGCATGCTACAAATATAGCCTTTTAAACTGGTAATCTAACTCTATTTGTACATAATCTACATTTGTAGTAATCTAAAACGCCACTCTTAATTTAATAAATTAGTGAACAGTTACCTCACAGAAAATAGTTGATTATTTACCTGTATTCCCTCCCTTTTTAGTGTAGTGGTGTCAAGCTGTAAAGTCATCCCATCTCCTGTCTGAGCTCAATGCGGACAACAGACGTTCATAAAACTGTTATATAACAAAACATGCCGTCAGAAGCACATAAAAAAAGGCTTTGTTAACTGCCCCTATTATGCTCCTCCAGACCAGCAGCCAGAAGAGTTGGTTATCAGAAGAGGGTTTAAGACATGTGGAACACGGCCATGGGACATGGGAAATATTTATATATCCTTAATATTGTTGGCTCATATTGTTGGCTCACTGTTTGCCATGGCACTCAAAGTTGAGCTCAGGTGCATCCTGTTTCCACTGGCATAACAGTAGACTGTGACCGGCTCTCAATGGAGCCGGTTCACACAGCTCAGGGGTGGCCGCGGAGCACACTGGAAAAGGGTCCTGTGCCTTTTTGGCTCTGTTTCAGGTGCAAATGTAGCCTAAAATTCGTACCTGATTTGCATCTGAAAGTGTGAGAACCCGACCTAAGATGTTTCTACAACTTGATTGGAGTCCACCTGTGGTAAATTTAGTTGATTGGACATGATTTGGAAAGGCACACATCAGTTTATATAAGATCCCACAGTTAACAGTGCATGTCAGGCCCCATACACATGACCAAACATGTATGCTGAAACTGGTCCGCGGACCAGTTTCAGCATACATGTTCGGTCGTGTGTAGGCGCGAGCGGGCAGAATTCCAGCAAACATTTGCTCGCTGGGGCTTTTCCCAGCGGGCAAATATTCCTGGACTTGTTTTAAAACCGTCCGCTGGAATCCTGCCCGCTCGGACATGTATGGTCGTCAGTACAGACCTACCGTACATGTCCGAGTGCCCGCCGTCCCTCGCATGCGTCGAATGACTTCGACGCATGCGTGGAAGCATTTAAAAGGCAGGCCAGCCCACGTCGCTGCGTCATCGTCGCGGCGACAGCGCGGACATGCCCCGCGTATTGTTTACGCGCGGACTTCTGTACGATGGTTAGTACAGCCATCGTACAGAAGTCCCCGGGCAGACATGTACGGTGAAAACGGTCCGACGGACCGGTTTCATTGTACATGTTTGCCTGTGTGTACCCGGCCTTCAGAGCACAAAACAAGCCATGAAGTCCAATAAATTCTGAACAGGATTGTATCGAGGCACAGATCTGGGGAAGGGTACAGAAAAATGTCTGCAGCATTGAAGGTCCTGATGAGCACAGTGGCCTCCATCACCTGTAAATGGAAGAAGTTTGGAACCAGCAGGCCTCTTCCTAGAGTGGGACGTCTAGTCAAACTGAGCTATCGGGGGAGAAGGGCATTAGTTGGGGAGGTGACCAAGAACCTGATAGTCACTCTGACAGAGCTCAAGCATTTCTCTGTGGAGAGAGGAGAATCTTCCAGAACAACAACCATCTCTGCAGCACTCCACCATCTAGACCTGTAAGGTAGAGTGGCCAGACGGAAGACACTCCTCGGTAGAATGCACATGACAGCCTGCCTGTAGTTTGCAAAAAGGCATCTGAATGACTCCTAGACCATGAGAGACAAAATGATCTGGCCTGATGAAACCAAGATTAAACTCTTTGGCCTGAATGACAAGCGGTCCTGTCTGGAGGAAACCAGGCGCTGCTCATCACCTGGCCAATACCATTCTTACAGTGAAGTATGGTGGTGGTAATATCATGCTGTGGGGATGTTTTTCAGTGGCAGGAGAGACTAGTCAGGATCAAGGGAAAAATGAATGGAGCAATGTACAGAGACATCCTTGATGAAAAACTGCTCCAGAGCGCTCTGGACCTCAAACTGGGGTGAAGGTTTATCTTCCAACAGGACAACGACCTTTAAGCGCACAGCCAGGATAACAAAAGAGTGGCTATGGGACAACTCTGTGTATGCCTTTGAGCGGCCCAGCCAGAGCATAGACTTGAACCTGATTGAACATCTTGGAGAGATTTGAAAATGGCTGTGCACCGACGCTCCACATCCAACCTGATGGAATTTGAGAGGTTATACAAAGAAGAATGGGAGAAAATGCCCAAAAATAGGTGTGCCATGCTTGTAGCATCATAAGCAAAAAGATTTGAGACTGTAATTGGTGCCAAAGGTGCTTCAACAAAGTTTGAGCAAACGCTGTGAATACTTCTGTACATGTGATTTTCTTTTCATTATTATTAATTCGTAAAAAGTTTGAACAAATTTCTTTCACGTTGTCATTATGAGGTATTGTTTGTAGAATTTTGAGGAAAATCTTGAATAAGGCTATGACATAACAAAATGTGCAAAGAGTGAAGCTCTGTGATTGTGAATACTTTCTGAATGCACTGTATCAGCAACAGAGAGCAGAAAAAGGGTTGGAGTGTGTGGGGGGGGGGGGGGGGGGGTATGAATACTGGATTTATTTATTTTTGCTGCTTTCCTTCTAGACTTTGTAATTAAGGGGTACGGGGCTGCCACATAAAGAGAACTTGTGTTTTTTAAGGTATGTTTATATTTTATTTAAAGTGTTTAACATGTTTAGAAAAAATTCAGAGAGATATATTATTAATATCCAAAAGCCCAGAAAGAGGTTGTAGCTAATTTGATAAAAATGAGCACTCAGTAAATGCAAAATGTTCTATAAGCAAGTTCTATCAACAAAAGTTTGTATTTCCTTGTGCATAGCAGCCAATATAAGAAATGTTAAGACTTCCAGAATCCCGACTGGTGCATTATGGCGTATATAGGGGCAGTTACACGTCTTATATACTGTACTACTACACTTTAAAGCACAGTAACAGAGGTAGGGACACTTGCTTCTCAGTACAATTCATCCTCTAGGAAAAAACATATAAACCACCCTTTCATATAACAGTACCTTACCTCATCTCTGGTACCATGGTAACCAATATGTTTTTACAAAGGGTACTGACGTTATGCATGTGTGCACGTGCCTTTGTAATGTAAGTGTGTGTATGTTCTACTTAGGTGTCCTTGGATGTACTATGCCTGCATGTCCTTGTATGGCCTTATTGTAATCTATCAATGGTACAAATGTTTATGTTAAAATGGATTACGGATGGCCTTTACAACAAGGGCAATACTGCATTCTTTATGTCTTTCAGCTTCTAAACCATGTTTCTTCATCCTGAGATGAATTTGTATCTTAGCACACACCAGCACAATGTAGTTAACTGAATTTTAAGTTTTGATGTAATTCTTTAAAAAAAAATCTAAAGTAAGGTGGTATGACAGAAATAGAAGCAATTTGCAATCATTTGCACTTCTCTTATGCAAATTAACTCTTCAGAAATGAACTGTTGGCATGTTTCTGATTAGCATATTTATGCAAGTGATATATTAGCGGAGCATACTAAATTGGAAAAATTCTCCAGTTACTTACCAAAGTTAAGTTCAGTATGAAAACTGCATATGTGTTTTAAACAGTCCAAACAAAACTGATAATACCTAACAGGCATTCGTTAGAGGTAGAATAATCATCAAAATACACACAGTATTAAAGGCATAGTTTTAGAAAATCAGGTACATGTCCAACAAAAACTGATATTTAGGTTTTCGTGGATGCTGGTGAGTTAAATCCCAAGCTATCTCACAGTAATTTTCATCTGGGGACTCCAGTGGTGAGGCATATAAATTGCAAGGTACGCTCACCTAGTGAAGCTAATCTTTAAAGGTCGTATTCACTCATTTCAGTTTTGTGTGTTTACTGGCAAAATAAATCATATTTTATATCTTTCAAGAAGTTTAAATATTCTGACTCTAGTATACCAAATCATAACTTGGTTATAACTGCATGTTATATACTTTTTTACATACAGTTCAGTGACATGAGTTTTCCAGTTAAGGTAAAAGGTAAGATTGTTTTGACTAGAGGGGGGGAGGAATTAAAACCTTTATCAGATTTTTTATTTCTGTTTGTGTCCCTGCTTAAAAGATTCACTCTGTTTGTTAAGGGTGTCATTGTCTAGGACAGAAGGTGAAGGCAATTGCACATTTTATGAGTTTCATTGAAACAAACGGTTAAGGGAAATCTTCCAATGGTCCTTTAGCAACTATTTAAAACTGACCTTCAGTAATGTTTTTCAACTTTCCATCTATTAAATCTTCTGCCCTTGTTGTTTTACACGGCGGGAAATTTAGGGACGGCGCATGCGCAGTTCATTCGGCGCGGGGACACGCTTAATTTAAATGCAACACACCCCCTAATCGCCGATTTGAATTACGCACCGTTACGCCGCCAGAGATAGACTACGCCGCCGTAACTTACTGCGCAAAATCTTTAAGGATTCGAACTAAAGCCAGGTAAGGTACGGTGGCGTAGCGTATCTCTGATACGCTGCGCGGGTGCAGATCTCTGTGGATCTGCCCCTTATTGTCTAATTATTAGCACAACCTTTTCTCCCTTTTTTTTTTTTAATTATAAGACCAATAGGTATTTTAATGATATCACAGTTAAAAATCTATAAAGAAATCTAGTTTCTGTTGAAATGACTGCTCTTAAGGCTTCTCGATAGCTCTTTGTTGTCCACCCCCTCCACATATAGTATTTATATACACAGCTTACAGATATTATTCATGACACAAGGTTCAAAATTTCAAGCAATATGTATTTCACCTGTTACATGGGTGGAAGGTTGGGACATCCTCTTGATGCATTTCTCAGAACAAAATTATGCATCTTCAGGAGAGATAGTGAGGCTAAATTCTAAAATTAACATATTTTACATATTATTATACATGTGAGTAACAACTACAGTTGTATTCAAAATTATTCAACCCCCACTGAAATTGATTGTTTTGGCCAGTTTGACATTGATTTTGATCATTCAGTCATCCTGCTTACAATTAAATCAAAGAGGCACGTGTAGGTCAGACAAATATAACATAACATTTATAATGAAATAACCACAAATGTCTTTTCTGTGCTCACATCATTATCAGTTTTATTCAACCCCCAAGTGGCATTCAATCTTAGTACTTAGTACAACATCCTTTTACAGTTATAACAGCTTTTAAACGTGAAGCATAGCTTGACACAAGTGTCTTGCAGCGATCTACGGGTATCTTTGCCCATTCGTCATGGGCAAAACCCTCCAGTTCAGTCACATTCTTAGGCTTGCGCACTGCAACTGCTTTCTTTAAGTCCCACCAGAGGTTCTCAATCGGATTTAAGTCTGGTGACTGCGATGGCCACTCCAAAATGTTCCAGACTTTAATCTGCAACCATGCTCTAGTGGACTTGGAGGTATGCTTGGGATCATTGTCCTGTTGAAAGGTACAATGTCTCCCAAGCCTCAGGTTTGTGACGGACTGCATGACATTGTCATCCAATATCTCCTGGTACTGAAGAGAATTCATGGTACCTTGCACACGCTGAAGCTTCCCTGTACCTGCAGAAGCAAAACAGCCCCAAAGCATGATTGACCCCCCGCCATGCTTCACAGTAGGCAAGGTGTTCTTTTCATCATAGGCCTTGTTCTTCCTCCTCCAAACATAGCGTTGATCCATGGGCCCAAACAGTTGTAATTTTGTTTCATCAGTCCACAGAACACAATCCCAAAACGTGTGTGGTTTGTCCACATGACTTTTGGCATACTGCAGTCGACTCTTCTTATTCTTTGGAGACAGCAAGGGGGTGCGCCTGGGAGTTCTGGCATGGAGGCCTTCATTACGCAGTGTGCGCCGTATTGTCTGAGCAGAAACTTCAGTACCCACATCTGACAAATCTTTTCTCAGTTCCTCAGCAGTCACAAGGGGACTTTTCTCCACTCTACGCTTCAGGTAGCGCACAGCAGTCGAAGTCAGCATCTTCTTTCTGCCACAACCAGGTAGCGTTTCAACAGTGCCCTTTGCCTTGAATTTGCGAATGATGCTTCCTATGGTGTCTCTTGGTATGTTTAACATCTTTGCAATCTTCTTATAGCCATTGCCCTTCCTGTGAAGAGTAATCACCTCTTCTCTTGTCTTCCTGGACCATTCTCTTGACTTCACCATGTTTGTAACCACACCAGTAAATGTCTAGAAGGAGCTGAGTATCACAGTAATTTTAAAGCTGCCTAATTGGTGCTTATTAGGCTTTATTGCTGCTCCCTGACATCCACAGGTGTTTTCAATACCTGATTGAAAACACTTCAATGAACCTCTGTTCTTCAGAGTGGTAGTCTTTAAGGGGTTGAATAATTGTGTAAATGAAGAATTCACAAAATAAACATTTACTACTGTATTACAAAACCAATTGATGTCATTTTAGTTGCATATGGTTCTTTAACCACTTCCATACCAGGTACTTACGCAGCTTCCCGCCCAAGCCAATTTTCAGCTTTCAGCACTGTCGCACTTTGAATGGCAATTGCGCGGTCATGCTACACTGTACCCAAACAAAATTGGCGTCCTTTTTTCCCCACAAATAGAGCTTTCTTTTGGTGGTATTCGATCACCTCTGCGATTTTTTTTTTTGCGCAACAACTAAAAAAAGGCTGAAAATTTGGAAAAAAAATTACGTTTTTATTTTTTTCTGTTAATTTTTTTGTAAATAAGTTTTCTCTTTCAATTACGGGCACTGATATGGCGGCACTAATGGGCACCGATGAGAGGGCACTGATGGACATCGATGAGGTAGTACTGACGGGCACAGATGAGGTGGCACTGATTGGCGGCGCTGGTATGCGACACTGATGGGCACACATAGGCGGCACTGATGGGCACACATAGGCGGCACTGATGGGCACACATAGGCGGCACTGATGGGCACACATAGGCGGCACTGATGGGCACACATAGGCGGCACTGATGGGCACACATAGGCGGCACTGGGCACTCATGGGCGGCACAGATGGGCACTCATAAGCGGCACAGATGGGCGGCACTGATGGATACTTATGGGTGGCACAGATGGGCACTGATAGGTGGGCACTGGGCATGGATGGGCACTGTGGGGTGGCACTGATGGACACTGGGGTGGCGCTGATGGACACTGGGGTGGCGCTGATGGACACTGGGGTGGCAGCACTTATTTTTGCCAGGTTGCCAGTCAGTGCCCATTTGTGGGCACTGACTGGCATCTTTTTTCTTTATGCTTTTTTTTTTTAGACTTTTTTTTTTTTTTTTGCCATTTTTTTTTTTTTTGCCCACCCTGGTGCTCCAGGGTGGGCATCCCTGGTGCTCCAGGGTGGCGATCCGAGGGGGGGCTGCGCTGATAAACAATCAGCGCTAACCCCCCCTGTCAGGAGAGCCGCCGATCGGCTATCCTCTACTCGCGTCTGTCAGACGCGAGTGAGGAAGAGCCATCGACGGCTCTTCCTGTTTACATCGTGATCAGCCGTGGTTGGACACGGCTGATCACGTGGTAAAGAGTCTCCGCCGGAGGCTCTTTACCGAGATCGGAGATGCAGGGTGTCAGACTGACACCCCGCATCACCGATCGCCGCGATGCGCGCCCCCACGGGCGCGCGCGGCATGAAATCCTGCAGGACGTTCTAGAACGTCCTGTCAGGATTTCATAACCACTTCCCGGACGTAAATCGGCCATAGGCCGGGCGGGAAGTGGTTAAGAAGTCCTTGTAGGATTTCATTCTGAATACAATTACAAATGTACACTAAATTCCCTAAAACCCTTTACAGCATTGGGGGGTTGAATAATTTTGAACACAACTGTATATCAAACTTTTATACTTACAGTATTACTAAAATACATACATACTAGGGATGAGCCGAACACCCACCCGTTCGGTTCGCACCAGAACCTTCGAACTGACCGAACGTTCGCGAGAACTTTAGAACCCCATTGAAGTCTATGGGACTCGAACGTTCGAATGCTAATTTTAAAGGCTAATTTGCAAGTTATTGTCCTAAAACGGTTTGGGGACCCAGGTCTTGCCCCAGGGAACATGTATCAATTAAAAAAAAAAAGTTTTAAAAACTGACGTTTTTTCGGGAGCAGTGATTTTTTTTTTTCCCACTTCAGACTTAACCATTTACCGGAGGAAGGTAGCGAGACTTTTCCGCCATTCATTTGCCCAAAAAATCTCCTTCTGGTTTTGCATCATATGTGGAAGTTTTTTTGTATGTGTATATTTTTTTTGTGTTTTTTTTTGTTTTTTTTTTTTGTTTTTTGTGTTGTTCTTAATTTTTCCCTTTTTTCCCAAATCCACAAGGAACAAGTATATACATTGATTACTAATGCAGGAATTTTTTTATTTTATTTTTTATTTTTTTTTAACACTTTAACGCCTTCGTGGCCCTTCTACCCCCCCTTCCCTCCCCTCCCCTGTACCTCCAGTTACCTTTCTGTATCTTCTATTCAATCTTATTTTCTTGTTGCTTTCTTAAATTGTGTCCCGCCCTGAATATCTAAATAATCTTACAAAGTCATACCCTATGCCCTATGCACCCATTAACTCCGCAAATACCATGGAATGTTTGAACTCTGACCACTTCGACCATGTCTTTTCATATTCCTCTAAGCCATCTGTGTCACTTAGCCTTAAGAATTCTAAATTTTGAATGGAGTTTATTTTGTTGCACCATTCTTTAATGGGGGGACTTTCCTTGTCTTGCCAGTGACTGGCTATCAGACTTTTAGCAGCTGTTAAAAGATGGGGTAAAATACTTTTTTGATATTGTTTCATAGGTAATCTGATCCTTTGGTGCAAGCATCCCAATGGATCATCTGGAATCTCTATATCCGTTACTTTGGTGATTAACTGTCTAATCCTTCTCCAGAACCACCTAATTTTTGGACATTGCCACCATATATGCGCAATATCTCCGATCTGTCTACATCCTCGCCAGCACAATTCTGAGGCTTCCTTCTTATATTTATGAGCCTTGTCTGGGGTGATATACCATCGCGTCAGACATTTGTAATTTAGTTCGATTATTTTACTATTAGCTGACGAGGTATGCACTCTTCTCCATATTTGTTTTAATTCGAGGAGACTCAAAGAGGATCCCAATTCTTCCTCCCATTTTTTGATATATGGTGGAATGTCCAAGTGACCCTCTTCTATTAGACATTTATACATTTTTGAAAAAACTCCTTTCCCTAAATCCCCCTGACTAATTCTCTCCAGGGGACGTAGGTTTTCCACAGATCTATGTGGCTGTGGGAGAGCCTCAAAAAAATGTTTTAACTGGCCATACCACCATTCGTTTATCTCTATTACCTCCCCTCTGTCCTTTAATTCCTCATAGGTACCTAATTTGTCTTGCGTCATGACATCCTTCAGCTGAGCATTTTTTTTCTTAATCCATTTCCCAGAAATTTTCTCTAACCCTGGTGCAAAATATTTTGAGTCATTTAATGGCATAAATGGTGAATTAAAATCCCATTTTTCCCTCTTGTGAACTCTGTCCCAAGTTTTGATAGTGTGCCGTGTAATGCTATGTGATTGTTTATCTAACTCCCTATATTTATCTGGAATCCAGATAATACTCCCTAAACGAGCCTTGCTCATATGGTATTCCATGCTTACCCACCTTTTTTGCTTAGTGTCCCTAATCCAGTCTATCACTCTTTTGAGAATTACTGCTTCATAATAACTTCTAATATCTGGTGCTCCCCATCCCCCTTGTGTCTTATTTTTTTTTAAAGTTGCCCAACTGATATGCGCTTTTTTACCCTGCCAAACAAATTTTAATAAAATCGTTTGTAGGGTCTTAAAGTACTTCTGAGGTAGAGCGATTGGTAACATCTGTATCTTGTACATGATTTTGGGCAGTGATTTTAATGATGCTTAAAGTGAAACAAAAAAAAATGAAAAATTCCTTTAAATATCGTACCTGCTGGGTGTCTATAGTATGCCTGTAAAGTGGCACGTGTTTAGAACTGTCCCTGCAAAAAATGACATTACTATAAGAAAAAAGTCATTTAAAACTGCTTGTGGCTTTAATGTAATGCCTGGTCCCTGCAATATGGATGAAAATCATTGAGAAAAATAGCATGGGTTCCCCCCCCTCCCCCAGGTCATTACCAGCCCCTTTGGCCCTATATCCTTTGAACAGCAGTATACAGGCGGTGCAAACAAGACTGGGACTGTAGGTTTGTTGTTAAGTAGAATCTGTTTGTAATTTTGAACTGGTACTTTTTTAAAGTGTAGCTCCAGCCAAAAAATCAATTTTTAAGCTTTTCAGAAAACATAGAGAAGGGTTATCACCCCTGTAAGATTTGTTTTGCTGTCTGTGCGCATCTGTTCAGAAGATTGCGCCTCACTTTCTGTCCCAATGACAAATGATTTTTTGAAAATGTGGGTTTTTTAGTGAAACAAGGATTGGTGATAAAGAATCAGTGGACAGGAGACACCTCTTAGGCCCCATACTCACGAGCAAACATGTCTGCTGAAACTGGCCCGCAGGCCAGTTTCAGCAGACATGTTTGGTCGTGTGTGGGCGCGAGCGGGCCGAATTCCAGCAAACATTTGCCCGCCGGGCCTTTTCCCAGCAGACAAATATTCCTGGACTTGTTTTAAAACAGCCCGCTGGAATTCAGCCCGCTCGGACATGTACGGTCGTCAGTACAGACCTACCGTACATGTCCAGCCGCCCGCCGTGCCTCGCATGCGTCGAATGACTTCGACGCATGCGTGGAAGCATTTTAAAGGCGGGCCGCCCACGTCGCCGCGTCATTGTCGCGGCGACACCGCGTCATCGACGCGGCGACACCGCGGACACGCCCCGCGTATTGTTTACGCGCGGACTTCTGTACGATGGTGTGTACAACCATCGTACAGAAGCCCTCTGGCAGACATGTATGGTGAAAACGGTCCGACGGACCGCTTTCACCATACATGTTTGTCCGTGTGTACCCGGCCTAACAGAAGAGAATTTCCTCTCACTTCCTGTTGTCTCCTTCCGTTTGCAAGTAGGAGTCGTTTGTAAGTTGGATGTTTGAAAGTAGGGGGCTGCCGTATATACTCTGCAGAAATTTGGGCCCTAGGTGTTGGTGTTGCTACAACACTGTAAGCCCTCACAGTTTTCTTGGTGGGCGCTGGAACGCCCTGCTGTGAACTATTAGATCAAGAATTGTAATTACATGCCCCTGTAGAACAGGGGCAGAAAAATTGGGCCTTTGTTGGTGGTGGTGCTGGTGCTGGTGCCACAACACTGTAAGCCCTCACAGTTACTCTTGGTGGGCGCAGGAATGGGCCCTGCTGTGAAATATTAGATCAAGAATTGTAATTACATGCTCCTGTTGAGCAGGGGCAGAAAAATTGGACCTTAGGCACTGGTGCTGGT
The DNA here is from genome assembly GCF_905171775.1 of Rana temporaria. Lineage (NCBI taxonomy): Eukaryota > Metazoa > Chordata > Amphibia > Anura > Ranidae > Rana > Rana temporaria. Next base: position 537,794,863 of record NC_053489.1, read on the forward strand.
GCCACAACACTGCAACCCCTCACAGATACTCTAGTTGGAGCACAGGAATGAGCCCGCTGCAAAGTATTGCATCAAAAATTGTAATTACACGCCCCTGTTAAACAGGGCAGAAAAAATGGGCCTTAGGCACTGGTGTTGGTGCCACAACACTGCAACCCCTCACAGATACTCTAGTTGGAGCGCAGTAATAAGCCCTGTTGCAAAGTATTGCATCAAAAATTGCAATTACACGCCCTTGTTAAACAGGGCAGAAAGATTGGGCCTTAGGCACTGGTGTTGGTGCCACAACACTGCAACCCCTCACAGATACTCTAGTTGGAGTGCAGTAATAAGCCCTGTTGCAAAGTATTGCATCAAAAATTGTAATTACACGCCCCTGTTAAACAGGGGCAGAAAAATTGGGCCTTACAAGCTATCAGCATGATCATTGAGGAGGATAGTCACTCAGCATAACAGGATACTCACTCAGCATCAGCATAGGCAGTCTTGAAGGTATATGACATTTCAAAAAAAATATTCAATTACATCAGCATCAGGTGCTTGGTAGCTGGTGGTGATCCAAGCCTGATTCATTAAAGGTCAGTCGATTGACCGAGTCGGTGGAGAGGCGCACCCTGTAATCGGTTACAAAGCCTCCAGCAGCACTGTATGTGCGTTCCGAAAGAACGGTGGATGCAGGACAGACCAGTAGCTCAATTGCATACTGTTCAAGCTCTGGCCAGTGATCCATCCTCAAGACCCAGTAAGCCAGAGGATTTTCGGTGGGAAAGGTGTCAAAGTCTGATCTTGCCCCTAGGTATTCCCGCACTATGTAAAACAGACGCTGGCGATGGTTGCTGGAACCGGTCATACCTTGGGCCTGCGGACTAAAAAATTGTCTGAACGCATCGTTCAGACGGTCACCTTCTCACCGCTCCTTCTGTGACTGAACGAAGCCTCAGCAACACGTTGTCCATGACCAGGATTTTGTAACCTCCCAGTCTCAGGGAACGCGTTGCACAGACCTTTCTGCAAGGCCTCCCGAAGATGTTTCATCTTCTGCTCCCTCTGTGCAGGCAAGAATAGGTCCGCAACCTTACTCTTGTAACATGGATCAAGGAGGGTTGCCAGCCAGTAATGATCCCTCTCCTTGATAGCACGAATACGAGGATCCTTCCGCAGGCTTTGCAGGATCAGGGAGGCCATACAGCGTAGGTTTGCTGAGGCATTCGGTGCGGAGTCCTCTGGGTCATTGAGGACGACAGGATACGCAGCCACCTCGTCCCAGCCATGTACAAGTCCATGGGTTTCTTGGGACTGTAATTGATCCCTTGAAGACTGCTGCTGATGCTGAGTGCTAGGCTCCATCTCCATGCTGACAAAATCCTCCTCCTCCTCGTCCTCTTCTTGTGTGATAGGCGGGCAAGCAGGAACACTCTCTGGATAAAGGGGGCCTTGAGAGGTAAGGAAGTCCTCCTCTTCCTCCCTCTGTTCTGCCTCAAGGGCCCTGTCCATTATTCCACGTTACGTGTGCTCCAACAGGTGGATAAGAGGGACAGTGTCACTGATGCATGCACTGTCACTGCTCACCATCCTCGTGGCCTCCTCAAATGGTAACAGGACAGTGCATGCATTCCTGATCATGGCCCACTGGCGTGGGGAAAAAAACCAAGCTCCCCTGATCCTGTCCTGCTGCCATATTGGCACAGATACTCATTGATGGCCCTCTGCTGCGTGTGCAGCCGCTGCAGCATGGCCAACGTAGCGTTCCACCTGGTGGGCATGTCACAGATTAGGAGGTTCTTGGGCAGGTTGTATTCCTTTTGGAGGTCTGCCAGCCGAGCACTGGCATTATATGATTATATGAAGAAGAGGAGGGGGTGGGGGAGAGAGGTGTGTCACAACAAGTAGTAGCATTTTGGAGGCATGGTGGCGGAACAACCTCCAACACTACTGTACCTTGTCCTGCATCCTTCCCAGCTGCCAGCAGAGTCACCCAATGCGCTGTGAAAGATAGGTAACGTCCCTGTCCATGCGAGTCAGCGGTTATATGCACCTTACCACTGACCACCCTGTCCAGCGAGGCATGGACATTGCCTTCCACATGCCGGTAGAGAGCCGGGATCGCCTTCCTTGAGAAAAAGTGTTTGGGAACTTGCCACTGAGGTACCGAACATTCCACAAACTCACGGAAGGGGGCAGAATCTACCAACTGAAAAGGCAGCAGTTGAAGTGCTAGCAATTTAGCTAAGGTACTATTTAACCGCTGATGTGGATGGCTGGGAGAGAACTTCTTTTGGCGCTGCAGCAGCTGGGGCAGTAAAATTTGCCTGGTACAATCTGACGTTGGTGTACCGATAGTAGATTGCCCGCAAGTACTTGGCTGTGACACACCTAATTCTACACCTTCAGTCCTATCAGTGCAGGCTTCAGAAAGGACTGAGGGTATAGTGGGGTTGGAGATCCCAGCTGATAAGGAGCGAGGAGGGGTCTGCTTTGTTCTTTGGTCTGGGTCTTTGAGGTACGCTTGCCAAGGAACTGCATGGCAGGTCGACATATGTCTGGTCAAGCATGTGGTGCCCAAGCGGGTGATGTTTTGGCCACGCGAGATACGCTTGAGACATATGTTGCAAATAGCAGCGGTGCGATCTGATGCACTCATCTCAAAAAAGGCCCACACCAAAGAACTTTTGGAATAACGCTGAGAGACAGCAGCACCCTGCAAATGCGGAGCTCTGCATTGTGATACAGTCGGTGTGCTGCCCTTAAGCTGGCCCCTGGAGGGCATCCTGCCTCGTTGGAGATGTGCCTCCTCTTCTCTCCTAACTGGCACCCACGTGGAGTCAGTGACCTCATCATCCCCTCCCTCCTCATCATAAATATATATACAACACCTTGGATGCATATATATCCTCTACACACTGTAATTCTAACTGACTAGCCTGCCTGCCTGCTCTATCTAAATGCAAAAAATGACACTCTCTCTCTGTCTCTCTCGTCTCTGTAAACCACCACAACACACTACACAAGGCTGCCACCCTGGCTTTGGACAATTATGGCTCTCCGTTTTTTGCAAGCTGTGATTGGCCAAGCATGCGGGTCATAGTGCATGCTTGGCCAATCATCAGCCAGCAATGCACTGCAATGCCGCAGTGAATTATGGGCAGTGACATGCCACTCGAATTTGGCGCGAACGGCCCATAACTTTCGTTATTCGACATACGATGTTTGAGTCGAACATGGGTTCGACACGAAGCTCATCCCTAATACATACATACAATCTGTGTGTGGTCCACATATTCCACGCCGTGATGTAATGACATTAGTGGTGCTACATGCCACAGGATTACAGAACAGATGGCAGGTACTTATTTAAGGAGATTGGGAGGTAAATTGGAGACCTCCTCCCTTGTTATTTTTATGTTAACACAATTTGAATGTGGTATTTACATGTTAGTCCACGATATCATAGTCATTTATTTTGTATTGTGAAGTTTGGGGGTATTTCTAACTGTAGTGGTGCTCTATGACCACATGCAAAGTAATTTTTAAATAAACAGAAATTCTTTGTTTTTTTCAGGGCAAATAAAACTGCTTTCAGCTGCAAATGAAAATCCAGCAAAACTACAAAATAAAAGTCTGCTTATCTTCAGCACAAAATAACAGTAATGCTGCGTACACACGATCGGTCAAACCGATGAGAACGGTCTGATGGACTGTTTTCATCTGACCTAACCGATCGTGTGTAGGCCCCATCAGTTATTTATCCATAGGTTAAAAAAAAGCAATCTTGTTTTAAATTTAACCGATGGATACCTAACCGATAGAAAAAAAAACTATCGTTTATAGGAACGTCCATCGGTTAAAAATCCATGCATGCTCAGAATCAAGTCGACGCATGCTTGGAAGCATTGAACTTCATTTTTTTCAGCACATCGTTGTGTTTTACGTCACCGCGTTCTGACACGATCGTTTTTTTAACTGATGGTGTGTAGGCACGACTGACTATCAGTCAGCTTCATCGGTTAACCGATGAAAGCGGTCCATCAGACCGTTTTAATCGGATGGACCGATCGTGTGTACAGGGCATAACCAAGCACTTTTTGGCAGCTCCTAGGAGACATGCAGCACTCCAGACACCCGTCTGCTTTAAATTCTGTACTAGACAACACCTGCTCTAGGAGCTTTAGGTCTTTACGGGTTCTTCCTTGAGGTAAATTTAACTCTGGGACCCGTAATCAGGGTTGGGGAGTTTTTTCCACTCCAAATATGTTCCCAAATCTACAATTTATCAGTCCCAAAGGACAGAATCAATAGAGTACTGTCCATGATACTTTTTTTATTTGCACAAAAAAATTAAAGTAGGACAATCTTTGAGGGAAAAAACAAACAAACAAACAAGAAAATGTACACAGCAATGGTATTTGAACTAGGAAAGTTAGTGGGGGGGGGGGGTTAAAACTTTGCTGATAGGTTCATGTTAGGGGTTAGATTTAGGGATTCAGTTTACAGGTTACTTTAAAGGTACACTCTAAGCAAATTTGAAACTTAAACATTTTCAAGCTTAAAGGGCGCACTGCCTACCCACTGAGTGGTTTGGTTTTTATCCAGACAATGCTGCTCTTCACTACCTTACTCCATCCACTCCCTTGGATGTGTAATCTTGTGTTCCTGGAAAGCACCTGCTGGTGATGCTGGAATGTGATATTAAAGTATAAAATACAAATTGCTATATTGTGTCTGTGATGCCTGTGATGACGATCTCCCAGGCAGCCTATCCCCGTAGACGTCCGTATTGCGACGAAACGCGTAGGAGGAGCTTAGCCACAGTGACGTCATCACGTTAGAGGGAGAGACACGTGACGGACGGAGGTACGAAGCAAACGGAGGGTCGAGGAAACGCCATCCTCTCCACACCATATCCCATACGCGAGTTTTATCAAGTCTTTGCTGTAAGTGCACACCTGTTTTTATTAAAAATCAATGTTTACACAGTAATGCACTATGTGGTTTCCCACCATTCTTTATTTTTATGAACGCCAAATTGCTAAACTGGAGCGGATTTGAATAGGATCTTGTCCCTTGGAGCTTTTTATGCTGGTGATTAATAGCAGTGTCCGGAATAGTCTTTTCAAGGAAGACTTTAAACATCCTTATGTTGTATGAGACCGTTGAAAGCCCGGTCTTTTTCTCTGGTAAGGAGATTTCATTTCCCACACATTGGGTGACTTTCCACTTCATCTCTGGTGGAGGATCTTTTCATGATTAGTCATTGATGCTCACCTTAATTGGACTCAATTGCACTGATTTTTTATGGACTATCTTTTTTCACTTTATTTATTTATTTGGATGGATTTGTTAAATTGATTACTATATCGTTAATTCACCTATTGTGTTCATTCATATTTTTTGGCTATATATTTCGCATATATTTCTCACAGGTCAAGTTATTAGCGCTGTATTATCTTGTTTTTTGTTTCTTTGTTTACTATGGTATTTTAGTAATTAATACTGGCAGCTTTTTACATTTATTTTTATATTCATTTTTTCACGGTTATTTAATTGATTTCACACGTTAGCGCAGTGTTCTTTTTCTGTTTACACAGAGAAATCCCCTTCCATATATTGTGTCTGTGACTAAACTTGGGTAATTTTTCCACTTAGATTGTTTGCCCTCTTTTAGTCCAGTAATTTATACTGAAGGCATTAAACAATAGTTGGATGAATAACAAACACACTGGCCCAGATTCAGGTACGACTTGCACGGGAGCAAGTGTGATTTGCGCCGCGCAAGTACGGATTTGCTCCCAGGCAAATTTGCGGGTGACCCAGAAAGCAAGCTAAGCCTGAAATGTGCCATTTTTGCACGGAGGCAGTTTCTCTGCCCCGGCGCAATTAAGGGGCAATTTTGCTCAGGGAGCAACTTGCGCTCTCATGGTTTTCCCTCAGCAAATATGTAAATGAGGAACTGCCACTGATTCATAAACTTGCACGTGTGAGGAGCATTTTGCTCCCAAAGCGCGCAAGCTGTTTGGCCGGGGCAAATTTGCACTTTATAAAAGCAGGGGCAAGTTAGCAACAGATGGCCACAGGTCAGCTGGAGAGCAACTACAGCAGCACCAAGACAGACGAGCTGAACAAGCAGAGCACCCACACTTTCTGGATCTCACATCTGTGTGCCAACATGCCAGGGGCAGCTACAAAATAAAAAAAAGCTCATAATCTGATCATCAATAAAAAAAAAAACTCAAAATCTGAGCATAACCAAAAAACAAGCTCATAATCTGAGCCACAAAAAAAAAAAATGGTCGTAAATTTTTTTTTTCTTTTGGACATCCTTGGCCCAAGGGTGCCCCGGCTCTGGCTCCTCAGACGCCGTGGTGGAGCATGGGGTGGGGATGGAGGGGGGGGGAGCATCAACCCCTACTTCATCTCTCCTGGCAGGTGGTGCCTGCAAGCCCTCCATGGCGTTGGCCAGGCGGTTGAGGACGGTGTTGGTCTGTCCCAACATCCTCATCTGCCATGTGGTGGTGATCCTCAACTGCCGTCGGGTAAGTCTCCCCTCCTCCCGCACAGCAGCAATGTTGGCCTCCACCACACCTGCCAACCTGCTCACCTCCGAAGTTAATAATGCAGTGGCATCCTGCTGTTCAACCAGACAGGTCACAATGGCTGCGCAGTTGCCACTAACATCCTCCAGGGTCTCATTCTGTCGGTCCCCCCGGTCAGCATGGTGGGTGAGGGCCTGCTGGACAGAGGAGGAGGAGGATGCCAGGCTGTGCGCCACCCGCCTCAGGTCTCCCACCATCTCCCCTATATGGTGGGTCTGCCGGGCCTGCTCCTAGGGTTGCCACCTCATCCCTTTAAAACAGAACACATATGAATTACACAGGTTCTGTGGCTGATTAAAGGAGTTCTCTGAGCTAAAACTTTTAACCCCCGCTGTGCCCGGGCTGTAAAACTATACAAAATAAACCTTCACTTACCTGCCTACGATCCCCCGTTGTTCCGATATCGCCGTCCCGTTCTCCGGTCCCGGTCTCTTCCACTTCCTGGGGGTCGGTGACTCACAGTGCGCTCAGCCTATCAGCGGCCGCAGCAATGTCCCATCGCGGCCGCTGATAGGCTGAGCGCACTGTGAGTCACCGACCCCCAGGAAGTGGAAGAGACCGGGACCGGAGAACGGGACGGCGATATCGGAACAACGGGGGATCGTAGGCAGGTAAGTGAAGGTTTATTTTGTATAGTTTTACAGCCCGGGCACAGCGAGGGTTAAAAGTTTTAGCTCAGAGAACTCCTTTAAGGTGGTAATTGAACTCAAGTGGAGCCTTATCTAAATTAAATCAGCCACAGAACCTGTGTAATTCATATGTGTTCTGTTTTAAAGGGATGAGGTGGCAACACTACCTGCTCCTCCTGCAGACCCTCACGGAGGCTGGAGGGTACACCCCTAGTTTTAGAAAGAGCCTTCCTTGGAGGAGAGGCTGGGGCACGAACTGAGGGAGCAGAAGGGGAGGGGGTCACACAGGAGGGAGTGACACTGGAGGGAGGGACACTGGAGGGGCTTGCCCTGGAGGGGGATGATGTTATGGTCGGGGGGGGTGGTGGGTCGGTCAGGGATGGTGGGATCCTCCTGGAGGGACACTGCTTCCTCCAGATTGAGGATAACGGCCTCCTCCACCACTTCCTCCGCCCTAGATGGACTCTGGCCGATATCCTCCTCCACCAACATGCCCAGGATCTGCAGAGGGCCTGACTGCACCCCATGATGTTCTGGGGATGGCGTGGGTCGCCCTACAGCCGACGACGGCCCAGCCTCATCATCAACATCTGTGGATGACACAAAACAAAAATGTTGCTGGAGCAACACACTTATCATATGTTCCCTTCTACCCCCTCCCATGATACACAGCAGATATGAGAAACAAAAACTTGTTACATGTTTCCTTCTACCCCCTCATATGTTCCCTTCTACCCCCTCCCATGATACACAGCAGATATGAGAAACAAAAACTTGTTACATGTTCCCTTCTACCCCCTCATATGTTCACTTCTACCCCCTCCCATGATACACAGCAGATATGAGAAACAAAAACTTGTTACATGTTCCCTTCTACCCCCTCATATGTTCCCTTCTACCCCCTCCCATGATACACAGCAGATATGAGCAACAAAAAACTTACCAGTCCACAAGTCCCCAACAGTGGAGTCATAGCCTGGCAGTCCCTCCACCTGCTCCAGCGCTAGACTCTGAGAGATGACCTCCTCCTCCGGATTGAGTCGCACAGAACAGGCTGGTCCTCCTCCGGTGCCCCTGCTGTGCTTTTTAATGAGGACAATTTTGTCCCGGAAGCGACGCCGCATGTCCGTGAACTTTTTCTGGATGTCCATCCAAGTCCGGTCCTCAAAGCCCAGGGCATTGATGTCTAAGGTTATCGCCTCAAATATTGCCCTCCTTTGGGCTACGGTAGTATTTTGGCGTTCAGCGCCATACAGAACAGCAGTATGGCGCGTCAGTGCCGCCAGCATGATCTCCATCTCCGCTGCCACAAAATTAGCCTTCCTCTTTTTTTTTTGGCCGGGAGGTGCCATCTGGTGCCATTTTGGCCGGGAGGTGCAAAGGGCAAAATTACCTTGCTCAGGGGGGGGTGGAACAAGCAGGATGTAATTTTGCACAGGACCTGCGCAGGTCTGCGCCTATTTATTTGCTCAGTGCAAGCAGTTGGGCAAAATTTGCCCTGAAAATCTGCTGAGTGGAAAAAAGAGCATTTGCATAGGGCACACCCACTTTCACTTGCGCTGCCTTAGGCCCTGATTTTTGCCTTACAAAGGAGCAAGTTAGCAGACAAAAGGAATCCTGAATCAGGTGGCAATCTTTCCAATTTGCCCCAGCGCAGAGCAAATCAGCTGCTCTTCACATGTGCAACTAATGGGCAAATCTACCTGAATCTGGGCCACTGTCTATGTACCTCTGCAGACCTTGCTAGACACAAACGTAATAGCCCAACTCCAAAATAGCTTAATGTTTTTTTTACAGTGGGAATTAAATAACTAGATAAACAAAAAAAAATGGCCTCTGATATCACCATCACTGCAGCAGAAGTTAGAGACTGAAAACATGGTACATCTGTGGTTGAAGACAGGGGATCTGCTGAAGTAGACAATCAAAGACTGGGAATATTTTACAGGAATCAGTTCAAAATCACTTCCATTACAGCCCATTTACCAATCAATGCAATATTTGTTCTCCCTACAGCCCATTAAAGATACTGTTGTCAAATCTGATATTACCCCAGACAAGATCTATTATACATATAAAAGAGAAAGGAGAGAACAGAAATGTAAGAAATGGTGTAATAAATACTAAACAATTTACAGTATCTAATGGGAAATTATTCAATGAAGATTGTCCTTTACAGGTTCTGGTTCTGGCAGTGTAGTTATCATGACATTGTAGGGATAGTGGTACTAAGTAAACTAAGTTTGAGAAAAGGGGTCACAGTGACAAACACCAGGACCTATGCAGTGCATAGTGGATTATGTCATTGGAATCCAGAACTGTTGGGGTACTTGGTGTCCATTTTAAGATATAAAGCCCTACTCATTTCTTAAAAAAATGCCTGAATAAGTCCTAAAGAAATTCAGGTTGGGCACCAGGCATCTACAATCATGGGCAAAAATATTGGCACCCCTGCATTTCTGTCAGATAATGCACCACTTCGGGCCAAAAAATAGTTGCAATTACAAATGTTTAGACATTCTCATGTGTATTTCTTTGGTATTGGTATGACACAAAAAAGTGAAGAATCAAAAAGCCAACACATTCCATGCAAAACTCCAAAAATTATTGGCACCCTCAATTTAATATTTGGTAGCACGCCCCTGTGAAAAAAATATTTGAAATCAATCGCTTCCTGTAACCATCAATGAGTTTCTTGCACCTCTCTACTGTAATTTTGGACCACTCTTCTTTGGGTCATTGTCCTGATGTAAGACACTTGACATCTGATGGAGACCCAACTTTCTAACACTGGGCCCTACATTGCACCCCAAAGTTCTTTGGTAGTCCTCAGATTTCATAATGCCATGCACACAATCAGGGCCGGCCTTAGGTGTTCAGGCGCCCTGTGCGAGCTAATCTTGTGGCGCCCCCCCATCTTCTCCACCTCGCCCCCTGGTCACCTAAACATACACAAAGAGAAAAAAGATATTTGTAACAAATAATTTGTTTTAATAAACAAACAGACAATTTAAGTGCGTCTCAATGGACCTTTCACACTGAGTCCTGCAAGCAGCATCTTTGGAGCAGCTTTTGGGCACTGAAAAAAAGACACTCCAAAAACGCCCCTCTCCATTGAAATGAATTGAAAGCGCTGTAAAAACGCCTTACCCTTTCACACTGAGGCACTGCAAAAACGTCCTAAAACGTTAGGGTCTTAGCGGTGCTTTACCAGCACATTGGGATTGCAGATGAGGCTTCGATTGAATAACGCCTCAATAACGCTAGAATAACGCTCAAATAACAGTTAAGCCTTTAATTGCCATAGATCAGGGGGTCTCCAAACTGCGGCCCAGGAGCCAGATGTGGCCCTTTTCTTGCTTTTATCTGGCCCTTGGGGCAATATTTCATCTTCTGACATAAAAAATGGGGCACAATTCCTCCTAATGACACCAACAATGGGCCACAATTCCTCCTAATGACAGCAACAATGGGGCACAATTCCTCCTAATGACGCCAATAGGGCACAATTCCTCCTAATGACAGCAACAATGGGGCACAATTCCTCCTAATGACACCAACAATGGGGCACAATTCCTCCTAATGACACCAACAATGGGGCACAATTCCTCCTAATGACGCCAATGGGGCACAATTCCTCCTAATGACAGCAACAATGGGGCACAATTCCTCCTAATGACACCAACAATGGGGCACAATTTATTCTAATAACACCAACAAAGGGGCACAATTCCTCCTCTAACTGACACCAAAAAACGTGGCATTGTTTACTCCTGTTTACTCCTGATACCGGAACATTTTTGCTATTTCCAGTGGCCACAGTTCGGCCCCCTAAAGTCTGAAGGACAGTAAACTGGCCCTTTGTTTAATAAGTTTGGAGACCCCTGCCCTAGATGATTAACCCCTTGCCAGCCAGTGTCATTAGTACAGTGATCACTGTATTAGTGTCACTGGTTCCCACAAAGTATCAGATTGTCAGTTACAATATCGCAGTCTTGCTATAAGTCGCTGATCTCCGCCATTAATAGAAAAAAAAAATTCCATAAATATATCCCATAGTTTGTAGACACTTATTAGGATATTTTGTACCAACAACATTGACCTAAATCAGAGGTCTCCAAACTGCGGCCAGGGAGCCAGATGTGGCCCTTTGCTTGCTTTTATTCCGGCTCTTGGGTACAATTCCTCCTACTGCCACCAATGATGGGGCACAATTCATCCAATGACACCGATAATGGGGCACAATTTCTCCCAATGACTCCAATGATGTGACACAATTTCTCTCAATGACACCAATGATGGGACACAATTTATCCTGGCAACACCGATTATGGGGCAACCATTACTCCCATTGACACCAAAGATGGAGCATTGTTTTTTCCCCACTGACATCAGGACATTTTGTACTCCAAATGGCCACAGTCTGGCACTCCTGAAGCCTGAAGCACAGTAAACCAGCCCTTTGTTTAGAAAGCTTGGAGACCCCTGGCCTAAATTTATGAAAAAACTTTAAAAAAATTGGATATGTTATATAGCAGAAAGTAAAAAAAATTTATTTTTTTTTCAAATTTGGTCTTTTGTTAAAACAAAAAAAAAAAACAAGGAAAAAATAAAATAACGCAGAGGTGATCAAATACCACAGAGAAAAAAAAATACAAATTTTATTTGTGTACAGCGTCGCATGACCGCGCAGTTGTCAGCTTAAGTTATGCAGTGCACATCGCAAAAAATAGCCTGTCATGGAGGGAGGGGGGGGTAAATCTTCCAGAGGTCACGTGGTTAAACCGTGAATTTTTTTTGCCCAGAGTTTATTTATACTTCAGGCAATAAACCTGGGGTGTCACGAACATGAAGTGATCCTCTGTAGGAGTTTTCCATATGACAGAGGTGCAGACATAGCCGGGGGTACATGGTATCAGTACAGGCCAATTACAGACTGCCTGAAGTATAAATAAACTCTTGGCAAAAAATTGGACCTCTGGAAGATTTACCCCCCCCCCTCCTTTCATGATAGGCCATGTTTTGCTATGTGCGCTGCTTAAAGTGGAGGTTCACCTAAAAAAAAAAAAATTATCATTGCATTTAGGCTATTTAGTAGAATGAGAATCAGCGTTTGTTTTTTAAAATGCTAGCGGGACATACCTAATTCTATATAGATGATCAACGCGGCAAATAACAAATAAATATATAAGACATAAAAATCAATAGTACCCTACTGGATATTGCACCCAAAAGCACCAGTGCTGCAAATATAGAAAATTGTGCAAACAAAGCAAGATAATTCCACATGCAGATAAAGTTCATGTAGTAGCAATATCCAAATAAGATGCCCCTGCTGGGTACTGCAACCAAATGCACCAGTGCTGTAAAACATCTAAATATGTGCAAATATGGTGAATAAATAGATAAACCAAATATATTTCATAGGATAATAAAGTTCCTCAATAAAGTGTCCTTTTTTGTGTTTCACATCCCACATCAATGGGCCAGATTCAGGTAGATCCGTGCAATATTTGCGTGGGCACAGGGCAACGAGTTTTGCTCTGCGCCCACGCAAATATTTTGAAATGCCCGCGATTCACGGAGCAGTAGCTCCGTAAATTGCGCGGGCGATATGCTAAATAGCCGGGCGTAAGGCTGCCTAATGTAAATGATCCCGCCGGGGGCGGGAATCATTTAAATTAGGCGCGCTCCCGCGCCGAGTGAACAGCGCATGCTCCGTCGGGAAACTTTCCCGACGTGAATTGCAGCAAATGACGTCGCAAGGACGTCATTTGTTTCTAAGTGAACGTGAATGGCGTCCAGCGCCATTCACGAATCACTTACGTAAACGACGTGAAATTTAAATTTCACGAGCGGGAAGGGCGGCTATCCTTTAGCATTGGTTGCCCCTGCTATAGCAGGAGCAACCTTGCGCTAAAGTCGCCGTACGGAAACTCCGTACCTTGCGTGCGCAGGGCCCGCGCAACTTTTGTGAATCGGTGGTAGTATGCAATTTGCATACTATACGCCGATCACAATGGCCGCGCCCCCTAGCGGCCAACGCAAGAATGCAGCCTGAGATATGAAGGCATAAGGAGGCTTATGTCTGTCATATCCTAGGCTGCAGTCGGTGTAACGAGGTTCCTGAATCAGGAGCACTCGTTACACCGGAGCAAGTAAGCACTTGCGCCGCGCAACCTATGGTTGCACGGGCGCAAGTGCTTCTTGAATCTGGGCCAATGTGTCCAAGCAAATAAATACATCAAACAGATCCCAGCGATGATAGAAATGCATATATGACGGTTAGCACACACTCCCATGTGTGCTAACAGCTCACCTCAGACCTCACATCAAGACCTTTGATTTTTTACAGCACTGGTGCTTTTGGTTGCAATATCCAGCAGGTTAAAGCGGGGGTTCACTCTAAAAAAAAAAAAAAATTCTAGCATGCCATCAAGCATACTAGCGCGATCTACAGTACGCCTTTATTTTATTTTTTGGAGCCGTACTCACAGTTTACTGCCGTAATGAAGTTTCAGACTCCCCGCGGGGAATGGGCGTTCCTATGCACAGGGAAGATGATTGACGGCCGGCTATGGCACGTCACGCTTCCCGAAGATAGCCGAAATAGGACTTGCCTCTTCACGGCGCCTGCGCAGTCAGCTCCGATGTCTGTGCGCAGGCGCCGTATAGCGCCGTAAAGAGGCAAGTCCTATTTCGGCTATCTTCGGGAAGCGTGACGCGCCATAGCCGGCCGTCAATCATCTTCCCTGTGCATAGGAACGCCCATTCCCCGCGGGGAGTCTGAAACTTCACTACAGGATTAAACTGTGAGTACGGTGCAAAAAAAAAAAGAAAGGCGTACTGTACTGTAGCTCACGCTAGTATGCTTGATGGCATGCTAGAAACTTGTTTTTTAGGGTGACACACCGCTTTAAGGTTGTCTTATTGTATTTATTTGTTATGTGCACATTCACTTGAACTTTATTGATGAATTTGATCTGTATATATGGAATTTTTTATTTTTATCAGTTTATTCTGCTTTGTTTGCACATTTTTAATTATGTGCAGCATTGGTGTTCTTAGTTGTAATATAACCCAGTAGTGTGCTAATGATCTCTGTTATGGGTGTTCCTTATGTTATTTCTACATTCATCTGAACCTCTTGTGGCACTGAATTAGGGATTGCCACACAGTCACTACAAGTCCCAGCATGTCCAGGACTCACCCTTTCCCATGCTGGGTTCCTGTCACTTACTCACATATGGGATGTTCCCAGTACAGGGGGGAGTCCAGGGAAATCTCAGCCCCCTCAATGTATAGAAGCCCCCCCAGCCATGTCGGTGTCCAGGCTGGACTTTGGAATGCTCCAACTCCCTCCACAGTCCACATACACCCCCCCCTGCATCTGACCTCTTGGTGAACTTGCTTGCAGTAACTTCTCTGGCTCCTAATGGCTCCAGCTTAAAAGCATGTATCTCCAGCCGGACCCCGCCATGACTGAGGACAGGTGAGGGGGGGGTGGGGGGGGGCAACGAGAGATGAGGGATGTAAGGAGAGATAAGATCGCACTGACTTGCAGTGAGAGATGTAAGAGGTGGAGGGGGCGGAACCAGCTCACAGAGCAGCAGGGACAGGGAGAAGACTCACGCTGCTTGGAGGCAGTCTGGATGCGATGTTCTATGGAGAGCTGATGGCCCTCCCATTCAACTCAGCGGTCCCCTGCGATGGGAGTGGTCTGTCACATTTTTTTTTCACAGTCCCTTCCCTCAAGTGCCCTGGCGAGATGTGACAGCCGCACGGCGCCCATATTGTCCAAGGCGCCTTGTGCGATCGCACAACCCGCACAACGCAAAGGCCGGCCCTGCACACAATCAAGACATCCAGTGCCTGAAGCAGCAAAACAACCCCAAAATATCAGTGAACCTCCACCATGTTTGACGGTAAGGACTGTATTCTTTCTTTAAAGCCCTTATTTATTTTTCTGAAAACAGTAGAATGATGGGCTTTACCAAAAAGCTTTGTTTCATCTGTCCACAGCACATTCTCCCAAAAATATTTAGGCTTCCTCAGGTAAGATTTGGTAAACTCTGATCCAATTTTTCTTTCGTCCATGTCCATGGAGATTAGCTACAGTGCCAGGGGCTGTAAACTTCTTGACAATGTTGTGCACAGTGGACACTGGAACATTAAGATCTCTGGAAATGGACTTTGTAACCTTGAGATTGTCGCTGCTTTACCACAATTTTTGTTCTCAAATTCTCAGACAATTCTTTGCTGGTCTTTCTCTTTTCCACGCTTAGTGTGGCACACAGAGACACACCACAGAAAGGTTGAATAACATGTTCACCATTTTAGCTGGTTTCCGGTGTGATTTTTATATTGTCAGCACCTGTTAATTGATACAGGTTAGTTTAATTACAAATTACAAGAGCATCACGAAATTAGAATGCACCTATTTCCTAAAAATTTAAGGAAGTGGCAATCATTTTGTCCAGTCCATTTTCGGAAGTTTTGCGTGGAATGTGTCAGATTTGTCTTTTTGTTTCTTCACTTTTTCATGGCATACCAATACAAACAAAATAAATAAACATGGGAATACCAAAGAATAGTAATTGGAACAATTTTCTGAGCAAAGTGGTACATTATCTGACAGAAATTAAGGCATGCCAATATTTTTGGCCATGTCTGTATCAAATCAGTAATTTTGACATGTATGCACATGCAAACTGTTAAGCTACAATCTTCAATGATACCTTATCGATGCATTATACTTTCTGTGTTGTTACCATTCTTTTCAATAAAATATTGAAAAAAAAAAAAGATACAATCTTCAAAAAAAATTGATCATTACTTACCTGAGCTAAAGATAGTTGGATTCCAGTAAGTAAACGCTACATGAATCATCTGCCATTTCTCAAGATGGCCACTTTCAGAAATGCTAGGGGTGTGTTTTTCAAAGTGATTTCTCAGCAAAATAAAGCATGGAGGCATGGATGAATGGAGGAGTTTGCTTTGAATAATAAAAATAAATTAAGTTAAAATGTTATTCTGTAGTGCTTAGATGCAGCATAGTTACACTTTTAAGGGGTTGTAAAGGTTCGGTTTTTATTTTCTAAATAGGTTCCTTTAAGCTAGTGCATTGTTGGTTCTCTTACCTTTTCCTTCGATTTCCCTTCTAAATGTTTTTTTTCTTTGTTTTCTTTGTCTGAATTTCTCACTTCCTGTTCCTCTTCTGTAAGCCGTTCTGGCTGACTAACCCCCCAGCCTGATGATGGGAGCAAGCTTACTGAGGAGAAACAGGAAGTGAGAAATTCAGCAAAAAAAAAAACATTTAGAAGGGAAATCAAAGGAAAAGGTGAGTGAACCATCAATGCATTAGCTTAAAGGAACCTATTTAGAAAATAAAAAAACAAACCTTTACAACCGCTTTAAGAGATTTTTCACCAAGCATCAATCTAAAATTTTCAGCCTTGCCAAGAAGTAAAATATAAACTAGCTGTATTAAAAAATATGTCATAAGCAAACTTCATTTGGTAAAACATGCAAATTGCTGTTATTATTAAAAGGCAATAAACTTCACAAGTAGACGATTCATTAAATAATTTATAAGCAATGCTGTATTACTCATGGAGTGTGTCTACAGGTTACTTTTTTGTTTCCATGGTGATGGTTATATAAGCACAAAGACATGATAGTGTATTTGCCAGAGCATCCTTGTTTCAGTTTTGAGTAGAACATTTATAAAATATAAACACAATCTACTTGTTTGTCAAATGCATATTTCTTCCATGAGCTTAGAAAAACTGCAGAGGGAAAAATATGAAACACACATCTGTATAGAGAGAGAGATTTCAATAAGAAACAGTCAAAACACATTAGTGCAGATCAACCTAACGTCATTGAATTTTTTTCTTATCCCAAACTACTCACATTGATTGTTGATCTCTTACATTTGCATTTTCAAATGATTTATTTTGCACTTCATTTTTCACTTCTCTAGCATTATTTTTAATTAATAATTTTGAAAATGTTCTAAAAGATCCGAGCTTCTTCTCCAAGCTCACACTCCTAGCAATACCAATAAATCAGAAAGCATTTTTAAACTCCTAGTTTGGTCATACAGAAAGCCAGTGCATTAAAGTACGTAGGACCCAAGAGTTTTTCCAGTGTGCTCAAGAGGTGGACTGGCCCCTGTCTCCTTTATGCATACTTGAAAGCAGTGTCCGCATATTAACTCTTATTGGAAATAGCACAAATAATTACTGCACCCTCCCACAGGACACCTAGGTCTTCCTATTTCACAACACAATCTGCCTGCATATAAGAAATCACTAATAAAACCCTTTATGAATACTCAGGAGCCTGATCCTCAAATACCAGAAAACCTGCAGACCAGGTATATTGCAAGTTGATAAGGTACATTAGATAGCTGACTCATATATAAAAAAAAGTAGGAAAGCTGGATCCATTTTATTAACTCCAACTACTGCTAGTCTTTTCAGATTAGATTTTATAGTAGAATATTAGAAGAACATGTTAAAATATAATTTCATTATTGCAGACATATGAAGACCAATTAAATACAGGTCATACTACAACAGGTGACCCCCCCCACCCTCCTACCATTATGTTCCAATCAGTGGCAGTCATTCTAGGGGCACAGGTACGCCGCCCCCATAATCCATGAGTCTGGCCCCTAATCTACATGCAGGGCACCGGACACATGGATTTCAATGTTTTTTTAAGCACGTGATTAGAGCCTGGGGCTCTAATTGGCTTAAAAAAGGGTGGGCTTGAGGGCGTAAAGGCACTGCGCCCTGAGCCCACCCAGTTGTTTGTCAATAGTGAAGAAATATTTGCTATTATCTTTCTGCTTCTCCTCCCAGCCAATCAGGAAGCAGATCTTAAGACCCGATTGGCGACGATAAGCGACCATATTGTCCAAGGAGCAGGGGGAGGCGCCGAAGGTCGTACATTTTTCTAAATCACTATCCAAAAGTTTTTTGACTATTCTCACCTTAGTAACTTTTACATCTCCCCCACATCTTATTCCATAGCCCACTCTTTTCTTTACCTTAAAGTGGTAGTGAAGCCTTCTTTGTTATTTTTACCTACAGGTAATTCTATAATAAGGTTTACCTGTAGGTAAAATAAATATCTACTAAACGTGCACCGTTTAAGAGATATTCACCCTACATGCAGGCTCTGATGTCACCGGTGCATGCGCTCTGAAGGTCATCAGCTCACAGTGTCCAAGCCCAGGAACCCGGAAGAAAGGCCAGGGGAAGATGTCAGCCCTCTCAGTGGTGATTGTGTGCCGCTGGAAGGGCTTCGTTCTTAAGTAAGGCCCCTTTAACACTGAGGAGTTTTTCAGGCGGTACAGCGCTAACAATATCGCCTAAATACCGCCCGAGGGCTTTCACACTGAGGCGATGCACTGGCAGGAGAGAAAAAGATATCCTGCAAGCAGCATCTTTGGAGCGGTGAGAGGAGCGGTATGTATACCGCTCCTTCACCGCTCCTTCCCATTTAAAACAATGTGCAGAGGCGCATAGCGGGATTAACCCGTTATCGGCCGCTAGAGGGGGTTAATATCGCACCGCTAGCAGCTGAATCCCGAGGCAATTCCGACGGTATAGCGCTGCTATTTGTCACACTGCGACTGCAAATTGGTTGCAGGCTTTTTGTATATTTTCTACAATCATGGGGGAAAAGTTTCCTGAAAAATGTAGCGGTCTGTTTCAGCATCTTGAAAACATTCTTGAGGCTTATAGAAATTTTGGAGGTTTTGGTTGGTACAGTTACGCCAAAAAATGGCTGTGTATCCCAATCTTAAATGAGGAATGAAAGATGTTGGCCTATGGTTAAACCTCATTCTGCCTCAAAAGCAAGCTTTTTCAAAACAGACGCCAATAAATCAAAACGTTTCTTCAGTGTATAAAAAGGGTATTTGTTATGCTTTTAATGAGTCCCAGTGCAAGTGGTCATCATCATGCCGTTACAAGCATGAGTGTTCTTTTTGTTTTGGGACTCATCCACTTTCAAAATGTTTTAAAAGGACCTACACACATACTCAGCACAGAGACAGTTCAAAAAGCTTGCACTCCAGCGAGGGTGGAAAAAATGTACCCGTGGCTACTACGTTACCCAGACAGAGAGAAGGCGGAAATTTAAATTAATGTTTTTTCTTTAGGTGTCAAGCTTCCGGGTGTGAAGTGGTAAGTAACTTAAAATCAGCGTTAATGCATACTCAGGTGGTTAGGAAAAAATTATTGAAAGAAATTGCTGCAGGTCGAGTGGCCGGTCCCTTTATCTTTCCTCCTTTCAATGATTTTCGTATTTCCCCTCTTGAAGTAGTACCTAAAAAAGAGCCTAATTCTTATCGGCTGATACATCATCTCTCTTTTCCTAAAGGGAAGTTCTTTGAATGATGAAATTGAAGATTCTTTATCATCTGTATCTTATGCTAGTTTTGACGATGCCATAAAACTTATAAGAAAGTACGGTACCAGTGCGTTATTAGCAAAATCTGACATTGAGTCTGCTTTTAGGTTGCTTCCTATTGCCCCCGAATCTTTTAACTCATTGGGTTTTTGCTTTGAAGGTTATTTTTTCTATGACATGTGTTTACCTATGGGCTGCTCTTTGTCGTGTCGGTATTTTGAGACCCTTGCAACATTTTTACAATGGGTTATTGTTTATGAATCTGGTTGGGACGGAATAATTCATTACTTGGATGATTTCCTCTTTATTGGTCCTCCTGATTCACCTATATCGGGCATCACTAAATGGCGGCCCGCGGTCCGCGTCCGGCCCGAGCTGCTGCTCTTCACGGACCGCGGCGATCGCGCCATCTAGTCGCCGCTTTTGTCCCCAGCCTCCTACGTTATCATTAGCAGAGTAGAGGAGCGGACGGCGGGAGGCGGGACAATTCTGGACTGGGGGCGAGACCAGAGAGGTAGCTGCCTGTCACGTTAATCAGGATTTGATTGGCTGCTTGGAGGCGGTCCTAGCAGCCAATCACCAGTTCACTGAAAATTCAACCCGGCAGCTCCCGCGCCCCTCCCAGTGCTGCTGTGCCTTCAGTTCGCGATTGTCCCGCCTCCTGCTCTCCGCTCTGTGAAAGGTAGGAGTGGAGAGGGAAGGGAGGAAAATATATCTAAATGTGATGGATGGGGTGTGGGGGGACAGTGCTGTGTGTGTGTGGGCAATGCTGTGTGTGGGGGGGCAGTGATGTGTGTGGGGGGGCAGTGCTGTGTGTGTGGGTTCAATGCTGTGTGTGGGGGCAGTGCTGTGTGTGTGGGGGCAGTGCTGTGTGTGGGGGGGGGGGCAGTGATGTGTGTGGGGGGACAGTGCTGTGTGTGGGGGGGGGGCAGTGCTGTGTGTGTGGGGGCAGTGCTGTGTGTGGGGGGGCAGTGATGTGTGTGGGGGGGTAGTGCTGTGGGGGGGCAGTGCTGTGTGTGGGGGGGCAGTGCTGTGTGTGTGGGGGCAATGCTGTGTGTGGGGGGGGCAGTGATGTGTGTGGGGGGACAGTGCTGTGTGTGGGGGGACAGT
This sequence comes from Rana temporaria, assembly GCF_905171775.1. Classification (NCBI taxonomy): domain Eukaryota; kingdom Metazoa; phylum Chordata; class Amphibia; order Anura; family Ranidae; genus Rana; species Rana temporaria. The sequence continues at coordinate 537,815,621 of NC_053489.1, forward strand.
GCTGTGTGTGGGGGGGCAGTGCTGTGTGTGTGGGGGGGCAGTGCTGTGTGTGTGGGGGCAGTGCTGTGTGTGGGGGCAATGCTGTGTGTGGGGGGGGGTAGTGCTGTGGGGGGGGGGCAGTGCTGTGGGGGGGGGCAATGCTGTGTGTGGGGGGGGCAGTGATGTGTGTGGGGGGGGGGGGTAGTGCTGTGGGGGGACAGTGCTGTGTGTGTGGGGGCAGTGCTGTGTGTGTGGGGGCAGTGCTGTGTGTGTGGGGGCAGTGCTGTGTGTGTGGGGGCAGTGCTGTGTGTGTGGGGGCAGTGCTGTGTGTGGGGGCAGTGCTGTGTGTGTGGGGGCAGTGCTGTGTGTGTGGGGGCAGTGCTGTGTGTGTGGGGGCAGTGCTGTGTGTGGGGGCAGTGCTGTGTGTGTGGGGGCAGTGCTGTGTGTGTGGGGGCAGTGCTGTGTGTGTGGGGGCAGTGCTGTGTGTGTGGGGGCAGTGCTGTGTGTGGGGGCAGTGCTGTGTGTGTGGGGGCAGTGCTGTGTGTGGGGGGGGCAGTGCTGTGTGTGGGGGGGGGGCAGTGCTGTGTGTGTGGGGGCAGTGCTGTGTGTGGGGGGGGGTAGTGCTGTGGGGGGACAGTGCTGTGTGTGCGGGGGCAGTGCTGTGTGTGCGGGGGCAGTGCTGTGTGTGGGGGGGCAGTGCTGTGTGTGGGGGGGCAGTGCTGTGCATTTTTAAAAAAGATGCCAGGACCTTTTTCCAGCAGAAAACTCAGGCACAGCAACCCATTCAAACTAATTGTGTGTCGCGCCTGCACCCCTGGGCTGTGATGTAAAGAATCGGGGTAATCGCACAAAACTGCGATTCGGACCTCAGCTTGAAGAAAATTTTACTAATCGGACCTCAGTAAATTTTAATTCAATACCCCTGACCTATATGTTCCCTACTGTTAGAATTATTTTTAGCCATTGCGAGAAATTTTGGCATCCCTATCACATTTGAAAAAACGGCTCTTCCTACTACAGTTATCAAGTTTTTAGGAATTAGTATTGATACTACATTAGGTCAGTTTCAGCTACCTTTATTGAAGATATCTCGTATTCAGTCTTTAATTTGTCTTTTTTTGCGTAAAAAATAATAATTTATTGAGAGAGCTTCAATCCTTTGAAGCTTTTTTTCTACTCTGTATCCATGTTTCTGGTGTGAAGCATGGTGAAGATATTTACCAAAGAAATACTGTATGTTTTATTTTGTGTATGTTGTTATTGTGGCTGTACAAGAACAAGATGGATGAAAGCAAACAAATTTCCATAATAGTAATTTTGCTAATTTGCTTTTATCATTAAGGTAAGAAAGGGTTAATAGAAAATATAACACATAACTAAGATTTAAAGTGGTTGTAAACCCTTACAGACCACTTATACCTACAGGTAAGCCTAGATTAAGGCTTACCAGTAGGTGCAAGAAATATCTCCTTAACCTACACGGTTTAGGAGATATTTGCAGAAAAGACAGCACCAATGTCTACGCCGCATGCGTGCCGTAGAAAACGGTGCAGGCGCACTGAGCGTGCCGTTAATGAATGGGACATGCCGTCAGTGGCCAGCTCCCTCGCGCGGGAGTGACGTCATCGCGGCTCCAGCTAGTCACATCGCTGGAGCCGTGATACCCGGAAGTCACTCCGGGTATCAAGGTGGCGACGGAGGAGGCGAAAAAGGACAGCTGCGGGGGCTTCGATCTCAGGTAAGTACTTCAACAGAGGGTTTACTTCCTTTTTAATAAGGGACTAAACAGAAACAACTCCTATCCAGTTTAACCTATGTGTGGTGATTTTTATTCCTATAGCCCTGTATATTCTGCTTCCTCAGGAAGACATCTAAAAGTTTTTTGAAGTTGTAGATTTTGAGTTTGTATGGCTCATTTATTTAGGGAGCTACTGTCAGTGCGCATGAAGCACAGAGTTAGATCTTTCTGCTCAGCCCTGCAGATTGTATTAAGAGGAAGTTGTATGTATCTTAGCTACCAATTTAATACATGGGTCTCACTCTATGTTTCTAGAGTACTGCAGAATTTGACAACCCAGTTATGAGTATCGTAAGCCCTGACAACTCCTGGTACACAGCGTGGGACTAAACTGACAACCTGATGTAATTTGCGGATATGATGGGTGGCCTCATGACAACCATGTTGAATGCTATAAATTGTTTTACACCACTAGTGCAGGATCCAATTGGGATTCCATTTTTAGGGTCAGTGGTGAATGAAAAGACATTTCAGACTTAAAAATGTATACTTTGCTATTAAGCAGTATGATAATAGGGAAGTATGGAAGGCAAAAGTTGTCATATAATAAATGCCCAGGGTACACTACAGCCTGAAATGTATTGCAGGACAGCCTACATCTCTGTACAAATGTCTTTTGGAAATAAGCTGCAAGCTTGAGACATCACACATTGGTAGAGCCCAGTCCAATCACTGGAAACAAGGCTGTTGCTGATTAATGATGAGATTAGAATCAGCAACTTTCCAAAATGTTCTGCTTAAAAGTTAGGGTTAATGAGAGGAGAACTGAATAGTAATACACAGGTGGAGATGAAACACTGAGTGTTAGGCATGCTAATAATATGGAAGAGAAAAAGTGAGATAAAAGCTTAATATGCGTAGAACATGCTCTAAAAAGGAAGGATCTGGTTGTCATAGTGAAAGAAGAAAGACTTTTATACATAAACGGACAGAGAAAAGCAAAGAGCCTTAGTAAAAGGAAAAATAATTAAGGGGGAGAAAGAGAAATTGTAAGCTGTGTAGTCTCAAAACATTCTCATTTGCCACATTTTTCAGTTCTAGTCATCTCCCATTTAACTTCCACGTGCTATTATGTCATGTTTTAAGACATCAGGTGGATTATGGATAGATATGTAGCTGAGATAAAATAAAAGCTGAAATTCCACTCAAGGTGACAGTTTACAAACTGCATATACTGTATGTACAGTAAATATAAAAGGCCAACATAAAACCATAGGAATTTAAAGTGCTTCACAAATTTTTATTTATTTATAGGTTAGCAGAGACTGACTATTAAAAACAAAAACAAAAAAAAAAACAACCAAATAACAAAAACCTCACCAAAGCTAATAAAAATGAATAAGTAAGTAAATAAATAAATTCAAGCATTATTCAGGGTCGTCATCTACTTTCTCAACTGAGATGTTGGCTCCAAGATAACACGGTCATTTAAATTATGATGCCTGTGCAATTTTTGGCTTGGTTCTTAAACGTCTTACAAAAGTCAGCCTCCTGTTGTACAAACTTACAGTGTTTCAGCCTGATCCCTATGGGAGGGAAGACTTATGCTGCGTACACACAATAGGTTAGTCTGATGAAAATGGTCTGATGGACCGTTTTCATTAGACCAAACCAATCGTGTGTGGGCCCCATTGGTTATTTGTCCATAGGTTAAAAAAAATGGAACTTGTTTTAAAATTATCTGATGGATACCGAACCGATAGTAAAAAAAACAATCGTCTGTAGGCACGTCCATCGGTTAAAAATCCACGCATTCTCAGAATCAAGTCGACACATGCTTGGAAGCATTGAACTTCATTTTTTTCAGCACGTCGTTTTGTTTTACGTCACGCGTTCTGACACGATCGTTTTTTTAACTGATGGTGTGTAGGCACGACTGATCATCAGTCAGCTTTATCGGATAACTGATGGAAAAATCCATCAGACAGTTTTCATCAGACTAACCTATCGTGTGTACAGGGCATAAGGAAACTGGGCACAGTCAGCTGATTGAAGCTAAGAAACAGTTTTTATTGATAAAATGAAAAGCTTTTTGGAAAAACAAGAAAGTAACATTTTATAGAAAGGGGGATACGTTATCTATTGTCTCAAATTGTAGGCTCTTCTGATTAAGCTAACCAAGAGCAAAAGCTATTTACTGGACTTACACGATAGGGACAGGACACATGGGGGGTAGAGATGGAAGAGCTGCTCACCCCAAAGTTACATGGAAGAGAGGAGTTCCCCGGGTAGGGCTTTTAGGCAGCGGGGTCAAAAATTAAGTTAAGTCGTTTCAGTAAAAAATGACATTTATTTGCCGATGAGATTAGGCACCCCAGGTTTGGGTCATAAAGTAGGGGTGCAAGAGGTTTTTTTTTGGGTGGTTAAACACCCCTTCCCCTATGGACACATAGAGATAAGACACCAGCCTTGTGCCTTTCCATGGCCAAACCAACTCTTGCACCCCTACTTTATGACCCATACCTGGGGTGCCTAATGGGCTTCCTAGGCTTTGGGTTTTTTGAGGAGGTATACATACCTCCTCTCCCGGGGGGATCGGATTGTCCTATCCCCCCCCCATGCATCAGGGTTAACTTACTATAGATCCCTGCTGTGCATGTGCTCAGAAACTCTACCGAATATCTGTTCTAATTCAACCATATACTACTGTATCTATGCTATGAGTTTTAAACCATGGAATTTACACACGGCTCACGTGTAAATACAATTTTTAATACTACCAGTTTCTGTGATGATATTTATGTTTCACATTGATTTACATGTTTAGGATGGTATCTGCCCTGCATGCCTGTCATGCTTTGTGGCTGTTTGGGGATTCCGGTAGAGTTTGGCTGGACCTGTCCCTTCCCCTGGGGGGCGGGACCTGTCCTTTAGTGCTTCCCGGCAGGGTGGGATGTGTTTTCTCTTCATGTTCCCCTTAATTTGGTCGCATGGTGCCCGGGGGGACCTCCTTGGACACCCCTGCGAGCTCCACCCTGCCGGCGGCATCCCTCTAATCCTCTCCGGACTGTCCTGACACAGTGTGCTTGCGCACAGGGGTCATAACGTCACGCGATTTGCGGCGGAAGAGGACGACTATTGTCGGGGCTGCACAGCCCTCTGGGACGCTGAGGGAGCCACGTGTCAGCCGTGTCTATAGCGGCTGGGACGCCCATCCCCTGGTGGAATGGGGATTACCCAGGCACCTGCGTGCGATCATCCTAATCGCCACACCCACAGGGCTATAATTAATGATGGGTCTGTGTGGAGTCATTATCTGATTCCACAAAGGCCAGGCTGGATGTTACAGCACACATGGTCTCTCGGCTTCTTGTCCTTACCTGCTATGCACAACTGCAATCAGGTTTCTACCATACACAACAAAGAACTTCTCAACAATTATTGCACCAGGTAACTACTTCACCACCCACGTACTATTTTACCATTTTATTCATTATTATCCTTCCACCCATTTCACCACCTCCACATTAAGTGGGACACACTAGGTATTCCCTGATTTTTCTCTTCACTTTTTTCTTCTGATTGAATTACTATCACATTCTCACACTTCCATCACTGGACAGGTGGCAGTCACCTATTTTTTCTTCAATCACCCATACCACCCACCAATTCACTATTATCATTACCTTACTCTAATTATTTATTTACATCCCCTACCTAACTTACTAACTCTAATGGACCCCTAAAGTTGCCCTGCCATTCATTACTTATTGGCAATTAGTGCCTGCCTTCAGCCCCCATACCTCTATACCCAGACTCTAACTGTCATTTTGGCAGCTTTGCGTTCAATTATTTATTCAATTCTCCCCAACCAACTACAACATTGTGGGTGTTCTTTGCAGGTGCCTGCTCCTCCACCACAGAGAGGGCATCCACGCTTTGGCTCCTTGCAAGCCCTTCTGGACAGGCCTTTTGCTCCTTTTGTATTTGGGGGAAGAATGGGGGCAGCCATAACCCTCCCGGATTGTCCAGCGGCTCACATTATCCCGGATTCCTTGTTTTAGCGGTAAATATATCACCATGGTATACTCTATGTGATGTATGTTGACATGTTCTCTTTTCTTAATTTTAAATTTTCTAATTAACGTTTTAGAACCCTTGTCCCCCTGAAGAGACCGAACAAACGGTCAAAACGGTCGTCGGAACCTACATTGGGGATCTACATTGTACAATAACCCATAGTACTTTGAGATGTATATGCATTCATGTCTACTGCAACCAGGATTGTGATATTTACTTTTGTACTCTTTTTTATATTTGTATATTTTCCATCATTATTCACTGTGATATCCAATCTCATCGGCAAATAAATGTAATTTTTTACTAAAACTACTTAACTTACTTTTGACCCGCTGCCTAAAAGCCCTACCTGGGGAACTCCTCTCTTCCATTTACTGGACTTACTTCCAACCCATTGCAATGGCGACCTTAAAGGGGTTGTAAAGGTAAAAAAAATGTCACCTTAATGCACCCTATGCAATAAGATGAAAAAACTTCAGGCAATACCCCCCCCCCCGCCCACCGTTATACTTACCTGGCCCCTTGAAAGTCCCGCGCCTGGCCCCGACATCCTCTTCGCCACTCAGCCTGGCCGTTAATTGGCTAGAGCAGATGGATTGAAAGCAGTGCAGCCAATGGCTGGCGCTGCTGTCAATCACATCCAGTGACGCGGCACGCCGGGGGGTGGGGTCGAGTGATACAGTGAGTGGCTATAGCCGCTCGCTGTATCATGGGAGCACGCCCGCAAGGACTCTCTCGCATGAATGTGTGGAGTTCTTGCGGGGAGGACCAGAGACAGCTGCTGAGGTACCCCAGAAGATGTGGATTGGGGCCACACATTACGGTCCCAAATCTTCCCTCTTCTGGGACTTCTGGGACTCCATTTGGATTGTGTTTTATTTGAACTTTTTGGCACCCCCTTGGGCCACTATTATCGTTCACAGTGCACTTTAAGACTTTATTTGTGTTATTTGATGTTTTTACCTCATTGTGGTCCCACATCTTCCCTCTTCTGGGACTCCATTTGGATTGTGTTATATTTGAACTATTTGGCACCATTCACATCAACTAAGCTGTTATTTGACTTCTTTACCTATTACGGTCCCACATCTTCCCTCTTCTGGGACCTCATCTGGATTGTGTTATATTTGAACTTTTTGGCACTATTCACATTAACTTAGCTGTTTGGTTTTACATGCTTCTCATGTTTGTGATGTTCATCATTTAATTTAATTATAGTGTATGATTAATATTTAATTTATGCTCACCATTACTGACTCACAGACCTCCCACCCTCACTGGCTCTAGCGATTACTCAGTGGTGGGTTTTTGCTACTCACTTCCTTGTGCATCTGCTCTTTACCCTTCCTCACACAGCGCAGTCACCATCATCTATTTCATATAGCACTACACATGCAAACTGAATCGCCTCTAGGCGCTTTTTGCAGCCAGTGTCTTCCTGGCTGGTGCGGTCACTTACCCTGTAGGATCTTCACACGCTTGGGACACACAGTCATACACACATATATACTGTGCCATTTTGGACAAGATCTAATTAACCTACCAGCATGTTTTTGGAGTGTGGGAGGAAACTGTAGTACCCGGGGAAAACCCACGCAGACACAGGGAGAACATGCAAACTCCAGGCAGATGGTGTCGTGGTTGGGATTCGAACCAGCGACCCTTTTGCTGATAGGTAAAATTGTTAACCACTACACCACTGTGCTGCCCTAACACCTCTCACACCCCCTAAGGACCAGATACATTTTTACAGTTCTGCTGTGGACCTGTTTTTGGCAATAAACTTGCAAAGCTTTCTTTTTCAAAATTAGCAAAAATTCTTTAGACAATTGTCAGTAGAGCTATAAGTACACCGCCACCTGATTCTCATCTTCTTAAGTGATTTTCTGGCCCAATTTTATTAAAAGAAAGTTTGAAAGTAAAACTCAGCAGTTTCCCCACACAGGGGGTTTTCAACATATCTCTTACATCCAAGAACAAATGACATTCCTTCTGGCTTGTATTAGCAGCAGTGCCGCTCTGACCCTACACACCAGGCCCTTATCTGTCTTCTACAGACTGTTCGTTCACCAACTCTGTCCATACAACTAGAACCCCCTTTCTGCTCTGGCTTCCACCTCTTTCCTAGATGACGCTCTCCTGATTCCTGGGCAATGACCTTCTGTCTGCCTGGGTGGAGGAACTATGGCCAGGTCACTACTAAAAGCCCTGCACACACCTGTGTAATTAGTGTGCAGGCTACTCTGAGGCCCCGTACTCACGACCAAACATGTCTGCTGAAACTGGTCCGCAGACCAGTTTCAGCAGACATGTTTGGCCGTGTGTTGGCCCGAGCGGACCATTTTGGGACGGATCGGACAGGTTTCCAGCGGACAACTGTTTCCCGGACTTGTTTTAAAACAGTCCGCTGGAAACCTGTCCGCCCGGACATGTACGGTCGTCTGTACAGACCTACCGTACATGTCCTGCCGCCCGCATCCCTCGCATGCGTCGAATGACTTCGACGCATGCGTGGAAGCATTTTTAAGGCGGCCCGCCCACGTCGCCGCGTCATTGTCGCGGCGACACCGCGTCATCGACGCGGCGACACCGCGGACACGCCCCGCGTAATGTTTACGCGCGGGCTTCTGTTCGATGGTGTGTATAGCCATCGAACAGAAGTCCCCGGGCAGTCCCCGGCCAGACATGTCCGATGGAAACGGTCTGCAGACCGTTTTCATCGGACATGTCCTGCCGTGAGTACTCGGCCTAACAGTTAAGCTCTTTACACACGATTGGTTTGTCCGATGAAAACGGACCGTTTTCATCGGACAAACCGATCGTGTGTGGGCCCAAACAGTTTGTTTTCCATCGGTGAAAAAAAAAATAGAACATGTTTTAAAATGTTCCTATGGATAGTAGATAGTAGTGTTTTTATGTCACAGCGTTTGGACATGGTCGGATTTTTGACCGATGGTGTGTAGGCAAGACTGATGAAAGTCAGCTTCATCGTATATCCGATCGTGTGTACAGGGCTTTAGAATCTGTCTCTATGGCACACTTAGCCCCTTCTCTTAACCCCTACTGGTTAACCCCTTCACTGCCAGTCACATTTATACAGTAATTAGTGCATTTTTATAGCACTGATCGCTTTATAAATGTGAATGGTCCCAAAATAGCGTCAAAAGTGTCCGATGTGTCCGCCATAATGTTGCAGTCATGATAAAAATCACAGATCGCCGCCATGACAAGTAAAACAAAATAATAATAATAGAAATGCCATAAAACTACCTCCTATTTTGTAGATGCTATAACTTTTGCGCAAACCAATCAATATACGCTTATTGCTATTTTTTACCAAAAATATGTAGAAGAATACGCATCGGCCTAAACTGAGAAAAATGTTACTTTTTTTAAAAAAAAATGGCGATATTTATTATAGCAAAAAGTACAAAAAATGCAGAGGGGATCAAATACCACCAAATGAAAGCTCCATTTGTGGGAAAAAAAGGACGTAAATTTTGTTTGGGAGCAACGTCGCACGACTGCACAATTGTCAGTTAAAGCGACGCAGTGCCGAATCACAAAAAGTGGCCCGGTCATTTGCCAGCCAAATGGTCTGGGGCTGAAGTGGTTATATACCACCAAAAGAAAGTTCTATCTGTCTAAAAACAAGTTATAAAAATTTCACTTGAGTACATGACTAATTGTCATTCAAAGTGTGACAGCTCTGAAAACTTAAAAATGCCATGAACAGGGAGGGGTGAAAGAGTCTGATATTAAAGTGTTTAACCTCCTTACAACCGCACGCCGTCAAATGACGGCAGGCGGAATCCCCTGTTGTTCTAACAGGACGTCATATGACGTCCTGTCATTAGAAGCTGCTAGGGGGCGCGCGCACCGGTCGCGTTACTGGAAACACAGTGCACGTGCGAGGCGGACGCGATGGCCGCCAGGCACCCGCGAATGCCCAGTAACTGAGCAGGGACATGGAGCTCTGTGTGTAAACACAGAGCTCCATGTCCTGTCAGGGAGAGAGGAGACCGATCTGTGTCCCTTGTACATAGGGACACAGATCGGTCACCTCCCCCAGTCACCCCCCTTCCCCCACAGTTAGAACACTGACTAGGCTACACATTTAACCCCTTCCTCGCCCCCTAGTGGTTAACCCCTTCCCTGCCAGTCACATTTATACAGTAATCAATGCATATTTATAGCACTGTTCACTGTATAAATGTGAATGGTCCCAAAAATGTGTCAAAAGTGTCCGATGTGTCAGCTATAATGTTGCAGTCCCGAGAAAAAAAAATCGCAGATCGCTGCCATTCCTAGTAAACCAGGTTGACGTGCTGACGTCACCGCGTATTGAGGACGTACCTTGTTTGTTTGTTTGCCGGCCGGCTGCTTATCTCCCTCGCTGTTTTTAATCATCTTAAGTGTAAGTGTTCTACTTACTTATTTTTAATAAATCTCGATGGCATTTCACTATGTGAGTTTGTACATATTTTTCATGGGACCTGGCCATTTGACCTCTGGAGTGAAAGGACCTGTTTGAAAACGCTTCTCTGCTGACAGTTTGCAACACACTACCGTGCATTATTGATCCCTTGGGGGTCGTTTAGTTCCGGTAAGGGTCAGTGTGTCTTTATGGTGATGGTGCCTCGACTTTACTTCACAGTGTCTGTCCATTACTTATCACCGGGAGTTAAAATAGAGTGCCTGATTTGCCATACGTTTTTGCACTATTGTTTTTGTTTTGTTTTTTTTTCTCCACTGGGCTGAGTCCATTGAAGTGGGAGCTCCCTAAACCGTTCTGATTTGGATCTTGAATTGATACATCACGGATTGCTTATTTTGATCCTTGGGGATCTATGTTTCCGGTAAGGGTCAGCTTGAACGCTTTTTTCTTGAATTTGATTCAGCATTAGCAACGGAATTGGATTCATTTTACATTATCTGGACATTTGCACCACTCTTCCATTTATTGTTTATTTGTATCTACATTTGGGACTTTTTTACACAGTTGGCCTATTGGTCATCATTATGAGGTGTTTCTAGCACAACTCGTTTTTATTTTATTTATTTTTTTCTATGGTCACTCATACACCAAGTTTTTTTAGCGCAACTCCCACTTTTTATCATTTCTTATTTGACCGCAGCTTCAAAGTCTCTGATTGGTTGATTTACACATTACACAAAGTGAACTGCAAGATAGCGGCTATTTCATTCATTGCAGCTGTCGTTTCTCCTAGCTATTGCTTCTCTGATGAGGTCTGAATGATTGTGCAGCCCGAACAAACTACATCTGCTTCCTAGCCCAGCCTTCCCCTGAAGCTGCGGCAGGAGGGTGGCAATGACCTGGTGGTAGATAGCCACTAATCGAGAAATAAACATTTAAGCTAATATGAATCATAGATACTCTTAACTATATCTCAACAGTCTAGAACAGGGGTCCTCAAACTACGGCCCGCGGGCCAGATACGGCCCACCAAGTTCCTTTGCCCGGCCCTCCTGGCCTTTTGGGCACAGGTCAGGCTGCATAACTGGGCACAGGCCAGACTGCATTACTGTTCACTGGAGAGGCTGGCTGCATTACTGCGTACAGAAGAGGCTGAATTACTGGGCACAGGTCAGGCTGCATTACTGGGCACAGGACAGGCTGAATTACTGGGCAATGGAAAGGCTGGATGCATTACTGGGCACAAGACAGGCTATATTACTGGGCACAAGACAGGCTATATTACTGGGCACAGGTCAGGCTGCATTACTGGGCACAGGTCAGGCTGCATTACTGGGCACAGATCAGGCTGCATTACTGGGCACAGGTCAGGCTACATTACTGGGCACAGGTCAGGCTGCATTACTGGGCACAGGACAGGCTGCATTACTGGGTCCTGGAGAGGCTGGCTGCATTACTGGGTACTGGAAAAACTGTCTGCATTACTGGGAACAGGTCAGACTGTATAGATGGGCATTGGTAAGGCTGCTTTGCTGGGCATTGGTAAGGCTGCATTGCTGGGCACTAGTCGGCCTCCATTGCTGAGCACTGGTAAAGCTGCATTACTGGTCAGGCTATATTGCTGGGCACTGGATAGGCTAGCTGTGCTGCTGGGCACTGGATAGGCTAGCTGTGCTGCTGGGCACTGGTCGGGCTGGGCACTGGTCGGGCTGTGCTGCTGGGCACTGGTCGGTGCTGTGCTGCTGGGCACTGGTCGGTGCTGTGCTGCTGGGCACTGGTCGGTGCTGTGCTGCTGGGCACTGGTCGGGCTGTGCTGCTGGGCACTGGTGAGGCTGTGTTGCTGGGCACTGTTGAGGCTGCATTGTTGGGCATTTATGAGGCTGCATTGATCCGGCCCCCCAACAATCACAGGGACAGTGAACTGGCCCCCTGTTTAAAAAGTTTGAGGACCCCTGGTCTAGAACGTAAATTACATAAACATAGATCAATGGCTAGACAACACTTGAATCTGTAATGTCAACTTAAAAATAAAAAATAAAACACTATAACTGCTCCATTAGATTAAGTCATTTTTAATAAGGCTTTTGTAGAGCATCAAATCATCTGCAGATAAGATTTAACATTCAGACAGATATTACTTAATAGTGGTGTTTTTGTGTGATAGAAGCTAATTACCTCCCAGTAGAATTCCTCGCAGTCAAACTGCTGCATGTGTTTGATGTTGTATTTCAGGGAATTCAAATTAAAACTGAAGACGTAACATATGGATCATTTTATCGTCCACAGTAAACATGTAAGAGATTTGAAAATGCAAACGTTGATCTGACTTCTGGTGAGACATTTACATAACTTTTTTCATTCTTGTACTGAAAGGCATAGGCTGCTTTGCAACCCAGTTCAAATTAAATGTTATAACTATTTCATGTATGTTTTAAAATTGTGACTCAGTGTACTTTACATTTTAAATAATATTTAGTTCGGTTACACGCCACTAAAAAGTAGTAAATTAAAATTCTAAGGTGTATTAAAGGCCAGTTATAGCTGCAACTGCTCTTCACATTTGCCTTTTTTTGCTAATTCGTAAACTAAACTTTTTTTTTTTGTGAGAAATTTTGTGATGACATGCAAGAGGCGCTGTCCATGGTACCTGAATTAAAGTACTACTCTGCTTTTGAAATGTCAAGAGAGTAGTGATGATACTCATTGATAGACATGTGCATTTGTTTTTGTCCGAATGCATTTTCGTCCGAATTTCGGGTATTTTTGTTATTTTAACAAACGAAAACGAACGCGCAAAATCCGAAATCTGAAAGATCTGAGATAAAAAAAATGCTTTATTTTCGTTTTCGTTGCTACAACAGTTTGATATAGATAGGAGATTCGACATGAGCAATCTGTGTCTATCGAACCTGAGGTCGAATGTGCCTAACCTTAACTAGTCCTTAATTAGTCCAAGATTCGACATAGAGAGAAAAGATTTGACATTATAGAGACAGTGTTGGGGTAGACCATTCGACATGAATGACGAAGATTCGACGAAGCAGCAAAAAACATACAAATGTTGAATCTGTTATTGAAGGCTTATGGTGTCTGTTGAAAGTTCTAACAAGATTTAACAAGCAGCTAAACTGTATGACGCCGCAATCGTACATTTCCGGTCAAATGCTCAGCCCATAGGCTATAGAAGAATTTGAATGTTGGTAATAATAATTTATAAATATAATTATTACTTGTGTCATACAACATTAGAATTCTTCTATAGCTTGTAGGTGGAACATTTGACCGGAAATGTACAATTGCAGCGTTGTACAGTTTAGCTTCTCAGTCGAATCTTCTTAGAACATTCGACAGACACCATAAGCCTTCAATGACAGATTCGACCTTAATTCAGATTTTTGGACTAATGCATTTTTCATCGAAACAAATAAATAAAAACAAATTTCGGGAGTAACTAAATAAATGTATTTTTCGGACGAAAACGAAATTCCAAAACAAAATATTTCAGTGTGCACATGTTTACTCATTGATACTAGCCTGTCATTTCAGACATGCAGACTCATGAAGATTGGTGAGCATGGAGCACATCTATATTCTGATAATAGCCTGGAGAACACTACTGTAGCTGAATTCCATTATGGTTGCTAATATATGAAGCATATATATGAAGTATACAATTATGTTGTAATTTGCAAAGCAAATCCCCAACAATCCATTTGCTATTATGATGTGATGGTAAATGTAGAAAGAAATCCAAATTTACTGGTGAACTTACAGTACAGTGCAAGTAAGCTCATCAGCACTGTACAGTACAGGAACAATGCCATTTCTACAACTGTCATAAAACTATCCATTACACCACTTAAGGGTCTACGTATGAAAACTTGTTGTGTAGAGAACCTTGACACCCACACAGGAACAACAAATTATCACTGTAGTGTCTGCAATGGGATTATTTCCTATGATTATCAGCTCCATCTAGTGGCAATGATGTTTTTCTGAAGGACCTCAATAAAAATAAAAAAAAACACCACATTATGGCCACTAGATAAAACTGGCAATCATATTACAAATAATGAATAGTTGTTATGCCTGTGCGAGTGCTAAAGACATCCAGACAGCAAACTTTTTATACATAGAGGCCAAGATTCTTGTAGATGGGCGTAAAACTGCAGCGGCGTTAAGTATGTAATTTACGTTACGCCGCCGCAAGTTTTACAGGCAAGTGCTTTATTCACAAAGCACTTGCCTGTAAAGTTGCGGCGGCGTAGCATAAATCACCCGGTGCAAGCCCGTCTAATTCAAATTAGGCGGGCAGGGGGCGTATAGCATTTAAATTAAGCGCGTTCCCACGCCGAACGTAATGCACATGCGCCATCCCTAAAATTTCCCTACGTGCATTGCGCTAAATGACGTCGCAAGGACGTCATTGGTTTCGACGTGAACGCAAATGGCGTCCAGCCCCATTCACGGACGACTTACGCAAACAACGTAAATTTTTAAATTTCGACGCGGGAACGACGGCCATACTTAACAGGGGCAACTTTACGCATCGCAAATCTAACGTAAGCGTCGTAACTTCACTGCGTCGACCGCGCGTACGTTCGGGAATTCGCGTATTTTGCATACTCGATGGGGAAAACGACGGAGGCGACACCTAGCGGCAAAAAAAAAATTGCATTTAAGATCCGACAGCGTAAGAGCCTTACGCCTGTCGGATCTAATGGATATCTATGCGTAACTGATTCTAAGAATCAGTTGCATAGATACGACGGCCCAGATTAGGACTTACGACGGCGTACATTGTGTTGCGCCTTCGTAAGCCCTTTGAGAATCTGGGCCAGAGTCCTTAAAGTCCCTTTAAATTCCCTATGAAATAACAACCATATCAAGACACAATGCCACAAGTTTTGACTTAAGATACTGTTGGTTGGCTGCTTGCCAAATAAGAGGACGGCAAACTGGAAGAAGCATCATCTCTCTTTTAGATTGTAAGCTCTTCTGAGCAGAACCCTCTTAATCCTCTTGTATTTTATTGTATTATAATTGTATTGTCCCCCTTTTGTATTCTAAAGTGCTGTGGAAACTGTTGGCGCTATATAAATCCTGTATTATAATAATAATAACCTCTCCTTTTCCCTCTTCATTCAAAGCAAGTTATATGCTCTGTAAAGCCAAATCTATGGCTGTATTCACATCTCTACATTTTGAATCGTGGGCAGATTTGCAGCGATTCTGCCCGCGGTTTCAAAGCGCCGAGATGTGAATGACAAATCGCAGAACACACATTTGAGATGCCAGTAGTTTAAATGGCACCTAAAATTGCAGTGAGGTTCTGCCGTGATTGTCGCGCGATGCAATCACGGCAACCCACATCATGTGAAGCATGTTTCCCAAACGTAGCTCCTGAACTTTTTTTGGGCGACAAGCTTCACGCAATGCGTGTTGCCGCGATTGCAGAACGATTTATCGACCAACAATCGCGGCAGAACAGAACTGTGATTTAAGGTGCCATGCAAATGAATGGCATCTCAAATGTGCATTCTGTGATTTGTCATTCACACCTTGCCGCTTTGTAATTGTGGGCAGAATGGGGCAAAACTTCCTGCAATTTTAAACGCTGAGGTATGAATGCAGCCTAAAGGACTGTAAAGCATTTGTTAATGTAGCGCTCACCCCCAAAGGAGTCGCTGGTTATTGAATGGGATGGCAGATCTACCTCTTTCCGAATGTCGAGGAATGAATGATGCGCACAGCAGCAGTAAAGGAATGTCCACAAATAAATGTCTTTTTATGTGCAATTTATTACCCAGCCAGGTAAAAACAGTTAACAGGTGATGAGAGGGGTAGAGATGAAAAAAAGAAGGAAAACAGCAGATTCAGGCGTAGTACTTGGAACAGTCCTGTTCCCATGCATAGCAACTTTCCTTACACCACTTCTACCTGAGTGGGCTTAGCGTGTCCGGATAAACCTCTCTCACTAACCTAGCAGCCAGAACACCAATCAAATCTTTATAGAACAGAGTCTCTGCCACAGACCCTTTGAAATGAATGTCAGAATGGAACCTCAGCCACAGGCCCTTTGAAATGAACGTCAGAATGTGGAGATAACCCCTCCTAGGTAAAGTTATGCCTGGATCCTCTTTTCTTAACGTCGACACAGGTACCGACTGAAAGAGGAGTCAATCCTTCAGTGTCCGGTCACCTCGATCCCCGATGGTTCGTCAGAATCCTATTGGACCGCCAGCCTCTCATTGGTGCTCCTCAGATGGACTCCCCACCGAACAGCTAAACTCGCTTGGGATCTTCAAAGTAGGAACCCAGTCGACCACTGGTCCCCGTCCTGCTCAAATGCTTCGGACCAATTTAGGCCCGAAACCAGGAACACCGCATAGTACGCCCACTCCGGCCAGGTAGGCCATAACGCCTGAGCGCCGTGATGTGGCCACCCTAAAGGTGGGCGCCACACCGGAAAAAGACCACACAAATTGGCGTCTGCCTCATAAGTACCCTCTCACAGCATGCCCAAACCTCCTGATTGGCTGCTGGGAGAGAACACCCAAACCTCAGCACCACTGCTGCCACCTACTGCACCAGGGTGGGAAAACACCCCAACACGACAGAATGAGCCCACAGCACAGCCAAGCCGAAACAGAGACCCAATCAAATGGTTTCAATTGGAATCAGAGTCACACCCCTTAAATTTCAATAGCACCGGGTACCTTGGAAGTAACCAGGCGCTACACTAACAATCTTATTATGTATATATTATTTAATCCTTATTCTGCAACTCGCTACTTTTCAATCAGTATGGGAAACCAAAAAATAGCTTGAAGTTAAATTACACTTCATGAACTATGTAGCCTCCTACGAAATTTTTGCATTTAGGTGCATGCATTGAGAATGGGATGACTGACAAATTCACATAGACATGACGGACAAGTGCTAATTAATATTTGGTCATATAGTGTATATGAGATTACTGGATAGAACATTGGATTTATGTTAGCAAATATCATTCCTACAATCCATGGTAGTTATTATATCCTTTTTTTTTTTTAAGTGTATTTTGTGCGTGTACTCGAGAGAGGAGCCGGACTGCAGGAGTTGGGAGGCCTCCCCCAGAGGCAATCTGCCACCTTTCTCCATGCCCCGGGTGGCAATGGTGGGTGTGTGAGGGGGTCCTCCCACACAGCCCGCCCTACCTGCTCCACTTTGAAGCCCAACGGGGCAGAGGGACTTCCTATAAGGGAGTGAGAGGATCTAGCCCGCTCAACCAGCCCCGTTAGTCCTTCACCTCTCTTTTTAGAGACCGCGTGGTCAAAGTGCGTGCATGTTATCCCAATTTCGAGTGCGTGTAAGTGTGGTGGTTTTTGTGGGAGGGGGGTGGGCGTACTAAGCGCAGGCTTACCTCGCATAGCACACCCACCGGGAGACGGCTGAGACCACCAAACTCAATTCACATGTAGCTGAGACCGGGATCCGAACCCCTAGCTGCAGAGGTGAATGGCTTGTCAGCGCAGTGCCAATCGCGTTGAGCCACCGCAGCTCCCTATATCCTTTTTAACATAAACTATGATATAAAACAATTGTGTAATAGCACTTAATACAGGTTCATATTGCACATCTTAGCACACTTCTGGCCTAAAATGTGTAAGTAAGACTAGTTCAGAAATGCTGCAATTTGTGGTGCCTGAAAGTACCTCTGTTAATCTTCAGCTTGATCTCTGTATCCCTGTTGAGTCACCACCTTTTACTAAGGCCTGACTCTGTCAATCACCTGGCAAGTGCAAGAGTCTTTATAGCACACTGAAGCTGAATGATAGGGGCAATGCTAAGAGCTGGGAGGGAATAGACCTTAAAGGTCAAGTTCACACCACAGCAACTTCCATACCTGTTATTGATCCAGATTTTTTTCTTCCTGCAGAATAAGGCTCAACAGTAGAAATGAATGGGGCCTTGATGCATTAAAGTATGGGTATAGATCCAAGGGCTGCATAGCCACCAATTCAAAGATTAACATAGGTACTTGCAAGCATTACAGGGTACTTGTATTTCAGTACTTTTGCTACCCTACAAAACAGGGTCCTTGTATTTCAGTACTGTTGCTACCCTACAAAACATTTTAAACAGAGTCCAGTTTACTTTAAGGTGGCCATACATGGAACAAGTCTTTTGCATTATGCCGCGTAAACGCGATCAGTCCATCCGATGAGAACGGATCGATGGACCATTTTCATCGGTTAAAAAAACGATTGTGTCAAAACGCGGTGATGTAAAAGACATCGACGTGTTGAAAAAAACGAAATTCAATGCTTTCAAGCATGCGTCGACTTGATTCTGATAATGTGTGGATTTTTAACCGATGGTCGTGCCTACTAACGATCGTTTTTTTAAATTTAAAACAAGTTGGCTTTTTTTAAACCGATGTTAAAATAACCGATGGCGCCCACACACGATCGGTTTTGACCAATGAAAACGGTCCATCAGACCATTCTCATCGGTTTAACCGATCGTGTGTATGCAGCATAACACTGATTTTGGGACAACAATCTCACCTGTGTCTGGAACACAAATGGTCATATACCTGACCTCAGAAACCTGATGTCAACATTGTATGGAATGTGGTACATTTTTTCTTCTAATAATCCTTGCAGATATATAAACAGACATAATCAAGGGCTCCTAATTAACCTCTTGACCACTGGGCACTTAAACCCCCTTCCTCACCAGACCAATTTTCAGCTTTCGGTGCTCTCACAATTTGAATGACAATTACTCAGTCATACAACATTGTGCCCATCTGAAATTTTGGTCCTTTTTTCCCCACAAATATAGCTTTCCTTTGGTGGTATTTGGTCACCTCTGCGGTTTTTATTTTTTGTGCTATAAAAGAAAAAACACTGAAAATTCTGTAAAAAAATAAATAGAAAATCTTGTTTCTGTCATATTAGCAGGTATTGCGGAGTATTGGGGGTATTGGGTGGTATTGCGGAGTATGGGGGGTTATTGCAGAGTATGGGGGGGTTATTGCAGAGTATGGGGGGGTTATTGCAGAGTATGGGGGGGTTATTGCAGAGTATGGGGGATTAATTGCAGAGTATGGGGGGTTAATTGCAGAGTATGGGGGGTTAAATGCAGAGTATGGGGGTTAATTGCAGAGTATGGGGGTTAATTGCAGAGTATGGGGGTATGGGGGTATTGCAGAGTATGAGGGGTTAATTGCAGAGTATTGCACAGGGAGGGAGGGATGGATCTGTGACTGCATTTGTCACAGATCCAGCCACAGCAGCTGCTGCTGCTGCCGCTCTCCCCCCTCTCCTCTCACACTGTACCGATCGGTACAGAGAGGAGAGGGAGGTACCGGCGTCATGACATGACGCCGGTTTGTTTACAAGTGATCGCTCCGTCATTTGACGGAGTGATCACGTGGTAAACCGCCGCTATCAGCGGCGATTTACCGCGATCTGTGATGCGCCGGGTCTTCTAGAAGTGGTTAAAATATTTACATTGATAACTAAAGTTAAACTTTTCACAGTGCAAGTTCTGTTATGCACTGAACTTGCCTATATTTTGACCTTTTGGAAAGCTCCTAAATCTATACCTGTAGAGCTGGATCTCCTAGGAGCAATTATACCTTGTGAATATGCTATGGTGCCCTTTCAGTTCCTGTAGAAAATCCCTCATTAGAGAACTCCTATGGTGAACCTTGTGACAATGTAGGAAGTTCTTTAATTGCAATGCTTCAAAGACTACGTGGGAATATTGTAAGTATCATTTTTATGATTACGCACTTTTGATCATTTATACACAACGGCAGATTACTAAAATGTTGCTTTACATTAATGTATTTAGTGATTAAATGTTATTTCAATATTTTTTATTAAACAGCAGATTGAAGCTACTGTATATCAACATGGGTATATATGAAAAAAGGATCAATTGGATTACTGTAGCTACCATGTAGTAATTTTCAACTTTCTAGAGCATAATTTTTTTTTTCTTAGTTTAGGAGCATATATATATATATATATATATATATATATATATATATATATATATATATATATATATATATATGAAAACATATATGGGAGTTGTTTTTCTTGGCAAAGAATTTGTAATTTGTATTTGTCTATCCACTTTTGAGATTTACAAACCTCTGCCACACAGTGCAGCTCTGTCTGATTTCTCTCTTTTGTGGTTATGAATGGTTTGTTTACAGTAGCCCCCGTGGCACAATGCATAATTTTACAATGAAGGGCAGAGGGTTGTGTGATGCACATTTCTGCCTATTCTTTACTTTTTTTTTTATTTATTTGAAGGGTCAAAATGTATGTCTTTGCAGAGCAGAATGGTGCATTTTTTTTTATGATGACATCTGATGCTAGCCAGTATCCTGTGGAAAAATACAGCATGTCTGAATTTTCCACTTCGCTCTGAACCTTTGTCCTGTATATCACACCAGCTTGATGGTGTGAATGAGGCACATGTTAAACAATTGTTTTCTGTATGTTGTAGTTTTTTTTTCCTTCCTAACAGCGTGTGAGTGTATAATGAAAGGAGATGCAGCAGACTGGTGAGCTCATCTCTGCCACTCTGCTCGTTGCTCCTATCAGAATGCTCATTGTTAACAGATGAGCGCTACAGAGAAATTTATTTGCTACTTGTACTGCACAAACAACTGCAAAATCAGCATTAAGTTACTATATGCGCAGTGTAATTTGTTTTGTTCCAGAAATATCTGTACTGACTGAGTCCGATTTCTGTATAGCCAACAAAGGTCATGGCCTACAATGGCAAAGCAGCCAGAGGTGACACACAAACTTCATTTTCAAAAATGACGTTGCCTACACACCATCGCGGTTACGTTCACCACTTTTTTCCATTGAAGCTCGCTTCATAACTAGCTTCTGGGAATGCGCGGGTTTAAAAACGTCGTTTTAAATGTCGTTTTTTGCTACACACGGTCAATTTCTGTGAAACAAAAAACGACGTTTTGAAAAACGACACAAAAAATTTAAGCATGTTCGAATTTTTTTGTTGTCGTTTTTTTGAAGACATAAAACAACGTTTTGCCCACACACGATCATTTTAAATGATGTTTTTTAAAACGTCATTTTTTTTCATCACAAAAAACGACCATCTGTACGTGGCATAAGTGGTGGAAGGGGGAATTTTGCAGGCCAAAATTTGACATAAAACAGTATCTTTCTAACTCAAAACAGTAAATCAAAAAAACAAAGCAGACACTAATGAGTAGTCATTCTTATAGCTTATTTATAGAGGTGAGGTAAACTGTACATATTCTCTTACACTACAAATATGATCAATAGGTGTAGTGTAAGCCAAGTCTTAAAACCCTACAACATGACAGGGAATAAGCAGAGTTTTGGTATTAGATGAGCAGTGGGGTGCAAGGAAAAGCATAGATATGGAGAGGTCAACAAGTCAAGGTCAGTATCAGAACTGGTAGTCAAAAGTGAAGAGGATGAAGAGGGGGAAAAGATAGAGAATTTCAAGGAATGGCCGTGGCACCTAAAGGCTAGGTTCACCTATTGGGAAAAAATAATAAATACACATATTTTTTTCCCCCACAGAAGCTTGGAAAGCATTGCACCCATGATTAGTAGATCATGGGAGAAATACCAGGCTCCTCCAGACTCTGAGTATAGCTGTCTACCTGTAGGCAGACAGATACCGAAGAGCAAGCGCCTGGGGCCCTTGCATTTCAATGAGGACTACAAGCCATCTGCTGCAATGGCAAAGGGTAGCTCATTTATTTATAAACTTCTAAAGGAATGACGTGGCTGGGCGGGGCTCCACCAACACAACTGCGTCATTCATTCACAGTGTTCTGTGAACTAGTGAACTGTTTTTAAATTGTGACAGCGGGTGTGGGGAGAACCCCTCCAGGTGTCACAGGGGTAGGATTGCGGGGAGGGGGAGAAGAATGCTGGAGCATGTTACATGTTCCACCCTAAATATGGGTGTAACATGTAACATGCTTCTGAAGTAGAACTTATCCTTTAAGAAATAGCATAACCATTGTAGAAATTAAAGAGGAATTAAACGCAAAACCAAAAATGTAATATATTGAAGCTTACCAATCTTTATATGTGGTGGCTGCATTGGTTTATTTATTTTTTATTTTTTTTCCCCTCTATTTTCACTTGATGATCTGGCCAGTAACACACCTCCTGTATTACAGTATCCCCACTCTGGATAAAGGAGTAAAGGGGGCACATTTGTACAGCAACATTGTTAGTCTGGGGAGGGTAATGTTAGTTGTACTAGCAGATTTAAATACAAACATTTATTTTCCTTTTGGGATAAAGGTTTTACATATACAGTATATAAATAAAAGTGAAAAACAACATACTTACTGGCCAAATCACCAGGTGAAAATAAAAGAAAGACTAAGCCCTGGTTCACACTGGTGCGATTTGACATGCAATTTGACATGTCCAATCGGCGGCATTTGCAGGCAATGGCACCGTCCTAATCGTTGTGGTGCTACATCTGCGCCGCTGCACCAATTTCAAAACGTAATTTCTGTATTACTTTTTAGGATTTCGGCCCGCGATTTACATCTGTACACAAATCTGCACAGATGTCTCTGTAATCGCGTCCAAAATCGGGACTGGCAGGCGGGAGTGAAATCGTACAAGTTCAGCTGAACTCGCACGGCTTCATTGCCGCAGCCCAATGTGAACCTGGGCTAAAAAAGGAAAACGAATTCCGCCACTACACGTAAGAACTGATAAGCTGCAATATAATTAATGTTTGCTTTTGGGTTTAATACCACTTTAGGAATGAATCAATGACACATTAACAGATCAATGAAGGAATGGATAAATTAGTTTGGGGATTTTGTGCATAAGTATAGAAAAATATCTGGGGGAGGAATTGTGAAGTATTTTCAAGGTAAATTTTAGTAACTTAAAAAGTATTGAAATTCAATGAACAGACTGACAGAGGTTTAACAGATGAAAGTGATGGGAGAGACAGATATGGTATGCTGCAACATTCATGACAACATTCAGAGATGAGTATACAGTTTGTTCAGAGAAGAAAATATAAAAAAGTCAAAGAAAGAGGTTATGAGGTAAGGAATTACTGGCCTTGTGATTTAGGAGGGGGAGGGTCCTGGAGATGTGGAAGTGGAAAGTTGACACCAAAACAATAAACTTGTGAGATAGGTAGGGTGATAGTGCCATTTCCAATACAAGTGATATGAAGGAATGACTTTGAGGGCAAAGGAGGAAGAATAATTGGCTAAGTTTTGTTTGAGCTTTAGGTAACCATGAAGATACAGTGCTCAGCATAAATACACCCCAACAGATTTTTCAGAAAACCTTTACTTTCCTTTCAGAATCAACATTTTCTATAGGACACTATACTACAAAATACTCCCACAAATGCAGTCCATTAATTGCAACCAAGATTTGTTAATTTGCACACACAAAAAAAGTATTTTTCCTAACAAATTTATTCACTACCATGTTGCAAAAATGAATACACCCCAATGAAAGTCTTAGGCGCAAAGCCAAATTTTAGACAACAAAATACTAATTAACAAGAATTCAACTACAGGTGAGTCAGTTATTACTCATTAAACATGTGTCCAGCAGGCAGTTAATTATAAGTTAGCAGGCAGCAGGCAGTTAATTATAAAAGGGTGTTACTTATTGAAGAAAAACCCTTTCCAATTTATGCTGTCAGCAATGGCACCACATGGAAGAGAAATATCACAAGGCCTGAGAAAGAAAATAATTTCTTTACACAAGAAAGGTAAAGACTACAAGAAGGTCAGCAAAGCTTTACTTTTTAGTCAGAATACTGTAGCAAAAGTGATACAAAAATGTAACAAAGATAAAACTGCAACCATCTCACAGAGACGTCCAGGCCGTCCAAGGAAGTTAACACATCAACAGGAGAGTGTCTTCTGATTAGAAGGATTGAAGAAAATCTCCATGCAAGTTCACTGTAGTTGGCTAAAGAAGTAGAAAGCCAAACTAGGGTGATTGTTTCCCAAGACACAATACAGCGTACACTGCAGAGGAATGGCATGCATGGGTGTCATCCACGAAGGAAGCCCCTCCTAAATCCCATGCACAAAAAAGCCCACCTAGAATTTGCCAGGGCCCATGCTGGAAAAAAAGAAGGCTACTGGGACTCTGTACTTTGGATTGATGAGATCAAGATACATGTTTTTGGAACTGATGGCTTCAAAACTGTTTAGCGTCGCAAAGGTGAGGAGTACAAAGAAAAATGCATGGTGCCTACAGTGAAACATGTTGGTGGCAGTGTCCTTCTGTGAGGCTGCATGAGTGCTGCTGGTGTTGGGGAGATGCATTTCATTGATAGTATCATGAATTCACAGATGTACTGCTCTAAATTGAAAGAGAAGATGCTACCATCACTCCGTGCCCTTGGTTGTACACTTTTCCAACATGACAATGATCCAAAACACACATCTAAGCCCACTGCTGCATTTCTGAAGAACAGGGTGAAAGTGATTCAGTGGCCAAGTACTGATTTTAAACCAAATCGAACACCTATGGGTAATTCCGAAAAGACAAGTTGAGCATCACTCTCCATCCAGCATCCAGGCTCAAACAGAGGTCTTTCTTGAAGAATGGTAAAAGATAGATGTTGCAATATGTTGCCAACTTGTTCATTCCATGCCTAGAAGACTTGGTGCTGTCCTTACAAATCATGGAGGTCATACAAAATAGTAGATGTAGTCGTTTTTGTTGTGTGGTTTATTCATTTTTGCATCAACTAATTTGAGTAAACATTTTGATTTTGTAATGTAAGTTATATTATTAACCTTACTTTCATGTAATGATCTAAACAAATGTTCTAAAACTCAGTTTTGTCAACATTTTGGAAAATGGTTCTTGTGTGAGATATTCATAAAATTCTTATTTTTCAAAAGGTGTGTACTCATTTATGCTGAGGACTGTATGTCTGACAGGCAGTTTTAAAGGGTTTGTAAAGGTACATGTTTTATCACCTTAATGCATTCTATGCATTAAGGTGAAAAAACATCTCAGCATTAGCGCCCCCGAGCCCCCGTTTACTTACCTGACCCTTCGAAAGCCCCACGCCATGAACGCGCAGGCTTCTCGGCTCATTCATTGGTTGATTGAAAGCAGCGCAGCCATTGGCTCGTGCTGCTGTCAATCATATGCAATGACGTGGCGCACCGGGGGCAGGGCCGAGTGATACAGTGAGCGGCAATAGCCGCCGGCTGTATCACGGGAGCACGCCCGCAAGAACTTTGTACCATGCGAGAGAGCTTGCATGAAGGTGGAAAGTTCTTGTGGGGGGGAGCTGAGACAGCTGCCGAGGGACCCCAGAAGACCGGGTTCGGGGCCACTCTGTGCAAAACGAGCTGCACAGTGGATTTAAGTATAACATGTTTGTTATTTTAAAAAAAAATTATCTTTAGTGATCCTTAAACTAAATTGGGGACAAATAGAGGAAGGTGCTACTGCAAGCCAAAGGAAACACTCAGTACGCTAAAATTAGACATAACTTGGGGGCAGGATTTTCACAGAGAAGGGCGTGGTAGAGGATGAGACCCTAATAAAAAATACCTTAAAAAAGCAGCCTGATAAGTGCCTAATATAAAAGAGCCCTAAATGTCAAAAGAGTAAAGACTTTGAAGCAGCAGAGATTGATCAGTAGTGGCATATGCAGAGGAGAAGTCAAGGAGAAGAATAAAAAAAAAAAAGTAAACTTTTGATTTGGCACTGTAAAAATCATTAGTTCGTGTGGGGAATACAGTTGCTTTGAAATGAGAAGAACAAAAGCCAGAGTGAAGGGGATCATAAAGTTAGTGTGAAGTGGGAAATGTAGTTACACAACACATTGAAGTATTTCAGAAACATATGAAATCTCCAAATGCATCTTTAAGAAGAGTCTCTCTCTGAACAGATTATTTTATTTTACTTTTCACCTACAGAATAAAAACCATTACTTCAAACAACTTTGAATAAACCGCATGTGATCCATTACTAAACACTGACATTTCTTTCCTGTTATATTTGCAGTTAAGCTGGTGTGGAGCACTCACTGCTTTCTTTTCATAACCAATATCTCTTCAAAGTACATATATTTTCTGCTAGTAGACTTCATGTTCTCATCAGATAGGAGATTTTTCTTGTGCAAAAAAACATGTACCATTTTAAAAGTAGCGATTCATCTATAAAAATTGCATTATGTATTCTTTTATAGACTTTTTAAACAGCTAGAGTCAGAAGTTATAGATTTTATCATCCTATAATTATTACTTCCCACAAACACTTTTGGTTGATTACTTTATAAATGTATAATCTTATAGCAAAGCAGGGGATTACCAAAACAATAAAAAGGGCTGCAATAAATTTATGAAATGCCTCCTGGGTTTTTATATGACTTTACTGTATAGTTATTGAAATGAAAGCCTACTGTGTACAATTCATAGTTAAAATATGTAACTATTACAAATACAGACATCTTTTAAAGAGTGATCACTCCACGCATTACACTAGAATACAAAAACCTATAATGGTAGTAGCATTTATTGAAAGCTAGGGATATTTAATGGATAAAGTATATACCTTGAACCCCTTAATGGCCAAGGGTATTCTGTGTTTTTGGAATAGGAGTAGTTTTAGTAAGACTTTTGATTTTCTGTAAGCTTTCTTCCTTAGGTGCATTTTTTTACATCGTTTCACGCCCCCATCTCATCCATTTGAATTGCGTGCCCTTACGCAGACACAGTTACACTACGCCGCCGTAACTTATGGCGCGAATTGTTTGAGAATACGGGAAATATGCTGTAAGTTACGGTGGCGTAGTGTATCTGAGATACACTACGCCGGCCGTAAAGAAGCGCCGCGCTTCGTGGATCTGGATCATATACATGTTAGATAGCTAAAAAAATTAAAAACAAAAATATTCGTTAACGTGTGATTGGTGCCTGAGGTGAACTGTATTTATAACTAAACGGTACAGTCAAGGAAGAAATTTGAATTACACTTTCACAATGTAATGCAACATTCTCTGTTTTTCTAGAGCTGCATCAGCACTGCAAACAGATAAACTAACCTCAACAGTAACCTTCTGTAGAAAAAATGTATTTATAGTTTACAGGTAAAAGTATAAATGCTAGCCTTTTTCTGCTGAAAAGTAAAAACATATGGATCTTTATTTTCTTTCTCCAATATTTTTTCTGGAGTTTTCTATGGTTGTACTGATCCATTTTACAGCAGTAAAACCTTGCTGTTTAGACAGGTGAACTAAAATATTGAGAGAATTCTAAGTTGCAAGATTTGTTTATAACATGCTTAGAATTACATGAAAAACATTAAAGTTTAGATGTTTATTTAAATAGATATGCAGAACTGTGATGCTGTGCTAAAAAACAAAGAACATGATTACCAAGGTCCACCAAACAGTCAAAAATACACATACTACCATAACAAAATACCATTTATGTTTTTTTTTTTTTTTTTTTCTCTCTTCTTTTGATTTACTACGTTTATTTTCCTTGCTTAACTTATAGCAAAAGGTTTGAGATACCTGTATCTTTGACATGCGGTCCCAATACCAAGCCTGATATTCTGTATATTGGGAATGGTGTTGGGCCTCTGAAATTTGTTTTATTTTATTCATTTTTACGATGATAATACTGTTCTGTTTTTCCACGCATTTAATTGTACAATGACTGCCTTGGATTTCGTTGGCCTTGACATGAGTTTTGTTAACTGACTTCTGATTGATTGGCATACTACTGTGTATGACGAATGGTGAAATCTACTGAGAATTCTACATTGTATACGTAGACTACCACCATATACATTACAGTTGAGGGTACATTCTGTGTATGTTTTATACTGCTCTTGATAATACGGCTTACTTATACGATTTTATTCGTTCCATTTTGTTGTGTGAAGATTAAAAATGCCTTAATAAAAATATTGAAACAAAATTAAACAATTTGAAACAGTGATCCATTTGATGTAGGCAACTGTGGTGTCCATAAATTACCAATTTCTTTAATCCGTTCCAGGCAGCAGGAAGTTGCACACTACCAGGGGAGATAATGCGAAAGAAGGAGATGAGATCATTCTACACAACATGCAGGAAGTACCATCATTTTAAAGAGTTTGACTTATAAAAGAGTGAAATAACATATGCAAGCATTCACCAGCAAACAGAGTTGAAAGATTAGTTGTTCTCTTTATAAAGGTTTAGGCAGATACAAAGCTACCAGTTATATCTGTGTACAAAAACAGAGGTAAACACAAATGTTATAGACCAAACATGATGTGGGGAAGTGTTCTCATTTCAGCATGCACCCAAGCTTTTTAGCCTTGAAAAATCATTAAAATTGAGGTCACAAAACCAAAAGATTTGACATATTTTATATTTAATTCTGCGGATACTCATCGGCCACATAAAATATCTATCCATCTATATATATTTTTTTTAACTGATCTTCATGTTTCATTTTCCTTCATAAATTAAACCATTCATAAAAGTAATAGTTTTAGAAGAGGTCAGCAATGTCAGTATCCATGTTTTATTATGACACCTTTCGATGCACTGTGGTCAATGCGTTGTGCTAGCATTCAAATGCAGAGAGTGCCACAGATGGCCACCTTGGAAAATTACAGTTACTAGGCTGTAACACTGGTCTAACGACTCCGATACTTTCAGAATCACCCAGAACAAGCATAAGGATCAGAATAGTCAGAGTGTAAGCTCCTAATCTACATGCTTCTGGGTCAGTGGCTCTAAATATAGTGAAGCTACTAGATAAACATGACAAGGATTACCTGCCACTAAACGGGTTAAAGCATCTTAAATGATCTTTAAACCAAAACAAAAAGAAAGATGTAATAATATATTGGTGACTTCATTAGTTGGTAATCCTGTAAATATTATATTTCCCGTCCTTTGGAGGCTATGCTTACCAGTGGCGTAGCATTGGTTGTCAGTGCCCGGGGCAAGACAAGTAATTTGCGCCCCCTAACTCGTGGATTTTTAGCACTCCCTGAGTCCCTTCCACTACTACAGCAATAAACACCTTATAGTACAGAGAGGGGAGATTCTCTATAACACTACAAATCCCAGCATAGCAGGCTCAAATTCCTCAGCTCAGCACACATAGCATGATGCTCCTCTCAGATGATCCCTCCGGCCGCCTCCTCCTCCTCCTCCCCTTTCCCTCCCTCCCTCTGTCTGTCATCTGTCCTCCAGCACCAGCTGCCATCCTCTGCCCCTCGATCTCTGTCCGACTCGGCCTCATCTCAGAGTGCAAAGGTCAGGATTACATAACACACAGAGTGCTGCAGTCGGGTTTCGGGATACATAACACTGAGTACAGGAGTTCAGGGTATGTAATGCAATGTAAAAAAAGAAGATAACCTCCAAAAATGGGATTTTGTGGGCAATGAAACAATATACAAAAATTGAAATAATATATAATAATTTAATATACAAAAATTACATGAAATATGACAAAAATTGTAACAAGAGATAACATAATACATGAACCATTGTGTGGTAGATTAAAAACAATATATTAAGAGGATAACAGTACATGAATACAATAGGTGAATGATAAGAACCTCAAGAGCCTGAAAGGCTCAAGGGTAAATGCAAATGGTTAATCCAACGCGTTTCGACTTGTGAATTACACTGACTGTCTTCATCAGGGAGAAACCAGTATATCTGCAATTGAAAAACAAACAACCAAATAATATATGTACTTAATGCAGACAATTAACCACGATAATTAATCGTATGTAAATAATCTGTAAAAAATGTGCCATACAGTTGTAAACAATAAAAAGCACTTACATGTGCATTTGTCTGTCATCCCAACATAGGAAAAAGAACCATTCCCCTCCAAAGATACCTGCATGAATCTCCCTCCACAAAAAAGTGGATGTCCACAGCACGGGAAAACAAGGGTGAATAAACAAAGTTTATTCAATAGAAAGTGCCATAAGAATAGGGGTTGCAGAAAAAGATGTCCCAGATCTCCCTAAAGCAGCAGATCAGGGCAACACCACACAAAAGAAACCCCCTAAGGAATAAAAAAGGACAAAAAGGTGCCACAGACCACAAACGAGGCCGCAGATCCCCAGACGTCAAGAAGAGAGCCAGTGCTAAAAGGTATATAGCACACAAGGCAAAAACAGGGGCCTTAAGAGGATACATGGGAGAGGAGGGGAGAATGGGAGAGAGAAAGAAACCCTTTCTGACTTTCTTGGGAATACATCGGATTCTAATACCACGGTGAATGAAGCCAACCAAGATTGGGATAAAAAAACAAGACCCAATCAGGAAAGATACATAATTTTAGGGCGGAATTAGGGAGTATTTAGGACATCACCTGGAAAACCAATTTGCCATTTCCTCCTTGGACACTGTGGTGGATAGGTCTGTTCCAAGACCATCCAGCCATCCTTGGCCATTGCTGCTGTGACTCTAGTATTATGGTAGGTTTCTGTCCATGGGGTCATTTTTGTTTTGGTTGTGCTTTATATGATGTTTTTTTGTATCTGGGTGGTTGTTTTGACTTAGTAATTAATTTTTTTTGCCTTCTCTTCCACTTTTTAGGTCATTTTGCATATACTCTGCATTATTGCACAGTCTTTTGCTGGGACATCTTTTTCTGCAACCCCTTATGGCACTTTGTATTGAATAAACTTTGTTTATTCACCCTTGCTTTCCTGTGCGTCCGCTTTTTTGTGGAGGGAGATTCATGCAGGTATCTTTGGAGGGGAATGGTTCTTTTTCCTATGTTGGGATGACAGACACATGCACATGTAAGTGCTTTTTATTGTTTACAACTGTATGGCACATTTTTTACATACTATTAATTATCGTGGTTAATTGTCTGCATTAAGTACATATATTATTTGGTTGTTTGTTTTTCAATTGCAGATATACTGGTTTCTCCCTGATGAAGACAGGCAGTGTAATTCACAAGTCGAAAGGCGTCGGATTAACCATTTGCATTTACCCTTGAGCCTTTCAGGCTCTTGAGGTTCTCATCATTCACCTATTGTATTCATGTACTGTTATCCTCTTCATATATTGTTTTTAATCTACCACACAATAGTTCATGTATTATGTTATCTCTTGATACAATTTTTGTCATATTTCATGTAATTTTTGTATATTAAATTATTATATATTTTTTTAAATTTGTGTATATTGTTTCATTGCCCACAAAATCCAATTTTTGGAGGTTATCTTCTTTTTCAACTTACCCGGGATGGTGGCAATGCTCATGGCAGATTGTTGGGAGTATACTTTTTTGTAATGCAATGTGTTCAAGGATCAGGAATATGTAACGCACAGAGGGATATGACCAGTGCTGGGTTTAAAAGTACATGACACAGAGAGCAGAAGTCAGTAATGCACAGAATGCAGGGGACAGGAGTACATAATGCAAATGTGTTTAGGGGATAGTAGTGTTATGCACAGAATGTAGGGGACAGGAGTACATAATGCAAATGTGTTTAGGGGATAGTAGTGTTATGCACAGAATGTAGGGGACAGGAGTGTGTAATCTCCCAGTACAAATCCTCCTCCCAGAATAAATCCTCTGCCACCCCCAAATCCTCTCGTGCAGCCCCATACCAGTACACATCTTCCCCCACCCAATTCCTCTCTCCAAATCTCCCCCCAGCAAGAATCCTCGTTCCCCCCAAATGCCTACTCCCCACTAAAATTCTCTCCCTCCCTCAAGTACAATCCTCCCCCATCACAAATCCCCTTTCTAGCACAAATCCTCCCGCTCTCACCATAAATCCTTTTCCCCACTTCTAGGACAAATCCTCTCCCCCAAATCCCCCTTCCCAGCTCAAACCCCCCCCCCCCCAAATTTACCCTCCCAGCACAACTCCTCATCCTGGCACAACCCCCCCCCCCCCAAATCCCCCCCAGTACAAAACCTCTCCCCATTTCTATCACAAATCCATTCCCTCGTTCTGGCACAAAACCCGCCAGTTTAAATCCTCCTTCCCGTAATCACTTCTCCCAGCACAAATCATATCTCTCAACCCCCTTTCCCCATCCTGGAACAAATTATCTGCCTCCCCAATCCCAACCAGCACAAATCATCTTACACTCTTAAGGCCCGTACACACGGTCAGACTTTTTGCCAACAAACTTCAAAATCTGCAAGTTTTCAAAATTTGTCCGATCGCGTGTGCGCTCCATCGGACCAACTTTTTCGGGTTTCATCGGACAAAAAGTTCGGTCTGCAAACGGACAAACTTTTTGACAACAAAAGTCAGATGGTGCCTAGTTCGACCGTGTGTACAGCAAGCCATCGGACTTTTGTACAAAGTGCAAATACGCATGCTCAGAACCAATGTTAAAATCAACCAACAATAGCAGAAGTTAACCAAAAGGGTGGCGGTAAAGAGCAGAAAAAACACGTGATGTTTGGAAACTTTTAGAAAAGTTTGCAGAAAAGTCAGAGCGTGTGTATGCTATGGGTGTGACCGGACAACTCACTTCGGACAAAAATCCAAGGGAAAGTTTGTTTGATGTCCGATCATGTGTACGAGCCTTAATCTCCAAATACACCCAAAGTTTAACAAAATCCCTGGTTGACCAAAGAAGTTGTATGCACGTGCTCAGCGTCATATCCAGAGCATAATCCACTGCATTTTGGAATAAGGCTGTAACATAACAAAATGTGGAAACAATTAAGCAATGTGAATACTTTCCAGATGCACTGTACACTGTGGATACATTTCTTCAAATAACCAAGTTGAAGAAGTTCAACTGAGGGGTGGGCAGCACAGTAAACAATTTCAACAGGACCACATAACAAATGGGTAAATTTAGCTGTCCTTGGCACATTGGGGGTAATCCACAAAGATCCGGCGTAACTTAATTTTTTCCATTTAAGTTACACTGCCTTAAAATTTCTACCTAAGTGCCCGATCCACAAAGCACTTACCTAGAATTTTTTGGCTGTGTAACTTAAATTCCGCCGGCGCAAGGCGTTCCTATTTTCATGGGGGCGATTCCCATTTAAATAAGGCGCGCTCCCGCGCCGGCCGTACTGCGCATGCTCGTGACGTCATTTTCCCGACGTGCATAGTGCGAAATTACGTTACGCCGAGCTTTGTGGATTGCGACGGGTCAATAAAGTTGTGTCAAAAAAAAAAAAAAAGATACGGCGCGAAAAAAAAAATTCAAAACAAAAAAAAAAAAAAAACGCGTCGCTGGACAGAAGGGTCTGTTTTTACAAGGTGTAAACAGTTTACACTTCGTAAAAGCAGCCCTAATTTTGCGTTTGCAAACTAAAACTTACGGAGAAAAAACGAAGCTGAAAAGCTTCGTGGATCTCCGCAAGTGCTAATTTGCATACCAGAGGCGGCATTTCGACACGAAATACCCCCAGCGGCGGATGCGGTACTGCATCCTAAGATCCGGCAGTGTAAGTCCCTTACACATGTCGGATCTTCTGCCTAACTATGGAAAACTGATTCTGTGGATCAGTTCCATAGTTAGAAACAGGGATACGACGGCGTAACAGCAGTTACGCCGGCGTATCCCTTTTGAGGATCTGGCCCATTATGCCCAAAATTGGAATCAGAAGAGGAATGAACATTCAACTAATAAAACAAACATGTGAACAGAAGTCCAGGTGGCAGCCTTGCAAATCTGGGAAACAGGTGCTTGATGCTGAAAAGGTCACAAAGCACTAATGGATCTTGTAGAGTGCACGATAACAGGGAAGAGAAGAACCCTATTCTTTTATGTTTTCTCCTAGACAGCTTCAGGGGAAAGATTTCCCAAATTACAGCTGAAGTAACTGGCATTCTCTGTCCTCCAGCACTAGCCTTGTTAAACCTGGGGATATATACATACTCTCCTCACTGCCATACTGTTGTTTCCCATATATTGTTGGCTGCTAGGGCAAAGATTACTAGATACTGGAAACATCAAACAACACCTAGTCCTACAGAAACCATTGAGATAACAAAGACCCCCCCCCCCCCCTCCTTTCAGAGAGGGTGTAATGCCCTTATTCTGAGTTCTTTATTATATTTTGCAATGTTATTTTTACCCATTTTTGTCCACACATACTATGCTTTACCTTAAAAGACTTCTACAATATCAAAAATACACTCACCAGCCACTTTATTAGGTTCACTTGCTTGGTAACAGAAATTGCTAATCACCCAATCACATGGCAGCAATTCAATGCATTTAGGAATCTAGAGGTGATGAAGACGACTTGCTGAAGTTCAACCTGAGCATCAGAATGGGGAAGAAAGAGGATTTAAGTGAGTTTGAATGTGGCACGGTTGCTGGTGCCAGACGGACTGGTCTGAGTATTTCAAAAACTGTTGATCTACTGGGACAACCATCTCTATGGTTTACAGAGAATGGTCCAAAGAAGAGAAAATATCCAGTGAACGGATGATAATGCCTTGTTGAGGTCAGAGGAGAATAGGCAGACTGGTTTGAGATGTAATGTAAAGGGGCCCAGTGATGCAGGGTGCTGTGTAATGTAAAGGGGGCCAGTGATGCAGGGTGATGTGTAATGTAAAGGGGGCCAGTGATGCAGGGTGCTGTGTAATGTAAAGGGGGCCAGTGATGCAGGGTGATGTGTAATGTAAAGGGGGCCAGAGGTGCAGGGTGCTGTGTAATGTAAAGGGGGCCAGTGATGCAGGGTGCTGTGTAATGTAAAGAGGGCCAGTGATGCAGGGTTCTGTGTAATGTAAAGGGGTCCAGAGCTGTGGGGTGCTGTGTAATGTAAAGGGGTCCAGAGCTGTGGGGTGCTGTGTAATGTAAAGGGGTCCAGAGGTGCAGTTGTGGAGAGGGGGTACACAGTAGTGACAAAGATATATTGAAAGATGCAGGGGGCACAGTGGGGTGTTTTTACATTTTAACGTGGGGGCGCTTTTAACCCCCGCTAGCGGTCGAAGAAAGGGTAAAATGCATGTATAGCCACTGCCGAAGCACCCCCCCTCTGAAAAAATTTCAGTGGATGCCCAAGCAATCAAGGTATGCAGAATACCATCTCTGAATGCACAACACAACGAACCTTGAAGGAGATGGGCTACGGCAGCAGAAGACCACACTGGGTGCCACCCCTGTCAGCTAAGAACCGGAAACTGAGGTTACAATTCGCACAGGCTCAAAATTGGGCAATAGATTATTGGAAAAACATTGCCTGGCCTGATGAGTCTTGATGTCAGCTGCGACATTCAGATGGTAGGATGAGAATTAAGGATAAACAACATGAAAGCATGGATCCATCCCGCCTTGTATCAACGGTTCAGACTGGTGTAATGGTGTGGGGGATATTTTCTTGGCACACTTTTGGCCCCTTATTACCAATTGAGCATCATTTAAACGTCACAGCCTGAGTATTGATGCTGACCATGTCCATAACTTTATGACTACAGTGTACCTATATTCTGATGGCTACTTCCAGCGGAAAAATGCACCATGTCACAACTCTCAAACATGACAATTAGTTCACTGTACTCCAATGGCTTTCACAGTCAATGCAATAGATCACCTTGTGGTGGGATAGAAGATTTGCATCATGGATTTGTAGCCGACAAATCTGCAGCAACTGCTTGATGTTTTCATGTCAATATGCTCCAAAATCTGAGCAATGTTTCCAACACCTTAATAAATCTATAAATATGAGGAATGTTTCCAACACCTTATTGAATCTATGCCACTAAGAATTAAAGTACAACTATAGGCATTTTTTTTCAATTTTTGGTAGAGCAAGGGATGGTTAAAGCTCCCTGTAAAATTTATTTTTGCCATCTGTGTCCCATTGGGGAGATTTACCTTCACTTCATGTCCCATAGCCAAACAGGCAGTGAGAGGAAATTCCTGCAAATTAATGGAATCTCTTGGGGACCCCCAGGTCACCAGAACTAGTGTCCGCATTGGAAGCTTTCCCCTCTATTACTTTTCTGGGGACGACCCAAAAGTTGGGATTTTCTTTTACTTTCAATAACGGTAAACAGGACAAATCAATTGAGTGAATCTCCCCACCGGGTACACCAGCAGCAAAAAAAACTGACACTTAAAAAAAAAAATTGCCTTTAGTTATACTTCAACCACTTAACCACTTACCCCCCGGAACATATTGCTGCCTAAAGACCAGAGTACTTTTTGCGATTCGGGACTGCGTCGCTTTAACAGACAATTGCGCGGTCGTGCGACGTGGCTCCCAAACAAAATTGGCGTCCTTTTTTTCCCACAAATAGAGCTTTCTTTTGGTGGTATTTGATCACCTCTGCGTTTTTTATTTTTTGCGCTATAAACAAAAATAGAGCGACAATTTTGAAAAAAATGAATATTTTTTACTTTTTGCTGTAATAAATATCCCCCAAAAATATATAAAAAAACATTTTTTTTCCTCAGTTTAGGCCGATACGTATTCTTCTACATATTTTTCGTAAAAAAAATCGCAATAAGCGTTTATTGATTGGTTTGCGCAAAAGTTATAGCGTTTACAAAATAGGGGGTATTTTTATGGCATTTTTATTAATATTTTTTTTACTAGTAATGGCGGCGATCAGCGATTTTTTTTTCGGTATTGCGACATTATGGCGGACACTTCGGACATTTTTGATACATTTTTGGGACCATTGGCATTTTTATAGCGATCAGTGCTATAAAAATGCATTAGATTACTATAAAAATGCCACTGGCAGTGAAGGGGTTAACACTAGGGGGCGGGGAAGGGGTTAAGTATGCCTGGGTGTGTTCTTACTGTGGGGGGGGGGGTGGCCTCACTAGGGGAAACACTGATTTTCTGTTCATACATTGTATGAACAGAAAATCAGCATTTCCCCTGCTGACAGGAACGAGAGCTGTGTGTTTACACACACAGCTCCCGTTCCCCGCTCTGTACCGAGCGATCGCGTGTGCCCGGCGGCGATCGCGCCCGCCGGGCACACGCACGGGAGTCGGGGGCGAGCGGGGAGCGCGCGCGCGCGCCTCCGGCGGCGCGCACGCGCCCCCTAGTGGCGGCTATACGATAGGACGTATAGCTACGGGCTCTCGCCCAGGAGAGCCGACCTGCCGCCGTATAATGACGGTGGCTGGTCGGCTACTAGTTAAAGACCGCGTAACGCCGATATACGTCGGCAGAATGGCACGGCTGGGCACAGGCACGTTGCCCTTTAAGAGCCCAGCCGTGGGTCGCGCTCGCGACCCGGTCCGAAGCTCCGTGACCGCACCCGCGGGACCCGATTGGCGCCGGTGTCCCGCGATCGGTCACAGGAGCTGAATAACGGGGAGAGGTGAGTGTAAACACACCTTCCCCATTCTTCTCTGTGGCAGTGTCACTGATCGTCTGTTCCCCGTTATAGGGAACGACGATCAATAACACCACACCCCCCTACAGTAAAAATCACTCCCTTAGGGCACACTTAACCCCTTAGCGCCCCCTAGTAGTTAACCCCTTCACTGCCATTTCACAGTAATCAGTGCATTTTTATAGCACTTTTCGCTGTGAAAATGACAATGGTCCCAAAAACATCTCAAAAGTGTCCGACATAATGTGGCAGTCATGAAAAAAAAAAAACACGCTGATCGCCGCCATTACTAGTAAAAAATAAATAAAAATATTAATAAAAATGTCATAAAACTACCCCTTATTTTGTGTTATCGCTATAACTTTTGCACAAACCAATCAATAAATGCGTATTGGATTTTTTTATACCAAAAATAAGTAGAAGAATACGTATCGGCCTAAACTGAGGAAAAAAATAATTTTATATCTTTTTTGGGGATGTTTATTATAGCAAAAAGTAAAAAATATTGATTTTTTTTTTATTAAAATTGTTGCTCTATTTTTGTTTATAGCGCAAAAAAATTAAATCGCAGAGGTGATCAAATACCACCAAAAGAAAGCTCTATTTGTGGGGGAAAAAAAAGGACACCAATTTTGTTTGGGAGCCACGTCGCACGACCGCGCAATTGTCAGTTAAAGCGACGCAGTACTGAATCGCAAAAAGGGGCCAGGTCCTTAACCTGCATATTGGTCCGGGTCTTAAGTGGTTAAAGGAGTTCTGAAGACAAAAGGAAATCAAACCTGGTACACGCAAGGTGTACTTAATAAAAAATGGCTGGTGAGTGTATATTGCATTGTTTTAATGATATGCTATAGCTTCTATATATGATGTGTGCCCTTCTTTACAATATTTCTCATTTGTATCATTTATCCTTGTTCTTTTTACTTTGTTTTTGTAAAAATACTCTCAGTATGAACCATGTCAAGACAGTGAAGAGAAATTTTCTTAGGATGGACAGTTTGGTAGGTGTAACTAAAACTCTTTTAAGCACTTTGTCTCCAAACACCCACAACTTTGAAAATGTTTTTTGTGTTCTGATCCATCACATATTCTGATAAAAAAAAAAAAAAACATTGAATTAAAGGCTGTAATCAGGGCTCAAGTCCTGCGGGAACGCGTGGGCACGGAGTTCCTGCACTTTTATCACAGCAGGAAATCAGTTCCCTTTGCAGGACTAGAGCAGCCGAGAGCCGCCCGAGCCAATCCTTCACTAAGTGGCGATGCCCAGCTCGAGTCACTGTCAGGGGCAGGCGAACCTTAGTAATCTTTTATGTTACTGGCCACTTCCTGTATATGGATTCATCAGGTAGTGTGTGGGTATTCCGTCACTTCCTCAATGCCGCAATGTCTCCTGGGAGCTTCTATCATTGTTCCCAGGAGACATTGCGGAGGTCTGCCGCGAGTTATCACGGGATTTAGAAAGAACTTGCTTTTTTTTTAAAAAACATGCGGTTTAGTAATTATGCATATGAGGGTACAATTTTTTTTTTTTTTGGTGGGGGAGTGGATCTTGGGTGGGAGTTCCCACACTTTTTTCCCCAGGACTTAACCCCTGGCTGTAATGTAACAAAATAGGTAAAGGGCTTGGGGGTGAATACTTTTGCAAGGCACGGTATAACCACACCAATTTCTTTACATAGAATTTTCCTTTGGTATATGGACTTGTTTCTTTTAAGATTTTTCCAATTAGATTTTTGAATTGGTGCCAAACTTTTGAAAAAAGATCTTAAATTTCTTTATGAGGCGATTTGTTCACTTGAAAAAGGGGCAGCTTTTTTCCTTGATCACGTGTGTGGTTACAAATTATTTTGAGTTTGGCGCCACCACTTGTTAATCACACCCAGTAGTCAGCTCTGATGACCCTGTCACCCTAGTCCCTGCACCTAGCATGTAATGCGTCATTGAATCTGAACACCAGGTGCTCCAAATACAGCATTTCTCACCTGTGGCAACAAGTTTGAAAGACCTTCAGCTGGAGAAAAAGTCTACCTGACAAAATGTGCAGTTCTGCCCAAGAGAGGACTATGGTACTGCTCCTAAGGCCCCATACACAATATTAGATTTTCTGCAGATTTTTGTCTTCAGATTTACCAAAACCATGTAGTGCAAGGGCCTGCCTGATTGCATACAAATGAAAGGACGTAATGTTGGCTCAAACTTATGTTGCATAGACACGGTCACACAAAATTCCACCCGTCAAGAACGCGGTGACGTACAACACTACAACAAGCCGAGAAAAATGAAGTTCAATGATTCCGAGCATGCGTGTTTTTTTTGCGCGTCAGAAATTCCGACAGAAAAAGTCAGATGGAGCCTGCACACGGTTGGAATTTCTGACCAAAAGCTCACAAACTTTTCTTGTCAGAATTTCCGATCGTGTGTACGCGGCATAAGGGTAGTATATCAAGCACAACCACACCTTTTCAATAAAAGATCCAAGTCCATTACCTTATCTACACTATTACTGCAAGAGGATCAAGTTTGTTTCTCTAAAGCCTTGTACACATGATCAGATTATTGGACGAATTTTCCTCATTTTTTTTGTTGGGTGCTAGTCTCAAATCGAAAGTGAAGAGGGTACCCACCAGGGTACCCACCATCAGAAAATGTACTTTATTTCTGAGCATGCCTAGTT
Source organism: Rana temporaria (assembly GCF_905171775.1). NCBI lineage: Eukaryota > Metazoa > Chordata > Amphibia > Anura > Ranidae > Rana > Rana temporaria. The sequence continues at coordinate 537,855,862 of NC_053489.1, forward strand.
TTTTTTTTAGTTTTTTTTTGACAGAAAACCATACTAATGAAAACAAATTCAGACATTGTGGTCACATCAGACAACAATTTTGGAGCCTGTACATCCAGTTTTTGTCTGACAAAAATTCATAATTGGCTGTCAAAAGCAGACTACTAGAATGTTTTTAGTTATGTTGTAACATACAGAAGGCATATTTGTGTGTAAATGAATTAACATGATGTGGATAACCTTGAAAAAAATAATAAAATAAAGAATAAAAAAAAAAAAAAGCAGACTACCAACGATCAGAAAATTGGCAGATCGGACAAAATTTAAAAAAAAACTTTTCTGACCGTGTGTACATTTAGAATGGAACAACTTTTGATTGACATTGACTGGATTCTCATCAGACCAGATTATGATAGAGGAGTACAGCAATGAGATTAGTTAGATCAGTCAGCGCACAAGTGGGAACAAAATAAATAAAAACCACTCAGCCTTCACCTTGCAGTGGTGAGGGTCTGGGTTCTAATCTTGGCCAAGACACAAAGTGCACGTGTGAGCTGGCACATTTTGCATGTTGGTGGAATGTGCTACAGCCATTATAAAGATGCATCATTAATGTGGAGTATATTGTGTGTGTGTGTGTGTGTATATATATATATATATATATATATATATATATATATATATATATATATATATATATATATATATATATTGCAGATGCTCTATGGTTAACATGTAAACAGGAGTTAATTTTACAGTAAGTCATGAAGTTCCAGCTGCCAAGATTAGAACCCAGGTTCTCACCATTGCAAAGAGAAGGCTGAATATTGAGGAACTGGGTTCTAATCCTGACCAGGACACAATGTGCCTAAGTATGTGCCAACATGTGCTGGCAAATTATGCATGTTGGTGAAATGTGCTAAAGAAATAAGATGAATCATTCATGTGGCATATATTGTAATCAGTATTATTTTTAGCTGCAGATGCTCCACTGTGAACAGATTAATTGGGAGTTAAATGTACTTTATTGAGAGTCATGTAGTTCCAGCTGCAACTATGCCCACAGGTAATTCATAATTCAAGACAGTCATGGATTGGCTATTTAAAGACATGCAAGCACAAGGAAACCAGCTCTGATGACTAGGGTTTGCCCTTGAAACTAGATGGCAGGCAAGAGACAGCAGATGTACCGTATGCTCTCTACCCACTACAGGATTTCTTGTGCGCAGCAAGGTGCTAAGGACTGCACACCAGCCCAACAGGTGGGTATTCACCATAAGAACATACCCACAACTGTGAAAAGGCTTCCCTAACTCCAGCGCCGGATTGGAAATCCACCATATCAGGGAGAGTGAGGCTTTGGAGTCCAGACAAATCAGGCAGTCCATGGAATGAGCGTTTGTTCCATGCCTATCTCACACTGTGAATCCCCTGAAAATGAAGCAGAGCCCAAAAAAAAAAAAAAAGGGACAAATGGACCTTGATGAAAACACGAGGGGCTATGGAAAGGTATAGGGGTAAGGACTAGAGGTCGGCCGATATGGGTTTTTCTCTGGCCGATACCGATGCCAATATTTCAAAATTGGGGCGGCCGATGGCCGATATTTTAGGCCGTTATTTGATAGTTGGGGAGGAGGTTATTGTTTAGGGTGGAGAGGTGGAGTGGTGGAGTGCAGCCTATCGGTGTCCATCAATGCAGCTCACCAGTGTAGCCTATCAGTGTCCATCAGTGCCACCTCATTAGTGTCCACCAGTTCAGCCTGTCAGTGCACCCCTCATCAGTGCCTACCAGTTTAGCCCATTAGTGTCCATCAGTGCCACCTCATTAGTGCCCATCAGTGCCACCTCATAATTATTAAAAAATAAAAAAAATACAATCTTATTCATTTTAAGGAAGGGGGTACAGAGAGGTGGTTGTGGATGAGGGGGGTACAGAGGTGGCAGTAAAGCTACCTCTCTGTACCCCACTCCTCTACAGCCACCTCTCTCTGTACCCACCTCCTCCACAGCCATGTGTTGTGGAGAGGGGTGGATGGTGCTGGGCGTGGGTGGGGATGCATTGTGGAGAGGGGTGGGCGGGGATGCATTGTGAAGTGGGATGGATGGTGCTGGGCGTGGGTGGGGATGCGTTGCGGTGATGCATTGTGGAGAGGGGTCGTTGGGAATGCGTTGTGGAGAGGGATGGATGATGCTGGGCGTGGGTGGGGATGTGTTGTGGAGAGGGATGGATGGTGCTGGGCGTGGGTGGGGATGCGTTGTGGAGAGGGGTGGGTGGGGATGCATTGTGGAGTGGGATGGATGGTGCTGGGCATAGGTGGGGATGCATTGTGGTGATGCGTTGTGGAGAGGGATGGATGGTGCTGGGCGTGGGTGGGGATGTGTTGTGGAAAGGGATGGATGGTGCAGGGGATGCGTTGGAGTGGGGGTGGATGGTGCTGGGTGGGGATGAAGATGATTGTGTTGCATTGTGAAGATGTATGAGGATGACTGTGTGAGAGTTACATTGTGGAGATCCTTCTCACAATGTATCTAATTTCCACCCAAATTCATCCTCATCCATTTTCTCAATGCCAGCCTCAGCCAAGTTTCCCTTTTAAAAGGAGTTTTAATAAATTCTGCAGGGGGGGGGCACAGTAGCACATAATTTGGGCAACTTACCCTCCATACATGCTGGTATCATAATCCAATTCTATCTGCATGCACCTAATAGGCTAGGTGCATGCTGATGAGCTGATCAGCCAATCATTGTTTAGAACTTGATGTAATGCCAGCAGGCTCCGCCTCAGCAGGGAAGGAAGACATTCCTGCTGGGGGGAGTTACATTAGTCAGGCGGCAGTTGTAAGCCAATGATTGTTTGTTTCTCCCTGTCCCTAATACAGCAAGCCGAGGGGGCGGGGCACGGCTGGCGGCGCGATGCCAGTGAAATCTATGTCCCTTCTGTGGTGGCCGTGCAGATGGAGGAATCGGATACATGGGAGTGGGGTCAGTACTGCAGGGCAGGCGGCCATGCGGGCGGACACTTTACCTGCTAATTGGCCAATTCTTTCACAAAAATCGGCCGATGCCGATTTCACAAAAACGGCCAAATATCGGCCGACCGATATATCGGTCTACCTCTAGTAAGGACCCCTTGATTCAAAAGCTGTTGAGACAGCAGATCTGCCTACTATCACAGGGAAGAAGACATGTTTGAGATCATTAAGGGAGAAGAGGTAGAGTGTGAACAGTTTGAATTGGCCAGATCTACCACAGACACTGGCCATTTCTTAAAGAAGAAGTAAACATTATCTGCTGCATTTACCTATAGGTCGTGTAAATATCTCCTAAATATGTACAGTTTAGGAGAGATTTACCTTACATGCAGACAGTGACATCACCGCCGCATGCACTCTGAAGGAACAGCCACCGATGCCGTTCCTGCCAAGCCCTGTGCTGTGAACGGTGGCTCCCGCGCGCGGCTCAAACCAGTCACAGAGCTGGAGCCTGCAAACCCGGAAGCAAGACAGGTGAATGGAAGCAGTTGCATCATTGACATCACGGTGCTGGAACAGCTTGTGTTTAAAGGCAAGTTTCACATAATGTCCTAATATGCGATGCAGATTAGCACATTATGACCTTTACTTTGCAGGAAGGAAAATAAAAACCAGCCAGAGGTATACTAACGCTTTATTCACTTCAGCCCCGGAAAGTTTTACCCCAGTTCTGACCAGGCCAATATGGCACAGTGTTACTTTAACTGACAATTGCACGGTTGGATGACTCTGTACCCAAATAAAATGGATGTCCTTTTTCCCCCCACAAATAAGAGCTTTCTTTTTGGTGGTATTTGATCACCTCTTTTTTTATTTTTAGCAAAAAGACAAAGACAGACAATTTTGAAAAACAAATAAAAAATTATATATTTCACTTTCTGCTATAAAAAAAAACAACATGCAAAAAATAAAGAATGTAAAAAATCTAAATTTCAGTTTAGGCCAATTTGTATTCTGCTACATATTTTTGGTAAAAAATAAAAAAAAAATCCCAAAAAGGTGTATATTAATTAGTTTCCACAAAAGTTATAGCGTCTACAAACTGGGATAGATTTTTGGACTTTGTTTTTACTAGTAATTGTGGCGATCGGCGATTTTTAGCAGGATTACAACATTGCGGCAGACAACTCGGACACCAAGTGACACTTTTGGGGACCAGTGATACCAATACAGTGATCAGTGCTAAAATAAATGCACCGTCACTGTATAAATGACACTGAATGAATGAATGAATGAATGAATGAAAAACTTATATAGCGCGGCACATGCGAACTGAATCGCCTCTGGGCGCTGGTTGTTCGTGTCTCAAGACATCAGAAGAGCAGAGTTTTGATCTGCTTTCTGAAAGACAGGTGGTTTTGCTCCAACCGAATGCTGGTTGGTAAAGCATTCCATAGCCTGGGACCTTGGAAAGCAAACCTTCTTTCTCCTTTGGACTTGTATTTGGTTTTTGGAACCTTGACCAGATTTTGGTCGGTGGATCGCAGAATGCGGTTGGAATTGTGAGGTTTGATCTTGTCGCATAGATATCGCGGAGCCTTCCCATGGATGCACTTATGTGTCAGGCAGAGTGCTTTGAATGCAATTCTGTCTTTCACTGGCAACCAGTGAAGGGATCTCAGTGAAGGTGAGATTGATTCCCATGATTTTTTCCCAGTCACAAGTCTTGCGGCCGTATTCTGTACGACTTGTAGACGAGCGATTTGGTACTTAGGGAGCCCGAGGTAGAGGGCATTTGCATAGTCCAGTCTGGAATTCACAATTGTTCCCACCACGACTGCTACGTCTTCTTTGGGGATAAATGGAATAAGTCTGCGAAGTAGGCGCATCAAATGGTGCGATCCGCTGACTACTGACCCTATTTGTGCGTCCATTGTCATGAAGGTGTCAAAAGTGACTCCTAGACTTTTGACTTTGGAGCTAGGGGAGATGATTTGTCCCAGAATGGGCGGTGGTATCCAGTTTGTTGCCAGTTGACTCTTCCGGCGTGAAACATAAAAAGTTCTGTTTTAGAGCTATTGAGTTTAAGATAACTCTTAGTCATCCAGTTTTCTATTGAAGAGAGACATTTCTCTAATCTCAGATGATGATCCTTTTTGTTGCAGATGCGAAAATACAGTTGCGTGCCGTCTGCATAAGAGTGATAGAGTAGTTCTTGGCTACTGATAATATCAAAAAGAGGACGAAGATAGATGTTGAACAGCACCGGAAGGGGTTAACATCAGGGACAAAGGGTTAACGGTGTTCCCCAAATGTGCTTTCTAAAGCCTCGTACTCACCATCTGATTGTTGGACAACAGAGCGTCGGATTTATCAAAAGGGCATTTTGTCTAGCATACCAACGATACGCAAATTGTCATTTGACAAACACGAACATAGTGCCGTACTACGAGGAAGGTCATTTCTCAAGCGCTACGCTTTGGGCCCCTTCTGCTAATTTCGTGTTAGAAGTTTGGTGAACATTGATTCGTGATTTTCAGAGGGTACAAAACAAATGCCTTTTAAAATACGTAGTTATGCCAAACATCAGTACCACCAGCAAAGCAGCTTCATTATTATCCCATTAAAGAAGAAGAGAATTTTGGACATTTCATCAATTGCCACGTCACAAATGTTAACTCCAGATTACCAACAGTAGTTTACCAGGCCAAACTCTTCCCAGTCATTCTGAGCATGCGTGTTTGTACTTTCGACTTGTGCGACGGATTTCTGTACTGACCAATCTGAAAATCAGACGTTGAGCTCACATCAGACAAAAGTTTTATAGCTTTTACATCATACAAAAGCTGGATGTGCAAGCTAAAGCGTCTGTCGAATGCACCGTACCAACGATCCGAAAATACGCACACAGCTCGTCTTCAGACTTTCCCCTTCTGATTTTCGTATGTGTGTACGAGGCCTTACTGTGCTGGGGATAGACTGACTCAAGGAAGAGACATCTGTTTCTGATTAGCAGGAATCACAGATCTCTCCTCCTCTCGCTGACAGAATGATGGTCTGCCTCATTTACCTAGTCAGGCGGCCGTTCTGTCTCTCCAGAGAAAGATCACCGGACCCGCTGATTGGCACGAGCACCCCAGAGCCGATGGAGAAAATCACATACAGGTACATGATTTTGCACTAAAGGGCCGCCTTGCTGCAGTATACATGAGGCTGTTAAGCGATTAAAAAAAAAAAAACTTTCCTCAATGGGAGATCATTGGGCAAAACTCATGGGTAAGTAGACTCAGGTTGCTCCAATACTAAAGATCAGCATAGCAATAAAGTCTCTGAGAGTCGAGACTTCTGTAGCAGGAATAGCATGTAGGACATGTCGGGCACGTAGGATCATGTCTGACTCATAGGCAAAATTAAAGACTAATGCCAGAGGGCAGAAGTGGACGACTGACACATGTACTCTAAGGCAGTGTTTCTCAACTCCAGTCCTCAAGGCACACCAACAGGTCATGTTTTCAGGATTTCCCTCAATTGAAACAGCTGTGGTAATTACTAAGGCAGTGAAACTGAACGAATCACCTGTGCAAAATAATGGAAAACCTGAAAACATGACCTGTTGGGGCGCCTTGAGGACTGGAGTTGAGAAACACTGCTCTAAGGCCTCAACAGGATCAGAATATCTGCCCATAAACTTACAATTTCTAGACAGGAAGGATGAGATGAGCGTGGCTAAAAGGTTCTGTTGAACAGATGTATACCGGGCTATTAAGACCATCTGATCCCTTTGTGAATAAAATGTCACCTTATGGGGTAGTCATGAATTCCACACAGCAGTGGTCCAAGATGCCCCAGTGCATTCACCTGACCCCATGTGGTATGCATACGCATGCAGGATTATTCAGAAACCGGGCTATGTACGAAGCAGAACACCAGGCTCTGTACCTGTGGTTTATTCCACATGCTACACTATGTGCCAAGAAAGAATGTTCAACGCAGGATCCAGTGCAAAGCAACATTAAAGGCTGTCCCAAATCTTTCACTAGGCGGAGTCTGGGTATGGTCCACAAGCACTCTGGGGAGTCCACCCATATGGAAGCTGCAAGGGAAGAGGTCCATCACCTAAAGACACAAGCAAAAAAATTGGGGCTAGCTCGGATTGGGAAAGCTGTATATAACTCAGACTCAACAAAGCATGTGACCTGTACTGTATGATCAGGAAATATAGACCGCTACACAGTAGAGTTTTATTTATATGTAGCCGTAGCATAATTATCAAGTTAAATTGAGGTACCTCATGTTCCATACTATGCAACTCTGCTTTTGGTTGATCAACTTAATGGTTTAGTACAGAAATGCTTTTAGCACCAAGTATACATTCAAGTGGTTGTAAATTCTCTCCTATACCCAGTGAAGTGAATAGCTTCAGGTGTTACAGATGTAAAACAGATCTTCCCACATAAGTTTTACTTATTTATCTGCAGTCATCTCTTCAAAATTGCAGATTTGTGATAAAATTCTTCTGTGTCTGTGAGGAGCAGAGAGGAGGGGGTGGAGAGCTGCAGTTTTTGTGTGAGAGCTGAGTGGAGGAAAGGGAAACACACCCCCTTCACACACTACACAGGAACAAAGTAAGGATACAGAGCCATGTTCTAAATAGACAAGCTGTGTGCAGAGTTCTATCCCACCTACACAAATTTATCTCATGTGTCAGAAAAACTTTTCAGAAGTGACTCATGCCAAGATGAACAAAGCACCAGAGAGAAATTACACTTACAACTTCTGAGATAGACAGTTAAACACTACAGATATGTGCTTTGTTCGGATTTCATTACTGAGGTTTACAACCAACTTAATCTGAATTGCAACACAATCTATATGTGACGCAGGCTATTGGGGGGGGCAGTTATTAATGCTCCAAAAGAAGAAATCTCTAAAAAGAATATAGAAGGAGAGACCACCTATACATTTTATTATTTTTTTCCAGATTCACTTTATGCAATACGCAAATAATCTTCTGTTACAAAAAAACACATACAAATATATTTGTATACCAGAATATTTTGCAAACACATTTTTACAATACATTTTCCTATGTTACAATAATGCAAGTATGATGGAAGTAAAATGTCCTCCAGGTATGGAAACGTTGTCTTTTCTAAATAGAATACTCTGTAAAAATAGCAGGTTGCCAAGATACCCACCAGAAACTATCCAGTACTGTATAAGCTATAAACAACTGCAGATAGATTTGATTTATAGTTTTTGAAGGAATAGATCCTCTTATTTGTGGTTTGTGTCCCCATCAAGGACATTTACCCTAAATTTACTGTAAGAGTAGAAAGTGATGAGAGAAAATCCAGTTGGTAAACTGATACAATTTTTTTTTTACAGTAAAAATGCACGCGGGTTAAAATTGTCCGATCATTACGGTGACTTCCAGTCCCCCTGATAGATGATTTTCCTGCTAAACAGGGACAGGTAGAGATAAAATATGGCCAACAATATCATGGACAGTATTTATTTCCCGAGATTATAACAAAAAAAAAATGTCTGCAATTTGGCTTTAACAGAAAGTCATTGTTCAGTGTTATTGTTTAAATACAAAATCTGATTTTATAAGATTACAAAATTAGACAATTCCTTTAAACCACTTTGATGCTATTTACATGTATTAAAAAAAAAATATATACGAAGAAAAAACTCTATAAAAATCTCATAGAATCTTGCTAATGATGGCAGTTAACAAGTACCAAGCACTTTTCAGTTCAGGAATTAGAATAGTTTGACTCTCCCTGGTGGGGATGGGGAGGGGGAGGGGGTGGAGGTGGTGGTGGTGGGGGTTGATGGTAATTCTGCATATAGGAAAAATGCATGTTTTGTTCAGGCCAAACCATGTTCGGAGGAGGAAAAGGAGGAGTAGGATAATTCTGCATATTTTGATAGTGTTCATAGAAATGGGGAGGTGGAGGTTGGTGACCATTATTTGCATAGGTCATAGAATAATCCTGAACACCAGTATTATGGTAGGCGTATTGCTGGTGCATCTGTGGTCCCTGGAACTGCGGTGGAAAGTACTGCTCTTGACGTTGTCTGTATGTATTTACATGCATGCGAGAACCTTGCCCACTGGAGAAGCGTGGTGCAGAACCATTTCTTGAGTAGGGTCTTGAAAATTTCTGGCCCCCATAATTCTGGTTAGACTCCTGGGAAGATGCTGTTTTAAGAAAAAAAAAAAAACACACCTTAATGTAAACAATATTTTAGGAATGTGAGTTTAAAAACGTAACTACCATGTCAGAATTTTTGAACTGCATGCTTCAACATACCACCAACAGTACACAGACTCCACACGTCTAGGAAAGAACATCTGGAGTGTATAGTGAACCACCAATTACACAAGTTTTTTTGGCAGGCAAACTGAAAAGGGTTTTAAGCCGTTATCTTGAAGGGAACCCATGGGGACAGAAATATAAGTTCTGTTACAGTGGTTTTTCTTTTTAAAAAAGGGGGAGGCTCTGGAGCATCACTACTCAGTCACTGGCCTTAAAGGAAAGAGCTCAGATTTTACAAGCTGCAAAATTGTTCCAAGTTAGGCCCCTTTCACACTGGGTGCAGGAGGTATCTTTAGTGCCGCTATACATTGCTTTCAATGGGAAGGAGCGGTGGAGGAGCGGTAAACACCCCGCTGCTTCACCGCTCCAAAGATACGGCTAGCAGGACATTTGGAGCGGTCCTGCTAGCGCACCGCTTCTGTGTGAAAGCTTTAGGGCTTTCACACTGAAGACTGCAGGGCAGGATTTTTTCAGGCAGTATTTAGGTGCCATTTTTAGTGCTCTACCGCCTGAAAAACAGGTCAGTGTGAAAGGGGACTTACTGTCTTGTTAGGTAGACAAACAAAATGTGAATGTCCAATCAATTTGGAAACCACACCTTTAAAACCAAATAACTGTGCTACCTGTGTTTCTAACTGAAACAATTCTCTCCAAGTTCAAAAGATCATTTGTTAGCTACCAGGATTAAACACAGCTACAGACAAGCAGCATCTGTCACAGCCTAGAGGCGCTGCCTCACTCCCCTTCTGAGAGAGTTGATCGCTGGACTGATTACAAACATGATCCTGTTAAGGTGTATATGTAGTGTTGAGCAGATGATCATTTTCTTACTCTCCACCATAGGAGCCTTCCTGGACAGCAAAGCGCAATGATTACTGCTAGCGGCTATAGCTTTCCCTACAGTAAATGGAATGTAGTAAATCCAATAGGCTTGTTGGACCCAAGTCGACTTATGGATCCGCCTAGCCATACCTGGATTGAATCTCAGCCATTCCTTGCTGAACCGGACAAAATTCGATTTATGTAGTGCTGGCCTTACTTTAGTGAGTGTAACTCCTATTAAGTGTTTATTATGCTTTTACTTTACTACGAAAGCCCTCCTGCGCTGTGGTTTTTCCACTGTTATTCAGACACTTTTTATGGTCATTTCTGCAATGGTTTCCAGTGTTGCTGCCAGCAACTTCAAAATACTTGTTTTTTCTTAACCACTTCCCATCCCAGCCATTGTAATAGGACAGCCGCAGGAACACTCTGTCAGTCCGGAGGGCTGTCATATGATGTCCTTGGCTTCCCGGTGTTGTAGGTGGCGCGTGCCCGCCGCATCATTTGGGAGCAGAGGCGCGTGCCCGGCGGCTGCTATGGGCACCTGCGATTGCTCGCTACAGAGCAGGAACGAGCATGTGTGTATAAACACACAGATCCATGTCTTGTCAGGGGAGAGGTGACCAATCGTGTGTTCCTGGTATATAGGAACACCGATCAATCATCTTCCTTAGTCAGTCCCCACCCCCCACAGTTAGAATGACTCCCTAGGTAACACAATTAACCCCTTGATTGCCCCCTTAGTGTTAACCCCTTCCTGGCCAGTGACATTTACACAGTAATCAGTGCATATTTATAGCACTGATAGCTGTATAATTAACAGTGGTCCCAAAATAGTGTCAAAAGTGTCCGATCTGTCTGCCGCAACGTCACACTCCTGATGAAAATCACAGATCGCTGCCATTAGTAGCAAAAAAAAAATACTAAAAATGCCATAAATCAATAACCTATTTTGTAGGCACTACTCAATCAATATGCACCTATTGCAATTTTTTTTTTTACCAAAAATATGTAGAATATATATAGGCCTAAAAAGTGAGGGAAAAAATGTTTAAAGCTTTATTTGGGGGGGGGGGGGGGGAAATTATCAAAATTTCATTTGGGTACAACGGCGCACGACCACGCAATTGTCATTCAAAAATTACAAAGCTTAAAATGGGTCTGGGCACAAAGGGGGTGAAAATGCCCTGTATTGAAGCGGTTAAACTGGGACAAAGTATACACATATAATAGGTTTTCCATTGTTAATAAAATATGGGTTTCCAAGATTTGAAATTAAATTGCATTCTGTTTTTATGTCAATTTTAAACCTACCTGTCCTGCTCCTAGTGCTGGCAATCTCTGCATTTGGGAGATACCACTGTCTAAAGAATCTTTCGCACCCTACACTTGCTGGGGGGGTGGGATGCCTGGGATCCCTACTGCACTCTGCGGTTCCATCCACTGACCTTTCACTAAATATAAAGGCTGTCAGGTGGAACAGCTGAGGAACAGGTATCTGACAGACCCAGAAGTGTTTCTGATGCAGGTTTTTTTTTTACCAGGGGTTATCAGCAGCATGGGCACAGTGATAGGCAAGTACTGTACTAAATCCTTTTTTCCGTGAATCTTTCTAAAACATTTGTATTCCTGGCATACAAATATAGCTCTATGACAAACTGATAATATAATCTGAAACTGTCAAAACGACACTTTAGTTGGATGTCACAGAAAATTAAACAGACATGGTGGCAAGTCTCTATAACAGCGTGAAAGCTACAGTTTTCATCCTTACTGTGTTCCCTGTATCATTTCTATATCTAAGAGTGCATGGCACATATTTGCATATTCGCAACGTATAGAATAGTCCAAGAAAAAAACATTTTTTTATCCCTAACAATCAGCAGGTTAGTGTCACACAAACAAGGTATGAGTTACTGAAAATATATTTTAACCGCTTCAGCCCCGGACCATTTTGGTGATCAAAGACCAGACCACTGACAATTACGCAGCCGTGCGACGTGGCTCCCAAACAAAATTAATGTCCTTTTATTCCCACAAATAGAGCTTTTTGGTGGTATTTGATCACCTCTGCGATTATTTTTTTTGCGCTAAAAACAAAAAAGTGACAATTTTGGAAAAAAAATATGCAATATTTTTATTTTTGCTATAATAAATATCCCCCAAAAAAATATTAAAAAAACTTTTTTTCCCCCACAGTTTAGGCCGATATGTAAAAAAATAAGCGTTGATTGGTTTGCGCAAAACAGCTTCTACAAAATAGGGGACTGTTTTATGGCATTTTTAATAATTATTTTTTACTAGTTATGGTGGCGATCAGCGATTTTTATTGTGACTGCGACATTATGGAGGACACATCAGACACTTAACACCATTTTGGGACCATTATCATTTTTGGGGGTTAACCACTAGGTGGCGATGCAGGAGTTAAAGGGGTTGTAAAGGTAAAAAAATTAAAAAATTCCCTAAAAAGCTTCCTTTACCTTAGTGCAGTCCTCCTTCACTTACCTCATCCTTTGATTTAGCTTTTAAATGTCTTTATTTCTCCTGAGAAATCCTCACTTCCTGTTCTTCTGTCTGTAACTCCACACAGTAATGTGAGGCTTTCTCCCTGGTGTGGAGAAAGCCTCTTGAGGGGGGAGGGGGCGAGCAGGCAAGTCAGAACACTCTTAGTGGGCATCCTGACACTCCTGCTCACCCCCTCCCCCCTCAAGAGGTTTTCTCCACATCAGGGAGAAAGCCTCACATTAATGTGTGAAGTTACAGACAGAAGAAGAACATGGAGTGAGGATTTCTCAGAAGAAATAAGGACATTTAAAAGAAAAATGGAAGGATGAGGTAAGTGAAGGAGGACTGCACTAAGGTAAAGGAAGCTATTTAGTTTTTTTTTTCACCTTTACAACCCCTTTAAGTGTTCCCTAGGAAGTGATTCTTACTGTTAGGGGGCGTGGCTACACGTGTCACGCCAATGATGACCTTTCCCGATCATGGGGAACGGTCATCAGTGACAGTGTCACTAGGCAGAATAGGGCAATGCCTTGTTTACAAAGGCATTCCCCTGTTCTGGCCTTTTCGACCGCAATCGCGGGACTCTCAGGAACATTGAGTTCCTGGGACCCGCGGCCGCACTCGCGAGGCACATGGCGGGTGCGCGCCCCCCACTGAACAGCAGATTTAAAGGAACGTACCTGTGCGCCAATCTGCCTGCCTGTGCCATGTTGTCGACGTAAATAGTCGTGCTGCGGTTGGCAAGTGGTTAAATGGTACATATTAATATGCACAGAAAAATCACCCATTTAAATATGAATTTGTACAAACAGATTAAAAAATGTATCATTTAAATGTGTCACATTATGTAGTTACCATAGCAATATGACATCTATGCACAACTTTCTATTTTAAAATACTCATATTCCAGATGACAAGGCTGTTTTCCTGTCAAGATTTTCTTTTCCATTTAAAACACACAAGACAAAGCTTTCTTGAATTGCATGATGGGTAAATTAATTTCAAAGAAAAGCAATATGTAAACTTATGGATGGACTTGAAGAAGAAATTATGCATTGGTTAACTTAATTGTTTAATAAAAATGTTAAAGGCATCTTTAGATTCATCTCTCTAGACATAGGAAGCCATATAATTGTAGGGAAAACCTACTGATGGTAACAGTTTACAGAAAAACATTGTTTTTTTCAAAGCCATGTGAATTTTATCTACGTACAATCTTTTTCTAGGTTAAGCTTTTACAGATTGTTGTATGTATTAGTTTGTTTATTGCATGCTGGAGCTGGCCAATAGACATGCTATGGGACAGAAATTTTAATTTAGCAGTTCTTTGCTAAAGGCCCTGACAGCTAGTCCTATACAGTATATAAAAAATTCCACTACAGGAAGAATCTACAAATTTGTACCCAATGCATCATCATAATGCTGTATTCGCAGAGCTGTTGGAACAATTCACTGCTCTGGCAGCTGTCCATTGCCGACTGTGGTGCCCATTTTAGCCCATCACATGGCTCCTTTTTTTGTAAAACTTACAAAGTGACAAAGTGTACACTTCATTCATGGCAATGTACAACAGTGCGCTACATTGCTTGTTCCTAAATACAGTACTTAAAGCGATTGTACAGGCAGAAGGTTTTTTAACTTAATGGATTCTATGCATAAACATAAAAAACCTGAGTGCAGCAGCCTGCCCCCCACAGCCCCTCTCTTACCTGAGCCCCAACAAGATCCAGCGATTTTGTAGGAGTGTCTCGTCTGCTGGGACTCCCCACCCCTCATTGGCTGAGACAGCAGCGTGTCACCATTGCCTCCCGCTGCTGTTGATCAAAGTCAATCAGCCAATGAGAAAAGAAAGGGGGTGGGGCCTGGTCGCGGCTCCCACGTCTGAATGGACACAGGGAGAGCCATAGCAAGCTGCTTTCTGTGGGGGCATTCAACAAGAGGGAGGGGCCAGGAGCTAGGAAGAGGGACCTGAGAAGAGGAGGAACAGGGCTGCTCTGTGCAAAACCAGAACACAAAGCAGGTAAGTAGAACAGGCTTTTTTTTGGGGGTTAAAAAATAACAAAACAGAAGACTTTGTCATTTCAAATTTGCAAACAATCAAATACCTCCTCCTCCTCAGCCCCACCAAATTTGTTTGCTAGTTTATAAAAGGCAGTTAACAGAAATACACACATTGTAAGTACTTTAATGAGACATACAATTTTTTTTAAAGTTACTGCAACACTTACTTGATTTCTCATTTTCGGGTTTTTGCTTCTTTTTTGCTTCTTTTTGGGATTTCTTCTTCTGCTTTGCTGCTTTTTCCTTTTCATCATCACTGTAATCCAATGCCTACAGAAAATAAAAATGGCTGCATAAAAAAAAGTATTTCTCCCCCCACCAACATCACCACAGATAGGCATTCAAAAAACACACACAACAGGGTACGCATTAGGCCCAATGAGTGGAAATAACAAGGAGGGTAACTTTCAGAGCACACACAATTTCAAACTTAGATTTGTGTGGGCCAATGAATAAATTACCTATGGTGTTGTACACTAGTGAGTGGCAAATTGAATTACCAGTAATTTGGCAATCAACTGCTTAAAACTGGGCTTCTCTGAATTTGGTGCATACTTTCCTGACTCATTTATCTATTAAAAGAAGTCTACAATCGGAAGTAAAATTTTATTCGAATTAACGATTGGCCAATTTTCGGATCGTTCGTACGTACGGTGTTTGACAGGCAATGCAGACTAACATTTTTGTCGTACATGAACTCAACGTCCGATTTTGTTTAATTGGCAGGTTTTCATCCGAATAAATAAAAAAATCGTAAGAGCAAGGACTACGCATGCTCAGGAAGGAAAGAATACATTCAAAACTATTCAACGCATTACGTCACTTGTGAAGTTGTATTCTGTCATATGAGAATTTTCTTATGGCGGGTAACCTCGCCACTTTCGACATGAGACTAGCATGCAACAAAAAACAAACAAAACGTTGTCTGAAAATCTGATCGTATGTACGAGGCTTTAGGACGCGTTTAGAAAAAATGGACTAGGAGTGACCCATAGTCCAGGAAAAGCTGGTTTAAATATTTGCAATTGCCTGAAAATTGGATATTCTCAGAATTAAAAAAAAAAAAAAAAAAAAAAAAAAGTCTTCAATGATCAACATGCCACACATCTCCAAGGCTTCCCATTGGCAAGAATCCCCCTTTGCTGGCCATGTAACCAGGACGGCTATGGACAAAGCAAGTTTTCTAAAAGTTTTAAAGAAAAACTATAGGCTTTTCAATACTTTACATGTAGATGTATATTATTACACATGTTAATTTATACTAAGATCCTATTTCTATACTATATTTACAAAGTCATGATTTACCGTATATGGTTGGTGAATAAGATGACTTTTTAACCTTAAAAACCATCCCCCAAATATCAGGGTCTTGTCTTTTACGCAGAGTATAAAATGTGAACCTTAAATCCTGGGATGTACGGGACGTTGCCAACGTGGATGAAAGATGTAAGGGTCTGTCAGGAGTCCAGAAACTCATTGACCTTTTACACACACACACTAATTACAGGAAAACCGATCACAGGTGAGGATGGTTACCTTTAATAGCCATTCAAACCCCTTTGTGTCAACTTGTGTGCATGTTATCAGGCCAAAATCGCCAGGGTATGTAAACGTTTGATCAGGGTAATTTGGGTAGTTTCTGTTGCGATTATGATTTAAAAAGAGTAAACATAGTTGATTGATAATAAATGGCTTCAGCCAAACACTAACCACAAGTGAAAGAAAAGTTGTTGGGTTATTCATATTCTCTGAAAAATGGTAATGAAATCATAAAATTCTGCCAGGATATGTAAACTTATGAGCACAGCTGTATGTACATGGGAGCAGCTATAGTTGTACATCACATTCCCTTATCTTACAGAAGTCTGCCTGAATGAGAGTTTAATTAGACATTTGTTTTGGTGACAGATTTACTGTAAATTACAGAAATTAGGTGAGCAGTCAATGCCCAGCTCCTTAGTATATATATGTTTTTAATTTACCTCAGCTGGTGGTTCTTGATCATTCGTCCAAGAAGCATCAGACCCCTTATCTCTGCAAAAGAAAAATAAATAAAAACACATAAAATGTAAATCATTGTTTCCAGAGATGTATATAAAACATGAAAATTGTGAAATACATGTGTATAAAATTAAAAAGACAAGAAAAGCAAACCGTAACCAATGAAAGTTCAGAAGACCCTCCCACTACCAAAACACTGGTCAGTCCTGGCAACCAATCACTAACTTGTTATGAAAAGTCAACTACGGCAGCTCCCACTCCTGCTTTGGGGAATGGGGATGCAGACACTGCTTTCAGAGGATAGATGACACACTTTGTGGGGGGCACAAGACATTGCTATTGGGGGGGGGGGGCAGAGGACACTACAATAGGTAGGGGAAAGTTGAACTGGAGCAGAACACACTGTATTGAAGGGGGGTGGGGGCAGAGGACACTACACACTGTGTTCTTCATGCCGTCTTTTTATTAGAAGCTTGATAGGTCTTTTTATTTCCAGAAATCCCCACTCACTCAACCTACATTCACCTCCTCCCTTTGATTTTCCCCCATGTTGTTCAGGTAGATCTCAACCTCTGAAGGGTTCTCTACCCCTGACCTAGATCTGAGCGGAAATTTTCCTTCTCCAATCTCCCCCCACCCCCCTGGAAACCTCAGGGAAACGTCACAACCAGCTGCCCTTGCTTGCACCAGGGACTGCAGACTGGTGAAGAAATCAGCTCGGGTGAGGACGCCAATGGATCCTTAGACAAGTGAGTGACTAAAGTCAGCAGCTACAGTTTTTTTTTTTTTTTTTTTTTACAAAAAGTCTGAAGAACCCCCTCTCATTTTTTAGGTTTGTGCCCACAAAATGGAGATAAAGACTCTACAAAATTATGGAAAATTTGCTAGACAGCTGTAAAAATTTTGGCACCCGAAGCAGAGCTATCGATTGGCTCTCTGGTGCTACCGCCACCATCTTCGGTGAGGGAATCAGGAAGTGAAGCCTTGCCGTCTCACTTCCTGGTTCCCTACTGCCCATGCACGAGTCGCGCTGCGCGATCTGAATGGTCCCTGCTGTCTTCTGAGACGTGTGTGTGTGTATGGGGAGGGGGGGGGGCGGAAGTGGCGTAGATACCCGCAGATAATGCAGTTCTCTATGACCGAAAGTGGGAGCAAATACCTGTATTAAACAGGTATCTGCTCCCCCCTGAAAGGTGCCAAATGTGACAACGGAAGGGGGGGGGGTTCCGAAAAGCGGAAGTTCCATTTTTGGACGGAACTCCGCTTTAAGAGCCAGAAATGGCTTCTCAACCCATAAAATTTAAATTTGCGATCCACAGTTCTAATAAGAGGGATGGATATAACAGAACTCCAAGCAGAGTCCAAGGTTTCCATACCTGGGAGATGTGTTATGGCAATAAGGAGTAAGAGATAATAAAGCAGACCTCACCACATAGCGAGGAAAAGCGTTTTAGTGACCCAGAGTGAGGGGGGTGGGTGGAGAAAAACAAAAACACAAGCACAAAAACACACACACAAAAAGAGGCCACCAGCAGTAGGCAAAGAGAATGGAGGGGCAACCAAGAAGTGGCCATGAGAGTGTTCCTGGACATCTGAACATGGGACCAGACAGACACAATGCTATTAAGTGGTTTATGGAAAAATATCCTGCTTTATGGGTAATAGAAAACAGCAATAGAGACTGTGTACCTCTCTGAAACAGTGAAACAATGGTTCAGGACCTCTCTACTCCAAGTTGGAGAAAATGTCAGTAAAACTTTTATGCTACCAGAAAAAACCCCCTTCAAATAAAATTCTCCTACTTTTGACAATCACGATCGAATGTGTGTGCATTTTTGTTCTTCACAACAGTAGTAATGCCCCGTACACCCGATCCGTAAATTGGACGACAGATCGTCCGACTTTTTTCGCTTACTAGTCGCAAGTAGAAATTTAATAGTTTACTTTAATAGGTTACTAAAGTCACAAAAATTCTCGTACGACAGAAAAAAAGAAAAATTCTAAGGGAAGTAATGCGTTTTCGGATGACAACTGTACTGACTAAAACAAAAATCGTACAAGGAACATTTTTGTGATTGTCCGATCTAATAATATCAGATGAACGGTCGTATTCGGGCCTTGAAAGCTCTGTACCAATGATCCGATTATCGTACGATTGCGTCGAAAGCGGTATTTTTCGCCCGATTTCAGGATTGTGTGCGGGCCATACGGCCAAGAAAAAGTACGTGTTTTATTTTTTATTGTCCTACCTAAACACACACTTGCTTATACTTACACCAACTTTCACTAAAACAAGATCAAGCCCTGAAATTGTTGATCTTTTATTTTTTTTCAACAGGGGTGATTTACTAAAGGCAAAAAGACTGGTGCTCCAGAGCTTAATAAACGAGGGGAAGTTCTGCTGACTTCGATCATCATGTGCTAAAAATTTGTTTTTTATTTTCCTTGCATATGATTGGGTATTAGTTGTAAAGTGAAGCATCGCCTCTTACTAAGCTCTGGAGCAACTGCACTAGCAAACAGCCAACCACAGTAGTCACACGAGCAGGATTCGGTTCTCCAGGCTCCTGGTCATAAGTACGAGACCCAGAGCAGTCAGACAGCTCAGCCTCTGGGTTAGGAGCCTGAGTGAGTGCACTTCCAGCTTTAAAACAGCAGTATATGAATGTGCCACCTAGAAGAAAGCCAACTTCTTTCACACTGCATATATGTTTTACGTGGTCGTAAATTGAATAAGAAGCAGTATGATGGGCTCTAAATTTTATTGTTTATATCTTTTTTGTTCTGTCAAAGAAGAAAGTTGGAAAAATGTTGTCGATCGGCGGCTGTAGCTGCTAAGTGTATTCTGACAGCAACGAGAGCCAATGTCAGAATATCAAGTCCCAGGAGGGGGGTTTGGAACTTCCCCAGCCAAACAACCTCGTTGGCTGAACAAACAAAAAACACACACAAAAACACGTCTATGGCCATCTTTAGTCACTTGGCTGTGGGACTAAAAATGCTAGGAAGATATCCTAGGCAGACCTGAGGGTCAAAAAGTGGAGGAGTATAGTTTGTGGCCCTTCATTTGTTATCCATAACAAAAATGTACATGTATATACTTGCATCCTAATTTTGCAAATGTTTGTAAGAAGGGATGCTGTGCCAGGATTGTGAGGGAGCTGAGAGCATCTCAAGTTAATTCTAAACTGAGGAGATAAGTAAAAGTAGGCCAGGACTGATAATCTTCACAGTGGTGGTCCAATGGTTGTTGTTTATCGCACAGTTCAACTCCGGAAAACGTTAAAATTATTCAAAATATGTTGTTGAAAAACTTCAGAGTGGTACACCTAAATACAGTTGAAAAAAACTTAACAGTTTACTTCTGGCTTTAAAATAAAACCGTACCTTTTTAAAGCATCTGGTATGATATATTGTGTGAAGTCCTCAACAGCTGGAGCAAAGTACAAAGTGTTTTTTATCTCAATTCCAGTGGATTCAATATGATCCTTTGAATTAAAGCGGATCACATAAAATGGATGTGGGACTGGTCCAAAAATTTCAAATATCTGTGAGACAAAACAAAAGAGGAAATGTCAAACGCAAAACCCCACCATAGTGTTACAGTAAATCTTTAAACAAAAAAAAAAAAAACACAAAAACGTAATTGCTGGTAAAGTGGACCGATTTACGAATTACAAGGTAATGCTATAGTAACAATAGTGCTACTAAATGCAATTGAGAAACGCTTTTCTCAAGTCACCTTACACATTAGTTCCATCAGAAAAGACCTAGGGCCAGATTCTTGTACATCCGCGTAAAATTGTGCGGGCGTAACGCATCTGATTTACGTTATGCCTCCGCAACTTACACGGGCAAGTGCTGTATTCTCAAAGAACTTGCTCTGTAAGTTGCGGCGGCGTGGCGTAAATCGGCCGGCGTAAGCCCGCCTAATTCAAATTTGGATCAGGGGGGCGTGTTTTATGTAAAACTACTGTGACCCAACGTGGTTGACGTTTTTGCGGAACGGCGCATGCGCCGTCCGTGGAATTTCCCAGTGTGCATTGCTCCAAAGTACGCCGCAAGTACGTCATTGGTTTCGACGTGAACGTAAATGACGTCCAGCCCCATTCACGGACGACTTACGCAAACTACGTAACTTTTTCAAATTTTGACGCGGGAACGACGGCCATACTTAACATTGTTACGCCGCACTTAAGCCTCATATAGCAAGAGCAACTATACGCCGAGAAAAGCCCAACGTAAACGTCGTAACTTTACTGCGTCAGCCGCGCGTACGTTCGGGAATTTGCGTATCTAGCTAATTTGCATACTCGACGCGGAATTCGACGGAAGCGTCACCTAGCGGTAAAAAAAAAATGCAATTAAGATCCGACGGCGTAAGAGACTTACGCCTGTCGGATCTAATGGATATCTATGCGTAACTGATTCTAAGAATCAGGCGCATAGATACGACGGGTTGGATTCAGACTTACGACGGCGTACATGGCGCTGCGCTGTCGTAAGTCCTTTCAGAATCTGGCCCCTATTCTCTAGCGTCCATGCTAATCTCTGCTTAAGTCACTGACCAAAAATAAAGTAAGCAGCTCAGGTTTTCTAACCTCACACATTTTTTGGATTGGCAAACCAATGTAAGCAAGACAGCCAGGGAACCAACAGAGTCCATAATTCTCATGACAAAATTATATATCTGAAGAAAAAAATACTCCATAAGAAGATCTATTATCCGAGGGAGGACTGGTGTTGAAGCAAAGTTGCCGGTCAGCTCTGGCTGCAAGTCAGTTCAGCCAATTCAGCAAAGGCCCGACTATTCATTGGCAGGGACAAAAACCTAGAGCATTACTTTCCTTAGCATATTTATTTACAAATGATAAATTTGTGTTCGCAATGTAATTATGTTCCTTAGCTCATGTTTGTCAGCTAAAAACATTTTTTTACCTTAATGCAGGAATGAGAGGAAAAAAAAATTGTTTGTTTGGGATGTGCGATCAGGAAAACATGTGTAATTTATATTATATATATATATATATATATATATATATATATATATATATATATATATATATATATATATATATTAGGGCTGTGCAAATGAACTTTTAATTAATCGATTAATCTTTAATTTTTTTGATCGATTACAATTATTTTGATTGGTACTCACCTCTCCGCCGGCTTCTGGGCCTTCAGTGAGTTCCGTCGGAGATCCAGTAGTGTCACGGACACCGGCGGGGCTTGCCGTGTCCACCTGAAGGGCTCCTTTGCTGTGCCTTCATATCTGCATGCCGGCGGGACCTTACTATCTGCCACACGCAAGGGCTGTTACACTTCCCTCTATCAACCTGGGAGTCTACAGCCATCCACTGGGAGTTGTGATAGTTCCCTTCATGGGACATCTACATGCCGACGGACTGATGTTAACCTCTCCTCATCTGGATTCAACAGTGGTATCGTTGTACACATTTTTATACCAGTATCATACTTAGCTACATGTTTTTATGACTGCTTTTGGTACCGTTTGGTATTACTCGCACCATTTTTACAGTTTATGTAGCTACATCGATTTTATCTCCAGTGCAATATTTATTTTGTTACCTACTTGAAGACTATAAAAGTTTTAATGCCATTCCCATCGAGCGCTGCCTTTGTGTGTTTTTTGTATCCGGCTATCCATTTTCCCAGTTGTTGGTAGCTGCATTGGGAATCAGCCTGCAAGGAGATCAGCTAAAAGTAGTTGCATCTGTATGTGCGTTATAATTAATCGAAATTAGTCAATTAATCGATTTAAAAAAAAAAACGATTAAATCGAACAGAAAATTTTTGATCAGTAACAGCCCTAAATTATATATATATATATATATATATATATATATATATATATATATATTATCCTCAAGATCATGACTGAGAAAAAAGTCAGTTTCGGCCGCTGAACTCTTTAGGAAACAAAACAAAATCATATCACATGTTGAACAAGTGTTTGGTGCCAGTTTTAGGAGCATGGGAAACATACATGAACAATAGTTAAATGTGACGGGGCTCAAGAGTGCCTTTTGTCATGTGACCGATAAGAGTGGGAGGATATTTTACAGCTTTATCATGAGCTTGTTTTATGACTTCACTTTATTATAGCCATGTAACAAATGGCACTAGTGTCAAAGCATGGGAAAAACAATATTACAAAAAGACTACCAATACTGTAAAGATCGCTGAAATGATGCAGCTAAAAAATCTATGAACACAATACAGAACGGCAAAGAAGATTTCCTGATTTTGTTTCTAAAGCAGCCTCAGTGGATAAAATACAAACCAGCCATAGGATTCATTCATGTCTTCAGACTGTCTGCAGAATATCAAGACGTTTATATTGGACTAATCTCTAAAGGACTTCCCTCTCTTCACTACTGCCCAGACCACACTGTATCTTTATGAATAATCATAGTGCTTTAGTTTATACATCTCATGCACTCCATATCCAGAGATCACTATCGGCAGCAAAATCATTTTAATCAAAATATACCTTACTATTGCCTTTTCAGTGCTCTTGACAGTTTTAGGTAACCAACAGACACAAAAGTATCGGTCTTGTTAATACTAAATACCTGTCTTGGGGGGGAAAAAACAAAACAAAACAAAAAAAACACATCCACACAGGTCCCATTTTAAGTGCAATACCCAGGGATTGCATCATTATCCTTTAACCAGTAAAAAGTAGAGGTGCACCGAATGGAAATTTTGGTGCCAAACGAAGAATAAAAAAATAAAAATAAAATGCACCTCCCAGTTCAAATGTATTGAAAACGCAGCAAAGAGCGCATTAACGCTCGCCTCGGTGTTATGTTTTTGAGTCACAAAACCAAATGAGAAAACGCACCATAAGCACTAAAATACATGGTAAAATCGTGCAAAATCGCATGCGGTTTCGGTGCCACTATCAGCACCTTTTCCTCTTATCGACCAAATGCCGATAACACCATTTTCACCCGAAATGTTTCGGTGCGTCTAGTAAAAATTATAGTAGCAGACATTTACATAAATTGTAATGCAGGTTCGTGGAAACTTTGGTCAGCTGCAAAGAACAGATATCCCAGGTTCCACAGTCCATGCAAAGAGACATAAGGCCCCAATATTCATCCAGCAGTAGTCAAGCCCCAGGGCCTGACGTCTTTTGCATGGACTGTGGTACCTGGGATATCTGTTCATGGTCCATGACAATTTATTAAGAAAAAGGAACTATATTCCCTGAGTTACAGTAGAGCCTAAAGACCTGCGGTTTCTTCTCCCATAACACCCCAACACAAGTCTGCAGTGAGATGGCTTTTAGGAGTCCACAGCCACATGTGCAGTACTGCTACAGCTGAAAAAAGTACCAGAGCACTGCCTGGTGTTGTATAAGCCACAGCTCCTGAAACAGACAGCCCCGCCATCCAAGGCTAGTGCAAGATATAGTTATACTTTTAAATAACAATCCTTATTCCCTTTACGTGTATAATTCCACTAAAGTTTGTTTTAATTTCCTACATAGACACAGTGAAGTGACTGGTCTCAGGTTATTAAACAGAGAAAACAAATTCTCCTACATGCGTTGCATCTGTTTATCTGTAGCCTATTCTGAAGTTTTCTAAAAACACAGATCAAAGGATTTTTCTCTGAACAGCTCTGGGGCAGTTTTCCTTCCACTATCACCAAGGATGAGGCACCATTCCGCACACTGACATCCACATTGGGGCATTAGGTCTTCTGTGGACACAATGATTGGGCACTGACATCCATTCCTCCCACTAATACCAATGAAGGGGTAGTATTATTCCGCATACTTACCACAGGTGTGATGTAACTTTTACTCCCACTGACCATAAAGCCTGAGACATGGACTACTTCTACTGATGCAAAGGGATTTTCTACTTTTGCTGGCTACAGTATGCCCCGCCCCCCCCCCCCCAAGTGAAGGAGTCGCGCTACATTTTAAACTAAAATGTAAAATAATAATGCGATATACACACAATAAATGTTATGCATAAAGCATAAATGATGATGCTATATCTGTGCAAAACATATAAGTGATCCACAATACAATTGATAAAAAAAGGAAACTTGAACTGAGAAAAATGAACACAGTCCCAGAGAATTGATAAGAAAAAAAAAAAATATTCCCGAAAGTGCCAAAGTACTCCACAGACGTTGTGATGACTGATAGACAGGAGACCTCCACCAACAGCTAACACTGACTCTTACCAGAGATCAGATAATAAACAGCATGAACGATATCCAACTTCACTAGGGGACAGATCAAAGCATTCATCCACTAGGACCTCACGGTGAATAGTAGTCCTCACTAAAGATAACCCAGTATTCTCCAGCGTATGAAAAGAGATCAAGAGGGACTCAGTGTAAAACTGCAGAATAGTTTATTTAAAAAAAGAAAGTAACGCACTTCCATCAATCCAGACAGTCTGGGCATGTAACAAGTAAAATCTCTCACAGCCGGCCGGTCTGCGTATAGGAAGCGTGTGCCCGGAGTATCCGGGTCCTCACACGTGTAACGCGGTGACGTCAAAGCGCCGCCTCCCAAGGGGCCCGGATACTCCAGGCTCACGCTTCCTATACGCAGACCGGCCGGCTGTGAGAGATTTTACTTGTTACATGCCCAGACTGTCTGGATTGATGGAAGTGCGTTAC
Organism: Rana temporaria; assembly: GCF_905171775.1. Lineage (NCBI taxonomy): Eukaryota > Metazoa > Chordata > Amphibia > Anura > Ranidae > Rana > Rana temporaria. Next base: position 537,881,211 of record NC_053489.1, read on the forward strand.
TTTCTTTTTTTAAATAAACTATTCTGCAGTTTTACACTATGAGTCCCTCTTGATCTCTTTTCATACGCTGGAGAATACTGGGTTATCTTGTCTATCAGTCATCACAACGTCTGTGGAGTACTTTGGCACTTTCGGGAATATTTATTTTTTCTTATCAATTCTCTGGGACTGTGTTCATTTTTCTCAGTTCAAGTTTCCTTTTTTTATCAATTGTATTGTGGATCACTTATATGTTTTGCACAGATATAGCATCATCATTTATGCATAACATTTATTGTGTGTATATCACATTATTAGTTCCCCACACACGGCTAATGTGTAAAGTCTACAGGCCTGGAAAGATGCGTTTGTAAATGGACAGACAACTGGCTAAGACAGAATTCGGAATAAAAAAAAAAAAAAAAAGACAGAATTCAGAGAGTAGCTGTTAATTATTCTTACTCCAAATCAGAGATTTGCAATTAGCGGACCTCCAGCTGAAAACTGAAGTCCCATCATGCCTCTGTCTCTGGGGGTCATGCTTGTGGCTGTCAGAGTCTTGCTATGCCTCATGGGACTTGAAGTTCTGCAACAGCTGGAGGTCTGCTAATTGCATTTCCCTGCTCTAAATGGTCTAACATTATCAGTGGTGCACCCCAAGGTTGAGTGTTGGGACCATTACATTTTACTATATTTATAAATGATATTGGGTCTGGGATTAAAAGGACCATTTCAGTTTTTGCAGATGACACCAAGCTATGCAGTGGAATAACGTCCTTACAGGATGTCTCCAACTTACAAACAGACCTCAATGCTCTGTTTAATTGGGCAACTACATGGCAAATTACCTTTAATGTTGATAAATGTAAAAAGGTATTTGGGGGCGAAGAATATGCATGCATCATACATATTAGGGGGGAGTACAACTGAGGATATCAATGGTGGAGAAGTATCTGGGCGTTCTTGTAGATCATAAGCGTAAAGTGGAGGTTCCGCCAAATATTTTTTTTTAAAGCCAGCAGCTACAACTACTGCAGCTGCTGACTTTTAATATATGGACATTTGCCTGTCCAGCGCGCTTGCGATGTCGGCAGCCGAAGGCCGAGCAATCGCTCGTCCCTCGGCTGCACCCACCGTCATCCTTGTGTTAAACACAGCCAAGCTTTGCATTCCTGTTCTCTAGGGCACTACTTTACCCAATCTTTTAGAGAGTGGTTCATCAAGGCGAGATGGAGGAACTCTCTGCCATCTCGCATGATACCGGGTCTAAATTCACTACTTGCTGGACACATTTCCAAACTACATCAAAATACACTTGTGGGCACTGTAGTCAGCATGTGTAGGCCATGGAGACCATTCTATATACACACACACAAATCCGGCCTTTAAATTTACGGATACTTATGGGGGGGGGGGGAGGGGGGCTAGGACGTAGGGTTGCGAGTCCTAGGCTATACACTCTACCTCTCCATACCCCCCCCCCCCCCCCCCTCCATTTCCCCTTTCTTTTATGGTCAAGCCATTAGTGGTTACTGACGAGTGTTTTTTTGTAACTTTGTGTATGTCATACGTATGAGGCAATCAAATTTAAAAAAAATTGTTAATTGCATGCAAAGTTGTGTTTATGTGAAGATTTCTCACAGAATCAAAGATGACATACAAGACAGGGGGGGGGTTTGTTTCAAGGCGCACAATACGACGATACCTTTACTGTGCCAATGTCACGAAAAGGTCTGGTTACAATATGCCTGGCAACATCTTGGCACACCTCACCACTTCTGGCACACTGTAATCCGGAGGGAAGACTTATTTCTGGTAACTCGACCATGCAGCTCATTTTTGTTCAAGTATCGTCGTATTGTGCTCCTTTTCCAGAACAGCCTGTATTTCTCCTGTGGGTTTTTCTTTGTATCCCAAACAATTTTATTGGCAGTTCTGGCTGCAATCTTGGTCTACCTGACTTTGGATTGGTATAAAGAGATCCCTGCATTTCCCACTTCAAAATAAGTGATTAAACAGTACTGACCGAAATATTCAGGACTTTGGATAGTTTTTTCAAAAACCTTTTCCCATCTTTATAAATTTCCATTTACCTTGTTACGCAGGTCTTTTGACAGTTCCTTTCTGCTCCCCATGGCCCAGTGTCTAGCCTGCTCTGTGCATCCACATGAGAGCTAGCAAACTCATCGGACTATTTATACACAGACACTAATTGCAATTTAAAAAGCCACAGATGTGGGAAATGAACCTTGAATTGCCATTTTAACTTGTGTATGTCACCTTGTGTGTCTGTACCAAGGCCAAACATTCCATTATTAGGATTTAAAAATGAGCCAAAATGAACTGTGGGACAATAAATGGCTTCATTTGATCACTATGCTTCAAATTAATGACAGTTTTCTGGCATGGTCGGTCATACTTGCAATGTCACAATTTCTGCCACGCTATGCAAACTTTTGAGAACTGTACATGTAGTAGTAAACACTCCAAATAACAGAGTGCACATTAGATGAACCCATTAATATTAAAAGTAGAACTATAGACTTTTTTTCATTTTTGATAGAGCAAGAGAGGGTTATAACCCCTATGATTGTTTTTTTTGCCATCTGTATCATATTGGGGGAGATCTCCATTCACTCCCTGTCCCACAGCCAAAACAGGAAGTGAGAGGAAGTTTCTGCAAATTAAGGGAATTCCTTGGGGACCCCCAGATCAGGTGCACCCATTGGGAGATTTTTCATCTTTCACTTTTCTGGAAACAATCCAAAATTCAGGATTTTCTTTTACTTTAGACAATAATGGTAAATGGGACAAATAGAGAGGGTGAATCTTCCTAGTGAATGTACAGACCGAAGTAAAATCTGACAAGTGTTCTAATACCTCTCCACTCGATCCAAAAAAAAAAAAAAAAGTTTTTCTTTTAGTTATACTTAAAGAAACTTTCAGCAATGATTCAAAGTTTCTAAGTAGTATTGTGTATAATATGCAAAATGTCCATGTGTCTCTATAATCCTTTAATGCACTAGAGCAGTGTTTCTCAATTCCAGTCCTCAGGCCCCCCCAACAGGTCAGGTTTTCAGGATTTCCCTCAGATGAAAAGGCTGTGGTGATTACTAAGGCAGTGAAACTGATCAATTCACCTGTGCAAAATAATGGAAATCCTGAAAACCTGACCTGTTGGGGGGGGCCTGAGGACTGGAATTGAGAAACACTGCACTAGAGGAAGTCATTGTGTAGACACACGTGGGCCTTTGCCTAGTACCTTTTACTCCACCTTTGGCTACACTGAACACACTGGAGCGGAACTTTATTGCAACCCTACACTTGCAGCCATTGGTATGCTGCATGAGATAGATATACTACAATACTGCCTAGGAATTTGATTAACCACTTCAGCCCCGGACCATTTGGCTGTCAAATGAAAAGGCCACTTTTTTGTGATTGGGCACTGCGTCGCTTTAACTGAAAATTGCGCGGTCGTGCAACGTGGCTTCCTTAAAGATGACGTCCTTTTTTTCCCACAAATAGAGATTTCTTTTGGTGGCATTTTAACACCTCTGGGGTTTTTATTTTTTGCACTATAAACAAAAATAGAGCGACAATTTAAAAAAAAAATTATATTTTGTACTTTTTGCTTTAATAGCTAGCCCCAATTATTATTATTTTTTTTGAAAAAAGAATTCTTTTTCTCAGTTTAGGCCGATACGTATTCTTCTACATATTTTTAGTAGAGAGAGAAAAAAATAAAAAAACACACAATAAGCGTATATGGGATTGGTTTGCGCAAAAGTTATAGCGTTTATTCACATTTATATAGCGATCAGTGCTATAAAAATGCACCAATTACTGTACAAATGTGACTGGCAGTGAAGGGGTTATACTTACCTCCACTGTGCAGCTCGTTTTGCACAGAGTGACCCCGAATCCTGTCTTCTGGGGCCCCTTGGCGGCTGTCTCGGCTCCTCCTCGCAAAAGCTTTCTACCTTCATGCGAGCGAGCTTGCATGGTGGAAAGCTTTTGCGAGCGTGCTCCCGTGATACAGCGGAGGCCATAGCCGCCGACTGTATCACTCGGCCCCGCCCCCCGGCGCGCCGCGTCATCCGCTGCGATTGACAGCAGCGCCAGCCAATGGCTGCGCTGCGATCAATCCGCCCAGCCTAGCCAATGAACGGCCAGACTGGAAACCGAACAGGATGACAAGCACGCGCCCGGGACTTTCGAGGGGTGAGGCAAGTAAAACGGGGGCTCGGTGTTAAATGCCGGGGGGCAAGGGGAAGAGGGATGACAGAGATAGATATAGAACAGAGGACATAGTGGACATATGCCTCTAACAGGTGTCATGCGATGTGTTGTCAAAAACCTCTTGCTTCTCCAGGCGTTCTCTTGGTTCCAAAATATTCAGACATAACTTCATTATATGATGGTTTATTCTTCCAACGATTATGACAGCAAACAGACAGCTTATGCTTACATTGTTACGTTGTTACAGACATCATGGCAGGTAGGCATCACAAAGTTACAGAAGGAGGAAATAGATGTTACATCTTCTCTGCTGGAAAGAGCCCCTTATGATCTTTCTCCTGGGTGAGGGTCCCTTCCCTCCTAGCATGTTGGGTTCCAACTTCCATCTCATCAGCAGAGTCCGATGACCCCGAGACCCCCGTGGGTCAGATGACCCTGAGGTTTCCTAGCTTGCTATGCTCAAACCTGTATACTTATACAAGTTTATCAGCTAACTAAGCACAAATCTAGCTTTCCAAACAAGGTTACAATGAGCTCTAACGCTCGCTATGTATATTTAAGTAACATCTCCTCCCCTATCCTTGACAGAGACTTTAAGAATAGATATGGCCAGTTGTTCTGTCGTCATACACTGACCTTCGTTTGTCTTTAACAAACCTTCAAATGCTACCATGTTTAAGCATTGATTCAGAGACCTTTAGAACATAATATCAATACATTTAAAATCTAACACTCGGGGGGGGGGGGGGGGGCGGTGCTGTCAGATGTTTTTTTACCTTAATACATAGGATGCATTAAGGTAAAAAAACTTTTAACTTTACAACCCCTTTAAGTGTGTCCTAGGGAATGATTCTGTTAGGGGGCGTGGCTTACCGTGACACGTCACTGATCGCTGCTCCCGATGAGGGGGAGCAGACGATCAGTGCTGTGTCACCAGGCAGAACAGGGAGATGCCTTGTTTACAAAGGCATACCCCCGTTCTGCCGTTCTGTGACCCGATCGCGAGACACCGGCGGACAGAGTCCGTGGGCACGGTCACGGAGACAGCAGCGGGCGCGCCCGCTAGGGTGCAGGTTCAAGGAAATGTATATATACACACACACACACACACACACACACACACACACACACACACACACACACACACACGTTGCTTTGCCTGCCTGTGCTATTCTGCTGACGTAAATCTGCACGAGACAGTCGTCAAACGGTTAATTGCTGGATGTGTCCTAAAAATACATTTAAACATTAACACTTAGTGTTAACCAATTCTAATTACGTGCGGTTGTATGCATGTTGCCTTCTTTTCACTAATAGAAATGGTAAAAAAATAAAAATTAAATAAAGTCTCAGCTGTGACTATTTTTCTCTCGAAATATAGGAAAAAAGAAGAACCACAAATCCTCTCAAAAAAAAAAAAAAAAAAAAAATAGGATTTTTGTACTCACCGTAAAATCCTTTTCTCCGACGTCCATGGACGGACACAGCTCCTTAAATCTTGACAAGTGGGTTATGTTCCTGTTCACAGGAGAGGACTAGGCAGATAGGGTTCCGGCGTGTTCAGCTTATGCAGCCAGGGACGTTTCAGTCCCCCAGTTGAGCCTTTAGTCGGCCTGGGAGGGTCAACCCGCAGGCCCTGACCGACGCAAAAATACTGATTCTGAGCGGGGAATGAAGGACCTGGCCCACGGCGCGGCTCCTTTCCCCTGGTGGACTGAGGGAGGAGAGTGCCCTCACCCCCAGTGACATCCTTGATAATGTCATCCAATGAGGTACCAAAAAACCTCCCACCCCTGAAGGGTAAATCAGCCAGGGCATTTCAAGATGCTGGGTCAGCAGACCAGCATTTCAGCCAAATCAGGCGGCGCAAAACCACCGACGAAACAGAGGCTCAGGACATCAAGGATGCCCTGTGTAGCATCACAGACATATAGAAGGCCCTGGACTAACTGGTCAGCCAGTCTAACAATTTAGGAAGGGAGCTGGTGCTCCTCCACAGTCTGGTGCAAAACCTTGCCCATTCAGAGTGTCAGAGACACCAAGGTTGCGGCCACAACAGGTCGCAATGCATACCCCCAGCATGGTAAACATGGAGCGGGTCAGCGCCTCGGACCTCCTATTAGTAAGGTCCTTGAAAGCCACCCCCCTTTTCAACCAGGCACCCGGGCCACAACCTGAGAAGTTTTATTTAAACTCTCCTCAAAAAGGGGGAAAACCCCAGGCGCTGCGGAACTAAAAAGACTTCTGCGGCATTTCCCATTCCTTATTAATGAACTAGATTTGCACAAAAAAGACAGAGCCCTCAGAGGAAACCATCCGCTGCACAGACAGCATGAGGGAGTTCCATACAGCACACTGACAAGTGCTCTACACACGTCATAGGAGTGTGGGAGGAAACCGGATTACCCAGAGAAAACCCACGCAGACATAGGGAGAGAGCATGCAATCTCCAGGCTGTTTGGTGTTGGAGTCCAGATTTAAACCTGCGACTCTCTTGCTGCCAGGTGAGGCAGTGAACCACTACACCACCATCCACGGCTCCAGATAAAACAGAACCAGGGACCTGAGCCAGAGCCATGTCCTGGTCTGAAAGTGAGGTAAACTGTGAGGCAATTCGCGAGGAGACCTGTGCCGCGCGCCGTAGGAACCAGCACTAGAGGTCAAGGCCAAGATGGCTGCCAAATGCTGCATAGAGAGCCTGGCGCGGCCACAGGAAGATGGCCGAACGCAATAGCAACCTGTGCTATAGCGCGGCTACAACAAAATGGCCGCCAATATGATTTTCAATAGGGACTAAAAATCACCCAAAAAATTGCGCCAGTGCTGCCAAAATGCAGCATTTTGAACAGTGAAAGCCTAAAGAGGCTAAACAGTGTCCAAACTCCTCTCTGAAAAAGACCCCCAGCAGTTAAAAAAAAAAAAAAAAAACAGGCCAGACGCGCAGTCCCCTCAGTAAGGTGCCACCCCCTCCTGACAGCAGTAATATAATGCAGCAGAGGGAAAAGGAGCAGGGAAGGGAGGCTATGAGGACTCCCGAACCCCAGGAATGCCCAGCCGTACCAACCCACCTAAGCGGAAGGGACTGTACTTACCCGTCCAAGCGAGGACTCACTGACGCATTCCTGACAGGCCTACAACCGCAATGGAGGTAGCTGTCGGCCTGGTCCACTGTGGAGTGAGATAACACCACAGCCCAGTCATGTGTGGACCTCGGAGCAAAGCTCACCGGCCACCCCAGGAGTCATGGTGTATGTCATGGCAGACCCAGCCTCTTTGCAAAGGTGTGCTCACACTCACTGGCCGGACTGAGTAGACTACAAGGGTCTATATATCCAGCTTGTCTCTCAGCCGACAGTTTGATAGAAGATTCTTTCAAGAAAAAATAAAATAAAAAAATTTCGTCAGGGCGCTGGGCCCAAAGGGAGCCATACATACTTCTTTGCTAGGCAGAACGAAACTGAGGCTGCATACTGCGGGGAGAAGGGGTATGTCTGGAGGGACCGCCCCCTGGGCAAGGTTGTTCAACTCTGTTAAAGTAACATGTATTTAATTATCCAACATGTTTCTGCCTAGTCCTCTCCTGTGAACAGGAACATAACCCACTTGTCAAGATTTAAGGAACTGTGCCCGTCCATGGACGATAAGAGAAAAAAAAAAAATTGTGTCAGGAACTCTGGACATGCTCTTAGAAAACTTGGTGTCAATCACTAGTGGCAGTTGATTCACATTAGATTTAACTCCTTGGAAAGGAAGCAGAAAACCATACAAAAAATAAAGAGTGGAAGAAAAGTGTACACGTTCCCAGAAACCATAGGGGATTACAGCTTGATTTATACCTGCTGAAAAAGTCAGACCCCTTTTACTAAGGATAGAATGATGGGAATAAATAAGCCTTTTCTAAGCCAAGCACAAGTAAAAACAGTCTTATATGCTTCGGATTACAAAATAGTGCGTTATTACCTTGTCTGCACGATGTATAAACAATTGTGTGCAGATAAAATAATGTACTCCTCAAAGATATCCTAATAAAAACATGCACTTGAAATATAGACCATCATGAAATTTTCCTGATTAATGACCTCTACTTGTTTGTGTTAAGGTGTTTCCATGTACGGTCTTTAGCTCTACAATGGAGAATGAACTGCAGCACCAGTCCACCCCACTTAGTGCGGTTATATATTAAACTATTCCTACAATAAAATTTGAAAAACTGGTGTTTTCTTGTAAGTTATTTTTCCTTTAATGCTAAATATGAAAAAAAAAAAAAAAAAAAAAAAAAGAGACGGATTATTTACCAAATTGAATGTTCAATGAACACGGTAAATAAGGCGACACTGACTAACTTCACCAAATCATGCTCTTTAATTTCCCCCGGCACATCATTTAATCCCATTTACTAACATTTATAAAGTGAACTTTCACTTTGACAAAGTTAAAGCGGAGTTCCACCCAAAAGTCGAACTTCCACTTAAACCACTCAGGAGCTCCGGGCGTCGCTGGATCGTGGAGCAGGCAAGTATGTTTATTAAAAGCCAGCAGCTATACTTTTTGTAGCTGCTGACTTTTAATAAACATAAAAAAAGTCTGGAACTCCGCTTTAAAGGCCTGTTTACCCAATTCATCACTTGCAAGTTAACTATTCCTCACTTGTAAATGTATGTGGGCACAGGCAATACCATAAGCTAAACTTCCATTCATTTTAATGAAAACCAGGATAGAACGAAAGACTAAAGTGCAACAGAGGAAAAACGTATGTACTTGTATGGATCCCTGGAGGTGATCCATGATATGGTGCTCTTCAAAAGGGATCCCCGTGGGTAGGTGAAGGGAAAAGGTAGTCCTCATGGGGATTCAGCCGCTGCCTCCTTGGTAGCGACGTGAAAACGCTCGGTAGGATAAGTGTAAATGAGATCTGAGGCGCACTCGATGTACAATTGAATTCACGTTCCAAGATTTTAAAGAATCGGCATTCGGGTACAGAGTTGCTTATGACAAGGCTTGGTGCTTGATGATTGGCCAAGAGCTGTTCTATAAAATCAAGCAAATCCTTAGACCTGTTAAAGTATTTAAACCCAGAACAAAAATTGCACCCACCATCACAACAGCACACACTCTCTCGAATTTAAAGCCTAGGAGTTCAGGACTTTGTGCAGGCCAGTCGAGTCCCCCCCCCCCCCCCAAACGCGCTCATCCATGTCTTTATGGACCTTGCTTTGTGCACTGGTGCGCAATCATGTTGGAACAGGAAGGGGCCGTCCCCAAACTGTTTGAACAAAGTTGGGAGCATGAAATTGTCCTCAAGAGTTCCCTTCACTGGAACCAAGAGGCCAAGCCCTACCCCTTAAAAACAACCTCCACACCATAAATCCCCCCCCCCCCCTCCAATGATTTGGACCAGTGCACACAGCAAGGTTCATAAAGACATGGATGAGTGAGTTTGGGGTGGAGGAACTTGATTTGCCTGCACAAAGTCCTGACCTCAACCCGATACAAAACCTTTGGGATGAATTGGAGCAGAGACTGCGAGCCAGGCCTTCTCGTCCACATCAGTGCCTGACCTGACAAATGTGCTTCTGGTAGAATGGTCGAATATTCCCATAGACACACTCCTAAACCTTGTGGACAGCCTTCCCAGAAGAGTTGAAGCCGTTATAGCTGCAAAGGGTGGACCAACTCAATATTGAACCCTACGGAATAAGACTGGGAAGCCATTAAAGTTCATGTGCGTGTAAAGGCGGGTGTCCCAATTTTTTTTTTTAACAATATGGCGAATGTCAAAACGAAACAAAAATAAAAACCTTTTTTTCCCCCACTTTGAAATATCAGTGTCCAAAGTCAGTCCTGTGGTCTTGCTCTCATGACCACACGCATGTGAATGCTATTAAACACAGCTGGGCAGTGCCCTCACATATTTTAGAAATGTAAAAATGCAGTTTGCATGCTAGCATTCAACTCACCTTCCCAACAGCAAGTCGATTTGCTTTAAAAACCACAGTGTCCTCATTCAGTGGTGGAATGTCACGTAATGATTCAACAATCACTGAGGGCAGAAATACACAAGCAGTCAATTAAAAAGCATGTTACATACCAGAATATAAAACAGTTTTTTTTTTTAAGTAATCATCGGTACACCCTTATTGACTTTTCAAAAACAAAAAATCAGACTGCAAAAAAAAAAAAAGATAAAATTTCCACCTGCATAATCTCTTGCAAACTTAATTTAAACCATTAGGCTACATTTGTACTGTCAATTAGGTAAATGTAGTGTGCATCAAGCAGCAATCACCACAGGTAATCGTGGGCTGTGCAGAGTTGCGCATAGCTTTGGCTGCCGCCAACAACCTGTTAATGAAGCCGGCAGCCGCTCCTAACCTCTGACAACCGCAGCAGGAATCCGATTTGTGCCGCTACTGTTCGCATTGGCCATAATCGCTGGTGTGGATGTAGCCTTAGGGCTCGGTCACATGAACAGCCCTCCTGCTGCTCACTTAAAAACGTCCGCGGTGGATCGTTTACAGAAGGTGGCAGAGTAGAGGCTGCCAGGCATTCAAGATGCAACAATGCCCCCAACTGAATGGCCTTTTTTTTTACAGTTGAATGGGAAATTTGTACGCAAATGCCATGCCAGAACTGCATGTCAAGTGCTTAGCTAGCAGTTGTGGGGTGGACCCATTCACCTAAATGGGTCATGCCTGGTCTCGGTCATTGCAACCACAAAGAAAAGCAAAATTTAAATGGCCTGTATAACCATGGCTCAACCGCCTGCTTTTACCACTGCCTATGTGAATAAAGCCTTACAGCAAAAGTGCACCAATATAAAGAAAGGTTAAAGTGAACATATTCTTCCCTGGGGGTGCCCCCTTGGCAAGCTGTGTGCTGAGGGGGCACTCTTACGGGCGTGCTAATGAGCCAGGCTGTGTGCATCCATAGTCAAATCCTGTGTGAGAGTGGGTGGGGTGTCTAACAGTCAATGGCTCCTGCTGCTCTTAGAGTCTCTTGTGCGATCAAGAGCTCACTGGTGGTGCTGCATAAGGGAACAGCACTGGATCGGGAGAAGACTCAGGTAAGGGGGGGGGCATAGCTAGGATGGTGGGAACAGTGATTGGAAAGTTTACCTTCATGCAAAAAAAATTGGGAGTACATACACATTTAAGCAGTACAAAGAAGGAAAAGAGGTAAACCCACAGCCCGCACTGTATCCAGGCAGTTCAGAGCAAGCTCCTTAGGATGCCTTAGAGCATGGCATAAGGAGGGAAGGACAATACCCTGGATAAGATGGTAGGCAGAGACCAGCTTGGGGAGTAAGGAGGTTTTAGGTCTGAAGACCACCGTTCTTGGGCAACATCAAGAAAGGTGCCTTAATAGGGCCGCCACTAAAAAAAAAAAAAAACTCTTCTTGCAGATGTAACCACTACCAGAAAAGCCGCCTTGCATGAAAGGTTTGACAACACAATGTCATGTTTAAGTTCAAAAGGCAGTTTCTAAAGAGCCCAGATCCAGGTTGAAACTAGCTGGAAGTAGGAGTTACATGGGGGATGTTCCAGCAGTTTTTTTTTACCAGTGTCCAATACTTTAAATAGCAGCTACATATAACCCAGTTGTAAAGACCAAGATGCCAGTGTCCCTATATTTCCTGACTGTACAGTATGAAATCTCCTGATGACCATCAGAACAAGTTCTTCTGAAACCAACAGATTTCAGAAAAAATAAATAGGTTGAGTCACTTGTTTCTCATCTCTACCAGGGAGTCCAAGAGGCAAAACCAGTAATGCAATTCTGTGCTCTGTAGCTCTAACCACCATGGTGTAACAGAATACATTGTTTTTTGGAAGAATTGTAGTAGGGTTGTGTTCCATGTAGGGCAAGCACAGTCTTACAGTACCTTCTAACAGGTTATGATCATGGCTGTATAAGCAAGCCTTTGTTTCCGGGTAATATTAATCAAAAGGGAATTTACTGCTTCAGAACCAGTGTACAGCCTTGGAATCCAACAACGGATAGGTTACCATCTAATTGCACAGAAGACCTGCTTTGTGATACCTAAATAAAAAATAGGATTTTATAACAGCTTACCTGCAAAATCCTTTTCTTGGAGTACACCACGGGACACAGAGCCATAATCATTACATAATGGGTTGTATGGTCACCAGAGGTGATTGGACACTGGCACAACCAGAGACAGTTCCCCTCTATATGGCCCCTCCCATCAGGGGAGTACCTCAGTTTTGTAGCAAAGCAATAAGGTTCCCTTTAAGAAGGGAGGGGGCTCTGTCCCGTGGTGTACTCCAAGAGAAGGGTTTTACAGGTAAGCTGTTATAAAAATCCTATTTTCTTTAATCTACAACCACGGACACGAGAGCCATATTCATTACATAATGGGAGGTCCCAAAGCAATGCCCTATATGAAGGGGGAGACACAGATCAAGCAGACCACCATGGACAAGAAGCTCTATACTGCAGCACACTTCGCCCAAAGGTGGCATCCTCATGTCCTCTCGCATCAATCTGATAAAATTTGGAAAATGTATGGACTGAAGACCAAGTTGCAGCCTTACAGATCCGAGTCACTGAAGCCTGGTGGTGCACTGCGCATGAAGCACTTATCGCCCTGGTAGAGTTCGCCTCTCGGTGGGTTTTGTGTGCCAACCTTCAGGGGTATGGGTTCCTATTTAAAGGAGACCTCTTCCCTGGGCCTTGTAAAAGACTCTGACCAGGCCTTTTAGCTGCAATAGCGAAAGTTCTGGACCTCAGAGCCCAGTCCTCCGAAGACAGACATTACAGGCGACGCCTCATGCGTGAGGCCCGGATCTCATCCATTTTCGGCGTAATACTTTAAAGGGTCACTAAAGGAATTTTTTTTTTTAGCTAAATAGCTTCCTTTACCTTGCTGCAGTCCTGGTTTCATGTCCTCATTGTTCGTTTTTGCTTTCATGTTGCTGTAAATCCTCTCTGTTTTGGACACTTCCTGGTTGCCTGTTTCCTGATAACCACAGTGCTGGGAGATTTCTCACGGTGGTCACTAATGTGATTATTGTGTGTAAAACGAAACTGGATTGGTGCTGAGGAGTTTTAGACAAAGTATCACTGCTCTCTATTGGCTGACTGCCCTCTAGTGGCTCTCTGTACATCAGAGAACCAGCAAACAACAGCAAAAACGAAACTACACTGCAGGTACATTATATGATTGTTTTTTTATCAATTTTTAATAATTTTTAAAAGGAATCAGTTAACTATTATGTCTCTATGCCCTGTAAACAGTCATTTCAGCCAAAAAATTTTTTTCCTTTAGTGACCCTTTAACATCTTGGACGGACCAGACGGTTCAGCTCCTTTAGACCCCAGGGGGTCTCTTTAGTCGAGCTTCCCTTAGCACATCTCCATGCGTCCAATCCTTAGACACTGGCGAAAAATAAACTGAGGTACTCCCCTGATGGGAGGGGCTATATGGAGGGGAAACTGTCTCCTGATTGGTTGTCGCTGAGTGTCCAATCACCTCTGGTGACCATACAACCCCATTATGTAATGATTATGGCTCTGTGTCCGAGTGTACGATAAAGAAAACAGCCCTCATTTAAATTAGCCATGTAACCTACCCGTAAAACAAAGCTCAGGAACCTTACTGGTAGCAATGAGCAATAGAGAGATACTTTACTGAAACTAGTTTTACGATAATCACCTTCACATTTTAATCTCTGCAAGAAATTATTTCACTCAGCTGTGCTAATTACAAATTTACAGGACTATCTCCCCCATCACTTTCAAACCATCAATTGAAACTACAGGATTGGTCTAATGAAATGAAAAGTACACATAATTAAGGCAAGCAATAAACCTGAATAAAGCATCCAAATGAGGCAATAGACAAGTACTTCGTACTGTTCAACACAAAATAAATGAACAATTAGAGCAATGGTAAGAAATGTACACTGTGCTACATATCAGGCAGTGCTGAGCCATCCCTGTGGTCTGTAATTACTGCTTGCAGTTAGAACTATAAAGTACAGATACATTTAGAAGCTTTTTCATTTCATTGGCTTGCTTATAAGTCAGGCTTTGTGTCCAGTCATTGTTAAAAGGAATCATTCAAAGAAATAAATTAAAAGGAAAAAAAACATATGACGTAAGAAAAATGGAGGAGAGGTTTTGTCAGCTTTGTTTACATGCACCATCAAACAACAGATGTACTAAAAGCGAGATCTGATATCTGAACTCTGATACTGAAAGTTTATTTAAATGGAAAAAAAAAAAAAAAAAAAAAAAAAAAAAATCGGTGGAAGCACTGTTGCCAAGGAACAATTCTGAGGCTTGAAGAGATGTTTAGCCATAACATACATCTCATAAAATATTAATCAAACCAGATTTCAACATACAATTCAGCATTGAATTGAAGGATGTGGTAGATGTGTAGCATTCAAGGTCAAGTTTATTAACCTCAGACCGCACCGTTTCGACCCCATCCAGTCCGGCCCCTTTCAGTTTTCAGCGTTGTCACTTTGAATGACAATTCCTCAGTTATGTGACACTGTACACAAATGAACTGTATTTTGTTGGTATGTAATCACTCCTTGGGCTTTTTTAAGAAACAGTAAGAATATTATATTATCAGGCTCCATGCACACTAAAGCTTATAAACATCGTTTTTGGAGTTTTGGGCTGTTAAAAAAAAAAAAAAAAAAAAAAAAAACACACACACACATGAACTCCCCTCGTTATCCACACATGGACTTTTTGATGTTTATGGTCTTTTGTCTGAACATCCTAAAAATCGCATTTAGGAGCGGATTTTCTGACCACAAAAAAAAAAAAAGCTTAAAAACCTTAAACTTCCCATAACGCTGATAAAGGTAAAAAAAAAGTGCACAAAAACGTAGCTCATCAGCGTTTAAAAAATTTTGATCCATTAAAAAAAAAAAAAAAAAAAAACGCTAATAAACGCGATTGCAAAAACTTTTAAAAAACGTTGACTCGCTGCAAAGCTACTGCCGTTTTTATAACTATTTTAATGTCCAGTGCATATGGAGCCATATATATATATATATATATATTTATATTTATATTTATATATTTACATACATACATACACATACACACAGGGTTAGACAAAATCTGGGCACCCGGTCGCAACTGCGACTAGAATTAGCAACCAGGGCGACCTGGCGCCCGAGGGGAAGGAAGCATAGGCCTGCGAAAGGCTGCAAAGCCGCGGCATCAATTACCGGCCGGCCGCACGGCGACACAAGATACCCCATCCTGCGTCTCTGTGCACCCCCCACCTCCCCCGACGCGCGATCGCGGCGGACCGCGCCGGCCGGTAATTGAGGCCGCGGCTTTGCGGCCTTCTGCAGGCCTATGCTTCCTTCTGTGATCTGGCGCCATCTTGTGGTGGCCGTTGGCATGACAAGTAAACCAGCAATGCTAATGGAACTTCCCTGTGTTTTAACTGCCTTCTCCTTCCCTCTAATTAGAGCCCCCAAACATTATATATATTTTTATTCTAACACCTAGAGAATAAAAATGGTGGTCATTGCAATACTTTGTCACGCCGTATTTGCACAGCGGTCTTACAAGCGCACTTTTTTGGGAAAAAATACACTTTCTTTAATTAAAAAAAAATAAGACAACAGTAAAGTTAGCCCAATTTTTTTATATTGTGAAAGATAATGTTACGCTAAGTAAATTTATACCCAACATTTCACACTTCAAAATCTGCTTGGTGGAATGGCGACAAACTTCTAACCCTTTAAAATCTTCTCATAGTGACTCTTTAAAAAAAATTCTACAGGTTAAATGTTTGAGTTACAGAGGTCTAGGCTAGAATTATTTCTCACTTCCACCAATCGAGGCGATACCTCAACGTGTTGTTTGAACACCGCTTTCATATGCTGGCACTACTCACGTATGCGTTCGCTTCTGCGCGCAAGCTCAGCGGGACGGGCCACGTTTCTGGTTTCCAACTTTTTTAGCTGGCTCCTAGATTCCAAGCAAATTTGTCAAACCGTGCGTGTGCGAGAGAGATTATATCTAGATAATACATATAAATGACACACACACACTATATTATATATCCTCTGTGTGTTGCTCAGAAGACACTGACTGGTGCACTAAAGATACTCTATGCCTCGGACTGGCTCCACTGCTCTGGTAACATTTTACTGCTGTGGAGGCGATCAGAGACAATGGCTGGCTGCTCTGACATATAGTGATATCAGAGCAGGCCATCCATATTGGTACATCATCTCCACAGCAGTAAAATGTCACCAAAGCAGTGGAGCCAGTCAGAGGCATAGAGTATCTTCAGTGCACCAGTCGGTGTCTCTGATCAACATGCAGAGCTATATATATATATATATATATATATATATATATATATATATATACACACACACACACACACACACACACACACATATACACATATACACACACACACACCACATATTGTGTTCAAAGGTGCTTCTGCAAACAGCTAAACGCAGGGAAACACTATGGGGGTTATTTACGAAAGGCAAATTCAATTTGCCCTGCAAGTGCACTTGGAAGTGCAGTCGCTGTAGATCCGAGGGGGACATGCGAGGAAAAAAAAAAACAGTATATTTGCTTGCACATGATTGGATGATAACATCAGCAGAGCTTCCCCTCATTTCAGATATTCCCCTCAGATCTAAAGCGATTGCACTTCCAAGTGCACAGTGGATTCCCTTTAGTAAATCAACCCCTTTGCCTCCTGCAGCAAAAAAAAAAAAAAAAAAAAAAAAAAGAAGAGCAGTAGAAATAAACTCACTTAGACCCCTTTCACACTGAGGAGTTTTTCAGGCGGTACAGTGCTAAAAATAGCGCCTAAATACCGCCTGAAAAACTCCTGCCCAGCCTTCTCAATGTGAAAGCCCGAGGGCTTTCACACTGAGGCGATGCGCTGGGCAGGAGAGAAAAAAAATCTCCTGCAAGCAGCAATTATGTATACTGCTCCTTCCCATTTAAAACAATGGGAAACCGCGGTAATACCGCCCGCAATGCGCCTCTGCAGAGGCGCATTGGCGGGCGGTATAACCCTTTATCGGCCGCTAGCGGGGGGTTAATACCGCACCGCTAGCTGCCGAATCCCGCAGCAATTCCGACGGTATAGCACCGCTATACCGCCACCGCGTCTCCCGCCCCAGTATGAAAGGGGCCTTGGTCTCAGGAATCCATAGGCTTAATACTTCAAAGAGTTTTTATCTCATCAGAGAAGCAGAACCAAGCTAGGTTTGATAAGGTCACCTGGCAGGGTTCCTGGCCGGTCGTAAAACTGTTAACCTCTCACCTCAGAGAATCACCTGCCCCCGGTCGTAAATGCCTTAGTACCCATAAAAGCTTAAACTGTGGAATAAGTATGAAAGTTCAACATATTTCATAAACTTCCAAATAAGAAATCGCAAAGCCATAATAGAAACAAATTTAGTTTCCTCTGGTTATATGGATGGCCCCTGGCCCCATTTTTTCGTCCTAGGTAAAATAGCAAATGGCAAACTTGTCATGTTTGGACTTTTCTTAAAGCAAATATTACGCTGAACAATAAAATGGATATTGTTATTCTGTAAACATTAGAGCTGCAGAGATATGAAAATGTATCACAAAGTGACCTGGGATATGGGCATGAATGTGGACCCCTCCCAGTAACCAAACCCCTAAATAAGATGACCAGACAATTGGTCACTGGTCGCTGTCAACACCCCTTTGATCTGACAGAAAAGGGAGATGCAAAGTGGAGGTCTCCTTTTTACCATCCAAGCAGGAACATCTGCCAAGTTTGAGAATCGATCACCCAGTTCATCGGTCGAACTCTGATCAACCCTTGGACATTAATTTCAAGTATTCTTCTTCAATTCTACCTTATGGCTGTATATTGTCATTATCACTTTAAAACATTTTGCTTATCATCATACCTAGCTGATCAATGATGCTGGAAACCATTCCAAATGGTTTTATTTCAACATCTTCTGGTAGGTTTATGGACAGTTCTTCAACAGCAGGCAACTCCTGGTGATAATGAAAAAAACAGCAAACATTTTAGCAATCAAACTACTTTACTTTGGCACAACATGCAAAAAAAAAAAACACAACAATCAAACAAGCAATTACCCAGCTCTACACTCACTTACCTGTGTGTTGGCAGCAGTGCGCTCCATAGTACATTTCTAGTGCATATTACAAACTTGGAGACCCAAGATCTTCTAATAATGAACTTTTGGCAGATGCAATAAAAGGTCAAATCTTATTTGCAGCGTGGATAAGAACATAAGTCTGTAGGATTTAGCAGTCAAACGGTTGTGCCAATATTAGAAAAGGTCATTAGAATCTCTAGTGGAGTATTAACAGAACTTTTTATATACAGCAATTAGATTCTGGAAGGTCACAACAATACCATCAAAATAATATTAAATAAGAATCTTATTGTAATATACAGTAAGAGGGCTATAAATTATCTTCAATAAGTAAATATTTGCTTTGTCAGCTTGCATCTTTTTTTTTTTTTTTTTTAAACCTTTTACTTTTCACCATATTTTCTTGACCCCCTCGACTGCTTTTGCCACTTCTTCCAGGCTTGGTGCAAAACTCACAAAATATTTGGACAGGATAGGTTCCTATTTTGATGTGAGAAAACAAAAGCAGGCGCCACTTAATAAACTGTTTGACTTTAATGTAAAATAAACATAAGAGCACTCACATGGAGGTGTTGAATAACAGGCATAGGTATGAAGTCCTGTGAGTCGTCCGGCCAAGGTATGCGTCTCTGCCCCTTATATCACCACACAGCACTATGTGGCGATATAAGGGGCAGAGACACATACCTTGGCTGGGCCGGATGACTCAAAGGACTTCATACCTATGCCTGTTATTCAACACCTCCATGTGAGTGCTCTTATGTTTATTTTACATTAAAGTCAAACAGTTTATTAAGTGGCGCCTGCTTTTGTTGTTTTCTCATTCCATGTTTTGGAGCATTGCTTCAGCTCCCACCGCAAGGCTGCCTGGACTGTCCATGGACTGTCTCTCACTAAAGCTTTATTAAAGCGGAGTTCCGGCCACAATTTCACTTTTTAAATATAAATACCCCTGAAATACACAAGCTTAATGTATTCTAGTAAAGTTATTCTGTAAACTAAGGTCCGTTTTGTTAGGTTGTTACAGTATTCCGACACTTTATAAAATATAAATTGTCTGGGGCCATCTTAAGTGTGGGCATCATGAAGCCAGACTGTATGACTTCCTGGATTTCAGCCTTGCAGATCTCGCACATGCTCAGTGCTGCACAAGCAGTGTCAGATCAGGTTTCAGCACCTGTGCTGTCCAAGTCACATGATTCTTTGAGACTGGGGAGTGCACAGACTCCTGGAAAGTTACACCCACTACATTCCCAGGAGTCTGTGCGGTGTAGGTTAGGAAGCATTAAGTACCTAGGTGCAGGAAGTGGGAAGATTAACTATTCTGCCTAGCAACAACACTTTGAAGGCATCTAAAAAAAAAAAAAAAAAAATCGTAAAGGACTAATGACATTTTTTTAAAACTACTGATGTAATGTTATATTTATGGGTGGAACTCCACTTTAAGCTTATAGGACTGGTACTTTGGACTTTTTGTTATCTTACAGTTTACTGCATGCGCTTTTTTGTAATCTTTTGTGTCCTATTTTGATGTGCCAGTAAAAGCCTATTTGTAGTCACACGTTCTAAAGGCGATTTTGGATGCCAGCCAATCAAAATTTTTGCTAAATAGGAATTACATGGGGAAGATATTGTGTTCAGTCAGTCATTTATGAATTGTTGGCCGATTATTGTTTCAATTAATCTAGGGCTGCAACTAACGATTATTTTCATAATCGATTAGTTGGCCGATTATTGTTTCGATTAATCGGATAATAGCCTTAAAAAATTACACTTATTTTTTTTGGGCCAATTTCTTGTTGGGCAGATTACAGAACACAAATTGCCGCAAAAACACATTACATTATTGCTTTTCTGCAGCTTCTCCATTGAAGTATATTGAACCAAAAAATAACAAAATAGCACCATTTTGCGTTAAAAGGTCCTTGCCCTTTCTAAATACGCTGCAGCTGGAAAAAATCATGGATGTGAACGTGTCCCATAGGAAAAACATGGAAATGAACTGTAGTGTTTCTGCAAAAAGCACCAAAAAACAGAGGTGTGAACCCAGGCCTGAGATGTTTAGTAACATAATGGGGTTAAAAAAAAACAAAAATAAGTACAAAAAGAGCAAATTATTCGCTACTGTAAGGGGTTCATTTTTTTACTGTGGGACAGTGAAAGTAATATTTACAGTAGCAATTTGCTTTTTTGTACTATAAAGGGCTAATTTTTGTTGTTTTAACCCCATTATGTTACAGGCCGATTAATCGATTATGAAAATTGTAATCGATTAATTTCATAATCGATTAGTTCTCGATTAATCGATTAGTTGTTTCGGCCCTAAATTTATCGCATATTGCAATTGTGTGGTGTATAATTCAGTTACTATGTAAAAGTGAAAAAAAAAAGTAAAAAAAAAAAAAAAAAAAAAACACACAAAACACTTAATTCTTGAATATTTATATGCAGCCATAACTATAACAGCCTCTATGGTTAGGAAACAAAATATCTAATCCACGCATGATTATATATATATATATATATATATATATATGTATGTATATATCCCCCCCCCCATTTGTGACAGGGAAAAAAAAGTCAGAAAGTCATGAGACCAGTAGACCCTGTATAGCCAAGCTTGTATGCATAGATCAAACATTTAACAACCTGCAGGCCCCCCACCCGCCTTAAGAACCACTGGTTTTTGGGGCCACCATTCAGAATGACCCATAGGTAGGCTTGGAAAGGGCCAAGATAAAAAGTTTGAGAGAAAAAAAAAAAATGTAGTCCAGAAATTGAGATTTAAGTGCCATTTAGCCAATTTTATGCAAACGGCTTTGTGATGTTGGTACAGAAAAAAATGCTAAAAGTTTACACATTCTGCCAGGTATGTATAAACTTATGAGAACAGTACATATATTTTTCCTCTGTTAAAAAGGTACACAAATATCTGCAATTTGAGCAGTCTTTTTCACAGTATTTTGTGAATGATTTTTTTTTTTTATGTATTTCAAGCTAAACATTCCGTATAAAAATGACTGCAGTGTATCCGCATAAACCAATGGGGATTTCTCAGGGAATAACACATTTTGTGCATTTTCATTTGAAGTAGAAAAAAAATAATAATCTAGAAAAGTCTCAACACCACCTGTTTTTTTTTTATAATGCAGACTTTGATTGGAGAAGTTGCAAAAGAGAAGGTTGCTTTTCATAATATGTCAAAATGCAATAACTACCAGGTATTCAAGAAGGGAGCAAAGTCTAATGATTTCTGACATTGCTAGCATTTCCATCAATGAGAAAACAGATGGTTTATAAACACTTTAATTCTATAGCCTGGGGTTTTAAATTCAAGATCTAACACCACTGGTTTTTCTTTGACTTTAGTACAGCACAAATCAGTGTAATAACCGCTTAATGAGATGTGACAAAAAGTGAAGTGCTTGCATAAGTTTTACCCACCTTGGATTTTGATATGCAACAGCCCGCATATAGTTAATCCTCCTGCAATTTTTGCTTATTTTTTTTTTGCTTTTTAATTACGCTGTGTCAGACATAGGGCTCTTTCACACGGGCGGACCGTTCAGGCGGACCTGAACGGGCGCTCCGTGCTCCTCTATTGAGCCACGGATGTCAGCGGTGACATGCCAGCCGACATCCGACCTGCTCCGATCCGCCAAAGTATGACGGGGGAAAACCACATTTTCCATCCGTCTGGCGGATCAGGCGACAATGGACTCTATGGTCCGTCGTCATCCCGATCCCCCATAGGGGAGAGAGCGGCGCTCTGACAGGTCGGTCCCCTGCACTGTGCAGAGACAGACCTGTCATCTGCCAGCTTAGCGTGAAAGACAGAGCGATCCCCACTGAGCAAAGTAGAGCACGGACACGGACCGTGTGAACGATGCCTTAGGGGTGCAACGGATAAAAAAACTCACGTTTCGGATCGTTCCTCAAGTCAGTCACGGATTGGATAATTTTTCGGATCACCACCATATATAGTCCCCACTGTAATGTCGATATCAACGTCCTCTCCCCTCCCACTAAAATGTCAACGTCCTCTCCCCTCCCACTAAAATGTCAACGTCCTCTCCCCTCCCACTAAAATGTCAACGTCCTCTCCCCTCCCACTAAATGTCAACGTCCTCTCCCCTCCCACTAAAATGTCAACGTCCTCTCCCCTCCCACTAAAGGTCAACGTCCTCTCCCTCCCACTAAAGGTCAACGTCCTCTCCCCTCCCACTAAAATGTCAACGTCCTCTCCCCTCCCACTAAAATGTCAACGTCCTCTCCCCTCCCACTAAAATGTCAATGTCCTCTCCCCTCCCACTAAAATGTCAACGTCCTCTCCCCTCCCACTAAAATGTCAACGTCCTCTCCCCCACACTAAATGTACTAAGATGGCTGCCGCTATGGAGCTAGGCCAAAGCCGCGGCCTTTCCTATGGCTGCAATCCGCGGATCGTGTGGTGTGCCGATCCGAACGCGTGACCCATTCGGATCACGGATCAATGATAATGCGTTGAACCCCTAGTCAGACTAGGACAGATTATGAAACTGGTCATGGATTCTAAACTCAACTGAGGTTTGGGTCATTTTAAGACTTTCAGGTTCTAAGGAAGGAAGGGCACAGACTTTCATTGTCCTAATGGTCAGGAGTTCCTGCGACTTCACTAGATGTATGCTTGTTATGGGTTAGTCAAAAAAAAAAAAGTGTAAGCTCAAAAGAATCTCTCAGATACCTTTGTACATTTTTAGTTCCTACTACAGTACAAGCACACCCCACCCGGAATGTGTTTTTTTAATTCAAAATAAGCACCTAAAAGATGTTTTTCTTACATTATGGGGCTAGCACCACCATACTTATTAAGAATGTTGCTGAACATCTTTGAATTTCTGCCACACACCATTTCGCACGAATGCCAAAAAGTTATAATAAATCCCATTGGATCAAACAATGCGAATGTCTGCTGTGCCTCTCACAAGCCTCTTGGGAAAGCACAAAATACTTGATCCTTCTAGTCGCTGCAATTCCATAAATCCTGGTTTGGTGAATGAACGAGTATAGCTGTACCGTGGATTGTTTAATATCATCTTAGCTGTGGGTTTCTGACGTTTCTTCACAGATGGGTGGAGGCATTTCCCTAGGCAGAGTCGCGATTGTCTATTCCATTTTTATTTTTTTGTAAACCCTAAAACAGTGAAGCCCAGAGTTTAGTTATTTTAAAATAACCCAACCCCAACTGGTGCTTCCTAAAAATGTTACTTGGTCTTCGTTATGTGGTTTAGATATGTTTTCTTTGGAGACTTACATTCCTTATCAAAGATAAACTCTATTCAGCTATTTAGGAAACTTTGGAAGGTTGGTCATTTAGGTGCTTAGAAAACTTTATATCCCCATTGAAACTTCTGCACTTTATGCCTGAAGCCCGACAAAGTCGATGTGTATATGGGCGGAACCATGCTGGATCGGTCAAGGAGTCATCTGCTGCAAGTTTGGCAAATCAATGTGTGTAAAATGATGGTTATAACCTGATGTACCCATGTTTTTATGAAATTGGAGTGCTCTTTTAGAGTGAGTGTATTTGGCAATTTTAATAAAGTAGTTGTATTACACAGAGCACTATCGGTCCCATTCGTTTTTTGCATGTAACCTACCTACCTATGAGTGTGGTGCTTACTTGAGGAGGAAAGGAGCCATCAGTGGAGAAGTGGATCAGATAGCCCAAGGAGGGACAAAAGAGCTTGTTTGACCTTGATTACACATTGGGGGTGAAAACTGAGGTGGGAGTTTAATAAAAGCACAAGGTGGCTACATGCACAACACAAAAGAATTTAAAGGAGCTGGAAGACACCAAGAATATCAAAGTCCTATTGGTGGTGGATTCACTTCATTCATTTTTGTATATGGACGTTATTTTTAATTTGACGTTATTAGGCCTCATGTACACTGCTGCTGGTAAACGGATGTTTTACGAACAGTTGGGGCATTTTTTTTTTCAGCTACCTCCAGAACTCTCCTCAATGATATCTTATCATTACATGTACACGGGGTCATTTATAGTCGTTTCTAGGCAGATGAGTTTTGGAACGAAAAAAAAATTGAAAGCAGTGCTCTTCAAAAGTAAACCTGGTCTGGCTGCTATACGTACCCTTTACATGAAAAGTCCTGACCCAAGACAGGCAACCTGCTTTTTCAGCAACGGAAGCCTCCATGTTTCACTCTTGACAGGTTCCACCCTCCGGCACACTGATCTTCTCCTTTACAGTACTCCTTTCTCATGTCGCCCCATGTCACAGCAGGCAAAAAATTACAGGTTTCAAAGCTTGCAATGAGGTTACCCACTTCAATATAAACGTTAGGCCTGAGAATTTCATTATGGGATGATGTTACAAGTTCCCACATTAACCGGAGGTAATGAATGTTCCAGTAGCTGTGACAGAAGAGGAAGGTAAGGGAGAGCAAAGCAATGTGAAGGCGATGGAGTATGTTGCTGGACCACAAGTGGTATCGTTTTTGGAGCCAATGGTCGACTCGCTTGTAAAAGCAATCCTAGTGTCCAACTAGCTCCTGGATTGTTCTTACAAGACCTTGTCACTTTGCCCTTGAACTGGCAAGGTGACACGATCCAAGTTTATTATTGAAGGAGGCACAAGTAAACAATTTCTAAGGAGCATTCATTTAAATCTTCTTCTGTCTTTTGAGACTGGTAAAAATAAAAGTTGCAAAGTAGAAAATGATCATGTTTTAGCCTAAAGCATGATCATTTTCTACTTTGCAACTTCTATTTTAGGCAACCGACACACAAAAAAAACTGAGCAAGGAATGAACTCATCTAGTTTCAAGATCATTTACTAGGCAACAAAAAGACATTTCAAGCTGAAGGCAATGAGGAAGAAAGAGCTATAAAAAGCATGTAAATTAGCTATGAACATCAAATGTATAAAAATAAATAATACACAGCATTCTCTGTATACAGTGCAAAACATGTGCTGCCCACCTTTAACAGAAGTTCATCTTTGGTTTTCACAGGTAGGTCACTGTTTTCCAGTGGTTCTTCCTCGACAGCTCTAAGCATTGAAAACAGGGAAGTTGAGGAGGACGATGAAGATGATGAGGAGGAAGATGATGATGACTCCGATTCACTGCAAGGGATAACATGACTGGTAAGCTAAAGGAACAATTTTAACAGGAAATCTGCATGAACATGAACCTCATAAGTAATACACAAAATCTGAAGTATTTTTTTTTTATAAAAAGTAGCTCAGCTCAAAAATCAAGCAATCTGCACATTTTCCCCTGAAATGTGCATATTTTTAGAAGTGCAGTGGAACCTCAGATTACGAGCATAATACGTTCCAGGAGAATGCTCGTAATCCAAAGTACTTGCATATCAAAGCGAGTTTCTCCATTGAAGTCAATGGAAACGAAAATAGTTTGTTCCACATTGACTTTAATGGCATGCAATACCACATGTGCCGGAGAGCCTCGAAAACGGCCAGAAAGGCCTGAGGACACCTCGGCAAACCTCGGAAAGACTCTGTTCCCAAGGTTTGTCCTCGGGCCTTTTCGAATAACGCTGTTCGGCTCAGGCGCCCCCCACCTCAGGCCGAAAGCGGTACTGCACACTGCTTTGGCCTAAATCCTGCTAGTTTTGTGAGACAACTCTTGGAAACCAAATTAGGATTTTTTTTTTTTTTTTTTTAAATACAGTGCTCGTATTGTGAAACGCTCGTTAACTGTGTTACTCGCAATCCGAGGTTCCACTGTATTTTAGAACATCTATTTGCATATTTGTGTAAATAAATTTGATATTCCTCATTTTTGACTTGTTCAAAAATACACATGCTGTAGAGAGGAGAAAATTGCACCCTAAAAGCAACATAGAATAATAAATACCGGTAGGTAAAAAAAAAATTAAATATGTGATAAAATAGAAATGGCACTATCCGCGCAATAGCTCCTTTAAACGACCCTGCAAAGGGTCAAACACGCCTTGCTCCCTGTGCAAAACATTCCCTCCCAGGGATCAGAGAACCTTGGTGGATCAAAGGATGAAAATATTCAAAAGAAGGTAGATACTCCTTCCACTATGCTGCTTCAAACTTTAAATCCACAATGACTACCGATAAGTTCAGCAACACGTGAAAAAAAAAAAAAAAAAAGAAAAGAGAAAGTGCCTCCTATAGTGCAGTATCCGAGGTGTTAAAAATGAAACCACTCCACCCCAGCTAGCATTGACCTCACATTTAATGACATTTTAAAAGCATTAAAAATGACACGACAGTCTCACTCAGTAGTAGTAGTCCCCCGCCAGGCTCCACCTCTTCTAGTTTCACCAGTTCGCATGTGGCTTCATCTGGAGGAATGACTCCTGATGAAGCCACGTGGGAGGTGGTGAGTAATGACAATTTCTCAGTCATGCAACACTGTACCAATATGAAGTTTGTGTCCTTTTTTTCTCCCCACACATAGAAGAAAGAAGAAAAAGGATTTCTTCATACATTTTGGCCAAAAGTTATGCTGCATATATCTTTGCTAAAATAATAACCCAAATCACTGTATAATATTTGGTATTTGTGAAAGTCAGTCTACAAGCTATGGTGCCAATCATTTAAAATTGATCACACCTGATGTACTCATTTTTTTTTTTTTTTTTTTAAATATGTTTATTAAGTTTTCACATTTATATAGGTACAAACAACTTTATGAAGGCATTACACCTATAGCGGTGTCATAAGAAACTTATTAAATAATAAGCAACATAAATGTATGGAATCAATCATAACATGCAAAGTTAATCACCTCTATAAATAAAAGTAATGGAGGGGTGAGGAAGGGGAGAGGAGAGGAGAAAAAAAAAAAAAAAAAAAAAAAAAAAAAAAAAAAAAAAGGGGGGGGGGGGGGGACTAAAGTCCGCTAAGGGAGGGTATGTAATATAAAAGTTCAGGCTTTGATAGATGTAGCAGAGCTTGCCTGGGTTTAGTAGACTAGGTGGATAAAGATTAATAGTCTCCTTACCACTGTGAAAAGACCAATAAATAAGAGGATGTGACACAAATTCAGGATGTCATTAGCATATGATATTCTGTAGTACTCGTAAAATGCTTCCAGCATGACCACATATCATGATAGTCCTTGGAGGATTCATTTGATAGGTGTATTAGTTCTTCCATGTTGGCAATATGATTGATCCTGCGGAACCAATCTGGAATAGTCGGCGGGGAGGATTGTTTCCATTTTATGGGTATACATAGTCTCGCCGCGTTAACAAGGTGTATGACTATGGTGTTTTTGTAGGTTGAATGGGAGAGAGTAGAATGGTGTAACAAATATTGTCCCGGAGTGAAGTCTGGAGAGAAGGAAGTTATATGTGTTATCAGCCTGTGAACTTCCGACCAAAATTTAGACAAATCGGTGCAATTCCACCAAACGTGTAACAGAGTACCTTGTTCAATTCCACACCTCCAACACATGGGTGAAGTATCAGGGTTGTATTTATGGATGGTTGAAGGAGTTTTATACCACCTTGAGTAAATCTTGTAACCATTTTCTTGAGTTAATACATTTAGTGTGCCCTTATGTATTCTCTTGAAAATGGTAGCCCACTCTTCATTGGTTACAGATATACTTAATTCCCTTTCCCAAAATATACTGGCACTGTCCTTTTGGATATCAAAATTCGAGTTGAGAAGAGTGTACATCAAGGAAATCAAGTGTTTCTGGGGGGAACCCCTGAGGCATACCGATTCAAACAATGTCTTAGTTCTACACCACCCTCCCATAGGATTGATTTTCTGGAGAAATCTAATGACCTTGTTAAAGCTACAAATAGACAAATTGCATTCAGGATTGTTGGATCCGAATATATCATATGAAAGTGGATTTTGGTGCGAAAAGAAGTCTGATGCCCTGAGCGTTACCGCTGTAGAGTTGCCTAGCTGAGTACTATTATAGTCTGGAAGAGATAACTCGAGATTATGGGTAATTGGAGTGATTGGTCCGTATACAGATGATAAATCTAACGTCTTGCATAAGTGTCTGAAGATCTTTAGTGACGAACCTGTCACCGGATGTGCCTTAGTACTGTTCGGGATTTTTCTGACACTAGTCCAAGGCAGATGTTTGATAGGTACATTCGCAGGCACAGACTTCTCCTCTAATTCTATCCAGTCTTTAGAAAAAGAGTGTGTACATGCCAATCAACTATCCTGGATAGGTGGCAAGCCCAATAGTACTTGCGTAGGTCTGGGACTCCTATTCCACCCATAAGCTTTGGTGTCACTAATTTGTCCCATTTAATTCTCGGTTGTTTACCACCCCAGATAAATTTCATGCTAATTTTCCTAAAAGATTCAAAAAAATGGACCCGGGATGGTTATGGGAAGGGTCTGGAAGAGGTATAAGAACCTAGGGAGAATGTTCATTTTAATTACGTTTGCTCTACCGAACCATGAGAACATGTTCTTATCCCACCTTAACATGTCGGATCTAATTGTATTTAATAAAGGTACAAAGTTTTTGGCATACAAGTCCTTAATATTGGGAGTCAATTTGATTCCAAGATAAGAAAGATGTTCGTCCTCCCATGTAAAGGGGAAGTTCAGCTTACATAGTTCCACCGTGGCAGTGGGTAGTGAGATATTGAGAGCTCTGGACTTGGCAAAATTAATTTTCAGATTGGAAATATCATTAAACATAGAAAAATCATTAAGTAGATTAGGGATCGTGATTAAGGGGTTGGTCAGAAACAGTAGCACATCGTCGGCAAATGCTGCCAATTTGTATTGTTTGTTTCCTATGTTGATACCCACTATATCTTGGTTTGCTCGTATTCTGCAAAGGAGGGGTTCCAGTATTAGAATGAAAATTATTGGTGACAATGGGCATCCCTGGCGTGTTCCATTCGCCACGGAGAAAGCTTCCGACAGGCATCCGTTGACTTTGATTTTAGCTGTTGGGGATGAGTAAAGAAGGTTTATAAATTGCAACATGCGCTCTTGGAGGCCCAAAGATTCCAATGCAGCATGCATGTAATCCCAAGCAATTCTGTCGAAAGCTTTCTCCGCGTCGAGGGAAAGTAGGAATCCGGGAGATTTCGTTTCACTAAGCCAATTTTGAATGCACAGGGCCTTGATGGTGTTGTCCCTGGCTTCTCTTCCTGGTGTAAAACCCACTTGGTCTAATGATATCAGGTTGTTTAGAAGGGGTAAGAGACGGTTCGCTAGAATTTTGGCATACAACTTGATATCCACATTCAGGAGAGAGATAGGCCTATAGTTGGTAACTAGGTTTTTATCTTTGTTAGGTTTGGGTATCATCACTATGTGAGCCTCGAGAAGGTCTCTAGACGACGTCCATTGAGCAGGGGGAGAGTTAAAAGTAGATATAAAGTGGGGAAGTAGAGAGTCCTTGAAAATTTTATAGTAATTGACTGTGAAACCGTCTGGACCTGGGCTCTTACCCATATTAAGTTGGTTAAGAGCTGTAAGGGTCTCTGAGATTTCTAATGGTTTATCTAAGTCCCTTGCTGCCTCTGGATTAATTGATTTAGGGCAATATGAGTCGAGGAAGTCAGTAAGCATTTTTTTCCTCAATTGCGGGTTTGTAATCGAGCCTGTAGATCCTAAGTTGTATAATTTAGAATAATATGACTGAAATTGTTTAGCAATGTCAGATGAACGTGTAAATTTGTTGCCTTTCGAGTCGACAATAGAGTGAATATTGTCGAATTTTTTGCTTGAAGCATTTAAGGTATTGGCCAGTAATCTACCTGTTTTATTGCCGTATTCGTAGAAAAACTTCTGCGAATAAACTTTGTTGCGTTTAATTTTCCTATCTAATATTTCAAGCAATTCTTTTCTAGTGTTGAATAATTCGGTGAAAACAACTGAATCGAGAGATTGTTTATGGGTTTTTTCCAAAGCCTCTATCCTATTTGTGAGATTCTTTATGAGTTCCCTTCTATCCTTATTGCGTTTTGCCATTATGGAGATCAGTTCTCCTCTGACCACACACTTATGAGCAAGCCATATTGTCGGAGGGTTCACATCATTTGTTGAATTCTCTTTAAAATAGTTAGAATGTAAAGATTTTATCTTCAGGACCGTGTTCGCGTCGCTGAGTAGCGAATTGTCTAATCTCCAAGATTTTCCCAGAGAGGGCTTGTCCCCAATTGTTATACTCATAGAAATGGGATTGTGATCCGAAAGGATCATAGGATCAATAGAAGCATCGTCTAGTAGTTCTAGATCCCCTTGGGAAATAAAAAAATAATCCAACCTGGAGTAAGTATTATGTGGGGGTGAGTAATATGTGAAATCTCTTGAAGACGGATTTAATGTTCTCCAGGAATCGTGTAAGGAAAAGCGATGCAATAATCCCTTAACTATATTTAGTGTTCGATATGGGGTTTTGGAAGATCCAGATGATGTATCAATAACTGGATTTAGGGCCAGGTTGAAATCACCTCCCATTATCACCGTACCACTAGTGAATGCCTCAAGGGACTCCACCATCGCTTTATAAAAAGAGGCGTGGAGTCTATTGGGGGCATAGATGTTTATTAGCGTGAAAGTCTTATCAAAAAGTGAGCCTTTCACAAATAAGTATCTACCTTCTTTGTCAAACTTCGTATCCAATACATGGAAGGGGCAGTGTTTTGAAATTAGTATAGAGACTCCTCTATTCTTGGAATCCGGGTTAGTGGCGTGAAAAATATGTGCAAATTTCTTATCTGTAAAAGTAGGAATATTATCTGTTCTAAAGTGCGTTTCCTGCAGGAATACTATATCGGAGTTAGATCTTTTCAGCATTAGTAAGAGTTTT
This sequence comes from Rana temporaria, assembly GCF_905171775.1. Lineage (NCBI taxonomy): Eukaryota > Metazoa > Chordata > Amphibia > Anura > Ranidae > Rana > Rana temporaria. The sequence continues at coordinate 537,912,383 of NC_053489.1, forward strand.
GATCTTTTCTCTGGTATATTGAGGCCTTTTGTATTGATGGAATAAAATTTGATTTTCCTTTTTGATACAATAATATTGCCAGTGGAAGAAGACATGACAAGCACTATGAAGAGGATTAGCTACAAAAGCCTGAGGGGGGAGAAACAATCAAGGGGTGACTAGGGAGGATAAACTAGAGGAATTACTTGTTTATTATATTCAATTAGAAGAATATGTATCAAGTAAATCAAGTAGAGGGGAAATTGAAACAATCGAAATATAACAAAGTATCAATGATCCTCTTTCAAGAGGAATGAAGGAAAAAAGAATATTGGATGTAGCAAAGTCTTTCTGACCTATTCCTAAAAGGAAAAATAGACAGAAATATTTGCTACTTGGGGGTTGAAAGGGCGAAGCCCAAAAACAGCAACCAGAACCATTCGACCGCCCGCCGCCACAGACCTGTTAAAAATATCTAAATTAAAGTAGGACCAGTATTAGGCAAAAACATTAAAGCAGTCCTAGAAAGCAATCTGAAGGAAAAAACAGGTTAAATATTTCTGTAGCCTTCTGGATAACAAGACCTGCAATCCATATAATAACATCAACATCACATAACTTATTGGGGTCAAAACATACTTTGAATTAAAAACAGTCAACAGACCCATCAATTGAAGAGAAGCAAACCACGTTGTTTACATAACATTGTAGATTTTTGCGTCCCATTCTTTTCTTTTTTATTTATTTATTTTTTTTTTTATTTATTTTGTTTTCATTTTTTAAATATTATTTCTTTATTTTATTTTTATTTTTTGTTAAAACTTAAATCGCCAGGACCACTCTAAAACCTGGGCTAAGGTTGTCTATATCTCTTCTTCACTTGATGGATATATATGACATGTGAGAATAGAGATTAAAGAGAAAATATTATATTAATTAATGGGAGAAACAAAAACATATAATGACACAACATATCACTATTCCTTTCTTGGTCTCCTGGAGCGCGGTGACGATGTTGATCGAGGATCTACATTCATATCTAGAGAGGGATCCTTTCTGTTTTCATTCGAGTGGGAACGACGTCTCCGAAATCTGGATTGGGTTGTCTCCATGAAATCCTCCTTATTAGTCTCTCTGACCGGGATTTTGCAGTGAAATTCGGCATACCAATTAGGGAGTTCAATAAATTGTATGTCCATTGTCTCACAAAATGCCTGGAGGTCTTCTGGGACTCTCAGAATAGCAGTGTGCCCCTGGTTGGTAGCCTGCAGACCGAATGGGAATCTCCATTTGTAAATAATTCCCTTGTTGCGCAGTTTATCCAATAAGGGTCTCAGATCCCTTCTATTTTTGAGGGTGATCTGAGACAAGTCTTGAAAGAAGGATATGGAGTGCCCTTCATAAGTGAATTTTTCTCTCAATTTGGCGTTCCTGAGAATGTTTTCTTTAAGAATAAAATCATCGACGTGGCAGATCACGTCCCTAGGAGGGTCATTTGGTCTGCCTTTTGGTCTCAGCGCTCTATGTAGACGCTCCATTTTGATGACCGTGAGCGGGGGACGTCCCAGTAAGTCATTAAAAATCCCAGTAACGACTGGGGTAATGTGGTCCACATCCACTGATTCGGGGAGTCCCCTAATTCTCACATTATGGCGTCTACTTCTATTTTCCAAATCTTCAATTTGGCGATTCAATTCTCTGAGTTGGTACGTGTTAGCATCAGTCTTGTTATTTACATGACGCAGTGCAGTGCTTTGTTGCGCAGTTACTAATTCAACTTCTTGTACACGCGCTGCAACTGCGCGTATTTCCATACTCAACCCTGCAATAGCAGCCGACAGGGTTGTTTTAATATCTGCTGCTACCGAATAAAGGTCATGAAGACTGGGGGTCAATGTTAAATCATGCGGGAATGTATTTTCCCCTCCGTTGAGCGGGTTTACCGGAATGTCATTGGTACCTGTAGCAGTCCCGCTAGCTCCCGTATGGAGGCTTTTTGATTCGGCCATTATATTCAAAGGCGTGTGGGATCAAAGTCCGAGAACTTGCTCAAAAATCCTCGGAAAGGACCCGGAGTTGCACCGAACGAATCTCCAAGTAATTGGGGAGATTTCCTGTGTATTCGGGGTGATCGGTCTTCTTACCAGCACCTACAGGATAAGCATGAAGTCCGCGGCGGCAGGAGCTCCCCTTTCAAGCTGCCATCTCTAGGCTCAGCCAAGCCACGCCCCTCGATGTACTCATTTTTTGAGGCACCAACAAGCCAGGAAAGTACAAATATCCCCCAAATGACCCCCTTTTGGAAAGCAGACAGTCCAAGTTATTTAGTAAGAGGCATGGTGAATTTTTTTTAGGTTGCAATTGTTTTCCCCACAATTCCACAAAAATTGTCATATTAAACAGGTTATTTCTCTCACATAGCATATACATACTTGCAACTATACCCCCCGATTATGGAGATACCATGTGTGAGACTTTCAAAGCCTAGCCACATACAGATGCCCAACATGCAGGGAGCACTGTCAAGCGTTCTAGGAGCATAAATTACACATCCAATCTCATGACAACCTATAACATTTTTGAAGGCCCTGGAGCACCAGGACAATGGAAATACCCACAAAATGACCCCATTTTGGAAAGCCAACACCCCACGCAGAGGCACGATAGCAGTAAGCAGCAGGATGAGGGCCTCTGTCAGATAAGACCTGGGCACAGGGGTAGAGAATTATATCTCCCAAATCTCTTTGAAGCCTCCAATCTACAGACCCCAATCCAGAACAAAACAAAACAAAACCTGGAGAAACACCAAAATTTGTTTTTTCCCCCCCTCATCAGCAAAAACTTATCTGGAACCCCTCATATGTAAGACCCTTGTGTTCTACAGTAGCAGGGCAACATATTATTCCAAGCGGTAGGCAGAAGCATAGTCGATAAACAGGCCAGGGTCATTTTGTGTGAAAGGCATACATTTGATGGATTAACAATTTAGACAGTAGGCAGAGGCATAATCGGTAAACAGGCCAGGGTCAATTCACATGGAAGGCAGTGGCATGGTATACTTTAGAGATTTGTGAAAATGTCAGAAGCAATCTCCAACGCATAGGCTGGGTTGGGAGGGACATTGGGGACAATGGTAGCAACTATCTGTTCCATCTCATTTGCTGCATATGCAGCATCTTTTTTGGAGTCTTCTGCTCGCTTCAGATGGTGGCATGCCATCCGTGAAGGGGCACTCATGAAGTCGGCTAACAGCATCAGAGCGAAGATTTTATTAAGGTAAATCGCAACTTTCTTATACCAGGACACAGGGCCTCCTTGGTGCCAAATAGGGCTGAAGCATTTAATCATCGAAATCAAGTAGGTTTTTGAATGGGACAGTCTTCTGGGAATCTTGACCGAGGTGTCATTATGGATGGTGGACAGTATGTATACATCCTTCTGTCATAGGACAGCGTCCCGTGATCACGGGGCATGCTCTGTTCTTTACCACATGGATCAGCTGTGTCTAATCACAGCTGCTCACAGATATAAACAGAAACCGGCTATCGGCACTCCATGCCGAGATCATGAGAGGAGAATGGAGCGGAAAACTGGCTTCTTTAAAAAAGGAGCACATGCACTAATAATCAGGTCACCGATTATCAGTGCAGTCCCAACAGCGCCCACCAGTGCCACCCATCAGTGAAGGAATTTTTTTTTTTTATAAACAAAAACTATGAAAGTTTTAAAAAAAAATTTGGGCCAAGTTGTGTGCATCCATGGATGCACAAAGCCCAGCAGGCTAGGGAGCACCCCCACACAGGGCTTGCTCTGGGGGGCATGGGCAGGAAAGGACAGCGCCCGTGAAGGTAAGGGAACTAGGGACGAAACTAATCAATTAATCGACAACTAATGAAATTAATCGATTACAATTTTCATAATCGATTAATCGGCCAGTAACATAATGGGGTTAAAAAAATAAAATGAGCCCTTTATAGTACAAAAAATCAAATCGCTACTGTAAATATTACTTTCACTGTCCCACAGTAAAAAAATTAACCCCTTACAGTAGCAATTATTTGCTCTTTGTACTTATTGTTTTTTTAACCCCATTGTGTTACTAAACATCTCAGGCCTGGGGTCACACCTCTGTTTTTTGGAGCTTTTTGCAGAAACACACTACAGTTCATTTACATGTTTTCCTATTGGACACGTTCACATCCATGATTTTTTTTTCTTCAGCTGCTGCGTATTTGGAAAGGGCAAGGACTTAACGCAAAGCGGTGCTATTTTGTTCAATATACTTCAATGGACAAGCTGCAGAAAAGCATGTAATGTGTTTTTGCTGCAATTTGCGTTTTGTAATCTGCCCAACAACAAATTGACCCAAAAAAAAAAAATGTAACAATTCTATTTTTTTTTAAGGCTATTATGCGATTAATCAAAACAATAAATCGGCCAACTAATCGATTATGAAAATAATCGTTAGTTGCAGCCCTAAAGGACACGCACTGTGCAATATCACTGGACAGAGCAGGTAAGTATAGCATTTTTTTTTTTTTTTTTTTTTTTATTAAAATAAAAAATAACGCAAAAAAAAAAAAAAAATTGTGTATGTATGTATGTATGTATGTATGTATGTATGTATGTATGTATGTATGTATGTATGTATGTATATATATACACACACACACACACACACACATATACATATACATACACATACATACACACACACACACACACATAGCCTTGCGAAAGTATTCGGCCCCCTTAACCACTTAAGCCCCGGACCAAAATGCTGCCTAAAGACCCAAGGGGTTTTTACAGTTCGGGACTGCGTCGCTTTAACAGACAATTGCGCGGTCATGCGACGTGGCTCCCAAACAAAATTGGCGTCTTTTTTCCCCACAAATAGAGCTTTCTTTTGGTGGTATTTGATCACCTCTGCGGTTTTTATTTTTTGCGCTATAAACAAAAATAGAGCGACAATTTTGAAAAAAATTCAATATTTTTTACTTTTTGCTATAATAAATATCCCCCAAAAACATAACATTTTTTTTTTCCTCAGTTTAGGCCGATACGTATTCTTCTACCTATTTTTGGTAAAAAAAAAAAAAAAAATCGCAATAATCGTTTATCGGTTGGTTTGCGCAAAATTTATAGTGTTTACAAAATAGGAGATTTTTATTTATTTTTATTTTTTTTTACTACTAATGGCGGCGATCAGCGATTTTTTTCGTGACTGCGACATTATGGTGGACACTTCGGACAATTTTGACACATTTTTGGGACAATTGTCATTTTCACAGCAAAAAATGCATTTAAATTGCATTCTTTATTGTGAAAATGACAGTTGCAGTTTGGGAGTTAAACACAGGGGGTGCTGTAACATTTAGGGATCACTGTGTATGTGTTTACTAGTGTAGGGGGTGTGGCTGTAGGAATGACGTCATCGATCGTGTCTTCCCTATAAATGGGATGACGCAATCGATGCGCCGACACAGTGAAGCACGGGGAAGCCGTGTTTACACACGGCTCTCCCCGTTCTTCAGCTCCGGGGAGCGATCACGACGGAGCGGCTATAAACGAATAGCCGCGCCGTCGTCCCGGATCGCTCCTGAAGCCACGGGGACCGCCGCATGTACCGGGGGGGGGGGGCCCCATCGGACCCCCGACCCACGTCAAGCAGGGCACGTATATATACACGTTGATGTGCCTGCCTGTGCCATTCTGCTGACGTATATGTACATTAGGCGGTCCTTAAGTGGTTAAACTTTGCGACCTTTTGCCACATTTCAGGCTTCAAACATAAAGATATAAAACTGTATTTTTTTTTGAAGAATCAACAAGTGGGACAATCATGAAGTGGAAAGAGATTTATTGGATATTTCAAACTTAAATAAAAAACTGAAAAATTGGGCGTGCAAAATTATTCAGCCCCCTTAAATTAATACTTTGTAGCGCCACCTTTTGCTGCGATTACAGCTGTAAGTCGCTTGGGGTATGTCTATCAGTTTTGCACATCGAGAGACTGAAATTTTTGCCCATTCCTCCTTGCAAAACCGTTCGAGCTCAGTGAGGTTGGATGGAGAGCGTTTTCAGTTCTTTCCACAGATTCTCGATTGGATTCAGGTCTGGACTTTGACTTGGCCATTCTAACACCTGGATATGTTTATTTGTGAACCATTCCATTGTAGATTTTGCTTTATGTTTTGGATCATTGTCTTGTTGGAAGACAAATCTCCGTCCCAGTCTCAGGTCTTTTGCAGACTCCATCAGGTTTTCTTCCAGAATGGTCCTGTATTTGGCTCCATCCATCTTCCCATCAATTTTTACCATCTTCCTTGTCCCTGCTGAAGAAAAGCAGGCCCAAACCATGATGCTGCCACCACCATGTTTCACAGTGGGGATGGTGTGTTCAGGGTGATGAGCTGTGTTGCTTTTACGCCAAACATAACGTTTTGCATGGTTGCCAAAACGTTTGATTTTGGTTTCATCTGACCAGAGCACCTTCTTCCACATGTTTGGTGTGTCTCCCAGGTGGCTTGTGGCAAACTTTAAACGACACTTTTTATGGATATCTTTAAGAAATGTCTTTCTTCTTGCCACTCTTCCATAAAGGCCAGATTTGTGCAGTATACGACTGATTGTTGTCCTATGGACAGAGTCTCCCACCTCAGCTGTAGATCTCTGCAGTTCATCCAGAGTGATCATGGGCCTCTTGGCTGCATCTCTGATCAGTCTTCTCCTTGTATGAGCTGAAAGTTTAGAGGGACGGCCAGGTCTTCGTAGATTTGCAGTGGTCCGATACTCCTTCCATTTCAATATTATCGCTTGCACAGTGCGCTCCTTGGGATGTTTAAAGCTTGGGAAGTCTTTTTGTATCCAAATCCGGCTTTAAACATCTCCACAACAGTATCTCGGACCTGCCTGGTGTGTTACTTGTTCTTCATGATGCTCTCTGCGCTTTAAACGGACCTCTGAGACTATCACAGTGCAGGTGCATTTATACGGAGACTTGATTACACACAGGTGGATTCTATTTATCATCATTAGTCATTTAGGTCAACATTGGATCATTCAGAGATCCTCACTGAACTTCTGGAGAGAGTTTGCTGCACTGAAAGTAAAGGGGCTGAATAATTTTGCACGCCCAATTTTTCAGTTTTTTATTTGTTAAAGTTTGAAATATCCAATAAATTTGTGATAAACATAATTAAAGGCCAAATTACAATAGGGCAAGGTGTAAGGTACGGTCTGGTTCAATTTTATTAGTTAATAATGTCATGCAGATAGTCTCAATATCTGAACATTGTTTTACTGTGGGAAGTTAATAAAGACAGACTGTGGTGATAAACAACAACACAATAGGCGAGAAATGTATAATTAAAAAATGTGCATTTTTTTTACCTTTTTACCTAACTTGGCACTTTTTTTTTTTTTTTTTTTTTAACATGAAAAATAAGACATTGACTTTATAAACAGCAAAACTTTTTTTGTTTAAGTTTTGGATAGAATTGAGAAGGATTAGAACACCCATCTGGTTTTTACCCGTCTAAGCAGAGAGATTCACCCTCCTCATTTGTCCACGTTTATCATAAAGTGAAAGCAAAAGGAAATCCTACATTTTGGGCTAACACCAGAACAGTAAGAGAGGGGCAATCTTCCAATGGCGACGCTCGTTTTGGTGACACTCTGGGATTTCCTCACTTTGGAGAAATTTTCCCCCTTACTTCCTGTTTTGGCTATAGGACAGGAAGTGAAGGGAAATCTCCCCAAGAAGGCAAAAATAAATACATAAATAAAATAAACACACCCACTTAAGAGATCCAAAATGAAAGAAGGTTTTGCCTTTAATTCTACCCTAAAAATGGACCAACAAAATTAGGCATAAATACTGAAATTTTAAACAATATCTCCAACAATCACCAACTGTTCTGGACGGATCTAACAGCACATCACATCAGCCACCTTTTTTTTTTACCCAAATCCTTTTCTTCTTGAGCAAAAACTAGGAAAAAGGGCAAAGAAAGTGGTGACCTCTTCAAGTGGGTCCTGCCATCCATGGGCACACTCAGTTCACTACTTAAGAGGCATAACCTCTCTCTCAAACATGAACTACGACACTTACTGGAACTTGCTACTTACATTTGTATTGCACTTTAGCAGGGTACACACAATACTGTAGACACTGATGATTTTTTTTTTTATTCCATAAAGATTTTATTGAGAAAAAATATTTTAACAGATATCTTCAAAACATTAATAGAAATAATAAAACAAGACCAAGGGGCTCCGGTAATACTTGAGATACAGTAACATATGACATACTCTTGGTGAGGCCCCAACAACACTTCCAGCAAGTATAAGATCATCATCAGCCCAAGTCAAAAGGAAACTATGTACCCAACTATCACAGAAGGATCATGCTAGCATGGGTATACTTCAGTGTTTCTAGATTCTCGAACCCACGAGGAAGTAGACATATACACAGAAAAACAAGCCCCAAAAAGGGGGATGATAAATCAGGGCACCTGTTACAGCAGGCCTGGGCCTTTGATTCAATTTCGCCTCATTCCTAAAAGATCTGCTTCCTCCAGCAAGGATGGGTGGAGTGGTCTGTCAAGGGTAGACCCAACCCCCCCCCCCCCCCCATCTCGTTAAAATCCCTAATATCAAGAGAAAAGTAAAAGAATAAGGCGGGGGGGGGGGGGAAGAAAGAGAAAGAGAGAGATCTGAACTCAAATGTCTGAAGAGCAGGTGGGGAAACCACCAGCTACCCTCTCAGTCTACTATCTTGGCAAAGAAATAAGTTAACAGTATCATATACCGGGTATAGTGCCGACTCGCATTGTAAACTTTTATTCATCACACCTTCTGGATAAAATTATGGTATGTAGCCGTATTCCGAAATTTAAACCAGTCTTCCCAGATATAGGAAAAGCTGGCGAATCTATCTTGTGCAGTATTTTTAAGCTCCTCTATCTCTGCAATATGGTTAATGCGTGCCACCCACTCTTTATGAGATGGGGGTGTCGGGTCTCTCCAGTGAACAGGTAAACACAGTCTGACCGCATTGATCATATGAATCGCCACCGATTTGCAATACCGTTTTTTGGGAATTTTTGAGAGAGGAAGAAGATACCGTGCTGGTGAAAACTCCAGGGGAAGCGAGTATACCGCCGTTGTCACATCATGTACCCCGCGCGCCAGTATGTTTGAATCAGCGGGCAATCCCACCAAATGTGGAGGAAAGTACCCAAGGCCTGTCCACATCTCCAGCACCGGTCCGACACAGTTGGACAGAATTTGTGGATCAGGTCCAGTGTCCTGTACCACCGTGTTCTAATCTTGTAACCATTCTCCTGGGTGTTCACGTTAAGCAATCCTTTATGTATATACCAGTGGACTCGCTCCCAACTCTTTGCTTCAAATCGATTTCTCCAACCGGGCCTCCCAAAAGGTCTGTTCCGCCTGCATAGAGGCACAAGGATTCGCAAACATGGATGCATACAGCACCAAAATCACATGCCCCTGAGGGCCCGGGCTAGAGCACAATGACTCAAACATTGTGGCCGGTTTAGAAAAAAACCTCTTCTGGTCTTTGGGTTATCAAGAAAGTACTTTATCTGGAGGTACGCCAGTGAGGGGGAAGGTCTTGGTCAGGGACAGTGACGACACCTCTCTTAGAGAAAGAAATCTATCCACGGAAAATAAATGTTTGGCTACATGTCCGGATGGGGCCATAGTCTTGTTAGTTAGGAACTCTCCAATCCCGGTTGAAAGTCAGGGTTCCCTCTGAGGGGTGTTATGCCACACACCGTATCCGAAACTTCACGGGTTCCAAGGTCAAACTTTCCAGGTAAACCCATCCTTTATGGCGAGCGTGCACCTGCCAGTCTACTACATGCGTCAAACGGGTAGCCCAGTAATACCAAACTAATTTGCAGTGCCTTAGTCCCCCATATGAACTTCGTACACAACCTCTTATATGTCGCAAAGAAAGAAGGTGGCAAAGAGATCGGGAGTGTCTGCAATTTATACAATAATTGGGATAGAACCGTCATTTTCAAGATAGCGGCTCGCCCAACCCAAAAAATCGTGGGAGTGTCCCACCGAAGCATGTCTTGCTGTATAGCAGCCAGCTCACTCAGAAAATTGTCATATAGCTCTGACAACTTGCTCGGGAGCCTGATGCCCAAGTAGGTAATATCTGCTTTCTAGCGAAAGGGAAAACTCTCCTGGCAGAGGGCAACTAGCGCCACGGGCAGCGACACATTCAGCGCAAACGATTTGGAGTAGTTAATTTTCAGACACTGATGAATTTTAGGCTAAACAAAGCTTATTTAGAATGTTGAAAGGCTGCATCGCATATGTGGCCTGGTCTGATTTAGGAGGGAGGCTGCTCTTCCTTTCCTGGCCTTCTAGGCTGCATAGCTGGAGAAAATCTGGCTAGAATTTTATGGGAAATGCCAAAGCTGCCTCCCCCCACCCCCCAACTTCAGTCTTTAAAAGTGGAGCGCCACCCAAAAGTGGAAGCTCCATTTATCTTTCTCCTCCCCCCTCCGGTGCCACATTTGGCACTTTTCGGGGGGAGCAGATACCTGGTTTTGAACCGTACCAGCTCCTACTTCCAGGTGATCTCGCCGCGGCCCCTGGCATATTTTAGCCCGTCATTGATTTTCAAAGGCGGTTGGCAGTGGGTTGTACCTGCTGTCTGTGCCTCAGTACACCCAGTGTTCACATTGCATGAGGCCCAAGAGTACGTTATATAGGCTGACCACCAGTGTAGCGGGTTGTAAAGGGGGAGGAATATTTTGGTAAGCCGTCATTGATGAGGGCACCTGCCTACAGTGTTACAATAGTAAAATGGATTGAATGATGTGAAGCAGTAGAGTAGAGAAATTGTCTGTATAGACAAGTCCTCACCAACCAGAATAATCCAATTTAACAAAATAAATCATATTCTTGCTCAAAGCTCATTCAAAGTCACAAAAATGAGCCATCAACCTGATATGCAGATGCAGATTTGTTCAAGGTAAAGTCTATACATTACTGTTCAAATCTATAAGTAAATGGGATCCAACAGCTAACGCATGCTTTTAAAGAGGAACTGCAGTGATTCCTAGGGATGCACCAAAATTTGCAGATAACCGTGCATGCACAAAAGGCGCGCCGCCAGGTGCCGGCCGTTGTGGGGTGTCATGCTGGCGGCTCAAGATCAGGTCCTCCCGGGCCTGTCCTCTTCTCCTTGCAGAGCAGCAATCTCCCTGTGTCTGGGAGCCGAAATGCAGGGGCCGCAGTAACAATGTCCCGCCTCCTGTGATAGACAGCACAATGATCCAATGCCAGGACATTGGATCAGTGTGACGTGATCACAGTAGGCGGGCCATGGTTACGGCTGCCCGAGCAATTCAAATCCAGCTCCCTGACACAGCAGGATATCACCACTCTGACCTGGGCACACAAGGGCTGCACTCGACAGGCACAGCTGAGAGGCTGCACCCGACAGGCACAGCTGAGAGGCTGCTGATACAAGAGATGGTTAGAGACTGTGGACTGCATTTTTCTTGAGCTTTCTTGCACTAAAAAGGTGGCAATAATTGCCTCCAATAAATTCATATTAAATTTAAATTGAAGATATTACTTACAAATTCAAATATAATGCATATATATATATATATATATATATATATATATATATATATATATATATATATATATATATATATATATATATATATATATATATATATATATATATATATATATATATATATATATATATATATATATATATATATATATATATATATATATATATATATATATATATTAGAGGTCGACCGATATATCTATCGGCCGATATTTGGCCGTTTTTAAGAAATCGGCATCGGCCGATTATTGTAAAAAAATCGGCCGATTTTCGGCTGCCGCGCTAAACCCCGCTCCACGAGAAATTAATCCTTCAGCCACGCTGTTGGTAGCCTGCACGCCGGCCCCTCCCCCCCCTACCTCGACAGGCTGTAGCAGAAAGCAAACTTGTCACAAGCCCGAGCAGCTGCAGTAGTTGCTTGTCTGCGCGAAGAGATCACAAAAGCTTCCTGCATGCTGGGACGGTGGCGGGATTACTGAACATGGGCTCTAGGCTACGGCCCATGTTCAGTAATCCCGCCACCGTCCCAGTTTGCTTTCTGCTACAGCCCGTCGAGGTAGGGGGGGCGGGGCCGGCGCGCAGGCTACCAGCAGCGTGGCTGAAGGATTCATTTCTCGTGCTGCTGGAGACTGGGGTAATGTACAGTATTCCTATCATCTCTGATAGGTGCCTCGGCTCTCTAGTGATTGTACTCCAACTCACGTGGGAGCTCACAGGTGTCATCCAATGGACAGTGCTGGAGGGAACAGTGTGTACACACTCATTTTATATATATCCATCCCCACCCACGGCCAGCTCCATCCATCCACCCCCCTCTACAAAGCATCTCCCACCCACGGCCAGCTCCATCCCCCTTCACAATACATCCCCCACCCACGGCCAGCTCGCTCCATCCATCCATCCCCCTTCACAATGCATCCCCCACCCACGGCCAGCTCCATCCATCCCCCTTCACAATACATCCCCCACTCACGGCCAGCTCGCTCCATCCATCCCCCTTCACAATGCATCCCCCACCCACGGCCAGCTCCATCCATCCATCCCCCACCCACGGCCAGCTCCATCCATCCATCCCCTTTCACAATGCATCCCCCACCCACGGCCAGCTGCATCCATCCATCCCCCTTCACAATACATCCCCCACCCACGGCCAGCTCCATCCATCCATCACAATACATCCCCCACCCACGGCCAGCTCGCTCCATCCATCCATCCCCCTTCACAATGCATCCCCCACCCACGGCCAGCTCCATCCATCCATCCCCTTTCACAATGCATCCCCCACCCACGGCCAGCTGCATCCATCCATCCCCCTTCACAATACATCCCCCACCCACGGCCAGCTCCATCCATCCATCCCCCTTCACAATGCATCCCCCACCCACGGCCAGCTTCATCCATCCACCCCCCTCTACAATGCATCCCCCACCCACGGCCAGCTCCATCCATCCCCCTTCACAATGCATCCCCCACCCACGGCCAGCTTCATCCATCCACCCCCCTCTACAATGCATCCCCCACCCACGGCCAGCTCCATCCATCCCCCTTCACAATGCATCCCCCACCCACGGCCAGCTCCATCCATCCCCCTTCACAATGCATCCCCCACCCACGGCCAGCTCCATCCATCCACCCCCCTCTCCAATGCACCCCCCAGGCACAGCCAGCACCATCTTTCCCCCTCCACAACGCATCTCCCACCCACGCCCAGCACCATCCATCCTCCTCCACAATGCATCCCAATCCAAAAATCGGCCCAAAATATCGGCCGCCCTGATTTCTAAATATCGGCATCGGCCAGAGAAAAACCCATATCGGTCGACATATATATATATATATATATATATAATCTTTGCCATTCTGAAGCTTCCCTCCAACCACTTTATATATTGTGATTCTGTACTTGCAAAATACACTGCAGAAATCTCCCTCCACCAAGTCTGGCTGCAACCATTTTAACTGTGGGCAGCTGAAGCTGCTGCCTGTTCACTTTCAGGATTTACACAGAGGTAAATGTCCAGCTCTGCAGCTTTCATTGGCCCTCTTATGGATCATCAGTCATCCCTTTCTGGCAAACTTACGAGAGTGAGAGAGTGCACTGTGTATGACGTCATAAGCCTCGGCTTTTTAGCGGACAAGAAACAGGAAGTGGGCTGTATAAGGCATTTACTGGCAGAAAAAAAAATGTTTTACTATCCAAAGTTAAAACAAGAGCAGAAGATGGAAAGTTAAAAAAATGACTGAAGTTTCGCTTTAAATAGCACTGCAACATATATATAGTACAAGTCAATGGCCAGGAGCATCTCCTTGGGAGGTTCAAGTCAAGCAGAACTAATTGTAATTGTATTTTTTTGTCACATCAGCTCACGAAAAATCACAAGCAGGTTTTCGAGGAGGTCTAAATATTTCTACAATATGCTTTTTTATAGTAGTAGATGTACAAAGTAAATAGAGCATAACTGAAAGGTAGCCAAGTTCAACTCTGTTATCCGTTTATTTGGGAATAGCTCAAGTCTCTCAAGAGATTTAGGAATTAAAGGGAAAAAGTAAAGTTTCCACACAAAATCAGCATGCACTGGTTATTATCTTTAAACCTTTTTAAAGCAAGTTTTTTTTTTTAATTAAAGATAATACATACGGTAGGTTATACTCACCTGCTCTGCACAATGGAATTGCACAAAGCGGACCCCAAACCTCCTCTTCTGAATTTCCCCACCTATGACCTTGGTTCCACCTCATCTGTGTCTGTCACCATAGCAAGCCACTTGCTATAGGGGCAAACATGTGGTCTTGCTCAGAGCCCAACATGTGGGTGTCCATGGCGTGGCTTGGTCCCGTCTCCCCTGGCTCTCTGCTCACAGGATACTGACTAACAGCAGCAGGAGCCAATGTCTCCCGCTGCTGCCAATCCTCCTGCAAGAAGAGAAAGAAAGGGAAGAACAGCAGCCAGGCACAGAGCTAATGCAGTGAATGCATTAAAGCAGACCTTCACTCTCTCAGCCAACATTGACCATTTTTAAACCTGCTTATATTGCTGGTATTAGTAAATAGATTTCCTCAGTTAGGTGCTTCCTGGTCTATGCAAATATATCATACATACCAGGAGTCTCCGAGAGAGGAGGAGGGGGTTTTATCAGCTAAGCACACCCACCTGCCTGAGATAAGGGCAGATGATTCATGTAGCATTTACTTCCTGGAATTCATCTGCCCTTATCTCAGGCAGGTGGGTGTGCTTAGCTGATGAAACCCCCTCCTCCTCCTCTCTCGGAGACTCCTGGTATGTATGACATATTTGCATAGACCAGGAAGATGGCCACAGACGAGGAGTTTGCTTTGAATATTAAAAATACAATTAAAATAAATTTTTTGGTTTGTGGTGCTCAGGTGGAGTAGTTCCCCTTTAACTGCTTCCTACCTGGGCCATTGTAAAATGACGGCCGGGTGGGAACCCTAATCTGGGACTTCCTCCACAGAAAGCGCTCCGGCACGATCTGTTACCCGCCCGTAACAGTACTGCCAGTACTGTGTGATCGCTGTGACCAATCACAGAAGATCGCATGACAATTGTAGACAATGAATGGCTTCCTTTCATGCCATTCATTGTGTACAGTGTTGCTAGCTACAATTGGCAACAGTGATCACATCTGGACTTTTTCCTAAAAACTACCTAAAAATAACCAGGCAAACACTTACCACACAAGAACATTGAAAAGGGACACTAATCAAGCTCCTCATTTAAAAGTAATGCATGCGCATTTACTACTTAAAGGGATTGTAAATGTAAATGTTTTTTCACCTTAATGCACCCTATGCATTAAGGTGAAAAAACATCCGACGGGACCGACGCTTTTCTGCTTATTTTTAGGGTGCGCTCAACACTGGGACAATTTTACGTGAACTGTTTCCGAGTTCACTCCCCTCCCCCAACCACTGGCCTACACTCACACTTTCACACCGAGGCAGTTTTCAGACGTTTTCGCACTAGAAATAGCGCCTGTAAACGTCCTCCCATTGATTGCAATGGGTGCTTTCATCCGAGTGCGGTATGCTTGCGGGATGTTAGAAAAAGTCCTGCAAGCAGCATCTTTGGGATCGTTTGCGCGCTCCCAAAATGCCCCTGCCCATTGCCACGCCATTTTTTAATCTATTTTTGATTCAAAAGCTACAAGTGATCAGAGGCCTTCGGTAACTATGCCAGGAGCACACAGGGCAAGCGCTCTCGGCACAGCTGTCTCTGCAAATTGGCATGGAAATATGCAGTTTCTCTGCACCAAGGCCCACTAGCCAGGAGGCCGCGTATTTGTGTACCACCGGCACCTAGGGGTTAACAGCGGACACAAATTGCAGGCAAAAAAAAATAAAAAATGCATGTACATTTGCATTAAAGTCTATTGCCCATAAAATCGTACTGCATTGCACCAAAATATCACAGGTATCTTGCCAAAGTCACATCGCAGTTGCATTGATGTGAATGGGTACCATTGAAATCAATGGGATTTCAATTGCCATGCGACTGAAGTCACATCTGAAATCACACTAATGTGAACAAGGTCTAAAGCTGATGACTATGCAAACGCAATGCAAGCACTAGTCTCAATTTCTAATGTATTTTTGACCACCATATGGAAATATAATTATATATATATATATTACACACACACACACACACACACACACACACACACACACGTTTCATCCAAAAGCAACCAGCTCAGCTGAAAGAGCCCTTCTCCTTCTCTTACACTTCATTTCAACTTCTAATTCAAGAAAAATGGGAGAATGAAAGCACTGAGAAAAAAAAATAAAAAAAAACTCAAGAGCCAATTATTCCACATGCCCAAATTTTTATGCTGATGCCAATAAAATGCTCAAACTTCCTTTGCTCATTAAAATATCCTTCCAAGTACTAGGTATGATTAGGCTGGCATCATTAATATTTCCACACCTGTCAGAGACTACATTAAAAAATGAATTGCATGAAAGAGGCATTATTTGTAACTGTATACTTGTATACTTTTAATGTATTGGCAAATATTTTTTATTAAACTGATAAAAATAATGTAGGGTTCCTAAGAATGGTCCTCCCCACCTGCCTCCACAATCACAACACAATCACTTATATACACAAAAAGGGCCACCTCGCTACAGTACCAATATAAAGTTAAGTGCTCATAGCACACAAAATTAAACCATTTAGTAAAAAAATCTTTCTCCAAGGCCCCTTTCACACTGGAGCGTTTTTCAGGCGCTTTGGCGTAAAAAAAAAAAAAAAAAAAAAAGGCTGTAAAGCACCTGAAAGAAGTCATCTGCAATCCCAATGTGAAAGACCGAGTGCTTTCAGAGCCCTTTCACACTGCCAGTGCCCGAAAAACGCTGGTAAAGCACCGCTAAGACCCTAACGTTTGAGGGTGTTTTTGCAGTACTTCAGTGTGAAAGGGCAAGGCGTTTTTACAGCGCTTTCAATTCATTTCAATGGAGAGGGGCGCTTTTTTCAGCGCCCAAAAGCTGCTCCAAAGATGCTGTTTGCAGGACTTTTCTCAACGCGCCGCCAGTGCAACGCCTCAGTGTGAAAGGGCAAGGCGTTTTTACAGCGCTTTCAATTCATTTCAATGGAAAGCTGCTCCAAAGATGCCGCTTGTAGGACTCAGTGTGAAAGGGTCCATTGAGATGCATGTAGAGCGTTTTTTTGGGTGTTTTATTAGCACTATTTTTAACGCTAAAACGCTGTAAAAACGCTTCAGTGTGAAAGGGGTCTAAATATCAGTGCTTATATAATGAAATGTCCATAATTCCTAATAAAATATTCCACAATACTCCACTCGATTGGTGCTTGTGAACGATTTGCGCAACCACCACCTACCTGAGGACCAATGCTCACCTTAAAGTGGAGTTCCACCCAAAAAAGGAACTTCCGCTGTTTGGAAACCTCCTCCCCTCCGCTGTCACATTTGGCACCTTTCAGGGAGGAGGGGGGTGCAGATACCTGTCTAAGACAGCTATTTGCACCCACTTCCAGGCATAGACTCCTGTGGGAGTCAGACCACTTCCCCCCCCCCCTTACTTCTGGGAAACAGAAGATTCCCAGGAGAGAATGGGGACAAGTTACGATGCGCAGTGCAAATCTTGCATGCGCAGTAGGCTGCAACGATTCACTTCCATATTTATTTTCATAATCGATTAGTTGGCCGATTATTGTTTCAATTAATCAGATAATGGCTTTAAAAAAAAAAAAACAATTATTACATTTTTACATTTTTTTAGGCCAATTTGTTGTTGGGCAGATTGCAAAACGCAAATTGCCGCAAAAACACATTACATGCTTTTCTGAAGCTTCTCCATTGAAGTATATTGAACCAAAAAAAAAAAATACCACCGCTTTGTGTTAAAAAGTCCCTTTCCGAATACGCAGCAGCTGAAAATCATGGAAGTGATGTGAATGTGTCCCATAGGAACACATGTAAATGAACTGTAGTGTTTCTTCAAAAAGCACCAGAAAACACAGGTGTGAACCCGGCCTGAGATGTTTAGTTAGACACACATATGAGGTCACACTTAACCACTAGGGGGCGCTGAAGGGGTTAACTCCCAAACTGCAATTGTCATTTTCACAGTAAACAATGCATTTTTATAGCATTGTTTGCTGTGAAAATGACAATTGTCCCAAAAATTGGTCAAAATTGTCTGATGTGTCCGCCATAATGTCGCGGTCACGGAAAAAAATAAAAAAATAATTCGCTGATCTAAGCCATTAGTAGTAAAAATAAAAAATAAAAAAAAAAGCAATAAAACTATCCCCTATTTTGTAAACACTATAAATTTTGCGCAAACCAATCGATAATTTTTTGTTTACCAAAAATAGGTAGAATACGTATCGGCCTAAACTGAGGAAAAAAAGGAAAAAATATTGCATTATTTCAAAATTGTCTCTCTATTTTTTGTTTATAGCGCAAAAAATAAAAAACTGCAGAGGTGATCAAATACCACCAAAAGAAAGTTCTATTTGTAAGGAAAAAAAAAAAAGGATGTAAATTTTGTTTGGGAGCCACGTCGCACGACCACGCAATTGTCAGTTAAAGCAACGCCGAGTCCTTTAGCTGCATTTTGGTCCGGGTCTGAAGTGGTTAACAAGCCGCCAAAAAGGAGAACATTTTCTAACAAAGCTGCCCAAGCATTCATAAGGTTTTACTCATCATCAATGTTACAATTTGTGTTTCTATACTCTTGCACAGAGATATGACCTTGGGTACGTCAGGCTTGAAAGCGCATGAAATATGTAACTTGTCCTTAGAAAACAGATTCCTGCTATCGCTGTTCTTGAAACATCAGAGAATGTTAAAAGGAATCATCTTAAAACTATGTAACCATAAAACTTTCCTTTACCAATATGTGAAACTCTGTAGGAGCAGTGCCAGGTTGAATTGGCACAATGCAGATACCCTGCCATCATACAGTCTTGCCTCTTGATGCGTTTCAGCATTCACATAAGGTGAACTCAATACACAGGCTGACTTTAGCACAGTTGGGGTATAATTAGAGGGGCATTAGGGCTGGTTCACACCACAGAAACGCAGTGCAGTTGTGTTTCTGCATGTGCATTTTTGACATGGAAATTACATTATTTTATTCTAGGTTCACCAAGGCATTTTCGCGAGTATCCGTACTCGCAAAAATGGTCCAAAACTGATTTGCGGTGCGATTTGAGCCCATACAAAATGAATAGGCTCAAATCGCACTTCAAAATTCGCATTCAATCACATGCAAATTTCCCCAAGGCTTCAGTGTAAACCTAGAAGCATAGATTGCAGGAGTACGTGTCCCCTTCTCCATATACATCATTAACCCTTTACCACACCCCACATGTGGCATTAACCTGTTCCGGCAGTGCCCCTCGGGCTTTCACACTGGAGCATTGCGCCAGCAGGACTGTAAAAAAAAAAAAAAAAAAAAAATTGTTAAAAAAAGTCCTGCTAGCCGCATCTTTGGAGCGGAGAAGGAGCGGTGTGTTTACAGCTCCTTCACCGCTGCTGCCCATTGAAATCAATGGGACAGTGCAGCTACACCACTGGCAATGCGCTGCTGTAGCAGCGCATTCGGGCGGTTTTAACCCTTCCTCGGGCGCTAGCAAATCCGCTCATAGCGTTGGCGGTAAAAATAGTGAAGTTTTACCGCCGACGCTATGAGCGGCTCAGCGTGAAAGGAAAGAAAGCGGAAAGAAAGCTATGGTTATTGTTTCCATGGTAAATCATTATTTTTTGCTCTCCTCATTAGATGTCATTAGATATACTGTGTCCACTGTATCCATAATATATATGCCCAGCCATATGGGTGCTTTAAGACCTTATTGTTTACTGCCACAATGCTTTCATGTTGGTGTGTACGTAACCCTCCTATTTTGGTTGTCCATTTTGCTTGGGGCCCCCAAATTCCTTCAAACGGCCATGCCTGTTGCATGTAGGTCAGACCATGCATGTGAATGGGCTGCCCTATGCATGATGTTGTTTTACATGTGAAAAACAAGCAAGGTACCGTGTGTTTCTGATACGCTCGGTTGTGAATGGAATGTGCTTGGGAGGAGGCAGCAAGGTTGGCCTGGAAGGAGAGACAAAGGAAGAAAAAAAACAAAAAAAACACAAATCGCGTATAAAACCAAAGTTGCATAGGATTGGCTTCTTATCCAATGTAATGCGACTTCTGCAAGTCTAGCATAGAAGTCTGTAGGGCTGAAATCCCAGGACACTATTGAAAAGAATGTAAAGAAAGCCAACTAGTGACATGTGCATTCTGGTATGTTAGAGTACAGTTCAATGCAGAAAGAGGGCAGCATGTTCTACTTTTCTTGACCTACTGGAATGCACTGCCATGGTGAGAACTGTGTCATTGAAATCCATGTAATCTACCATTCTGGCGGTTTTGATGCAGAAGAAAAAAAAAAAAATGCATTGGCCTGGTTATGAAGCTAAAATGTTTTTTTTACTTTAATGCATTCCCTGCATTAGGTATACAGAATGTTGCCACTTGCTGTGCCCCCCTCCTTCTCCCCTTAAACATGTACCCGAGTCCTCTAATGATACAGCGCTGTGCCGTCTACAGGTCTTCTCTCCCTACACTACATTGAGAACAGCGGAGGCCAGTGGCTCCTGCTGCTATTAGTCAAATCCTGTGAGAAGGGAGCGAGGCCAAGCTGTGTGTGTCTATGGATGCACACAACCCGGCTCAGCAGTATGCCTGCACGTGAACCCCCATAGCACAAAGTTTGCCGAGGTGGTACGCGCACGCACGCACACACACAGAAGAGGAGAAGACAAGGTCAGAAAGGGACCCAAGAGGTGGTTCGGGGCTAATCCGTGCAATAACATTGCACAGAGCAGGCAAGTATAACATGTTTATTATTTTAATGAAAAAAAAAAAAAAAAATGTGCCATTAGAATCACTTTAAATGCAGGGACCATGTCACACCGACAGAATTACCAAAATGTAGGGCTGAAACACCAAGATCACTTTAATCGAAAAGCTTACCTGTCTGAAGAAGAGTCTGCTGAAGAACTTTCCTCCGCTTCATTATCACATACAGGTAGTATTTCACCAGAAGTTTGTGGAAATGAGACGGATGTATGCTGAGATTCCCCAGGATTTCCATTATGCGTAGCTACTGTATGGTTTTCAAAATGCAAGGTTTCACCAAGTTCCATTTGTTCTTCCGGCTGTACTTCACAAGACTGACAGGAACCAGGCTTATCTTCAATCCTAGGGATTCCAGCTTCTGAGGAAGAGGTCTGCATTCCTTCCTTATTATTATTTATAGGTGCTTCAGCATCAATTCCACATCCAGACAAGGGACCTTCTTCACCGGGATCTAAATCTGCCATGGCTGCTTCTTCCACTTTAACATCGGAATTGCTGGTATTGCTCTGTTGAGTGTCGACAGCCACTTCAGCTACAGCAATTTCTTCCTGTGTATCCATAGTATTCTTCTCTGTATTATAAAAGAATGCCATTAAAGTTATTGTACATTGTATTCAGAAGTTCTCTTTAATGACAGTAAACATCAACTAAATGCTATTAACACCAAGATCCCTACAAACTTACATCCTCCACATACAGTCTTAATGTTAGGTGGTAAGCTGGACCAACAATGTTCCAAAGATTACTGTACTCACAACTAAAGAACAGACATGGGAGCAAGTTGTATTTTAACCACTTCAATACAGGGAATTTTCACCCCCTTCCAGCCCAGGCCAATTTTCAGCTCTTTCACACTTTGAATGTCAATTGCGCAGTCATGCAACACTGTACTGCCACCAGGCAAGGGTTGTCAGCAAGAGGCCCTTGTCCTAATCAACATGGGGACAAGTAGCTTTGGAGTGGGGGGGTGCAAGGCCCCCCCTGCCCCAACCCCCCGCCCCCCCATGTTGAGGGCATGTGGCTTGGTATGGACCAGGAGGGGGGGGCGCTCACTCACCCCCCTTTTCCTGACCTGCCAGGCTGCATGCTCAGATAAGGGTCTGGTATAAATGTTGGGGGGACCCCCACACCATTTTTCTGGTGTGGGGTTCCCCTTAAGATCCATACCAGACCGAAGGGTATGGTATCGTCTTGGGGGGGGAACCTCGCACAAAAAATATTTTACATTTTCGCGGGGTTCCCACTTCAAGATTCTCAGCACACAAGTCGCACCGCAAGTCTGATCATCTTGATCCAACTTCTGGTGCGACTTCTATGGGGAACACCTTTTGCCGGCGTCTGATGTTTTTACAGCTCTAGCGCTGAAGCCTCAGAACGCACTGGTCCTGTTTTCTTTTTCTTTTTTTGCCGCTTAAAAACGGCTCAGCCATTTACAGTAAAAAAAAGCCATGGTGGGTATGAGGCCAAAATGTAGAGGCGTTTTTAAGCTGCAAAAAACGCTCATAAAAGCAGCTGTAAAAACGTCTGTGGGCATGAGGCCTTAGAATAATAAGCTATCAGGTTAGTAAAACAGATATCAAAACCTGATTCAATCATACACCTTGCAGTGTACATAGATTTGCAAAACATTGGTATAAAGGAATATTCCTGAACTTTGGTTTATCTCAAGGTTAATGTGAAATTGTGTGAATGCATCAATGCAGTACATGTTATCTCAGCTTGTAGAGCTTTGATTCATTGAACGAGTTTACCAAAAAAAATTATATTACAGAATTGACAGCCTCATACTACATAACTAAGCTCCATTTCATGCATCTTAAATAGTCAAATATCTTTAGATAGATCTTTACTCCAAAAGCATTTTATTCAAATTTTTTTTTTTTTTTTTTTTTAAATCATTGATTTATATCCACCCTGCGAACACAGCTATGCTTTCCCAGCCACGCTATTCATTCACAGTCCTCTGCATGAGAAACTACAAGTCCCGACAGTCTTTGGGGCTGTCAGCTTATAGTTTCAATGAACTACCATGGCGCTGTTCAGTGTGCATCTGCCTGCCTGTACAAGCAGACAGATACACTGAGAAGTCTGCACGAGTCCTGCATGGCACCCATGGGTGCAATGCTTTCCAGGCTCCAAGAAAAAAAAAATGTATACATAATAATAATAATATGAATGTCCAGCAATGTCCACAAGTGTCTTGGCTGTCCGAGATTCTCTCTCCCTGATTGGCTAAGACACAGCAGCAGCGCCATTGGCTGCTGCTGCTGTCAAAGTCAGCTAACCAATCAGGAGAGAGGGGCGCAGGACCTCCATGTCTAAATGGACACAGGGAGCTCCCATAGCATGCTGGTTGCTCTGGGGTAGGGATGAGCGACGGCGTGTTCGCACAGTCCACGCGCAGAGCCCGCCAGGAAGACGGCACCGCGCTGCGCTAATCACAGGCAGTGAGACATTTCCCGATCTCTGCAGCCACGCATTGGGACAATGTCTCCCTGCCTGTGATTAGTGCAGCACCGTGCTGACTTCCTAGCGGGCTCTGCACGTGGACTGTGCGAACACGCCGGAGCTCATCCCTACTGTGGGGGCACTGAACATTTTCGTATTTAATACCACTTTAAAGCAGAACGAAGTCCCGCTGGTACGCTCCCCCTCACAGTATCTAATGCCACTTCCACAATCTTCACTTAGGTGAGGATGATGCCTCTTGCCCCGCCCCCTCCTTAAAACACATCAAATGTCCCAGGAGGCAGCAGGATCATTCGCAGTAGCGTGCACATGTGCAGCATGGCGCCAGCTGTGGTTCCTTAGGTCTCCACAACCAGCTCACATACCCAATATGGTGGCACAGGGAAGGCAGTGCTGGACTCCAAGTACTGGGATGTCCCATAGTCAGCAGATCCATGATTTGTAAACACAAAGCGGAGTTGCTCTTATATGAGGGGAATACCAGGAAAGGATATAGAATGGTCAGTCCACCTTAAAAGCTCAGAATACTCAGGTGATAGGATTCCAATCCCATAGGCTATGACAAGCCATGTCTATCCCCTAACATAGATGTAAAGAGGGATAAACATGGCCTACACCTTCTCATGAAGGAAGGACAACTTCACATGTAACCTCCATTAAATTGGTTATTTTACTATAGGGAGTAAAAGACAATGTTACCCTATAGTGACCCGTGCACAGGTGAGAAGAGACCTCCAATGACAAAGAGCGGACACCGGCACGACACTCACCACACAGCGGCGATCAGTCCGTCATTGCTCTGCCCGGTTACTCTCTGACTCCATGCGTGTACTCCACGCCGCTCAGTTTTGCGTTCCAAGCCTCGTTCTCAACCAGTTGTTCTCTCGTCTGCTGATTGGTTGAACTTGCCGGAAGTCTGCCCCATGTGTTTCTATGATTGGGCTGTTTTTCTCCGGTGACCTCCCCCAGAACTGTACTGTGCTGCTCACATAGCTAGCGATCACTATCATCCGAATGCATGTGGAGAGCATCAGATAACACTGTATCTCCACTATTTACTGGTGAACATTTCTAGGCACAGTGAGCTTAGTGAATACAAAGCCACTATTGAGGAGAGCAGGATGGGTAAAGTGGTAGTAAACTCCTGAATGTGATTTTTACCTACAGGATAGCTCCGGGGTAGGCAACCTGGGACCCTCCACTTGTTGCAGAACTACAAGTTCCATCATGCCTCTGGGAGTAATTATAACTGCCAGTCTTGCAATGCCTCATGGGAAATGTAGTTCCACAACAGCTGGAGGGCCCCAGGTTGCCTACCCCTGGGGTAGCTTATAATAAAGCTCTTCTGTAGGAAAAATGAATATCTCCTAAACATGCACTGTTTAGGTCGAGATATTGCAGCGAGCAGCAGCAAGTGACGTCACCGGCACCTGCGTTGTGAGGCCTGGTCCACACCACAAAAATGCATTCCAGGGATCCTTTACTGATGCATTTCTGCATGCACGTTTTGTTGCGTTTCCAGATGCTTTTTTTATTGTTCCCCCCCCCCCCCATTATACTAGGGTCTCGTGTGCCTTTTTGAAGTGTCTGAGTGTTTTTTTTTTTTTTTTACTGCGTTCCAGTACAGTCCAGCGCAGAAAAAATGCAGCATGTTCTACTCCTTTTTTTTTTTTTTCTGTAACTAAAAAGCACTGGAACTGATTGCACTGGTGTGAAATTTGACATTGGAAACCATATAACCTACTTTCCATGCGGTTTTGATGCAGAACAAAAATGCACTGCACTGCATGGGGTGTGACCTGGCCCTGAAGGAATGGCACACCTCTGCGCAGGAGTGACGTTATGGTCCCGTGTTCCAGTGGCGTCACTAGGGTTGGTGTCACCTTCCCTACACCAACTATAGTCGCGCCTTAGTACCATCCCCCCTCTTTCAGTAGACCCCCCGCCACTAAGTATAGACCACGCTCGATCAGTACAGACCCCCTTCCAGGTATAGATCCCTCCATTAGTACAGATTTCCCCCCCAGGACAAAGAACCCCCCTCCATTAGTACAGACCCCCCCAGGACAAAGAATTCCCCTAAATTAGTACAGACCCCCCCAGGACAAAGAACCCCCTTCCATTAGTACAGACCCCCCCAGGACAAAGAACCCCCCTCCATTAGTAAAGACCCCCCCAGGACATAGCACCCCCTCCATTAGTACAGACCCGCCCCAGGACAAAGAACCCCCCTCCATTAGTAAAGACCCCCCGGGACATAGCACCCCCCTCCATTAATATAGACCCCCCCCCCCCAGGACATAGCACCCCCCTCAATTAGTACATCCCCCCAGGGCATAGCACCCCCTCCATTAGTAAAGAACCTCCCTCCATTAGTACCAACCCCCCCCAAAGACAAAGAACCTCCCTCCATTAGTACAGACCCCCCCAGGACAAAGAACCCCCTTCCATTAGTACAGACCCCCCCAGGACAAAGAACCCCCCTCCATTAGTAAAGACCCCCCCAGGACATAGCACCCCCTCCATTAGTACAGACCCGCCCCAGGACAAAGAACCCCCCTCCATTAGTAAAGACCCCCCGGGACATAGCACCCCCTCCATTAATACAGACCCCCCTCCAGGACATAGCACCCCCTCAATTAGTACAGCCCCCCAGGGCATAGCACCCCCTCCATTAGTACAGACCCCCACAGGAAAAAGAACCTCCCTCCATTAGTACCGACCCCCCCCCCCCAAAGACAAAGAACCTCCCTCCATTAGTACAGACCCCCCAGGACAAAGAACCTCCCTCCATTAGTAAAGATCCCCCCCAGGGCATAGCACCCCCCCTACATTAGTACAAACCCCCCCAGGACATAGCACCCCCTCTATTAGTACAGACCCCCCAGGACATAGCACCCCCCTCTATTAGTAATCCCCCCATTGCAAGCCAACACCCACCACCTCTCCCCCGTTACCGCACCAGCTCGGGCAGCTCAGGTACACCCCAGCGGCTGGAGAGGAGAAGACAGTGTGCAGCCGCGGCGCCCAGGTCGATTGTGACAGGCTTGTGCAGCAGCGCCGTAATGAGAGACAGAGGGGAGGAGGAGTAGGAGAACACAGGCCAGGAGCAGGCGCGACGCTAAAAGAGGGTTTTCTGGCTGAAAAAAAAATAAATGCAAAAGGGAGCCAGGGCTTCTGTCACCCTTGGGATGGTGTCACCCCTGCAGTGGGTGGCACCCGGGTGTGGACTGTACCCCCCGCACCACTCTAGCAACGCGACTGCTGTGTTCTATGAGATTACCATTACCCATCAGATTATTATTATTATACAGGAGTAATATAGCACCAACAGTTTGTGCAGCACTTTACAACATGAGAACAGACAGTACAGTTACAATACAGGAGGAATCAGAGGGCCCTGTCTCTCTTATTAATACCTTGTCATCCACTCCCCATCAGCACTTCTCAACCTTAAACTCTCTGCTTCGTCCCCCACCCCCTCTACCCACTAACTCACTCACTGCCCAAGAGATTGCCAATCACTTCAAAGACAAGATTGATGCAATTAATGAGGACACCTCCACTGTGCGTACATCTTCTGCACCCAACATACCTTGCCTAACAGCACTTTCAACACTCTCCTATTTTAAATAGGCTACAATTGAAGAGGTTACAAAACGTTTCCCAGATGCCCACCCAACCAATTGTGCCTTGGACATTGTTCCCTCACAACTACTAAGGTCACCCTCTTCTTCTATCCTATGCTCCCTCACTCACATCTTCAATCCCTCCCTCTCTAGTGGCACCTTCCCCTTCCCTCTAAAACATGCGCAGATCACTCCCATACTTAAAAAGCCCCCACTGGACCCCACCAACCTGAACAACTTAAAGGGTCACTAAAGGAAAAAAATTGTTTTGCTGAAATAACTGTTTACAGGGTATAGAGACATAAAAGTTAACTGATTCCTTTTAAAAATGATTAAAAATAGATTACATTCAATCATATAATGTGCCTCTAGTTTCACTTTCGTTTTTAAACTGGTTTCATGTTTCTGTGAAGTAAAGAGACCCACAGAACAAAAACAAACAAATCCAGGGCAGAGTTTTGTTTTTAAAATGAATCGGATTGGTTCTGATGAGTTTTATGCCGCATACACACCATCACTTTATGTGATGAAAAAAAACGACACTTTCTGTGAAGTAAAAAATGACGTTTTTGAAACTTCAATTTTCAAAGACGAAGTTGCCTACACACCATCGTTTTTCTCACAATGTTCTTGCAAAGTGAGGTTACGTTCCACCACGTTTTACCATTGAAGCTTGCTTCATAAGTAGCTTCTGGGCATGCGTGGATGAAAAAACGTCTTAGAAAACGACGTTTTTTGCTACACACGGTCAATTTCTGTGAAGTAAAAAGTGCACTTTTGAAAAACGACACATAAAATTGAAGCATGCTTAAATTTTTTTTGGTCGTTTTTTACAAGACATAAAACGACGTTTTCCCCCACACACAGTCAATTAAAGTGACGTTTTTAAAAACGTCATTTTTTTTCATCACATAAAGTGATGGTGTGTACGCGGCATTAGACACACAGCTTGGACCACAGTGAAAAGCTGCCATGAGATTTTTCATAAGGAGCCAGACAAGCAGGAAGTGTGGAGATCACAGCAGAATTACAGCTACTTCAAAGCAAAAACGAACAATGAGGACATGAAACCAGGACTGCAGTAAGGTAAAGGAAGCTATTTAGCTAAAAAAAAAAAAAAAATCCTTTAGTGATCCTTTAAGGCCCATCTCATTGCTCCCATTCATCTCTAAATTTCTAGAACGCCTAGTCTACAACCGTCTTAGCTTCTACCTCAGTGAAAATAACCTTCTTGACCCCTTACAGTCTGGCTTTCGCTCGCAACACTCCACGGCAGAGGTGCCCAACCTTTTGAAGAGCGAGGGCCACTTAAGCAACTTGGTAACCAGTTGCGGACCACAATGAGCGTAGCCGGGCGGATGACAGGTCACTGCTATTCTTTAGGCCCTCCGATCCGCCCA
Organism: Rana temporaria; assembly: GCF_905171775.1. Lineage (NCBI taxonomy): Eukaryota > Metazoa > Chordata > Amphibia > Anura > Ranidae > Rana > Rana temporaria. Next base: position 537,940,900 of record NC_053489.1, read on the forward strand.
GATGGAAGGGGACAAATTCCCTTCTGTTTTTTTTTGCAGATTGGAGGTAGGTGGGCGTAAGCGGACAAAAGTCTGTTTACATCTGCCACTCTATTGAGGATCCGGTTGGGTCGGGCCGATCATGTGAAAAGGGCCCAAGACTGCTTTCACACTAATTTGCTACGGTTTGCCTACACCGTGGGTGCAGTGTACTGCACCTGTGTCTATCCTGTGAGTTAGCTGAACTTTGCCATAGACTCCGCCTGTTGCAAAAGCCGGCGCTATACAGGAAGCATTGGCTTATGGGGCTCTGCTCTGCAGCTGCTTTCTTCCTCTACCACCAGCTTTATTCACAAAACTAATGCTGTGGTATGAATGGTGGCAACCTGCGATCTGGACTCGCCAACCCCTTATTCCAGAGCAGGAGGTCACGGGCCACATCAGAGGGCTCCGCGGGCCACATGTGGCCCCCGGGCCACTGGTTGGCCACCCCTGCTCCACGGAATCTGCCTTACTAAAAATCACTAACGATTTACTAACTGCTAAAAGCAACAGCCAGTACTCCATACTCCTACTTGACCTCTCTGCAGCCTTTGACCACCCGCTCCTTCTCAATAAACTCCATTCCCTTGGCCTCCAAGATTCTGCTATATCCTGGTTCTCTGCCTATCACAGCGCTCCTTCAGTGTTACCTACAACTCTGTCTCCTCCTCTCCATTGGCCCTTTCTGGTGGGTTTCCCCAAGTCTTTGTTCTTGGACCACTTCTCTTCTCTATCTACACCTCCTCCCTTGGTCACTTGATAACCGCCCACGGCTTCCAATACCACTTATACGCCAATGACACCCAAATCTATCTGTCTACAGCCTCATACACACGATCGGACTTCAAACAAACTTTTCCGTGGATTTTTGTCCGAAGGGAGTTGGCCGGGCACACCCATAGCATACACACGGCAGGACTTTTCTGCAAACTTTCCCAAAACTTTCCCAACATCATGTGGTTTTTCTGCTCTTTACCACCACCCTTTGGCCAACTTCTGCTATTGTTGGTTGATTTTAACATTGGTTCTGGGCATGTGTGTTTGTACTTTGGACAAAAGTCCGATGGATTTCTGTACACACGATAGGATTTTGCACCATTGAACTTTTGTTGCCGAAAAGTTTGTCCGTTTGCAGAGCGAACTTTTGTCCGATGAAAACCGAAAAAGTTTGTCTGATGGAGCTTACACACGTCAGATTTTTTGTAAAACGTACTAATTTTGAAGTTTGTTGGCAAAAAATCCGACCGCGTGCTTATCTGACATCTCAGAATGGATGCGCAGTAAGTATTTTTTGGTCGGAACATCACTTCCGTTGCACAGTCTGATGATTAGCGGTAATATGATAGAACACCGGCCATTCAAGCAGACGAGCCATTCACTACTGCTGTCAATCACAGCCAGTGAGCCAATGAGCAGAGAGTGGCTTGTTATTGGGGGCACTTGGCAGGGGGAGGAGCCAGGACCACTGGCCGGGGACCCAAAGAAAAGAGGATCAGGGTTATATTACAACCTTTAGAATCACTTTAGTGCCTGAACATTTTTCTTCTTTAATATGTGTTAATAAATCTGTACATATTACCACAACTACATTGTGTATCCAGGTGAATTATATATATATATTTTTTTTCAGCACAAATTGGGCCTACTTTTTTGGGCAAATGGTAACGGATAGCTCCTGATTTATTTTTATTATCAAAGGAGAATGGGACCAAAATACAAATAAAAAACATACAAAAAAAAATAGCTGTATATTTCTTGCTACTACCATAATTTAGCTTAAAAGAATAACACAAAATAAATTGTCCTTCTCCTGACGATCGCAGCAATACCACATATATGTAGAGTACATTATTTGTGGTTTGGACCCATAGTATGGCCCAGAAACAATTTTTTCTAGAGGGCTTTTGTACTGTAGTCCTAGGGCGACAACACTGCTTCTACATAGAGTACAGTGAGTGAGGGTTGTCACCCTAGGACAGATAGTGAGTGAGGGTTGTCACCCTAGGACAGGAAGTGTGTTACTGGCATGATCAACACGTGAAATAAAAAAAAAATATGAGCTTCTGTAATCTGCTGCTGTCTTTTTTTTTTTTTTTTAAACAGAAAACACATCTTCCAGCTTTGGATGACTCGGATTGGTCTGAGATGGTTTGACACCAACATTAGTACCAAAAATTAATAAATATGAATAAAAATAAAATTAGAACCAAAAATAAACTGATACAGTTTAAAGTGTATCTATGGTCAAAATGTTAAATCATACAGTTGTTTCTCCATTATTTCATGTATTTCAATTATTTCTAGCCTACTTCTATTAGGGTGCATTCACATATTCGAAGGGCACCCAGCACCCGAATCGTAGCCACTCACATATCACTCATGCCGATCATGCGAGTAAATGGCGCTGGACACAGGCCTCTTGCAGATAATCATGGGAACCCCCACAGGGGGTCTTACATCTAATCGGATGAAGGCTGCATTTGCAGGTGTTAATGCACATGCACATTTATATCCCTGAATTCTGTGGAAACATATTCACTATGCCCTGGGAGTAGACACTGCTATGCCACACATTTCATAGAGCCTGCCTTCTAAACTTCAAAGGTGCTGAGCGGAGGAGAACCATTACAGGAATCCCTGCTTGCAGGCAGAAAGGTACCATGGGATATGTAGTCCTTAGAAACTGAACATAAACAGCAGAGGAGAAGCTGCAAAACATGCAGGGAATCCAGAAAGTTGTGGAAAGAGATGGTCAGCAAACAGGCAGCAATCACAACATGAAAGGAAATTTTTCAAGTAAACTTGTATTAGATTGTCAAAAGTAACTATTAACAGCATATTACACAGAGGGCACTCTACTCTGCACTACATGGTGGGCACTGTACAGCACAGCAGAAGACATGGTGGGCACAGCACATTACACAGACACAATTTGGTGGGCACAATACATCACATGGTGGGCACTGCACATGGTGGGCACAACACATCACATGGTTGTGACTGCACATGGTGGGCACAATATATCAAATTGTGGTCACTGCACTGCATATGACATGGGGGGAAGCAGCAGCCTGCCCCGCCTCCAAGTACAATCATTTCACCCCCAAAGGTTTGTTTCTGAACAATCTCCCCTATTTACTGACCTAATTTTAGCAGCATGATAGATCTTCTTCCTCCCGGGCTCCTGCTGAAGGTGATGACATCAGGCGCCCCTCCCCCACACAGCTGCCTGAAGCTCCTGGAGACTGAGAGGATCTGTGTGTGCAGATCCTGCGATAGGAGCCAGGCAGCACTGACGGCTTCAGCTCCCCCCCCTCTGTCTCAGATTGCAGCACCTTGGTGCAGTGCATCTGCCTCCATGGGGGGTGGACTTGACCTCCCTTGCCCACTCCTGCGGACACCCATGGCAGTGGTCATTGCACTAGCTTAAACAGGAACATAGACATCAATTAAGCCCCCGTTCACATTGGCACATTTGACATGCGATTTGACAGGTCAAATCGCATGTCAAATCGGAGCCTATTGCCAGCAATAGGAGCGTCCCAATCAGTGTATATTCCATAAAGTGGAATATACAACTGCCATTGTGCATTTTAGTGTGCATGTTATTTATTATTATTAGATTGTTACGTTTCATTTGTTTAGATGCGGCATTCGTTAATTTGGATGATTTGTAACTTCGGATGAATTTGTTACGTTCACTAACAGCCAAATTTGAAAGGAAATTCCAATACCTAATCTCCAAATTTTGAAAATATAGAATTTCGAATTTCCAAATTTCTGAAATTTAGAATTTCCTAATTTTCAAAATTTCTGTTTTTCGACTTGTTCATTCCCCGACTTAGTTGGGGTAGGCGGTACACTGGGGGTGGGTCAACCTTGCCTTGCCTTGTGACCATTGACCTCTGGGAACCCTCCTTATGACCTTTGACCTCTGGGGGTGGTCCCTATTTCAATTTCTGAGTCCTAGCCTTATTCTTGAAGGGGAAACCCTAACCACTAACCCTAACCCCTAAACCCTAACCTTAACTCTCTAACCCTAACATCCTAACCCTAAGCCCTAACCCTTGAAAATTCGAATTTTCAAATTCCCGAAATTTCGAATTTCGAAATTTTCGAATTAACCACTAACCCCTAACCCTCACCCTAATACCCTATAACCCTAACACCCTAACCCTTTAATATTCGAATTTCCGAATGTTCTCATGTTCAAATTTCAGAAATTCTGAATTTTCTCATTTCCGAATTTGGAATTAACCCCTAACCCTAACCCTATCTCTAACCCCTAACCCTAACCCTCTAACCCTAAACCTAACCCTCACCCTAACCCTAAAACCCTAACCCTCTAACCCTAACCCTTGAAAATTAGAAATTTTGAATTTTCGAATTCCCGAAATTTTGAATTTCCGAATTTTCAAATTTCTGAATTTAGAATTAACCACTAACCCCTACCTCTAACCCTACCCCTATAACCCTAACCCTCTAACTCTAAGACCCTAACCCTCAAACCCTAACCCTCTAACCCTAACTCTTGAAAATTTGAATTCCCGAACTTTGGAATTTCCAAATTTCCAAAATTCCGTATTTTCAAATTTCCAAGTTTGGAATTAACCACCAACCCCTAACCCTAGCCCTAACCCCCAGCTCTAACCCTAACCCCCTAACCCTAACCTTAACCCCCTAACCCTAACCCTATAACCCTAAACCCTCTAACCCTAGCCCATTTCCAAATAGTTTGGGTCCTAACCTTTAGTTGTTTGTTTAGGCCATCACTTCTATGTCTGTGGAAGAGAAATGTGGTTCCTCTGTTTATGCAAGCCACTGCAGGACTTTTGTGTAAAGGGGGCTTCTTATGGTTTGATTCAGCTGACTGACCTTATTGTCCACTTTCCCCCCTCCTCTGCTAAATCCAACTCTAAAGCTGGGCTTTGCTGGTTCAGATCAGGTTCCCTCTATGAATCTATTGTTTAAAGTAGACTGTATGCCCTCTCGGAAAAAAACAAAAATTCAGAAGGAGTTTGGTCTGCAGATACAAGTATTAAACGCACATCTGAGAATAATTTTTTTTCCTTTTTGTGACAGTTAGGGATGAGCCGTACACCCCCCAGGTTCGCACCAGAACCTGCGAAGGAACCGAAAGTTTGTGCAAACTTTAGAACCCCATTAAAGTCTATGGGACTCAAACGTTCAAAATCAAAAGTGCTAATTGTAAAGGCTAATATGCAAGTTATTGTCCTAAAAAGGGTCTGGGGACCCGGGTCCTGCCCCAGGGGACATGTATTAAAAATGGCAGTTTTTTTGGGAGCAGTGATTTTAATGATGCTTAAAGTGAGAAAAAAAGTGAAATATTCTTTTAAATATCGTACCTGCTGGATGTCTATAGTATGCCTGTGAAGTGGCACGTGTTTCCCATGTTTAGAACTGTCCCTGCACAAAATGACATTTCTATAGGAAAAAATGTCTTTAAAAATACTTGCAGCTTTAATGTAATGCCTGGTCCTGTGCAAAGGACACTAAAACAAAATACTGGAGTTCCCTGCATGTATTTGTATGAGAACACCAGCAATTGTATTCAGGTAAGGACACAGTACACTAAGTCAAAATACTGCAGCTAGCACAATCACCTGCCTGCCTGTCAGTATATTAGGAAGAGAATACAGGAACGGATCTAGCTAAACTGAATACATTGTATAAATATATATACAACACCTGGGATGCATATATATCCTCTACACACTGTAACTGAAGCTAACTGACTCGCCTGTCTGCCTGCTCTATCTAACTCAAAATAAATGACACTGTCTCTCTCTCTCTCTCTCTCTCTCTCTCTCTCTGTCTGTCTTTAACCACTGCCGCAACACACTACACAAGGCTGCCACGCAGGTGGCCTTATATAGTGTGGGGCATGTACTAAACCCCCTGAGGCATAATTGGCCAAAGCCACCCTGGCTTTAGCCAATTATTGCTCTCCGTTTCTTCCACGCTGTGATTGGCCAAAGCATGCGGGTCATAGTGCATGCTTGGCCAATCATCAGCCAGCAATGCACTGCAATGTCGCAGTGAATTATGGGCCGTTTGCGCCAAATTCGAGTAGTGCATCACAAAATAATAATAATAATGCTCGAAATTTGGCGAACGGTCTAACAGCCGATGTTCGAGTCGAACATGGGTTCGACTCAAACTCGAAGCTCATCCCTATGTGACAGTCATATTTATCCTTTAATCACTTAAGGACTGCCTAACGCTGATATACGTCTGCAGATTGTCACAGCTGGGCACATGGACGTATATATATGTCCCCTTTAAGAGCCCAGCTGACCCGGTCCGAAGCTCCGGGACCCGCGGACCTGATCGCTTCCGGTGTCCCGTGATCGGTCACAGGAGCTGAAGAACAGGGAGAGGTGTGTATAAACACACCTTTCCCGTTTTTCACTGGGGCAATGTCAGTGATCGTCTGTTCCCTGATAAGGGGGGCGATGATCACTGACGTCACACGTCCAGCCCCCCCCCTACAGTTAGAAACACACATGAGGTCACACTTAACCCCTACAGCACCCCCTAGTGGTTAACTACTAAACTGCAATTGTCATTTTCACAGTAATCAGTGCATTTTTATAGCACTTTTCGCTGTGAAAATGACAATGGTCCCAAAAATGTGTCAAAATTGTCCGATGCGTCCGTCATAATATCGCAGTCATGAAAAAAATCGCTGATCGCCGCCATTAGTAGTAAAAAAAAAATTATTAATAAAAATGCCATAAAACTATCCCCTATTTTGTAAACGCTATAAATGAATCGATAAACGCTTATTGCGGTTTTTTTTTTACCAAAAATAGGTAGGAGAATACGTATCGGCCTAAACTGAGAAAAAATAATGTTTTTTAATATATATTTTGGGGATATTTATTATAGCAAAAAATTAAAAAATTGCATTTTTTTCCAAATTGTCGCTCTATCTTTGTTTATAGCGCAAAAAATAAAAACCGCAGAGGTGATCAAAAACCACCAAAAGAAAGCTCTATTTGTGGGGAAAAAAGGACGCCAATTTTGTTTGGGAGCCACATTGCATGACCACGCAATTGTCAGTTAAAGCGACGCAGTGCCGAATCGCAAAAAACTGTCCAGGTCCTTTACCTGCATAATGGTCCGGGTCTTAAGTGGTTAAACTAGTAGCATTGACAGCTCCTGCTTGTGATTATGCGTTGTTGAACCATGACGTATGCGTGGACAACTAATTGTCATTTAAAATTTTCAGCTGTGCTAAAAGCTTTCTGGTTTGATATTGCACGGTTCTCCTGACAGTACTCATGAAAGGGCATCCTGGCTATGGTGTTAAACTGCAGACTTTTGTATCAAAAATTTTTCTTCTTAACCCTCTGGTCTTCGAGGGATAATGTCTCTTCAGATAATTTCTAGACAGTATTTATTTTTTATTCTTTGTTCCAAACATGGTTTATTGAAAATATATATAATGTACAATACAAAGAAGTGTTGTTTGTATAGTATTATTATACCTTTTGCAAAATCATAAATATAACTTTAAAAAAAAGGAAGGGTGGGTAAGACAATGCGTATCCCCAAGGAAAGGGGATAAGGAAAAGATAAACTCTCATTATACATTAGTGTTCCTAAACGGTCATAGGCTGATAGTGAAGCAAAAGCCCAGGGGGTACTGCAATTGCAGTATTGTGGCTTTGTACTACTACAATAAAGTGGACTGGCACTCATCATTCTACTCCTGGAGAGGAAAGGGTGCCTTGTGAACGTGAAGGGAGGGTGGGAGTATGAAGTGGTGGCAGAGGAAAAATAGACATTATGTTGCCAATGTAGTCCTACTACTATGCTAATTTTCCAAGAGTAAAGCCCATCAGGCCCAGTGGGAAAATGTATTGGGGTAGATTCAGGTACTGCTGCGCACTTCTTACGGAGGCGCAGCGTTCCGTTTTTACGCTACGCCTCCGTAAATTACTTGCGCTACGCTTGATTCAGGAAGCAGTAGCTCCGTAATTTGCGGAGGCGCTCCGTAAAAATGGCCGACGTAAGAGCGCATAATTTAAATGATCCCGTAGGGGGCGTGGATCATTTAAATTAGGCACGTTCCCGCGCCGAACGTAGTGCGCATGCTCCGTCGGGAAACTTTCCCGACGTGCATTGCGGCAAATGGCGTCGCAAGGATGTCATTTGCTTTAACAAGAACATAAATGGCGTCCAGCGCCATTCACGATTCACTTACGCAAACAACGTCATTTTCAAACATCGCGACGCGGGAACGACGGGTAGACTTAGCATTGGCTGCCCCTGCTAATAGCAGGAGCAGCCTTACGCGGAACCCGACAAACGCAAACGACGTAAAATGCGTACGCAGGGCGTGCGTAGGGTTGTGAATCGGCGTGAGTATGCAATTTGCATACTCTACGCTGACCACTACGGGAACGCCACCTAGCGGCCATCGTAAGAATGCAGCCTACGATACAACGGCATAAGAGCCTTATGCCAGTCATATCTTAGGCTGCAGTCGGCGTAACAAGCTTTCTGAATACAGAAAAGTCGTTACGCCGGCGCAACTAAGCAATTGCGCTGCGTAACTATGGTTACGCAGACGCAATTGCTTACTGAATCCACCCCATTGAGTATAAATGAGAGAAGAGGAAGAAAAAGAGAGAAAAAAAGGGGGGGGGGGCGGTTAAAGTGGGAAGAAAGGGTTTAAAAGAGCGGACACATGAAGGGGCATTGGAGGGGTGTGCATGGGTGAATACTGAGGTGCTTTGAGGGGCTATAGGATTCTGCCGACAGGAGTCCAACCCATCCATGTCCTTCCTGGAAAGAGAGCACAGTATAGTGATCATGGTAAGGCGATTATAACACAGGTTGAGAAGAATATTAATTTGGTTAAGTGCTGGTATTGAAAAGGTTGTAGCTATTAGTTGTTTATTAAAAAAATAATAAAACCAATGCGCTGTGCTATACTGTACTCTGCAATCAAAATACTTCCTGTGAATTTGTGCAATAATACATATCCAGTGCTTAATATTAACTAAACAAGTGAATAGTGCAATATGATTCCATCATACATGCATAAAGTGCTATTGTGCTAACAACATATACAATATATATAATTATATATTTACAAACTTTTTATCTAAAAAAAAATATTAAATTCTATGCCATGTGTTGACTTAATGTGCTCAATATTATAAGTCCATCAATCGTTATCCTTTTGGATTTTCAGTTGAAATGTATTCTTGTGATGGTGCTCAAAGCTTTACAAAGTGCCAATACTCTTGTGCTCTTGTGATTATCCTCACCCCAGGGCATGTGATCGCCCAGTTAAAGCGGGGGTTCACCCTTAGAGGGCACTTTTCCCCCTTCGCTTCCTGCTCGTTATTACTAGGGGAATCGGCTATTTATTTTAAAATATGTGCAGTACTTACCCGTTTACGAGACGCATCCTCTCCGTCGCTTCCGGGTATGGGCTTCGGGAATGGGCGTTCCTTCTTGATTGACAGGTTTCCGAGAGGCTTCCGACGGTCGCATCCATCGCGTCACGATTTTCCGAAAGAAGCCGAACGTCGGTGCGCAGGCGCAGTATAGAGCCGCACCGACGTTCGGCTTCTTTCGGCTACGAGTGACGCGATGGATGCGACCGTCGGAAGCCTCTCGGAAGAATGTCAATCAAGAAGGAACGCCCGCTCCCGAAGACCATACCCGGAAGCGACGGAAGAAGATGCAGCTCGAAAACGGGTAAGTACTGCACCTATTTTAATACAAATAGCCGATTCCCCTAGACCGAACGAGCAGGAATCTAGGGGAAGAAAAAAAAAAAATTTAGAAATGGGTGAACTCCCGCTTTAAGTTTGGTCAGACAGCCCTGTTGAACCACCCCTGGGCTCTGTGATGTCCGAACAGGTTCCTGAGCTAGTCTAAGGTAAATATCATAACTTCCGAACCAGGAGAACGTAAGTTTGTCCCATTTACCAGGATCAGCAGCCACAGTAAGTCCTGGCGTATAGTTCAGAAAGTGTAGCTGGTAGCTGGATACCCAGGTAAGGGATAGCCTCTGACTGCCATGTGAAGGGGAAATTATCCCGACATTGCAAGACTGTAGTAGCAGTTAGGAAAATGTTGAGACCATGAGATTTGTTGAAGTTGATCTTAAAGTTGGAGATGTACTGGAACAAGCTGAAGTCTTTCAGTATATTGGGAATCGTGACAGAAATAGCAAGATATCATCAGTGAATGCCACCAACTTGCATGTACAATGGTCAGTCCTTTAACATCACCATTTGCTCGAATACAACACAGGAAAGGTTCTAACACGAGTACAAAAAGCAAGGGGGATAAGGGACAGCCCTGTCTCATACCGTTGTGGATGGAGAAGGCATTCGAAAGGTGGCCATTGACTCGTACTCTCACCAGTGGGGTGGCATATAGAGCTATGATAAAGTTTGTTATAGAAATGTTGAATTTCATATTTCTACCAGGGGAACCATTGGGGAAAAAAATGGATGTATATGTTTTACTGGACTGGTTATGATGACAGGGCTTGTACTGTAGAAGGCATCTCCTGTCGTGGGAATCAGTAAAAGGTGTCAGGTATTAATTAAATGAGCTAAATCATCATTTTGTCTTGAAAGGAAGCTCTGATAGTCTGAAAGGCCCCATTCACAGCAGGGGCCCTTAGCATGCTAATGGAGCAAATGGTCAAACCACGCATCAAAGGAACGTTTGACATACCCTAGACTGATAGGTTTTTTAGATTAGTCCATGCAAGAAACATTTTTAGGAGGCTTGGAAGGCAACCAATCAGGATTCGGATGGAACTCGGAACCAATGAATATCTAAGTTTGAGATTCAACCAATCCGCTCGTAAGGCCATTTTACACCAATAGCATCCTAAGGATTTTGAATCCTGGAGGGAGGGGGGCAGATGAGGGCAAGTGAAGATAAAGGTCAGAGAAAAAGCTCTGAGAGCTCTCTTGCCCTGCAGATGTGGACCTGAACAGTGGTGATGTAAACCCTTGTCCTCTCTCTCTCTCTCTCTCTCCTCCCCCCCTCTCTCTCTCTCTCTCTCTCTCTATACCTCTCTCATTCTCTCTCTCTCTCTCTCTCTCTCTCCTTCCCTCTATCTCTCTCTTCCTAAATTTAATGTCTATAACTTTTCCTTTCCTATGAATTGTCTTGAGATACTGACGTATTCATTTCAGCCATCTTACTGTTTGTATAATTGTGTGCCTGGGATATCATCTTGGGTTTTGAAGGTGGTATAGGTTATGTTATGTTTGTAAATATTGTAGTAATACCAGTTTCTCCTCTGTATCAATAAATGTAATACTTTTCTCTTCTTAGCAGAGCTATACTTTGTTATAATTTTTATATAGACAAAAAGGTGTTTATAGCTTATTTTAATTATTTACGTGCGATATTAATATTTCTCTGATTATTAATTATGTACGTGCGTTATTAATTATTCTATGACAAAATGGTGCCCCGTGTGAAAGGAGGGTTTAGAGTTTGGATAAGATATGATTTCTGGTATGGTAGACAGAGCTGGGATAAGAGTTTTTGTTTTAACCTGTCTGAATGCCTAACAACAAACTGACTTTTCAGAATTTAACCTTTTCTTTTTGTCTATGCGAATGTGTTTATGAGACTGATTTTGAATAATGTAGATATATATATAGAATGAAATTGCAGCCGTGGGTCCTAATCCGAGCCGTCGTATCTATGCGCCTGATTCTTAGAATCGTTCACGCATAGATATCCATTAGATCCGACAGGCGTAGGTCTCTTACACCGTCGGATCGTAACTGCATATTTTTATTTTATTTTTTTATGACCACTAGGTGGCGCTTCCGTCGAATTCCGCGTTGAGTGTGCAGATTGGCTGGATACGCGAATTCCCGAGCGTACGCCCGGCCAACGCAGTAAAGTGACTTTGGGCTTTTCCTGGCGTATAGTTGCCCCTGCTATATGAGGCATAAGTGCGGCGTACCAAGGTTGGGTATGGCTGTCGTTCCCGCGTCGAAATTTGAAAGGGTTACGTAGTTTGCGTAGGTCGTCCGTGGGTGGGGCTGGACGTCATTTACGTTCACGTCAAAATCAATGACGTCCTGGCGGCGTGCTTTGGAGCAAAGCACACTGGAGGGTTCCACGGACGGCGCATGCGCCGTTCGGCAAAAACGTCAATCACATCGGGTCACAGTAGATTTACAAAAAAAAACACGCCCCCCTGATCCAAATTTGAATTAGGCGGGCTTGCGCCTGTTGATTCGTGCTAAGTTGCCGCAACTTACGGAGCTAGTGCTTTGAGAATACAGCGCTTGCCCGTCTGGGTTGCAGAGGCGTAACGTAGAGCGGATACGTTACACCCGCACAAATTTACCCCGCTGACTGTGAATCTGGCCCAGTGTGCCTCTATGCAGTTGACCCTTTGAATGAGATTAGGCCAATCTTTGTGAGTGAAACACACCTATGCTTTTATAAATAAACAGTTGGGCGATGGCGCCGCTATAATGATTAATATTCAATAAGGTGTGGGTGTAGTGGTTATTAAACCTATGTGACTCAGTTGGTGAACCTCCACCAATAGTTGGTGTCCAAGAAACCTCCACGTTAGTAGGAGAAATAGATGAATAAATAAAGTCAGGACCCTGTGCAGGCCAGCAAAGAGAAGTGACCTGTGATCAAATTTTTTTTTTTTAAATAAAGCAGTTCAAATCAATATCCAGGTTGAGGCCTCTAGGGGCTAGAGACCCCAACCTGTGTATCCAACGGGTCTCATTTTGTGAGACCTGGATCTTTTTGTTGCCCCCCCCGCCAGTGGTCTTTAATAAGGTCAACCCCATAGAACGTGAGGCAGGATGGATCCTTATAAAGTTTTTCCTCAAAATGTCTAGAGAGACTATGTTTTGGGAATCCATTACGTATGTTTTTGATGTGCTCGCGTGTTCTTACACGTAAGGGTCTGGTGGTACGGCCCACGTACTGGAGTCGGCAGGGGCACTCTATGATGTAGGTCACATGGGTGCTATTGCAGGTGGTGAGTTGTTTTGTCTGGGGTTCTCTGTTGTGGACATGGGACTTGGGGGTGGTTTGTCTCCGGGGCTGGGGTTTATTTGTTTTGCACGGTGGGCATCTCTGGCGTCTGTGGAGTCCTTCAGGTTCTGGACGGGTGTTCGCTTCCCTGGGGGGATCGAGTGCATTGTGGACGGGGTGTGTTCGTGGTGTTGGTGCTCTGTGGTGGGTGAGTCTGGGTCGTGATGGCAATACCGCTGCTAAAGTTCTGTGCTCTTTCAAAATGGGCCAATACTATCTGAAGATCTTTTCCAATTGTTGGTATTGGTTGCTGTATACTGTGATAAAGGCCAGATCCATGGTAGGTGCTTAATGAAGCTTTTTCTTGTTGAGCAAAGCTTCCCTATCCATCTCACAAATGTTAATTTTCAGTTTCGTCAGCACCTATGCTTTTGGGCTGCGTTTCCACTGGTGCAACTCCAATGTCGCCTGATTCAGGGTGCGATTTGGAAATGCAGCTTTAGTGCGACTGTGGTGTGGCTTTGAATGCGTTTTTTTTGATCCAGAGGTCGCATCAAAAAGGTACCTTTATCGGTTGCTGCAGCATTGAGCCACATAGATTGGAGTGGGTGCTATTGAAATCAATGGGCTGCGAGTTGTAATGCGACTTTGGGTCTAAAGTCGCATGGCAAATCGCATCAGTGGAAACGGAGACTAAAATCACACTGAATCTATTCCTCTGTTTAAACAAATAACTGAGGATGGTAGGCGGTGTAATTGAATCTGTAAACACTGACTATATTGTAACTGCTAAAAATCATTATTAGGTAAGCGTCAGTTAAATTAGTGCAATTAGGTGCCGCTTGCACTGCAAGCAATCATAACAATCTAATAAATAAGCATTTCTTTTAGAATATTGCAGGAAAGTTCACTGGGGGATTAAAACTAATTTAGTTGGGAAAATCCCTGTGCTAATTTTTTGAAGGACTATAGTCAGTCATTGTTCTGACAAGTAGTGAAAAAAGATCAGTAAAGGGGCAGTACCGGTCAACTCAATCAGTGGTCAAAGCGTAGCTAGCTTTGGGAAAAAGCGACCTATAAGGGTTTGCGGGATCAGCTCAAAGTCCTTTCGTCTGTAAAAGGATGGGAAATCAAATCGCTTCAAAACGGATGTCGAACCGTGGGGAACCTTACCACTTGACTCCGAAGGAAGAAATGATAGATAAATATGGACCTTGGGTTGTGAAATATATAAAAGATTGGGATCAGTGGATAGGAAAGCAATATTCGAAAAAGGGTACTTTCAAGCCAAACGCTTGGGAAGCCCTGTGGTACAGTAAGCATTTCTTTTAGAATACTTTGGAAAGTCTGCGGGGAGGTTGAGCCATTTGGTTTGGAAAATCTCCGGTGCTAATTTTTTGAAGGACTATAATCAGTACATGGATTGTTCTGGCAAGTAGTGAAAAAAAATCGGTAAAGGTGGATGGGGGAGGTACCCACCGACCCAATCATGTCAAAGTGTAGCTAGCTTTGGAATAAGCGCCCTATAAGGGTTGCGGAACAGCTCAAGGTCCTACATTCGTAAAAAGATGGGAAATCGAATTGCTTCAAAACGGAATTACCGTGGGGAACCTTACCACTTGACTCCGAGGGAAGAAATGATAGATAAATATGGACCTTGGGTTGTGAAATATATAGATGATGGGAATCGCTAGACTGGAAACGGTATTTTTAAGAGAAATGTGAGATGCTTGGAGGGCAGGGATGGTAGGATTACAGAACTGATGAGGTGAGTATTTTTAATAGGGAATCCACATTTCCAGAGAGCCTAAACCTTGAAGTGATAAACAGAGGTTATGGGTTTAAGTAGGATATAGAACATGTGGATCTGTGTAAGGTCTTGAGGTCATATTTGACCTAGCTAAACAGGTTGTGCGGAAATGTGTGAGATCCTTCTATTGTGTGTGACATGTGTTCTCAGCTGCTGACTCAGTGCTAACAGCCCAAATTCCCCCCCCCCCCCTCTTTTTTTTTTCTAGGTCTATGCGAGTGGAAAAAAAGATCTTATTGACTTGCAAATGACCTGCATTCTGTAATGGTGAATTGAAAAGGGCAATTACAAAAATGTGTTTGTTTTTCTTTACAGTAGGTTCTGCGAAAACGTTGTGATGAAGTAGGACTGTCTTGCAAGACAAAAGGGAAACTTATAAAAAATTTGTTTGTTTTAAAACTGCTCATTTTTAACCATGGTGAATACATTTTTAGGGGGGAATTATTAGTATACCATAAAAAAAAATCCATATGGCATTAATATGTATTATAGTAATACATATTAATGAAACGTTGAGCTCAACAATTTTTGGTATTTTAAAAGAAAGTGCACGGTTTATGTAATATAATGTAATGTATATTTGTGTTGTATATGCTTATGTCTTGTTACAGATATATAACCATTGTTTTTTGTTTCCAGGTTAAGAAAAAATTTAATGTTTATTACTAAACTTTTATTTTGTGTTTTATCCCTCAGAATCGATAACTGTGTTTTTCAGGATTTCAGAATAAGAGGAAATCTTTAGGTTAGTTAGTCGGTCGGGTTTCACAAGGTTTAGGTTTTCATGACCATTATCTAGTTGGAACGTCTAGTGGTCAGTCCATTTGGCTATGTTTTTGGACCACCTAGTGGGGGTTACATGTGCTGATCCACTGAATAGCAGAACCAACTAACTGAGGTCTGTGTATTAGTTTTTTATGAAAAATTGAGTAAGACTGCAAGGGATAATTGGCACTCTAACACATATATTAGGCTAAGTAGCATTCAGGGGTACCACACTTAGTGTTACAAGGGTTTTGGGGTATTCTCCAGCGGTTGAAATGGATCGGCCATAGATCTGTGGCATATCTGTTTTCTTATTTACCGAAGATCAGCCATGCTGACACGTGTAGTTCCATAGATCTAATAGGTAAAATCCTGATGTTACTTTGGCCAGACTTGTGTTTTTAGGACTTCTTAAACTCCCCCCCCGCTGTTAAGCCTGGCTGTACAAGGTTGCATTGCCTCAGTGCTACAAGGAATTTTTTTCTTAGTCTATTGGTCAGTTGTGTCTGGTAGCACCCGTTCCCTTCAGCTGGATACACTATATGCAATTCTTGTTTTCCAATTTCTTTTAGATTTACCGGCAGACATATAGTACGAGGGCCTGCCTGGTGGCATACGAGTTGAAAGTGCATAGGTATGGCCTCGTATTGTATAGTTTTAGGGTTGAGTCTGGAGAAAAGGCATGCAGGAAGATTGTATGGGGTGATACCAGCTCTTGGCTGTTCCAGGGGCCCTCACTTCCAATATATATGTGGACATGCAGTATTCTCCTCGGTTAATATCCATAGGTGTCCTTTCTATCCTAGATTACTTGTGTACCTTAACTGGTGGTCTGTGACTTGCATGCCAAGAAGATCAGTGCCCCAGGGTGGCAGTAGACTCCTGTCTTTCATGAGAGTCCTGTCTGAATGGTGAAGGCAGCTTGTTTTGTAGGGGTGAAGGATAACATAGTCTAACTACTGAATTGATAGAGGAGGGAGAAGGTGTGCAGCCTCTATGAGGGATCGGGTGTACCTGGTGGCAGGTGGTTTTCAATCCGGGTATCCAGACTATTTCCCATAATTAAAAGAGGCTCAATGGCGCCTGTCTTTGGAGCGGGAGGTGGGTAATTGGATACCGTAATCACTATAGAGCTGGAGATAATCAAGAACACATTGGGAGGCCCTGGGCTACATATCAGGGAAGGGTTAGAAAAATCTAACTCATTCTATTCTCATCCCTAAGGGCAGGGAAGGAACTTTGGGCATGGACGGAACTTTGTGCATATATCACGGTCAATTTGGGTACTATCCTATCTGACTCTACTGGGTTATACCCTGGAGTCCATTCCTGTCCTGAGGGTCGTGAGTCCAGACAGGAATTGAAAGAAATATTGGAATGGGTGACTAGTATGACATAAATGTATGTGGTGCAGGTACCCAGGAGACTGGCATCTATGCATAATAGGGTGTCTGTTGGCCAAACTAGAGGGTGCCAGGTGATACATCAATGGGGTGAAAACTTCCTTGTAGAGGCAGTGTCTAAAGCTTAGCAGTCCTATAAAGAAGTTTTTCGCTTACTGGACATGGGAGAGGTACACCTAGTTGATGTCTCACCTGAGAGGTTGAATCCCTGCACAAGTAATGACAGTAACTACATACAGGAACATGCCCTGTTAAATAAAGGGAATACACGTGGGCTAACAGGGTACAGAGTGGTTGATAAGACTATTACCCTGTATGTGCCGAGTATACACTGAATCAAGTGATTGTCAAGTGACCAGTGGCGTTCTCCCAGAGATGTGCAGACACAGCATAAGGTTCACGCAGGACGCTTATTTCTGAGGAGTAACCCAACAGAGGAGGGGTGTATTCAGCACTATATAGGGGGAATAGGAGCTGGGATGGGTGTTGGTAATAGAGTGGACAGCGGTCTCCTGAGGAACAGACCCGCAGCCATGGCTTCAGACAATAAGCACGGCTTTGTTGCTCTGAGAGATTGGTGACAGTTGTGACAACATGCAACAGAGTTACATAAATACCCAGTTTAATATGGCTCAGTCGATTTTATCGACCATGTTAAGAGGTTGGAAGAGAGTGTGATAGGGTATAGGACAAAAACATGTCATTGGCTCTGGCGTACTTGCAGGGGCAGGCGGAGTTATTGACCAGTATCAGGCTGATTGTACAAAGCTCTGTATGATGGGCGGTAGCCTGAGGAGTTAGCATCACCACTCAGTAAGACTTTGACAAAACTCGTCGCTTACACTAATCCAAAATGATAGTCAAATGCCGGGATGGGCTGTACTGGTTTAGATTGTGAGAGATGAGGTGCTGTATGATCCCATATACGGAAGTGCAGACTCGGTCTGTAGAGATGTTGGCATCAATGAGCTTACTGACTGGGGATTCCAGCTTGGTGCATTTGGGGCTAAGTGACCCACATGTGATCAGAGGGTACGGAAGCTGAGAGCAGGTTGATATTTCCCCCAGTCAGAAGTGTGACCACGATGTCTTTTGCATTCCAGGTCAATACACGGTGGTGAAGGAGGAATGTTGGGAAAGTATTTCACTGTGGGTTCTGGATGGGAAGATCATTACGGGGGAGGAAACACCTAGGTATAATTTAGGACATAGGCGAGTTTTGTTTCTTTGTCCTAGAGGATACCGATGGGGTGTTAGTCATGGAACTAGGGTGTTCCTTGGACCTACCAGGTGGTAGTGGGACATGGTCACTAAAATCAAGTCACAGGGATGGAGTTTTTGTGGGTTTTGTCATTGTTTCAATGGTATATGTGCTGTTGTACTCAATACCGAATGCTGGGGTATGGGTGCTGGTCTAGTGATGCACTGTTGTCAGCATTAGGTTGAATTGTACTCAACAGGGTACACTACCTTGGGGAGTCTATTGTACATATTCTCTTGTCCTTGGTATGGATATAGACGGAACCCCGGGTTACACCCCGAGTTGCCCTGGAGAAAGGTTTTTATAGCAAACCTGACATCCCCTTTACACTCCGTTGGGAGTCGGGGAGGAATTAAAGTATTTTACTCCACCCTGTTGTTGTAGTCCTAATCTGTGTAGCTTTATGACTCTCCCTGATGCAAGTAATGATGTGCATTACTATCCGGAGAATGAACGCCAAAACTATGAGAATGTGCACCTCAACGAGGTATCTTCTCTCAAGGAAAAGCCACTAACTCAGAAACAAATTTCTGAAGAAGCCAGTTCCAATCCAGACCAGTACAAATGTACCGTTTTTTTTAATACTCCTAGTTTAAATTTTTATCATGTTCGTGTAATTTTTTTTTAGTAATTTTTTATTTCTATTTTTTATTTTTATTTTTGTACTCATTTTTTATCCATTACAATTTTTTACTTTTAATTTTTATACATTTTTTTTTTAATTTTTGTAAAAGTTTTTTTTCTTTTTTTTTCTTCTTCATTTTTTTCTTTCTTGGTTTTATATTAATTTTTAGTAATTTTTAATCAATTTTTCTCATTTCTCATTTTTATCAGCTTTTTTGTTGTCAGTTTTAATTTTTATATTTTTTCTCTCATTTTTCTCCCTGAAGGGTTATGGTTATAATTTTTTTTACTTTAAATTTTTTTAAAGTTTTTCATTATTATTTTTATTTAGTTATTTTTTTCCTCTTATTTCATTCAGGTGAGAAAGGTTCCAAAAGGTTTGAACTTTTTCCACCTGAAGGGGGGAGTAGTGCATAGACCTGGAAGAGGAAAATAGTAAATAATGCATTGTTTTTAATTGCCCTCTTGTTGGAGAACTATATATTATTTTTTATTATTATTCTTTTGGTTTGGGGAAGAGCCTCTAAAAAATTTTTTTTGTAAAAAGTACAGTCGGGTTTGACTAAATTCTAAAAAGTTTGTTGGCAACCATTGTTTAGTCGCTCCTTTTTAATATTTTAATCTTTTATGTTTTTAAACCGACTTGTACATTGTTAAGTGACCATGATCATGTTCACCTGTTGATCACCAATAGGGCAGAAAAGTCTGTTTTGTTCTTTTTTTTTTTTAGAGAGGACCCTAGAACTATATTTTTTCCTGTTGATCTAGGAATAAGCCTCTTCAATTTGTAATAATAAAGTGCGGTCAGGTTTACCCAAATTCTACAAATTTAAATCATATCTCTCTCGTTATTGTACCTGACCAGCAAAAATACCACCATATGAGAGAGGAGTCGTTTTTTAAACTGAACAATGTTTTATTTTTTTTATTTTAGTTTTTCTCGCTGTCAGCTAAAATTGACAGGGCAACGAGGTATTAGGTTTTTTGAATACCGATTCAATGCTCTTTAACAATCTAAAGTGGAATGTAAACTGGAGATCTTGGTTGGAGCAGCATTAAATCTGTAGTTTTTATTTTTTATGTTTATTATTTTTTTCTATTTTCCTTATTCTTTTTCATTACTCACCTCTCTTCCTTTCCACCTTTAGTATTATGCTCTCTAAGTTTTTATTTTTGGCTGCTATCATACATCTTCTCAGGATAACGTAACTAGGACATCAATCATATCATTTTGTTCTAAGGCGCGTGAGCATTAATTCTACCTCCCATAGTCTACCTACTGCTTTATAGTCATAAAGGCCACCCCACGGCTCCTGTCTGACATTCCTCTAATAACTGTACACTGACGTTCTCCTTTGTATTCATACATGACTGTCTGGAGGCCCACCCAACCACCACCTGAAGAAACAACGACAACCAAGTCATTTTTTTTGGAAGACAAACGTGCCATGAATAAGACACTCCGAAACCCTTCTTCATCATGCTGAAAAAGTGCTGCCTCGCGGTCCGATCCAATGGTGACAATCAGAACACCCAGAGGCGATTCGGTTCGCATGCGCCGCGCTTTATAAGTTTTTAATTCATTCATTCATTCATTCATCTTTCCAAGATACAGGACTAAATATATAAGGATCCCGCCATCAATGTTGGAATTCCACTCCTCCAATGCAGAGGGGCGATGAAACATTGCAGTACAGACACTCAGGGTTCGGATCGGAAGTCTCAAAGGCACCAGAACTGTCCCAAGTCTACCTTGATGAGTTACGGCGAGTTCAAGAAAGGAAGAGGCCGCAGTGGTGGTGGGGGAAGGGTCGGGGCTTCTGGGCCATTGTGGGTGGGTACCGGATCATTGAAGGAGGATATAAGTTCAATAATGAACTTGAGGGGGTACTGTTATAGAAATGTTGAATTTCATATTTCTACCAGGGGAACCATTGGGGAAAAAAATGGATGTATATGTTTTACTGGACTGGTTATGATGACAGGGCCGCGCTTGTACTGTAGAAGGCATCTCCTGTCGTGGGAATCAGTAAAAGGTGTCAGGTATTAATTAAATGAGCTAAATCATAATTTTGTCTTGAAAGGAAGCTCTGATAGTCTGAAAGGCCCCATTCACAGCAGGGGCCCTTAGCATGCTAATGGAGCAAATGGTCAAACCACGCATCAAAGGAACGTTTGACATACCCTAGACTGATAGGTTTTTTAGATTAGTCCATGCAAGAAACATTTTTAGGAGGCTTGGAAGGCAACCAATCAGGATTCGGATGGAACTCGGAACCAATGAATATCTAAGTTTGAGATTCAACCAATCCGCTCGTAAGGCCATTTTACACCAATAGCATCCTAAGGATTTTGAATCCTGGAGGGAGGGGGGCAGATGAGGGCAAGTGAAGATAAAGGTCAGAGAAAAAGCTCTGAGAGCTCTCTTGCCCTGCAGATGTGGACCTGAACAGTGGTGATGTAAACCCTTGTCCTCTCTCTCTCTCTCTCCTCCCCCCCCTCTCTCTCTCTCTCTCTCTCTATACCTCTCTCATTCTCTCTCTCTCTCTCTCTCTCTCTCTCTCCTTCCCTCTATCTCTCTCTTCCTAAACTTAATCTCTGTAACTTTTCCTTTCCTATGAATTGTCTTGAGATACTGACGTATTCATTTCAGCCATCTTACTGTTTGTATAATTGTGTGCCTGGGATATCATCTTGGGTTTTGAAGGTGGTATAGGTTATGTTATGTTTGTAAATATTGTAGTAATACCAGTTTCTCCTCTGTATCAATAAATGTAATACTTTTCTCTTCTTAGCAGAGCTATACTTTGTTATAATTTTTATATAGACAAAAAGGTGTTTATAGCTTATTTTAATTATTTACGTGCGATATTAATATTTCTCTGATTATTAATTATGTACGTGCGTTATTAATTATTCTATGACAAGTTGAATAAGCGCTCTCTGAGTCCTATGGCACAAAGATCTGCTGCCATATAGTCCCAGGCCAGTCTGTCGAATGTCTTCTACGTGTCCAGGGACAGGAAGAAGCCTTGCTGATTTAAAATAGTAAGCCACCGATGGAGATTTAGGGCTTTAATTGTGTTGTCTCTAGCTTCCCTTCCAGGGATAAAGCCTACTTGGTCTGTAGTTACAAGAGAATTCAGCACTGACAGTAAGCTGTTGGCCAAGATCTTTGCAAAGATGTTTAAATCTACATTTAGTAGAGAGATCAGCCTATAATTAACTACAGATGTGGGGTCTTTCCCAGCTTTGGGGAGGACTATTGAGCTTCTAGTAAGTTATGCATTGAAGATGTTCCAGTAGACAAGGAGTTGAAAGCATGTAAGAAAGGTTCCGCAAGGATGTTCGAGTAAGTTTGTAGCTGTCGGTCTCCCCGGTGGGTTGACCTAATCCTTGTGGATTTTTGGGACGTAGTAAATAACTGGAGTTTTTTCTGTTTCTGGAGTTAGATATTTAGCTTCTTTTTTGGTGAGTATGCCCATATTTCTTCCTTTTTCTACAAAAGTTCTCAGTTTTTTCTCATATTCCCTTTTTGGATTTGCCCTCAACCTTTTCTATGTGTCTGGGACACGCAGGAGTTTATTTATTTTTGTTTCATAGTCCTGTTTATTAAGAATGACAAATTCAATTCACTCACTATTAGTAATTTTACTTTTATTTTAACGTCTCCTAATACATTGCCGTATACATGCAGTAGAGGCACGTTCCATTACCTTGGTATCAACACATACTTATTGGTTCCATTTAATTTACTAATCTATTTATTTCAACAGTTAGTTGATTGATCAAAGACATAGTATTCTATTTTAATATTTGTTTTAGCATTTTGTTTGTTAATACGGTGTATATTGCAATATATTATGTGTGTTTTTTCACATTGCGTCTGCCACAATTAGCAGGGGGCTATTTAGCAAAGTTCCATTAAGACTTCGGTCTGCAAAATCCTCATAAATATGGTGCCTGACGATAAACATCCTAGTGGCAGGACTTCTGTCCTCAAAACCACTGGGAAGATGGCGGACGTAACGACGCAATGGGGAAACAATAACATAAATAGGGAAGTGCTAGTGACCAGCGGCACGCTCCAGACAACGTCATTACGACGAAACCGGTCGAGCGGACGTACGCTGGTCACAACACTATCAAGCTTTCATACAACGCCTGTTTGATTTTTTGTAAATGTGAGTGCCTAGTGTTTTAAACACATACATACATTTTGAGTTATATTACGGTATCACACTATTGGGATCCTTTTCTTTCTCTGAGTGAAATACTGGAAAGGACCTTACACAGGGGGACAATAAGAATTGTCAGAGCGCTGCACAGAGTGTATACTGTGGATGCCTGCTACCCCAAGAGGGGGTTTGGATGTGGTGAGTGCGGGACACACCAGAGCACGGAGGAAGGGAGCACGGAGTGAAACACAAGAGTGATTTATTTTTATTAAGATTGGCACGAAGCACGTAGCACTTTTGCATGGACTATTAATATTTATTCAGCAGCTTAAAGATATATGGACGTTATTAATCACCTGTTTATTTGAGCTGATGATATCACCATCTCAGGATCACTTAATAATTTATCTCATTTGTATTTAATTATATGTACTTATTAATGCATTTTTTGGGATCAGCACCGGCTGTGCGCACACACAGGAGACATCACACATACAATTCCATAATTTAATTTAATTCATCATATTTATTTATATTTATAATTATATTTATTTATATCTATTTATATTTTTTTCACCAGCAGACGCCATCACCTACTAATATCCTTTTACTCATTTTATGCTTCACCTAGGTGGGGTACACATGTAGGGGCAGCCACTGCAGCTTACCATTTCATATGACACACTTTTGCACTTTTCTATAGTATTAGCATCTACCTCTTGCAGCATATATTTTTTAAACATATTTCCGTGGCGCGGATTCATATCACCTTTTCAAAAGAGTTTCTGTGATTGGAAAAACTTGCGTTGAACTTTACGACCCAGCTCTTCCATAAGTTGGTGTCTGGCTTAAGTCAGTTCATGATAAGTCTGTTGAGCCTGTGTCTGCTTGTGAGATAGTTCTAGAGTCTGGATCTTGTGCAGGAGGTTGACATGTGAGACCTGTGTAGTGTGTTTCCGTGCTGCAGCAGTGGCCAACAAGGCACTTCTTATGACACATTTATGAGCATTCCACTGTATGAGCAGGGTTGTATCCAGAGTATCATTCTCTCTGAAAAAGTATTTTATAGACTTGCGGATTTGGGTGGCGGGATCTGGGTTTGTCAGAGGAGGGGGGGTCTATTCTCCATTTTTGGAATATGTGAGTTTATCTGGGAATGTCAGGAGTTAATGGGATGGGGTGGTGGTCTGATAGAAACATTGATTATATTGAAGCCTCCATCAAGAGAGGAAGGTCTCTTTGGGAGAGAAACAGGTAGTCGATGAGAGTATTTATCTAGGATGCTGCTTACAATAGCACCCATCTTCCTCAGAGGAAAAAAACAAAGGAGTAAACTACCAAGTCTTCTCCCCTCTCTGACTGTTAAGAGCCTCCAAGACAGGCTCCAGGGTCTTAGTCCATCCACTAGGTCTGTTAAGTATTTCCATACACATAGTATACTATGTTTCCCTATGTTTTTCTGTGGGGATGCTACACTTCCAGTTTGTGGTCCTGACATTTGGTCTCCCGCCTGCAAAATGGGTTTTTAAATAAACAACCCTACCATTGTTGTGCCCCTGTGAAACACCCAGTTTGGGATACTTAGATAACCTTATGCTATGGGAACAGTTGCACAGGTTGTTTTTCTGGCCAACGAAGGCTTGACTTTTCACAGTTCCAGAGGTTTGGGTTGATCCTAAATCACTGCTGAAAGAGCACACTATTTATAGTATCTAAGTTCAGTCTTGAACACATCTCAGGTCAGAGAGTTTCTTACACAGAAGAAACATCAGACATTTCAGTTTGGGATTCAAGCTTTCAGGTTCAGGAGTTGCCTGATTCATCACCCTTCAAGAGTGTTCCGTTTGCCCACTTTCCATCCAAATCTCTACTTTAGTACATCTTTTTCTCATAGGACACGTTGTCAGGTCCCTGGACAGATCAATTTAATTATGTATGTGCCAAGGAACACGTTTTCCCTGGCCTGGTGGCTTAGGAAGTTATCTCTGGGTTCGTGGAATATCCTCCATTCCCATATTCTGAAAGATGCTCCTAATGACTGTCAGCCTCGTAGGCTGGGGAGGAGTTCTGGGCTCCTTGACAATGTAGAGGACTTGGTCATAAATGGAGTCTCATCTCAACACCCTGGAATTTTGGGTAACTTGGCTGTTTCTGTAGCCCTGGACCAGCCTGCTGGAAGGTTGTTCCACTCAGATTCAGTTGGACAATGCCATGGCAGTTGGCATATATACACTAATAGGGACGAATCAAAAGTCTCAAAGTTTCACTGTGTTTTCAGGTCCTGCCCATGGCAAGATTTTGTAGCCCTGTGACTTTTTCTGCCCAGGCATAAACATTTGCCAGGCCTGTCATATTTTTTTTTTTTCATCAGACCTCATTTCATGCTAGATACAGATGTTAGGTTTTTCAGGTGACTCTTTGTCTTTTGTTTGTTTGCCTGTGATGCTATGTTGCTCACTCTTCTGCTGGACGGCCTTTGGACATTCTGACAGTCTAAGAACTCCTGTGTTCCTCAAAGGACAAAAAAAGAAAATGGGACTAAAATCCTATTTTTTCTATTTGGGGAGATGCAACATAATTAAACAAAATGTATTACAGTGAATGCTTTACCCCCTCTAGTTGATCCTAAATCACAACCCTTTATCATGCTTAAAATCTATTCAATCTATCCTTAATAACTTTTTATGGTCCTCTAAACAACACTGTATTTAACGTGCTATTCTCTGCAGACCAAAAATATTCGGCAAAATGTCGCTTCCCAACATTAGACACTATCAAATCACTGCCCATCTGGCAAGAGCACTTGACTGGTGTGGACATCATGCCACAAAACAATGGGTCTCAACAGAACAAGACACGTCCCAATCTGTATTAAGCACACTCATGTAGGGCCCAGAGTTTCTGATTATTGAACTCTGTAAATGTCCTATTATAGCTCCGACCAGGCACATCTGCAACCAGGTATTCACTGCCTATGGAATGTCCCCCTCCTCCCTTACCCTACTTTCCTTACTAGGGCCTCCAGTGGGATTTTCCCACTTTCCCTTTTTATCCTTAAGCTCCTTACCCTTCCCATTCTATCTTTAATAGTAGATACCTACGAATATTTCTCCTGTCCTAATTGCTTGTAAATGCTTGCAAATGTAGCATTTGATGATACCCCCGTTCCCCCCCGGTTGTCCTTTAGTAGTACACCCTATCTACATCTTGCTAGGTTATTATTATGCACTGGATGAATTCAAACAGATACCACTGTTATTCCTTCTCAGTTTGATGATGGACTATTTTTGTACCACTCTGCTTTCAATCCAATTGTTGCCAGTTACTTATGGACACTATATTATTGTTGTAAGTTGTATTATTTCCTTATTCTATTTCTTTAAAATAAAGAATGCATTAAAAATGTTTAGGAATAAAGAAGCAGGAAAATACACTCCCACGTGATCAAAACCGCAGCGTATTCCTAGGAACAGTGCATATAGTTATTTCACTAATGGAGCTTTACAGAGTGCACTGTTTATTCTTGCATGTTGAAAATTGTATATTCTTTCATCATAATAACAACAATTCAATGTTCCTTTAATTCCTTTCACTGTACTGCAATGTGAAATAAAATGTTTGCATTGCTTGGGTGATTTTGACAAGGTATGCTAGGCTACAAGGACAATTGAGCATGAGCATGTAAACAACACCGTTACTATGAAAATTGGCAATCGGTAGGATATTTTTGCTTGTTCATGGATGAATAATAATATTTCTTTGGAACTTAGAATTACAGATGTGACTTTACAGGTGAAAAACATTATTCGTTTTAATGTTTGCTTTTACAGCTGGGTAGGAATTGATAAGAGCTGCTAATATTTTTTTTACAAAGATATCATTTTTGAAACTTTGTGTTCTACATTGAAGCTGGGTATAATTCTTATACTCTATACAATCTGATCATACTGGAAATGATTGTCTTGAAAACAAATGTATGAATTGCACATTCAGGACAAAGCATGTTGCTTTATTTCCCAACATTCCCAGCACATGCTTTATTCCCTCACATTATTTATCCCCCACATTCCCAGCACATTCTTTATCCCCCACATTCCCAGCACATTCTGTATTCCCCCACATTCCCAGCACATGCTTTATCCCCCACATTCCCAGCACATTCTTTATCCCCCACATTCCCAGCACATGCTTTATTCCCCAAAATTCCCAGCACATTCTTTATCCCCCACATTCCCAGCACATGCTTTATTCCCCCACATTCCCAGCACATTCTTTATTCCCCACATTCCCAGCACATGCTTTATCCCCCCACATTCCCAGCACATTATTTATCCCCCACATTCCCAGCACATTCTTTGTTCCCCCACATGCTTTATTCCCCCAAATTCCCAGCACATTCTTTATCCCCCACATTCCCAGCACATTCTTTATTCCCCCACATTCCCAGCACATGCTTTATTCCCCAAAATTCCCAGCACATGCTTTATTCCCCAAAATGCCCAGCACATTCTTTATCCCCCACATTCCCAGCACATGCTTTATTCCCCCACATTCCCATCACATTCTTTATTCCCCACATTCCCAGCACATGCTTTATCCCCCCCACATTCCCAGCACATTCTTTATCCCCCACATTCCCAGCACATGCTTTATTCCCCCACATTCCCAGCACATTCTTTATTCCCCCACATTCCCAGCACATTATTTTCCCCCACATTCCCAGCACACGCTTTATTCCCCCACATTCCCATCACATTCTTTATTCCCCACATTCCCAGCACATGCTTTATCCCTCCCACATTCCCAGCACATTCTTTATCCCCCACATTCCCAGCACATGCTTTATTCCCCCACATTCCCAGGACATTCTTTATTCCCCCACATTCCCAGCACATTCTTTATTGCCCCACATTCTTTATCCCCCACATTCCCATTCTTTGTTCAGGTAAGAGAGCTGCCGCTCCAGGTGAGCTCACTAGGGTAATTGATGTCCACTCAGAAGCAGATGGGTGCTGGCAATGCACAGGATGTGCAAAAACAATAAGGATATGGACAGCCGCACTCCAGTAACTTGAAAAAAGACGTGCCCTTTATTGGGTACAGGAAAAAATGCACTACAGGTATCAGCACACAGTGGGATAAACAGCTGACGCGTTTCGCATTGAGTGTCAATGCTTAATCATAGCTACATTCTTTGTTCCCCCACATTCCCAGCACATTCTTTATTCCCCCACATTCCCAGCACATGCTTTATTCCCCCACATTCCCAGCACATTCTTTCCCCCCACATTCCCAGCACACGCTTTATTGCCCCACATTCCCAGCACATGCTTTATTCCCCCACATTCCCAGCACATTCTTTATTCCCCCACATTCCCAGCACATTCTTTTCCCCCACATTCCCAGCACACGCTTTATTCCCCCACATTCCCAGGACATTCTTTATTCCCCCACATTCCTAGCACATTCTTTTCCCCCACATTCCCAGCACACACTTTATTCCCCCACATTCCCAGCACATTCTTTATTGCCCCACATTCTTTATCCCCCACATTCCCAGCACATTCTTTGTTCCCCACATTCCCAGCACATGCTTTATTCCCCAAAATTCCCAGCACATTCTTTTTAGAATACTATAGCTTTGACAATACAATACTTTGTCAGTAGTATATATATATATATATATATATATATATATATATATATATATATATATATATATATAAATATACACTGAGCAAAATTATAACACTTTGTGTCTGCCCCTATTCATCATGAGCTGACACAAAGATCTATGACTTTTTCTATGTACACAAAATACCTATCAACTATGTAGTACAAGGGCCTGCCTAATTGCATGCAAATTAAAAGTGTTTAGGTCAGACCACCTATTATATGGTTTTGGTAAATCTAAAGGAAAGTTGTACAAGAAAATTGTATAATGTATGGCCCACCTTAGGCCCCTTTCACATTGGAGCGGGAGCCGCTGTGGCGGTATAGCGCCGCTAAAAATAGCGGCGCTATACCGCCGGGATTGCCACGGGAATTGGCCGCTAGCAGGGCGGTATTAACCACCGCTAGCGGCTGATAAAGGGGTAATACTGCCCGCAATGCGCCTCTTCAGAGGCGCATTGCTGGCGGTATTGCCGCGGATTCCCAAAGATGCTGCTGACAGGAAATTTTTTTTCTCTCCCGCCAGCGCATCGCCTCAGTGTGAAAGCCCTCAGGGTTTCACATTGAGTAGGCAGTGAAGGAGTTTTTCAGGTGGTATAGCAGCGCTATTTTTAGCACTGTACCGCCTGAAAAACTCCTCAGTGTGAAAGGGGTCTTAGTGAGTACTTCCTCTTTGTCGTGATAATCCATCCACCTCACAGGTGTGGCATATCAAGATGCTGATTAGACAGCATGATTATTGCACAGGTGTGCCATGCCCATTTTTTAAATGAAGTGCCGTGTGTTATCATGTGCTGCAGTAATGCATAGATTTGAGTGAAGGTGATCTTAGGGTATACTTCTGTAGCACTACCCCCGGAGGAGCTGCTGGTTTGTTTTGGGTGGCATGTTACCTCGTGTTCCTCCACCGTCTAGGGGTATTTGGTGAAAGTTGTAGTAACGGAATGTCCACACGACAGGTGTCTTTTCTGTGCTCTTTATTACCCAGCCGGGTAAAAACAATAAAACTTAACAGATATATATAATAACAGATTCAAGCCTCGTACACACGACCGAGTTTCTCGGCAAAAACCAGCAAGAAGCTTGCTGGTATTTTTTTTTTGCCAAGGAAACCGGTCGTGTACACTTTTCGACGAGGAAACTGTCGAGGATCTCGTCGAGCCAAAAAGAGAGCATGTCTTCTTTTTTCTCGACGGGAATGGGGAAATTTGGCTCGCCGAGATCCTCGACAGCCTAACAAGGAACTCGACGAGCAAAACGATGTGTTTCGCCCGTCGAGTTTCTCGGTCGTGTGTACGAGGCTTCAGGTGTGAGCAATAGGGAAACAGTCCTGCTTCCAACGATACTTTCTTTTTCACCACTCCAGCCAGAGTGGGTGTAGCGCACCTGGACAGGCCTCTCTCACAAGCCTGGCAGCCAGAATGTCACTTGGAACTTGGGAAAATAAGTCTCTGCCACAGACCCTCCCTGTGGTTGAAACAGCGGAGACAATCCTCCTTAGCAGACTTGATACCTGGATCTCCTTCAGGTAGTTTTGAATTAGGGTACCGACTGACAGGTAACCAACATCCAGCCTCTCAGTGTCCGGTTCCTCTGGTCCCAGATGAATGGTCAGGCCCCTATTGGAACACCAAGCTCTTTTGGTACTTCTCAGGCCCCGTACACACGACCGAGTTTCTCGGCAAAAACCAGCAAGAAACTTAATGGGAGATATTTTTTTGCAGAGGAAACCGGTCGTGTGTACATTTTCGTCGAGGAAACTGTCGAGAAACTTGACGAGCCAAAAAGAGAGCAAGTTCTCTATTTCCTTGACGGGAATGGAGAAAATTGGCTTGTCAAGTTCCTCGACAGCCTAACAAGGAATTCGACAAGGAAAACTATGTGTTTCGCCCATCGAGTTTCTCGGTCGTGTGTACGAGGCCTCAGGCAGACTCTCCACCGTACAGCCTCCTCCAACAGGACAGACAGCCCAGGACCTCCTTAAGTGGGACCCAGTCAATTACTGAGTCCCCAAGCGGCAGATCAATTGCTCCAGGCCCAACGTGGTCCCGAAGCCAGGATCTCTGTGTTGCACTCGCACCCCGGCCCGGAAGGCCATTTGCCGGGGCGGCTTGAAGTGGCTACCCTAAAGGTGGGCGCCACACGAGGAGAAGACCCAGGAAAATGGCGTCTGCCTCATAATTACCCTCTCCCAGCATGCACAGCGAGGCAAATTCCTTCTGATAGGCTGTTGAGTAAGAGCATCCAATCCTTGACTCCACTGCTGCCACCTGCTGACCTGGGGTGTGATCAGCACCCCAGAAAGGACAGAATGAGCCCACAGCCAAAGCTGAGACAGCTAATTAACATGGTCAGAGTTACTTAACTCTCTGACCCCCTCTAAATTTATACTAGCACCGGTTCTGGAAGTAACCAGGCGCTACACTTCATAATAAATTAACAATCTCTAGCATCTTTTTTTACAATGGAAATAGGCTATTGTTGAGCAAATGAGCATCAAATGCTTGTTAATCCTGGTCAAATTGCTCTGGATTCTCTGGCACTTATAAATATGCATATTCACCTCATTAGAGATTCTCTTTAAAAGCACAAGATGAATACTTAAAAAAAAGAAGATACTCTTAGTCTGGAAAATGTTAAACAACAATTCATTTTCCAAGAATAGCTGAACTGTTTCCAAAGAAATGATTCAGCAGATATTCATGGCAATGCTCTGTTGCATAATTTTGAAGCAGAAGCATTGAGTCACTTTAAAATGTATAGTGAGCTAATTATGACAGCACAGGGGTGCTCTATTCCACAGAATGCAAAATATAACTGTGCCATTTACAGAATCTAAGGCCCTCTTCACACTGGGGCGGGGGCGGTGTCGGCGGTAAAGCACCGTTATTTTTAGCGACGCTTTACCGTCAATTTTGCGGCGCTATTCAGCCGCTAGCGGGGCGCTTTTACCCACCGCTAGCGGCCGAGAAAGGGTTAAAACCACCACAAAGTGCCTCTTTATTTCAATGGGCAGGAGCGGTGGAGGAGCGGTGGAGGAGCGGTATACACACTGCTCCTTCACCGCTCCAAAGATGCTGCTAGCAAGACTTTTTTTACCGTCCTGCTAGTGCACCATTCTAGCTTTCACACTGGAGAGACAGCAGCGGCTGTTTCAGGTCGCTTTGCAGGCGTTTTTTTTTTTTAGACATGCGCACACTGAAATATTTTGTTTCAGAATTTCGTTTTCGTCCGAAAAATAAATGTATTTAGTTACTCCCGAAATTTGTTTTAATTTATTTAGTTTTTCGTTAAAAATTGCATTCGTACGAAAATCCAAATTAATTGGTTGAATCTGTCATTGAAGGCTTATGGTGTCTGTCGAATGTTCAAAGAAGATTCGACGGAGCAGCTAAACTGTTCGAGGCCGCAATCGTACATTTCCCATCGAATGTTTCGCCTACAAGCTAGCTATAGTAGAATTCTAATGTTGTATGACTAGTAATAATTATATTTATTAATTATTATTACTAGTCAACCAACATTACAATTTTTCTATAGCCTATGGGCCGAGCATTTAACCGGAAATGTATTATTGCAGCGTCGTACAGTTTAGCTGCCCTGTCAAATCTTCTTAGAACTTTCGACAGACACCATAA
The DNA here is from genome assembly GCF_905171775.1 of Rana temporaria. Lineage (NCBI taxonomy): Eukaryota > Metazoa > Chordata > Amphibia > Anura > Ranidae > Rana > Rana temporaria. The sequence continues at coordinate 537,973,308 of NC_053489.1, forward strand.
GCCTTCAATGACAAATTCAACGTTTGTATGTTTTTCGCTGCTTTGTCGAATCTTCGTCGTTCATGTTCAGTTGTCTACCCCAACAGTCAGCCGACTTTCACATTCGTTTCTCAAAGTGCAAACTTTTAGCTATTTTACTGCTCCTCCTCTTTGGTTACAATCAGCCAATAACATTTATCATCATCATTATTTTTATTTTACTTCCCCCACCCAATTCCAGCAGCGGTCTTTTCTCTCTATGTCTAATCTTTTCTCTCTATATAGAATAATCTTGGACTAATAGAGTTAAGGGTAGGCACAGAGTTAAAGAGGAGTTCCACCCAAATTTGGAACTTCCTCTTAACCCACTCCTCTCCCCCTTACATGCCACATTTGGCATGTAATTTTTTTTGGGGGGGGAGTGGGGGCTTCAGCACGAGTGGGACTTCCTGTCCCACTTCCTCCTTCCTGTAGGCGACTAAGCTTAATCGCCTTCAGGAAGTGGCTGCTGTAGGCGATCGCCTAGGACACGTCACAGGTCCTAGGCGATCTCCTTGCCAATTACACGGCGCGGCGCCGGGCCGCGCCGCTCGCGCATGTGCAGTGCCGCGCCGCTCGCGCTCGCGCATGCGCAGTGGGTGCCCGGCCGTGAAGCCGAAAGCTGTCACGGCCGGGTGCCCACACTGAAAATGAAGACGCCGGCCGGGGAGGGGGGGAGAGGAGCGGAGCCCCGGCCGGCGCGTCGCTGGAGCGCTGGAGCAGGTAAGTGCCTGTTTATTAAAAGCCAGCAGCTACACTTTTTGTTGCTGCTGACTTTTAATAAACATACAAATGGCTGGAACTCCCCTTTAAGGTTGACCACAGATTCAATAGACACAGATTGTTATTGTCAGCGTCATGTCGAATCTCCTATCTATATTGAACTGTTGTCGCAACAAAAACGAAAATAAAGCATTTGTTTATGTTGGATTTTTCGGTTTTCGGACTCTGCGCTTTCGTTATCGTTTGTTAAAACAATAACGTAAATACCTGAAATTCGGACGAAAATGCATTCGGACAAAAACAAATGCACATGTCTACTAGTTTAAACATTATAGCACCTGCAAAGCGACCCAGTGTGAAAGGGGTCTAAAGGTGTTGGGTGCAGGGGTGTAGGATCAGTGGCAGAGGTGGTGGTGAGGGGGGTGGGATCAGTGGCAGCGGTGGTGGTGGGATTAGTGACAACAGTGGTGGTGAGGGGTGTGGGATCAGTGGTGAGGATGGTCGGATTAGTGGCAGCTGTGGTGATGAGGGGGTGGGATCAGTGGCACAGGTGGTGGAGAGGGGGGTGGGATCATTGGCAGAGGTGGTGGAGAGAGGGGTGGGATCATTGGCAGAGGTGGTGGTGGGGGGATGGGATCAGTAGCAGAGGTGGTGGGGGGATAAGGATGATATCAGTGGCAATGGTGATGGGGGATAGGGATGAGATCTGTGGTGGGGATCAGTAAGAGGCAGCGGTGGGGGAGGATGGCATCAACTGCACTGACAATTACTTGCTCACTTACTTTGTCAGTTGCATCCCCTGCAGTATATCTCTCCATGTGCATCCAGGGATGCTTGTGCTGTCATGGGGTCTACTTGCAGCGGGGAGAGCTTCTCCCCTTCACTCTATTGGTAGTAGCTGCCCATTCACAAGGGGCACATGGGCTCTGCCCCCTATCCATGTGTCTGGCCCCCTAATCTACATGCAGGGCGCCAGACTCATGGATTCCAATGGGGGGGGTTAAAGCACATGATAGTCTTAAAAAAAGGGTGGGCTCAGGATGCAGAGCACTGGACTCAGAGCCCACCCAGTTGTGTGACAATAACAAATTAATATTTGCTATTGTCACACTGATCATCCAACTGCCAATCAGGAAGCAGAGCACTGGACTCCGAGCCCACCCAGTTGTGTGACAATAACAAATTAATATTTGCTATTGTCACACTGATCATCCAACTGCCAATCAGGAAGTGGGTCCTGAGACCCATCACCCGATTGACTGAAAGGACAAGCGACTATATTGGATGCCTAGGAGGAGGAGGGAAGATACGTTTGGCAGAAGCCGTCGTAATGCAGAGGTGGAGGAGACGTGATAGAAGCCGCCGCCGCCCGTAGGCGCGCTGCCCGCCAGAAACCTAGATGGGGTAAGTGCGGGGTTGGATGACTGGCTGATAGCATGGGGGGTGGGATGGTTTGCAACACCAGTGGGCGGACCCCTCACTGTGGTAGAACAGGTGGCGGCAGAGGGTGGGCCCCTCACTGTGGCAGAATGGGCTGTGGGCCCCTCACTGTGGCAGAAAAGGCATTTTTTTTTTTTTATATCTTATGTTATCAATATATATTTCTGAAGTTTAGAAGCTAAATTAGGGCAGTAGCTGTTCTCATATCTCATTACAGCAAGCACAGCACAACTCGGCTGTCAGATAATGCTTCTTTGAAAATTGAGCATCACAAATCCCATGCACACAACAAGGTGTTAACATGGTTTTGGATAAATTCTCTGCAGGAACTATTATGAATAGTTATTTTTACATTGATTTTAGTGTTACTAAACAGAATATGAAACTACAATTATTTTTGTAAATATAAACGGCTAAATACCTTCAGCAGGATATAGCAGTCGTGTGACTTCTATCAGGGTTCTGCCCAGCACTGATTAAAGCTTGTAAGAGGGGTTTTCATTCCCCTCTGACTGTCATGTGACGCTGCATCACCCCTCACTTTCTGTCTGGACAGTGCAGATTGTCCCTGTGCTGATCACATGCACCCCCCCCCCCCCCCCAAAAAAAAAGACTCTTGCATTACACACCAAACTTAGCATGTGCAGAGTACCTTCAAGGCTCTGTACTATCAGCAGATAAATTGGGCACAGCTAAAGAAGAGGATCAGAGAAGACAGGATCAAACAGCTTTTTTTACACAATACAGAGGACTAACTCCTTAGGCTCCACAGTGAGTATAACAAGCATGCTTTACTGCATATACAGACTGATTTTACTGTTGTGGGTTTAGTAACACTTTAAATCCTAACTCCAGCTATTTTTTTATTATAATTTTTGATGTGGAAGTGTTACATTTTCTGTTAGGCTTTCATCTTTTGTCTGTGACACCATTAAGTGGCGACACTTGAAATGGGAGGTATAGTTGTTACCAGGTAAGGAAGACATGGTCAGTTCTAACCTTTCCTCACTCTACTTAAAGTGATATTAACCACTTCAGCTCCGGAAGGTTTGCCTCCCTTCATGACCAGGCTATTTTATGTGATACGGCACTATGTTACTTTAACCACTTCAGCCCTGGAAGATTTGGCTGCGCAATGATTAGGCCATTTTTTGCAAAACAGCACTGCGTCGATTTAACTGACAATTGCGCGGTCGTACGACGTTGTACCCAAACAAAATTTACGTCCTTTTTTCCCCACAAATAGAGCTTAGTGGTATTTGATCACCTGTGAGGTTTTTATTTTTTGCGCTATAAAAAATATTTAGTACTTTTTGCTATAATAAATATTCCCAATTTTTTTTTTAAAAAAAGCTATTTTTTTCCTGTTTAGGCCGATATGTATTCTGCTACGTATTTTTGGTAAAAAAAAAAAACAATAAGCACATGTTGATTGGTTTGCACAAAAGTTATAGGCCCGGATTCACATACATTGGTGCATAGTTATGCCGGCGTAGCATATCGAATATACGCTACGCCGACGCAGCGCACAGAAGCAAGCACAGTATTCACAAAGCACTCGCCCCCATTCGCTGTTAAAGATACGCTGGGTTTCCTCAGCGTAAGCCAGCGTAGGTGGAAGTGGGCCTGAGCCATGCTAATGAGGCGTGACCCCATGTAAATGAAGGACTGCGCATGCGCCGTCCCGTGGACGCATCCCAGTGCGCATGCTGAGAATCACGTCGAAACAACTGCCTAAGATACGTCGAATCACTGCCTACGACGTGAACGTAACCTACGCCTAGACCTATTCACGTACTACGTTCCCTGGTCCATACCTTTGCATGACTTGCGCCTCCTATATGGGGAATAACTTTACGCTGGACGTACGACTTATGCAAACCGCGTATATTATGCGCCGGGCGCAAGTACATCGTGAATCGTGAATCGGCGTATCTCCCTCATTTGCATAGGTGAATAGGAAATCAATGGGAGTACCACTTGCGGCCAGCGTAAATATGTGCCAACGATACTTACTTACACTTACGCGGCGTATCTCGAGATACGTCGGCGTAAGTGTTTTGTGAATCCAGGCCATAGTGTCTACAAGCTATGGGATATTTTTATTTATTTATTTTACCAGTAATGGCGGTGATCAGTGACTTATAGTGGAACTGTGATATTGCAGCGGACAAATAGAATACCTAACTGACACTTTTGACACTTTTTGGGGACCAATGACACTAATACGGTAAACAGTGCTAAAAAACATGCACTGTTACTGTACTAATGACACTCAGGGGCGATCAAAGGGTTAAATGTATGCCTAGGTTGTGCTTACTCACTTTGGGGAAGGTGCTTTGATTAGGGGGAGGCAAAGATCAGCAGAAACACAGGATCTGTGCATTTCCTTTTGACAGAACGACAATCTGGCTTGTTTATAGAAGACGTCCCATTGTGACAAAACACGTAGGGCGGAGTTACACATCATTACGCTACACAGCAGTTGAGGCAGACACCATTTTACCTGCCTGTATGTGTTGCTTTTATGCGTACCACTCATCTGATTTCGTGAGTGTTACTCTTTTTTAATAAAATATGAGCTTGTAAGGTTTTACACTATATAGTGTTTTATTCATTTGCATTACGCTGTGGGAGTTCATGGTCCTATTGGTGGTTGTATCAGGAGATGACACCTCTACTGTATCTGTGAGCCTTGCTGGAATATGCACACTACCTTTATAATAGGGGGTCCTATTCTTCTGGTAAGAATACATTGTATCTGGTTTGGTGACAGTTGGCCTCTGTGGTGGAGGGGATGTGCTTTATTTGATCTCTGACCACTGGCTACAGGATTCTTCAATTCACATTTTTTCATCATCTTTATTTCATTTCATCTCCTTTTTCACTATATTTGGAATTTCATCACTTGTTATTAGTGTTGAGCAGAATATGCCATATTCGATTTCGCGATATATCTCGAATATATATTCGAATATTCGAGATATATTCGCTAAATTCGAATATTCGTGATATTTTATCGAAATTAAATGATTGCGATTTTTCGCTATTGCGAATGCGAAAATAATTGCGATTTTTTGATAACTGCGGTAGGAGCACTCTGATTGGCTCAGAATATTCGTGATATTTTATCGAAATATCGCAACATGCGAATGCGATATTTATTGCGCAATTTCGAGAAATGCTGGAGGAGCGCTCTGATTGGCTCAGAATATTCGTGATATTTTATCGAAATATCGCAACATGCGAATGCGATATTTATTGCGCAATTTCGACAAATGCTGTAGGAGCACTCTGATTGGCTCAGAATATTCGTGATATTTTACAATACAAAATAATTGCGAATATTCGGCAAATGCGGAAGGAGCACTCTGATTGGCTCAGAATATTCTTGATATTTTACAATACAAAATAATTGCGAATATTCGGCAAATGCAGAAGGAGCACTCTGATTGGCTCAGAATATTCTTGATATTTTACAATACAAAATAATTGCGAATATTCGGCAAATGCAGAAGGAGCACTCTGATTGGCTCAGAATATTCGTGATATTTTACAATACAAAATAAAAAGTGTTTTGCATTGGTGGTGATTCTTTACTCTATCCATCTGTCACAGCCGTTTGTCAATCAAACACCTTGAAGATTGAACATGTTCATGCTGCATGCTTTGGACTTTTTTTCACTTCACATATCAAAGACATTTTTATGAAAGATTATTTTTCTATTATTGGGACTATATTTCTTTATATATTTGTTTCACTGTGTATTTCACAAGTTATTTGCGCTTGCTTATTTTATAATTTGCCCACATGTCTTGTCACTAGACATATTTTTTATTCTTGTACAGCGACTCCATTTTCTGTCTTGTATTAATTTATGTTGTATAACATTTTTGAGTTGCTGCTGTATTCTCCCCTTTTTTAAGGTATGCGCAATTTTTTCCTTCTTACAAAAAATAATAATATCAAACATACAAATATTCATAACATACACATACACAAAGCCCCCCCCCCCTTTTGCATCAGAGACAATCAGAGTTCTCCTACCACAGTTATCGAAAATTCGCAATCATTTTCGCATTCGCAATAGCGAAAAATCGCAATTTTTTTTTTTTCAATTTGGCAACATAAAAGGATCGCCTCAACTTAGCTACTCGGCCCAGGGTCTCTAATCATACCAGCAATGCTTTTAGACGTCGATAGGATGTGATCTGTTTTAAAATCAAATTGAAAAAATGCGAATATTCGGAATTGCGAATATTCACCGCGAAATTCGAAATATAGCGCGATTTCTCGAATATGCTATATTCGAGTCGAATATTCGCAATGCGAATATTCGTGAGCAACACTACTTGTTATGAGATTGACTGGAATTTGAGACTTTATTCATCATTGAGCACAATTACTGTAGTTTTTTTATGTCTCTGATGCCGCGTACAGACGGTCGTTTTTTGTGATGAAAAAAAAAGTGACGTTTTAAATCATGAAATAAAACAACGTTTTTGAAACTTCATTTTCAAAAACGACGTTGCCTACACACCATCGTTTTTTTCACAATGCTCTAGCAAAGCGAGGTTACGTTCACCACTTTTTTTCATTGAAGCTCGCTTCATAACTAGCTTCTGGGCATGCGCAGGTTTAAAAACGTAGTTTTAAATGTCGTTTTTTGCTACACACGGTCAATTTCTGTAAAACAAAAAACGAAGTTTTGAAAAGCGACACAAAAAATTCAAGCATGTTCGAATTTTTTTTTTGTAATTTTTTTGAAGACATAAAACGACGTTTTGCCCACACACGATCATTTTAAATGACTTTTTTTAAAACGTCGTTTTTTTTCATCACAAAAAACGACCGTCTGTACGCGGCATCAGTGGAGAGAACCAAGAATTATCTTTGGTGGGATTTCCTCCCATTTCCTGTTTTGGATGTAAAACTGGATGGTAAGGGAAATATCTCAAACCAGGGCACAGCAAAAAAAACAAAAAAAAAACAAACAGGAGATATAGTCATCCATTACTAAATCAAAAATGAAAAAGGTTTTGCCATTCGTTCGAGTAATGGTTTGTAATAACTAAGGACATCGATCATGAAAAAATCTGTACTTATATTTTTAAAGTTATGCTTTAAAAGAGAAATTTGAACATAGAAATATTTACTATGACATTTATGCCACATGCAATTGTGTGTCAGTTGAATTTTATAGAAAAACCAATTCTGCAAGCAATGCCCTAGCTTCACCTCTAAAATGCATGTCATCCAGATGTGTAATGACCGATGAATATATTGATAATCCAATATAATTACACATGACAAATCCATCGTTTGTTCAGTTCATGTATCACTGACAAGACCCGATCCTTCTCTATAATTCATTTAAGCCATGTTGGCTTTCAGGTCAGTTTGGCCTAAGAAATGTGGTAATCGTCCTTGTACAGTTAAATTGTTTAAAATTTTCTAAGGTCAATAACTTATGTCCTTTTGTAGTATTCTTTTCAGAGTGTTCATTTATCATCCATGTAATGCACCGGCTATATAATTATGGAGAATCAATTTCTTTCCACTTGAAACTTAAATCCATTTTATAATACCATTTCAGAATAAATGTATGGCTTTATTTTTGTCCAGTAAAGAATTGAATGAATTCAATAAACTTTATGAATTATTATTCACTGCATATCCATTTTCCCTTCTTGTTTGGCATTTACATGCTTTATGTGTTATTGAACTCTACAACGGCAAATAAGATACTGTAATATACCGTCTATACTCGATTATAAGCCAAGTTTTTCAGCAGATTTTTTTGTGCTGAAAATGCCCCCCTCGGCTTATACTCGAGTCACCTTTTTGTGCCTGATCTCCTGGACTTTGGGGACCCGGTACCGGCCGGCCAAAACTTGGCACACATATAGACCCACTCTTCCTCTACAAGTGTGCAAAGTTTGTTGTCCGGGGGACTTACGGCTGGGGAGCACCGATTTTTCAAATTCGGGCACCCCTTCCATAGACTCCCATGTTAAATGGTAATTTCTCCGGTAACTTTGGGGCACTGGCTGGCCGAAACTTGGCTCACATGTAGCCCCAGTTCTCCTTTACAAGTGTGCAAAGTTTGCTGTCTGGGGGGACCTATGGCCAGGGAGCACCGATTTTTCAAATCCGGGCACCCATTCTATATACTCCAATGTTAAAAGTAAGTCTAGTCATGGGCACAGTGAGGCATGGGCACAGTGAGGCATGGACTCAGTGATGCATGCACATGGACACAGTGAGGTAAAGTGAGGCACAGTGAGGCATACAGATGGACACCCTAGGCTTATACTCAAGTCAATAAGTTTTTCCCAGTTTTTTGTGGTAAAAATTAGGTGCCTCGGCTTATATTGAGTCGTCTTATAACTTGAGTATACGGTAAGTAGATCCTTATTAAAGATAGTGCTATACTTTTTTCTGGATTTAAAGTCAATAATGTTTATCTAAACCCCACCCAAAAAAAACGTAAAATTATCAATCCTTAAATATTGCAGCTGCATTCGTTTCTGTTTTTTTGTTTTGTTTTTACTTTATTTTCACCTGGTGATGTAGCCAGTAACACACACTTTGTCTTATGTAGCTCCTGTATCTATGGAGGAGCAACAGAGACACCTTTGGAGAGGGGGAGCCACTGGTCTTGAGAGGGTAGTGTTAAGCCTCGTACACACGACCGAGGAACTCGACAGGCGAAACACATAGTTTCCCTCGTCGAGTTCCCTTGTTAGGCTTGTCAAGGAACTCAACAAGCTTGCTTTGCGTACACACTGTTAAGACAAAATCTCCTCGTTCTCAAAACGCGGTGACTTACAACACAATACAACGGCAGGGGAAGTTTGATTCCACTGGCTAAAACTCTTGGGGGCTGGTTTTGCTAATCTCATGTGTTTGCGTGTTAAGTAAAAGTTTGTTAAGAGACGATTTTGCATTTTTCAGTCTGTTACAGCTTGAAAAATGTGTTATCTCCATTACAAATGCTACTTTTACTCCCGTCTCATACTTTTTTCTGAGCAAAGCGCAGGTTTCTTAGCATACACACGCTAGAGTTTCTCGTCGAAAAACCAGCCCATCGAGGAACTTGACGAGCCAATTTGAGACTCCCGTTGAGGAAATAGAGAACTTGCTCTCTTTTTGGCTTGTTGAGTTCCTCGACAGTTTCCTCAACGAAAATGCTACACACGACCGTTTTCTTTGGCAAAAAAAATATCTCCCAGCAGTTTCCTTGCTGGTATTTTGCCGAGAAACTCGGTCGTGTGTACGAGGCCTCAGATTGACTACAGATTTAGATTGACTTTACATAGAGTGACTAACAAATGAAAAACCTAACTCCAGCTAACACTTTAGACAGGTACAGAAACATTTTGGGAGTAAAGTTTTAGGCAAAATGATACAAGCTGACCCCAATCAACAAGCACCCCTATCAATGTTAATGTTTTGTCTCAATCCCTCTAACTTCCATTTTTGCTGGACAGCTTATTAACCACTTGCCTACTTTCCTGCCCAGGCCAATTTTCAGCTTTGAGTTCTGTCACTCTTTGACAATTGGGCGGTAATGCAGCACTGTACAGGCATACCCCACATTTAAGTACACAATTGGATTTATTTACTAAAAACTGCAAAATCAGGCTCACTTCATAGAAACCAATGAGCTTCTAACCCCAGCTTGTTAAATTAGGCTTTGGTAATAAAACCTGGAAGCTCATTGGTTTCTAATGAGAAGTGAGCCTGGATTTTTGCACTTTTAGCTTTAGTAAATAAACACCTTTGTGCAGTTAAAAGTGGGGTATGCCTGTACTCAAATTACATTTTTATCATTTTTTTTTCATACAAATAGAGCTTTCTTTTGGTGGTATTTAATCACTACTGGGGTTTTTATTTTTTGCTAAGCAAACAAAAAAAGACCAACAATTTTGAAAAAAAAAAAACAAAACAAAACAGTTTCATAGTTTTTTATAAAATTTTGCAAATAGGTGTAGCGCTACCCCCGAAGGAGCCCTTGGTTAGATTTGGGACGGCATTATTATGTTACCTCTGCGATGTGTCTAGGGATGATGATGAAGGAGAGGATGGTGATGAGAGCAAATGACAGAATGTCCAGACAGCAGGGTGACGTTTTCTGTGCTTTTATTAATGGTCCAACGCGACCAACAGTCAGCTTGAGGTAGACAGAATAGGTTGGTGAAAGGAGAGAAACTTGCAGATTCAGGCCTCTAGATAAGCGATCTTCTCAATAGGAGATGGGGCACCCAGTAAGTCGCTGGGGCCCCTTGGCAGCATCAGTCACTCGGGGCCATGAGGGCCCAGAGTCAGGAACTCCACGTAGCACGTGTGCCACATCCTAAAGGTGGGTGCCGCACCTGGAACCAGGAACGGGTGAAGAACCCCACAAAATGGTGTCTGTCACAGAAATACCATCCCCCAGCATGCTCTGTGAGGGAAACACTCCTCTAATTGGCTGCTGGAGAAAGGCGCTCCGCCTGGACCCCTCTAGCGCCACCTGGGAAGGTATCTTTGGAACACACTCTGACACCACAGGACAGCCCAGGGCTAACAGAAACCCAATTTAATAGATCAACACGGATGAGAGCAAGGTAACTCTCTCATTCCCCAACTAGATTTGACATAGCACCTGTACTGAAAAGTACACAGGCGCTACATAGGTAATTTTTCTCCTTCATTGATGTGCGCTGATGAGGCTGCACTGATAGTTGGCAATGATAGGCAGCACTGAAGGGCACTGATAGGTGTCACTGATGAGCACTGATAGGCACTAGTAGGTGACACCAATAAGTGGCACTGATGATGGGGCACTGATTGGAAGCACTGGGGGGCACTGATAGGTGACACTGCTTAGCAGTACTTATGGGCACTGATAGGTGGCACTGATAGGTGGCACTGATGAGCACTGATTGACAGCACTGGTGGGCACTGAAAGGTGGCACTGGTGGGCATTTGTAGGTGGCACTGGTGGGCACTGATGAGGTGGCAGTGGCTCTCCATGTGTGGGACCAATGTCCCGTTTACACAAGCTGGTAATTGGCTTTTTTTTCTCCTAACACTGTCAGTGTGAGGGGCAAAAATTCAGATTGCTGGCTTCTGTTTTTATCACGTGACCAGCTGTAATTTACTGACAGCTGATCACGTGGTAAGGGGCTGGGATTGGCCCCTTACTCCGATCTGTGATCAGCCGAGTCTCATTGACTCGCTGATCACAGAGTGTGCTGCGTCTGGCCCGCAGGGGGGCGCGCAGCCAGCTCATGCGCAGGAGGACGTACATGGACACTCTCCGGGCAATTTAGGCCATAGCTGTCTTTCGGCTATACCATGGGTGCAAGAAGGTTAAGGGTGGTTGAAAAACAACAGACATAATAGACTAGCTCATATGTGAGGACAAAAACAGATTTTTTAATGTTATTGACATACTGCATCATTATACCAAATTTTTTATTTTGCCTTCAGTACAACAACAACAATGTGGCAAATCTAATTGTTAGAATCACAGATTTTACATACGGATGTTAACTGTTTGCCTTTTGTTATAATTAGGTTTAAAGTAGACCATATACCAAAGTAAATGCCAAAAGACATTTATTTTTGAAGAAAAACTTCAGTCCCCCAACATTTTCACCCCACCTCTGCTCTCCCACACTAGTGGCAGAGTCTTATATGTCTTGCTCATTTAGGTGAAAAAGAGGCACTAGAAAAATCAGAAAACTTTTTTTAAAATGAGAACTCATCATCCAGTTGTGGGAGAGGGAGGGGAGAGGAGCCAGCAGGAAAAACTGTTATTTTATTAGGTGAAGAAGATCCTTCAATAAACATACTCGGTTAGATCACTTAAATCAGGGGTGTCAAACTTATTTTCATTGCGGGCTGCATCAGCATTATAGTCGTGCTAAGAGGGCCTGTTATATCTGTAGCCCCCCACCATTAGAAGTCAAGAGTCCCCCACCCCCCACTTACCATGTGCTGCTGCCAGAAAGAAGCTGGGAGCGGAGCTGGGAAGCAGAAATTGCAGAGTCTGGAGTAGGACCATAGGAGGGCTGTAGTCAGCTGCCGGAGTCTGCTGAATGCTGAGACCAGGGCAGGTGGAGACGAGGGGGTGCTGCAGCTGCACAAAGAGGTGCAGGGTCTCTGTTGCTGAATGCTGAGACTGGAGGGGTGGGGGTGTCAGAGACTAGGCTCCTGCAGCTGCACAGAGAAACACAGGATCTGGAAGAGGAGTTCTGTGCTCCCCTCTGCTGCCATATGCTGAGACAAAGTAGGGCAGAGATGAGGGAGGTACAGCAGCTGCAGGAAAGGTGTGGGGGCCACATGAAATAGCCTGGAGGGCCAGATTCAGCCCACAGGCCTTGTGTTTGATACATGTGACTTAAAGGAACACTAAAGGTTCGTTTTTTATTAGATCAATTGATTGCTGTAAACTAGAGCATTTAAATATCACTTACCTCGTTTTTCCTTTTGACCTCCAAAATACAGTAATCCAGGTTTGAAAATGCCATTTCTTGTCACTCCTCTTCTTGCTTTCCACCAGCATCTGAGCCGTTTTGCATGGTGGAAAGCAGAATGTTCTCACCCCTCCCTATGTCTACAGCCCTGCTTGAAGATGCTCTCTTATCCCTCACAGGCATGGAGGCTAAGCCTAATGGGAACTGTAGTTCCCATTAGGCCGTGATGTAGCAAGAATGAATGCGCACCGCAAACCAGGAAGTCAGTGAGAATAATGTTTCAATAGTGACGGAGGTGAATAAAACAGCTCGATTTCAACAGGTATCAAACTAGTTATAATGCAAAACATTACTTTTTACTTTATCAGCTACTGTTAGACTTTAATTTAAGAGGAAAATATGTTTGTCTTTACAACCCCTTTAACTGTATGTGTCTATCTCAAAGTATCAGAAAAGGGAGCACGTACGGGCAGCTACAATTCTAGCTTATGGAATTGCCAAACATATCCGTAACAGCTTACCTTACCTCTACTGAAGACTGGTCAGCAGTATAAGCCTGGTGTAGTCTGCTAAGCATCCATAGAAATGATTACACGTATGGGTACATTTAATCACCTAGCTCCCCATTTAGATGTTAATAAATCTTCCAATAATATTATCTGCAATATAACAGACTGTTTTCATGTAATGAAACACTTTTTGCCTGGGGATTTGACTAATGTAAAATGCTACCTGAAGCTCTATTTCCAGCTGTGGATATAAATGGAAGTTGTGCTTTGATCACTATAGATAAGTCTCATTGGAAAATTTTGGAGGAAATCTAATAATTTATGTGTCACTAGGGGATCTGAAAATAATATACACATAAGAAAGCTTCAAGCTACAGAAAGCTCTAAAGTCTAAAAGAATAACTACACTTTTGCTATACACTCTATTTACAGAAACACCATGGAGCAAATGAAAGTCGGAAACCTTACATTAAAAAAAAAAGGTATATTGTCTCCTATCAGACTGCATAACATCACAATTAAATGCACATTTATGACATTTTAGGGCAGCTTTTGCTGTGCATGGAGTAATCAAGCTAAGCAGCGCAAATCTGATTTACATTATTCACTTTAACCTCTTCCATACAGGGCTTTTATACACACCTCCATACCGGGCCTATTCTGGCACTTCTTTCCTACATGTACAAATCATCATTTTTTTGCTAGAAAATTACGCAGAACCCCCAAACATTATATATGTTTTTTTAGCAGACACCCTAGGGAATAAAACGACGGTCATTGAAACCTTTTATTCTGCACGGTATTTGCGCAATAATTTTTCAAACGCCTTTTTTTTTTAAAAAAATTGTTTCATGAATTAAAAAAATAACAAAACAGTAAAGTTAGCCCATTTTTTTTGTAAAATATGAAAGATTATGTTACACCGAGTAAATAGATACCTAACATGTCACGCTTTAAAATTGCGCACACTCATGGAATGGCGCCAAACTTCGGTATTTAAAAATCTCCATAGGCAACGCTTTGAAATTTTTTACAGGTTACTATTTTAGATTTACAGAGGAGATCTAGTGCTAGAATTGTTGCTGGCACTCTAGCGCACGCGGCGATACCTCACATATGTGGTTTAAACGGCGTTTACATATGTCGGCGAGACTTGCGTGTGCGTTCGCTTCTGCACGCAAGCTACTGGGGACAGGGGCGTTAAAAAAAAAATGTTATTTCTTTTTTTTTTTTTTACATATTTATTTCTTTTTTTAGACTTTTTTTTTTTATTTTTATTATCACTTTTATTCCTATTACAAGGAATGTAAACATCCCTTGTAATAGGAAATGTGTGTGACAGGCAGGGCTGTGGAGTCGGTAGATAAATGTACCGACTCCGACTCCTCAGTTTTATGTACTTCCGACTCCGACTCCCCGACTCCGACTCCTCTGTATTAATATGCGAATGTATTTTATACATTCCTTGAGGGAAAGAAACGCAACCTACCACAGGACTACTGGCTGGGAAGCCAACAGTCTACTGTATTGCACAGTTTAAGCAAAAGACAAACACAATGAAAACAATCAAGTGACTGGATAGTAGCAGCAGGCATAAACATCAGGAACAGGATCTTTACCAGTTCAAAAATACAAACCACATTATTTAGTTGTTTTAGAACAAAAACAAAGCTTATCTATAATGAACCAAAAACAAAATCTGTAAAACCTAGAAATGGTTTATATTAATCTTGAAATGTAGCTCTAGGCTTAGCAAATGCAAATCAATTCAATGTAGAGTTCTAAGGAAGAGAATTGCCTTTGCCAGATCCTCTTTCATAGAGGCTTTTAAGTCAGACTTTATTATTTTTAGGGCTGAAAATAATCTTTCGACACTGACTTGGGTGGGTGGCATTGCAGTAACTATTCTGGCCACATCACTAACGATCTCTGGATAAACAAGGATGGCTTCTTCAACAGTAAGTTTTGATGAGCGATCATACTTTTCAACTTATTTTAGTGCTTTATAAAACTCCTGTTGGAATTTTTTTATTTGGACACTTACTGCTTCTCTAACATGCGTTCCCTGTAAAAGCAGAACACAACACTATGGAAAGTAGAAGTATTGCCGCTCCTAATTGTGCGTTGCGTGCCATATAGTGAAGCACATGAAAAGCATGCTTCTTCACGGTCACTTAACGTGTTCGTTTTGCGGTTACGTGAGGCACTGCATGCATTGGTCTTTATTCTTACAGTAGAGAAGTCATTAATTATAACTTTTTGTGAATTGGGACATTTAAACTTGCTTTTTTTTTTTTTTAATTCCAATCTGACTCCAGGTACCCGGCTTTGTTTACTTACGGGGACCCGGGCGTGACGTCATCACATCGCGCCCGGGTCCTCCGATGGTCATAGAGATGACTGGTGACCATCTGGTCACCAGTCATCTCTATGCTTTCTGCGAGCGCCGGACGATTCGTTCTCCGGGCCCCCGATGGCACGGGAGAGCCCGGAGAAGCACCGGATGGCGGTGGGAGGGGGGGATGTCCCCTCCTGCCGCCTGTAAGAACGATCTAGCGGCGGAACCGCCGCTATGATCGTTCTTACGTTGTGCATAATCGGCGGCACAGGAGAAGGATATCTGAATGATGCCTCTAGCTGCAGGCATCTTTCAGATATCCCCCCCACAAAGCCCAGGACGTCATATGACGTCCACTCTGAACGGCAGAGGTTCTTTGTGGACGTCATTTTACTATGGGACGGTAGGGAAGTGGTTAAAAAAAAAAAAAAAAAAATTGGACATAGTACATACTCAAACATATTACTTATTTCAATATAGAGTTATCCCCTCATTAAAAAAAACATTACATATATTTAAAACATATATTTTAAAATATTTCAGTTTGAAAAAATGAGGCATGTCTGTTTTTCTGTGAATTTTCATGAGCTGTAACTTTCAATAGAATGATGAATATATGTGCAAATGTACTACAACTCACAACAATAAAAATAACATTAAAAAACAGCCAAATGTGTGTATATATATATATATATATATATATATATATATATATATATATTTATATATATATATATATATATATAAATGGCCTTAAACTTGATAACAGTTAGCTGGATTCACAAAGAGTTACGCCGGCGTATCAGTAGATACGCCGTCGTAACTCGGAATCTAAGCCGTCGTAAGTTTAAGTGTATGCTTATTTGCGTAGAATATGCAAATGACTAGATACGCCGATTCACGAACGTACGCTTGCCCGTCGCAGTAAAGATACGCCGTTTACGTAAGAGGTACGCCGGCATAAAGATAAAGCTGCCCCCTAGGTGGCCTAGCCAATGTTAAGTATGGCTGTCGTTCCCGCGTCGAAATTTGAAAATTTTACGTCGTTTGCGTAAGTTGTCCGTCAATGGGGCTGGACTTAATTTACGTTCACGTCGAAACCAATACGTCCTTGCGGCTTACTTTGGCGCATGCGCCGTTCGTAAAAAACGTCAATCACGTCGGGTCACTAGTCATTTACATAAAACACGCCCCCCTGTTCCTAATTTGAATTAGGCGTGCTTACGCCGGCCCCATTTACGCTACACCGCCGTAACTTAGGAGGCAAGTGCTTTGTGAATACAGCACTTGCCTCTCTGACTTAAGGCGGCGTAGCGTAAATAAGATACGCTACGCCGCCTGAAAGTTACGCTGCCCTACCTGAATCCAGCTAATAAGCATGATATGAAAAAGAGAAGGATTCTGTAAATGCAGAGAGTTTAGCTTAAGGCCTCATGCACACAGGACATTTAAAAAACGCCAGCGCTGCTTCCAGGAAAAATCGGCTTTAACCACTTCAGCCCCAGAAGATTTTACCCCCTTCCTGACTAGAGTATTTTTTTGGCGATTCGGCACTACGTCGCTTTAGCTAACAATTGCACGGTCATGCGACATTGTACTGAAACAAAATTGATGTCCTTGTTTTCCCACAAAGAGAGCTTTCTTTTGGTGGTATTTGATTACCTATGCGGTTTCTATTTTTTTGCGCTATAAACAGAAGAAGAGCGACAATTTTGAAAAAAACACAATGGGGGTTATTTACAAAATAACACTTGAAATTGCACTTGAAATTGCACTTGGAAGTGCAGTCGCTGTAAATCTGAGGGATAGATCTGAAATGAGGGGAAACTGCTGATTTTATCATTTTTATCATCCAATCATGTGCAAGCTAAAATGCTGTTTTTATTTTCCTTGCATGTCCCCCTCTGATCTACAGCGACAGCACATCCAAGTGCACTTTCAGTGCAATTTTAAGTGCACTTTGCACTTGTAGTTTGCACTTGTAGTGCAAAGTGGATTTGCCTTTCATAAATAACCACCTATGTCCCTTATTTGTTTTTCGTGTTCTGGTCTTACAGTGAGTGATGCTAGTCCTGGTGGTAATGGATAAGACAAATGAGTTCACCTGGAATTTGGTTATGGGATCTTAAAGAGGTGCAGTAGTGGGCCTTTGGCTATTTGCAACCAGCAAAGCTGTGACCCCCTGAAGTGGTGATCTCATTCTCAGGCACAAGGTGGAGCAGACCTACCACCCACCTACAAGCATTCTAACTGTAAGGCCTCGTACACACGTCCAAGGAACTCGACGGGCAAAACACATCGTTTTCCTCGTCGAGTTCCTTGTGAAGCCGCCAAGGATCTCGGCGAGCCAAATTTTCCCATTGCCGTTGGGGAAAAAGAAGACATGCTTTCTTTTTGGCCCGACGAGATCCTCCGTGGTTTCCTCGTTGAAAAATGTACACACGACCGGTTTCCTCGCCCAAAAAAAAACCCAGCAAGCTTCTTGCTGGTTTTTGCCGAGAAATTCGGCTGTGTGTACGAGGCCTTATAGGTTTAAAGTAACACACTAAGGGCTCATGCACACAGGACATTTTTACGGATGCTAGAACTACCTCTAAACGGCCCTTTAATATTAGCCTATGTGTCCATGCACAAATAAATGTTTAGAGGCGTTTGGAGGCATAAGTGTTTAGGGGTAGTAGAACAAAAAACAACAGCCTGTCTAGGAGCAGAGGTTGTTAAGCTATAAAAGTAAAAAACACCCAAAAATGACAAAAAACGCGGCTAAATGCTGTAGCAAGTGTTTAGCCACATTTGGCACTCTTATATTATAGGGAGAATTTTTACTGAACAAATGCCAAAAAATGCTAACCCCAACAAAAACACGGAAAAAACACTATTCAAAAACACGGCTAACAGCAAGTTTTTAACCACTTGCCATCTGCAGTTTTACTGCGGCAGACACTCGTGACAGACCGAGAACCGTGATCTGTGTGTGTAAACACACAGATCAAGTTTCTCTCAGGGGAGAGGAGACTGATCGTGTGTTCATACAATGTATGAACACCGATCTCTCTTTCTCCCTCTATTCACTGAAGGTCTGGTATGGATTTTAAGGGGAACCCCGCGCCAAAATAAAAAGAAAAAAACTGCCAGGTTGCATGCTCTGATAAGGGTCTGGTATGGATTTTTGGGGGGAACCCTATGCCATTTTTTTATTTTGGTGCGGGGTTTCCCTCAAAATCCAGGTATGGATTTTAAGGGGGACCCCTATGCTATTTTTTAAAAAAAAATGAGCGCAGGGTTCCCCTTAATATCCATACCAGACCTGAAGGGCCTGGTATGTAATTTGGGGTGGACCCCCACGCAATTTTTTTTTACATTTTGGTTCGGGGTTCCCCTTAATATTCATACCAAACACAAAGGGCCTGGTAATGGACTGGGGGGGAACCCATGCCATTTTTTTCAATGACTTGTATCTGTATTGCTGGGACCCGACAATTCATTATAGTCGAGAGTAGTTTTAAAATGACTTTTTTCCTTTAGAAATGTAATTTTGTGCAGGGACTGTTCTAAACACAGGAATAATGTGCCACTTTACAGGCATACTATAGACACCCCCCAGGTATGAAATTTAAAGGAATATTTCACTTTCATTGTTTCACTTTAAGCATTATTAAATTCACTGCTCCCGAAAAAACGTTAGTTTTAAAACTTTTTTTGCATTGATACATGTCCCCTGGGGCAGGACCCGGGTCCCCAAACACTTTTTATGACAATACCATGCATATAAGCCTTTAAAATTAGCACTTTTGATTTCTCCCATAGACTTTTAAAGGATGTTCCGCGGCTTTCGAATTTGCCGCGAACACCCGCAAATCGACTCAAACATTGGACTCATACCTATCTTTTACCAAAACATGCCATCTAACTGAAATACACAGGATTACTTATATGCAAATTTCAACTTTTAGTTAAAAGTCAGCAGCCAAGCACTAATTTTGGTGTCTAACCAATCCCTCCATCCCTTGTGTATGCAGGGAGCAGTGATACATGATTGTTGCAGGAAGGGCTGGAGTGTCTTTGACATGTGAGCTGGTGATTAAAGCCTAGTACACACTAGCAATTTTTTTTTCGTTCAACCCAGCAGGGCTGAACGAAAAAATTAAAACTGACAGCTCATAAGGAGCCGCTGTACTAACTATCAAATGATAGTACAGTGATCTCCCATGCTGTGCTATTGTGTTCTGACAGGGGGAAGGCCACCCAGAAGAACACTCTGGTCAGCACTCTTAGCCATGGCTGAGAGAACTGATCAGAAGCCTCATCGACAGAAGCCAGTCAAACGGCTGGCTTCTGTTTGCCCGGCTGCAGTACACACTTGCCGAACGTCGGCTGGTTTCTATTGAACTGGCTGAATGTCGGCTGGTTTCTATTGAACCGGCCGATGCCGCCTGACATTCAGCCAAGTACAAGGCTTTACAGCATGAATTCATTTTCTCTATGTAATGTGATAAGCAGAATGACAACTCTCAATTGGGGAAAAAGTGGTTCTCTAAATACAGCCTAGCTTAAAACATTGTATACAGGATGTGCAGTTTATATCTAAAAGTTATTTTGTTACACTTGCAAAAAAGGGCTACTTCAAGTTTAGTTGATTTGACATGTAAAACTGAATATTTGAGCTAATTTACCAAAGTAGTTAGAAATCTCAATCATGTGAGAAGAATTTTAGGTTTACCTGCTTTTTATGTGATTCACGCAAATTTATTTAGTAAAGATTCTCAACTCCTTTAGTAAATAAGCCTCATTGTCTACGGGTTTGATAGTCTTTATGTTGCAAACAATATTGTCATTGCGTATTAATTAGAGTTAAACATGACATCTCTATTTTATTGTGCATTTGCATGTAGAGATATTTTTTCCTTATTTCCATTTGTATGTTTCTATTATTTGAAACAGAGAAATATGTATAAAAAGGGTAGAAAAGCCCTTTTTCATTAAAAATTAATGTATAAGAGGGGGAAAAAAAGATATATAAACTTATACTATTTAGTCTATAAAACATAGAACCTATTATATTATATTATATTATATTAAATACATCCTTTAACAGAAAAACATTAAGAGAGTGGGATGTTTGGATCAAAAAGATTATGTTTCATTGTGGGAAAATGCTCTGAATAATTTTAATAAGTTAGTGGGTGACCTCCCACACTATCTAGCAGGCATATTTGTTTGGATTTTAGATTACGTTGGACAAATGGGTCAGAAAATTTATTTAGAAATAATAAGGATTCTAAAAACCTAACTTAAAACAAATATACTTATGCAATTATGCAATACATCTTAGTTAAACACATTTGCTGCTTACTGTATATTTTTAGACCTTGAAATTAAACATCCTGCTGGACTCACTATTGGACTGACTTTTGTTAAATAAAAATAGACCTGAATGGTGGAATTCACTTTTTGTTTTTTAAATCCCTGCTTGCCAATAGGTGTCTTCTGCACAGTTCAGATACTCACCCAGTGGATCCAGCATTCTCCTGCTGCACACTTCTAGGCTGGCCCCCTCCACCATTACTAAAAGAAAGTGTATGCCGCCCACTGGGATATGTGACATGCATATCCCAGGAGGCAAAGGGAGCACAGTGCACGTAATTTGCCTAGAATAGAGATGTGGGAGTGGCCCAAAGTTTAAACAAAAAAAAAGTACTATTTGTGTAGGGGGGTAGGGGGGTGGGAGGGGGTGCATAGGAAGGATGATAGCTTTGAGGATATCCTAGATAGAGATGGCCTGCCGGTTCGCCAGGCGGTTGTTTCGCAGCAAACTTTCGTTGTTTGCGGTCCGCCAAACTGTCGGACATCTGGCGATGTTTGCGGCGGTCTGCGATGTTACATGGATAAGAACTTTGACCTATGACACATCCATTAGGTGGTGCAGGACAGCCAATTGAGACATTTCAGCACATGGACATACCCCCTACCTTATAAATAGACCTGATCTGGCGGCCATCTTACACTCTGCTGTTTATCAGTGTAGTAGAGTTTGGAGCAGGGACAGGCTGTATTATTTCAAATAGCTATCTAAAGGTCCACACAAGTCATTTTAAGGACTGGTATAGGTGTGCTACTTGCTCTAGTATATAGGTATCTAATACATTCATATACTTCTTTTCAGTGTAGGGCGAGATTGGCGTTTCCTTAGACTCCCAGTACAAACAAAACATGGCGGAAATATTACCACCATCACAGAGGGCTATCAAAATGCAGCACTTCCAGGCCTTGGTTCGAGAAATGCTGCATTCTGCTTTTGTGTCCACTGGCAGAGGAATTTCCACTCACAGAGAAACAGTTTCGGGTACCAATCCAACAGCGCCTGCAAGAAGAGGGTGGTTTGAAGATGTCTTAGTCACTAATGATATGAGATCATTCTTTCAGCCAACCCATCGACAGCTGTCCTCCGGATCCAGCATCAGGGAACACCTAGACCGACAGGTGTCCGACTACATCGGGTTAACGGCCGATGTGGACGCACTGAGACGTGATGAACCCCTGGACTACTGGGTGGGCAGGCTTGACCTCTGGCCAGAGCTTGCACAATTTGCAATGGAACTGTTGGCTTGCCCCTCATCCAGTGTCCTGTCCGAAAGGACGTTCAGCACAGCAGGGGGGGTCGTGACCGATAAGCGCACTCGCCTAGCTCACAACAGTGTTGACTACCTCACATTTATAAAAATGAATGAAGCATGGATCTCGGAGGAATTCAACACATGTGACCAGTAGACCATGTTTCATTCAAATTCTGGTGAAAGCCTGTGGGCTAATTTTTTGGGCCTGTACTGGCCGACACTTTATTCTGTATCCGGTGAATGCCTAATGTATCACCAGCCACAGAATAAAAAGCTGTTTGCTGTCCGGTGAACGCCTGTGGCCATGGGCTAATTTTTGGGGCCTGTAATAGCCGACACTTACTTCTGTATCCGTTGAATGCCTAATGTACCACCAGCCACAGAATACAAAGTTGTTTGCTGTCCGGTGAACGCCTGTGGCCATGCGCTAATTTTTGGGGCCTGTAATGGCAGACACTTACTTCTGTATCCGGTGAATGCCTAATGTACCACCAGCCACAGAATACAAGGTTGTTTGCTGTCAGGTGAACGCCTGTGGGCTAATTTTTAGGGCCTGTAATGGCCAACACTTACTTCTGTATCCGGTGAATGACTTAATGTACCACCAGCCACAGAATACAAAGTTGTTTGCTGTCCGGTGAACGCATGTGGCCGTGGGCTAATTTATGGGGCCTGTAATGGCCGAAACTTACTTCTGTATCCGTGGAATGCCTAATGTACCACCAGCCACAGACTACAAAGTTGTTTGCTGTCCGATGAACGCCTGTGGCCGTGCGCTAAATTTTTGGGGCCTGTAATGGCCGACACTTACTTCTCTATGCGGTGAACGCCTAATGTACCACCAGCCACAGAATACAAGGTTGTTTGCTGTCAGGTGAACGCCTGTCGGCTAATTTTTGGGGCTTGTAATGGCCGGCACTTACTTATGTATCCGGTTTTTCACTTAATACTTCTGGTAGGTCAGTGTCGTGGAAGTATTTGTGCACAGCTAGTAAGTATTTTGTGGCTGCAAATATGACCTGAAGGTTTTTAATATTCGCCTGCCATTAAAATCAATGGGGCCCACCGCAAACTTGCGGTTCACGGACATTTGCAATTGTTCGCGGTTAGCGTTCGCAAACCGTCCCGTCGGATGTTCGTCCATCACTAATCCTAGAAACCTCCATCCTATGCCCAGAAGTGGCAGCTATTCTAGAATCATTTGAAGCATACAAACAAGAGCTAATTGGTGGAATAGGGTTCACATCAGTGTCTTGAACCTCAATATCTGGAATCAATCCTGCATGATCGGCTAACTTATGAAGGACGCAGCAGACCAAAAAACACATCGCCAACTTTTTCAGGACTATAGCACAGAAAACCACCAGATAGTGGGATTCAGCAGAACCTGTTTTTAAGGGCTCCAAAAGTCCACTCAATAAAATGTCTTGTCTTAGTAATTGCTGCATTGAAGCGAGATTCTGCAGATGTTGAGCACCTCAAGCGTGGTGTTAGCAGCCAAGGCAGACAAGGTGAATCACCTACAATACAGTTTGAAAATGCAATTTTTATAACAGCAATAGTATATCATGATGAGTGGGTAATAACAGGAACATTTCGTCCCTACATCTTGTTTTTCATTGCCTTAGGCCATATTGAAATGGTTACACCAGGTTGAGGATCTGGTTTAGCCATTTCTTAACATAAATGTGCTGTTTATATTTGGTGTGCAAGGTGTGAGAAGTGAACACAGGAGTGTAACATATAAACATAGACTTCCATGTATGATGTATGTGGCATGCATTGAGACATATTTGCTAATAAAAAGTATCTTACCAAAAATCCAGCTTCCAGTTATTTTGTTAGTGTCAAAATGGTGGTAGAGAAAAAAAGGCACATGGGTACAGTCTGACACCCATGACACTGGGAATCCCACCTACTGCATATTAATCGTTCTTAATCTGAACCCATTGTTAGATAGGTAGATATATTTGGGTGCAATTTGCCATAAGCCCTGCAGGGCCTTAGCAAGCAAGCATGAGAAAAATGGCTGTAATACCCCCATCATTTCTCCCGCTACCATCTGATAAGAGGCCTTGCCAAAAAGATTATGGATGCTATGGCATGACTACGCAGTGTGGGGGACTGCAGAAAAGGTCTCAATTGACCAAAGAGAAGTATAATGAGATCCCTAAATAGATGAAATTTAGAGAGCACTTCTGCTTCAGGGAAATCGTCCACCAAGGTGCGCTGCTTAAAGGACTGTGAATGCATGACAACCACCCTTTTTCTCCTTGCCCTCCTCAAATAGCTACATTAGGGATGTAGGGGAGAGCAACGCAATGCCCAGCTGGCAAATGAGGTTATACTAGCCAAATGCTCATTAAATTGTGATTAGGTGTCCTTTTGTAAACATTGCCATGCCCTGCCCATTCAGGCGTGATGACTAGGGATGAGCCGAATACCCCCCGGTTCGGTTTGCAGCATGCGAACAGGCAAAAAATGTGTTTGAACACGCAAACACTGTTAAAGTCTATGGTACATGAACAATCAAAAGTGCTAATTTTAAAGGTTAATATGCAAGTTATTGTCATAAAAAGTGTTTGGAAAACCTGGGACCTGCCCCAGGGGACATGTATCAATGCAAGAAAAAGTTTTAAAAATGTCATTTTTTTTCGGGAGCAGTGATTTTAATAATGCTTAAAGTGATACAATACAAGTGAAATATTCCTTTAAATTTTGTACCTGGGGGGTGTCTATGGTATGCATGTAAAATAGAGAATTTTTCCTATGTTTATAACAGTCTCTGCACAAAATGACATTTCTAAAGGAAAAAAAGTAATTTAAAACTACTTGTGGCTATAATGAATTGTCGGGTCCCGGTAATACAAATAAAAGTAATTGAAAAAAAATGGCATGGGTTCCCCCCATAGTCCATTATCAGGCCATCTTATGGTAATACTTTTACAGTACACAAGACTAGGGATGAGCCGAACACCACCCCGTTCGGTTCGCACCAGAACCTGCGAACAGACCAAAAGTTTGTGTGAACTTTAGAACCCCGTTAAAGTCTATGGGACTTGAACGTTTGAAATCTAATGTGCTAATTTTAAAGGCTAATATGCAAGTTATTGTCCTAAAAGTGTTTGGGGACCCGGGTCCTGCCCCAGGGGACATGTATCAATGCAAAAAAAAATAATAATGCTTAAAGTGAAACAATAAAAGTGAAATGTTCCTTTAAATGTTGTACCTGGGGGGTGTATAGTATGCCTGTGAAGCAGCACATGTTTCCCGTGCTTAGAACTGTCTCTGCACAAAGTGTCATTTCTGAAGGAAAAAAAACATTTAAAATCACTCGTGGCTATATTGAATTGTCGGCTCCCGGCAATTCAGAGTAATTCATAAAAAAAAATAAAAAAAAGCATGGGGGTCCCCCCAAATTCAATTACCAGGCCCTTCAGGTCTGGTATGGATTTTAAGGGGAACCCCGCCCCAAAATTTAAAAAAAAATGGTGTGGGGTTCCCCCCAAAATTCATCCATACCAGACCCTTATCCGAGCGCGCAACCTGGCAGGCCGCAGAAAAAGAGGGGGGGATGAGAGAGTGAACGAGAGAGTGAACCGTACCAGGCCACATGCCCTCAACATGGGGAGGACTTCCTCCCCATGTTGATGGGGACAAGGGCCGTATCCCCACAACCCTTGCCCGATGGTTGTGGGGGTCTGCGGGCGGGGGGCTTATTGGAATATGGAAGCCCCCTTTAAGCCCCCTATGTGAATTGGTAAGGGGTGCATTGTACCCCTACCATTTCACAAAACAAATTGAGAAAAAAAAACACACACATCTTGGGACAAGTCCTTTTATAATAATAAAAAAAAATAATCCAGCGCCATAATCCTTCTACAAGTCCAACCCGCCGCTACAAACAATTAAGTCTCCTCCAAAGAAGGCCGAATGACACGCGACCCGTCTGACAGTTCTTTAATAACCGAAGGTGGGGCCACCCGTCAAGTGGACCCCACCTCCTCTGATGCAATAGGCAAATTCCAGGGTTACCCAGTGACATGTATGGGTGACCCCACCCCCTCTGACGCAATGCGGGTTTGCCGTTGCATCAGAGGGGGCGGAGTCACCCGTACATGTCACTAACCCCTAACCCTGACTCTAACCCTAACCCCAACCCTAAACCTATGTGTTTTTTTATTTTTCTCACTTTTTTGTACAATGTACCCCTTACCAATTCACATGGGAGGCAGTATCTGGAGCCCCCTTTGTTGAAGGGGGCTTCCAGATTCTGATAAGCCCCCCGCCCACAGACCCCCACAACCGTTGGGCAAGGGTTGTGGGGTTGAGGCCCTTGTCCCCATCAACATAAATAAATAGCAGACCTGAAGGGTCTGGTATGGATTTTTGGTGGGGACCCCCTACGCCATTTAAAAAAAAAAAGAATTGGCACAGGGTTCCCCTTAATATCCATACCAGACCTGAAGGGCCTGATATGGAATTTGGGGGGACCCCCACAATTTTTATTTTTT
Organism: Rana temporaria; assembly: GCF_905171775.1. Classification (NCBI taxonomy): domain Eukaryota; kingdom Metazoa; phylum Chordata; class Amphibia; order Anura; family Ranidae; genus Rana; species Rana temporaria. The sequence goes on from NC_053489.1 coordinate 537,999,934, forward strand.
TTGTTTCGGGAGCCCATGCTATTTTTTTTCAATCACTTTTATCTGTATTGCCAGGACCTGACAATTCATTATAGCCGCGAGTAGTTTTAAATGCCTTTTTTTTTACTTTAGAAATGTAATTTTGTGCCGAGGCTGTTATAAACACGGGAAACATGCACTACTTTACAGGCATACTATAGACACCCACAGGAAAGAAATTTAAAGGAATATTACACTTTTATTGTTTCACTTTGAGCATTATTAAAATCACGGCTCTCGAAAAAAGGGCCGTTTTTTTTTTTTTGCATTGATACATGTCCCCTGGGGCAGCACCCGGGTCCCCAAACACTTTTTATGACAATAATTTGCAAATTAACCTTTAAATTAGCACTTTTGACTTCTCTCATAGACTTTTTAAGGGTGTTACGCAGCTTTCGAATTTGCCGCGAACACCCCAAATTGTTCGCTATTTGGCGAACGGGCGAAAAGCCAATGTTCGAGTCAAGCTCATCCTTAGTGATGACCAAAGTCATCACTTCTATCATTACCGCATGCCTGGACCACTACTTAATTACCACATGTATTTCACTATTTATTTCCTTCTGTGAATTAAGTTTAACACCTGTTCATGCGGTATTTACCGAACATTTACCACAACACGGATATAGTGAATTGACAGTTTCAGGATCGCATGTGATATTTAGGGAACATGTGTCTGGACACTTACAATACCGCATTCAATCTGGTTCTTTGAATAGAGCCAGTATTCCTGATTGCTAGCCACATCAATCCCAGTGTCACCAGATTAGTTTAACCAGCAGCAGTGTTCCTAATTGCTACTACACCAGTGCTGGTGTTGTCAGATCAGTGCAGCCATTAACAATGTTCCCAATCACCTTCACACCAGTCTAAGTGTCACTAGACCAGTTTAAGCCATCAACAGTGTTCCTGATCGCTGCCACACCAGTGACAGTTTTACCAGACAAGTGCAGCCAGCAGCCATGTTCACTAGCCACATCAGTGCCAGTGTTATCAGAGCTAGTGCAGCCATCAACAGTGTCCCTGATTGCCGCCACATGCTTAAAATGTTACCAAAACCAGTGCTGCCAGCAACAGTGTTCCTGATCACCACCACACCAGTGCAATGTTGGCTCTACCTGCCACTTGTACTGACCCCGGGTCTGTTTATTGACCATGTTTCTGCCTACTATGTTTCTTACCTGACCCATTTGCACGTCCCACTAACTAAATACCTGCAAGACACCAGTCTCAGCCACCCCCTGCATACAACTGCACTCCTGTTCATTCTATGTTCAGCCCTTGGACTTCCTGGGCAGTGTTCATGGCATTTCTGAGAGCAGCCATGCACTAGTAGGCTATGCTTGCTTGGCTTATAGAAACTCGGACTGCTATAGGTGACACTACACTCAACTTTATTCCCTGACTGCTCATACAAAGGTGAGCAGTGCACTGCTCACAGTACAGTACACTATTTTTGATACAATGTTGGTTGATTTTTGTGATACACAAGATACAATATCTGGTAAACAACCAGTCCAAATATCAAAAACGTCTCACACATGTAATATCCCCATACTTCGGAGGAATAACAGAATGTGTTTTGGTGTTTAAATTCTAAGTATGCCCCTGCTGGTGTGAAAAAAATTCATTAAATTGACAACTTAGTGTTAAAAATATCGATATACTTTGATAGTGTTTTATTTAGATTTAATGGATAACTGTTTAACAAGTCACTACCATCCACGATAAAAATTTCCCGAGGCTATCAAAATGCTTCAAGAAAAACACTCAAAGTAGAATTTTTTTTTTATTTAAAGCTGCATTGTCATGTCTATCTGATCAGTAATCGTCGGCTTGAGCTTTCTGAGTGTATTACCTACACATTTATAGACCATAGAATGCAATCATGTGTAACAGTAAAACCTATGTTGATAATGTGGGCTATTATATAAATTGCAAGGCTATTTCATAGTAGATAGAATGACCTGTGCCTATAGTATAGAGAAAATAAGAAGAAAATGATGGCCACGTTTTGATATAAATGATTTTGGTAACATGATATGGATCAACATTCTGCTTCACTTTACTTTCTTGAATTGTGGTCGAACTGCTTAGAGGACATTGATTATTAGCTTCAAGGATCAATTCCAGGCAGAAGTGAAAACATTCATTAAGCTACTTATTCTATCCAGTAAAACACATCTAACGTACCAAAAATGAGAAAGTTTATAGATTTGCCTTTGCCTGAGTTCTTTATATTGCTCCTCACAAGGTCAGTAAGATGGCAGTATGAGTGTACTTCCTGAAGCCTGGTGCTTTGCAACTGCCTCTCATTATGATTTCTGCTTAAACAATCACATTCAGACTTTCAAGGACAGTTTAAAGTCAAACCCCAGGAGAAAAAGTCTTATTTTAAAGTGCTTCTAAAATAGGGTGACCAGACGTCCCCGATTTCAGGGGACAGTTTCCTGATTGAGGACACTGTCCCCGGAACAAGTCTGTCCCCGGATTGGATTTAAACAGGGACTAGGGCAATTTCATAGACAGTCAGTGCTCCTACTAGCTTAGGGGGGTGGATTTTTTTCCATTATCTGTCCCCCTTTCTAATGATCGTGTGCTGGTCGGAGCGGAGGGAATATTTCTTCAATTTGGGGTGCATGCCCATTCTGCACCGCTCGCATGTTCTTCTGCCTTGGCTCAAGTCCTGGCCAGCCGCCTGCCTTCCCTGGCGGAGTGATCTTCCTGCGCTCCCCACCCAGTAGTAGCCGGGGCCCAGAGAGTAAGACTTGACATGCTGTGAGGCGGGCTGCGGCGACGGTCAGAGAGTCGCTGATTGTCGCCATTACTAGTAAAAAAAAAAAAAATGTCCCCGGATTTAATTAAAAAAATCTGGTGACCTTATTCTAAAACCCAGATTTAGGTAACAATGTTGACAGTCAGGTAATATGGCAACATATTATTCTGACTCTCTATAGCAACCCATGGCCTCTGCACTTACCCTAATGGTAAAAGAAAACCCTCTCTAGTCTGACATGACCAACAAAGTTAAGGGTAATGATGAACATTTTTTTTTCACCCACCGGGTATTGCAACAGAGAACATTGTTGTGGCAAATGTGAGGAATCCCTCCCACTCTCTCTTATCCTGGTAAAGACTACTCTTCAAATGTCTTACCCTCTGCTGGAAAACAGGTGTTTAGGGAAGCGGGTGATTCCGGGAGTAGAGGAGTGATTAAAAAAAAAGTAGACTTTAGAACCACTTTAACCCCTTCCTGCCCAGACCAATTTTTAGTTTTCAGCGCTGTTGCACTTTGAATGACAATTGCGTGGTCATGCAACACTGTACCCAAACTAAATCTTTATGTTTTTTTTCCCCCCACAAATAGAGCTTTCGTTTGGTGGTATTTGATCATCTCTGCGGTTTTTATTTTTTGCGCTATAAACAAAAGAAGAGCGAATTTTTTTTTAAAAAAAACAATTTTTTTAACTTTTTTATTTAATAAATATCACCATTTAAAAAAAAAAAAACATTTTTTTCCTCAGTTTAGGCCGATACGTATTCTTCTACATATTTTTGGTAAAACAAAAATCGCAATAATCGTATATTGATTGGTTTGCGCAAAAGTTATTGCGTCTACAAAATAGGTGATAGATTTATGGCATTATTATTTTATAATTTTTTTTACTAGTAATGGCGGCGATCTGTGATTTTTTATTGTGACCGTGACATTGCGGCGAACACATCAAACACTTTTGACACGTTTTTGGGACCATTCACATTTATACATTGATTAGTGCTATAAATATGCACTGATTACTGTGTAAATGTTACTGGCAGGGAAGGGGTTAACCACTAGGGGGCGCTGAAGGGGTTAAAATGTTCCCTTTAGTGTGTTCTAACTGTAGGGGGGAGGGGACTCACAAAGGGAGGAGACCGATGTGTGTTCCTCTGTACTGGGAAGTTGGAACACAGCATTGGTCTCCTCACCTCTGACAGGAGGTGGATCTGTGTGTTTACACACACACACACATCCACACTCCTGCCGTGAAAAAACAATAAGGATATGGACAGCCGCACTCCAGTAACTTGAAAAAAGACGTGCCCTTTATTGGGTACAGGAAAAAATGCACTACAGATATCAGCACACAGTGGGATAAACAGCTGACGCGTTTCGCATTGAGTGTCAATGCTTAATCATAGCTATCATAGCTATGATTAAGCATTGACACTCAATGCGAAACGCGTCAGCTGTTTATCCCACTGTGTGCTGATATCTGTAGTGCATTTTTTCCTGTACCCAATAAAGGGCACGTCTTTTTTCAAGTTACTGGAGTGCGGCTGTCCATATCCTTATTGTTTTTGCACATCCTGTGCATTGCCAGCACCCATCTGCTTCTGAGTGGACATCAATTACCCTAGTGAGCTCACCTGGAGCGGCAGCTCTCTTACCACACTCCTGCCGTGATCACCGGCAATCGTGGGTGCCCGGCGGCAATCGCGGCCGCTGAGCACGTTCGCCGGGTCACGAGCAGGGCGGGAATACAGGACGTCATATGACGTCCACCCGGATTGAGGGAGGGTTCCTGCCGACGTCATTTGACAATGCGTCGGTAGGGAAGGGGTTAAGTAATATTTACAACAACTAATTACCTTAATCCTGTCTTCTGTTCCCCTAACTGAAATCTGAGAGACAGAGCACATGGGCTGCCTAATCCAGCTCATTTATCTTAGAAATTGCCTAAGGATGTGGTTATCTCATACAGTTCTATCATATTTAAAGCAGTGGTTCACCCACAATAACAACATTCTAGCATTAAATTAAGCATAGTAGCGCGAGCTACAGTATGCCTTTATTTTGTTTTTTTGCCCCGTACTCACTGTGTAATCCTATAGTGAAGATTCCGACTCCCCGCGGGGAATGGGCGTTCCTATCCAGAGGGAAAATGATTGACGGCCGGCTATGGCACGTCACGCTCCCCGAAGATAGCCAGAGTAGGTCTCGGCTCTTCACGGCGCTATATGGCGCCTGCACACAGACTATGCGCAGGCGCCGTGAAGAGCCAAGTCCTATTTCGGCTATTTCCGGCGAAGCGTGACGCGCCAGAGCCGGCCGTCAATCATCTTCCCTCTGGATAGGAACGCCCATTCCCCGCGGGGAGTCGGAATCTTCACTATAGGATTACACAGTGAGTACGGGGCAAAAATAAATAAATAAAGGCATACTGTAGCTCGCGCTACTATGCTTAATTTAATGCTAGAAATTTTTTTTTTTTATAGGGTGAACCCCCTCTTTAACAACAACTCACGCAGGCAGCCCCGAAGGCCACAACACTACCTACCCAGTATTCAGGTGCGTGTAACCCTTTACATCTCTCAAAAAAACACAGTGCCAGAAAATCACAAGATTCCATACAGATGGAGGGGCTATCCAGTAAAAGACATCTTTATCAGAATTAAGAAAATAACCAATGATTCTTCACACGAAGAAGCACTGGAAAAATGAAATCTTTCCCAGATGCTGATAGCAAAGTCAGGAGTCACACACTACTATGCAAAAGGTTTAGACAGGTATGAATAAATGCTGTAAAATAAGAATACCTTTATAAATAAAAGTGTTAATAGTTTATTTTTAGCAATTAAAAAATGGAAAGTAAATGAACAGAAGAGAAATCCAAATCAAATCAATATTTGGTGTGACCACCAAGTGCCTTTAAAACAGTATCAGTCCTTCTAGCACACAGTACACTTGCACACAGTTTCTGAAGGTCACAGCAGGTACAGTAGGTTGTTCCAAACATCTTGGAGAACTAACCATAGATCTTCTGTGGCTGTAGGCTGCCTCAAATTATTCTGTCTCTTCATGTATTCCCAGACAGACTCAATGTTGAGATCAAGGTTCTGCTGGGGTCAAACCATCACTTCAAGGACTCTTTGTTCTTTATGCTAAAAATAGTCCTTAACCTTCCTAGCGGTATTCCCAAGTGTGGCACGGGGTGACTTTTCACTACCAAAAGCAGTAACCCCCGAGCCACACTTGGGAATGCTTTCGCAGGATCCAGGCAAAGTTACTTACCTTGTCCCCAGGATCCTGCAATGTCCTCCCACTGTGTCTACGGGCTGTGTCCTCTGTCTGATGTAGTGTGTGCCAGGCTCCATTCCCTGTGAGCATTGCGATGCATGGGGGCAGAGGCCAGAGACAAATTGAAAAAGCGCAAAAAACATAACACATACAGTACACTGTAATCTGTAAGATTGCATTACTGTATCAAATCATTTCACATCCCTTTTGTCCCTAGTGCTTTGTCCAGTGCCCTGCATGCAGTTTTATATTATATATACTGTTCTTTCTGCTTGGAAATTTGAGAATGTCCATGGCATCCAAAAAGTGTCCCTTTACATCAAAAGCGTTTTTTTGACCAGTTAGAATACAGCTATAGTAAATAGGAATCACTTGCAGAATTGAGCGGAAATTTGTCAGCAGACACTGAAAGTGACAACAGCGACAATTCTGCGACTGAGCAAATATCAGTATTTTTGATTTGACTACATTATTGAATACATTTAATTATTATTATATTATTATTATTGATAATTATTTATCGTTATTTATTATATTTTATGATTTTGTGTTTCAAACTTTATCATACTCGGGATGTCTAGTAGACTCTTGTTTAGACGTTTTTAAGTTAATTATTTCTAATGCCACGTACACACGATCCGAATATTGCACGAAAAATGTTGTCTGAGGAAGAATCGTCCGATAATCGGATCGTTAGTACAGGGATTCCGTGAGCCGATCATGACAGTTCACCTGATATTATTTTATCGGACATGCACGAAAATCTTCCCCCGTATGATACCAGATCGTACGATTTTCGTTTGGTCAGTACAGTTGTCGTCCGAAAATACAACACAAATACATTACAACACATGACATCACTTCCGATTTTTTTTCTGTCGTACGAGAATTTTTGTGACTTTAGTAACCTATTCAATTTCTACTTGCGACTAGTAAACGGAAAAAGTCAGACGATCTGTCGTCCGATTTTCAGATCGTGTGTACGTGGCATAAGAATTACAGGCCAGACGAAGCTACGCAATAGCTTTGTAAAAAGCATTGATGTCACTTTCGCCCGGGCGCCATGCCACATCACGGCTCCATCCCCCATAGCGTTGGGGAACACCAGGAAGAGGAACGGGGAAGTTCTGTTTATGTGATAGGTCTAGTGGGTATTTCCCAGGCTTGGGACCCACAGACCTTACCGGACCCATACGGATCTGTACCAGCTACTGCATCTGGAGAGATACCAGCCGCAAGGCAATTTAGCGCTTACCTACTATGAGATATCAGGACATGCAGGGATAATGGGAATATCTCAAGCTGCATCCAATAGGGAGGACTATATGTCAACCTGAACCCATAATCCCTAGGAGTGGTAACGTATTGCCTAATTGATACATCATTACTCTCCATATATTTGCATTATACGTGTACAGCTAATGCTTTAGGATTCCGGCACAGAGAGACTTTCTTTTCAAAGGCACATCCCTATACAGGCTTGCCTGAAGATGTTGCTATAGACTCTGTGGGGTCCTTTTTCATAGACTACAGGTGTCTTTTATCTTGAACCATCTACAGCCCCATTACATGAGTACCATCTAGTCATCATACTTGCTCCCTCTAACCCCCTTCACCCTCTCCATAGGCTCGAGCCTCCAGGGGGATTGGTACAGGCTTGCTCCATATACAACATTACTGTTACACCGGTATTATCCAGGAGGAGCGGACCTGTCCCAAACTACCTGGCGTCCGGATGGTTTTAGTAATACTTGTTACATGTTTTTATGTCATGTATGTCCTTCATGTGCGTGATACTGTTTGGCTTGTCTATTTTGGTCAGCCAAACTGGATATAATCTGTTTTATGCTAACATCTATATCCACCAACCATGTTTTAAATAACAAATAAAGTATTTATACATTTTCTAAAAGTAAATTAAACTGTCATTTCTAAAGCCCTTCTTTTTTTTTTTTCCCCCTCTGTTTGGAATACTTTTTCTATATGCTTTTCAGGGCTGAATAACAGTTACAACTTTAGATAAATATGTTTTTTCTCAAGCCTCTTGTACAGGGGGTCCCCAACTTACGAACGCCCGAGTTACGAACTTCTCCTAGTTACGAACCGAGTGCCGCGGGGACCCTCTGCCATTTTCCGCGGACCGTCTGCTGTCCTGCGCATGCGCAGCCAGACGGAGCCTTGGGAAATGTCAGAAATGTCCATAATTGGCCGCGAATGCACAGAACGGCATTCAACGGAACATCAAAAAACATCGGAAATGTTTGTAATTGCCGGTCTGCGCATGCGCGGCCGACTTACGAACATTTTCTATCTACAAACAGAAGGAAAGTCCCTAACGGGTCCGTAACCCGGGGACCCCCTGTACTACATTTTTCTCAATATAAAATGCAAAATTTCTATGCAAAACATTTACTGATTTGAGATGCAAAAATCTGACATAATCATACCGCCAGGGAGGTTAATGACATTGGCTGTTTGTCTGCAGAATACAATTTGGGCCAATCACACACCTCCCTGATGGTGTGGCATGATGCAAAAAATATCTGCCTGTATTTCTAAACATTAAGGACACCATTGATCCTGACAACTCTATTTGCAGAAATGCAGCCCTAAACTTGCAAGGAATCTCCACCCTGTATCACTGTGGCCTGCAGACATTCATTATTGTACTGCGTTCCAGCCCTTCGGCGAAACAAACTGCCTTCTGCTACAGCCAAATGATTTGATTTATCAGTCCAGAGCACCTGCTGCCATTTTTCAGCACCCCAGTTCCTATGTTTTTGTGCATAGTTGGGTCAGTTAGTCATTCTTCCAAGAAGACCACTTCTGGCAGGACATTTCTGGACAGTAGATGGGTGTACCTGGGTCGTATTGGTTTTTGCCAGTTCTGTGCTGATGGCACTACTGGAAGGGAAGTAAGCGTTATGTGTCTTTCATCTTCTGCATCAAAGCGGAGTTCCACCTAAAAATGGAACTTCCGCTTAACCCACTCCTCGCCCCCTTACATGCCACATTTGGCATGTAATTTTTTTTGGGGGGGGGGGAGTGGGGGCTTCAGGAGAAGGGGACTTCCTGTCCCACTTCCTCCTTCCGCCGAGGGGCTGGTAAGGCGATTAGCTTAATCGCCTTATTGCAGCCTCTCCCTGTAGGCGAGCGCCTGTCCAATCGGGCGGTGCCGCGCCGCTCGCGCATGCGCAGTGTCGCTCGTGCATGCGCAGTGGGTGCCCGGCCGTGAAGCCGAAAGCTGTCACTGCCGGGTGCCCACACTAGGAATGAAGGGGGGGCGAGGAGCGGAGCCCCGACCGGTGCATCGCTGGAGCCGTGGAACAGGTAAGTGTCTGTTTATTAAAAGCCAGCAGCTACACTTTTTGTAGCTGCTGACTTTTAATAAACTTAAAAAAAGGCTGGAACACCCCTTTAAGTTTCCTTGGCTGACCATTGGGTGTATGGTACTCAACGTTGCCCATTACTTTGTGCTTCCTACAAAGAGCTTAAACAGCACATATTCTTTGAATTTTTTGCTTGGGAGAGACCTTGTTGATGCAGTATAACTACCTGTGTCTCGTTGCTGTGCTCAGTCTTGCCATTGTGTATAACCTATGACATGAAACTGTCTTCCACAACCTTACCTTAGTAGCAGAATTTGGCTATTTCTCATCCAGTTTTAAGCCTCCTACACAGCTGAATCTGTTTCAGTTAATGAATGTATTTCAACCTAGATACGAAATTAATGATCATCAACACCTGCTTGGCATAATTGGTTAATCACACACCTGACCCAAATCCTACAAAATCTCTGACATTGTGCAAGTTGCTGGTTTAAAGCCAAAGGGTAGTCATACCAAATATTGATTTGCTTTAGATTTTTCTTCTGTCTGCTCACTTTGCATTTTGTAAATTAATAAAAATAAGCAATTAAAATATATATTATTGAAAACATTCTTACTTTATAGCATTTCTTAACACCTTAAAAAGAACACATAGGGTACACACCGCTCCGAGACTAAACTGCATGAGATGCCAAATTACTGAATACACCTGGCTGCCAGCTCAGTCCGCAGCCGCGATCAGTGAAGATAGAAGACAAGAATAGCTGCATCCAACTTAGAAAAAATAGTCTTCTTTATCTATTTAATCCATACAAGTAAAAAAACAAAAAAACACAGCTCCAGGATGGCCAGTAAACACGTTTCACATGTCAGTGCTTATTCATTACTTCACACCTGCCTAAAACTTTTGCACAGTACTGTATGCCCACACCAAATTTCAGAAACCCACCGTCCTGGTACACAGAACCCCCACAATATAAGGGACTTTTACATGACTGCTGGCTGCAGAACTCAGTTTTGCATCATTACTGATAAATTGCTTTTCCAACCACTATTTCTTTAGCTGAAAAATGCTATACTGGAAATCCACCTTGGTTTTAGGTTTTTATACAGTTACTTACAGCTGTCTTTTTTTCCAGTTCTTGTATACAAAGTGTGAGGCCTCGTACACACGTCCGAGAATCTCCTCAGGAAAAACCCATAATTTTCCCTGAAGAGATTCTTGGCAAGAAACTCTTGCCGCCCGAGTGTACTGACTTTCATTTCAAAAGAACCGCGGTTCTCTTGAAAGGAAAGAACGCGGTGACGTCATCTCGTCACATTCGATGTCGTCACCGCCATCTTGCTCCACCCTACCTATGCCGTGGAAGCTACTGCGCATGCGTCAAGGTCATTTCGAGCATGCACGGGTTTCCACGGCGACAGGTAAGTATACACACTCTCGGTTTCTCGTCTGGAAACAGGCAAATGAGAATCTCGATGAGAAAAAAAAAAAGCAGGTTCTCTTTTTTTCTCATCGAGATTCTGGCCAGATTTCCAGATGAGAAACATGAATGCCTTGTACACACGAACGGGAATCTCTGCAAGAAGCAGTTTTTTTGCTGTTTTTTGCCGAGAAACACAGTCGTGTGTACGAGGCCTTAGACCTACATTGGTTACATGCTTTCCTGAATGTAGTAACTCTCATTTCAGGGATATATATCAAAAAGAAAATAACTTTCTGTATGCAGCTCGGTTACCCTCTACTGGTCACTGGAGACGATCAAACCTTTTCATATGTGGGCGCTCGTTGGGATCGGGTGCTTTTAACATTTTTTTTTTCTTTTATTGATTTTAAAACTGTTTAAAAAAAAATTGGGTCACTTTTATTCCTATTACAAGGGATGTAAACATCCCTTGTAATAGAGAAAAGCATGACAGGTCCTCTTAAATATGAGATATGGGGTCAAAAGGAACTCAGATCTCATATTTGGACTTAAATGCAATAAAAAATAAATAAAAAATAAATTTTCATTTGAAAAAATTACAATTTTTTTTTTCCCTTTATAGACGCAAGTGACGTTTTGACATTGCTTCCGCTTTGCTATGGTATGAAGACGGGTGGGGGCCATCTTGCCCTCACTTGTATCCATACCAAGGAAGGAGAAGGACCCAATTGCCTCCGCTGCTACCAACGCCTCCGGTAAGCGGCGGAGGGCGATGATAACGCAATCTCATGGCAAATCTGCTGCAGAAACCACCATTATTGTAAACAGGACCGCCCAGTGAAAAGATGGATACCTCAGTTGTGGCAGCAGCTGCTGCCATTACCAAGATATCCATCTTTAAATTGCTGATGTATATACAGTATATACAGTGGGCGGTCGTTAAGTGGTAAGCTTTGACAGAAAAATAAACTGGAAGCTGATTGCTTTCTATGCAGAGGTGCACCAGATTTGGCACTCTCCAGTTTTAGTAAATCAACCCCTTACTGTTTTTCTTTTAAGTCCTGTTCAGTAATTTTCAGCGCATTATGTTGACAAACTGTATTGTACCTTCTTTTCATAAAAATTTCTACAGTGATTTCAAGCTTCCTTGAGGTTCCCACAGGTATGGTGCATATATACTTACTTTGGTCCAATCTTATATAATTACATAGCTAGTCAGGTTGAAAAAGACCATCTAGTTTAACCAATAGAAAAATATATAAAAAAAATATAAAAAATAGAAGACCTCTATATACACTATCTTAACCACTAGAGGCCCGCGCTATAGCCAAATGATGGCCACAGCACGGACCTGAAAATCCAGGAGGCCACCAACAGACAATCTCCCCTTTGCACGCGCAACGCGCGCCCCCGGCAGGGCGCGCATTGTGATCACCAAGTCACTGAGACTCAGGTGACCACAGATCCATCTAAGGGGCCGGTCCCAATGACAGCTGATCACATGATGTAAACAAAGGATTGTGAGGAGAAAAAATAGCCGATCACCGGCTTGTGTACAAGGGACATCAGTCCCGAAGAGGAAGAGACAATTCTGCCTCATCTGTGCCCACCTGCCAGTGCCACCCACCTGTGCCAGTGCCACCTGTCATTACCATCTGCCAGTGCCCACAGTGCCACATATCAATGCCCATAAGTGCCACCTATCAATTCTCACGAGTGCCACCTATCAATGCCCACCAGTGGTGCCAATCAGTGCCTCATCAGTGCCACCTAGTAATGTTTCCCATCAGTGTAAACTACCTGTGCCGTTCAGTCCCCGTTATTGCCACCCATCAGTGCCCATCACTGCCACCCATCAGTGTCCATCACTGCCACCTATCAGTGCCACCTATCAATGCCAGCTATTAGTACCACTTACCAGTGCCACCTATCAATGCCCACCAGTGCCACCTATCAGTGCCCACCAGTGCTGCATTATCAGTGCTCATCAATGCAGCCCATCGGTGCCCATCAGTGCAGCCTCATCAGTGTACATTAATGAAGGAGAAAAATTACCTGTTTGGAAAATTTTATAACATTATATAAAAAAAAATATGCTCCCAATGGTGCAGATCAAAAAAACCTTTGAAGGTTTTTTATTTAATAAAATTAATAAAATCACGTGATACAGTTTAAAAGCAGTATGGGATAGTAGATGTATAACATGTATATTAAGGGTTTTACATCTACTATCCTATACTGCTTTTAAACTGTATCACGTGATTTTATTAATTTTATTTAATAAAAAACCTTCAAAGGTTTTTTTGATCTGCACCATTGGGAGCATTTTTCTTTTTGTTTCCTACCATCACACTGATTGTGTTCCTTCATGAGCTCGGCCATTCCATTGCTGGCCTTGCATATCCGGGTTCCTGTTCCAGAAGCGAGGTATCTGTTCCAGACTGGTTCCATCTTCCACTTGGAGTGACCATCCCTGCAGACCCATTCTTACAGAGCCCAGGGTCCGGTGCGACCACCATGCCTGATTTGACTCACTGCTAGTACTAGTATGTGACATCCACCATCGCTGGTAAGAGTACCTATTTCTTATTTGATATCTATTGAGGATTGCTTCAGACAAACCATTACTACTGACTTCATTTGAATTGTTATTACATGTGAAGTGTCTCACTCATTGGGAACACACCTATGAACTATTCACTTCGTCCATCACACCTGGTTGGTGATTCCATTCACCTATTTGGAAACACTTGCATGGACTTCAAACAGCAATACATTCATGCTGTGTGAATCGGATGCTTACTTTTTAGTTTGTTTTTCACTTTTCAATTTATGTGAATTTGGCAGCACTTTCACGGATTCATTAGCGCTGCACTTATTTTTCTATATACTATCGCAAAGTGCAGTTAACCCGCAGAAAAGCAAGAGATGAACTGTGCTGCACCCGCAGTGCAGTCTTAGGCCCCTTTCACTTGGTAAGTCCGACCCAATTGAGCCCTCAACTCACCTCTAGGGAGTGACAGATGTAAATGGACTTGTGTCCGTTTACAAACGCCCACCTTCAGTCCGATCTACAAAAAAAAAAAAAGAGTAGAGTGGGCTCTATAGAGTAGAGTGGGCTGCTATCCACCCACTCTGCTCATTGTGGCCCGCGACTAGGTTACCAAGTCGCTTAAGTGGCCCTCTGTCTTCAAAAGGTTGGCCACCCCTGCTGTAGAATAAAAAGATGATAGTTGCAGTTTTTTTTATGTTGCATGATGTTGATCAAATTCAAAGTTTCAGGTAAAAAATAAAATGAATTTTAGCACAAACACACACAATATAATACCCATTGTTTTGTAAAATAAAAAAAATGGGGCTGTGTTGAATAAATAGATATCAAACATTTCAAATCTTAAAACTACATATGTCCGTGAAATTTGCAAAAAATACAGTTCACAAAAATATGCATAGGTAATGCTTTAAAAGCCTTTACAACTCATCAGTTTAGAATTACTTGTGGGATCTGGTGCACGAATTATTGCTCTCACTCTGACGTTTGCAGCAATGCATCACACGTGTGTTGAAATCATGGTTTAAATATCTGTGCGCATCCTGGTGTGTGCACGGCAATGGGGGTTAGGGTTCATTTTTTAATAACATTTTTTATAGTTATATTTTTTACATTTTTAACCACTTGACAACTGGGCACTTAAACCCACTTAATAACCAGACCAATTTTCAGCTTTCGGTGCTCTCACATTTTGAATGACAATAACTCAGTCATACAACACTGTAACCAAATGAAATTTTTGTCCTTTTTTACCACAAATAGAGCTTTCTTTTGGTGGTATTTGATCACCTCTGCGGTTTTTATTTTTTTCGCTATAAATGAAAAAAGAACGAAAATTTTGTAAAAAAATGAATTTTTCTTCATTTCTATTATAAGATTTTGCAAAAAATGAATTTTTCTTCATAAATTTGGCCTAAAATGTATACTGCTACATATCTTTGGTAAAAAAAAAAAAAAAAAATTTGGATATTATTTAGTCTGGGTGAAAGTTATAGGGTCTACAAACTATGGTACCAATTACTGAAAATTGATCAATTTGATCACATCTGATGTACTGACAGCCTCTCTCATTTCTTGAGACCCTAACATGCCAGAAAAGTACAAATACCCCCTAAATGACCCCTTTTTGGAAAGAAGACATTCCAAGGTATTTAGAAAGAGGCATGGTGAGTTTTTTGAAGTTGTCATTTTTTCCCACAATTCTTTGCAAAATCAAGTTTTTTTTTTTTTTTTTTTTTTTTTTTCCACAAAAGTTTCATATTAGCAGGTTATTTCTCACACACAGCATATGCATACCACAAATTACACCCCAAAACACATTCTGCTATTCCTCCCGAGTATGGCGATACCACATGTTTGAGACTTTTACACAGCGTGGCCACATAGAGAGGCCCGACATGCAGGGAGCACCATCAGGCGTTCTGGAACACCCAGACCAATTCTGACATTCCTCTCCTACATGTAAAAATCATAATTTATTTGCTAGAAAATTACATAGAACCCCAAAACATTATATATGCTTTTTTAGCAAAGACCCTAGAGAATACAATGGCGGTCGTTGCAACTTTTTATCGCGCATGGTATTTGCACAGCAATTTTTCGAACGCATTTTTTTTGGGAAATAAAACAGTTTTGTGCTTTTAAAAAAAAAAAACATTAAAGTTAGCCCAATGTTTTTGCATAATATGAAAGACGAAGTTACGCCGAGTAAATAGATACCCAACATGTCACCCTTCAATATTGCACACGCTTGTGGAATGGCGCCAAACTTCGCTACTTAAAAATCCCCATAGGTGACGTTTTAAATGTTTTTACTGGTTACATGTTTTTAGTTACAGAGGAGGTCTGGGGCCAAAAGTATTGCTCTCGCTCTAACGTTCGCAGCGATACCCCACATGTGTGGTTTGAACACCGTTTTCATATGTGGGCGGGACTTACGTACACATTCGCTTCTGTATACGAGCACGCGGGAACAGGGGCGCTTTAAATATTTATTTTTTATTTTTATTGTTCATTTTACTTAATTTATTTTAGTTTGACACGTTTTTCCCCAAAAATAAATGTTTTGATCACTTTTATTCCAATTACAAGGAATGGAAACATCCCTTGTAATAGGAATATAGCATGACAGGTTCCTCTTTACAGTGAGATATTGGGGTCAATAAGACCCCACATCTCACCTCTAGGCTGGGAAGCCTGAAAAAAAACAAAAAAAAAAACGATCCTGGCTTCGATCGCAGCGGTGAGTCAGAAGAAGCACCGGTAGGGCGAAGGGAGTGGGGACGTCCCTTTTTGGCCTCCGAAAGAACATCAAGAGGTGGAACAGCCGCCATGATCGTTCTCATGGTGTAGAGAATCGCCGGCTGAAAAAAATGATATCTGAATGATGCCTGTAGCTGCAGGCATCATTTAGATATCCCTGCACAAAGTCATTGACCTCATATGCGTGGGCGTGAAGTGGTTTAAAACACATTTTTTTCCCCAGAGTATTTTCTGGGTATTGCAGAGTATTGGCCGGGGTATTGCAAAGTATTGGCCGGGGTATTGCAAAGTATTGGTGTGGGAGTATTGCAGAGTATTGGTGCGGGGGTATTGCAGAGTATTGTGCGGGGGTATTGCAGAGTATTGGTGCGGGGGTATTGCAGAGTATTGGTGCGGGGGTATTGCAGAGTATTGTGTGGGGGGTATTGCAGGGTATTGTGTGGGGGTATTGCAGAGTATTGTGTGGGGGGTATTGCAGAGTATTGTGTGGGGGGTATTGCAGAGTATTGTGCGGGGGTATTGCAGAGTATTGTGCGTGGGGTATTGCAGAGTATTGTGCGTGGGGTATTGCAGAGTATTGTGCGTGGGGTATTGCAGAGTATTGTGCGTGGGTATTGCAGAGTATTGCGCGGGGGGTATTGCAGAGTATTGTGCGGGGGGGGTATTGCAGAGTATTGTGCGGGGGTACTGCAGAGTATTGCGCAAGGGGTACTGCAGAGTACTGGCAGGGGGTACTGCAGAGTATTGCGCGGGGTATTGCAGAGTATTGCGCGGAGGTATTGCAGAGTATTGCGCGGGGGTATTGCAGAGTATTGCGCGGGGGTATTGCAGAGTATTGCGCGGGGGGTACTGCAGAGTATTGCGCAAGGGGTACTGCAGAGTATTGCGCGGGGGTATTGCAGAGTATTGCGCGGGGGTATTGCAGAGTATTGGTGCGGGGGTATTGCAGTGTATTGCGCGGGGGTATTGCAGTGTATTGCGCGGGGGTATTGCAGAGTATTGCGCGGGGGTATTGCAGAGTATTGCGCGGGGGTATTGCAGAGTATTGCGCGGGGGTTTTGCAGAGTATTGCGCGGGGGTTTTTGCAGAGTATTGCGCGGGGGTTTTGCAGAGTATTGTGCGGGGGTTTTGCAGAGTATTGCGCGGGGTTTTGCAGAGTATTGCGCGGGTGTTTTGCAGAGTATTGCCGCGGGTGTTTTGCAGAGTATTGCGCGGGTGTTTTGCAGAGTATTGCGCGGGTGTTTTGCAGAGTATTGCGCGGGTGTTTTGCAGAGTATTGCGCGGGGGTTTTGCAGAGTATTGCGCGGGGGTTTTGCAGAGTATTGCGCGGGGGTATTGCAGAGTATTGCGCAGGGGGTATTGCAGAGTAATTGCGCAGGGAAGGCAGAGCATTGCAGAGTATTGCGCAGGGAAGGCAGAGTATTGCAGGGGTTAATGCAGGGATGGCTGAGCAGGGATGGATGGATCTGTGACTGCAATAGTCACAGATCCATCCCACACTGCTGCTGCCATCCGCGCTCTCCTCTCACACTGTACCAATCGGTACAGCGAGAGGAGGGAGGAACCGGCGTCATCAAATGACGCCGGTTTGTTTACCTGTGATCGCGCCGTCATTGGACGGCGCGATCACATGGTAAAAGACCGCCGTTGCCGTCAGTTACCGTGATCTGTGTAGCGCCGGGTCTCATAGACCCGGCGCGCACAGAATTTTCTGTGTGCGCGCCGAGGCGGCGCGCATTACTGCTTCTGGTGGGCGCCGTTTCAGAAACGGCGACCCCCAGTTAAGCAACCACCTTGCCGCCGTTTGTGGACGGCGGCTGGTGGGTTAAGTGGTTAAATTGTATTTATTTATTTTATCTTTATTGCTATCACAGAGGGGTTAATAAACCTGTATGCTTTGGGCAGGTGACTTGTACTCTTTTGGGGACATCAGGGGTCTAATAGACTCCAATGTCTTCCCTGTCCTTCACAGCATACAACTGAGCACAGATCTTTTTAGGCTTGATGTTCCCCTGGTTGTACCGACCAGGGAATGGAAAATTTGAAAAAAAACATGACAAAAGCATTTTCATTTCCAGATTTATTTAGTACAGTACTACTGCAGCCATCAGTTGGTGGTATATTTTTTTGAGGGGGCGGCAAGCGACACACCCACAGAACCCCCCCCCCCCCCCTCACAGTCAGGTCACTCGCATCTCCCCTGCTCCCCTCCTTTACAGGCTGACACTGGCTTAACGGTTTACTCTTTGGAAGTACTACACACCACAAACTAGGTAAAAAGTAAGGATACCATTACTGAGCCTTGGGGCACACCACTAATAACCTTAAACCATTCAGAGTGTGGATTTTAATCACTACTCTCTGAACATAGGCATGCACACAGGGTGTGCCGGGTGTGCCTGGGCACACCCTAATCACCCCATGTGCATTAGCATTAACCAGGGGTGGCACCAGGTGGGTGGTTGGGGTGCCAGTGGCCAGTGCAAATGCCCCTATTATATTTACTGTAGGAACACATTACACCTATACTTGGGGTGTAACGTAATATGCTGCCAATCAACTGTCTCCCACTATCAGAGCCTCCTCCCTGTGACATCAGGTGGCGTTATTGTGTTTGAGCTTTGGGGTGCACACCCTAATACAATAGGCTGCGCACACTTATGTCTCTGAATACAATCTTTTGGCCAGTTTTCTATTCATTTACAATCTGAATTTTCTAAGCTTGTAGCCATTGTGGAGTTGATTTACTAAAGGCAAATCCACTTTGCAATACAAGTGCACTTGGAAGTGCTTTTGCTTTAGATCTGAGGGGAAGATCTGAAATGAGGGGAAGCTCTGCTGATTTTATCATCCAATCATGTACAAGCAAAAATGCAGTTTTTTCTGCATGGGATGGAATCTGATAAAAACGGACATGCTGTCAATTTTCGTCCTATCTCCCCATAGGAATCAGCGGCGCTCTGACAGGCCCCTCACCGCTCAGTGAGCAGAGATGGACCCATTGTCTGCTGGCTCAGCAGAGATCAATGGAGCGATCTCCTGCTGAGCTAGCAGAGTCCGCTGAGCGGATCCACCCCGTGTGAAAGGGGCCTTACAGGCACAATGTAATCCAGAATAATGTATCCCAGAACAATCCTAGGCACATTAATCAGAACAGGTAACGCACAGCACAGAAGAGGGGGTGCGGGTTCAGCGCTGGCTGTGACTCCTCCATGGTAATACTCAACAATTGGACTTTAGCCTGGAGTGGAGCTACAGCATGGACAAATAGAAAAAAAAAATGTATTTTTTCTCTCTCTTTTTCGCAACATTGATTAGAATGGTACCCATGGGGGATACAAAAATGATTTATAAAGAAGCCACAGCCTGAGTAGAAAATTCTGCTGTCTGCCAGCATGCAGCAGAGAAGGACTCTTTTGCCGCGTACACACGATCGGTCAAACCGATGAGAACGGTCTGATGGACTGTTTTCATCGGACCAAACCAATCGTGTGTGGGCCCCATCAGTTATTTATCCATAGGTTAAAAAAAAACAATCTTGTTTTAAATTTAACCGATGGATACCTAACCGATAGAACAAAACCGATCATTTGTAGGCACGTCTATCGGTTAAAAATCCAGGCATGCTCAGAATCAAGTCGACGCATGCTTGGAAGCATTGAACTTCGTTTTTTTCAGCACGTCGCTGTGTTTTACGTCACCGCCTTCTGACACAATCGTTTTTTTAACCGATGGTGTGTGGGCACGACGGACCATCAGTCAGCTTCATCGGTTAACCGATGAAAACGGTCCATCAGACCGTTCTCATCGGTTTGACCGATCGCGTGTAGGCGGCATTTCTCTCATTGTGGAAACAGTGGTCTCTTATCATAGGTTTGTCATTCCCCTGCTAGACCTCTGCAATCTATCAACAGGGAGCATGAGCTTTGTTGATTGCATTGGACCACTACAGGGATGCCATTGCTTCTCAAACCAAAAGCAAGGGTCTTATCTGACAGGCTGTTCTTGTAAGGATTTGGCTATTTTCTTTTGTTTAGATGTACCTATAATTAATTTAGCTGATTTAAAATGTACATGGTTATGGTGTGTAACAAAAACATGTGAAAATTTAAAAAGGCATAGATGTTCCTCTTTTTACGTACAGTATTAATTAAATATATTAAATAAATATAACCTTTTTTTTTTTACTGTTAATAGTAGGAATCATAAACGTTTTTTTTCTAATGTTCCAGTTTTTTTTAAATAAATATAAATGCATAAATACAACTTACATTTTTGCGTTTACTAGATACTGTTATTTTATTGTGCTCTATGAAAGTTTTTTTAAGTTCTACATAATGAAAAGAGACATTTGAAGGCAAAATATGTTTACTGTGTATTTAGAAGTCCCATTGCAATTTAATTTTCCAGATTTGCAAAGTTCTACGTGTGAGTACTCTTTCCTATTTCTAACATTTAGATTCACATCTGATTCTTAAAACGTGTTCCCATGACCTTAGGGGGTCATTATGAGTTAAAAAACATTGTGTGTGGTAGTAATTAGAAAATCATGTGTTTCCCAATGCAGGATTTCAGGACAGTTAATATATATCCTCTGAGTTGTTTTATATGAAACAATAACTATATTTATTGTCATTTCTATACATTTTCTTCAGAAAGAAAATGTAATGTATGGATTAATCAATTGTTTTCGATTCACAGGTAGGCAGTGTAGCACATTAAAAGGCAAAAAAGGTAAGGTCACTGTGCCATTTATTCCTTGCAACAGTTTATATACTGTACAGTATATGAGGATACATATAGTACACTTTCAAAAAATAGTTGTTCATTTAGCTAAAAATCTTGTGGGCTGATAACTTCCTGTACCTTTTGCCTCTGGACTATTCTCAGCTAGTATTGTTCCTTGCTATCTCTGTGGACTACAAACCATCTTCCTCTTTTATGAAGAAGATAGGGAGCTGTTATGCATTTCCAGGGCTTTTTTTTCAGGGGGAACTTGGGGGAACTCAGTTCCACCACCTCTGGCTCAGACCCTTTGGTGCCTGCTCACCACAATCACTTGTAAACACAGAAGTCTGGTTTCTGTGTTTACAAGTGACAGCTCTGCACTCTGTGTGTAACCCCCTAAAATCTGCACTCTGTATGTAATGCAATCCTGGTATTTAATGCCCCTTTAAGACCCTTCTACTGTTTTTGAAATCTGAACGGAGTCGTGGTTGAGTTCCTGCACCTATTTCCTGAGAAAAAAAGCTCTGTGCATTTCTAACACAGCAATATGTATTCCTAACCCACTTCCTGTTGTATGGTGACAATGTTGCTCAATACGGATTGCACCCTAGGATAGGAAATGGATTAATGGGAAGATTACCAGCTTAAAATAAAGGATAAAAGTGTGAAAAACAAAACAAATGCAGCTACCACATCTAAGGCTGGTACGCTGCAATACTATAATTTTTGGGGGGTTTAGATTTTAATGATGCATACACTCTTGAAGCAAAAATGTAAATGAGACTTTAAACAAAAATCAAATCAATCAGGGCTTTGCAAATTATTGCCAGGAACCATGAATCAGCCGGAGATAGAAAATGCTGGAAAAATCACACCTTTTAACATAATAGTAAAAATGGTACAAATAGTAAAGTAGTAAAAACATAGCCAGGGTACGGTAGCCAAAGCGGATAGTCAGAACCAGTGGTGGCCCATCCTTTACGGGCGCCCGAGTGCCACCCCCTCTATCCATGGCCGTCACCCCCATTCTCTACTCAATTTACGAATGCCCCCTCATGCTCTATCCACGGCCACCACCTCCTATTCATGCATCTGGCCCCTTTCAAGACACCAGTGCATGAATTACAGTGGCAGGGGTGTTTTTTGAAGCACCTGATTAGGGTCAGAATCTCTAATAATCTTCAAAATAGGGTGGGCTTGTGGCACAGAGCATTACGCTATGAGCCCATCCAGGTGTTACAACAGTGAATGAATACTCGCTATTGAAACACTGATCCTCAATCCAGCCAATCAGAAGCAGGTCTGAGACCCATTTTCCAATTAGACAAAAGGAGAAGAGTCCCAATTGGCCACCGAGGAGGAGGGAAAAAACGGAAGTCTCCACGATGCCCATGGAGAGCAGGGAAAGGGAAAGCTGTCGCTGTTGAGCAAGGGAAGCTGCTGGTGAAGCCCTAAAAGAGGTAGGTGCACCAGACCAGACTGACCGGGGTAGTGGGGTACTGTTTGCCACACCCCAAAAAAAATTACCCCCCGCCACCACTGGTCAAAACAAGCCAGTAAATCAAGAAGCCAGAGATCAGCATAGTTGGAGACAGCAGACAGGATTGGGAACCAGAAGGGACTTCAGCCAGGCGAGTCTTCAACAGGAACACAGCAGAGAGTCTCCAGATATGTTTGACCAAGGCAAAGGCACAGAATGAATGAACCAGGCAGTTTAAATAGCCAGAAGGGGCTGGCTGTAGGCTGGACTGACGAGCAGAAAATGCTCAATAGGTGAGCCACTATGGAACGATGAGTGCTGGCAATTTACCGACAGCTCAGCAACCTGAGCACTGAGAAGGGAGGGCTGAGAGCCCAGCCCTGACAACTATACTGTGAGTACTTTATATTGATGCCAAAGTATATAATAAACTCCACATTTGTATATTCAAACCATAATGCTTGATAATATCTAAGTGGCAATTACACTATAACAACACTATAAGCTTTTTACTGCGACCATGGTCATCCTGCTATTGCTGTATTACAAACTCTAACCTCAGATCATCTGTTCCCACAGAATTGTAAATGTTAAACTCTTTGGTCTCTCTTTGTTATATTGTACTTCTTTGCTATGTTGAAGTCTCTGTTTTTGCAGGGCTAGATTTCTGCACAGCAAATATAGCGTAACATACCTGGTGGCAGAGCCTGATGTGTAGAGGTAGACTTCTCTTACACCTCTGGTTCAGGAACCCTGGTAAAGTAACAGAAGCGCCTGAGCAGAGTTGTTGCAGGCAGTGGCGTATCTAGGGTATGGCAGCCATGGCAAGTGCCATGGGCACCATATGAAGGGGGCGCCGTTAAGTGGCTGGGCAGCAAGGCACTTACCAGGGTCTGAGGGTCTCTTCTTCCCTCCTCCCGAGCATAGGCAGGATCTCCTTTTCAGCACCTTTGCTAATAGACAATGGCAGCGCTATCCCTGCTGCGTTCAGCCACAGCCCTCCTCTGTTTTCCCAGGCTCTCCCATTCCATCTCGTCAGATTGGCAGCACACAAAGAAGGAGGAACATCAGTTTCTCCCTCTCATCTGCGAAAACTGAGGTCTTAAGTGATGAAGATTTCACCACTTCCAGTATTGGTTCTGCATTTACCTGGCCTTGGAGGGCAGAGGAGGGATCAGGGGTCTAATAAACCCCAGATTTCTCCATAAAGAGTATATGCCACTACCCAAGGTATCACAAGGGATGATAAATATCACTAGTTTTGTTAGCTGTTTTTTTTTTTGTTAAGGTTATCTGAAAGATGGGTTTCAAATGTTTCGACAGGGGGCGCAGTCTTAGGCGCTATTTTCACTAGATACGCCTCTGGTTGCAGGTTCCTAAAGAGCAGTGCATTCTGAAGAGGAGGCTGTGCATTACTGAAGAGCGAGCTGTGAGTTGCTAAAGTCCAGGCTGTGTGTTGCTGAAGAGCCAGGTGTACAGGCTGCAAGACTGAAAAACATGTGATAGGCACAGATCAGCAAATTCAGATGCAGGTAACAGGGCCAGGCTGGCAGAGGAGTAATCAAAGTCAGGCCAGAGTCGGTAACAGAAAGCAGATGGGCAGATAAGCAGAAGGAGCAGGTAGAGACAAAATCCAAAGACATGCCAAGGGTTGGTATGGGCAGCGAGTCAGGAACAGATCAAGTCAGTGGCAGAGAGTCAACACAGGAACAGGTAGTGGGTATTCAGGAAATCTAGAAGACCAAACAGCAAGGATCCAAGGCCCTAGTGCAGGTTAAATAGTTTGCCTGGCATTTTGCGTGCATCCGCACCCGTGCATGCTCGTGTACCCGTTCGCACACGCACATGCACACCTGTGAATTGACTACAGACCAATCTTCTGAGGACAGGAATGTGCCTTTCCTGACACATAGACTCTGACAAGAGTGTGAAAGAGATACCAAGGGCAGCACACAACCATTCCACACCTCATATGGCTGGCAGTCAGTAACACATTCCCAGGTATCATAAAACGTGCTAGACTGCCACCATGCCAGTTAGACCTATGGAGTTGCTCCTTCCGGGTTTTTGTTGTTAGAATGATGTACTTATAGATCCTCCACCCTGGACCTGTACAACTAAAACAAATGTTATCAGATTAGGGTGGTACCTTTCCTACTCTTCTAGTCATCAGATCCAGAAGTACTGGTGGACCTGTACAACTAAAACAAATGTTATCATATTAGGGTGGTACCTTTCCTATTCTTCTAGTCATCAGATCTCGAAGTACTGGTGGACCTGTACAACTAAAACAAATGTTATCAGATTAGGGGGGGTACCTTTCCTACTCTTCTAGTCATCAGATCCCGAAGTACTGGCCCAGAATCAGCATGCGTTCCATTTCAACCTATCTTTCTCTACCTCCAGTCAGTGTTCCTTTTGTGAGTATGATGCCTGACATAAAGTGGAAGTATAGGTCAATTATTAAGGTTTAATATGAACTAATTTTATTTTTTAAAACATATACAATAACTGTGTATTGATCACTACAGAGATGTTAGTTTTGAGCACCTTTTAGAATTTTTTTTTTGTATTTCCTTATGTCTAGGATATAGGCTGCTGCATCACTTCTTTTGCACTCAGCGCACAATTTCTTGTGTTTTATAAAGTATATTTAAACTGAAGAACAACAAGTTCATATATTACAGCTCACAAGTATACAGATGTATTGACTGCATTTTGTTTATCAATGTTATCGTCTTTTCTATCTTTTGTGAACTACACAATCCCTCTTCTCTATGTAAGAGTCCTATAAAAACAAGTGGATCATCTAAACATATCACATGCCAATACACAGAGCAGTTTAGCATCCAAAGCATGAGGTGCTCACCTTATCAAATTGTTGAGCCACACTGTATAGTGCGCTACAGCAAGAAGCACCCTTTATAAATATATGTATAGACTCCCCTCCTGCGTGGGTGTTTAGTTTGCTGTATGGGAACCAGTTCCTTCAGTGACTTTTTTAGTTATAACTACATTGGGACATCACCCTGCACTATTTGCATCCCACCAGCAGAGAGCACCTCTCATGCCACATATTATTGAGTTGACAAAATCAGGACTTGCTATGTGAGACTATAAAACATGTTTTTGTTTTAAAACAGATACAAAAAAAGTTTTTTTGTCTGGTGTGTAACTATTATACAAATAACTTTGTAAAAAAAAAAAAATCTGGATAGATGTGCATGCATTTAAATTAATGGGCATTATTATTAATGCTCTTTTACTGATTTTTCAGTGTTAGGGCTCTATCACACGGGCGGACCGTATGTCTGCTTTTTCATCCATCCATTTACGGATGAAAAAGAGACATACATTGATCCCTAAAGGAAAAAACAAGTATCCCCAAAACAGGAATTGTGGGATTTTTTAGGCAAAGCAAATAAAGAAAATCTAAGCGATATAGTTAAAAAGTATAATTTAATGACAATGAAAGAATATAGATATACAAATATGTAGATGGTGTAGCAAACACCAACAATAAGGTTATCAAATCAATATACAGTAATGTGATGATGAGCCGATGATTGTAGTCATTGATCTACCCAATGCGTTTCGGGATATATAAGTGGTCCCTTTATCAGGGGTATATCCAGGTGGTATGACCATAGCAAATTCTACTAAACAAACAGAAAATACATATATAATAGAAACCATATATAAAGAGAAAAGAAAATTGACATATACATCTACATTACAACAAAAGAAATACAAAAGATAAATCACAGTGGAAAAACAAACCACAGCAATAGAGTGTTCACATGAACAGGCGCAGCAGAGGGGAGAATCATTGAGGGCAAAACTATGGATGGCAACCTACCGACTCAAAATTCAATTTCGAGTCGGTAGGTTGCCATCCATAATTTTGCCCTCAACGATTCTCCCCTCTGCTGCCCCTGTTCATGGTGAACACTCTATTGCTGTGGTTGTTTTTCACTGTGATTTATCTTTTGTATTTCTTTTGTTGTAATGTAGATGTGTATGTAAATTTTCTTTTCTCTTTATATATGGTTTCTATTATGTATGTATTTTCTGTTTGTTTTGTAGAATTTGCTATGGTCATACCATCCGGATATACCCCTGATAAAGGGACCACTTATAGGTCCCAAAAAACGTTGGGTGAATCAATGACTACAATCATCGGCTCATCATCGTATTACTGTATATTGTTTTGATAACCTTATTGTTGGTGTTTCCTACACCATCTACACATTTGTATATCTATATTCTTTCATTGTCATTAAATTATACTTTATCGCTTAGATTTTCTTTATTTGGCTTGCCTAAAAAATCCCACAATTCCTGTTGTGGGGATACTTGTTTTTTCTTCTTGTATACATACCGGGATTGGCAACCATCTATGGCCCCTTATTGGTGGATAAACATCCCTATGAGATTGCGGGTGTCAGCGGATGAACATCCGCTGACGCCAGATCTTATCCGGGTCCGCAATCCTCCGATTCTGCAGACGGAGGGAAAACCCTATTTTTCCATCCGTCTGCAGGTCGGTTGTGAACACGGAACAGACGGTCCGTGTTCATCCGATCCCCCCATAGGGGAGAGCAGAGATCTGACAGGGCAGTCCCTGCACAGTGTTCGGGGACCGCCCTGTCATCCGCCCGGCTCAGCGGGGATCAGCGGAGCGATCCCGCTGAGCAAGCGATGGGGGTTCACGGGGGCAAATCATCATGGATCCGTCCCGTGTGAAAGAGCCCTTAACCCATTTGTTTGACCTGGCATATATAGTCCTTCAAGGACTGACTTTTTCTAGAAACACTGATCGTTTATATGTATCTTTCCCTGTGATATAGAATAATGCTTTTCATATACCATTCATGCGGTAGATTTACTAAAACTGGTGCACACAGAGTCTTGTGCAGCTGTGCATGGTAGCCAATCAGCTTCTAACATCAGCTTTTTCAGTTACAACTCTTTCACACGTGCGGACCGTTTTTTAGATACGTTTTTTTTTCATCAGTTGATCCGTTTTTTCATCCGTTAACGCCCATTTTTCATCCGTTTTTTTCATCCGTTTTTTCATCCGTTTTTCATCCGTTTTTTTTTGGGGGGGGTTTTAGAACTTTATTTAATCAGCTTTTCAAGAATTTTCCCATGATTCTTTGTTTTCCCCAGCGTGCATTGTGCTTTCTATCTTGCTTTGTGTTAACAGCAGGCTTTCTGATACATTGCTGTACTGTAGTGCTTATTACAATGGATTTGGGGAGATATTATGAGCATGTGACATCATTTGTCAAGCTCTACTATTTGAGGAGACAAAAAAGCAGGACCAGGAAGATGTCTGCGAGGAGACGCAGGTACTGGACACATCCCATGCTGCTCAAGAGGCCAACTGAGGGTTTTTTTGCTCTACACTATGCAGATTTGCGACGGTTCCCTCAAAAAAAAATTTTTTTTACAAGAATGACTGTTCCAACCTTTCAATTTCTGCTGGAAAAGTTGCATCCCCGTTTAGACAGGATGAACACAGATATGAGACGTTCTGTGCCTCCAGAGGAGCGACTTCTCCTTACCCTCAGGTAAGCCAGCCAGCCTTTCTGCTTGATTATGTCCAGTGTAATGTTGGATTCCTTTCATAATTTCTTCTACTCTTCCTAGGTTTCTTGCATCTGGAGTATCTTATACGTCCCTAAGCCATTTCTTTTTGTTGGGAACCTCAACAATTTCTGGAATTGTACATGACACCTGTCAAGCTATATGGAGGAGCTTCGGTCTAGTGCAATGCCTGTTCCTGATACATGCATGTGGCAGGAAATTGCCAAAGCTTTCTGGAAGAAAACTCAATTTCCTAATTGTGTTGGAGCCCTGGATGGGAAACACATCCAAATTCAGATGCCACCTGGATCTGGCTCTCAATTTTACAATTACAAAAAATACTTCCTCCCTTGTGCTAATGGCAATCTGTGACAGTAATTACAAGTTTGTAGCTGTCGATAACGGGGCGTATGGATCAAATGCAGACGCAAGAGTCTTTTCAGCATTGCAAATGGGGAGAAGACTACTTGAGGGCCACTTTCATTTTCCATCAGATAAACCACTTCCAGGAACTGTAGGCCAGATATGCCACACATGCTTGTAGCTGATGAGGCATTTGGACTTTCCCAGCATCTTTCTAAGGCCTTATGCCAGGCACAATTTAACAACCCCCCAAAAAAATTTCAATTATCGGTTGAGGTCGTGCAAGGCGCCTTATTGAATGCACCTTTGGCATTTTGAGCAGCAAGTGGCGCATATTTCACACTACAATACAACTGAGCGTGGAGAATGCCCAACTAGCAATCCAAGCATGCTGTGTCCTCCATAATATAATCTGTGAGAAATAAGGGATTACTGTTGAGGAAGAGGACGAGATCGACTTACCTTCTGTACGCTTTCCGGACTGCGACCCAACAATTCTGCCATTACCATGCGTGATCAATTTGCAATTTTTTTTATGTCCCCAGATGGAGAGGTTCCGTGGCAGTATCAGCATGTGTAAAAACACCCACGAGGCACTATATTATGTGCACCTTGCTATGAACCATTTTTGACCCCCTTGATGCTAACCTGCATGATCTTTGTTGTCCACTGAAAATGATAATGGTGACTTCTATCAGTGTATGTTTAAAAGCTGAGAATTTCCATTCTCCTAGTGTCATCATCACTGACCCTATGACCATCACATTCTTTTGTATCAGTTGCATTTGGTTTATATAGAGTACAATAAAAAAAATACTTTTTCAGGCAGTCAATAGTCTTTATTTGTATGTCATTAAGGTGACCGCAACATACAGAACACAAAATAGAGTACAAAATGGAGGATAAACATAAAAAAAACAGAGGAGAAATGGGAATTTTATAAAATTTGAAAAGGGGCAACTGGAAATGGGGATTCAAAAGGGACAACTTAAAAGTGTGACTACTGAAATTGCTGATAAAAAGGTCTGGGGGGAAGTGGGATAGGGATTATAAGATTGGGATGAAGTGGCCTGGGAAGTGGAGGAGTCATGGGTGGCTTCTTGCGGTGGGGGTACCAAATTTTGTGCAGTGGTGGCTGGGGCACGGTGGTGATGGGGGATAAAGGCTTGGTGGTACTGTGGATAAACATGTGGTGGTTGGGGAGCTTGCTCCGGTTGGTATGGGCGTTGGAGAGGGCTACTAAATACTGGCATGGTTCACCAGCCAGAGCAGCTCTAACACACGCCCCAGTAAAGCTCCCAATTGTAAGATGCACCTCCATTTTTCTTGCCTCGGGTATTTTTTGGAGGTAGTAGTAGTTACTGCGCAGAAAATTTGCATCCTCGTTGGTAGGATCTGAAAAAGGATCCTTTCTGTCATTCTCAGCCCTACGCATTCCCTTCATCTCCTCCATGAATGCAATCATGGCTCCATCCATATCTGGTTTCTTCTTGTTGTGCCGTTTGCCTTTGGATGCAGGCACAGAACGTATCTGAGGGGTGGAACATTTATTAGTACATTTTATTTAGTCATGATTTCAACAGGAGTCATTGGATATAGGATACTTACAGGCACACGTGGTGTGTTTTGGGTGGCTGGAGAACGGTTAGCAGCAGGGCTTGCCTGGGTCTCTGCTACCCCCTCATCCCCCTCAGGCTCCTGATGTTCAGCCTCTGCATCCATCTCCTCTACTTCCATACCTGAGATGTTGCTGGCAGTACTGTAAAATATGCGTTGATAGATGGATAAATGATCAATACAGAATAGTTATTACAATACATAGATCTATGTGTATGATTACTGTTGTGTTAAACCCTACAGACCACTTTTACCTACAATTGCGCCTAGATTAAAAGGCTTATCTGTAGGTGCAAGAAATATCTCCTAAACCTACACGGTTTAGGAGATATTTGCAGAAAATACGTAGACAACGGTGCCTGACTCGTGCCATTTTTGAAGGCGATCGTGTCGTGACTGGTGACTCCCACACGCATGACATCATCACGGCTAGGCCAATCACAGCCATGGAGCCGCAATACCCACAAGTCACACAAGGAGTGATCGCGGCGATAACGGAGGGGAAAGAAGACCACTGTGGGGGCTTTGATCTCGGGTAAGTAATTCTTAATGAGCTAGTATGCTCTGCATACTAGCTCATTAGGCCTTTGTCTTGTAGGGTTTGTTTTTTGGGGAAAAAGTTTACTTCCGATTTGGAGTTTACTAGGCCAACTAATTTAATATACGGGATAACCAATTCATTTAGTTACCTTCTTACATCCATAACATTTCTTAAGAAATCCAGCATTTCATAGAAAGGGCCATGCTTTTTCTTGGATGCTCCAGCTCCGCTTCTGCAGTCAACGTCCTCCTTCAGGTCCCGCCTGAAACGATCGCGAAGTGACCACCATCTTGTGGTGATTTGCTCTCCTGCAAAGGAACAGTAGACACAATGAACTGATAGAACTCCAAAATATACATATACTTTTTGAAACACATATTTGGAATACAGTTGTGTCCTGGCAGGTGACGTGGCAGGTGATGTGGCAGGTGACGTGGCCAGTGGACAGTCCACAACTTGTGGCAGGTGACGTGGCAGGTAATGTGGCCAGTGGACAGTCCATAACTTGTGGCAGGTGACGTGGCAGGTGACGTGGCCAGTGGACAGTCCACAACTTGTGGCTGGTGACGTGGCAGGTGACGTGGCAAGTTACGTGGCAGGTGACGTGGCCAGTGGACAGTCCACAACTTGTGGCTGGTGATGTGGCAAGTTACGTGGCAGGTGACGTGGCCAGTGGACAGTCCACAACTTGTGGCAGGTGAGGGGGCAGGTGACGTGGCAAGTTACGTGGCAGGTGATGTGGCCAGTGGACAGTCCACAACTTGTGGCAGGTGACGTGGCAGGTGACGTGGCCAGTGGACAGTCCACAACTTGTGGCAGGTGACGTGGCAAGTTACGTGGACAGTGACATGGCCAGTGGACAGTCCACAACTTGTGGCAGGCATATGGATGCTGACATATGGATGTACTACAGGTTTTATCATGCCAACCCACCCCATCCCACATACTGCTTACCACGTATCCTGTGCCTCTTGGTGCTGAGTGTCAGCCATTCTGGTGTCACTGCCTCATATACTTCTTCCCATTTGAGACTGCAGATGTGTTTGTCGCTATACTCTGCACATCTTTTGTCCCACAATGCAGGCCGATCATGCACCAGCTGTATGAGGTGCTCCTGTGACACGTCTTTTGCCATTGTTGGGGGTCTTCTCTCCAGTTCTTCACTATATTTTCTTATCACCCAGGCACTAGCCAGCATGTGCTTAATAAACACTTCCTGGGTCAAAGGGTATTGCAATGTATGCATATAGCATGCATATGATTAAAGTTTATTGAATTCTGTCATTTTTTAATATTTGAGGAGAAAAACGGATGTTAGCGGATCGGATGTTAAACGGATCGTCCGCTAACATCCGTTTTTTTCGTTCCGTTCCGTTTTTTATTGACGGGATAGAAAAATAGGGCTTGACGGAGATGGATGTAAACGGACGTTAGCGGATAGGTCATCCGCTAACGTCCGGCTATCCCATAGTGAAAGCAGTTGTAGTCCGTTTTTCATCCGTTAAATGGACGATGAAAAACGTGTGAAAGGACCCTTAAGCTTTGGTTTCCATGCAGAGTTGCACCAGATTGTGGCCTCTTCAGTTTTAGTAAATAACCCACACAGTGATTTCCAGAAAGTCTCTGCCATCTGTAATGTTCCATGCTCTAGAATAAGATACTGGAATTATATCAGCAATAGAAACTTTAATTAAAAAGTGCATATAAACCCAAATAATAAAAGTCTCTTATTTGCTCCTATTTGGTCTGCTAAACATTTTTCTGTACTTGCAACATAAAAAATAATGTATTGCAAAATATATATATTTTTTTTAACTTTTGTATTGCAATACTTATGCACCTTATGAATCCTTCTCGCTGTAGTGCCCTATACATCACCAGCTACTCAGTAATTTCATAAAGTGAGCACCTCCTGTTTTTTTTTTTTTTACTGAAAAGTTCTTTATTTTGAAAAAGACAAAATACAAAATACATCCAACAAGGTTGGTTATAAGCATGAACAGTCAGATAAGGCATATCACAACGTAAAACAGTCAGAGGAAAGGACCTCTGTGATCATCAATTAGAACAGAGACATCTTATCCACAAAGACAGCTTATTTAAACTCGTAACCATCATCTGTCATAAGTACCATAAGGATAGCCTTTAGCAAAGAATCAACCAAGTAAACAGGGAAAAGCGAAAAAAAAAAGATGACAAAAATAAAAGACAAAAAAATCATAACAAATCACAAGAATTCTTATCAGCTGAACGAGATCGAAAGAGTTCTTCTCTAATAAACCATGTACTCAAATTAGTCTATGACTGTTCTATTATACGATGTGAGAACCAAGGGCTCCATTTAGCATCATGAAGATGCATAGTGTCTCTAATGCCGCGTACACACCATCACTTTATGTGATGAAAAAAAACGACACTTTCTGTGAAGTAAAAAATGACGTTTTGAAACTTCAATTTTCAAAGACGAAGTTGCCTACACACCATCGTTTTCTCACAATGATCTTGCAAAGTGAGGTTACGTTCCACCACGTTTTTACCATTGAAGCTTGCTTCATAAGTAGCTTCTGGGCATGCGTGGATGAAAAAACGTCTTAGAAAACGACGTTTTTTGCTACACACGGTCAATTTCTGTGAAGTAAAAAGTGCACTTTTGAAAAACGACACATAAAATTGAAGCATGCTTCAATTTTTTTTGGTCGTTTTTTACAAGACATAAAACGACGTTTTCCCCCACACACAGTCAATTTAAAGTGACGTTTTTAAAATACGTCATTTTTTTTCATCACATAAAGTGATGGTGTGTACGCGGCATAAGAGTATGATGAATCTTCTCTGTGAGCATAATCTGATCCACCTAGCTACTATCTGTGCCAGAGGAACCACACTGGACTTCCAGTGGAGCGCAATTGTCCACTGAACTGCCACACAGATGGTGTGTAGCAGACGCATCAGGGGTTTAGGAGTATCAGGGATACTCTCGAACAGCAAACAGTGAGTGTGTGTCAGAGCCATGCCACCCCCCGCCAACTTATCCATCAAAACCAAGACCTCCCCCCAAGTTGGGCGCAACTTTTCACATTCCCAAAACAAATGTAAGAAAGAACCCTGATGGGGACATCCGCGAAAGCATAAGGGGGAACTCTGAGGAAAAATTTTACTCAAACGGAGAGGGGTGAGGTACCATCGTGTGAACAATTTCACTGCTGTCTCCCTAACTGAAAGAGAGACAGAACATTTCCTCATGTTCTGCCAGCAAGCCTCCCAGTCCTTGTAAACATAATTGAGGCCCAACTCCTGATCCCACTGGGCCATGTGTTTCAAAACCAAATCACCATCCCCACCCCCCCATAGAGCGGTACAGCACCGAGATAAGACCCTTCTGTCTAGGGGAGGTTGAACATAGCGTCTCAAACACCGTGTTAGCGTCAGAGGGTACAGCTGCATAATGTGTTTGAAAAAATGACGGACCTGCAAATACCTATAGAACTCCCTCAAGGGAATATCTTTCAACTCCCTAAGATTAGAGAAGGAAATGAATCCACCATCATGTTGCAGGTCCGCCAAAGTAGTGAGATCACAGCTAAACCACCATCTCGAAACTAGAGGGTGAGTGAAAGGCCAGGGGAAATCTAGGATCCCCCAAAAAGGATGCCCCAGGAGGGAACCTAGAAATAAGGGCCAGACGGGAGCCAAACTTCCTCCACAACCCCCAGCTCCTGAGAGACAATTTGGTTTTTTTATCCTTTATTGACGCAGAATAAGACTTTGAGGACCACAAAATGCTGGGTAAATGAAAAGGTTTAACTGAGGTCAGCCTCGAAACGAACCCAGGGGACTCTAGGGCGTCTGATGTTCCACTTTGAAAAGCCTGCTAGCCATGAATTACAACCAAAGCTGAGGGACTCCCAGACCCCCCATCCTGTATGGTCTATAAAGCACTTGGTCTAGTGAAAACCTGGAAGGCTTGTTGTTCCAATAAATTTGTTCAAATGAGACTGTAGTTTCAGGAGAAAAGTTGTTGATACAACCCACTGGAAGGGCCCTAAAAAGGTACAGCAGCTTGGGTAAGAATGTCATCTTACTAGCCGTGATCCTAGCACCTCCTGTTTTTGATGAAAACTGCTCTGTGTATTGCCATGTTATCACATGTGTTGCATATATTAACATGTGTCATTTTCCTTATTGAAAGGGGGCAGGAGGAAGACTGCCATATTAAAATGCATTCATTTTATTGAAACATTTTTTTTTTAAACCAACCCACCTCTATATTAGCCCCCCTGTGAATTCTCTATACAAGGTTACCTCTTTATACAGTATGTCAACAAAATCAGGTGAGCAGCCAAGGCTAACAATTCTGCTCCTCCATATATACAGAAGAGTCAGCATTGTCACCTTAGGACTGGGAGTATGTTACTTGCCTGATCACCTGGTGAAAATAATGGGAATAATGCCCAAAAAAAGAAAACAAATGCAGCCACTTAATATAAGGACTGTTAAACTGCAGCACATCACATTTTTGTTTTTGGCTTTAGATACACTTTAAGCTGGTAGAATTGGTTATAATACAATTTTAAAAAGAACCCTCCCCCCTCAAGTAAAAGGCAGTAATATATAATACATCAGTAATATATAATAAATTGTATATAAACAAGTACACTCACCTATACCCAAGGTTTGTTTCATTTTTTGGATCGAATTTCAGGCTGGCTCTGTGCAGCTGATGTCCTTGCTCCCACGCCAATATTTTAAAAATGTATGTCGTCCTACACATGCACTAAGATGGAACACATGACGTAATGTGCATCATCCTGCTCATGCCGCCGTACAACATTTACATTCATCTGTTTTTAAAAAAACATGCCTTCCTCCAAGATCTGTAAAATCTCGGGAAGAAGGATTTTTTTAAACCGCTTGCCGACCAGCGCCGCAGTTATACTTGGCCAGGTTGGCTCAGTTTGTAGGTGAACGTTGGGGCTCCTACATGTGCAATCTGTGGGCATGGTTGAGCCAATCAGCGGGTCCAGCGGACTCAATGTCTGCTGGCCACCCACAATCGTTTCCCTGCAGTGACAGAATGGGATCTGCCATAGTAAATGAGGCAGATCTCTGTTCTGACAGGGGATCACACACAGATGCTGTCTTTATGCTATGCAGGAAAACGGATCTGTGTGTTGTTCCAAGCAGCCCATTTCCCCCACACAGTTAGAAACACACTGAGGGAACACATTTAACCCCTTGATCGCTCCCTGATTTTAACCCCTTCCCTGCCAGTGTCATTAGTACAATGTCAGTGCATATTTTTAGCACTATTCACTGTAATAATGTTACTGGTTCCCCAAAAAAAGTGTAAAAAATTGTCAGCTAGGTGTCCGATCTGTCCAGCGCTGTTTGCGCAAACCAATCAATATAAGCTCAGGCTCCATGCACACTGGGCTTAAAAAAACGCCTGTTCTCTCAGGACTAAAAAACGCTCATATAAGAGCATTCTTTGTAGAAAGTTTAGATGAGTTTAGGAGAGTTTTATGTTTTTTCTGTCTCCAAGCTCTAATCAGAAACGCAAAACCAGAAGTTTTTTTTTTTTCCTGCGTCTAAAGCGTTGAGCTCAAAACATGCCTCCTAACCTCACAATGTGCATGGACACATTGGATCACACAAGCCAACATTTTTTAAGCCCGTGTGCATGTAGCCTTGTTGTTTTTTTGTTTTTTTTTTACCAAAAATATGTACCAGAATAAATTGGTCTAACTTTTTTTACCAAAATATGTAGCAGAATAATTGCTCTAAATATATGAAAAATATTGTTTTTTAATTTATTTTTACTGGATATGTTTTATAGCAGAAAGTAAAAAAATATTGTTGTTTTTTTTTTTCAGAATTATCAGTCTTTTTTTTTTTTTTTTTGAAAAAAAAAAAAAAAATAAAACGCAAAGGTGATCAAATACCACCAAATGAAAAGTTCTATTTGGGTACAGGGTCGCACGACCATGCAATTGTCAGTTAAAGTACCGCAGTGCCGTATCGCAAAAGAATGGCATTGAGTCAGGAATTGGGTAAATCCATCCGGGGCTGAAGGGGTTAAATAATAAATGGTTTTAATGCTGTACATGATGTCATGTACTTTAGCTTGTACATATGCAGTATTGCAAGATCTTGCTAGGTCTCAAAGCTTAGGTACAGAGTCTTCCTGAAGGCACCATTGGTGATGCCTTCCGAGGAGGCATTTGTGTGCCAGAGCTATATCACCAGTGCCTTCAGGGGAATCTGGAAGTGGAGCCAAAAAGGTAAGTTGTAGCCCAAGCCCTTTTATTCCATCATAATCTGGTAACATGGACCTTTGCCATTACATCACTGCCTATTCACAGAATATCATGCTCTTTTTCCCTTTAATCTTCATCCATAAAATGTCCAACTAACAAATGTATACAGTATTTGAAGATGGACAGTGACTGTGCATGCATTTTTTTTATCCAATTCAAATTACAGATAAACATTTTAGCTTCATTTTGAACACTGTAAAAAAATCAATGCCAAATTGCATTCTAGTTAACCGAGCCCTAAATGATAAGTCTCTCAATACTCACACCAAATATAGCTGAAATTGACTTTAGAGAACATTATCATCAGGCAGATAATCATAAACACCAGCAGGAGAAGCACATAGCTACATTTTTCCCTCGTCTGCAAGATCTATAAGCAGCATTGGGGTGTCGCATACACTGGGTGCACCTGCTTATATTATTTTGCTTTCTATTTAAAGGGTTAGAAACAAAACATTCAAGAGAACTGTTTATCCATTTCACAGCCTAGGATGTTCCAAATAAGTCACTTGCATTTTTTTGCATGATAAAATATCATGATGTTATTTATACAAACTGAAAACTAGGCTCATATTCAAAAATGTTAAATTTCCAGATGGTTAAGCTATTTCAGAAACACGCTGGGAACATAAGGTCAGCAATTACTAATATCGCCAGCAAATGAAAATACCAACATATACATATTTGTTCACATGTAGGAATGCAATGCAAAGCAAAGCATTTTTAAACAACTGCTATTTTTGTGCAATATAATATGTGAAAGGCAGGACCAAATTGTAGTATGTCCCACTGGTATGGTATGGTTGTGACTTAACAAATGACTATGGGCCAGATTCACGTATCTGGCCGTATCTTTGTGCGAGCGTAGCGTATCCTATTTACGCCACGCCTCCACAACTTGGACAGGCAAGTGCAGTATTCACAAAGCACTTGCTCCGTAAGTTGCGGCGGCGTAGCTTTAATTGGCCGGCGTAAGCCCGCCTAATTCAAAATAGACTGTGCTACTTGTATTGTATTACTTTCCTGATTCCATAATTACCATTATTGTAATATGCTGTGAATGTCCTCTTTGTCCTCATGCATGCTGTAAGCTTTTTCTGATTCTTTTTTTGGCCTACATGCATATTTTCCTTCACTAACCTCCCCAGCATGCTATCCTGGGCCCATACACACCTAGCCTATTAACTTAACAATTTTTTTGTCAGCTACATTTTTGTGTTTACCCTAAACACCCCCTAAAATGTGTCCAAATGTTATTGTTGTCCTCAAATTCAGGCAGGATGCAAGAGTTAATTTTTTGGTGTACAAACTCATTTGGAACCCTCCCTCCCAAAATGCTAAGTCAACCGATACAAATACTCTATCTGCTGACTTTGCAAAACCCATACACACGATACCTATTTTGTGGTCATATTTCTGGATGAATTTACCAAAGCATGTAGTGCAAAGGCCTGCCTGATTACCTTCATATTTTAATGTTGAACGTTTTTGTCTCCTATTATCTTGATAGGTAATTTATGAATGTCAAAATGTGCTTCAATTTGGACAGTGTGTATCCATTTTTTTGGATTATGACACTTCTTATCTGTCCACTGGGCTGCCAATAGTATAAGTTAGGATTGGCTGGCTAAAGTATCACACAGTATTTATGCATTCAGCTCTCATGGAAGTGGAGAGGGTTACTTTTCCAAAACATTTTTAGAAAAGGCCACCAGAGGGGGTGAGGAATCTGATAAGTTGACCTTACACTTTTGTCTTTAAATACTCATTTAAATGTTATACTTATGTTGGCCAAGAATGTTTGTGTCAAATCTTCTTGCAATGTTATGTGCAGAAGTAGTATTTTTTTTCTTTTTTGACTCCACCGTTTCCTTCCAACCCACAGCAAAGCCCAGTTCCAGAATCAGTGGGATTTTCCCAACTGTGGTGGTGTTATTGATGGCTATTGTGTCATGATTGTCCCGCCACCCAACTCAGGCTAATCTTTTTTTAACTACAAGGGCTTTTGCAGCATAGTCCTGCTAGCTGTAGTGTCTGCAACATATGAGTTCCTGTTTTTGGATGTTGGGAAGAACGACCGCAACTCGAATGAAGGTGTCATTATGCAGACAGAGTTCTAACATTTGCTCCAGAATGGCACCTTAAATTTGCCACCTGCTGAGGACAATGTTGAGGGCCTCAATTTGTTTTTTGTGGCAGATGAGGCCTTTTCTCTGGGGGATCTTATGAAGCACTTTCCTATGAGGAATCTCACCCCAGAGCAGAGAATATGTAATTATAGACTCGACTGTGCCAGAAGGGTGGTTAAAAATGCCTTTGGCATCCTCTCCAGTCACTTCAGGCTGTTTTTAACATCTATTAACCTGGCACAATATAAAATCAACCATGTGGTATTGTGCCGCTGCATCCTTCACAATTTTGTATGAAGGAATGCTAGCAGCTACGTTGCCTACTGATGTGGACCCCACAATGTCAGGCCCTGCTAAAGAGGCTGCAGCTCATCCTTCAGTGGGCATGATGACGGCTCTTGAAACTGCCTGTGCTGGGTTGCCCTCCCAAAATGCCCGAGATATCCGGCAAAAATACATGGACTATTTTATGGGTAGAGGGGCAGTGGCTTGGCAGCAAACTGTAGTTGATCACGAATAAATGTTTTATTTGATCATAAACTCCTATTTCATTTGAACACTGTTGTCTGTGTTTCTTATCTGTATACTAGGTTCTCAAATGGCCTTTATTTTGGCAATTTTATTTGCTACATGAGGTGACAATCTCTTCTTCAGCTAACTATTATGTTGTGCTGTGGGTCTGCTACACACACACACACACACACACACACACACACACACACACACACACACACACACAATGTTTTTATTCTTAATGTATCTAATGCATTAATTAAAAAAACATTATGCCTTTTCAACTCCTCTAATTAATTTCTTTGAGGCCATCAAATTGTCTGAGTTGGCCACATTTTAGAGCACATTGCCACTGTAACTACACCAACTTAACAAATACACTGGTATTGAGCATTGAAAAAAAAAAGCCACACATTGTTTAGTAAAAATCATTTTACTGAAAGCACATTCACATGTGCGTTTTAAGGGTTTAGAACAAACCATCTTCGTGTATAACATGTATGTTTCTAATTATTTTGCCTAAACAGGCATGTTTGAAAACATAAGATACACATCCCCAACTCAGGAACTTACAAAGTTTGCGTTTGGTAAAGTGAAGGCCATATGAAACATTAGTATCCCAAGACTGTGTTGATGTTGCCTTCCTCAGATGGGGTGATCTCACCCCTCTAAGAGCCAAAATTTGAAGCCACGTACACATAGAGGCATAACTGTTAAATTACCCTTATGTTCCCCTGCCAAAAATGTGTGTAGGTACAAACAGGTTAGTTTCTAAAGCCCCAAAACACACAGTGTGTCAACATGTGCTATCTCCCATCATGGGATATCAATGTGTAAGTTTTGGGGGTGCAACCCCTTCCTCCTAACTAAAGTAGAGTGGAAGGGGTTGCCCCCAAAACGCGTCCATTGCTAACGTGCTGACTTCCATCACGGGATATCAATGTATGCATTTTGGGGGTGCATCCCCAAAATGCATCCATTGATACCCCTTGATGGGAGCTAGCACACATTGACACACTGTGTGTTTTGGGGCTTTAGCAAACTAGATTTAGGGAAAGACACACATTTTAGGCATGTGATCATGAGGAAAATAAGAATGTTTTGGCACAATTTATGTGCATCTTCAATTATTGGCTTTGTGATTCTTAAAAACACATAAAGATTACAATTAACATTACTTAGGTCTGTGTTTCCCAACTCTCCTTCTCCAGATGCATTCCCAGGCCATGTTTTCTATATATTTTTTTCATCATTCAAGGTCTATTGAAGTTCAACAATGTTACAGAGTGTGTACAATCATGTATAGAATTCACATACAGAGTAAATGGACTAACAATTAGATACTGTGTTTGGTGGTAGTGATATCACGTATAAGAATCTCAAGTGCGAGAAAAGGGCCGTACCACAACAATAGCAACACAATGGTATGTAAGCTCATATTATACCTATTATCAGTGTGAGCCAATAGTTAAATCAACTCTAGACTAAATAGTTTATCTGTTTGCAGAAGTATTGTTTTCATTACTCTTGAGATGTTCTATACAAAATACTAGAAGGAAAGGACTAGACAGTGGTAAAAGAATATAGAGATAAAAGGTTAGAATAATGGGAGGGGGAGTTTGGATCGGTTTCAAAAGGTGGATATGGAGTTTCAAACACGTCGTCTTTCAATGTGCTGAGTCCAGGGGGTATGTGTTAAGATAAGTGCTTTAATGATGTTGTCTTTCGCTTCTCAGCCAGACATGAAGCCGACTTGTTCTGGGCCTATAATAATGTTTAGGAGTGGACGCAGCCTGTTTGCTAATATTTTAACAGCTTCAGGTCTATGTTCAATAATGAAATAGGCCGGTAGCTGGAGCAGTTTGTGGTATCTTATTGGGTTTAGGTAAAACCGTGATATGTGCGGCAAGGAAGTCCTGCATTACCGTGCAGGGTTTGGCCATTGAGTTAAAGGCTTTCCGTAGTGGTTCCATCAGTATGTTTATAAAGGTCTTGTAATAAATGGCAGTATAGTCGTCAGGGTCTGGGCTTTTCCCTGGTTTTAAGGCATTGGTAGCCTGATGAATCTCAGTACTTCCTGCACATCAGCATCAACATCTTCTGGTGAGTTGACTTTCTGGATCATCAGGAGGTGCTGGGTTACTGGTGTCCACACACAGCTCAAATGTTTCTCTTCTTTTCTCCCCTATGTGAATCCAAAAAGGTATACTTAGCTGACAGATATCTTAGGCTAGAAATAATAATATGTAACATTGTTTTGACGTGTCTTTCAATTGTCTGTTTTGGCAGCGATCCAAGCTGAATACATGTATTTTTACCTTTCAAAAAGCAGGAATACGTATCTGTTTTGTGCAAGTTTCACACATGGAGATACCCATAGTATCCACTGGAGCACCTGCGTCCAGCTGCGTAACAGCTGCTGAGTGTCCTCTACTGACTCTAAATAAAGTTGACATTTCAGTAGTTATGAACACATCTAGACAACAATCTAATGAACTTATGTTACATCCAAATAGGTCAAAACAAATGCATTTAACGTGCATCTCCCAAGAACAAAGTGTTAGTGGTCGATCACTAGAACAGTAAAGAAAAGAACATGGACTAACATGAAAGTAATAGGAACACAGGACAAACACTTACTTTTTTGCAGCACTTTCTGGATCTTTCTGTACTGATCTTCCTCTCTCAATTTAAGGTCTGACCAGCGTTTTCTCAACTGATCCTTGTTTCTTCTACCCCAAAATTCCTGTGCAGACTTCTTACAACTTTATCCATGATCTTTGCCTTTCTGGCATTTGGGTTTCTGTAAGGTCCATGCTTCCCATCATAGTCTGTCCTCACTAAGATGTCCACCATCTCCACCATTTCTTCAAAGGACATA
The DNA here is from genome assembly GCF_905171775.1 of Rana temporaria. Taxonomy (NCBI): domain Eukaryota; kingdom Metazoa; phylum Chordata; class Amphibia; order Anura; family Ranidae; genus Rana; species Rana temporaria. The sequence continues at coordinate 538,042,244 of NC_053489.1, forward strand.
TTTGTGGCCTTATAGCTCCTCCTGGATCTGGAAGTCATTTTTTCTGAGTATTCAACATTGCTACTCTCACCACACACCAACTGCCTCGCCGCCATTTGCTCTCCCACTGCCTCGAAAGAGAATGGACGGGGAAAACACTAGAAAGAAGGACAGGGGCGGAGTTTCACACATGTGCAGTGTATATAAATCCATAACGCGCGATCGATGTAACGGCCATAGGAACGATCTGTGAGTGGAGGATGAACGATCACCATCGCCAAAAGGAGCCATAAAACAAAGGTACAATTGTAAATTGGGGCATCGGTGGTTAGTGGCCTGTACTGGTTCGATTGAAGCTTTTATTGGGACCAGATTATGAGTTAAGCCTGACATTATGGTTTGTCTTGTGTTCTGTCTTGCAGGCATCTGCTAATTGATCATGGTGGATACATTTATTGCGCCAGACTTTTTGCCTAAATTTATAGAGCAGTACTGGGAGCTGCTCTGACTATGGAAGGTAAAGAGTAGGGATTATTCTAATAAAATCGAGATGAAGGCAGCGATGGAGAAACTCTTGGAATTGGTAAAGCCTCTGTACCCCAGGGCAGACATCAGTTTTTGAAGACCAAAATTGGTAGCCTTTGTAGTACATATAATAGGGAGCGCAATAAGGTCCTGGAATCCCAGAGATTGGGAGCATCACCTGATGATATCTATGTCCCCAGGTTGTGATACTACCACAGCCTGCGTTTTTTGTCTGACCAAACCAAACCACGCCCATCACTCTCAACGTTTCCTTCCACATCGCCTGAGGCAACAGCTCCTGAGCTCCACCCTGGTCCTTCTATACAAAGATGAGATGTGGAGGAGCCCAGCTTGACCCAGGTATAGCATTGTTGAACATATTTGTATCTAAAAATACAATGATGTTAACTAGATGTTATTGGTCAGAAATGTCTGCCTTAACAAAGTGGTTTCCATATCAATAGACAGTAGTGCCAAAAATGATTTGGACAAGATGAAAAATGCTGGAGTCAGAATGAGAGTGTTTTCTATTTCTCCACATTCAATTCTGCAACAGGTCATGAGCTCAAAATTGTGTGTGATTGATGACCAAAAAAATAACTAATTATGTCCCATTTTCATACACAGGAAAGAGATATGGATGAGGAGCAAAGGAGTATGTGCGAGGAACTAATCCTGCAGCTACTCAACAAGTGGAGGAGGGGACACATTTCCTCCAAAACACATATCTGTGATTGGATGCCCCACCTATACTACCTCCACAACACCACAGCATCCCCACCCACCACAGCAGCATGGCAGACAGTGGCAATCCAGCCCAAGAACCCCCAACAAGCTGGCCTGGGAATTTTTCAGTCCTACAATTCTAATTTTCATTTTGTGTTATTTTTTTAATTATGATTTTAGTTGTTATACTTTATTTCTCTTTTTGTATACGTAAGAATGAACTTTTTGTTTCAGTTATCTAATTTTGATTTGGATGATAGATAACATGTTTAATTTATTTTATTTCGTTTTTTTTTAAGAATGTACAAAAATGTGCCTTTCTCTTGATTTTTATATGACCTTCTTGTGCTCCCTATTAAAAAAAACAAAAAGGTATTTGCAAAAATACTTGTCTATGTGTTTTTACTTAAATTACAATTTGGGAGTAGGCAGGTACATTTTAAAATACAATGTAAAATTAACAAGGGACACCAACATAGTTGTATCTTTGATCTTAAAAACTACGGGATATGGTGTTGTGGTAGCTTGACCCCAAAAAATTTAAATATATATTATTCTTGATATCACTAGAAAAAAAAAGCCTTTTAAATATGTTTGGCAGAACTCCGTCAGTATCACCAGCAAAGCAGCTTCATTATTATCTCATTATAAAGAAGAAGAGAATGTGCGCTGCATTTCATAATTTGCTAGTTTTACAAGACCGACCACTTCCGGCTCATCCTTGCTTCCGAGCACGTGTGTTTGTACTTTTGACTTTGTCCGACGGACTTGTGTACACACGCTCGCAAAACCTGACAACAGACCGTTGTTCGCGGAAATTTGAAAGCCTGCATCCAACATTTGTCCGCGGAAAATCCAACAATTGTCCGATGGAGCATACAAACGGTATGATTTTCTGCCAACAGCCTATCATCACACAATTCCCGTCGGAAAAATCCAATCGTGTATGGGGCTTAACACTTATATTTAAAAATATGTTCAAACTAGGACCTCTACTTTAGGGCCGGATTCAGAAAGAAGATATGACGGCGTATCTCCTGATACGCCGTCGTATCTCTGAGTCCGGCCGTCGTATCTATGTGCCTGATTCATAGAATCAGGTTTACGCATAGATATGCCTAAGATCCGACAGGTGTAAGTGACTTACACCATCGGATCTTAGGCTGCAAGTTCCAGGCCGGCCGCTAGGTGGCGCTTCCATATCTTTTACGCATCGAATATGCAAATGAGCATTTCACGCCGATTCAGAAACGAACGACCGCCCCGGCTTTTTTTTTTTTACGTTGTTTGCGTTTGGCTTTTTCCGGAGGAAAGTTACCCCTGCTATAGGAGGGGTAAGTGCGCGTATCCTATGTAAGATGGCCGTCGTTCCCACGCCGAGTTTTGAATTTTTCACGTCGTTTGCGTAAGTCGTTCGCGAATACGGGCCGACGTAATTTTACGTTAACCGTCTAAACCAATGACGTCCTTGCGACGTCATTTGGAGCAATGCACGCCGGTTACAAAAAATTGTGGACGGCGCATGCGCTGTTCGAGATCGGCGCGGGGACGTGCCTGTTTTAAATTGTACACGCCCCCTAGCCGCAGAATTTGAATTCCGACGGGGATTTACGATACGCCGCCGCAACTTTAGAGGCAAGTGCTTTCTGAATAAAGCACTTGCCTCAAAAAATTGCCGCGGCGTAACGTAAATCAGATAGCTTAGCGGATCTTTAGATCTGTGTAACCTATCTGAATCTAGCCCCAGAAATAGAAGCCCTCTTTAATGACTGGTAGGTCATACACTACAGATTTTTTTCTGGAGTTTTTATACTTGGTGAATACCCTTCTCATTGTGTACTATCCATATAAATCGACAAAACAACTGCCATTTTCCTGTTTGTATGCAGAAAAAAATGCCCATTATTTGCTACCTAAGGTTTGAATTTGTGTGGTATGGGGCACAAACCATGCTGTAGGAGACTTTATGATAAGAAAGCAGAATTGGTTGGATGGAAAGCTCAAGGTAATAGCACGTGCCTAAATGGTATTTTCACTTTTACAGCTGAATTGAAATAACACCTACTATATATTTATTACATGTTCTCATCCATATGGCATAACTTAAAGGAAAGGTTTTTAAAAATTTGCTACTTGCATTTTACTTGCTCTTATCTGAAAAGTCCAAAACTGACATGTTCTCCTTGTATGCATGCATTGTTAAAGAGGGGGCTGAGGAATTAAGGCTTACCAAAAGTGGAAATTTACTTTGTATTGGAACTTCCATGAACATGGAAGATCTGCTTTACTGAAATCGCCCCATCCTCCAAAGTCATATTGCCTACAAACACCTAAAAAAAAAAAGTGCAAAAAAAAATGACCTTTGGCCTGGCCTCCAACACATGCAGGAGACGAGGATCACCCAGACTCACTGCTGCCTCCCTAGAAGGCTTGGCACCCAAAATATTGGGAGAATGAGCTCCAGTACCATGCAGCCCCCACTGGTATTCTTCACACTCTTGGAGAGCTTCCATTTCAAAAAGAGCTTCAACATCCAACCCACTTCTTAGTATATAACTATTGCCTTATTTTTGTAGCTACAAATGTAAATTTCCACTAACTAAGTTTTTATGTTCTTTCAGAGCACCCTATCATTTATTACAGCTGACATGAGTGGCACATATTTACATGTTAGCTTGACTCAAGAGCTTGTTTATCTACAAGCTATACATGCTGTACAGCTATAAATATTAGTAGCATTGAGAAATAGATCATGATCTCTAGTGTGTTTTTTTTTTACTTTCATCCAAGTCTGTCTATAAATTGTGTATTTTATTGTGGAGAGTAAAACTGTTAAAGAAGCTGAAAAGGATGTGAAAGCTTATCAAGCTACTGCTTCTCTCAATTTATGGTTAAATCAACTATTTGACTACCTCTTTTACTATTACTTTTGTGTGCCATGGGCATAAGGAGATAAGATACACATTTTCCAGAAACTAGCTTTGCTGGCTATACATATGGTTTATTTATATAATTTTCTTTACTATACTACTACTACAATACTAACAATAATAAAGATAATGACACTAATAATAATAATAATAATGATAATAATAATAATAATAAAGTAAAAATAACAAAGAGACACACACATATATATATATATATATATATATATATATATATATATATATATATATATATATATACACACACACACATATACACATTTTTGTATATATTTTATTATATCTTTTATATGTGACAACACTGAAGAAATTACACTTTGCTACAATGTAAAGTAGTGAGTGTACAGCTTGTATAACAGTGTAAATATGCTGTTCCCTAAAAATAACTCAACACATACCCATTGTAACGGAACCCCAAATGGGACAGGGGTTAAATCCGTTCAGGATATTCAATTCCACCCAAGACAGCTTATCGACACTCCACAATCAGGCAAACGAACACGACCGATGATAATCCCCCCCAGAAACGAGACACACAGCTCTTGTTTGAGGTTCAACACAGGGAATGACTCTTTATTACCTGCACATGGTAACACATTCCTCTTGAAAATACATCCCTCCCACCCTTGGGAAACAGGGTGGGTTAAATTGTCCAATGACAATGGTGATACAGGTCAGGTGTGTTCAAACTTCTCCTTCAGTAAACAGTCTTAGCAGGGGGGGGGGTTGCTGGAGTGATTCCCCCCTTTCCTCACAGCAAGACACTTTAACATCCCATAATAGGTATGCAGACTGCCTACCAAGCTCCAATCCACATAGCAGACTTAATTACCACAATAGACAATGGAATGCAATCACACCCCACCCCTTTCATCACAGCAAGCTTACTAGTATACATCAGCCAACACGCAATATATATATATACAATATATACAATATCTGACCGCATTAAATGTGACTAGCACAGACCATAGTGGGGTTCTCATTCACCCTGTGCCCCTAAAGTCACTCCTGTTACATGGCTCCCTCCTTGTGGAACACTCTGGCAGACCCAGCTTGATCCTTTTCGGGTCAACTTGGGGATGTCCGGAACTAGGAGGCCGGGATGACGTCTGTTTGCCGGGATAACCCATCAGCATTGCCATTTGGCTTACCAGGTCTGTAGCTGATGGTGAAGGTGAATAATGGAATTCAGTTCTGGAACAGTCACTTGCTTTGCTCTCTCAATGGCTCCCAAAACCTGTTGCTGATGCTCTTGGGACAGATAAGGCACCACCTGGATGCAAATCCCATTTAATCTTTTGACAATTTCAGCCTGTTTGTGCATTTCAATGTTCAAGCCACGGGACATCTCATAATACATGACATAGTGTCGTTGCATCTCTGATTTCTCACGGGCCAACTTGTCACATTCCCATTTTAGACTGTGATATTGTGCCGGATCTACAGTACATTTCGGGGAAGGTAGTCTTACCCGGGTCTCAGCAGCAAGCGAGTTGGTTCCAGCAACGCGGGTCTGGGCACAGGTAGTCACTGTGTGGGCTTCAGCGGGGCACATCGGGGCGTACGCAGAAACAAGGGGGGCCAAATCATTCCCCAGTAGTACATCTGCTGGCAAATCCTTCATCACCCCCACATTCACATGTCCCGAACCAACCCCCCAATCCAGGTGAACCCGGGCAACGGGCAGCCGGAAGACGGTGCCTCCCGCTACTCTTACGGCTACGATGTCTCCGGTGTGCTGGCTCTCTGGGATGAGTTTCTTCTGTAGCAGGGACATGGTGGCCCCAGAATCGCGTAGTCCATTGGCTACCTTTCCATTGACCCAGACAGTCTGCCTATGTTGCTGCCTGTTGTCCTGGTTAGCTGCTTGTATCGGATCTGCCTCGTGCAGAATGCCCCAATGTTCTTCCTCCTCAATGCAGTGGGCCGCAGGCATGGATGTACGGGGGTTCCCCCTTTCTGGCTGTCTCCATGACTGTGACTGCCTGGGTGGATTCAATGGACAGTCTAGCTTTCTGTGTCCTAGCTGTTTACACCCAAAACACCTGATGGACTGTGAGTTGTCCTGGGAGTTGAACCTAGGCTTCTGAGGATAAGTGGCCGCTGGAGGTGGTGTTGTAGGACGGTCCGACTGGGGTTTGTAGCCAATAGCCGGCGGGGGTGCCGCTGATAGATAATCCACCCGAGCTGTGGTCTTGACCACAGAGTTGTCCAGTTTGCGGGCGTCTGTGTATTCGTCCGCCAGGCGAGCTGCTTCAGACAAGGAGAAAGGGTTTCTGTCCCGGACCCATTCTCTGACTTCCTGGGACAGTTTGTCAAAGAAGTGCTCCAGCAGGAACACCTGCAGCACCTCTTCCCCGGATTCTGCTTGGCATCCATCGACCCAGTGGGATGCTGTGCGGTGTAGGCGGCATGCCCACTCGGTATATGAGTCTCCAGTCTGCTTGCTCGTCTCTCGGAACCGCCTCCGGTATGCCTCCGGTGTGACGGCATACCTGGCCAAAAGTGCTTCTTTTACCAGTCCATAGTTCATAATATCCTTGTCTGGGATGGCCCTGAACGCTTCACTGGCCCGGCCGGACAATTTCCCAGTCAAAATGGTAACCCATTCCTCTGTGGGCACCCGGTGTAGGGCACATTGCCGTTCAAAATCAGCAAGGTACCCATCAATCTCCCCTTCAGTTTCAATGAAGTTCTTAAAAGCAGCAAAATGTATCTTTCTCCTTTCAGCTGGTGCTGCTGTGACTTCTGCTGCTGCGGAACCTCTTTGCCGTAGCCAATTTGCATCCACAGCAGCTATAACCCGGTCTATGATCTCCGGTGGAGGGTTAGGACCATAGTGTGCCAGTCTTAGTTTGACAGCCCGATCAAAGCTTGCCTCCTCCGGGGTCCTGTCTGTTACGCTGGGCCTTTCCGTTATGTTGGGTCTTTCCGCTCCATCCATTTGGACAAGTTCTGTGATCATGTCCATCTTTTTACGGTTGCTGGCCGGTCTGCCCTGGCTCTCCAGTAAGTCCTTGAGGGTGGAGCGCTTCAGCCGTGCATACTGAGACTCCATTGTCCTGTGCCCTTGTAGCTGTCCTTTAAGGCTGTGGGATCATCTCACTGCTTGCCAACAATTGTAACGGAACCCCAAATGGGACAGGGGTTAAATCCGTTCATGATATTCCATTCCACCCAAGACAGCTTATCGACACTCCACAATCAGGCAAACGAACACGACCGATGATAATCCCCCCCAGAAACGAGACACACAGCTCTTGTTTGAGGTTCAACACAGGGAATGACTCTTTATTATCTGCACATGGTAACACATTCCTCTTCAAAATACATCCCTCCCACCCTTGGGAAACAGGGTGGGTTAAATTGTCCAATGACAATGGTGATACAGGTCAGGTGTGTTCAAACTTCTCCTTCAGTAAACAGTCTTAGCAGGGGGGGGGGTTGCTGGAGTGATTCCCCCTCTTTCCTCACAGCAAGACACTTTAACATCCCATAATAGGTATGCAGACTGCCTACCAAGCTCCAATCCACATAGCAGACTTAATTACCACAATAGACAATGGAATGCAATCACACCCCACCCCTTTCATCACAGCAAGCTTACTAGTATACATCAGCCAACACACAATATATATATATACAATATATACAATATCTGACCGCATTAAATGTGACTAGCACAGACCATAGTGGGGTTCTCATTCACCCTGTGCCCCTAAAGTCACTCCTGTTACACCCATTAATATCTAAACTGCTGGCAATAAAAGTGAGTATGCCCTGGTGTGGATGGGGTGCAGGTGTGTTAAATTTGGTGTTATCGCTCTCACGCTCTCATACTGGTCACTGGACGTTCAACATGGTACTTTATGGCAAAGAACTCTCTGAGGATCTTAAAAAAAGAATTGTTGCTCTACATAAAGATGGCCTAGACTATAAGAAGATTGCCAAGACCCTGAAACTGAGCTGCAGCACGGTGACCTAGAGGTTTAACAGGACAGGTGCCACTCAGAACAGGCCTCCCCATGGTTGACCAAAGACGTTGAGTGCACATGCATAGCGTCACATACAGAGGGTGTCTCTGGGAAATTGATGTGCTGTCAGCATTGCTGCAGAGGTTAAAGGGGTGGGGGATCAGCATGTAAGTGCTCAGACCATACGCCACACACTGCATCAAATTGGTCTGCATGGCTGTGATCCCAGAAGGAAGCCTCTTCTAAAATGATGCACAAGAAAGCCCACAGTTTGCTGAAGACAAACAGAATAAGGACATGGATTACTGGAACCATGTCCTGTGGTCTGATAAGATAAGATAAACCTATTTGGTTCAGATGGTGTCAAGCGTGTGTGGCAGCAACCAGGTGAGGAATACAAAGACAAGTCGCTTTTTGGAAAGTAGACAATCCTATATATTAAGAGGCATTGTACGTTTTTAAAAGACGTCGCTTTTTTGTCACAACTATTCTGAAATTTTTTTTAGCTGCACAATGACCAGGCAATTTTTTGTGAAACAACACTGCATCGCTTAAACTGGCAATTGCGCGGTCATGCAACTTTGTACCCAAACAAAATTGACGTTGTTTTTTCCCCACAAATAGAGTCTTCTTTTGGTGGTATTTGATCACCTCTGCGGTTTTTATTTTTTGCACTATAAACAAAAATAAGAGCGACTATTTTGAAAAAAAACTCAATATTTTGTACTTTTTGCTATAATAAATATCCCAATTTTTTTTAAAAAAAGCTTATTTTTTCTCAGTTTAGGCTGATATGTATTCTACTACATATTTTTGGTAATAAACATTGCAATAAGCGTAAATTGATTGGTTTGCGCAAAAGTTATAGCGTCTACAAAATAGGGGATATATTTATGGCATTTTTTTTATTATTATTTTTTACTAGTAATGGCGGCGATCTGCGTTTTTTATCGGTACTGCAACATTATGGCAGACACATCGGACACTTTTGACACATTTTTTGGGACCATTGGCATTTATACAGCGATTAGTGCTATAAAAATGCACTGATTACTGTGTAAATGTCACTGGTAGGGAAGGGGTTAACACTAGGGGGTGATCAAAGGGTTAACTGTGTTCCCTAGTGTGTGTTCTAACTGTGGGGGGAGGGGACTCACTATAGTAGATGACATATCGTGGTTCCCAGCTTGTAGGAACTCACTATCTGCATCTCCTCTCCTAATGACGGCGGCAGGTCGGCAAGTGGTTAAAATTACACCCCAAAACACATTTTGCTACTCCTCCCGAGTATTGGGATACCATTTGTGTGAGACTTTTTCATAGCCTAGCCGCATAGAAGGATCCAAAACACAAGGAGCATCCTTTTAGGCGTTCTAGTGGCATTGATTATGCATCACATTTTTTGACTACCTATTACATTTTGGAGGCCTTGGAGCACCAGGATGGTAGAAACACACAACAAATTTGCCCATTTTTGAAAGCAAACACTCCAATGTATTTTCTGAAAGGCATAGTGAGCATTTTGAAAGTATATATTTTACCTCAAGTTTTTGGAAAATGCAGGAAAGAAAATGTATTTATTTTTTACACAAAGTTGGCAATTAATAATATTTTTATGATACACAGCATAGGCATACTTAGAAAACACCCCAAAACACATTTTGCTACTCCTTCTGAGTATGATGATATTGTACATGAGACTTTTTCATAGCCTAGCCACATAGAGAGGCCCAAAATCCAAGGAGCACCTACAGCCTATCTAGGGCATAAAGAACTATCTAATAATGATCAGGGATCACTGGGACTGATGTGGCTGTGATCAGGGACACTGCAACTGGTATGGTGGTGATCAGGAACAGAATGACTGATGTGGCGGTGAGAAGGGACACTGAGACTGGTGTGGCGGTGATCAGGAGCAGTGGGAATGGTGTGGTAGTGTTCAGGGATGCTATAACTGGTGTGGCGGTAATCAGGGACACTGTAACTGGTGTAGCAGTAACAAGAGACATTGTAACTAGTTTGGCAGTAATTAGCAACAATATGGCTGGTGTGGCAGTGTTTAAAGCAATGCTGTATCCTGGCCTAGGCCAACAAGGCCCAGGCCTAGGGCAGCACTTTGCCAGAGGGGCAGCACGGAAAGATTCCCTGCCGGCTTGCGCTACACTGTTAGGCCCCGTACACATGGCCGAGGAACTCGACGTGCCAAACACATCGAGTTCCTCGGCCAGTTCAGTCCTGAAGCCGCCGAGGAGCTCGGCGGGCCGAGAGCTCCCATAGAACAACGAGGAAATAGAGAACATGTTCTCTATTTCCTCGGCGAGTTCCTCGGCAGCTCCATCGGGCCGAAAGTGTACAGACGACAGAGTTTCTCGGCAGAATCAGGCTCTGACCGAGTTTCTCGCCGAATTCTGCCGAGAAACTCTGTCGTGTGTACGAGGCCTTAGTGTAACGGCAGTCTTATGGGGCGGACTGGGCTGCTGGGCAAATTATTCTAGCGGCCCCACTGCTTCCGGTATGAGAGTGGCCAGCATTCCGCAACTGTTTGGGGGGTGGGGGGGGGGTGCCGCTTCCAATTTTGACTGTCCTATCATCCTGGACCACAAACATTCCTCACTGTGCTATATGTTTTCTGCTGTACCATTGGCATGGTTTTGGCTTCTTAGTCCTCTTCATAAAATTATCTGAAATTTGTGCTTAAAGTAGAACTATAGGCAACACTTTTTTTTTTCATTTTGGATAGAGTAAGGAAGGGTTATAGCCCCTGCCAGTTTATTTTTTTACCATCCCTGTCCCATTGCAGAGATTTCACTTCACTTCCTGCCCCATAGCCAAACAGGAAGTGAGAGAAGATCTATGCAAATTAAGGGAATTAATCCCCCCCAGGCCCTCAGAACTAGTGTCCCCACTCAAGAAATTTCAGGGCGGGTCTTGCAGCAAGGGGTGTGGCCATATTTAAATTAGGGATGCACAAGTTTAGTCAGGCCTAGGGAAGCACAAAACCTAAATACACTACTGGTTTAAAAGCACTGTGACTGATGTGGGGGTGATTAGGAGTATTGACTGGTGAGAATATGCCATTTTTTTGTTTACATTTCTCTTGCATACTGTCACTAGAGCAGTGCAGTGTTACCCCTAGTCATATACCCCTACATATTTTATTATGTAGCTTACTAGAGTCTCTGTTTGTGTGGAGCTTGCCCTTAGAAAAACAAAACCAAAGGCCCGAAATGAAAACTTCTAGTGAGGCCTATGTGGTTTGAGGTTTGTGTACTAGGGTTGCAAATGTTTTTAGGACCCTTTAATACCTAGACAAACTAGACCAACTTTGCAAAGTTAAAAACAAGTTACTGCAAAAATTACTTCATATGTGTTATTTTAAAATCTTACACAAGGGATATGAAGAGAACAGAAAATGAACTGGGTATTGGATGGGGAGTGAGTCTTATGCCGCGTACACACTATCGGAATTTCCGACAAGAAAACTGTGTATTTTTTTCAGATGGAATGTTATCTCAAACTTGTGTTGCATACACATGTTGTCGGAAATTCCAAACATCAAGAATGCGTGGCGTACAAGACAATGCAAGCCGAGAAAAATTAAGTTCAATGATTCCGAGCATGCTTAGGATTTTTTTGTGCGTCGTAATTGCATACAGACGATCAGAATTTCCGACAACAACTTTTCCCGTCTGAAAATTTTAGAACCAGCTCTCAAATTTTTGCTGTCATACATTCCGACAGAAAACTTTTCTTGTCGGAAATTCCGATCGTGTGTGGCATTACACTGTCATTTACCAAAATCATTTTCAAATGATGACTTAATATTTGTAAGGCGCAAATATAAAAGGTAAAGTTAAACAATCGTTTTGTTAGGTATAATAACATATTTATGCACAAATTACTCATTCTGATAGACATTCTGATAGGCAATGATTTATGACAATTTGCACATATCATGTTCAAAAAGTAATATTTCTTAGCTAATCTAACAGCATTTTGATAACATTTTCCTAATCTTGCTATCCAGAATTACAATGTCAATTTTCTTCACCCCCTATATAAATAAAGCAGTCATTCTATTTTTTTGTGTAGCTCTTGCTAAGTTTACTCCATCAGAGAAATATCTATTAAACGCAGAATCTGCTTACTGAAGAAGCACTTTCTTTCAGTATGTTTTAAATTATTTGCTTAGGTGCTTCCATTATTTTTTTCAGTTATTGCTGGAAACGTAGTAAACCATTACAATCTGATACATGTAAATTAATCATTACTGAAATGTATTACATAAACAAAATAGTAGAATTGAAATTAAAAGTACATTTTAATTTCAAGACACTACAACTCTGAAATTATCATGCCTAGTGTAGAGCTTTTATTAACATAATAAACCTTTGTCTTTTTTATGAACCTCACTTTTGCGGGGTCACTCTTTTGAAGTGACTGACAAATTAAAATTAACATTTTTATCATCTTGCTCACTCCTTTTGTGCATGTGTTTTTCCATAGTTTTAAAAAACACATACCTATTAGTCTGTGGCTATTTTATATTCAGTTCTGCCTGTGCTGAGTTTTTTTTTCAGTAGGAAAGTAGTGAAATAGAATCCTCACTGTTTCTCAATACTATATATTTCTCCAATACTATCTGCTAATGTAAAAGCATGCCATTCTCTCCCGCTACTTGCCTATGTTTTCCTAATGTGTTGGGTTGCCTCACTGGTCAATATAAATGTACAGGAAGCCGGAAAGTGGGAGACAAGCTTTGACAAGTGTTGGATCTTTGACTGTTAGATAATGGCATAATCAATTTTCCAGCCCATGGTAAAATAAAGATAAAATAACCTGTAAGCCCCTAACTAATACTGTTATAGGAAAGCTTAGGAAATGCTACCAAATACCAGTTAAATTCTATCACGATTGCATTTAAAATTTATATAAGGGATGTTATATGTAATTTTCTTTTTGGTGCACTTTGCCCCATTTTACTGCTAAATGAGCTTGGTTTTCTAGAATTTATACAACTGTATATGTAGAGTTATAATGTGGAAGTGCTATGAAATGTTGACAGACTTAAGAAAAATAAAGCATTTCAAAAATGTCAGTGCTCTATCTACAAACATCAGTAATGCACCTTGCAGCTCACAAATGCCATTTGTTTCTCTACAGCAAGATGTCACTTTAGCTAGTATACAAACCAGGTATACAAGACGAATACGAATCCAGTGGTTTATGTCTCTACATAATAAATTTGTGTGACTCTGAGTGTGGTTGCCACCATCCCTTTGTTTTGTATCCAAAAAGCCAAAGTTACTCTTATTGGGACTTTGAAGGCAACTTATGATCGAAAACAAGTTAAATTATCAATATTTATTTTTGCTGTTTAAAAACCTCTTCACATATATTGGCATCACATTATATAAATCATATGTAAAACATACAGATTGAAACATCACAAGATACAAATCCAATGGTATCCCCCAAAACTGATTGTCAACCCGCACCAATGAGACATGATTGTTGGCCCACTTAGCCTGGGGATTCCAATGCGTTTAGAAAACATTTTAGAAAATGTTCTTTCTCAGGGATAAGATACCATTCCGGAATATAAATAGTATGTTACCATCCAATGTATTACAATCATTATAAAATATAAGAAAAAAGATAATGTACCGTCGTCCTGCGGATAAGCTCCTCCCTCAATTCACAGAATGGATACATATAAGTGGTCTGATTGTTACTATAGATTGCACTGTATGAAGCTAATTTCTGCGACCTGGTCCACAGCTGTGGCAGACAGACTGAGGCCCTATATAATGGTCTGAAATCTTAATTTGTATTTTTTTTTTTTATCTGTGTTTTTTCTATATGTTTAAACACATGTATTTATGTTTATATGTTTGTTTATTATATAGATATCCATACATACTTTGAAAATACATTCCTGAAGAAGCAGTCATTCCACGAAACATGTAGAGGTGAAACTGTTAAGGGAACAACATCGCACTCCCTTCAACACTGATGGATTCATGTCTGTGTATACAGTTCCAATTTTCAGAGATGATGTACCATTGTATCTTTGCTTCGAAGGCATACATTTGTATCTTCTCTTGTTTTCAAATTGTATATTTTTGTACACATTGTCTATGTGAGTCTTTGCCGTACCATGAAAGTCCAAAGTTGCCTCAAAACCTCTGCTTTTTTTGATCTGAACAATGGCAGTACATCAAGAAAACTTACATAGCTACACTGTATCATTTTTGTATTGAGAAAGGATGTTCCAATCCATATAGGATAAAAGCTATTTCAGATTGTCAGGACTGCCATTGAGATATGCAGAGACAAACATTTGCATGTGTTATCAACTGCTGAAAACATACACAACAAGGTAATAGTCCCCCAAGGTCTATCCTCGGAGCAAGGTTCTACTGTGTAAAATACTATATTCTTTTAGGGGGGATGCTGGAGACTACCATTCTTGTCTCACAGCATGCCTCCAAGATTCACTTGCCCTTAACCCCCTGAGCAGTATTCCCGAGTCGGGCTTGTGGTGGAATTTCAGCACCAATAGCGGTATCCCCGAGTCAGACTTGGGATCGCATCTCAGTATCCACAGGCAGAGGTTACTTACCTTGTCCCTGGATCCTGCGATGCCTCCCCGATGTGTGATCTGTGTCCTCGCTCGATTCACACAGTGCCGAGTGCCGCCGAGCTCCGTTCCCTGCAACGTTATGACGCACAGGGGCGGAGATCGGCACCAAATTCAAAAAAGAAAATACATAGTACACATACAGTATACTGCAATCTTATAGATTACAATACTGTATGAAATAAATACACACCCTTTGTCCCTAGTGGTCTGCCCAGTGTCCTACATGCACTTTTATATTATAAATGCTATTCTTTCTGCCTGGAAACTGTAGATTGCCCATAGCAACCAAAAAGTGTTCCTTTATGTCAAAAGTGGTTTTAGACAGCTAGAAAACAGCGATAATAAATTAGAATCACTTGCAGAATTGAGCGATAGCAATTTGTGGGGAAACTCGTCATCAAACAATAAAAGTAATGACAGCGACAATTCTGCAACTGAGCAAATTTCTGTGTTTTTGATTTGATTAAATTATTGAATATTTTTTTTTTTTTTTTAGATTTACATTATTATTTTCAAACTGTAGCATACTCGGGATGTCTACTAGACTCTTGTTTGGACAGATTTAAGTGAGTTATTCCTAAGAAATACAGGCCTACAATATAAAACACTGAGGACCAGATTCACATATAAGTGCGGCGGCGTAACGTATCGTCTATACGTTACACCGCCGCAAGTTTTCAGCGCAAGTGCCTGATTCACCAAGCACTTGCGTGTAAACTTACGGCGGTGTAACGTAAAGGCGTCCGGCGCAAGCCCGCCTAATTCAAATGGGGCGTGTACCATTTAAATTGGGCGCGCTCCCGCGCCGGACGTACTGCGCATGCTCCGTTTTAAAATTCCCGCCGTGCTTTGCGCGAAGTGACATCATTTTTTTGAACGGCGATGTGCGTAACGTACTTTCGTATTCCCGGACGTCTTACGCAAAAAAAAAGATAAAATTGAAATTCGACCCAGGAACGACGGCCATACTTTAACATGGCTCGTCTAAAGTTAAGCCATGTTAAAGCAGGCTTAACTTTGCGACGGGAAAAAACGACTAGCGACGACGTAACGAACGCGAAAACCTTTGTGGATCGCCGTAAAAGCTCATTTGCATACCCGACGCTGGAAAACGACGCAAACTCCACCCAGCGGCGGCTGAAGTATTGTATCCTAAGATCCGACGGTGTAAGTCAATTACACCTGTCGGATCTTAGGGCTATCTATGCGTAACTGATTCTATGAATCAGCCGCATAGATACTCTCAGAGATACGACGGCGTATCAGGAGATACGCCGTCGTATTTCTTCTGTGAATCTGGCCCTGAATTTCCATGCAAAATAATGGTACCGCTTTCAGCACCTAAAATCTGACATAATCATACCGCCAGGGAGGTTAAATAAGGGAAGGAAAGTGAAAAAGAGTTAAACTTAGGAGTAATATTTTTTTTAAAAAGAAGGATTAATAAAACATCAAGATATTTCATCTACAACAGTTTCCAATGTTGGATTAAACGTCCACCCCTCATGGGCCTTATATATATATATATATATATATATATATATATATATACACATACAGTTTAATCATGTTGATTGGCATCAGGTTACTTTCCTCCTCCCCAAAGTGGTGATCTTGGTGGGAGGAGGGGATGCAGATTCCCGAAACTGTCATGGATTGGAAAAATGGCGTCTGCTTGGTGGTCTCTGGCGTTCCAATTACCGCACATACATTACTGCCATGTGTGGTTCTGTCACCTCCAGTCCTGAAATATCTCATTTCTGGAACCCGGAATACATAATTTCCAGAGACCTGACAAGTGCCATGTTGAAGATCACTGCCGACACTGAAATTAAACCATCACTCTCTGTCACAACTTGTGTGACACCTGGGCAATAAAAGAAGAACTTCTCATAAAACACAGACTGTGAAACTGTGACCATCCTCTCTATCACTCAGTTGGAGTGGAAATGGAACCCCCAGGGGGGCTTTTCATGTCAGGCATGTCTCTGACAGACTTTAAATACAAACTGTTTATGTTTAAAGTGGTTGTAAGGGTAATGAAATATTACTGCCAGCCTCTCTGTTCTATCAATCCATCCTACACTGTGTAAATGTTTGTATAAATCTATACCTGTAAAGACCTTATCTCTGATCTTTTATGGCCGGTCAAGTGACCTCCAGCTTCTCTTCTCTCCTGATCTAAGGGCTACAGTGAGAGGGGCAGAGAACCCCCTCTGACGTCACCTGGGGAGGTCACATGACTGCTGTGCTGGCCTCTCAGCCCCTTTGTAGCCCTTAAATGGGGGAGGAGAGCAGCCGGAGGTCATGTGCCGGCCATAAAATATCTGAGATAAGGTATTTACAGGCATCATTTTATACAAACTTTTTATTTATAACAATTTACAATGGATTGATCAAACAGAGGGGCTGGAAGTAATATTTATTTACCTTTACTGCCAGCTGTTAATAGTGTCAGGAGGGGGAGCGGAGATGGCTCACACACACAGGAGCTGACAGGCAGTGAGGGAGGGGGAGAGGGGAAGAGAGGAGAGCAGCAGGATGAAGGAGACACGTAACCTGACCACGGTAATTATGGATTAGCAGCCGTGATTACTGTGGTCATCATACTAATGGGGGACCAGTTATTTTACAGCTTAGAGAGGAACAAACAGATTAGACAGCACATGCTGTTCAATCTGCTATAAGGGAACAGTATCTCGTTTTTTTTAGTGTTACAACCTCTTTAAGGCTCTATGCACACTAGGAGCTGAAAAGAATCACTGGAAAACCACTGTATAAAAAACACTCAATATGAGCTTTTTTCCCGGTGTCTTTCCCTTTTGTGTGCCAGCGTTTTCTCACTGACAGCTGATGTAAACAAAAGAATTACTGGCAATTAACATTTTAGAAAAAAAATGTGGGGGATCCCCCTAATCCTTATTAGGACCTTTGGGTCTGATATGGATTTTAAGGGGAAAATGTGCTAAAATTTGAACAGAAAACAGCGTGGGGTTCTCCCCAAAACCCATACCAGGCCCCTATCCGAGCATGCAGCCTGGCAGCCCAGGAAAGGGTGGATGGGGGAGCGATCCCCCCTTCTGAATCATACCAGGCCACATGCCCTCACAATGAGGGGTGCTTTGGAGTAGGGTGGCTCCCCCAAAGCACCTTGTTCCCATGTTAATGAGAACAAGTGCCTCTTCCCCACAACCCTGGCCCGGGAGTGCGAGTGGTGATTTATCAGAATCTGGAAGCCCCCTTTAACACATATGGTATGGATTTTTGAGGGGACCCCGTGCCATGTTTTTTTTATTTGGTGTGGGGTTCCCCTCAAAATCCATACCAGATCTATGGGTGTGGTATGGTTTTAGGGGGCCCCAAGCCATTTTTTTTACTTTTCTCAGTTTTTATTGCAATAGTTTTGTTTAAAGTCGTTGGCAGCTGATGATAATGGCGCAGTGGCCAGCTTGCTGGCCCGCTCCTTAATAGCCAGCTATACACTGGTTGTTAAGGACACTGGGAAACCACCCACTAAGAAAAAAAAAACACTGGAAACCGACTAAGAGCAGATAGCAGCATTTAGGAGCTTCTAAAAAATGTCTGCTGAAAAATTACTTCTAAAAAATTAAGCTGAAGCTTAAAAAAATGCCTTCAGACTAAAATAGTTTGCATTGACACATAGGATAACACTATTCGCTTCTAGAAGCAGAAAATTAAAAACACCCACAAGCTGCTTCTAGGAGCATTCTTTTAATCTAGTGTGCAAAAAGCCTAATGCCTCGTACACACGATCGGAATTTACGATGAAAAAAGTCAGACGAAATTTTTTCATCGGATATTCCAACCATGTGTATGCCCCATCGGACTTTTTCCGTCGAAAATTCCATTTGTCTATATGGAACTCCGACGGAGAAAAAAACATGTATGTTCGGAAACAAGTCGACGCATGCTCGGAAGCATTGAATTTAATTTTTCTAGGCTCTTCGTAGTGTTGTACATCACCGCATTTTGGACGGTTGGAATTTGGTGTGTCCGTGTGTATGCAAGACAGCTTGAGCGGAATACCGTCTGAGAAACCCGTCTGCGTTTATTCCGACGTAAAAAAACTATTGTGTGTATGGGGCTTAAGTGATGTTTTTTGAGGAAAGCTGTAAAAATACACCAGTGCATAGAAGGCAAAAATCACCAAGTAAAATGCTGCAGGGTAAAAAGAAAAAACGATGCAACAAAAAGTTTACATTAAAAAAAAACAGAACAAACATGTCAGTACTGTAAATAAAATACAGATCATCAAAAAAAATAAATCAAATGTAGCATAAACAGTCAGATGCAAAGAACAGTTTAAATGTCCTTGTTTCTATAAAGATGCCATAAATCCCAGTTTTTATAAAATTGCACTGCTTTACCTTCTTTATAAGCCGGCCCATAACTTGTTCATAGCCACAGATTACATCAATGTGTGCAATACCCTCTCTCAGGCCCCATACACACCATAGAATCTATCCGCAGATAAATCCGTGCAAACGGGTTTCAGCGGATAGATTCTATGGTGTGTACACTCCGTGGGATATTTATCCGCAGATAAATCTCCCCTGGGATGGATTTCCAGCAGATGGATATTTGCTGACATGCTCAACAAATCCATCTGCTGGAATCCATTCCAACGGATGGATCCGCTCGTCTGTACAGACTTACCGGATCCATCCGTCTAAAGGGATTCCCCGCACGCGTCGTAATGACTTGACGCATGCGTGGAATTCCTTATATGACAGCGTCGCGCCCGTCGCCGCGTCATAATAGCGGCGACGGCGCGACACGTCATCGGCAGAGGATTTCAGCGCGGATTTCAATGCGATGGTGTGTACACGCCATCGCATAGAAATCCTCTGAAATCTTTGAGAGGATTTATCCGCGGATACGGTCCGCTGGACCGTATCTGCGGATAAATCCTCTTGTGTGTATGGGGCCTCAAAGTTGGAGTTTCAGGGGATTTCCATTTTATCATCAAATATAAATGTGCTGCAAAGAGTACTGTATATGCATAGTTTTAAGACGTAGCTGAGATGGAACTTTTACTGTATTTATTGTAAGAATTGCCGGTTCTATATTCTCTTTGACAATGTTACCCATAACAGTGGGGATAAAACGAAAGACTGCTCTCTAGAAACTGTGGAGGTGTAGACAGGCCCAAGTCATGTGGCTTAAGGTGCCTACCTGTCCGCAGCCTCTCCAACAAAGATTGGATTTGGTGAATTTAGCAATTATGTGCCGCCCAATGGGCATAGATTTGTTATATATAATACTGTATTTCTTAACTATTTTCTATGGATGTTATGTTTTGTTTACATGCTGCCATCTAGTGACCTTTTAAGGTAATGCACAGTTTAATGTATTTCTTTTGTCTGATCTATGACACACTTCCTTTCTGTGTAATGCTCCACCCTTCGTCCTGAGTTTGTATTTCCTGTCTAATGGAGAACAGCTTAAAGTGGTTGTAAACCCACTTTTGTAATTTACACCTACAGGTAAGCCTACATTAAGGCTTACATGTAGGTGTTAGCAATATCTCCTAAACCTGCACGGTTTAGGAGATATTCGCCAATGGCAGGCACCGCTGTCTACGGCGCATGCGCCGTGGACAACGGCGCACTAACAATAGCCATCCTAAACACGGCAATGCCGTGTTTGACGGCTCCCGCACGCATGCGCAGCATGACGTCATCACCGCTCCAGCCAATCACAGCGCTGGAGCGGTGATACCCGGAAGTAGCCTCTGGGAGCGATGGATGCAGCGGAGGGGGACATGAGGACGGCCTTGCATAATGAGCTACTATGCTAGTCATACTAGCTCATTATGGCTTTGTCTTGCAGGTTTTTTATTTAAAAAAAGAAAAGTTTAACAGGGTTTACAACCACTTTAACAGGCCTCATGTAACATGGCCACATGCATTCTGCATAAGTAAGCTTCAGACAGTATAATTTTTTGACCGCACAATTCTACAACCTGTTCATCTGCTGTATTCTGATGTTTTGGATTAAAGCAACTTCTGTGAATAGAATCGGTATTGGTGAGTTCAAGCTATCTGATAAGGATTGTCCTCAGTGATTATGTCTGCTTATACATTTAAATGTATAAATGGATGGGTCCTAATTTTTTCAGCTAGAGGTTCAATAGGTGGAGAAAGGGACACCCTTGCCTAGTTCCATTGGAAATAATAAAATTGTTGAACATGCCTTCAACATAAACAAAGGCAGAGGGAGTAGTGCATAGTGCTGAAATAGCTGAGCGTACCGGACCGGCACCCAGCTCAGCCTCTCAGCAAGCTGCTGAGAGCCTGAGTCGGCCTCTCCCAGCTCCTCCACAGCCCAGCACTCTAGTGAGCGAGGAGGGGGCAGAGCAGAGAGCTGCTGGCTGACAGAGGTGACTGAGGTGTTTTCAATATGTGTTACCCTGTCTTTCACATCATAGATATCTCTCTCTTTCAGGCTTTGTATTATGGCAGGGTATTTGTTTAGCTTTGAGCTGAGGGATGAGAAGTGTGAGGAGAAGCTGTTATGTTGAGCAGAGCAGCCATTATGGTGTGAGGCATACTGGCTTACCTCTTTCTGTCCCTGTGAGTTTTTTCTGTATGCTGCAGGTGCCATCTTGGCCGCAGCGGCTGCTGAAAGAAATTCGTCATCTTACCCAGGCGGCTGCTCTTATTCCTCTTCCTTGACATGTTGCCCAAGTGTTGTTGAAGCTATGCAGGGTATCTGGTCTGAGTTACATTGTTTTGTGTGGCTGGTAAATGCTCCGGGATGCCACTGTGTATGAGAACTCTCTAGCTATGCAGCCATCCTCACTGCTTGATGGCCACGCCCCCCTCCCCCCCTTACACTGTTCTTATTTAATTTTTTTTTTTTTTTTAAGTGTATTTTGTGCGTGTACTCCAGAGAGGAGCCGGACTGCAGGAGTTGGGAGGCCTCCCCCAGAGGCAATCTGCCACCTTTCTCCATGCCCCGGGTGGCAATGGTGGGTGTGTGAGGGGGTCCTCCCACACAGCCCACCCTACCTGCTCTGCTTTGAAGCCCAACGGCGCAGAGGGACTCCCTATAAGGGAGTGAGAGGATTTGCCCGCTCAACCAGCCCGGTTAGTCCTTTGCCTCTCTTTTTATAGACCGCGTGGTCAAAGTGCGTGCGTTAACCCAATTTCGAGTGCGTGTATGTGTGGTGGTTTTTGTGGGAGGGGGGTGGGCGTACTAAGCGCAGGCTTACCTCGCATAGCACACCCACCGGGAGCCGGGCTGAGACCACCAAACTCAATTCACATGTAGCCGAGACCGGGATCCGAACCCCTAGCTGCAGAGGTGGATGGCTTATCAGCGCAGTGCCAATCGCATTGAGCCACCACAGCTCCGCTCACTGTTCTTATTTAAACCTTGTCCATTCTAAACACCACTAAATTGTGCATCTCACTAATGTTGTTATACAACCTTTTTTTTTAAAGGAAGAAAAACAGCAAACAGCGAGGATATCGTGCATGCTAAGGCCTATGTCACAACAGCAACATTGTAGCCTAAATCTTTACCAACTACACATCTGGCTACTTATTTACTCTTGGATTTACAGCTAGATCCAGGCTTGTTGCTTTAGCTAGCTACAACATGTTCTGTGCAGTTACAAATCACCAGGGTGTTAAGAGCATCATCAACTCCTCTGTATTATATCAGTAGTTACTGTAGCTTGACCTCAAATCAGTCATTCAGGTTTAGTTCTACAAATTGTTATAATCACCACTACACAGACCTTTTATTGACTACAATTCAAGCGCCAAAACGCAAAGAAAAGCAATTTTGTCCTCGCAATACTGCTTGGGGAGCATGGTCATTAAAAAACAATTTTAACGGTCACAAATACATTGCATGCGATAGAATCTGCAATACAGTTCTGTATATGGTATATGAAATGCATACAGCATAAGCAATGCCTTTGCTTAATTTTAACCTGTTTAAAACAGATTATCCACTTGCCGACCACGCCTTTCCTGGCACGTTTTGGTTACAAGTAAAAATCAGTATTTTTTGCTAGGAAATTACTTAGAACCCCCCAAACATTCTATATATTTTTTAGCAGAGACCCTAGAGAATAAAATGACAATTGTTGCAATTTTTTATGTCACACATCATTTGCGCAGCGGTTTTCAAACACTCTTTAACCACTTCAGGCCCGGAGGATTTGACAGCCCAATGACCGGGCCATTTTTTGCGATTCGGCACTGATAATTGCACGGTCGTGCGACGTGGCTCCCAAACAATATTGACATCCTTTTTTTCCACAAATAGAGACTTATTTTGTTGGATTTTTATCACCTCTGCAGTTTTTATTTTTTTGTGCTATAAGCAAAAAAAGCGTAATTTAAAAAAAAAGCAATATTTTTTACTTTTTGTTCTAATAAATTTTCCCAATATATATATATATAAACACATTTCTTTCTCAGTTTAGGCCGATATGTATTCTTTCACATATTTTTGGTAAATAAAATTGCAATAAGCCTATATTGATTGGTTTGCGCAAAAGTTATAGCGTCTACAAAATAGGGGGTAGTTTATGGCATTTTTATTATGATTTTTTTTACTAGTTATGGTTGCGATCTGCGATCTTCTATCATGATTGCTACATTATGGCGGACACATCGAACACTTTTGATGCTATTTTGGGACCATTGTCATTTATACAGCGATCAGTGCTATAAAAATGCACTGATTACTGTGTAAATGACAATGGCAGGGAAGGGGTTAACCACTAGGGGGCAAGGAAGGGGTTAAGTGTGTACTAGGAAGTGATTCTAACTGTGTGGGGACTAGGCTACCTGTGACAAGACACTGATCAGGAGAGTATACACTGAGGGGAGGGGGGGTCAGGAGAGTATACACTGAGGGGAGGGGGGATCAGGAGAGTATACACTGGAAGGGAGGGAACAGGAGAGTATACACTGAAGGGAGGGGGGGATCAGGAGAGTATACACTGGAAGGGAGGGAACAGGTGAGTATACACTGAGGGGAGGGGGGGGGGGATCAGGAGAGTATACACTGAGGGGAGGGGGGGGGATCAGGAGAGTATACACTGAGGGGAGGGGGGATCAGGAGAGTATACACTGGAAGGGAGGGAACAGGAGAGTATACACTGGAAGGGAGGGAACAGGAGAGTATACACTGAAGGGAGGGGGGGGATCAGGGGAGTATACACTGGAAGGGAGAAAACAGGAGAGTATACACTGAAGGGAGGGGGGGATCAGGAGAGTATACACTGGAAGGGAGAAAACAGGAGAGTATACACTGAGGGGAGATCAGGAGAGTATACACTGGAAGGGAGGGAACAGGAGAGTATACACTGAAGGGAGGGGGGGATCAGGAGAGTATACACTGGAAGGGAGGGAACAGGTGAGTATACACTGAGGGGAGGGGGATCAGGAGAGTATACACTGAGGGGAGGGGGGGTCAGGAGAGTATACACTGAGGGGAGGGGGGATCAGGAGAGTATACACTGGAAGGGAGGGAACAGGAGAGTATACACTGGAAGGGAGGGAACAGGAGAGTATACACGGAGGGGGGGGGGGGGATCAGGGGAGTATACACTGGAAGGGAGAAAACAGGAGAGTATACACTGAAGGGAGGGGGGGATCAGGAGAGTATACACTGGAAGGGAGAAAACAGGAGAGTATACACTGAGGGGAGATCAGGAGAGTATACACTGGAAGGGAGGGAACAGGAGAGTATACACTGAAGGGAGGGGGGGATCAGGAGAGTATACACTGGAAGGGAGGGAACAGGTGAGTATACACTGAGGGGAGGGGGGGGGATCAGGAGAGTATACACTGAGGGGAGGGGGGGTCAGGAGAGTATACACTGAGGGGAGGGGGGATCAGGAGAGTATACACTGGAAGGGAGGGAACAGGAGAGTATACACTGGAAGGGAGGGAACAGGAGAGTATACACTGAAGGGAGGGGGGGGATCAGGGGAGTATACACTGGAAGGGAGAAAACAGGAGAGTATACACTGAAGGGAGGGGGGGATCAGGAGAGTATACACTGGAAGGGAGAAAACAGGAGAGTATACACTGAGGGGAGATCAGGAGAGTATACACTGGAAGGGAGGGAACAGGAGAGTATACACTGAAGGGAGGGGGGGATCAGGAGAGTATACACTGGAAGGGAGGGAACAGGTGAGTATACACTGAGGGGAGGGGGGGGGATCAGGAGAGTATACACTGAGGGGAGGGGGGGGTCAGGAGAGTATACACTGAGGGGAGGGGGGATCAGGAGAGTATACACTGGAAGGGAGGGAACAGGAGAGTATACACTGGAAGGGAGGGAACAGGAGAGTATACACTGAAGGGGGGGGGGGGATCAGGGGAGTATACACTGGAAGGGAGAAAACAGGAGAGTATACACTGAAGGGAGGGGGGGATCAGGAGAGTATACACTGGAAGGGAGAAAACAGGAGAGTATACACTGAGGGGAGATCAGGAGAGTATACACTGGAAGGGAGGGAACAGGAGAGTATACACTGAAGGGAGGGGGGGATCAGGAGAGTATACACTGGAAGGGAGGGAACAGGTGAGTATACACTGAGGGGAGGGGGGGGATCAGGAGAGTATACACTGAGGGGAGGGGGGGTCAGGAGAGTATACACTGAGGGGAGGGGGGATCAGGAGAGTATACACTGGAAGGGAGGGAACAGGAGAGTATACACTGGAAGGGAGGGAACAGGAGAGTATACACTGAAGGGAGGGGGGGGATCAGGGGAGTATACACTGGAAGGGAGAAAACAGGAGAGTATACACTGAAGGGAGGGGGGGATCAGGAGAGTATACACTGGAAGGGAGAAAACAGGAGAGTATACACTGAGGGGAGATCAGGAGAGTATACACTGGAAGGGAGGGAACAGGAGAGTATACACTGAGAGGAGATCAGGAGAGTATACACTGGAAGGGAGGGAACAGGAGAGTATACACTGAAGGGAGGATCAGGGGAGTATACACTGGAAGGGAGAAAACAGGAGAGTATACACTGAAGGGAGTGGGGGATCAGGAGAGTATACACTGGAAGGGAGAAAACAGGAGAGTATACACTGAGGGGAGATCAGGAGAGTATACACTGGAAGGGAGGGAACAGGAGAGTATACACTGGAAGGGAGGGAACAGGAGAGTATACACTGAGAGGAGATCAGGAGAGTATACACTGGAAGGGAGGGAACAGGAGAGTATACACTGAAGGGAGGGGGATCAGGAGAGTATACACTGAGGGGAGGGGGGGATCAGGAGAGTAAACACTGGGGGGGAAGTCATAATCCTTTAATTGAGTTACATTTCTCACTTCTCATGAATGAAGATCTGTTTTGTCAGCTAACAGCACCTCTATGCTAGGTTGCAGTAACTCAGCATAGTGGTGCCTGTAAACAAATCCACACTGTAGTGCAAGCAGCAGAGCTCACCTGCAGGAACTTTCACATGGCTTCCCTCTGTTCAGCTCAGCTGCAAAGTGCACACATCTTCCTCTTTCAGACGAGCGTCTTCTCTGGGAGAAAGGCACATCCCCATCCCGCCCACTCAAGCAGCAGCCTGCAGGAGAGAGGCTGAAATGCTGCTGGGGGAGGTACAGGGGGGCGGAGAGTGCAGTCCAGAGGTTTCTGAGCAGTCATTCATGCTTAGAATGGCTGCGAGTTGTCCTGACCGCAGCTCTGGTTACCTGGGTGCCTCAGAGACTTTAATGTTTTCTCAGACACAGACCCAGCTCCATGACACACAGCGGACGCGCTGTGTGTCTGTGATATGAGAGGAGGAGAATGAGAGAGCTGCATCCATGGTTCAAAGCAGCGCCAGGGCAGTCCAGCCCTGCCGCTCGCTGTGTCATTCGGCTGACAGTTTCCTGGCTGATCGCTTCAGCCAGGAAACTGTCAGCCTGATTCACCCCCGCTCCTCACTCGCCCTGGACTAAATTCCACTCGCATTTTGCGAGCAAAGAGTGCAATTTTTGAGGGCTGCATATACTGATAAGATAACATAGAGGGGAGTTCATGGGCAGCTGAAAAAAGTACCCACTGCTTCTAAACGTCCGTTTACCAGCAGCAGTGTACATGATGACACATTGGGGGTTATTTACTGAAGGCAAATCCACTTTGCACTACTAGTGCAAACTACACGTGCAAAGTGCACTTGAAATTGCAGTGAAAGTGCACTTGGAAGTGCAGTCGCTGTAAATCTGGGGGGTAGATCTGAAATGAGGGGAAGCTCTGCTGATTTTACTATCCAATCATGTGCAAGCTAAAATGCTATTTTTTATTTTCCTTGCATGTCGGATCTACAGCGACTGTACTTGCAAATGCACTTTTACTCTTTCCCTTCTTTCCTCCAGACTGTACATATTAAGTTTCTGAATTCGCTCTGGATATGTTTTATCCCCCAGACCTTTCACCATTTTTGTTACCCGTCTCTATCTTATTATATTTTTTTTTTGTAAGTAAGGCCTCCAGAAATGGAAACTATGGGCCATATTCTGAGTAAAGTTACGATGGAGTATCTCAGGATACTCCATCGTATCTCTCTTTTTTGGCCAGTGTATCTATGCGAGTGATTCTTAGAATCATTTTCGCATAGATACGCTGAAGATCCGACATGTGTAAGTCACTTACACTGTCGGATCTTAAATGTAATTACTCCGCCGGCCGCTAGGTGGCGTTTACGTTCAGGTCTCATTTGTTTATGCAAATGAGCCTGATACGCCAATTCCCAAACGAATTTGCGTCGCGTAACCGTCGCTTACGTCGTTTGCGTAGGCGTAAGGTTACCCCTGCTATATGAGGGGTAACCTTACGCCAGTCCCACGTAGGCCATGTTAAGTATGGCGTCGGGTCCGCGTCGTGTTTTCCCGTCGGGTACGTTGTTTTACTAAGTCGTTCTTGAATACGACTTTACGTCAATGACACACACGTCGGCATTGACGTTTTATGCCGAGAACTGGAGCATGCGCACTGGGCTATTTTAAGCCCGGCGCATGCGCAGTTCGTTAGAATCGGGGGCGCGCTTAATTTAAATAGAAGCCGCCCCCTTGGATATACGCGGGGATACGCCAGGCCAATTACACTCCGCTGCCCCAAACTACAGAGCAAGTGTTTGGGGAATACAGCACTTGCTCCTGTAGGTTGGGGCGGCGGAGTGTAAATGGCTTACGCGCCGCCCGCCTACTTTCTTTAAGAATATGGCCCAGTATTCTAAATGCGGTCTTACTTAAGCCCTGTACACATGGCCCAGATTCTCGTCAGGAAAAAAACGTTGTTTTTCCTGACGAGATTCCTGGCAAGAACCTCTTGTCGGCCGAGTGTACACACACACCATTCAAAAGAACCGGCACAAACGCGGTGACGTCATTGACTACGACAAGCATGCGCTCGTCACATTCGATGCCGTCATATTGCTTCACCCCACCTATGCTTTGGAAGCTACCGCGCATGCGTCAAAGTCATTTCGAGCATGCGCGGGTTTCCATGGAGAGGTACGTATACACACACATACACACGCTTGGGTTTCTCGACGAGAAAATAGAGAACAGGTTCTCTATTTTTCTCGTCTAGATTCTGGGCAGTTTTCTTGACGAGAAGCCTCGTACACACGCTCAGTTTACTCGGCAAGAAAGCTCTGCCAGCAGTTTTCTTGCTGGTTCTTGCCAAGAAAACCGTGCGAGTGTACGAGGCTTAAGGCTTTGTATAGGGAAATCGGAAACCTCCTTCCTCCTGCTGGTGATCCATCTAGTGATGCATCTGAGAATTCTATTCACTTTTCCCACTCCCTGGTCACACTGTTTGCTCATTTTGCAATCATCTGAAATAAGTACTCCCAAATCTTTTTCCTCTGTAGTGCTGACCAACACTGTACCCACAAGGTTGTACTGTCTCCAGGGATTCTGTTTCCCTAGTTGCATTATTTTACATTTAGAAAATTGAACTGCAGTTTCCACTGCTTTGACCACTCTTTCAGCAATGCCAAATCATGTTCCATATTACAGACACCTCCAGGGATATCAACCCTATTACACACCTTTGTATCATCAGTAAAAATACATACCGTGCCCAACACATCTTTAGTTATATCACTTACATAGAGATTAATAAGAACATGACCTAGGATAGAGCTTTGTGTTACACTACTAGTGATTGGTCTCTGATCTGGGTGAACCTAATTTCCAACCACACTTCGATATCTATCCTTTAGCCAACTGCATATCCACTAAACCACCCAAGGGTCCTAGCTTGTACAACTTTTGTATTAGATCATTATGTGGAACTGTATCAAATGCCTTGCTGAAATCAAGTAATGCTATGACAACAGCACCACCCTGGTCCAAAATATTGGTAATATAGTAAAAAAAAACAATCAGATTAGTCTGACATGATCTGCCCTCAGTAAAGCCATGCTGCTTTGGGTCCAGCAAGGTGTGTATTTTTTTGTTTCAATCAATATTTATTGGTTTAACAATAAGTAAGGAGAAAAAACAAACAGATGATACAATAGTTCCAGTAAAGCACAGAAACAGAGGTGTTCATAACATACATTGTGTTACAAAGTAAAAGTAAAACAGTATTAATTAGGTAACCAGATGTGAAGTCACCACATTATTCCCTTTCCATATGCTCCATGACTTGGCAAACGTGGTGTACCATAAGGCATCAACTGCCAATAGACGCTCAAAAGCATAGTTTTCCACCAGCCTTACCACGCCAGAGAGGTTTGGAGCCAGATTAGATTTACAGTTCTGTACCACAACCAAGCGGGCTGCAAGCAATTTATGGATGACCACAGAGTGGAACACAGATGGGTATGAATCTATAATAGGGCCAAGGTACAGTCAGTTTTTTTTTAAAACCAGGTGCACTTAGCAAGTAGCTGAGAGACTTGTCTCCGGAAACTGGTGAGGTTAGGGCAACCCCAGAGGACATGTACAAGGTTGCCTACTTGTTCAAAATTGTGCCAGGATAGGATGGATAGGAAAGGTGAGAAACTTTCCTCTCTGGCAGCGGTATAATACCGTCTATTGGAGATTTTTAATGCTAGTTCAGCGTGGTTGGTACAATGAGTGGCTTTAACCACTTAAGGACCGCCTAATGCCGATATACGTCGGCAAAATGGCACACGCGCGACCCGATCCGAAGCTTCGTGACCGCGCCCGCGGGACCTGATCGCCGCCGGTGTCCCGCGATTGGTCACAGGAGCTGAAGAACGTGGAGAGGTGTGTGTAAACACACCTTCCCCATTCTTCTGTGTGGCAGATCGTCTGTTCCCTGTTATAGGGAACGACGATCAGTGATGTCACACCTACAGCCACGCCCCCCTAAAGTAAGAATCACTCCCTTAGGGCACACTTAACCCCTTAGCGCCCCCTAGTGGTTAACCCCTTTACTGCCATTGTCATTTTCACAGTAATCAGTGCGTTTTTATAGCACTTTTCGCTGTGAAAATGACAATGGTCCCAAAAATGTGTCAAGTGTCCAATGTGTCCGCCATAATGTAGCAGTCACGGAAAAAATCGCTGATCGCCGCCATTACTAGTAAAAAAAAAAATTATTAATAAAAATGCCATAAAACTATTCCCTATTTTGTAAACGCTATAGCTTTTGCGCAAACCAATCAAAAAACTTTGATTAGCTTATTGCAATTTTTTTTTACCAAAATTAAGTAGAAGAATATGTTCTAAATTGAGGAAAAAAAATGTTTTTATATATTTTTTGGGGATATTTATTATAGCAAAAAGTAAAAAACATTGCATTTTTTTCAAAATTGTCGCTCTATTTTTGTTTACCGCAGAGGTGATCAAATACCACCAAAAGAAAGCTCTATTTGTGGGGAAAAAAGGACGCCAATTTTGTTTGGGAGCCATGTCGGATCTTTTGAGTACCCCACTTACTACACCGGACCATTCAGAGTACTCGCTAATTATCACCACCCTTTGGACCTGCCCCTGTAGCCAATTTGTAATGTTCAGAGCAGCTAACCTGTCATACAATGACATCTAAAATTGTGCTAGTTGTTTGAGCTGTTTCTTGACCTTAGTGTCATGTACCTGGGTGTGCTTGAACCGGGACAATCCTGGTCCCACAGCTGCAGTTTAACCTGTTGTGCCACGGAGAAGCTCTAGAGTTAGTCACTAGCCCCACCTGCTGCCAGTTGTGGACAATGTTCAATTAAAGCAGCCCATAAATAGCAGCACTTCCTATCTCTGAGTGCCCGTTTGTGTGGACTAGCACCCTGGGTGTTGTGACTGCTTTGTGACTTTGATCACCGTGTATGAATTTCTGCCTAAATTCCTGAATACTCTCTAGCCTGCTGATTTTGTACATCACCGCCAGCTCATGTATGACCTCTGCCTGCCTGACCACTCTCTGGATTTCGATCGTGTACTGCTTTGCCTTATTTGTTGTCGACCTGACCTGCCTGACTATGTTTTGACCTGAATCCTCAGCACACAAGTTCGACTTCAGACACTAACTACCACAGGTACCTTACACTTAGAGATCAAAGGTTTGTAATTGGATGAGACTAAGGATTTAGCGGTGGCTGTGAGGGTAATGCCCAGGTACTGGATCCCCTCAGAGCTCCACTTGAATAGCAATTGAGAGTGACAAAATATCTAACAATCTAACCATAACACAATTTATACAAGATGACCAACATAGATATCGGGGTAAAGCTGGAGATACAAGAAACGGAGTACTAAGACTGGAGTAGGAACAAGGCAACCGGATTCAGGGTATAGGTACAAGGCAAAGAGCACGATCAAAAGCAGGAACAGGATAAATGGCTAGTAGTAGCTTAAAGCAAAGACAAGGGAAATGTAAAGGAGGAACTAAATACCCACCCAGCAGCTAGTACCAGGTGAAAATTGATTACTGGGATCTGCTGGATGCTGGGAGACACCCGCTGGTGGACACTGGAACTACAACTTTCCACTCTGGGGAGCACAGTTCCACCATTAGGTGATCCAGGTCCTGACATCCGTTCTAGTAAATAAACCCACAGTATATGTGTACCCTACTTAATATTTACACAGTGACCAAACAACTATCAACCAATAGTTTTTTTTTAACTAAGGATACTTTTTACTTGTTCCATTGGCTTAAACTGTGTCTATAAGCTGGGTTGTAAATCATATGTATGTACAAGCCACTATGGAGATGGATAAATGCCTTGTATTAACCTTTCCTATCAGTTCCTGCAGAAACATAGAAATCAATGTTTTAATCATTACTTTTTAAGGTATTTGGAAATAAATATATACAATTATAAAGTTCTGTAATAACAAAAAAACTAAGCGCTGAGCAATACATCTTAGTGTATCCATATAGAAGATTCATGCTGTGTAATCTTCTCTCAGTTCTGAGAGTTGTCACAGATACATCACATTCACCATGAGTACAAAAGAAAGTCTTTCTTTTATAGGGCACAAAAGAAATACATACAGGATAAATAGTACAATGTGTTTCAGTGCTATTGACACATCCTTTAGAATGCCAATCTCAACAATTAACATCTTTCAACTATGATATGACATATTGTTTTTTCTTTTCATGGCCAAAGTTGCAAAATATGATTTTCTTTGTGACCTTTAACATTATACTGCACACACATCTATGTTTATTTTATTGCATATATAAAGCATACTACCAGTCAAACGTTTTAGAACAAAAACATTTTCCACCTTTTATTGAAATTGATATGCTTTGATATATCAGTTCTGAAATACCATATAATCTATTGGAGATAGCGTCTGGATACTGTGCTGCTTATTTCCCAGCTTGAAGCTAGTTGCTGACATACCCTGGAGAAATACTTTGGGTCATTATTATTTTGCAGGATAAACTTCGGACCAACTAGACATAAAGTAGAGGATATTGCATGAAGTTGCAAAGTCCGTCAGTATGCCTTTTCTGGGGTCCAGCCTTACTTTCTTCCATATGGTGCCATAGGAACAAAGGAACAAAATAACCCTCCTTTAGTCTACCTGATGGAATTCAAAATCCTATGCATTGAACTTATTATTTTAAATGTTGTTTCACTGGACCATACAATCTTCTTCCAGCTTCAGTGATCCACAGGCATTGATTCCTGATGCAGCATTGACTATCTTGCTGACACTTGACCATCAAACCTGCAGTTTGAAGTGTTCTTTTCACAGTTGAAAGTGAGACTTGTTTACCAGGATAAGCAAATGTCCTAATGTTTGATGCACCATTGACATAGCAAATACATAAAAAAAATTGTGAACCACAGATTCTGCTGTGAACACTTAAAGTCAATGGTAGGCAAATTTTTATGAGAATTGTGACCCCCTGTGGGGCTTCTGGACACGGAGAGAAAGGCAATGGATTTTTGACCTCCAATCATATAGTTCCTTAGGGCTTAATGTTGAATGGGACATTAACTGTTATATTAACAATAATTAAAGATAATTAAGCAATTCTTTGAGGGTATTGGTATTAAATCCCATTTATATTTAGAATAAATGATTTGTTTTTAATAAA
Source organism: Rana temporaria (assembly GCF_905171775.1). NCBI lineage: Eukaryota > Metazoa > Chordata > Amphibia > Anura > Ranidae > Rana > Rana temporaria. The sequence goes on from NC_053489.1 coordinate 538,075,577, forward strand.
AGGGTCTTCCATATTTATATGAATGTAATTTGCATATGATTGTACTGTATGGGTAGTTGTATAAGTAGTTGTATGTCAATAAATTTGATGCATAATTTGGTGTCAAGGTATCTTTAAGTGTGTTACTCTTTCTAAAAATGACACTGGGTTTATCTGGAAGTTTGGTACCAATAATTCTGTAACTTTTTGGTACTGATTGTTTTATCTCTCTCATAGGTGTTTATAAACCCTTTTAAATATGAATTAGTATGAATTATTTGTGTATTATTTTTTATATATGTATTTTTATTAATTTTGATATTTTTTTAAATATAGTAAATATAGTAAAGTTAAAATGAATGGTTTTAATATCAGAGGAAATCTACTGTATCATCTTTCACTGTATATACCAGATATTTATTATAAAAGTTTATGCTGAGAATGTAATATTTGGCATTTGGATGACAACTTCCGGTGCCTTTTCTGGTATAAAGTGCATGGTGAGTTACATCTCATGATCATCTCCGTTCCCAGTTGATGTTTCTTACAGGGAAGCACGTTGGGTGGAGCAGTGGAGCAAGTATCAGTGACTATCAGTGAGGTCACCACGCACCAGCCTGCAGGGCAAGTTCAACGGCTGTGTCTATATGGATTTTCTTTATTTGATTTTGTGAAGTGCAATGCTATTTTAGAATTAAAACATTTGTTTTCTACTGCACCATGAAGGTTTTCCTTCTTTAAATTTCACATATGCTGGAGATCATTAAGCTGACCCACTGGTGGATTTGGAAATTTTTTAATACTACTCTGACAGGGCACAGGGTTAAGGGGGAGCCCATGTGATCATGGAGGAAATTAACCACCTGCGACCAATATTCCTGAAGATGAGGGCAAGTCCATATTAGGTGATAAAATGTACCCCTGGGGTCCTCGCACTTTGAACAGGCTGGGCTGTAGGCAAGTTTATATTTAGAGAGGTGAATCGGGATAAGGTAAGACCTATGAAGGATATAGAGGTGAGGGGATCTGTCTGACAGTTTGGGGGACACCATCTTGCAGGAAGCCAGCGCATCCTCCCAGTCTTCGTCTTCCACAACCCCCAGATCCGTCTCCCATTTGTATTTCAGTTGGTAAGCGTGTGAAGTGGCCATAGGTAACATGAGGTGGTTATAGAAAGAAGAGATCAGCTTCTTAGGGTCCTGTCCAAGAACCACATCCACCAGGAATATTGACTCCAGTTTGGGAATGGAGTCTCCAAATTGGGAATTAAGAGCATGACGGAGCAGATCAAAATCAACTTTGATGGCTTGGAATGACCTACATGTGCCCTTGTCCAGGACCTGTGAGAGAAACAAGATCCCCTTGGCAATCCAAAGATTATGGCCAGGGATGGTAAGCAGTTCAGGCAGTTGGGAATTGTCCCACAATGGTGTATGGGTGTGGAGTGCAGGGGCCTTGGCGATGTCCATGGCAAGCTGCCATATCTTGTAGTGGTGGAACGCCATATGCCTTCCAGTGCCCACATGTGGGGACCCGTGGGTGCCCGTCATTAGAACCTGAAATGGATGGTTAACCAAGTTCGTAACAGAGGAGCATACAGAGTAGAGTAACAATCTCTATCTAGTTGATTATAGTATGAAAAGATGGACAGCTGTGAGGCAATATAATTGATGGCAAGGTCAGGAAGGGCAGTACCGCCCAGGGTGACAGGGGACTTCAGAGTTTGCCACAAAAGCTTATGATGGAAGGAGCCCTATACAAATGTATTAAGGATAAACTTGAAGACACGGGAGGGAATGTATAAAGGGGCATGCCAGAACAGGTAGAGCAACTTAGGAAGGAGAATCATTTTTACTAAATGAATACGGCCCATAATTCCAAGGGGAAGTTGGGACCAGACCTGGGTCTTGGTTTTAAGACGGTCAAAGAGGAGCTCTAAGTTTAGGCCTATGTAGTTCGTGGGGGTGCTTAAGCATTACATGCTCAGATACTTGATCCGGCTTGCTTTGATCAGGGGAAGTACCGCTTGATCTGCCGTAGGGACATCTATATCCAGTGGGAGAATTTGGGATTTAGACCAGTTGATCTGCAGTCCAGAATATTCTCTTGTAGAGCCACCACAAGGGAAGGGCCAGCGTCTTCTAGGTATAAGAGCATGTCGTCTCCATAGAGACTGAGAACCTCGGTCACCAGTCCTATGCGGAGGCCTTTAATGTGGGGGTGTGCCCTGATGGCAATGACATGGGGTTCCATGGCTAGGGCATACAATAAGGGGGATATAGGGCAACCTTTGGCATGTACCTCAAGATAGCACAAATGAGTCAAATATCCAACCGTTTACTTGGATTCTGGCAGTGGGGGCCTGGTAAAGAAGTTGAAGCCATTTGACACATTTTGGGCCGAAGCCAAACCTGCGGATACACTCCCACAGGTAGTCCCACTCTTATTTTCATTTTTTTATTTAAACCAATTAATTTACACTATTCTTTGGGTAAGCACAAGATATTACATTTTAAAATATCTGTGGAGGGCACAACTAATAGTTGTCCTGTGGACAGATTCCTCCACCTGAACTGTGGATCTCTACAGCTCCTCCAGCATTATCATGGGCCTCTTGGCTGCTTCTCTTATTAATGCTCTCCTTGCTCGGCCTGTCAATGTAGGTGGACTGCCATGTCTTGGTAGATTTGCAGCTGTGCCATACTATTTTCATTATTGGATGATGGATTGAACAGTGCTCCGTGAGATGTTCAAAGCTTGGGATATTATTTTATAACCCAACCCTGCATTAAACTTCTCCACAACTTTATCCCTGACCTGTTTAGTGTGTTCCTTGGCCTTCATAATGCTGTTTGTTCACTAAGGTTCTCTAACAAACCTCTGAGGGCTTCACAGTACAGCTGTATTTATACTGGGATTAAATTACACACATGTGGACTCTATTTACTAATTAGGTGACTTCTGAAGGCAATTGGTTCCACTAGATTTTAGTTAGGGGTATCAGAGTAAAGGGGGCAGAATACAAATGCATGCCACAAGTTTTAGATATGTATTTGTAAAAATAAATTCAAACCATTTGTAATTTTCCTTCCACTTTACAATTATGTGCCACTTTGTGTTGGTCTATCACATTTAAATTTTTGGTTGTAACATGCAAAAATGTGGAATATTTTAAGGAGGTATGAATACATTTTCAAGGCACTGTGTATATATATATATATATATATATATATATATATATATATATATATATATATATATATATATATATATATTAAAGTACAACAAAGGGGATGAGGGTTATGTGGTTACCAATAGCACAACAATTTTGATGCCAGTTTGATTTTGGTAGAAATTGTCCAGCACAAGACAGTTTTGTATAAATGGAAACAGGTCCAAATGCAGAACTGTACTTGCTGTGACTGAATTGGTTGGTTAGTTATTTTTTTCTGTGTTACCACCACTTTGTTCTGAAGGAATTGCATCTACCCTACTGTCTCCATGTGTGGCACCTTTGCCTCTCCTTTTAGGTCTGATTGTTGTTTTTATATGTGAGTGATTTCCTAGCTGTTATTTAAACTATGTAGATGTAATGGGGGGGGGGGGTGAATGTGCGTTGCTTTTTGGTGCATGCTTTTTATCACTTGGGTATGAGCTGGGTTAAGTTTAAAATTGTCCAAACCCAGTTTGGCAGAACCTGTGTGAGTTTATCACATCCCCACTGGCCCTGTCAGGCCCACACATGTGAATTACTTTGATCTAACATGGCCATATGAGTATATTAGATGAATGATATAAAGAGCATCTTGCCACTTTGTAGAAATAGAACATGTCCGATGGAAAAAAAAAACGATTGGTAATTCCAATCGTCTGTGTGCAACTCAGACGGAGAAAAAAAAGGCATGCTCAGAATCAAGTCGACGCATGCTCAGAAGCATTGAACTTCATTTTTCTCGGCTCGTCGTAGTGTTTTACGTCACTGCGCTTTGGACGGTCGGAATTTGGTCTGACAGTGTGTATGCAAGACTGATGAAAGTCAGCTTCATCGGATTTCCGACGGAAAATTCCGTCGGATTTTATTCGCGTGTACGCGGCATTTTTCTCTACAATATTGCCTTATTTTTAGAAGTAACTAGTTCTAAAAATGTCCCAACATTTTGCACATAGTACTGTGTAAATATATTACCCTGGGCTAGGGTTGCAACTTATTAAGGGGTGGCAGACATCCCAGTTCTAAATGGAGAAATTCCTATCCAATTGACTTTATTTTAGTCTGTAAAAAAAAAAAAAAAAAAAAAGACTGTAAAAATGACATTTGCACTAGAGAGCCTGCATTTTTGTTCTTTCATATTTGAGAAATCCATTTAAATGATGAGATGATTAGCTGGTCGTAGAAGCATTGCGCAGATGCTAAGTGAAGTCACTTAGCATCTTCTTATTCATCGTAGATTTGGAGGCAGCCCTTATAATTAGAATTTCACTTTATATCTGTCAGTCAAATTACAGTTTTATTTTTTTTCTTCCTTTCTCCCAGTCTGTGTCAACATTCATTCTCCAGAACAATCCGGATGGCTCCATTCTCTGCCAAGAATCATAAAATATAAATATCCTCTGCGGACTTGACAGATTTTAACAATAACAAAATAAAAAGCCTTCTTAGGCCTTTTACATTATCACAATTTGCTTAAAGTGGTTTAGCAAACTATAATAACATCAAAAGATAAAGCATTACATTAGGGGAAAAAAATATTTACTCAAAAATGGGTTAGGTGTTTACCTTTAATACATTTTTTTTTCTTTTAAACTGTTGCTCTGCTAGCAGGGAATATTTCCATTTTTGTTCTCTGTCCAAAACCAAAATTTTTATTGTGTAACCATCACTCCCAGAATATGACTTTTAAACATCTACCTACCTTTCTTGAAACAATCATACATTTTTCATATATTGTATGAAAGTACTACATTATTTAATGTTGGTGGAGTTTATTCCATATTCTTTTAACATTTGCATTGTAGCTAAATGTAAAATGAATTCATGAAATACTACACCAGCAACTTTCTAACAAATCTGTAGTCTTTATTAGGTGTACAGCATCCAAGAGCAGTCCAGCTGACATATTTTGGACAATATGTATCCTGAAATTTAAGTGGGTGAATAAAACAGTTTGCAAGGAAGGAAAGAAAAAATATGGAGCTAGATATAACAAAGCAGGGAAGCAATAGAATAAAATATTCACAGTAATACAGGTGTATATTTATTAGTGATTTGCAGGAATGTTAAATGATATATACTGTATGTATACAATTTAATTCAACTGCATTCGCTTGGCTTTTCTTTTTTTTTTTTTTTCAAAAGGAAGTTTATTGGAGATCAAAACATTACAATATAAAGCCTCTAGCGAGGCACCGTATTTTGACAAAAAAAAACATAGTACAATAAAGATGTCAATTTTTTATATACAATCACATCCCTAAACCAAAAATTAAAAAATCTGCTTCCTCTGCAATCAAGAAGGGACTTGACAGACCAAAACAAGAGCTTGGTGGAGCAAGCAAACAAAAATCACCGGACCAAGCGCCCCAGATGGGTGCAAACACAGCCTGGAACCGGCTAAGTTGCTCCTCAGACTAAACACTCCACTCTTATTGGGGTCGCTCCCTAGACTCAGGAATAACAAAGGCCTCCCGAGCCCAGCAAACAACCCAGAATCAAAACCAACGGTAGGAAAACAAAACAAAGGACCCTACATAGCATCGTAAAAAAAAAAGGACTAAATATTTTTTTTCGAGGAAGCCCCCCCCCCCCCAAAAAAAAAAGAAAACAAATTTTCCAATGGGGGAGGTGAAGATACCATATATAAGATATTATGGTACAATCAGATAAAAATACACATCTTCCAGAACCAAACTTAAAAAAGGGGATAGAAAGAAGAAGGAAAAAGAAGAAAGACAAAGCTGCCAGCCAGCAAAACCAAAACAAAAATTTAAATCACCTCCCATTCACTCCTGGAACAAAGAAATTCCCATATGAGAGGCCCAGGGTTCCCATGTTGCTTCAAAAGCTGTAGTGGTCTTCAAAATATAGCTTACCAATTTCTCCTGTGTCATTATCAATGAGATCTTTCTCTTGGCAGCTGCCAGAGACACTTTTGGATGCTTCCAAGCTTTAGCTAAGGTAATTTTTGCCCCTAGGAGCATAAAAGTTATCAATTTACGGTTATGTTTGGAGACCTTTGGAATATCAGCATTTAATAAAGCTATTTGGGGGGATTGTTGTACAGGAGTACCCGTAACTTTCCTTATAAGGCAGAACAACCTATTCCAGAAGCTCCTAATTTTTGGGCATTCCCACCAGATGTGCCACATGGAACCCTGAGCCTGACACCCCCTAAAACAATCCGAAGATGTGGACAGAAACATCATTGCAAGCCTGGTGGGGACCAGATACCACCTCATTAAGACTTTTATGTTAGCTTCAATCAACTTAACATTCACAATACCTTTAGAAGCTCTCATTATAACTTTGTGCCAATCCTGTAGATCCCAGGTCCCATGTCCGCCTCCCATGCTTCCATAAAGGGGAACTTGGTTAAGGGTTCCTTCAAAGACAGATATATAATAGAAATGCCCCCTCTATATTCCCTGCCCACACCATTGCTCATAGGGCGTTAACCCTGGAGGTTTCGCTTTATTCTTCCAAAGGGACGAAAGAAAGTGATAAATTTGGAGGTGTCAAAATTTTTCAGAATCTGGCAGACCCAACTTATCTTGACAGTATTGAAGAGAAATGGGGCCCGAGGAGGAGAAAAAGTGTCCTATTCTGTACATCCATTTATCCAGCCACCATTGAAAAGATTTTATGTCCATTCCTGAGCCAAATAGTGGATTGTGGAAAATATGAGCTAAAGGTTCAATATTAGATTGATTAGGGAGGGACATTGCCTCAATCAATCCCACAGGATCAGAGACTGAGACAATGTAGGGGACAAGATCGAGGGTCTGGATTTGCGGGGACACCAAAACAGGAAGTCTAAAGTATAGGAGGGAGCTGCCTTCGCTTGGCTTTTCATGCCCACATTTTTCAGAGTAAATATGTGCCAAGTGAATGTGGTCAATTTACCAATGTCAGTTTCACAGTAAGCCTTCAAAAAAGCTTCCATTTTAGCAGGCACATTTTCCATCTGGAGTTAATATAATGTTAAAGGGGTTATAAACCCTCGTGTTTTTCCACCTCACATCCTATGCATTAAGATGAAAAAACACCTTGCTGTGTCCGGCCCCCCTGAGCCCCAGTTTTACTTACCTGAGCCCCCAATTTGACAGCAGCCATTGGCCCCCGCTGCTGTCAATCAAATCCAATGACATGGCCACCGTGGGTGGGGCGAGGCATACACTTGGTGCCTATGGACGCCGATTGTATGACACGGAAGAACGACCGCAAGGTAACCCCCTCGGGATAGTACTTCCCAGAGAGAGTAATCTATTATGGGGAGGCGCTGCGAGAACTGCTGAGGGACCCCAGAACAGGAGGATCGGAGCCACTCTGTGCAAAACAAACTGCTCAGTGGAGGTAAGTATGACGTTTGTTATTTAAAAAAAAATGAACCTTTAATATAATTTTAACACAAGGGGCACATGAGCTCTGCCTTATACTAACAACATTTTCAGGACAAGCCTTCAGGGGAATTTTGTTGCAAGTGCACTATAATAGCTACAACCACTTTGAATTTAATTAAAACTGTTTATTTCTGAACAATTCAGTTTAAAGGGGTTGTAAAGGTACAATTTTTTCCCCCTAAATAGCTTCCTTTACCTTAGTGCAGTCCTCCTTCACTTACCTCATCCTTCGATTTTTGCTTTTAAATGTCCTTATTTCTTCTGAGAAATCCTCACTTCCTGTTCTTCTGTCTGTAACTCCACACAGTAATGCAAGGCTTTCTCCCTGGTGTGGAGTGACGTGCTCGCCCCCTCCCTTGGACTACAGGAAAGTCAAGACACTCTCTACGTTGCAGATAGAGAAAGGAGCTGTGTGTTAGTGGGCACCCTGACTCTCCTGTAGTCCAAGGGAGGGGGCGAGCATGACACTCCACACCAGGGAGAAAGCCTCACATTACTGTGTGGAGTTACAGACAGAAGAACAGGAAGTGAGGATTTCTCCAAAGAAATAGGGACATTTAAAAGCAAAATGGAAGGATGAGGTAAGTGAAGGAGGACTGCACTAAGGTAAAGGAAGCTATTTAGGAAAAAAAATTGTACCTTTACAACTCCATTAATTTAGTATTTATGGCTGACATATACCATCTCCCTGTCTCACAAATTGTTTCCCACTGCCTCCAAATGTGCCTTATATTGAAATGGATGATACTATGTTCTGCAAAACTCTGTTCTGCTCTGCTTTTTTGCATCCTCCCCCCCCCCTCTCTTGCCACATTTTGCATTTTTCATAGGGGAGCGGTTACCTGGTTTTGACAGTTCGGCCCCCTGCTCCTTCCCCGCAGTCTTCTGGACACATCACAGGTCCCAGAAGACTATAGAACCATTCACTCATGCATTCACAGTAGGAAAGCAGCTGTGAAGCCACAAGGCTTCACTTCCTGTTTTCCTCACTTGCAGATGCTGGCGCCTGCACCTGAAGCCAATTGCAGAATGAAGGGTGAGGACATCTAGGGATACCCAGTCAGGTAATTGTCCTTATTTTAAAAAACTGCAGCTACATTTTTTGTAGCTGCTGACTTTTTTGAGGGTAACCTGGAGCTCCTCTTTAAGAGGTGTGCAGCAAATTTGTGCATTTTTTCTTTCAAATTTTCTTCTAAATGCAATATGCCTGATAAGTCCCTAAGAAATTGTGATCTGTCCAAAAAGACTTAATAGTTGTAGTACTCAACTGTAAAATTTTCCTTTTTTTAGTCTCTAAATCAAGTCACTTAATGTTGATTTCTCAGAAATTGCAGCAATATGCTCACTCAGTTTCTTAGAAACTGTAGCTTGTCCTTATAAAGTTTTTTTTTTTTAAATCAGTAAAAAGTTTATTAATCAGAGAAAAAGCAGGAGAACAAACAGATGTAGAAAGCATGTACAAGTTCCCAGAGCTTAAAATAAAAAAGTAACAGCCTAATCAATAATGGAGCGCAAGCAACATGTCTGCATGCACTAAAATATACAAAATATAGCAAAGGTAGTTCCAACAGCGCAATCAAGACCATCATACCTAACCACTTGTAATATTCAAATGCAAGCAATACTTACCTTATTAAATTGTACTGTCATTCATAAAGTACACATAGAGGATCATAAAAGTCTATCCAGAACTAAATCAAGCGGTGACAAACCTGGCCAGCCAACTACCCCACACCTTCTCAAACTACACATTTATGTGCCACTTTGTGTTGGTCTATCACATAAAATCCCAATAAAATACATTTACATTTTTGGTTTGTAACATGACAAAATTTGGAAACTTTCAGGGGTATGAGTGTTTTTTCAACGCACTATATCCCCGTGAACGTTATAGCGAGAGCAATCATTCTAGCACTGCTCTTTAACTCTAAAATGGTAACCTGTAGAAAATTGTTATGTGGCGCCATTCCACAAGCATGACATGCTAGGTATCTATTTACTTGGTGTAACATCATCTTTCATATCTTACAAAAAAATTGGGTTATTAATTAAAAAAAAATGTTTTAAAGCGTATTTTTTTCAAAATGGCCTCCATTTTATTCTCTAGGACCTGTGATAGAAAAAATATATAATGTTTTTAAATAATTTTCTAGCCCAAAAAATACAGATTTTTACTTGTAAACAAAAAGTGTCAAAATAGACTTGGTCCTTAAAGCGGTTGTATACCCCGCTTTGTCATTTTTACCTAAAGGTAAGCCTATAATAAGGCTTACCTGTAGGTACATTTAATATCTCCTAAACCTACACGGTTAACACCGGGTTAACATGTCAGCTCCCCCAGCGGTGACCGGACGCCGCTGCGGGGGCTTCGTTCTAAGGTAAGTATGGGATGCATACAAGCACATTATGCTATTGTCATGCAGGTTGTTTTTTTTTTTTGGGGGGGGGGCAGCGGTTTACTACTGCTTTAAGTGGTTAAATGTTCAAACAGCCAAAATCAAAACTTAGGTTTGGATCACCCTTAGTAACTATCAGGGAGAATATATCATACCGTGATGTTAGTCAGTAGACCAAATAAAGTTCCAGCAACAAATGCTTGTCTTCCTCCTTTAAGTCTTGCTCCTAATAGAACTTTGCACCCTTGACAACACCACACTTGGTTGTACTTCTCTGTATCATATGTGAAAGATAGAGAAGAATAAATAAACCATCTAACAAAAGCTGTAATTGACAAATCATAAATTTCATTGCTTAGATACTTTGAACATTCTAAAATTCTAGCTGCTAAATTTACTAGACATGGAAGACCTGGCAAATATTAAGATCACAAAAAGCTACAAACTAAATTAATCCAACAAGTGGTTGGTTACTACAACATAGATTTATTAGGTCAGCCACAAATGAACATTCATGTTAATTCCCTTGTGATAATGGCCATCTAACAATTTATTGACCAGAAGAAATTAAAGCTTTAATAAGGTTTCCAAAACACCAACCTTAACACCAATAGATTTTCTGCATTATAAAAGATATGGGTATATAGTTCTGCTTTACATATTAAACTCTTTAGTCTTTGATCTGAAATCATTTCTTGTTTCAAATGCCTTAATATTCCCCAAAGTCTTGGCTTATATTTGAAAATTGTCATTATCAGTATTACATTTAGCTATAACCATTACAGGTAAAATGATTAGGTAGAATAAAACCATTTATGTAAAATATATTCTTCATCAGACAGGATTTATCCATGTGTTTTAGACAATGTCAGTAAGGTATTAAGCATTATATTAATACTTAGGGGAAATCCTTATTAGCATTAGGAGTTACCTAAGGCATTTGATACTTTTGAATCATAATGGTTATAATAATTTTCAACCCTCAAAATGTTCTAAAGTAATAGAAAGAACAAATGGACAGCTCTTTATCCCGCTGAATGCTGATCTGTTTAACCTCTGGAATGTGCTATATGTGAACATGCAGATATTATTAGAAAAATACAGAATACTGAAAGACGTTCAAAATTGTTACTCTTTGAATTTAGTTTAATGTTTTTGTGGGATTTGTGTTTATTAGGAAACCTGGCTTTTTAATGAAAGGTACACCATATTTTTTTTACTCTGAGGCCAAAATCAAATTACATATACAAAAGTAAATTGCACATTACTGAAAGAATGCACATCTTTAATATAAGCTGGGTATCAAATATAATTTATTTCAATTTCTTGGAAAAATTTTAAAACAAAGTTATATTTTTGGCAGAAAAACTGAAGAATGAATAAAAATATGATTATAAAAATTGGTTTTGGATTGCTGGAGTTTATAATTGTTTTTGTTTAATCTGATTTTATTGAATTTCAAGTTCAGAAAAGTAGGGGGTGAGGGAGGGGTACGATTAATGCATCCTCCAAGTAGTATACATGAACAACATGATTATATGCTTGCAGGCAAGTGTAATTGTGGCAGCTTCAGTTCCTGATTGTTCAAGTGTTTGTCAAAGGACAGGGTCAGAATAAAAGGTCAAGGCCAAAAGGTAAGGGTTAGTATGTCTTAGATAAGGTAAATATTTTTTTTACCTTATCTAAAAGGTAAAATATACAGTATATACAGTTAAAACCTTAAAGTATCTAGTTTTAGTACTTTTGAGCAAATTTTCCTTTGATAATAAAACATGAGATATGCATTACCCTTTACCACCAAATGAAGGAACAATTTATTCTAAAAAAACAACAACATTTTACTGAATACACTAAGTAGTTACAATGATAGCTACAATGATATTTAAAATATGTATATAATGCAGCGTTTCCCTCAAATTGAAGAATGTTAGGGAAGGACTGGCCCTGGACCCTAGAGTTTTGATTTTGCTCGGGGATATTTGGGCCTTGATATTTTTAGCTCTTCTGTACGTGGGTGATGGCAACTCTCAAACTGTAGGAAGGAGTTGCCTGCAGTGGGCTTGGTGTAGTTTTGGGCACATATAGTTGTTTCATCATGGAATAGCTCTAGATCCAAAAAGGCGAGTGTGTTTTCGTCTGTTACTGCCGTAAATGATAGACCCATGGTATTTGAGTATTTGAGTTGCAGTGTTGCAAAAACTGTGAAATTAGGGTTTCAGGACCATCCCAAATGATAACTATGTTGTCTATGTAACGATCAAATAAAACAAGATGGGATGCAAAGGGGTTGTTATGCCAGATGTGGAACTGTTCCCAATATCCTATGGTGAGATTGGCATAACTGGGGCAAAATTAACCCCCATAGCAGTTCCCTGAATTTGAATAAAAAACTCACCATTAGTTTAAAAAAAATTGTGTGTTAAATAAAACTTCAACATGTCTAACAAAAAATGTACCTACCGAGGGTTGAGCAAGGGGTCCTGATTAAAGTAAGGTAGGCCTACTTGGTGGGGTAGAGACGTGTAGAGGGACACAACATCCAACGAAAGCCAACGATATGTGGCTTCCCATTGATATTGTTGTAGCATCTTAAGTAGTTGTATACTGTCTTTAATGTATGATGGGAGATTAGTGACTAAGGGCTGTAAAAAAATGATCAATATAAATGGAAAAGTAGCTAGTGACACACTCCATAGCCACCACTATAGGTCTTCCTGGTGGATTGAGCGGATTTTTATGAATTTTTGGAAGATGATAAAAATACGGTCTCTTATAGAAGTCATGTAAAAGAAAAGCGACCTCTGTTTTTGTAACTAGTTCCTCTGCTTTAGCTGCATTTACGAGGTCATGAGCTTCCTTAGAGAACTTGGATAGTGGGTCACTATTAAGTTTTTGATATGTGGTACTATCCGAAAGGAGGCGGGAGCTTTCTGTCTGATAATCTATCAGATTTTGGATCACTATCCCTCCCCCTTTATCTGCTGATCGAATAACTAATTGTCTATTTTCTGTTAACTGTTTAAGGGCAGTGTTTTCAGCTGTGGAAAGGTTAGATGAGGATTTATGTATGGATGTTTGTTGACACATGCGTTAAATCTCTGTATAAACTACTTGGTAGAAACTTTGTATATAGGGCCCTTTAGAGAAGGTAGGATAAAAGACAGACTTGGGTCGGAATTTAGTCTGTTGGATAGGTGGAGATGTAGACAAATGCTGAGTGAGTAATTCAACATAATCATCTGAATCTTCAGTATAGAGAAGTTCCAGGTGATCTAGAGCCATTATTTCTGGGGCACTGCAATAATCAGTTGGCGGACAAATATCCAGAGGCCTCTCTATTGGGTCCTCTTCAAGATTGGAACATTGGAATTTTTATTCTTTGTGGTTTTCATGTTAAAAAAAACGTTTAACAGTAATATTTCTAATAAATCCATTTAAGTATAAAAACAGGGTGAATGGATTAGGAGGAGCTGTAGGGGCAAAGGTGAGACCTCGGGCGAGTAACGACTCCTCAGGTTTAGTTAATATATGATCGGATATGTTAAAGATTTTTACAGTTTTCCCTCTCCTTTCCGTGTCTACGTCATCCCCCTCTTCTGCCTTTAAGACAAGCTTTCTTTTTGGGTAGAACAGGGGGGCAACCACTAAAAAAGAAGGAGCGGGAGGTGTAGAACCAGAGGATGCTGGTCTATCTGAATGTGTTCCCACAGCGATAATTGCAGATGGTAGAGGGGAATCAGAAACTTGGACTGGGGTGACGGACCCAGTCGTGGGGCCATTCGACAACTCCATAGACTTGGAATCAGTCTTGGATTGATCCGAATTAGGAGACAGAGAACAGGAAACAAAAGTTGCACCCAAAGGGGCGATATTAGTTTGCAATGTAAGGATTGGAATGGGTGTTGGAGGAGGCTGTATTGTATGGTGATTCGAAGATATTAAACGGTCAGAGGTAGAGTCTTCAACAGAAACTTGGGGGGTTAAAATATTATCACCAGTCTGAGCCAAACGTGCTTTGGATCTGGTGAACGAGAGATGGTGTACATGATTGTTCATGAGGGGACGTATAGTGTTGGTATGGGGTCCAATTGTGGGCCTGGGGACACACTCCATAAGGGGAGTTCGGCCAACCATTCCAGGGGAAGCATCATTAGAATTGGATACATTAGGGTTGGAAAAACAACGTTTTTTCCAACAAAATACTCTATCAGTATTATAATCGAAATCTCTCTGGATTTTATGTAATTTTGTTCCAAGGAGAGTATCCTCTTGAAACTTGGTGTTTAATTTTAATTTCTTCAACCATGATATAGGTAGGGATGGAGTTTGTATTTGAAGGGATGAGATGAGATCTGTTATTTTGGAAAGAAGGGACTGGTATTGGATGTCCCTTTGTTTAGCGACTATTTCTATCCATTTCTGAGTCCAGAACTCAGAGATGTTAGCCCATTCATGGGTTAGGTCTGCACACAGGAATGATGTCTTGGTGTTTCTCAGCCCTCTAGGGGAGATTTTGTATTTAGAATATTGTTGTAGAAAAAACTTATCCCACCACTGTTGGTTTGCTGCTATAATCGTGTCTTCTATTCTACGGAATTTAGCACATGTTATTTTATAGATGGACCTGGAGATAGATGTAGTAGATTTAAAAAAATTATCAGGAAACATGGCATATATCTCATCAAGGATATCATATTTAGCTGATTCTATTTCAAGTATAATTTCCATACTGTAACGGCTTAGACAAAAGTAGAACTACTACTAGAAGGCAGGTGAATATACAAGGATATGACAAACAATTGTGATTCTTAATGAGTATAAGGTTGACAGGTTGTAACAACTTAATCCGGTGGCTGCTCAATTGGAAAATTTCACAAACAAAACACGGAAAAACCAAGGGTTAATCGAGCGCGAGGTTGCAAAAGACTGATACAATAAAAAGGGGGAGGGGGGGGGGTTTGGGGTGTTTAAGGGTAAGGGGGAAAAAAAATCGGAACTGCATATGTTAGTCCATTATAGCAAGTCCATATAAAAGATGATAGACTATACTAGCACAGGGAAGGCTGTCAGCTTGCAGATTGAAGAAGGATCTGAAACAGTGACAAAAAAAGGAAAAAACAGCGCCTTCTAAGCGTAGTAATTTGATTATTTATTGGAGAAGATAATCATATAAAAGTACCACTCACAAAGGAGCTAAAAACATGGGGCTTATCTGTAGGTTTCTTTCATCCGCTCTGTGCCCGGATAGGTATTGCTCTGTAAGCCTGGAGTACTGCAGGCTGGAATCGCTGTTGGTCCTTGCCTCTATCCGCAGCAGTGAGGGAACCACACACTCACGATGAGGGGAGATGGAGGATGGCGTTCGGTGGAGCACAGCGGTGGAGTAACGTCACTTCCTGGTACAAATCGCGGGGGGGGGGGGTGCACACGTTCGAAGCATGCGTGCTTCTTCATCAGGCTCTATAGGGTCCACATAGCATCACACAGTTGCTGCAGATTTGTTGGCTGCACATCAGTGATGTGAATCTCCGATTCCACCATATCCCAAAGGTGCTCTATTGCAGTGGTTCTCAGCCTCAGTACTCCCAACAGGCCATGTTTTCAGGTTTTCCTTTATCTTGCACAGGTGCTTTAAATCAGAGTCAATGACTTGGTATATTGGACAGCTATTTTATCTAAGGCCCCATACACACGACCAAACATGTATGCTGAAACTGGTCCGCGGACCAGTTTCAGCATACATGTTCGGTCGTGTGTAGGTGCGAGCGGGCAGAATTCCAGCAAACATTTGCCCGCCGGGCCTTTTCCCAGCGGGCAAATATTCCTGGACTTGTTTTAAAACTGTCCGCTGGAATCCTGCCCGCTCGGACATGTATGGTCGTCTGTACAGACCTACCGTACATGTCCGAGCGCCCGCCGTCCCTCGCATGCGTCGAATGACTTTGACGCATGCGTGGAAGCATTTAAAAGGCAGACCCGCCCACGTCGCCGTGGACACGCCCCGCGTATTGTTTACGCGCGGACTTCTGTACGATGGTTAGTACAGCCATCGTACAGAAGTCCCCGGGCAGATATGTACGGTGAAAACGGTCCGACGGACCGGTTTCATCGTACATGTTTGCCCGTGTGTACCCGGCCTAAGAGAAATTCCCAAAACATGGCCTGTTGGAGTACTTAAGGACTGAGGTTTAGAACCACTGCTCTATTGGATTGAGATCTGGTGACTGTGGAGGCCATTGGAGTACAGTGTCATGTTCAAGAAACCAGTGGTGAGATGATTTGAACTTTGTGACATGGTGCATTATCCTGCTGGAAGTAGCAATCAGAAGATGATTACACTGTAGTCATAAAGGGATGGACATGGTCAACAACAATACTCAGGTAGGCCGTGGCATTTCAACAATGCTCAATTGGTACTAGTAGGTCCCAAGTGGGCCAGTAAAATATCCCCCACACCATTACACTACCAGCCTGAATCATTGATACAAGGCAGGATGGATCCAAGCTTTCATGTTGTTTATGCCAAATTCTGACCCTACCATCTGAATGTCGCAGCTGAAAGCGAGACTCATCAGACCAGGCAATGTTTTTCCAATCTTCCATTGTCCAATTTTGGTGAGCCTGTGCAAATTGTAGCCTCAATTTTCTGTTCTTACCATACCATACCATGACAGGAGTGGTACCTGGTGTGGTCTTCTGCCTCTTTAGACAATCTGCTTCAATGTTCAATGTATTGTGTGTTCAGAGATGGTATTCTGCATACCTTGGCTGTAATGAGTGGTTATTTGAGCTACTGTTGCCTTTATATCATCTTCAACCAGTCTTCCCATTCTCCTCTAACTTCACACAACTTCTGCTCAATGGATATTGTCTCTTTTTTAGACCATTCTCTGTAAATCTTATGCCTCGTACAGACGGGCAAACATGTATGATGAAAACGGTCCGCCGGACCGTTTTCAGCGTACATGCCCGCCCGGAGATTTCTGTATGATGGCTGTACACACCATCATACAGAAATCCGCACGTACACGATACGCGGCGACGAGGCCGCGCCGTCACCGCGACGATGACGCGGCGACGTGCGCGGCCCTGGCAGTTCAATGCTTCCACGCATGTGTCAAAGTCATTCGACGCATGCGAGGGATGGCGGCCGCTCGGACATGTACGGTAAGTCTGTACAGACGACCGAACATGTCCGACGGACAGGATTCCAGCGGGCATGTTTCTAAGCAAGTTTAGAAACATTTGCCCGCTCGAAAACGGTCTGGCGGGCAAATGTACGCTGGAATCCTGTCCGCTCGGCTGTACAGACGACCGAACATGTCTGCTGAAACTGGTCCACGGACCAGTTTCAGCAAACATGTTCGGTCGTGTGTACGGGGCCTTAGAGATAGTTGTGCATCAAAATCCCAGTAGATGAGCAGTATCAACAATACTCAGACCAGCCTGACTGGCATTAACAATCATGCCACATTCAAAGTCACTTAAATCCCCTTTCTTACCCATTCTGATGCTCGGTTTGAACTTCAGCAAGTGATCTTCACCACGTCTAGATGCCTAAATGCATTGAGTTGGTGCCATGTGATTTGCTGATTAGCAATTTGTGTTATGAAGCAATTGAACAGGTGTACCTAATAACTTGCTGATGAATGTACACTGTATAATGTGTATCTATACAGTGTGTATACACACTGCTCAAAAAAATTAAAGGAACACTTTGAAAACATATTAGATCTCAACGGGCAAAAATCTCATGCTGGATATCTATACTGATATGGACTGGGTAATGTGTTGGAATGAAATGGTGGCACATCATTTGATGGAAATTAAAATTATCCACCTACAGAGGGCTGAATTCAAAGACCCCCCGAAAATCAAAGTGAAAAAATTATGCAGCAAGCTAGTCCCTTTTGCTGAAATTTTATTGCAACAACTCAAAATGGTCCTCAGTTGTATGGCCCCCAATGCTTGTATGCATGCCTGACAACATCAGGGCATGCTCCTAATGAGACAACAGATGGTGTCCTAGGGTATTTCCTCCTAGATCTGGACCAGAGCATCACTGAGGTCCTGAACAGACTGAGGTGCAACCTGGCAGCATCAGATGGACCGAAACATAATGTCCCAGAGGTGTTCTTTTGGATTTAGGTCAGGTGAGCATGGGGGCTCAATTTCTTTATCCTCCAGGAACTGGCTGCATGCTCTCGCCACATGAGACCGGGCATTGTCGTGCACCAGGAGAACCCAGGACCCACTGCACCAGCGTAGAGTCTGACAATGGGTCCAAGGATTTCATCCCGATACCTAATGGCAGTCAGGGTGCCATTGTGTAGCCTGGAGAGGTCTGTGTGTCCCTCCATGGATATGCCTCCCCAGACCATCACTGACCCACCACCAAACCGGTCATGCTGAATGATGTTACAGGCAGCATGAAGTTCTTCACGGCTTCTCCAGACCCTTTCACATCTGTCACATATGCTCAGGGTGAACCTGCGCTCACCTGTGAAAAGTATGGGGCACCAGAGGCGGACCTGCCAATTCTAGTGTTCAATGGAAAATGCCAATCGAGCTCCACAGTGTCCAGCAGTGAGCACAGAGCACACTAGAGGATATTGGGCCCTCAGGCCACCCCCATGAATTCTGTTTCTAATTGTTTGGTCAGAGACATTCACACCAGTGGCCTGCTGGAGGTCATTTTGTAAGGCTCTGGCAGTGCTCCTTGCACAAAGGAGCAGATACCGGTCCTGCTGATGGGTTAAGGACCTTCTACAGCTCTGTCCAGCTCTCCTGGAATCTCCTCCATGCTCTTGAGACCTCATGGCAATGACATGTATTGATGTGCCATCCTGGAGGAGTTGGACTGCCTGTGCAACCTTTATAGGGTCCAAGTATTGCCTTGTGCTACCAGTAGTGACTCTGACCCTAACCAAATGCAAAACTAGTGAAAATCAGTCAGAAAAGATGAGTAGGTGAAAAAAATGTCAGACACCTGCACCTGAAAAAACATTCCTGTTTTGGAGGTTGTCTCATTGTTGCCCATCTAGTGCACCTGTTGCTAATTTCAATTAACAGCAAAGCAGCTGAAACAACCCCCTCTGTATACACAGGAGTTCTGATTCAAAAGTGTTCCCGCTAGTGTCTGAAAAGCACCGCTTAAACTACGGTAAAGTGCCGCTTTACAGTCGATGTCCCCCTGCCACAGTGTTGCAGTATCCTTGAAGTAGTCTCTGTGTGTGGGACATCTGCTGCAGGGTGATGAGACTGGGGTGACTGCAGCTGGACGATGTGAATTATCACGAAACGCGTAGGGTAGAGCGACACACTAACATCACCTCGTACTGTATCGCCATCGTTCCCTGGAAGGACGGGTCTGTCTGGATGTGCGCGGCCGACACACTAGACTTAAGGCTGTTTGTTTTTTCGGATGCTGTAAGTGCAATCTTTTTTTAGCTTCATAAAATTATTGAAGGTTTTACACTATATGGAGCATTTCTCTTTTATGAATATTACCCATACACTGGTTCGAGTGGAGTCAATGGCTATGAGCTTACTGGACGCTGAATGCATTGCTTGATTTCGGGTAAAGATTAAGAGCTGTTACGGGCATGCTATGACCCTCTGTGGTGGTGGAACTCACTCGCGGAGTTGGTGGATGGATCATAAGAATAAGCCCTTAGTTATCAACACTGGTGGACTCTTTGGCCCGGATGCACAGACACTGGCGCATATTTATGCCACCGTAGCGTATCTCCTTTACGCTACGCCGGTGTAGTGCAGAGAGGCAAGCATGGAATTCAGCAAGCCAATGCTCCCAACGTTGCACCAGCATGGCGTATATTTCGTAGGCATAAGCCGGCATAGGTGGAAGTGGGTGTGACCCCATGCAAATGATGGTCTGAGCGTGGTGCAGTGTTTTACACCTGGCGTATCATGAACAGTGCATGCGCCGTGACATGGACGTATGGTCAGCACCCCTATGCGCATGCTCACAACTACGCCGGCGCAACTTCCTTAGATATGGCGGCCCACCGGCTTACGCCGAGCGCATAAATACGTCCAGCCATACGCCCGTCCTGTGCAAAAGTACACCAGCTTTCTTCTCTTCCCCCTGGAGCAGAGTACTTTTGCACGGAGCCATGTCTGATGTTAAGACTGAGAGGGACAGGAGAACAAAAAAAATTCTCAGCAGATGAGAGGGCTATCCTCACATCAGCCATCTCAAAATTTGATGTGTTCCTCCATGGGGCACAGAGTGCCAGGACCAGCAGGGCCAGGAAGCAAGAGATCCTGGAGAAGATCACCCTGGATGTCAATGCCCTTGGTCATGAATCCCAGACCTCTAGGGACATTGGCAAAAAAATTAATGACATGCGTCGGCGTGTCCAGGAGAAACTGGCCACCATCAGAAGGCACCACAGGGGCATGGGGGCGGACCACCATCTGCTGTGAGGTTGCCCCCGGAGGAGGAGGTCATTGCTATGTGTCTGGAGCAGGAGCAGGTGGAGGGCCTGGAGAGCTTTGACTCCAGTGACCAGGACTTGAGGACAGGTAAGTGTGTTTTATCCCCCATCCGGTGTGTAGCATGTGAGGGGGTGGAAGGAAATATGTGACAAGTGTGTGGGTCCACCAACATGTGAATGCTTTGTGTCATCCACAGATGTGCTGGAGGGAGCTGGGCCATCATCTGCCGGTGTCCGACCCACGCCATCCCCGAAACATCTGCCTCAGCCAGACCCCCTGAGACAGCGGTGGAGGGGAGTGCCCACACCTCTCCTCTAGAGGTAGTAGAGGAGGAGCCGGTGGATCTTGAGGAATGCCTCTATTTTAAGGAGGCTTCCACCTTCCCCGGACCCTCACAGACCTCCACTCCATCCAGGGGAACCCCATCCAGGGTTACCCTGTCACGTACCTGGTGATGGGAGCCTGATGTGCAGGGAGCGGCCTCTCGTAAGCCTCCGACTCAGGAGCCCCTGATAGAGTGGACAGGGGATCCAGTGTACAGAGGGGCACAAGTGCCTGGTAGTAGGCTGGGTAGTTTTCTGGAAGCAGAAGCAGGAAGAAGCACTGAGGTCCTGGCAGGAAGCTGGCAGCAGGCTGGAAGCAACGGAGGCACTTGTGGAGCAGGAAGCAACAGGTCAGGCAAGCCTGGTCAACACAGATGAGCAGATCAGAGCCAAAGCAAAGTCCAAAGGGGTAGTCAAGGTTCAGGCCGGGTCGGTATAACAGGCGGGCAAAGACAGAGCCAGGGGTTAAGCAGGTGCGGAGGTCAGACGTAGCCGGGGTCAGAGGCAGGTTGCAAACAGAGAGGTCAGAGGAAGCCGGGTCAGGTAATCAGGAACAGTAAATACACAGGTGCAGGTTATTCAGGGAAACGCTGTAGACAGGACAGCAAGTTGGTGAGGGATCAGGTTGTTTATATAGGGAATCCTTGGCGCCAAACACTGTCAACGTACGTGCGCGCGCACACTTGCGCGTATGCGCGCAAGTGCGCTCCAACGCGCGCATGCGCGGGCAAGCGCGCACCAATGCGCACGCCCCGGGAACGGATTCTCCTGACAACGGAAGGTCGTCCATGACATACACCATCCAGGGGAACCCCATCCAGGGCTACCCCATCCAGGGGAACCCCATCTAGGGCTACCCCATCCAGGGGAACCCCCTCCCAGGCTACCCAGTCCAGACGGACAGATGCCTCTCCATCCCCCAGAAAGGCATTGAGAAAGACCAGGAGTGTACCCGAATCCCTTCAAGAAGGGCTAGCAAGGGAGCAGGCAAGGCAGACACGCCACATGCTCTAGCCTGTGACCTGCACCGTGTGGCAGACAGCCTGGCCTCCTCAGCCAAGTCCCAGGCTGATTACACAGTGGCTGTGCAGGGCATTGCAGCCACTATGCATCAGTGCCTCACACAGCAGGCTGAGCAGAGCAGCTCAATCTCTGAGTGCCTGCAGGATGTGAGCGCAAACTGCGCTGCCATGCTGACATGCATGGGTTACCAAGCCCAGACCCTGGAGGCCATGCATCACCACATGGTGGCAGGGGGTCCCTCACCACCTAGTGACCAGGGCTCTAATGTGCAGGCCAGCCTGGAGCTGCATACCCGGGCAATTGGGGAGCTGCAGGCCACAACAGCAGGCCTCGTGGCAGAGATGAAGAGCCTGGGAGTGGCTGTACAGGCCAACACTGCTGCCATCGAGGCGGAGGGAAGGCAGAATAGGCGCCACCAGCGGCAGACCACCACCCGCCAGCTGCGGATGCAGGCGGCTACGAACTCTGTCCTCACCCGCATTGCCGTCGCGTTGGAGGGCATGCAGCCAACATCTGCCAGGAGTGACAGACTAGGGGATGAACCTCCTCCTGATGCCCCACCCCCTCACCCGAGGCTCCCCCCAGACAATTGAGGAGCCGTACCCGTGGCACCAGGCCTGACCCACGAGAGGGCAAATGACTGCTCTTTTTTTTTGTGCTCAGATTATGAGCTTTATTATTTTTGTTTTGTTGGACGTGCACAAAGGTATGTGCCGTCCTCCGGTAAGGGCATGATCCCTATTTTTTTTTTTTTTTTTTTTACTGCACACGGTGAGGAGTGCAGAAGTAGTGCCCGGACACCCGTTTGCAGGGGCAGGGTTTGCCCGGTGCTGCTACAGTGTGACTGTTGTGTGAGTGTATGTGTGGGTAACATTCCTGCCAGCAAGGCGTGTCACCTTGGTTCGTCAGGGAGAGTTTATCCCCACGACCGTGTTAATGTGGTATGAATGGACAGCAACATCATTGGGGCCTTGGTGTGGCGTTGCTGCTCCCAAGACCTACACGGTGGACTTGGGCTAAACCAATGTGAGGTGGATGTGGTGTGTGTGAGCTAGGGACCACAGTGGTGTGCATGCGTGCATTGTCCGTGTGCCATGCTGAATGTGTGTGTTTAACGTGCAAAGATACGTTCCACGAGGGAACTCCTGACTGCTGTTCCCTCAGCAGATGGGGTAGCCTCGGGCAGGGGGGGACTGTGTGGTTCGGGGGTCAGGTCATCACATATGTCAAACTCCAGGTCCTTTCTTATGGCGTTGTTGTGCAGCACGCAACATGCACCGATGATCTGGCACACAAAGTTTGGGGAATACAACAGGGTCAGGATTGTGACATCCCAGACATGACTCCACTTGTACGTTGGAAAGATCCACTGGCGAGGAAATGCAGTGTTGCCAGTACCTTGACTAGTGGCTGCACTGCATGTGAGTGTTCTGTCTGGCTGGTGAATTTATTATGCAGGGCTGTGGCTAATTCCAGGATGGCATCAGGGCCGCCATCAGGGGGGTACAGGCAGTACACCTGTAAGAGGCCTGGATGTCAACCCCCTTTAACCACTTAACGACCGCCGCATGTACATATACGTCCACAGAATGGCACGTACAGGCAGATGGGCGTACCCGTATGTCCCTGCCTAGGCGTGGGTCGGGGGTCCGATCGGGACCCCCCCCTGGTACATGCGGCGGTCGGAAATCGTCTGGGAGTGATCCGGGATGAGGGGGCGGCTATGGCTATTCGTTTCTAGCCACCCCCTTGCGATCGCTCCCTGGAGCTGAAGAATGGGGAGAGCCGTATGTAAACACGTCTTCCCCGTGCTTCACTGTGGCGGCTGCATCGAATGTGTCATCCCTTTTATAGGGAGACACAATTGATGACGTCAGACCTACAGCCACACCCCCTACAGTTGTAAACACACACTAGGTGAAACATAACTCCTTCAGCGCCCCCTGTGGTTAACTCCCAAACTGCAGCTGATCGCCGCCATTAGTAGTAAAAAAAAAATTAATAAAAATGCAATAAAACTATCCCCTATTTTGTAAACACTATACATTTTGCGCAAACCAACTGATAAACGTTTATTGCGATTTTTTTTACCAAAAATATGTAGAAGAATACGTATCGGCCTAAACTGAGGAAAAATAAATGTTTTATATATATTTTTGAGGTAGATATTTATTATAGAAAAAAGTTTAAAATATTGCATTTTTTTCAAAACTGTCGCTTTATTTTTTTTTTAGCGCAAAAAATAAAAACCGCAGAGGTGATCAAATACCACCAAAAGAAAGCTCTATTTGTGGTAAAAAAAAGTATGTCAATTTCTGTTTGGGAGCCACTTTGCACGACCGCGCAATTGTCTGTTAAAACGACGCAGTGCCGAATCGCAAAAAAAAAAAAATATTTTTAGATTTTATTTCTTTTTTCTTTTTAGTTCTTATATATATATATATATATATATATATATATATATATATATATATATATATAGTGGGCCATATTCTGAGTAAAGTTACGACGGAGTATCTTAGGATACTCCGTCGTATCTCTCTTTTTTGGCCAGTGTATTTATGCGAGTGATTCTTAGAATAATTTTCGCATAGATACGCTGAAGATCCGACATGTGTAAGTCACTTACACTGTCGGATCTTAAATGTAATTACGTTCAGGTCTCATTTGTTTATGCAAATGAGCCTGATACACCGATTCCCGAACGAATTTGCGTCGCGTAACTGTCGCTTACGTCGTTTGCGTAGGCGTAAGGTTACCCCTGCTATATGAGGGGTAACCTTACGCCAGTCCCACGTAGGCCATGTTAAGTATGGCGTCGGGTCCGCGTCGTGTTTTCCCGTCGGGTACGTCATTTTACTAAGTCGTTCTTGTATACGACTTTACGTCAATGACGCACACATCGGCGTCATTGACGTTTTACGCCGAGAACTGTATCATGCGCACTGGGCTATTTTAAGCCCGGCGCATGCGCAGTTCGTTAGAATCGGGGGCGCGCTTAATTTAAATATAAGCCGCCCCCCTTGGATTTACGCGGGAATACGCCGGGCCAAATACACTACGCCGCCCCAAACTACGGAGCAAGTGTTTGGGGAATACAGCACTTGCTCCTGTAGGTTGGGGCGGCGGAGTGTAAATGGCTTACGCGCCGCCCGCCGAAAATGTAAGAGAATATGGGCCATAGTGTATATGTATATATATATATATATATATATATATATATATATATATATATATATAGGCCCGCGTGCACTGATGCGCCGTCGTATCTATGCGCCTGATTCTTAAAGCTAGATACGCCTGAATTTTGGCTCCATCCGACCGACGTAAGTCTCCTACGCCGTCGTATCTTGGGCGCATATTCAAGCTGGCCGCAAGGGTCCTTCCATTGATTTATGCGTTGAATATGCAAATGACCGACATACGCCGATTCACGAACGTACTTGCGCCCGTCGCTGTAATCTACGCCGTTTACGTAAGGCATACGTCCGGCGTAAAGTTAAGCCTCGTAAAGCAGGGGTGAGTCAAGTTAGGTTATGGACCAGGGAACAGCCGTCGTATCTTACGTCGTTTACGTAAGTCGTACGTGAATGGGGCAGGGCGTAGGTTACGGTCACGTCGTAGGCATTGAGCCGTCATATCTTAGGGAGTATATGCAACGTGATTCTGAGCATGCGCACGCATGCGTCGTTCGTTCGGCCCATCATTTGCATGGGGTCAAGCTTCATTTAAATGGATCACGCCCACTTCCTTCCTACTTTGAATTAGGTGGGCTTACGCCGGCCAATTTACGTTGGGCCGGCGCAAGTTTGGGAGCGAGTGCTTTGTGAATACTGTTCTTGCCTCACTGATTTACGTTGGCGTAGCGCATATGAGATGCACTACGCCGTTCTAAAGATGTGCCGCTCTACGTGAATCTGTGCCATATTTTTTAGTAAAGGGCCCAGAGGTCCCGGATGGCTACCCCCCTTTTTTTATATATATTTTTCTTTATTTCTTCTTTCTCAATTCTTCTCAATTCGCGGCAGCACCCCCCCCCCCCCAGGCCCATGCCTGAAGCTGTGTAAGGGGCCCCATAATTCCTGATGGCAGCCCTGCCTGGCATGTTGGCATACAGATGTGTTGTCCTGCAAGTGTGGTTGCTCAGCTCGTCCGTTACGGTGATGCTGCAGACGTACAACTTACACGCACCGCGCGTAGCCTGCGCCAGGCGCAAGTACGTTCGTGAATCACCGTATCTCCCTCATTTGCATATTTGAATAAAAAATCAATGGGAGCGACACATGCGTCCAGCGTAAATATGCGTCCACGCTACGCCGGTGTAGGCAAGTTATGTCGGTCGGATGAAGCCTATTTTTAGGCGTATCTAGTTTTGGGGCACGGCACACAGATACGACGGCGCATATTTGCACTTACGCGGCGTATCTCGAGATACATCAGCGCAAGTGCTTTGTGAATCTGGGCCTATATTTTTATGGACTGCTGAGCTATGATTATGCTGAGTTTTTAGCGTGAATCTATTTTTATATTTGCAGCTCTCTTACCTCTGTCAGATGAGGAGGAGAGGGAGGCTTCAGCTGTGGACTTGTCCATGTCAATGTGTGGGTGAAAAAGTCTCTGGGCAGTGGTTGTGGTGAGGCAGGGTGGACGTTCTCTGCAGAGCCATCTTGGACTGCTGTGTGCTTCATGAAGAAATCTGTGAGGCGGCGGCCAGTGGCATCACTAGGGTTGGTGTCACCTGGTGCAGAAAAACATGGTGTCACCCAACTCCTGTCTATCCTGCCCAGCGCCCTGCAAGCAGTGCACAGTCACAGAGCTCACCTCCAAATGGCCCCTGTAAGTTAAAGTATAAGGTGGTATTGGGCAGGCTGGGGTGATATAGGGCAGCATGGGGTAGTATAGGGCAGGCTGGGCTGGCATAGGGCAGGTTGGGGTGGTATAGCGCAGTTTTCTGTGGCATAGGGCAGGCTGGGATGGTACAGGGCCGGTTGGGGTGGTAAAGGGCCGTTTGTGGGGGGCGTGGCCAGGCAGCGGATGTAGCCGGACGCGATCGAAGTGAGCTCCGCCGTGTATCCTAGCTATCATCCTGAGGAAGAAACCGCACACCGACCAAAAGCACATTTTCGTGCCCCTCGCTATCCCGTGAGCACGGGCATACCTTTCTCGGCGCTCCGGTCCCGCGATGTCGCTCAGCAAGAAGCAGCTGGTGAATAGACCGGCGGAGCACATGTTTCAAAATGGCGCACATGCAGGCCGCACAGCAAAGGAGAAACAACGAGAGGCGGCGGAAAAACTGTTCTCCAAGTCCCAGCCAAAGGATCAGGTGGCCACACCAAGTACACCGGAGGGCTCTCCAGGTGGTGGATCCGAAGCGGATGACACCGTACCGCTAGAAGACCCGGTACAGGCGGGACTCGTGTGGGCCACAGTGAGTACTCCTAACCCCGAGTCCAATAGGCCCCAATCCCCAGTGAGTCCTACAACGGAGGGGGAACCTACTCTGCGGGACATATTTGCGGCAGTGACCTCATGCAATCTGTCCATAACTGCCCTAACCACGGAAGTTAAGGGTATGAAGTCCGAGATCTCTTTTCTCAGGCAGGATGCCCAAAAGATGAGGGAAAGAACCTCCGCATTGGAAGAGAGGGTGAGCACCATCGAGGATGACCTGGGGCCCATGCAGAGGGATCTCGCATATAATAATCACTTGATTGACCAGCATTCCTCTAGATTAGAGGAATTAGAGAACAGGATGAGGAGAAGTAATATTAGGGCCATAGGCCTCCCGGAAAAAATGGAGGGGAAGAACCCCGTCGAATTTATTGAGAAATGGCTGGTTACTGCATTTGGGAGAGAAGTTTTCTCCCCTATGTTCTCGGTTGAACGTGCCCATAGAGTGCCATCCAGACCCCTACCACCTGGTGCACCACCGAGACCTTTTTTGTTTAAACTCCTGCACTACCGGGACAGAGACGCTATCCTGCATAATGCGAGAATTAATCCATCAGCCTTAAAAGTAGACAACACAAAAATCTCCCTATTCCCAGACTTCTCGGCTGAACTGCAAAAGAAAAGGGGCAAATTTCTGGATGTTAAGCGCCGCCTGAGAAACCTGGAGCTTAAATATGCGATGTTATACCCCGCCAGATTGCGAGTGGAAGTATTTGGTTCTGTACAGTTTTTCGATTCCCCGTCTGCTGCCGCACAATGGTTAGATCGAGAAGAACAATCGATCCGGGACTCAAGGGGCAGACGTCCCGCAGACTGAGTAAAGGACTTGCCAAGTCATCCGGGGTTTCAGGCAGCATCCTCCGCACTATCCGTTGCTAGGCGGTTTTTGTTCGCTTTGATTGCTAAGGGCTAATAGTTGGCTGTTGAGAAGCTTTTTAAAGACACTATGGTACGCTTCCACTGTTGCCCCCAGAAGGGCTATGTTGAGCCCTATACAGCACCACAACCGGTGGTTATTCAGGCCATCTTGGCCATGCTACAACTATTTTCAATACTAAGGAATCCCGCCACGAACTGCCACATGAACTTCACCAGTAACTACCAATACACACCTGTGCTGCTGTTGACTTACAACCATATATCTCGAGTACCACCATGCCTGTTCCGAAACTTCTCCTGTTCCAAGACACCTTTGTCGACGTACCTCCCAATCCTACTTTTGAGAGATAGGCCCAATCAAGGCTTTTACATTTGTCCGTTTGTCCCACACATGCTGCTGCAATGTTGCCCTACCTATATGCTTTTTGTCGCATTATACCTAAGACTTGGCTTTACTACTGGTTTGCTAGCTACACTTGATCACAGCGATATTTACCTAGGTCTTATACGAGGACATTCTCCTGTCACTAATATGAATCTAATACAATGTCTAATATAACTAGATGCCTATCCTGGAATGTAAGAGGTCTGAATGGCTCTGTGAAACGGTTGGAGGTGCTGCGCACAATCAAGAGACTGGGTGCTGAGGTGGTATGTTTGCAGGAGACTCACTTCCCCTCGGGCTCCACTCCGAGGTTAGCGACCGGGCAGTTTTGCCACCAATACCACTCCACGCATACGGTCTACTCGAGGGGAGTGAGTGTCCTGATCCGTCGAAGCACCCAATACTCAAATATGGCTACTAAAATAGATCCTGAGGGTAGATATGTCTTCATATATTGTTCTTTGTATGGGATTAAGTGTGTGTTGGCTGGAGTGTACATTCCTCCACCATTCTCCTCTACTGTATTGAAACTACTTGCTGATTTCATGTCTTGTCTTCCTGGTATCCCAGTGCTGGTCCTCGGGGACTTCAACAACCTGATGGAATATGAGAAAGACAAACTGAAGCATAATATAGGGATAGGGGGACATGTGAGAAGGGGCCCCACACCTTTTTCTAGATTGATGGGGGAGTTGGGTTTGACGGATGTCTGGAGGATCCGTAACCCAGATGCCAAAGTGTATTCCTGTAGGTCAGCTTCAGTGGGAGGATTGTCTAGGATAGATATGGGCTTTGGCAATGTCCTCTTGCTCCCCATGGTGAAAGACTCTGCATATCACCCGAGACACACCTCAGACCACTCTCCGTTCACGGTCGATTTAGGCCTAGGGGTACAGAGGGGTAAGAGCCTATGGAAACTCAATCCGTTTTGGTTGTCCCTTATTCCAGAGCAGGATCCAATGCCACGACTCTTAACGGATTTTTTTAAGGATAATTTGGGAACGGCTGACATCCAAGTTGTGTGGGATGCGGCTAAGGCCTATATGCGCGGTCAATTTATTAAAATCATCAACCATATCAAAACCGACACTAAGGAGTGGGAGACACGGGTGTTAGACGAAGCGAGTCGCTCTGAGGCAGACTATGTGGCAGATCCCTCTGACGAAAACGCAAAGCGGAAATGGTTAGCCTCACAGAACATGCTTAAGGACCTCTCTTTTCAAAAAGCTGAGAACAAGAGGTTCTTCCTGCAGCAGAAGCATTTTGAAGAGGGGGAAAGCACAGGTCATATGCTGGCGATTCTAGCTAGGTCACAGCAGCCCCATTCCTATATTGCAGCGGTTACTGATGCGGGGGGTGCGATGTGTCATTCCACGCAATCCATTTTAGAATGCTTTAAGGAATTTTTCCAAAATGTATACTCATCTAAGGTTAGCCCCACTAAGGAACAAATACACTCATTCTTGGACAAGTACCGGTTACCGATGTTTTCTAAGTCTGAGGTTACCATGCTTAATGCGCCCCTTACCCGAGAGGAACTCCTAGAGGCACTGGCGCAGGCACACAATGGCCGTGCGCCAGGAGCCGATGGCCTTCCATCAGAGGTCTATTGCAGGTATTCAGAACAGATCATCCCCATCCTTTTGAAAATATATAACACGGCCTTTGAAACTGGAGTGCTGCCCCCATCTATGAACGAGGCCCTGATTATAGTTCTGTTGAAGCCTGGGAAGGATCCGCTCTCCCCAGATTCATACAGACCCATTTCCCTCCTGACATTCGATGTCAAGCTTCTGGCTAGAGTCCTGGCAACCAGACTGTCCAAGTGCATTCACAATGTGGTGCATAGGGACCAATCAGGCTTCATTCCCACGAGATCCACGGCACAAAATCTACGTAGGCTGTTCCTAAATATTCAGGTCCCAGTAGACAATCCAGGCAATAGGGCCATACTCTCTCTCGATGCAGCCAAAGCATTCGATAGCGTGGAATGGCCATACCTTTGGGAGGCGCTGCAGCGGTTTGGGGTGGGACCCTCTTTTTTGAAATGGGTGCAATTGTTGTATAGCTCCCCAACAGCGAGGATGAGAGTCAACGGGGAGGTATCCGAGTCGTTTCGACTCTATCGGGGCACACGGCAGGGGTGCCCACTGTCGCCCCTGCTGTTTGCCCTGGCACTGGAGCCCCTGGCGATTCACGTGAGAGCATCTCCAGGGGTCGCAGGTTTTGTCAGGGGAACGGGGCGGGATGTTATCTCTCTATTTGCAGACGACACGCTATTATATTTAGGTGATACACGGGAGTCTTTGAGTAATGTGATGTCTTTGATAGCCGATTTTGGGGATCTGTCTGGCTTCAGCATCAACTGGAACAAGTCGGTACTCATGCCACTGGATCCCATGACAAACAGTCTCCCAAACTGCGCCAGGGATATAGTGGTGGTAAATGAATTTAAATATTTGGGTATTCAAATCACCCCCGATCCTACCCAATACTTGGCCAAGAATCTGACACCACTGTTACTTAAATTCAGACAGAAGTGTGCGTCCTGGAAAAAACTCCCTCTATCTGTCACAGGCAGAGCAAACCTTGTTAAAATGGTGTGGGCCCCCCAACTCTTATACATTTTTCATAACGCCCCGACCTGGATACCACATAGATGGTTTTCTCAGATTGATGCTCAGTTTAGGGATCTGATATGGGGTGGTAAGACTGCGCGCATAAAACTTAGTACACTACAACTTGCCAAGGACCAAGGTGGTCTAGCGGTCCCTCATGCTCGTTATTACTTTATTGCTTCGCAAATTCAACATGTAGGAAATTGGGGGGAGATAGACCACGGGGACCCGGTACGCGCGCCGCTGATTCCGCAGGGGTCAACGCTCCCTGCGGTGTCACACCTAGAAGCGGGGTTCACGCATTTAGACCAGACATTACCCACGGTGATACTGCTCAATACGCTCTGGAAATATGTCCGGTCCAGTCTTGGTGTCAGAGGGGTATGCCCTTTCACCCCAATTTGGAAAAATTCTTACTTCAGGGAGCTCCTTAAACTCGAAGGCTTCAGGCCGTGGGGCAATGCAGGGATCCAATACATTACACAACTGTTTGATGGTTTAATCCTTAAGTCATTTACAGATCTACAAGAGGAGTTTGGGTTGGGCAGAACTCAATTCTATAAATATCTTCAACTACGGCATGCAGCCCAGAAAGAAGCCAGACTTTTCCCTATAAGTATAGTGAGGCACCCCCTCCATAGTGATGTGCTTTTCAATAAGGACAAAAAGGGCATGATTTCACAAGTCTACTCCAGGCTGCTGAGTGTCACTCACGACGCGTCCGAATTGCCATGTAGGAAGGGGTGGGAAACTGATCTAGGCCCCATTGACAGGGATACATGGGAGATGTGCGTGACCTCTGCTCCTTTGGTCTCAGTCTCAGCGCAACATAGACTCTCGCATTTGTACCTCCTCCATAGAGTGTACAGAACCCCCGCCCGACTCTACAAATGGGGAATACGAGACTCCCCAATCTGTCCCAAATGTAATGTGGAGGAGGGAGATTTACTACACATGCTATGGAAGTGTCCGAAATTATTCCGTTACTGGAAATATGTCATTACCACTATATCCCAGGCATATGGCTTTTCGTTGTCACATGACCCAGTGATATGCCTTTTAGGTGCCCTCGAGGTACCATCACTTTCTCCTAATGGTCATACAGCCGTACTGAGGCTGCTGTATGTGGCACGAAAGGCCATAGCTAGATTGTGGATCACCCCCAGAGTACCGTCAGAGGGACAATGGGTAAAGATGGTAAATAGCCTGCTAATAAGAGAAAAGATCACTTACCAACATAGGAAATCACTTAAGAAGTTTTACTCACTATGGCAACCCTGGTTAGATGTACCGGGATTGGGCCCCACCCAATTGATCATGGAGAGACTACTGCAAGGGTAAGGGGATAATTGAAGGTTGGGCAAGGGTGGGCTGGTGTCAGGACAGGTAGTGAGATATCCAGGTGTGTCTCGTGCGACAGGTTGTGGTGTGGTAGGGATCCTTGGATCATTGTCTTTTCACGAGTTTACAGGGTAATGGCACATAAAACAGGTCCGTTGAGTGCCTACGCCGTGAGGCATGGGGTGATATATGTGGAGGGATTCGGGTATATTGGAATAGTTGGGAAGACGGAATAGAGCCTGGAGTCCAGTGCATTGAGGTGCTGACCTCCACTACGTAAGGTTGGTGTCCTCAAGGGTGCTGGTTCCATGTACAAGCAATACTGTACGGACTAATGTTATTGTATATCCTTAAATGTTTTATTTGGATGGGCATTCGCCCAGTTGTGAACACATGTAAGTTGTTTTTTTTTTTTTGTACGCATCCTACAGTACTGTATGATTATCTTTTTTGCTTCAATAAACCTTTTCTTGATTAAAAAAAAAAGGTCCGTTTGTGGTGGTATAGGGAAGGTTGGGGTGTGTAGGGCAGGTTGGGGTGATATAGGACAGGCTGGGGTGGTATAGGGAGGTTTTAGGTGGTATAGGGCCGGTATGGTATAGGGTAGGTTGGGGTGATATAGGGCAGGTTGGGGTGGTACAGGGCAGGCTGGGGTTGTATAGGGCAGACTGGGGTGGTATAGGGCAGGTTGCGGTGGTATAGGACAGGCTGGGGTGATATAGGGCAGGCTGGGGTGGTATAGGGAATATTGTGATGGTATAGGGCAGGCTGGGGTGGTATAGGGAAGGTTGAGGTGGTATATGGCAGGTTGGCCTGGTATAGGGCAGGTTTCAGTGGTATAAGGCAGGTTGGGGTGATATAGGGCAGGCTGGAGTGGCATAGGGCAGGTTGCGTGGTATAGGGCAGGCTGGAGTGGCATAGGGCAGGTCGTGATGGCATAGGGCAGGTTGCAGTGGAATAAGGCAGGCTGGGGTGGCATAGGGCAGGTTGCAATGGAATAGGGCAGGCTGGGGTGGTATGTTGCCAGGTTAGGACTCTATGTAGTAACATATGCAGCAGTGCAGTAACTTACAGCATGCCTGGAGATGAAGACTCTCTGGTTGCTGTGTCTTTGTCTCTTCCTCCTTCAGCTGTGGGATCAGCCAGTGAGTGAAGGAGTCTGTGGGAGGAGTGGAGGAGGCATGATCTGCTGGTGTGCAGGGATCTCCTCCTCCTTGGGACAGACAGAATCGGTGGGCTGAAATTCAGAGAGCCGGGTTTTTCACCGCAATACTGCTCGGCATCCAGAACACATCCCACTTCTCTCCTCTCATCCGCCTCCCATGCAGTCCGCCCGCCGCTGGTTAGACAGTGACTCTGCAGCAAGAGACTCTGGGCTATGGGACCCAGATTCGGGGCTATGGCCCCAATAGCCACCCCCTAGTGACGCCACTGGTGCTACGTATACTTTTGGTAGCCTTTCTTTACGACACTGACTGTTTTCAGTCTCTGATTTCTGCCTACCACCTATTCTGACCTTCTGCTTGTTTTTCAGCTATTATTTGCAGCTTGTCCTGAACTTTGCTCTATGATTTGGTATGGTGTAAAGTTAGATTAAGTGATCAAAGTTAATAGACATCACCAAATATTACATAGCACATTAACAAAAATGTGCAATTAAACCATTACACTATTGCATTGTCCATAAGCAAATGATGTCAATTTCTTCCCACATCATAGTTTGCAGACTCTTTACAAGGTGTCATATCATATATGATTATATCAAGGCAAACGATGACAGCTTTAATTTCAACACTTATACAAAAGTCAAATTTATACCCATCATACAGCAATTCAAAACACTTGTTGAAGGTAAAGATGCTCTTCACAGTCACAATAGATTAAGGATTAAAAGGTCAAAAAATATACATAAAAGATGGTAACACTAAAACTGATGTCTGAAAATGGCTCTGACAGGTTATTACCAGGAGGCTGAATAAATAATCTCAAGTTTCTGATTAAGCCCTCAAGTAGTCATATGTCACACATACAACTGTAATGTTCCTCAACCTATTAGACATGTTCTCTGACCTTTTTATTTCTAATTTATAATGACTTGCATTTCCTTAAAATGCTTGTAATAGATCCAAATCAGTTGGGCTTACATAATAACATTGACATGTGCCAAAGTGTCAGTTAATAGAATTGTATACACTGTTCCACAGCTACCAATTAAAGTAGTATATGCACTGATAAACAGCAGGCCAAAATTAGCTTGGTTGTTATAGAACAGTACAGATAGTTTTTACTGTTTACACCTTGATTTATAGAGCTTATAGAAGAAAACCATTAAAGAAGCAACATACTTTATAATCAAAATCCATTTTGTTCGGGTCTGACATTAGTTCAGAGAATTCTGATTTTGTATTTGTCTTGTTCAAAATGTATATTAGTACAAGTAAGTAGTGTACACATACAAAAGTACAGCCAACAAAGGCAAACGAAAAAAAAAAGCGCACTTTTTTTACAGCGATTACATTTTCTGTTTTGTAGAATATGGTTATCATACGTTAAATATCACACGGATGATAATTGGAAACAAGGATAAACAATAAAATCAAGAAGAACAATTATCCCCAGAACATCTGGGAGAAATCAGCCATTATGCTCCAAATAGATTTACATAGATTGTATCATTCAAGAGGTCATTGGAAAGAAAAAAGGCAAAAGTAGAGAAATAAGGTAGATGGGGTTTTTCACAATTTTTTTTACATGAGGGGGTTATGCGGGCTAAGTAGTATGCTGGTTGTTTGAAAAATGACAACAAGGAAACATGTGGGATTGCAGCCTCTGCTGGCGCTCCTGCCCCTTTCCCCCCTGCTGCAGCTTGCTGTGGGGGCACTTGTGCATGCTTGCTCACCAGCTGTCTCTATGGGACAAACAGAGCATAGCTCAGCCCCAATCCCTCCTCACTGGCTGTGATTGAAAGCAGCAGGAGCCAATGGTTCCCACTGCTGTGTCTCAGTCAATGAGAAAGGAGAGACCTGCATGCACGTCGCTGGATCAGGATCGGGTCAAGATTAGTGATGGACGAACATCCGACGGGACGGTTCGCAAACCCTAACCGCAAACAATCGCAAATGTCAGCGAACTGCAAGTTTGCGGTGGGCCCCATTGACTTTAATGGCAGGCAAATATTAAAAACCTTCAGGTCATATTTGCAGCCACAAAATACTTACTAGCTGTGCACAAATAGTCCCACAACATGGACACTGACCTACCAGAAGTATTAAGTGAAAAACCGGATACATAAGTAAGTGACGGCCATTACAAGCCCCAAAAATTCGCCGACAGGCGTTCACCTGACAGCAAACAACTTTGTATTCTGTGGCTGGAGGTACATTAAGCCATTCACCGGATACAGAAGTAAGTGTCGGCCATTACAGGCCCCAAAAATTAGCGCACGGCCACAGGCGTTCACCGGACAGCAAACAACTTTGTATTCTGTGGCTGGTGTTACATTAGACATTCACCGGATACATAAGTAAGTGTCGGCCATTACAGGCCTCAAAAATTAGCTCACGGCCACAGGCGTTCACCGAGCAGCAAACAACTTTGTATTCTGTGGCTGGTGGTATATTAGTCATTCACCGGAATTTGAATGAAACATGGTCTTCTGGTCACATGTGTTGAATTCCTCTGAGATCCATGCTTCATTCATTTTTATAAATGTGAGGTAGTCAACACTGTTGTGAGCTAGGCGAGTGTGCTTATCGGTCACGACCCCCCCTGCTGCACTGAACATCCTTTCGGACAGGACACTGGATGAGGTGCAAGCCAACAGTTCCATTGCAAATTGTGCAAACTCTGGCCAGAGGTCAAGCCTGCCCACCCAGTAGTCCAGGGGTTCATCACTTCTCAGTGCGTCCACATCGGCCGTTAACCCGATGTAGTCGGACACCTCTCGGTCTAGGCGTTCCCTGATGCTGGATCCGGAGGACAGCTGTCGATGGGTCGGCTGAAAGAATGATCTCATATCATTAGTGACTAAGACATATTCAAACCGCCCTCTTCTTGCAGACGCTGTTGGATTGGTACCCAAAACTGTTTCTCTGTGAGTGGAAATTCCTCTGCCAGCAGACGCAAAAGCAGAATGCAGCATTTCTCGAAGCAAGGCCTGGAAGTGCTGCATTCTGATAGCCCTCTGTGATGGTGGTAAAATTTCCGCCATGTTTTGTTTTTACCGGGGGTCTAAGTGCGTTGCCACTCAGTACTGGTCCTTGTCCTTTATGCTTTTTATACGGGGTCCCTCTTAAAACACTGGAGCATGAAGGCCCCCATTTGCACTAACCTGGAAGTGCTGTACTGGCCTGGCTCCTTCTCGTCATCCAGGATAATGTCGTCCTCTTTCTCCTCCCCCCATCCACGGACAACACCAGGGATCCCAGAAAGGTTTAAAGCATGCTCTTCTTGCTCCTCCTCCTCCGCCCAGGACCATCCTAATCTGACTCCTCTTCCGACTCCCATTGTTGAATTGTCTCAGGTGGAGTAGCCCCCCTGGGAATTAATCCAGCATTGCGACTTCCTCATCTTCCTGCTCCTTGATGGCTTGATCAATGACACAACGCAATGCACGCTTCAGAAAGAAGGCGTAAGGTACGATGTCACTGATGGTGCCCTGGCTGCGACTGACCAGTTTGGTGATCTCATCAAATGGCCGCAGAAGTCTGAATGAGTCGCTCATGAGCAGCCACTGGTGCGGTGCAAAAAAACCAAGCTCCCAGAACCTGTCCTGCCGCAGAGTTCGTACAGGTAGTCGTTAACTGCACGTTTCTGCTGGAGCAGCCTATCAAGCATATACAATGTTGAGTTCCTTCGCGTCGGGCAGTCACAAATAAGACGTCTGACGTTGTGTCGTCGCTGAATGTCAGCAAGGCGAGCCATGGCCGTGTAAGATCTTCAGAAATGGGCCGAGATTTTCCTGACCTGCCGCAAGACGTCCTGGAGCCCAGGGTATTTGGCAACGAATCGCTGCGCGACCAAGTTCAAGACGTGTGCCATGCATGGCACTTGTGTAATTTTGCCCTGTTTCAGCATGCTCAGCAGATTGGCACCGTTGTCGCACACCACTTTACCAACTGTCAAATTGAGCGGTGTTAGCCACTGATCTGCCTGTGAATGAAAAGCTGAAAGGAGTGCAGGGCCAGTGTGGCTCTTGTCTTCCAGGCACAACAGACGCAACAAAGCATGGCAACGTCTCACCTGGCATGTCAAATAGGTTATGGGGATCTTGGGCGGCGCAGCGGAAGAGACGGTAGCATGGAGTAGGAGGATAAGAAGAGGCAGGCCTGCATGTAATCCGTGGCGGTAAAACCAAATCTACATGGGTGCCATGGGTTACATGCTTGACAGCCGTCAGAAGGTTCACCCAGTGGGCAGTGAAAGTTATATACCTTCCCTGCCCATGTTTGCTAGACCAAGTGTCTGTGGTCAGATGTATCTTGGCACCGACAGAGATACATTCACTTGCCACTGATCATGGCCTCTGGGATGCCCTTCTGTGGAAAAAAATTCCTTCCTGGGACCTTCCATTGTGGTGTTCCAATGGCCACAAATTTTCGAAAGGCCTCCGACTCCACCAGTTTATATGGCAGTAGTTGGTGGGCTATCAGTTCCGACAAGCCAGCGGTCAATCGTTGTGCAAGAGGGTTATCCGGCGTCATCGTTTTTTTACGATTTGGGCCACGGAAGCCTGCCTTTTTGCAGAAAAATGTGAGGAAGGCATGATGGAAGGTGGAGTGGAGGACAATTGTGAGCATAGAGGGGAAGGAGAAGGAGAAGAGGCTGGACACTGAGAGCCTGGAGTGTGGCTTTGTGGGTTCTGATGACATTGCTCCCACTGGCCTCGGTGATGGGAGGCCAGGTGCCTTCTTAAGGCGGTCGTCCCTAGGTGAGTGTTGTGCTTACCGCGACTTATGCGTTGACTGCAAAGGCTGCAGATGGCAACACTATTGTCTGCAGCGGGCACGTTAAAAAAAGGCCACACTGCGGAGCCATGGGTCGGCGTCCTGGGAGCGCCAGATGTGACCGTACATGGTTGATGGCTCACTCCTGATACATTAGGAGTCTGCTTTGTCCCTCCTGTGCAATGTAAGTTCGGCCTGTTTCTCCTCCCTATCTGCTGGTCCATCTCTCCCTCTGAACTCCCCTCCTCTTCCTCTCTTGTGGGCACCCACGTGACGTCTGTAGACACATCATCATCGACGTCACCTTCCCATCACTAACAGTAGAGATCTCGGAGTAGGCAGCAACAACGGGCACCAACCTCCTTGCGCTGATCTGAGTACTGTCGTCAGACTGCTGAGTGCCGGCTGTTGCTACCTCCTATTCCTGATCCAATGGCAAGAATGACTGCGCATCCGAAATGTCTTCTGATGGATCGGAAAATAATTCCTGTGACTCAGGCAGAGGGTATATGGTGGTGGTGGTGGTGGTGTTGGTGGCGAGCCACTCAACCAAGTCTGGTGCGTCCTTTGACGTAATCGAATGAAAATTGAGTCACTTACCACTTTGGCTCCGGCCTGGTGCTCCTGCCCTACCCCTACCACCCCTGCGGAAGGGCCTGCCTCTTCCTCTGCCTGTCATTTTTTAAATGACCCTGGCCCATATTCTTAAAGAAGTTCCGCGGGCGTATATGGAGATGCGCGGCGTAAGTGTAAAGATGCGCCGTCCTATCTAAGCGCCGCAGTCACAGAACCAGATCCGCCAGAAACAAGGCTGCTCCCGTCCATCCTAGCTCGTTTAAGTTTGCGCGGCGTAGGCACATATTTCCGCTGAAGGCATCCTACTCGGCCATAGAATTAGTATTCAAATATGCAAATGATGTACATAAGCAGATTCCCGAACCTACGCGCGATCGGCGTAGGCTACGCGCTGTGCGCGTAAGACGAATGTCCGGCTGAAAGTTACTCCTCATAAAGCTCAGATAACTTTGCTCCAGAGCTGAGTAAGTCAGCTTGAAAGCCAATACAGCAGCACCATCCCGGACGAGCTGAGCAACCAAACTTCTTGGACAACACATTCGTATGCCAACATGCCAGGGGCAGGCGAGGTCTTAGCACTACTAGTGTATGCAGAGGCAGAGGAAGAGGAAGAGGCAGAGGCGCGTAGAAGGAGGAGGGCACGTAGGAGGGCACGTGAGAGGATATACCCACAGCGCATTAGCCTCTTTGGCATTGCTGATGTTGAGGTGTATCGCCGTTTCAGATTCAGCCCTGATGCCATCCTGGAAATTACCAGAGCCCTGCAGGATGACATCACCAGCCCAACACAACGCTCACATGCAGTGCAGCCACTGGTGAAGGTCCTGGCAACATTGCATTTCCTGGCCACTGGTTCTTTTCAAGTGGAGACGTGATTGGGATATCACAAACCAGCATGAGCAGATGTGTGCACCAGGTTGTCCCTGCAATCCTAAGACGCATGTCCCACCACATCATCAGACCCACCCAGGAGGTCCAGCGGCTGAAGGCAATGCGTGAGTTCTGCGAAATTGAAGGATTCCCACGCACTGTCGGGGCCATTGATTGCACCCATGTGGCAATACAGCCCCCCCATGAGACACAGCACATTTATGTGAATAGGAAGCACTGGCATTCCATCAATGTCCAGGTGATCGTGGATGCCCATGGCCTCATATGGCATGTCCGTGCCAAACACCCAGGATCCAGCCATGACAGCTTCATATACCGTCAAAGCGACATCCCAAGACAATTTGAAGAGAACATGTATGGGGACAGCTGGCTGGTTGGCTGGTGAGTGACATGGGTGTCAGGTATGACTGTCCCCCCCATGATGCAGACATCACGAGGGGCACATGCATGACTAACATCCTCCTGTCTTTTCCCTTACAGGTGACTCTGCATATGCCCTGGGACCCCACCTGATGACCCCATTCCAGAACCCACAAACCCCAGGAGAGGAAAACTACAATAAAGCACATGCACGTACCCGTGGAGTGGTTGAGGGCACATTTGGCATCCTGAAGTCACGTTTCCGATGCCTGGATAAGACTGGGGGTACCCTGCTGTATTCCCCAAACTTCGTGTGCCAGATCATCGCTGCATGTTGCGTGCTGCACAACTTTGCTGTGAGAAAGGGCCTGGAGATTGAGCTACGTGATGACCTGACCCCCCAACCAGACATTACCCCCCTAACCGAGGGTACCCCGTCTTCTGAGGGATCAGCAATCAGGAGATGTCTCGTGGAACGAATCTTTGAACGTTAAAAATACACATTAAACATTGCACAATGAGAATGCACGCATGCACACCACTGTGGTCCCCAGCACACACTCCCCACATGCACATCCCATTGGATTAGACCGAAGTACATCGCACGGTACTAAGGAGCAGCAACGCCGCGTCAAGGCTCCAATGATGTTGCTGTCCATTCATACACCTTTCACACGGACCTGGGGAGAACTTATCCCCAGCGACCGAGGGTGACACCCCTTACTGGCAGGAGTGTCACCCCCCCACATTCACACACCATTCACACTGTACTATGCACTACTTTGTGCAGCACCCAAAAAAAAAAAAGCTCTTACTCAGAGCATAAATAATACAAAAAAGCTCTTACTCAGAGCATAAATAATACAAAAAAGCTCTTACTCAGAGCATAAATAATACAAAAAAGCTCTTACTCAGAGCATAAATAAAAAAAAAATCACTGGCCCCGGCGCGGACTGCGCCTGGTGCCCAGGTTCCTGGCCCTCACTTGCCTGGGGGGAGCCTCATTTGGGGGGGGGGTGGGGCATCAGGTGGAGGAGCATCCCCAGGTGCCTCCCTGGCTGACTGTCTGCCCTCTAGAGCCACTGCTATGCGGGTGAGCAGGGCCTCCTGGCAAGCAGTCTGGGCCTGAACAGCCTTCCGCAGGCACCTGACCTCCCCCACAAGTTCGGCTGTGGTGGTATGCAGCTCACCCAGGCTGGTGATTGTGGCTGCAGAGTTTCCAGCCACATCCTGGAGAGCATCGGGCACTGCTCCAGAGGAGGACAGGCTATTATTCAGCCGCCTCAACTCCTCCACAATGTCCCCCATATGGCGGCTCTGCTGGTCCTGCTGCCTGGCCAGCTTTTCCTGCAGGACTCCTGCCACACCCCTGGTCTTATGAGTGGCCTTCCTGGGGACAGGGGTGCCTGGGGCCCTTGAATAGGGGGAGGGCCG
This sequence comes from Rana temporaria, assembly GCF_905171775.1. NCBI lineage: Eukaryota > Metazoa > Chordata > Amphibia > Anura > Ranidae > Rana > Rana temporaria. Next base: position 538,117,256 of record NC_053489.1, read on the forward strand.
TGAGGGGCTGGTGGTGAGGGGCATGGGGCGGGAGGGGCTGGAGAGGGTGTTGGAAGACCCTGAGGGGCTGGAAATGTGGTGGCGTTGTGATGGTCCGACCACCTCATGCGAGTCCTCTATAAATAAAAAGACCTCCTGCTCGCTCTGGACCACCTCCTCTTCATTGCCCACCACCTCCTCATGGGCAATCTCCTCCTCAACCACCTCCTGCGCGGACGACTGCCCACTCCCCTCCAACAAAGCCTGTTGGCTTCCCAGGGGGTCAGCCACTGAAGCAGGCTGCTGGGGGGATGGTGTTGGACGGACACTGCCAGCAGTAGACGGCCCAGCTCCCTCCTGCACACCTGTGGATGACACAAAAAATTCACATGTTGGTGGACCCGCACACTTGTCACATGTTCCCCCCCCCCAAACATGCTACACACCAGATAGAAGATAAAACACACTTACCTGTCCTCATGGGCGGCTCACTGGAGTCATGGCCCTCCAGGCCCTCCACCTGCTCCCTCCGCAGGCATCGGGCTATCACTTCCTCCTCCTCTGTAAGGCGGATCGGACAGGGTGGCCCACCTCCAGTGCCCCTGGCATGTTTGGCAATGGTGGCCATTTTATTTCGGACCACACCCCGCAGGTCATTCATTTTCTTTTGTATGTCCTGGGGGGTCCTCACCTCATGGCCAAGGGCATTGACCTGTGCCGTCACTCTTCTTAAAATCTCCTCCTTTTTTATTTTGCTCGTGTTGCCACTCTCAGCACCATGGAGCCTGGCATCAAAGCGCTCCATTGCTGAGACAATAACTGCCCTCTCAGCATGGGTGAAGTTTTTTTTTTCTCCTGTCTTTCCTTGGGCCTGGCATAGCAGCAGCAAAATGTAAACTCCAAAAATCGAAATCCAAGGGAGTCACTTTGCACTAGCTGGGCGGATGTGCTGAGGCTTTTATACACTGGGCCGGCCCAATTTAGCAGGGATTTACGCCTATTGTCATTGTGCGCATGCGCAGAGGGCGGGGCACGTCCGGCGCATGCGCCGTTCGGTCTGGACATCATTTGCATGGGGTCACGGTTCATTAGCATGCTTCACGCCCACATCCCTCCTACCATCACTTGCGCCTACTTACGCCGACACATTTAAGTTACGCGAGCGCTGCGTAGGACGCATGTGGTCCAGGAATATGGTCCGGCTCTCGCCAAGTTAAGCCGGCGGTGCGCATCTGAGATCCGCTATGCCACACTAAATATGCGCCAATCTACGAGAATATGGGCCCCTGTGACAAAAGTCTCTAGAGAAGCGCAGTATATGTGGAAGAAGGTATATAACCTACCCCCTCTCAGGACCACAAAACGAGTTCATCATTGATCTATTGGAGTTTGCTCTTATGAACAACTATTTCCAATTCACGGGAAACTTCTACCGGCAAATACGAGGTACTTCGATGGGCGCGGCCTGGGCACCGGCCTATGCCTGCCTACACTTAGGCCTCTGGGAAGAAGAAGATGTTTATACCTCGTCTATGTACAGCCACCATGTACTTTCCTGGTGGCGGTACATAGATGATGTTTTAATGATATGGAAAGGAGACATCGAATCACTGCATCGGTTTATGACCGAGCTCAACCAGAACGGGCGTAATATCCATTTAACTTACACCGTCAATCCAGAACATCTATCCTTCCTTGATTTACTAATCACCCTTAAAGAGGGCAAACTGAGTACCTGCACCTTTCGCAAGAACACCGCGGCTAACACCCTCCTATATGCCACTAGCCATCACCCACATTGGCTCAAAAATGGTATCCCGGTAGGCCAGTTTATGCGCATAAAACGCAATTGCTCCAACATCTCTGATTACCGTCGCGAAAGCCATGACCTGTACACTCGATTTCGCGAGCGTGGCTACTCGCATGGTCAAATTAAAAAGGCCAGAATATGTGCGGCCATCAGAGATCGCGTGGACCTGTTGACCAAAAAGAGATCATTGGACCAACATGGCACGAATTCAAATGAGCCCATTAGAATAATAACTCCATTTGGCTCGCAGTGGAACTCGGTTCGAACTACCCTGGAGAAACACTGGGGAATTCTAACCAATGCTCCAGGCCTCTCCAAAATAGTCAGTGCTGTACCTAAATTGGTGGCACGACGTGCTCACAGCCTTGGAGATATCCTAATTAAATCGGAATTTGTGAAAGAACCCAACGCCACGTGGCTGTCTGACTATCCAAGATCCCTGGGCATGTTCCCCTGTAATAAATGCCAGATATGCCCCTACGTCGACCGTACATCCTCCTTTCAGGATGCCCATGGACAATGTAATTTTGAGATAAGGGACTTGATAAATTGTTCGACAACTAGAGTGATTTATTTAATCACCTGCCCCTGTCCCAAAATATACGTGGGAAAAATGAAACGCGCCCTGAAAGTTCGGATAGGTGAGCACCTACGTGAAATCAACGAAAAACAAAAAACCCCCGAAAAGCCACTCGCCAAGCATTTTGCTGAACATCACAATAGATGCTCTAAGGGCATGACAGTGAAGGGAATTTATGCCCTTAAATTACCAGGCAGACGAGGTGACTTTGACCGTATCCTCCAACAAAAAGAGAAGTGGTGGGTGTATCGTCTCAAATCACTTGTACCTGTTGGCTTTAACACTGAATTAAACTTACAAGTCTTTCTAAATTCATAGGATAGCCTTGATCATGTCTTCCTTCACCCCACAATATATAAACTGTGATGCACCTTGGGACATCTTGCACACTATTAAAGTTTATTCTAACTATTCCCACCTCTTACATTCATAACACCTCTGACACATCATTGTCAAATGCCCAAAATAAACACTTTTTATTATTGTTAGTGAAGTATTAATGACTGATTAGGTTACCCATGTCGTTCAAACTATACTTAAATTTATAACATCATCCACATGTATAATCGTTCCCATTCGCTCTCAGAAGTCAGTGATTCTTACTGTAATAGATCTAGATGAAGCGATTTAAATACTGAATGCTACATGAGGAAATCATTATTATAGTACTAGGTACGACATAAATAATTCCGGTAACAACTGTTATTTGTTCAGCCAATAAATATTCGTCCCCCCTTCTCCCTTTTTCCTCACCTTCTTCCCTGCCGTGCACTCCCTTTCTTTCCCCCACTGTGTTCTTATTTCCAAAATTGAACACCGCTGTTCAAAATAAGCCATACCAAATGAAGAAAGAAAACGAGCATGTAAATAAATCCCTTTCTTGGGAAATTCAAAGTAATCTATTTTGCTTAACCTCCATGACCACCGTAGCGCCGGGTATTCCATGAAGTAGTTCAACGTCAGCACGCACTGCTTTGGTGTCAGTATCAGCTGTGGACTGCGTATATAAAACATCCAGCAGCTGACATCCCATTACGTCCAGGAAGAAGCTACGCCATTGGCTACGGTGAAACGCGTCGACGTCATCACCAGACGCTGCCCACGTGACCTGCCCATGTGACCTAATTCAAACCAGGAAGGAATACGGAGGAACGTGTACACGGAGACGGCGATCGAGGCGCCACACCGGGCTATTCAGCCCACGCTCCGGATACGGGGTAACTTAACTCCTATCCCAACCGAGCGACTTGTACTCTCGGGCATACAACCTGGGACAACCAACCAGAGGACTGCATATACAGGACCTAATATCACTCTGATCACTCCATAGAATGAATGAATCTCAACCAAAGGTCTGTAACCAATTTTCATTTTGAACATTATTATTTGGAGTCACTTGGATGACCACATCCTTTGAAACCACTACAAACATCCAACATGCTGTCGTCATATATTTCTGGGGACACAGCTGCTCTAATCCGGAAAGCAATACAACTCATATGATTCCTGGAAATTGTGTTATACTCATGTACATTCTGACCTAACTATCCCATCCTAAGGCCCCATACACACGAGAGGATTTATCCGCAGATACGGTCCAGCGGACCGTATCCGCGGATAAATCCTCTCGAGGATTTCAGAAGATTTCTATGCGATGGCGTGTACACACCATCGCATTGAAATCCGCGCTGAAATCCTCTGGCGATGACGTGTCGCGCCGTCGCCGCTATTATGACGCGGCGACGGGCGCGACGCTGTCATATAAGGAATTCCACGCATGCGTCAAATCATTACGACGCGTGCGGGGAATCCCTTTGGACGGATGGATCCGGTAAGTCTGTACAGACGAGCGGATCCATCCGTTGGAATGGATTGCAGCAGATGGATTTGTTGTGCATGTCAGCAAATATCCGATCTGCTGGAATCCATCCCAGAGGAGATTTCTCCGCGGAAACGGATCCGCTGGCGTGTACACACCATAGGATCTATCCGCAGAAACCCATTTGCTGGGATTTATCTGCGGATGGATTCTATCGTGTGTATGGGGCCTTACACGCAACAGTATTGTTACGGCTTTGCCTATAAGGGTAACTAAATTCAGAATTGTGGTGTGTGACTTATATACACCCCCATTACTTACACTATTTAAATCAATATATCTGTGCATCTCCAGATACTGAATGCCCTTTTAACTGATAGCCTACTGCGTACTGCACTAATGTTATTCAAATTACTGAATAATTATCCAGACTGCCAAGGTCATACAGTGTACATCCTTATTCCAGACCAAGTGAATTTCTATTCATTCGAATGATCATTGACTTATTTCCACCTAATACAGAGTGAGAACTTTGAGACTAAATGCACCACTGCATCCTTCACGTGAGGAAGTTACTCCCTCATCAATAGGTGAACTTATTAATAGTTCACTATCTAATTCTCAAGTCTAGTGATACCTGCTGCAGCATCAACGCCTCAGTCTCCACACCCCCTCCCCGTCTCCCTCTTCCACCTCCATCCCTTCCTCCCTTTCCTCAGGGCTCAGTCATTGGCTAGCAAATTATTAGGGCCACAATTGGAAGTTCTGTGTCAATTTTTATTGAACACTACACACCCTATTATCCAAAATAATTGCATATAGTAATTAAAACCAATGATTGACCCCGACAGAGTCCGGACAGCGTCGTGTGTTAATGTTTGTCTACTGTATGTCCTGTATGTTATGTGTGCTCATGGTCAGACGTACCTAATACCATGCTTTTTTAATTGTGTTGTGATATTCAATGTGATCCTACTGATTAATTAATCACCAGAATAAACTCTTTGATACTATCTCCTGAGTTTATCATTATTAGGATCAGGATCATTCAAGTGCAGCCTACAGTAACCCCTTTTTTCTTCCCATGACCTTATCTAAGGTCAATTTTCATCCTCTCTTACCCCTGATCCTTTTTAACTGCCAATTTTTGATATATGCTATGGTTACGGCCCCACTTCCATCATTGATGAGTGATCCTACACATGTCCACCACTTATTCAATCAGACTTGCCTCTTTCCCTACCCCTTCCCCCTCTCTTCCCCTTAAATGCTTATATAACAAAATCTGTCGTTTTGGGGGGCCACTGGTTTATTTCACCAGTTATAAAACTTTTTTTTAGGAATTTATTTTAAAGAGGAAACACAGCGAAAGAGGCAAAAATCCAGCAGTAACCAAATACACCGCCAGTCACAATGCTGCACAATACAAATCCACCATAATATGCTTTCTATATTCGAAAGTATATTATAAGTGTATATTACACCTATATACTGCAGTGCACATCAAGTAGCACACCTATACCAGTGCTTGAAAGGACTTTAGTGGACCTGTTAGGTAGCGATTTGTGTCGCTAAACTCTGTCCCTGCTCCAAACAGCACCCTCTCCCTAAACTGACAAAAAGTATATGAATGTATTCGGCCCCATACACACGAGAGGATTTATCCGTGAATACGGTCCAGCGGACCGTTTCCGCGGATAAATCCTCTCGAGGATTTGTGCGGATTTCCATGCGATGGAGTGTACTCACCATCGCATTGAAATCCGCGCTGAAATCCTCTGGCGATGACGTGTCGCGCCGTTGCCGCGATTATGACGCGGCGACGTGCGCGACGCTGTCATATAAGGAATTCCACGCATGCGTCGAATCATTACGACGCATGCGGGGGATCCCTTCGGACGGATGGATCCGGTGAGTGTATACAGACCAGCGGATCCATCCGTTGGGATGGATTCCAGCGGATAGATTTGTTTAGCATGTCAGCAAATATTTATCTGCTGGAATCCATCCCAGGGGATAAATATCCGCGGAAAAAGATCCGCTGGAGTGTACACACCATAGGATCTATCCGCTGAAACCCATTCGCTGGGATTTTTCAGCGGATGGATTCTATCGTGTGTATGGGGCCTTAGACACCTATATACTGCAGTGCACAGCAAGTAGCACACCTATACCAGTGCTTAAACGGATGGCATTGTTAAAAATGTATATTTTACTACAAATTCTTTGTTTTTCAAACTGTCCCCGTAGATCCTCCACTGACTTTTTTAGCTTTTTAAAAAATCTTTAACTTTGCAATATACATGGGCTGATTCACAAGCCAGTATCAGATACAATATACTGTACTAACCATGTCCATATCTTTGGGTGGGGCAAGCTTAGCACATCTGGGTTACTATCACAAGGCAATACACCTTGGCCCGGATTCAGGTAGATTTGCCCCTTTGTTACGGAGGCGCAGGGCAGCGTTTTTGCCCTGCGCCCCCGCAAATTTCCTGCGCTACCCGCGATTCACGGAGCAGTAGCTCCGTAAATTGCGTGTGCGCTGTGTAAACTTGCCCTGCATAAGGGCGCTTAATGTAAATGATCCCATAGGGGGCGGGAATCATTTAAATTAGGCGCGCTCCAGCGCCGAGCGTAGAGCGCATGCTCCGTCGGGAAACTTTCCCGACGTGCATTGCGGCAAATGACGTCACAAGGACGTCATTTGCTTCAAAGTGAACGTGAATGGCGTCCAGCGCCATTCACGAATCACTTACGCAAATTACGTAAAATTCAAACGTCGCGACGCGGGAACGACGGGTATACTTTAGCATTGGCTGCCCCAGCTATTAGAAGGGGCAGCCTTACGCTAAACACGCCGTACGGAAACGACGTAAATTGCGTACGCAGGGCTCGCGTAACGTTGTGAATCGGCGTTAGTATGCAATTTGCATACTATACGCTGACCACAATGGGAACGTCCCCTAGCGGCCAACGCAAGAATGCAGCCTAAGATATGAAGGCATAAGGAGGCTTATGTCACGCATATCTTAGGCTGTAGTCGGCATAACGAGCTCTCTGAATCAGGAGAACTTGTTACGCCGGGGCAAGTAAGCAATTGCGCTGTGTAACTATGGTTACGCAGACGCAATTGCTTCTTGAATCCGGGCCCTTACTTATATCTTGGATTGGTTTCATAATTCCTATAGGAAACTATGGGTCCAAATAGAAGAACAGCTGTCAGCTTCTCCTCTTATATCCTTACTGTGGACTTGACCTTTGCTATGACTGGAGTTGGGCAAACGGTACGGCCCGAGCATGAGTTCGGGCCAAGCATAAAATAAACACCAAACACACGTTTTTAAAGTAATACAAAACTTTACTTTTTTTCAAATATTAAATATTCTTGAAAAACATTTTTTTTCTCTTCACATATATATCTAGATAAGATACCATATAGATAACAAATAAGACAAAACAAAAAGCTCCAACAAGCTCCACAATAAATAAATAAATAGAGCTAACGTAAAAAAACTTTAGAGGTGATGGAAGGTTTGGTAGGCGTCATTAGGTGACATCAGCACATTTATGGCATGGCCATAATGTGACCAGGTAGAGGGTTTCTGATGAACATTCTGCCAATTAGAAGGTGGTGGTGTTGGCAGAGGAAGATGGGTGGCAGAATGTGGTGATGGCAACTGAGGAAGGGGTAAAGAATGTGGTGTTGGTAGAGGGGGCGGGGGGAGACTTGAATAGGGACCACACTTTTACAATGGCCACAGCTCAGAATGACTTTTGTGCTGACAGAATTTACCGCCAGATGCAGGTTAGCATGAGGCTCTTGGATTGCCAACATAAAGGTTTAGTGATCCTCACTACATATGCACAAATCCTCCCTCTCCTCTCATAAGCTGTGACCGTCAAAATGGTGCTTCTGAAGGTGACATACAGCTCATTTTATAGCCCAGCCAAAACTTTGCATGTACACTGGGCTCCTGAATGAATTCAGCTCAGACTTTGTGGTGGAGGTTTTGAGAACCTATGTGTGGTGGTTGGCGAAATAAAAGAGGCTTGTATCGGATGGAACCTGCCAACATGTCTTCTTGGAGTTCTAATAGTACCTTCTCCATCAGACCTTCCAGACACCTTGCAGAAACCTGCACATGAGACCTGTTGGTGTTCATTCTTTCCGACATACTGGCCATAATGTCCAGCATGCGGTTAAAATCCGGTTCAGGAATTATAATCATTACCTTTAAAGCTATTGTGCATCACTTCATCTCTTTTATCAATAAAGATTTAAAAAAAAAAAAAAAAAAATCTGGTTCAGGAGCCCTCCTTCTTGTTGCATGTATGTTAGCTCTTTCAGGTACATGAGGACAAATGGGTGGTGTTGTCTCCTCATCTCCCACAGGTGTCGCAGAGGTAGAACGTGCTGACATTGACATTTGGCTCTCCGTAAGCTCTTGCCCTGCTTGCTGACTGACAGATGCTTGGCCTGCTTGCTGACTGACAGATGCTTGGCCTGCTTGCTGACTGACTGATGCTTGGCCTGCTTTCTGACTGCTTGTAATAAATTTATTACTATAACTTTGTCTTTTCATCTTTTTGCTTGGCTGTAGTATAAAAAACAGAGATTGACACTTTTCCACAGTGGCCCCCGGTGAGTAATGCAATCATGGGCATACCCTGAATAGTCAGCTAAGTTTAACCTTGTATGGTTGTCTTGTCATTAAACTATAGAAAGTCCATACTGCAGTTGGCTGAATCCATGACCAAAATTCTAATGCCCCGTACACACCATCACTTTATGTGATGAAAAAAAACGACATTTTCTGTAAAGTAAAAAATGACGTTTTTGAAACTTCAACTTTCAAAGACGAAGTTGCCTACACACCATCGTTTTTCTCACAATGTTCTAGCAAAGCGAGGTTACGTTCTCACCACTTTTTCCATTGAAGCTCGCTTCTGGGCATGCGCGGGTGAAAAAACGTCGTTTTAAACGACGTTTTTTACTACACACGGTCAATTTCTGTGAAGTAAAAGTTGACGTTTTGAAAAACGACACATAAAATTGAAGCATGCTTCAATTTTTTTTGGCCGTTTTTTAGAAGACATAAAACTATGTTTTCCCCCACACACGGTCAATTAAAGTGACGTTTTTAAAAACGTCATTTTTTTTCATCACATAAAGTGATGGTGTGTACGGGGCATTAAACAATTCATTAGTAAAGTTTCAACTCCAGTTATGATGTAGCAAGTAGGCTTTTTTTTTTTTCAAAACACCTTTATCGAGTACCAAAATTACGAGAAATGTTGTACTTTTGACATAGTTAACCACTTCAGCTCTGGAAGGTTTTACCCTCTTCATAACCAGGCCATTTTTTGCTATTTAGTACTGCACTACTTTAACTGGCAATTGTGTGGTCATGCAATACTGTACACAAACTTAATATATTTTTTCTCACACAAATAGAGATTTCTCTTGGTGGTATTTGATCTCCAATGTTTTTTTTTTATTTTTTGCAATATGAATGGAAAAAACCCAGAAATTTTGACACCAATATTGTTTACGTTCTGCTATAAAACATATCAAATAAAAAAATTAACAAAAATCAAATTTCTTCATAAATTGAGAGTTATAGTCTCTACAAACTATGGTATATATATATATATATATATATATATATATATATATTATATTACATATATATTATTTGTTTTTTACACTACTATTAGCAGGGATCAGCAACTTATAATGAGATTAAAGCGGACAATCTGACACTAAGGCCGCGTACACACGGTCGGACAAAACCGACGAGAATGGACCGAGGTTCAGTTTCATCGGTCCAAACCGACCGTGTGTATAGCCCATCGGTCTGTTGTCCTTCGGTCCAAAATGTTAAAACATGCTTCAAAATCGAACCGATGGCCCGCTGCCCGATCGGTCCAAACCGATGGTTAGTACAGAAAGCATGCTCAGAATCAAGTCGACGCATGCTTGGAAGCATTGAACTTCGTTTTATTCAGCAGGTCGTGTGTTTGACGTCACCGCGTTTTGACCTGATCGGTTTTTGGAACAATGGTGTGTACGCACTTCAGACCATCAGGCCACTTCAGCGGTGAACCGATGGAAATGGCCCGTCAGACCATTCTCATCGGTTTGGAACAACCGTGTGTACGCGGCCTAACTGATGCTGGAGGGGAACTGCCCAACTGCCACTGACATCACCAGTGATATTGATACAGTGATCAGTGATAAAACTACACACTGTCATTGTACAAATGCCACTGGCAGCAAAAGTGTTAACATCTAGGGCAATCTAGGGCAATCAAAGGGTTAAATGTGTGCCTAACAATGTGAAATGTGTGTAATGTTTGTAATGTCTCTGTACAGAGCCCTGTGTTGATTGCAGGGCTGGTGCAAGGGTTTTTGACACCCTAGGCGAAACCTCATTTTGCCGCCACCCCTGACTCCACACCCTTTGCCCTGCCCTTGTATACCCCACCTTTTTAATGAAGAGTCAATCAAATGCCGCCTCACCAGCACCCATCAAATGCAGCCTCCCCAGCGCCCATCAATGCAGCCTACCAGCGCCCATCAATGCACCCTCATCAGCACCCATTAAATGAAGCCTCCCCAGCTCCCATCAATGTAGCCTACCAGCACCCATCAATGCAGCATCGCCAGCACCCATCAAATGCAGCCTCACCAGCGCCCATCACATACAGCCTACTAGTGCCCATCAATGCGGAATACCAGTGCCCATCAGTGCAGCCTACCAGTGCCCATCAATGAATGTTTGCTTGCTTACATTCATTTGGGAGTCAGGACACAGACACAGTCCTCCGCTGCCACCTCGCTTCCGACACTATGTGTGAATGGAGCAGTGGCTGCCTGCTGATGCTGAGACTTAGTTGCTTGCTGCAGAGAGAATAGAGTAGGAACAACAGTGGCTGGGTGCCCTAGGCAGCAGTGCGCCCTATGTGGCTGCCTAGTTTTCCTAGTGGTAGCACCAGCCCTGGTTGATTGTCAACATAGGGCTCTGGACTGTGATTGGACATAAATCATTGGCCAGAACTTGCTGACAGACTACCGCTGTGTACAATAACAGCGGGTGTCGACAGGGACGCATGGCCTAAACCTGGAAGCAGGCAGTGATGTACCAGTACATTGCCAGTCATGATGCTGCAAATAGTTAATGATATGTATGACTGTACAATCTTTTTTTGTCAAAACAAGTACTGAAGTCAAGAGAAATTTCAGGCTGACAGAACAAATTATCATGAATCAATCTCAGCACTCATATAAACACAACAACATACTGTATTGACTGTTAATATACAGTAAAACTCCCACCAACCCTTCTGTTATGTTTATAAAGTATGCAATCACCACTGGACTTTTCAGCCTATATTATTCTCCCAGCTACTTGTTACCAATAAGTACCTGGATAATAAGACTGGCAGTAAACAACATTACAAATTAGTATGTGTGTGTGTATATATATATATATATATATATATATATATATATATATATATATATATATATACTTCAACTTTATTTTCCTGTAGTACCACTTCAAATCAAAAGCTAAAATTATGCATTCAGTTGCAACCCCCTTTAAGCGTGTTTTTATGAAAATGCTTTCTTGATTGTCCTATTCTTGAGTTTACATTTTTTCTGATTTAATTGTATGAAAGCAGGATTTTTTCACCCACTACTGTGATCATGCATATTTGTAACGTTACAAGAGAAGTCATATATAGCATCTAGTACATTTAAATGAGTTTCTGTAGGTAAAAACCCTGTTTCCTATACCAGTATTCATACCCCTTGCAAATTTCCGCATTTTGTCATGTTACAACCAAAAATGTAAATGTGTTTTATTGGGATTTTATGTGATAGACCTACACAAAGTGGCACATAATTGTGAAATGGAAGGAAAATTATAAACGGTTTTTAAAATTTCTTACAAATAAATATATGAAAAGTGTGGCGTGCATTTGTATTCAGCCCCCTTTACTCTGATACCCCTAACTAAAATCTAGTGAAACAAATTGCCTTCAGAAGACACCTAGTTTGTAAATAAAGTCCACCTGTGTGTAATTTAATCTCAGTATACATGCAGCTGTTCTTTGAAGCCCTCAGGGGTTTAGAGAACCTTATTAGTGGGCGCTACACAAGCTTCGAACAATGGAAAATGGAAAGAATATGGCACAACTGCAAACCTACCAAGATATGGCCGTCCACCTAAACTGACAGGCTGGGCAAAGAGGGCATTAATCAGAGAAGCAGCCAAGAGGACTATGGTAACTCTGGAGGAGCTGCAGAAATCCCCAACTGGTGGGAGAATATTTTTACAGGATGAATGAAAAATGTTAATGTTATTGTTGAAAGAAAGACATAAGAAGTCCTGTTTGCAGTTTGCAAGAAGACATGTGGGGGACAGAGAAAACACGTGGAAGAAGATACTCATTTCATATGAGACCAAAATTGAACTTTTTGGCCTAAAAGCAAAACGCTAGGTGTGGCAGAAAACACACCATTCCCACCGTGAATCATGGTGCTGGCAGCATCATGTTGTGGGGATGCTTTTCCTCAGCAGGGACAAGGAAGCTGGCCAGAGTTGATGGGAAGATGGATGGAGCCAAATACAGGGCATTCTTACAAGAAAAGCTGTTAGGCCCCGTACACACCATAGAATACATCCGCTGAAAAATCCCAGCAAATGGGTTTCAGCGGATAGATCCTATGGTGTGTACACTCCAGCTGATCTGTTTCCGCGGATATTTTTCCCCTGGGATGGATTCCAGCAGATCAAATATTTGCTGACATGCCAAGCAAATCCATCTGCTGGAATCCATCCCAACGAATGGATCCGCTGGTCTGTATAGACTCACCGGATCCATCCGTCCGAAGGGATCCCCCGCATGCGTCGTAATGATTCGACGCATGCGTGGAATTCCTTATATGACAGCGTCGCGCACGTCGCCACGTCATAATCGCGGCGACGGCGCGACACGTCATCGCCAGAGGATTTTCGGCGCGGATTTCAATGCGATGGTGTGTACACTCCATCGCATGAAAATCCGCCGAAATCCTCGAGAGGATTTATCCGCGGAAACGGTCCGCTGGACCGTATTCGCGAATAAATTCTCTCGTGTGTACGGGGCCTTAGAGTCTGCAAAAGACTTGAGACTGGGGCAGATGTTCACCTTCCACCAGGACAATGACCCCAAACATACAGCCGGAGCTACAATGGAATGGTTTAGATCATAGAATATTCATATTTTAGAATGGCCCAGTCAAAGTCCAGACCTAAAACCAATTGAGAATCTGTGACAAGACTTGAAAATTGCTGTTCACAGATGCTCTCTATCCATTCTGACAGAGCTTGAGCTATTTTTCAAAGAAGAATGGGCAAAAATGTCACTCTGTAGATGTGCAAAGCTGGTAGAGACATATTCAAAAAGACTTACAACTGTAATTGCAGTGAAAGGTGGTTCAACAAAGTATTGACTCTGGGGGCTGAATACAAGTGCACGTCACTCATATTTGGTGGATCTATATGGATATGGTGGACATATATTTCTGATTAAAATTTATAGTACCCTGTCTGGAGATTTGAGATAGGGTTGTCCCGATACCACTTTTTTAGGACCGAGTACAAGTACCGATACTTTTTTTCAAGTAGTCGCCGATACCGAATACCGATACTTTTTTTAAATGTCATGTGACCGTTTTCAAACCACAATACAGACTAAGGATATTTTCTTTAGAATTATGAAGAACTGGTACATCATGGTGTGGGGCTGTTTTTTAGCATACGGTACTGGAAAACTACATATCTTTGAAGGAGTGATCACTGCCAGTGCCACCTATCAGTGCAGGTCATCGGTGCCAGTGCCCAAAAGTGCAGCTAGCCAGTGCCACCTATCAGTGCAGATCAGTGACCATTAGTGCATCAGTGCAGGGAGGCAGCTTATTAGTGCATCTCATCAGTGCCACCCAATCAATGCCAGTGCCACCTATCAGTGCCATCTATTTATGAGTGCCATTCAATCAATGCCAGTGCCACCTATCAGTGCCATCCAATGGCCGGGCCCTGGTGAGAGAATTAAGTTTGGGCCTATATTATGATGGGGGCCTGGAGCTGCAGCTCCATCAGCCCCACGGTTAATCCGGCCCTGCCTCTATGCACTGCTCGGTGTCACAAAAAAAAAAGTATTCTATTTTGGTATCGGGAGTATTTGCACGAGTACGAGTACTAGCGCAAATACTCGGTATCGGTCCCGATACCGATACTGGTATCGGTATCGGGACAACCCTAATTTGAGAGATCCACCAAATATAACTACTGTATTTATCGCGGTATAACGCGCTCCCGCGTATGACACGCACCCCTAAAGTGGCCCCGAATCCTGTGGAAAAAAATATTTTTTTGTACTTACAGTTTTGGTGTCTTGCACGGCGTCCATCGGCGGCCTCGTCGGGTCCGGAGTCCGTCTGCGGCTTCGGGTGTCCTCTTCGTCGGGTCCGGCGTCCTTCTGCGGCTTCGGGTGTCCTCTTCGTCGGGTCCGGGGTCCGTCTGCGGGCTTCGGGTGTCCTCTTCGTCGGGTCCGGGGTCCGTCTGCGGGCTTCGGGTGTCCTCTTCGTTGGGTCCGGCGTCCTTCTGCGTTGTCCTCGCGTCCACCCCACTCGTTTCCCGCACCGAGTTTGAATACTGCGCGGTATACGCCGATAAATACGGTATATATTCACTTAGGGCCAGATTCACAGAGGAGATACGACGGCGTATCTCCTGATACACCGTCGTATCTCCTGTCCTATCTATGCGGCTGATTCATAGAATCAGTTCCGCATAGATAGCCCTAAGATCCGACAGGTGTAATTGACTTACACCGTCGGATCTTAGAATGCAATACTTCGGCTGCCGCTGGGGGGAGTTTGCGTCGTATTCCAGCGTCGGGTATGCAAATTAGCAGTTACGGCGATCCACAAAGGTTTTTCCTGTCGTTACGTCGTCGCTAGTATTTTTTTCCCATCGCAAATTTACACCTGCTTTAACATGGCTTAACTTTAGTCGAGCCATGTTAAAGTATGGCCGTCGTTCCCGGGTCGAATTTTTTTTTTTTTTTTTTGGCGTACGTCACCGTTCTAAAAAATGACGTCACATCACGCAAAGCACGGCGGGAATTTCTAAACCGAGCATGCACAGTACGTCCGGCGCGGGAGCGCGCCTAATTTAAATGGTAGACGCCCCATTTGAATTGGGCGGGCTTGCGCCGGACGTGTTTACGATACACCGCCGCAAGTTTACAGGTAAGTGCTTTGTGGATCAGGCACTTACACTGAAAACTTGCGGCAGTGTAACGTAAACGGATTATGTTGCGCCACCGCAAATGTACGAGAATCTGGCCTTTAGTCTTTTTGGAATATTAAGACTTTCCCTTTATGAGCAGGGCCACTAATAAAGCAGTACAGTCGGTCCTGTTGTATCGGGCATGGGCCTCAGAAGCTTAACAGGGGGCCTCGGGCAGTTATAGCGATAATTTCTGCCAAATAAAGGAAAAGAGCTTAATAAAATATATTTCTCTGGGCCCCATCAGACCAACAGAGGGGCCCAGAAGGTGGGAGCATTGCAGGGACTTTTTAATCAATCAGACGCAGGTACAAAATCCCACACTGCAAGCTGTGCTGCTCAATTATAGTTCATGTCGGCTGCCTTCCCTGGCAGAGTGATCTGCTTTGTACATGCTCCACTACCTCAGGACAGGTGCCATGACTAATGTGAGGAGCTGACACTGACAGGGAGAATCAGTACTCATCCCGGCAGCAGTGGGTGGTGTGGCCAGGGCCGTCCTTTACCATAGGACAAACAGGGGCAGCTGCCCAGGGTCCTGTCACTGTTGGGGGCCCAAAGCAACCCCCTTTGAAAAAAACAAAAAAATACTTTTTTTTTTGTTGGGGGGGGGGGGGTCCGAAGGTCCCCAGGGCCCCAGATGGCAACTCCCCTTTTTTTTTTTTTAAATAAAAAAAGTATATATTTTTTAATATATTTTTATTTTATTTTTTATTAAAGGGCCAATTTTTTTTTAGAGGTCTGGAGGTCCCCAGGGGCCCGTAGTTCCCCAGGGCCCCGGATGACAACCCCCCTTTTTTTATATATAAAAAAAAAACTTTTTTTATATATTTCTTTATTACTTTTATATATACGAAGGCATGGCAGCCCATTCAAATCAATGGGCTGCTGTGCCTGCACAAATGAGGGCCGCCAAAACACATACATGTGAACCAGCCTGGCCCAAAATAAGCTGGAGGGGGGCCCAAAAAAAATGTTTGCCCAGGGCCCAAACCTTATTAAAGATGGCCCTGGGTGTGGCGGCAGTGCAGCACACAGTGAGTGACACAGTAATATCTGGATAGAGTTGACAGAATCCTCACTGTCTTATGATCATCAGCATTAGGATAATCACACAGCACAGCAGGAGATCTATGGCTCTGTGTGTTGTGTCACATGTCTGTTGGGTGCTGACTTTGCTTATTTCTGGCTGTACTGTGTGTTACAGACTGTAGCACAGCACAGCCATTACAAAGTCAGCACCGAGCAGGCATGTGACACTCCCAATCTTTCCAATTAGGGCTGCCTGTCAGTTTTCATGTGGACGCCTATCTTTTTGTCCATTTAGGTCCAGAAAAAAATATGGAAATGGACTGTATCATTTTCATTTTTTTCCAGACCTACATGTGACAGATCAGGTGTAGTCTGATGTAAATGGACACAAGTCCATTTACATCTGGCCACTCATAGAGCCATCACAAGTCCACCCCATCCTCTCCTGTATGTATGCAGACACAAACTGGGACCAGGGGCAGGGCCTACAGCTCACCCTTGTTGACTATACTCTAATTTTGATTATGACTTTGTACGTTTATTTGCTAACATCATTCATTGTAATGTTGATGTATTTTTATGTGTTAAACCTGATGCACATTTATTTATATTTCAAAATATATTTATATATAAAAATATAGGGGCAGATCCACAGAGCGAGTACGCCGGCGTACTTTCAAATTACCCGCATCGTATCTCTGTTTTGAATCCTCAAAACAAGATACGACGGCATCTGGGTTAGATCCGATAGGCGTGTGTCTTCGTACGCCTTTGGATCTAAGATGCAATTCTTTGGTGTCCGCTGGGTGGCGTTCACGTCGTTTTCCAAGTACGAGCGGCCGTCGCATTTTTTTTACGGCGTCTCTAGTCGGCTTTTTTCGGCGTGTAGTTAAAGCTGGTATTTCGTCGCGTATAGTTAAACCTGCTATGTTAAGTATGGCCGTCGTTCCCGCGTTTAATTATAATTTTTTTTTTCGTTTGCGTAAGTTGTCGGTGAATCGGGATGGACGTAATCGATGTCATTTAGCGCAATGCACGGCGGGACATTTAGAAACGGAGCATGCGCAGCTCATTCGGCGCGGGGACGCGCTTCATTTAAATGAAACACGCCCCCTACTCGCCGATTTGAATTACGCCGTTACGCCACGCGGAAAACGACAGGAACGCCACCCAGCGGACGCCGAAGAATTGCATCTTAGATCCGAAGGCGTACGAAGACGCACGCCTATCGGATCTAACCCACATGCCGTCGTATCTTGTTTTGAGGATTCAAAACAAAGATACGACGCGGGAAATTTGAAAGTACGCTGGCGTATCTGTAGATACACCGGCGTACTCTCTCTGTGGATCTGCCCCTTTATTCTTTTTAAGAAACCTGCCTGGTCTTTTCCTATAAATTATGGCCTATTAAAAAGCCTTAAATACTATGCATAGAATCTGTATCATATTTCTGGTTATAAACAGTTTTTTTCCTCTTTTAGTAAAAATGCTCACATGGTCAGTGCAAGATTTCTGGTTCTTGACTGACATAATGAATTGTAATTTTTTTTCTCCCAAAAACTTAATCTCTCCTTTCAACATAGCAGGCAAATAAAACTGCTTACATAATATGCAGCATTTCTGTACAATATTTCTCTCTGCTGTCTTCTAAATAAGACACTATAATTGTTATTTCTCATCTCTCCCTATTACATTGCTGTTCAAGCAAGCTGCTTACATACTCTCCAGCCACTGTGCTATATGTGTGGTTATTTTTTCTGGATATGGCACTCTGATACAGTTTAGTACAGAGCATTGCATGGCGTGGTACTGAATACAAGATCACAGGCTATATAATGAAACATGTTTTGCCACGGTTTATCAATATTTATGAAGTTGATAGATTTAAAATTGTTTATATCTTTTGTGTCTGTCAGATACTTTCATCGCTCAATTGTGTCCTTTAATTGCTACATACTGTATTGCTAATACATACATACTGATGCATGTCCCCAGTAGCACTGCCCAGCTCCTCATGCCCTTTGTTTGCCAATGCTATACATTTTAGCCTTGAAAATGGGCAAAATTTACCACTTGCCGCCCGCCAATGACAGATTGACGGCGGCAAAGTGGTTGTAGAATCCTGACCGGACGATTCTGAGCCGCTGCGCGCCCCCGGGGGCGCGCATAGCGGCGATCGTTGTTGCGGGGTGTCAGTCTGACACCCCGCAACACCGATCTCGGTAAAGAGTCTCTCACGGAGACTCTTTACCACGTGATCAGCCGTGTCGAATCACGGCTGATCACGATGTAAACAGGAAGAGCCGTCGATGGCTCTTCCTCCCTTGCGTCTGACAGACGCGAGTAGAGGAGAGCCTATCGGCGGCTCTCCTGACAGGGGGGGTTCGCGCTGATCGTTTATCAGCGCAGCCCCCCCTCGGATCGCCACATGGACCACCAGGGAAGCCCACCCTGGACCACCAGGGAAGGGCATATAAAAAAAAAAAAGTCTGTAAAAAAAAAAAAAAAAAAACTGTAAAAAAAAAAAGTCTGAAAAAAAAAAAAAAAAAACATTAAAAAAAAAAGATGCCAATCAGTGCCCACAAATGGGCACTGACTGGCAACTTAGGTAAATCAGTGCCGCCACATTGTCCATCAGTGCCACCCCACATTGTCCATCAGTGCCACCCTACAGTGTCCATCAGTGCCACCCTACAGTGTCCATCAGTGCCACCCTACAGTGCCCACCTATCAGTGCCCATCTGTGCCACCCATAACTAGCCATCAGTGCCACCCATAAGTGCCGCCTATGAGTGCCCATCAGTGCCGCCCATGAGTGCCCATCAGTGCCGCCTATGTGTGCCCATCAGTGCCGCCTATGTGTGCCCATCAGTGCCGCCTATGTGTGCCCATCAGTGCCGCCTATGTGTGCCCATCAGTGCCGCATACAAGCGCCGCCAATCAGTGCCACCTCATCTGTGCCCGTCAGTACTACCTCATCGATGTCCATCAGTGCCATCTCATCGGTGCCCATCAGTGCCGCCATATCAGTGCCCGTAATTGAAAGAGAAAACTTACTTATTTACAAAAAAATTAACAGAAAAAAATAAAAACATATTTTTTTTCAAAATTTTCAGTCTTTTTTTAGTTGTTGCGCAAAAAAAAAAAATCGCAGAGGTGATCAAATACCACCAAAAGAAAGCTCTATTTGTGGGGAAAAAAGGACGCCAATTTTGTTTGGGTACAGTGTAGCATGACCGCGCAATTGCCATTCAAAGTGCGACAGTGCTGAAAGCTGAAAATTGGCTTGGGCGGGAAGGTGTATACGTGCCCTGTATGGAAGTGGTTAATTTCAGAAATTGTACAATATAAACTTCAATGGGGTTTCGATTAACCTTTTTAAAACGTTATCATCAGTTCAGCTAATGTGCTGTGAGTAGAGTTGAGCGGACACCTGGATGTTCGGGTTCGGCGGGTTCGGCCGAACTTCGGAAAAAAGTCCGGGTTCGGGACCAGAACTTGACCCGAACCCGAACCACATAAAAATAAACTTAGAACTGTCCCTGCGCAAAGTGTCATTTCTGAAAGGAAAAAAAGTAATTAAAACCGGCTTTGCGGCTATAATGAATTGTCAGCTTCGGCAATTCAGAGAGGATTCATTCATAAAAAATAAAAAAAATTGCGTGGGGGTTCCCCCAAATTCAATTACCATGCCCTTCAGGTCTGGAATGGATATTAAGGGGAACCCCCGCCGTCAATTTAAAAAAAAAATTACACAGGGTTCCCCCCAAATATCCATTCCAGACCCTTCAGGTCTGGTGTGGATTTTAAGGGGAACTCCACCCCAAATTTAAAAAAAAAATGGCGTGGAGTTCCCCCCAAAATTCACACCAGACCCTTATCCGAGCATGTTAACCTGGCCGGCCGCAGAAAAGAGGGGGGGACAGAGTGCGGCCCCCCCTCTCCTGAACCGTACCAGGCCACATGCCATCAACATGGGGAGGATGTCCCCATGTTGATAGGGACAAGGGCCTCATCCCCACAACCCTTGCCCGGTGGTTGTGGGGGTCTGCGGGCGGGGGGCTTATCAGAATCTGGAAGATCCCTTTAACAAAGGGGACCCCCATATCCTGGCCCTCCCCTATGTGAATTGGTAATGGGGTACACTCATCGCTGGAGATCACCCGCACCCGTCGCTGGATCACCTGCACCCGCCGCTGGATCTTCTCATCGCTGGAGATCACCCACACCCGTCGCTGGATCAGGACAACGTTGGAGCAGGAAGCCGGGAACGAGTGGATTATCACCGCTGGAGTATTTTTCCTTTTTTTAAATTAATAAAGGACTTTTTTCTACGGTGTCTGTGTGTTACCATTACCAATTCACATAGGGGGGGCCAGGATCTGGGGGTCCCCTTTGTTAAAGGGGTCTTCCAGATTCTGATAAGCCCCCCGCCCGCAGACCCCCAAAACCACCGGGCAAGGGTTGTGGGGATGAGGCCCTTGTCCCCATCAACATGGGGACATCCTCCCCATGTTGAGGGGATGTGGCCTGGTACGGTTCAGGAGAGGGGGGCCGCACTCTGTCCCCCCTCTTTTCTGCGGCCGGCCAGGTTAACGTGCTCGGATAAGGGTCTGGTGTGGCTTTTGGGGGGAACTCCATGCCATTTTTTTTTTATTTGGGTGGAGTTCCCCTTAAAATCCACACCAGACCTGAAGGGTCTGGAATGGATATTTGGGGGGAACCCTGCATCATTTTTTTTTTAAATTGACGGTGGGGTTCCCCTTAATATCCATTCCAGACCTGAAGGGCCTGGTAATTGATTTTGGGGGAACCCCCACACTATTTTTTTTATTTTTTATGAATGAATCCTCTCTGAATTGACGAAGCCGACAATTCATTATAGCCGCAAAGCCGACAATTCATTATAGCCGCAAAGCCGGTTTTAAATGACTTTTCTTTCCTTTCAGAAATGACACTTTGTGCAGTGCCATTACATAGCCAAACCCCCAAACCCGAACCCGAACTTTCAGCAAATTATTCGGGTTCGGGTCCAAAAAAAAACAAAATTAGGTACGAACCCGAACTTTACAGTTCGGGTTCGCTTAACTCTAGCTGTGAGTCAAATTCATCCACATTTGGCGCTTTACTACTTTCAAGAACACCCCCTGCTGTGCTAAATGTGGTCTCAGACAACACCCTGGCCACAGGGCAAGCCATAATCTCAAGTATGTATTGCACAAGCTTTGGCCAGTGGTGCAGCCTGAGCTACTTAAATTATTGACACAAACAAAAGGTAATTCTAGGAAGGACTGTTGGGTGTATACACTGTGAACATAGGGGTTACTCATTAATACAGTATGTAGCCCACCACACTGCAATTTACAGTAATATAGCACAGTACAGCCTTTTTTTAGTAGGGGTACTGGTATATTACTGGTCCTTCTAAGCCACCTAGCCACAATTCAAAGACAAATAAGTGCATTGTGGACAATTGGTTGCTATAGCAGGGAACAACGTGATTATTTTGCTGGGTGTGCAATTTCAGAAAAAACTGAGTTTACCTAAAACCGATGCTTGACCCAAACTCTATCATATTTGCATATATGGAACAGATGCTTTCTTTGCCATATAAAAAAATGCGCCGGACAAACGTACGTTTCTGAATCGGCGTATCTACCTAATTTGCATATTCAACACGTAAATATACGGAAGCGCCACCTAGCAGCCAGCGTAAAATTGCAACTAAGATACGACGGCGTAAGAGACTTACGCCGGTCGGATCTTAGTCAAATCTATGCGTAACTGATTCTAAGAATCAGGCGCATAGATACGATGCCGCACACTCAGAGATACGACGGCGTATCTCCTACCTGAATCTGGCCCATAATCTTTAGCACCACATGATTCACGGCACAGCACAAGCTTAATTTAATGTTTTGCAATTTAAAACACAAATTCTAAAATGAGCAGTTGTGTTAACCATTCCCCTCGCTGTGTGTCTAATCCTGTTTTAATGAGACTTGATCAGATATCTCTGGAGGTGGCTATGTAAGCTAAAGTAATTATAACATAGTCTGATAGCAGCCCAAAGTACATACTGTAGTTTGTGCTCTAAGAGCAAAATGTGATTAGAAAAAAGGAGTGCATAGTAATAATCATCACCAACACAATCAGTGTTTAAAGGGTTAGTTCACCTTTACAAAAAAACTTCCTATACAGGTAAGGGGTTTTTGTAGATTAAAAGCAAACACTATGCAATTTTCTTTCTTTCAGTCACAATTTTTTTTTTTTTTACATACTGTCACCAGTGTAGTGCAGTATCATCAGATAACTGTTGTGGTGGTGACCAGGGACACTGACTGGTGACAGTATATAAAAAAAATATATATACATTTTTTTGTACAATTTTTTTACATTCTGAGACCAGGGCAATACAGTGTTACTATATTGACCTGAGATTATCTTGGGTTTTGTTTGACATTCGTCGCCCCTTCCATCTGCTCCTTGCTGTGAAGGCCAGTTAAAGGATGGGGCAGTGGCCATTTATTTTTACTGTTGGAATACTGGTAAGGGGATGCACTGGACACCTTTGCTGCCATTATGTTATATGCTGGGTGTCCAGTGCACCCCTGTGCCTTCAAGGAGGGGTTGGCTCCCTCCAGGCTTACCTGCCCTCTATATATCCATTATTATTCATGTGCTTCTACTATGGAGGCTCTCACAAATTTATAATGTTAGGACTGCAGATAATACTGACTTTGCAGCTTACACATGTATTTGAAAATGTGTGCAAACTAAACCTTTTTAATGCAAACTGTTAGATAATGAGGTGGCCCCTAAGAGTTGTACACCTAGGTGTCCTGGTGTGTTGAACAGAGTGGCAACCTCAACCTAGAGTAAATCGCATTGGTGGCGTGGCCTTGTTGGAGTCCAGGCTGTGGTTGCCACTCTACTCACAACTCCAGGACACCTAGATGTACGACTCATAGGGACCACCTAATTGTTCCTGCCACACATTGCAGATTGTCACTTGCCACATCACCTGCAACACGTAGCGGATTGTCACTTGCCACGTCACCTGCAGCACGTAGCGGATTGTCACTTGCCACGACATCACCTGCCACATGTAGCAGATTGTCACTTGCCACATCACCTGCCACACATTGCGGATTGTCACTTGCCACATCACCTGCCAAACAGTTCGGATTGTCACTTGCCACGTCACCTGCCACACATTGCGGATTGTCACTTGCCACAATGTCACCTGTCACACATTGCAGATTGTCAAGGCAGGCAGCAGAGAGATAATGTAATCTCTCTGCTGACCGCACAGTGTGGGCGGAACCCGTGATGCAGGGCAGGCAGTGAGAGATGATGTCATCTCTCTGCTCCCCAGCCCACTGATTGGCCAGCAAGCCCACTCACATGCCAATTGTTCCGCCCGCTGAATGTTCCCCTGTTCTGAATGGAGGTGAAAGGGGCAGAACAGGTGGAGCGGGCGATACGGGCAGGCGGCTGTCACTTTGTACAATGGAGTGAGCGATGCGGGCAGGGGCACCTGTCACTTTGTATCAGTGGAGGGGGAGATGCGGGTGGGGTCGGACAGCTGTCACTTCGTATCAGTGGAGTGGGAGATACGGGCGGGGCCGGGCGGCTGTCACTTTGTATCAGTGGAGCAGGCGATCCGGGTGGGGCCAGGCGGCTGTCAATTCATATCAGTGGAGCAGGCAGAGCGGGAGATGCGGGCGGGGCCGGGCGGCTGTCACTTTGTATCAGTGGAGCAGGCGATGCGGGCGGGCGGCAATTTTCTGGCTCAGTGGAGCCGACGGAACGGGATGGCGGGCGGCAAAGTGCCGCCTGGTACAATGGTACCATCGGGTCCCATGGTAGGGCCGGCCCTGATAAGGCCTCATGCACATTGAAGGTTTGAAAGTTAAAATAATATCTAGTTTAAACTCCCAGTATTGCCCCCTCCCAGGGAGCCACAGGTGGCATGTACAGCCAGCCATAGAAGTGAATGGTTGTATTTAGCTGTACTCGAGTATATACCAATGCTTTTGTGCATTGTGCATAACCCCTAACATATATTTCCTGAATTCAGAATTTCTACTTACATGCATGAACATATTTATATCTATACATAAAAGCATCAGTGTATCCCCAAGTACAGCAATATAAAAGTCATATACAACAATTCAATTCTATGACCAGCTTAATGCACTACCTGTGGCTCCCCAGGTGTAGGGATGAGCCGAACAACCCCCCGTTCGGTTTGCACCAGAACCTTCAAACGGACCGAACGTTCGCGCGAACATTTAGAACCCCATTGACGTCTATGGGACTCGAACGTTCGAATTCAAAAGTGCTAATTTTAAAGCCTAATATGCAAGTCATTGCCGTAAAACGTCTTTGAGAACCCGGGTCTTGCCCTAGGGAACATGTATCAATGGAAAAAAAGTTTTAAGAACGGTTGTTTTTTTCAGGAGCAGTGATTTTAATGATGCTTAAATGAAAAAAAAAAATGAAAAATTCCTTTCAATTTTGTACCTGCTGGGTGTCTACAGTAGTATGCCTGTGAAAACGTCTTTGAGAACCCGGGTCTTGACCCAGGGAACATGTATCAATGGAAAAAAAGTTTTAAAAACGGTTGTTTTTTTCAGGACTCCTTAAGCATCATTAAAATCACTGCTCCTGAATCTTTAGGTGCAAACTACAGAGCACACGGCCAGTACACACCAAGTAGCTTTAGGTGCAAACTACAGAGGACACAGGCAATAAACCACGTACTGCAGCTAGCACAATCACCTGCCTGCCAGTAAATTAGGAAGAACTGATCTAGCTAAACTATACAGTGTATAAATATATGTGCAACACCTGGGATGCATATATATCCTCTACACACTGTAACATTAACTGACTAGCCTGCCTGCCTACCTGCAAAAAATGACACTCTCTCTGTCCTCTCAACCACCGCAAGACACTACACAAGGCCGACCTGCAGGCGGCCTTTTATAGTGTGGGGCTTGTACTAAACCCCCCGAGCCATAATTGGCCAAAGCCACCCTGGCTTTGGCCAATTATGGGTCTCCGTTTTTTGCAAGCTGTGATTGGCCAAGTATGCGGGTCATAGTGCATGCTTGGCCAATCATCAGCCAGCGATGCCGCAGTGAATTATGGTCTGTGAAACGTAACACGAATTTGGCGCGAACGACCCGTTTTGTTCATATTTCGACGAACGATCGAACATAAAATGTTCGAGTCGGACATGAGTTCGACTTGAATACGAAGCTCATCCCTACCCAGGTGGGAACATGTTTTCAAATTTTAGTCCAGAGCATATTTTAAGCCTCAAACCATCTGTGTGCAGGAGGCCTAATAAGGAGATAATAAGCAAATTGTTTACATTTATAAATATTAAGAGATCTATATTGCCCATCTAGCTCTAGCCATAAAGTATAAGTACCCCACCCATCCATTTTAGCTTTTCTGAAGCTTCTTCACACAAAAACAGAATACACACATTTTTCAGGTCTCTTTGGTTTGGTGATATCACAGGTAATTTTCAACCCTGTTCTTTCTCTGGTGGTGCAAAGATTTTACATGCTGCAGAGAGTATAATTCCATAATGACATGCTGCCACTCTACACTGGGCTGATAGGAACTGGGTCAAATAATGCAGGGCATTATTGAACTTGTAAGAAAATGGGTTCTGGTGGATTGCTAAGCAAATGAGTCAGTACAAGAAACGATTTTACTGAGTTAGCTAGAATTAGGTCCTGTGGAGGTCTGTTTTTCTGGAGCTGTCCTTTAACCTAAAACTACAGCTAGCCATCCAGCCACCATCTGTAAAACGTCACAGATCTTTATTCCACAATAACTGTGTCATCACATAAATTCAGTCTGAATATTCTGATCACATTGAGTCTATAAATAACAAGATCATTTGTACATCATTGTGTCTTACCATTTGTAGATCACATATAAAATTTATGAAACATATAGGGTAAAAATGCCCCATGAAAATAATTGTAAGTTCAACGAATTTATAAGGCATTAAATCACAACAACAGAAGCAGAGGTTACATTCTAAAACAAATTATTTGAAGCAATTCCAAAGCTAATGGTGCCAATTATGTAAATTGCAGCTAAGGTCTCTTTTAAATACAGGTACAGGTATGGTGCATTTCATGTTGATTTTTTGTTTATAGCTGCAAAACTGAGCACAGCCCTAGAATAAATACTTGACGAAGGATTAGTATATGAATGCGTCCTTTATTTATGCTGGAGGATTAGTTAATAATTTAAAAGTCTGTGGAAGATTGAGCAGGTTATCGGTTGGAGCACTGTAGCAGTTAAAGCAATTAAGGTGCAAAATAATCAAGTCTTGCCCAGCAATTAGTTTAGTACCTCCCTATAAACTCACAAAACAGCACACATTTCATTGCTCCTCATTGGCAGTATTCCCAATAACAACAGTGTTCATGTGACACATGATTACAGAAAGATGCTAAAAGCAATAATAATTCAGCTGTCAAGTTTTCATGATTATTTAAAGAGTACATAGGCTGCATAAGTCTTATTTTTATTATTTGTATAAACATCTTAATGTAGGCATATGGGCATATGACTCACATGTTAACATGTACAAAAGATAGATTTCATTTCTTCCTCAAATTGCAATCTTCCCATGAAGTGGCAGTACTTATGTCTAATCACGCACTGAAGCATTCAGAATAATTGATGTACTTATTAATATATAATGTATTCCTAAGATAATACATTGAAAGTTAAACATATCATCTGAGGTTCATTGTTATATATTGCAAGTCCTTCACTGAAACCTCATTTGTGTTTTCCTTAAAGACTTTATTCAAATGTGAATGTATAAAGTAAGATTAAGAAATAATATTCCACTTAGTGAAACTAGTTCTGCATCACAGAACAGATTAGTAAATAAAAATAATAAAATGGATTGAATGTTAAACCTGTTCTTACACATATAGATAAAGTCCCAGTAGAATACATAATAGCTCACTTTTTAGTGGCCGAGGAGATGAAATATATATGGAAACCACAAATTACTTCTAATCTGGCTTCTTTTGGGAGCCTAAGCAATGGAACAAATGCCAAAAAAAAATTCTCTGCGATTTACACAATTTAGGACATTATCAAATGTTTTTTTATTTCTTAAACACTTACACACCAGAAGATTTCCCTGCTTAATGACAAGGCCATTTTTTTGCGATACGGCACTGCGTCAATAACTGACAAGGGTGCGGTCGTGCGACGTTGTATCCAAACAAATTTTATGTACTTTTTTTTCTTTCTTTTGGTGATAATTGATCATCTCTGAAGTTTAAATTTATTGCGCTATAAACATATAAGTGACAATTTTGAAAGAAATTTTTTTTTTTGCTATAATAAATAGCCCCAGAAATGTTTTTAAAAAACACATTTCTTCATCAGTTTAGGCCAATATATATTCTTCTATAATTTTTTTGTAAAAAAATCGCAATAAGCGTATATTGATTGGTTTGCGCAAAAAGTATAGCGTTTACAAACTATGGGAAAAATGTATGGAATTTTTATGGCAAAAAAAATAAAATGTATTAGTGATGGCGTTGATCTGTGATTTTTAGCGGCACTGTGACATTGTGGCGGACAGATCGGACACTTTTGACACATTTTTTGGACCATTGACATTTATACAGTGATCAGTGCTAGAAAAATGCACTGATTACTGTGTAAATGTCACTGATAGGGAAGGGGTTAACACTAGGGGTAATCAAGGGGTTAAATGTGTTCCCTATTTAGTGTTTCTTACTGTGGGGTGATGGGTACTGACTGGCGGAGGAGACATTTTGCTGTTCCTACTTACTAGGAACAAACAATCTGTCTCCTCTCCCCTGACAGAGCAGAGATTTGTGTGTTTACCCACACAAATCCCCATTCTGGCTCTTGTGCCCGCGATCACGGGTGGCTGCCAGTGATCGCGCCTGCCAGCCACACGCATCGGGGAGTGGGCACGTGCGCCTCCGGCGGCTTCTTAAAGAGGACGACGCACCCATTTGTCGTTTTGTGGGAACGTGCCACTTAGCCAACATATATCGGCGTGAGCCGTGCGGCAAATGGTTAATAAAGTTTTATTGATGTTATTTCTAGTACAGAAAGGTGTGTCAAAAACAGTGTGGTTTCACAGTGGGAAATATAGGATTAAAAGCATATTACATTTTTTTCATACACCAAAAACAATGGGCCAGATTCACAAAGCACTTACGCCGACGTATCTAGAGATGCGCGGCGTAATTGAAAAATGCGCTGCGCGTATTTTTGCGCCTGATCCTCAAAACGAAATACGCCTGAAAACCATTTTTTTCCATCCTACCTAAAATGATTACACCGCCACATCTTAGAGCGCAAAATACGCTAGACACGCCATTGTTTTGATAGGCAAAGATGCAAATGAGGGAGATAAGGCGATCCACAAAATTAAGTGTGTGCGGCGTAGACTACGCCCTGTGCGCATCTGTTAGTTTCCCGGCGGGAAGTTACACTTTATAAAAGGTGCCTTAACTTTGCTCCAGCCGTGTAAAGGTCAGCTAAAGCAACACCATTAAGGAAGAGCTGAGCACACACACTTGCCGGACTACAATCTGTCTGCCAACATGCCAGGGGCATCCATGCTCATAACTATACTAGTGAATTTAGAGGCGCAAAGAAGGAGGAGGGAACGGAGGAGGAGGAGGAAGAGGGCACAGGAGAGGGTATACCGCAGACGCCTAGATGTCTTTGGCATGACTGCTTCTGAGGTGTATCGCAACTTCAGATTCAGCCGTGAAGCCATCATGGAATTAACCACAATCCTGCAGGATGATCTCACCAGCCCAACACACCGCTCACATGCAGTGGAGCCACTGATCAAGGTACTGGCAACACTCCATGTCCTTGCCACTGGCTCTTTTCAGCGCACAAGTGGAGGTGTGGCTGGGATGTCACAATCCTCCATTAGAAGATCTGTGCACCAGGTTGTCCCTGCAATCCTGAGACGCATGGCCAACCAAATCATCAAACCCACCCAGGAGGTCCAGCGAATGAACACAATGACAGATTTTTACAAAATTGCCAGATTCCCACGCACCATCGGGGCCATTGATTGCACCCATGTGGCACTACAGCCCCCCCGTGAGACAGAGCACATGTACCACAATAGGAAGCATTGGCATTCAATCAATGTCCAGGTGATAGTGGATGCCCAATGCCTTATATGGCATGTCCGTGCCAAACACCCAGGATCCAGCCATGACAGCTTCATATACCGTCAGAGCAACATCTCCAGAGAATTTGAACAGAACGTGTATGGGGACAGCTGGCTGGTTGGTGAGTGACATGAGTGTCAGGTATGACTGTCCCCCCCCATGATGCAGACATCACGAGGGGCACATGCATGACTAACATCCTCCTGTCTTTTCCCTTCCAGGTGACTCTGCATATGCACTGGGACCCCATCTCATGACTCCATTCCGGAACCCCCAAACCCCAGGAGAGGAAAGATACAAAGCTGCACACATACTTACCTGTGCAGTGGTGGAACGAAACTTTGGCCTCCTGAAGTCACGTTTCCGATGCCTGGATAAGTCTGGGGGTACCCTGTTGTATTCCCCAGACGTTGTGTGCCAGATCATCGGTGCATGTTGCATGCTGCACAACTTTGCAGTGAAAAGGGGCCTGCAGATTGACATATGTGATGACCTGACCCCTGAACCAGACATTCCCCCCCTAACCCAGGGTACCCCCTCTTCTGAGGGAAGAGCAGCCAGGAGATGCCTCACAGAAGACATCTTTGCACGTTAAACACACACATTAATCATGACACAATGAGAATGCATGCATGCACACCCACTGTGGTCCCTAGCACACACACCCCACATGCACATCGAATTGGATTAGACCCAAGTAAACCAAATGGTATTAGGGAGCAGCAACGCCACGCCACGGCTCCAATTATGTCACTGTGCATTCATACACCTTTCACATGGACCTGGGATCACTTCTCCCTGGTCCTGGGGATCCCTACTCCACCAAAAATGAGGGTGACACCCTTTTTCACCAGGAATGTCACCCCCACATTCACACATCATTCACACACATAAAAAAAATCATAATCACACTAGAAAATCATATATATAAAAAAAAATACCAAAAGAACAACCCAACATATCAATGTCGGCATGAGCTACGCCTGGGCCGGCCACGGGCCCTCAGGGGAGACTCATGGGGGGGAAGCAGGGGAAGGAGGAGCCTCATGGGGGGGAAGCAGGGGAAGGAGGAGCCTCCCTGGGTGGCTGCCCACCTACTGGCCTGCCCTCCAAGGCCACGGCGATCCTGCTCAGGCCCAGAGTGAGGGCTGCCGTATTGGCCTGGAGAGCCTGGGTGTTGTCCTGGACAGCCTGGGTCAGGGCAGTCACCTCAAGGGCCACGCCTGTTGTGGCGGCCTGCAGCTCACAAAAACAATTTATAAGTGCGACAGTATTTGTGCCCACGTCACTGACTGACTCCTTGATGGAGGCCAGGCTCTCCTCCATCTGGGCCAAAGTCCGGCTGACCTGACCCAGATGTTGTGTCTGACGGGCCTGGTCCCTCTGCAGATTTGCAGTCAGGAACTCGGCCACCCCCCTGGTCTTCTGGGTGGCCTTCCTGCCTGCAGTTGAGTCTTGTGGCCTGGAAGCAGGGCAGCCCCCTGGGTGGGGGCTGTTAGGGGAGGAGTGGGAGGGACTACCCCTAATGGTGGCCTGACTGCTGTCAGCCACAAGGGAATCCTGATCCCAACACAACATCACTTCTCGGGCAATCTCCATCTGGTCATCCACAACCTCCCCCCCTCATTCTCCTCCCCCTAAACCTCCTCATGAGGGGAGTTGTGGCCACTCCCCTGCCCTGGGGACTCCGGCCTTTCTGGGGGCTCCTCAGCAGCCTGTTGTCCTGGGGGTGGTGCAGCCTGGCCTGATGGCCCAGCAACCTCCTGGCCTGATGGCCCAGCAACCTCCTGGCCATCTGTGGAGGACACAAAACATACACAGGTTGGAGGATCCACACACTTGGCACATATTCCCTTCCCCCATCCACACATGCTACTCACCAGATGGAAATAAAAAAAAACGTACCTGTCCTCAAAGGATCATCAGATTCAAAGCCAGGCAGGCCCACCACTTGCTGGCTGTGGAAGCAACGGGCCACCGCAAGTTCCTCCTCAGTCCACCTTACGGTGCAAGGTGGACCTCCTCCAGTGCCCCTGGCATGGGCTGTTTGCTTGGCCAGCTTATCCTGGACCAGGCTCCTAAGATCGTTGATCTTCTTGGAAATCCCACTGGGGGTCCTTGTCTCTCCCCCCCCTCCGCATTGATCTGATCAGTAATCTCTTGGATTATTGCCCTCTTCCTGGTCGGGGTGATGTCCCGGCTGTCAGGGCCATGCAAAAATTGCCCAAATTGGGTGATAGCCCTGGTCAGTAAGTGCTTCTCACGCACTGAGAAGTTTAGCTTCCTTCTCTTAGGTGCCATCTCACCACACAGCACTCAGCAACAAACAGACACTAAATTCAAACAGAACAAAAAAACACAGAAACACACAGAACAAACCAACAAAAATACACAGAACAAACACAAAAACACACAGAACAAACACACAAAAATCAGACACAAAAATCAGACAGCAAAAACCAAACACCAAAAAAGAAAAAACACAAGCAGACAGCTAATACAAATTCAGACAAAAAACACAGAAGAAACAGACACAAAAAACACTCAGAAAATACACACACCTACTACAACCTCCTACTACAATAAATCTTTATTCCAACAATACTACACTAACCAACAAACAGCCACAAACAACAGAACAAAAGCACCTTACTTTAGGAAGGGAAACACAGGGATGTACTTTTGCAATGGAAGTGCGTTTGTCTGGGGCTATTTAAGCACAGGGCGATTCTCACACTAAGTATGCTTGGCCTTTTTCCTATCTCACTGATTGCGCCGAGCCGAGTTCTGCACATGCCCAGTGAGGTGCAGATTCGTGCACGCATGCGCAGTACGGCCGGCCCTTCATTTGCATGGGGTCACGGCTCATTTCAATGGAGCACGCCCACTTCCTTCCCACTTGCAATAACCCCGCCTTACGCCTCGGTATTTACGTCGCGCTGGCGCAAATTTGGGCGCAAATGCTCTGTGGATACGGCACTTACGTCACAAAATTCAGCCGCCTTAACTTAACTGACATACGTTAGGACAAACTAAATTTGCGCCGCTCTACGTGAATCTGGCCCAATATACCTAAACAAGTGAAACACACATAAACACTAATAGCCAGATTCACGTAGACTTACGCTGGAGTATCAGTAGATACGCCGTCGTAAGTCCGAATGTGCGCCGTTGTATCTTTAGGCGTATTCTGGAAACCAGATACGCCTGAATTTGGCTAAGATATGACCAACGTAAGTCTCTTACGCCGTCGTATCTTGGCTGCCTATTTACGCTGGCCGCTAGGGGCGTGTACGTTGATTTACGCGTCGAATATGTAAATGAGCAAGATACGCCGATTCACGAACGTACGTATGCCTGTCGCAGTAAGCTACGCCGTTTACGTAAGACATACACCGGTGTAAAGATAAAACACCTCTCTAGGTGGCGCAGCCCATGCAAGGTATGGACGACGGAACAGCCGTCATATTTTACGTTGTTTGCGTAAGCGTACGTGAATGGGGCTGGGCGTAGGTTACGTTCACGTCTAAAGCATTGAGTATTTGCAACGTAATTCTGAGCATGCGCGCGCTTGCGCCGTACCAATGGCCCTCATTTACATGGGGTCACGGTTACTTTACATGTAGCACGCCCACTACCTGTCTTATTTGAATTAGGCGAGGTTACGCCAGGCCATTTACCTTGCCTCTCTATTTTACGTTGGCGTAGTTCAAATGAGCTGCGCTACGCCCGCTTAAACATACGCCGTTGTATGTGAATCTGGCTATAAGATAGAAAATACACATGTAGGGTGGGTGTTAATCTTTGTTTAACAACTTGAGTCATCTGTTATATTATGGCTCTTGTGGAGAAGGTAGTTGTTTCAGGAGACATATTTTACTGTAGGAGAAGATCTGAGACTATTTCCAGAAATGATACACAGTCATTGTAACAAGTACATTATCCTGGAAATCTAAATGATATTATCCTTGCATACACAGCTTTTACTTGAATTATTCATGAACTATGTAAATGTTATACAGTATGCATCTTATATTATTTATTAGGGGTGGTTTCTATCTGATCAAATGTTCTTAATTTGATAGTTATGATTTTAATTAGGTAAGATATGGTGTATTTTACTGAAAATTTGAGGGGAGTGGTTAGAGGGGTGTGGTTTAGCATGGGTCAGCAAAGGACTATTTAAAGGCAATGTTATTGCTATTCAAGGGGAGTAAGCCATTATGCACGTTGGAGGCAGCAATCACATTTTGCTATAGTGGTTTGACAGTTCGACATCTGTGCCTATTGGTTTGAGAATATTTCTACTTGCATGGATTTTGTGTTACAAACACTTACACCAAAATGTATAAAGGATTTTACACAATGCTGACGCACTGTTTACTTATTTTGTATTAATTATCTACAGGAATCTCAGTTTTAGATGTAATCATCAAGCCCAAGTTTTGTGATAGGTTTTATAGAACAGATTTCTTTAGATGGTAAATTCTTCCATTAGGTGCATTTTGTTTACTTGCAATATCCATTCAACCACAGGAGGTAATCTAGAAGTCTGCTAATATTTTGGGT
The DNA here is from genome assembly GCF_905171775.1 of Rana temporaria. Lineage (NCBI taxonomy): Eukaryota > Metazoa > Chordata > Amphibia > Anura > Ranidae > Rana > Rana temporaria. The sequence goes on from NC_053489.1 coordinate 538,151,634, forward strand.
ACAGGAAATATTCTCTTAGCTGCATTTATGAGGTGATTTATTATTGATTTATTGTATTTGGAGACAGACATGGGTATATTGATGAATGATAAAACCCATAGGTTCTGTGGAATATTCATGAGTGAGTGAGTAAATTGTATAGCGCAACAAATGCGAACTTAATCGCCTCAAGGCGCTTTCCGTCCAGAGTCGTCCCGGTCCTTCAGAAGAGGTGGGTCTTAAGTTTTTTCCTAAAGGCCTGATGGTTTTCCTCCAAGCGGATGGTAGTGGGTAGAGCATTCCAGAGCCGTGGTCCTTGGACCGAAAATCTACGTTCTCCCTTTGATTTGTAGCGGGATTTTGGAATTTGGAGAAGGTTTTGATCGGTTGACCGGAGAACGCGCTTGGTGACGTAGGGTTTTATTTTCTCGCTTAAGTATTGGGGAGCGTTCCCCTGTATACATTTGTGGGTGAGGCAGAGTGTCTTGAATGTCACCCGATCCTGTACGGGCAGCCAGTGGAGGGACCTCAAGACCGGGGAGACTGATTCCTACGGCTTTTTACCTGTTACCAGTCTGGCTGCCGTGTTCTGGACAACTTGTAGACGTGAAATCTGGTATTTTGGTAGTCCTAAATAGAGGGAATTTGCATAGTCGAGTCGTGAGTTGATGATCGTTCCCACCACTACTGCCGTGTCCTCTTCCGGGATGAAAGGGATGAGTCTACGTAGCATGCGGAGCAGATGATGAGAACCGCTGACGACTGATCCTATTTGTGCATCCATCGTCATGTCTGAGTCAAAGATGACTCCGAGACTTTTGGCTTTATTGCTTGGCGCGATAATTTCTCCGAGGATGGTGGGTGGTGTCCCTGTGGTCCTAGAAATGGATTTCCTATTTGCGTGAAGGGTGAGTAGTTCTGTTTTGGATCCGTTAAGTTTGAGGGAGCTTTCGGTCATCCAATTGTCAATCAGTGTAAGGCACTTTTCAAGTTTATGAAATTGGTCATTTTTTTTGGTGATTCGAAGGTAAAGCTGCGTGTCATCCGCATAGGAGTGGTAGCGCAGGTCCTGTTTGCTGATGATTTTGAGGAGCAGGCGGATGTAAATGTTGAAGAGTACAAGTGAGAGAGGCGATCCTCATGTAATGGTCCGTGTTTCTGATGTAAAACCTCCAAGTTTCACGGTCTGAGTGCAATTTTCTAGGAAAGATGCAAACCACTGTAGGGCCGCGTTAGAGACTCCTGCTACTTCTTTGAGTCTTGTGATCAGTATGTTGTGGTCTACCGGGTCGAAGGCTGCACTAAGGTCCAGCAGCACTAGGAGACAGGATTCTCCGTCATCTGCTGCTTCGAGGGCGTCATCCCATATCTTGAGAAGAGCCGTTTCTGTGCCGTGGCCTGGGCGAAAACCTGATTGTAGAGGATCTAGGAGTTTGTGATCGTCCAGGTGGGGCTGAAGCTATTGTACTACTGCTTTCTCCATGATCTTGGAGATCGTGTTGAGGCTTGTTATCGGCCTGCGCTGGTTTGGGTCTTTCGGGTCGAGGTTGGGTTTCTTTAAGAGGGGTTTTATTATGCCTTGCTTGAGGTTGTTTCGGAACAATCCCTTCCCTGAATGATTGGTTTATGATGTGCGTTATGATGGGTGCCAAGATGTCCGTGCATTCTTTCAAAAGTTTTGTAGGAATGATGTCATTAGGTGATGTGTTGTCTCGGAGGCTTCTAATGATGTTTTTTTGTGGTGTCGATGGTAATTGGGATCAGCTCGAAATTCGTAGATCGTAGACTATTTGTGTTGATTGCTTCTTCTTGCTGTATCTGAGTGGGGTTGGTGTTTTTTTTCTGTTGAACTGATGCCCGTATCTTTTCGATTTTGTCGATAAAAAAGTCAGATAGTTCATTACAGAATTCCTGTGTCTCACTTGCAGGGGGCTCCAAGCAGGAGAGGTTCATAGCCTTAGCGACTAGTTTAAAAAGTTCCCGCGGACGGTTTAGGGCTTTGAAGATGGTGTTTGCGAAATGGTATTTTTTAGCTTTAAAGATCGCTTTGTGGTAATTCTTGGTGAGGGTTTTGTACTTTGTGAGGTTTTCTTTTGATGGGTTCCTCCTCCAGGCTCCTTCAGCTCTTCTGAGATCCTGTTTCAGTAGGGTGAGAGTGTCGTTAAACCAGCCTGAGTTATTTTTCCGGCTGAGAGCTCTGCGTTTCGGAGCGACTGTGTCTGCTGTTTGTAGTAACGCTTTGTTTAAAGCATTAAGTGTTTGTTCCGTTGAGTGGTTCAGATTTGGTAATTCTATTTTTGTCGCTAGTGTGGTTTTGAAGTGTAGTTTCTTCTGTGATCTTTTCCAGTGTATAGTTGTAGGGGGTTTGGGTTTTTGAAGGATGGTATCGGTGGTTAATATAAATTTGATGGCGTGGTGGTCCGTCCATGATAAAGGTCTGTTGTCCAGTTTGTTGATATTCACGTTTTGTTTGAAGATGAGGTCCAAAGTGTGACCTGACGTATGCGTTGAAGTCTTTATCAGTTGCTGCAGACCGCGTTCTTCAAGTTGGTCGATGCAGGCAGGAGCGATGGGATCCTGAGTTGAGTTAGCCCAGAGGTTGAAATCCCCAAGTAACAGCAGGTTTTTGGTTTTTAGGGTGTATGTAGAGAAGGATTCGGTGAAGGGTGTGAGGAGATGCGTCTTTGGTCCGGGTGGTCTGTAGCATAGTAGTATGTGGACGGTTTCCTCGGGTGTAGCTTGAAGTTGCAGGGTGAGTGTTTCCATAAAGGGCAGTGAGTTCTGTAGGGAAGGTTTGGTGAGAGCGAGGTGGGATTTGTAGATCACTGCAAGGCCTCCTCCTCTTTGACCTGTTCTATGCTTGGTTAGGATGCAATAATTCTCAGGCACCAATTCTGCTAGGATGGGATTACAGTCGGGTGTTAGCCAACTTTCTGTGATAAAGAGGCAATCTGTGTTGTGTTGGACGATGAAGTTGTGGATTTCCTTTCTGTGCTTGACTGCAGATCTTGTGTTGTTCAGAGCGCATTCTAAGTTTTGTAGTCGCTGCGGTGGCTTTTCGTTTTTTGGGTTTGGTTGGCGGTAGATTCTTAGTAGTTGTTCTTTCCGTAGTGTTTTTTGAGTGGAGGTTGGTAGCGGTGCGGCCGCCTTCCTTAAGTTGCGGAGGGTGTCCGCTGCGTACTTGATGATGAGCATGGTGGGAGATGACTTGTTGGTTATGTGCTGATAAAGTGATCTTGTTGATCCAACGGTGATGAGGATGGTGATCAGGGGGGGGTGATGTTCCCGGGAGGTTTATTTGAATTCGCTCAGTGCCAGTGATGCGGATCGGTGAAGTTGCTGCAAAAAAAGATGGTGGCCCGGCCTAAACCGCCCCCCTCAGTTGATCCAGAGGAAGGCAAAAAACCCTAGCCTAGCGGCCAATTGCTGCAACAAGGGAAAAAAATTCCTTCCTGACCCCAGAGGCGATCGGAGAACCCTGGATCAAGCTGCTAGATGGACCCCGGATTAGACTTACCTGGCCGATGTAGGCTGAGCTGTGATGGGTGAGCTGGGGAAGGAAAGTGGCAAGGGGGTGGAAAAAAATGGAGAGGGGGACCAAGGATGGCCCTTACTTACCGGGTTTCTAGCCCTGTGCTACTCTTCCAGCTGTGTATAGTCTGTGGACCCCGTGAATGTTGGTCAGTGCCTGAGGATGGTGAGGGGTTCTTGGCCACGGCTGGGTGTACCAAGATGGCCACCGGAACCGAAGCTAGGCCCGAGCCGGGGCCTCTCCTACACTCTCCAGCCGAGATGCGGGCTTCGAGGGTGTTTCTGGGTCGGGGAGAACCCTGTCTGGCTGGAGGAGAAGCTGTGGAGGAAGGAGACCAAGAGATCTGGTGCGGATGGCGGGGGCTGGGCCGCAGCCACGGTCTCTTCTGCGGCTCTACGCCCGAGGACGCCTGGGAGGCCACAGTCAGAAGGCGGCGGCTGCGGAGGGGCAGGAGAGCTGGTGAGTAGGGCCAGAGCTGTGGACGGAGGGACCGAGTGTGCCGCTGAGTGTCCTCAGCAGGGGATGTCACCTGGTTGATCCGAGGGGGGGCTCCGTAGGAGGGGGTAGCGAGTGCTGGACGGGGGAACACTGGTCCTAGGTCCCACGGAGCTCGGCTGGAGGGGGTGCTCGGCGGCGAGAGGAGGGCAAGGTGATCCCAGAGGGGGCTGTGGATGGATGCCACTGAGGAGGGGGACCAGGAGCGCCGGAGCGGGGGAGAGGGGGGAGAACCGGGATTCGGCACAGGAATCAGCTCTGACTCAAGCTGATGTCAGGCTGACAGGAGCTGCTGCAAACACACAGTAGGTGTTCCCTGCAATTAGCTGAGGGCAGCAAACCCCATTGAAAGCAAAATGATCACATTATTAATCTGTACACAGATTTTATTATGAAATATTTCCACCAGATATGGAGAAGAGTGTCCAAGTTCACACCTTCAGCACAATGGAGAGATTTAAAAGTACCATCAAACTGTGCCTCTGTGCTACCAGGCAAGGAGCTTAAAATTACTTTATTAGTGTGCATGGAAGAGGGGTAGGTCGAGGGGTCTAAGCCCTGCTGAAAAGGGGAGTCGGCTGTTACAGTAGTAGGAGGCGGAGCTATAGTGAGGGCCAGTGTAACTTTTATAGTGCAACTTTTCAATCTAAAGTGAAAAGTTTTGACCTGCAAGAGATTCAACATCCACCCATTGTTTCCTAGACATGTGCACACTGAAATATTTCCTTTCGGAATTTCGTTTCCGTCCGAAAAATAAATGTATTTAGTTACTCCCGAAATTTGTTTTTACTTATTTTGTTTTTCGTTAGAAATTGCATTCGTCCGAAAATCTGAATGAATTAAGGTCGAATCTGTCATTGAAGGCTTATGGTGTCTGTCGAATATTCAAAGAAGATTCGACGGAGCAGCGAAACTGTACGACGCCGCGATCATACATTTCCAATAGTAGAATTCTAATGTTGTATGACTAGTAATAATTATATTTATTAATTATTATTACTAGTCAACCAACATTCAAAATTTTCTATAGCCTATGGGCCGAGCATTTGACCAGAAATGTACGATTGCAGCGTCGTACAGTTTAGCTGCTCCGTCGAATCTTCTTAGAACTTCCGACAGACAGCCTTCAATGACAGATTCAACGTTTGTACGTTATTCGATGCTTTGTCGAATCTTCGTCGTTCATGTTGAATTATCAAGTTAGTTCTAGGTATTTTACTGCTCCTCTTATTTGGTTACAATCAGCCAATAACATTCATCATCATCATTATTTTTATTTTACTTCCTCCACCCAATTCCAGCAGCAATCGTTTCTCTCTATGTTGAATCTTTTCTCTCTATAATGTCAAATCTTTATGCTCTATAATGTCGTATCTTTTCTCTCTATGTCAAATCTTTTCTCTCTATGTAGAATAATCTTGGACTAATAGAGTTAAGGTTGGGCACATTCGATCACAGGTTCGATAGACACAGATTGTTATTGTCAGCGTCATGTCGAAACTCCTATCTATATCAAACTGTTGTTGCAACGAAAATGAAAATAAAGCATTTGTTTATGTCTGATATTTTGGTTTTTGTATTCTGCGCATTCGTTTTCGGAACTTTGAGCTTTTTATGTGATCAGATAAAATCTTTAAATGTCGGGTTATAAAATCTGTAAGTATACTAAATAAATATAGTATCATGGTAAAGAGCAGGTCAGATAGTTGCAGGGAATTGGAAATTAAGAAGTAAACGAGGGGCACTGGACTAGTGCATTATCCTCAATAAGTTACTTTATTGTATAAAAACAAAAAATTATACTCACAAATATGTGCTTGAATACAGCATACCAAATTAATAGCAGATTTTTGTCCATGGTATCACATTGCAGATGAAAAGTCCCACAGAAAACTGGCTGACACATTTCGAGGTATCACCTCTTCCACAGAGCAAGTTCAGATAGTTGCAAGGGCCTGCTCAATCCAAGCTGGTTGAATACCAATTGGAGTGACCCAGCCAAATAACAGGTGTCATGGGATATTAAGCCAAGTAGGAGAACTCTTTAATAAACACTGGAGATTTGTATGAGGAGGAATGTAGCATGCTAATATAAGAGTTGGTCAACCAAAGCTAAGGGTGTTTGAAAACACATATCTGTCCTGAGGATACTGGCAGCAGTTAAAAATTTACCAATTTTTGCTATCAGAATTTAAACCCGATGAGAGATGGTCATGTAAGAGGCATGGTAGGCACAGCCAATCCAGGGTTGATTGAACACTAGTTGTAGCTGACCAGTCATGTGGGTTTCCACCAGCACCATAATATTGACACGTTGAGGTGTAAGTTAAGCTAGGACTGTGGAATGTTTTACTTTGTCGAGGAGACTGCAAACATTTCAAGTAAGGAGAAAGCCAAGCTACAAAGGGTTCACCCACAAAAAAAGGGGAGAGGAAGGATAGCCCTTTTAGTGTACTATGTGGATGGTATTATTAAGAAATGTATATAAATTAAAGTAGTTAGAAGGAAACTAACTTACATTTGGTGAGATTGCAAAAGGCCAAGTGATGTTTGACACAACCTTCAGAGTACACCTGTGGAGACTACCTCTGTCTCCATGCAGGGAAAGGAGTCACTTTTCATTCCTCTGGAGCCTGGTCCTAGGTCCTCATCATCATGGAGGATAATAAGCTGGTTTATAAAAGAGAAAAAGTTCAATCGACTGTTCAAATGGCACCCATAATGACGTGTGTTGATGTTATAGGAATGGGTTCAAGTCCTTATTTTTAATTTGGACAGGGGATGTATTAAGTACTTAACACCAAAAACATGTTTTATAACTAAAATATGCCACTTTATCAGTTTAGTTGTGTTTACTCTAAGGCCGGGTACACACGGTCGAACATGTCCGCTGAAACTGGTCCGCGGACCAGTTTCCGCAGACATGTCCGACCGTGTGTACGGCCTAGCGGACAGGTTTCCAGTGGACAAAAGTTTCTTAGCAAGCTAAGAAACTTGTCCGCTGGAAACATGTCTGTCGGACATGTCCGATGGTTAGTACACCTAATCGGACATGTCCGCTGGTTATGACGTGTAACCAGCGTCCCGAAATCCCGCGCATGCGTTGAATTGATTCGACGCATGCGTGGAAGCATTGCACTTCCGTGTTTGAGAACGTCGGTGTCTTCTACGTCACCGCGTTCTCTGTCCGCGGGGATTTTGGTCTGATGGTGTGTATACACATCAGACCAAAAGCTCCCAGTAGACATGTTCGATGAAAACGGTCCACGGACTGTTTTCATCGGACATGTCTCCTCGTGTGTACGGGGCCTTAGGCTCCATTCACATCTTGGCATCGCGAATCACCGTGATTCTGCGCGCAAATTTGAAATAGCGTCTAATCGCGAGATGCCCATGTGAGCCCCGTGACTTCCAATGGCACCCCGATTACGGTGTGATTTTGCCACGATTTATCGGCCGACAATTGTAACAAATAATACACAAATAACTAAGAATTATCATAAATAAATATAATAAATTAATATGTAATAATACATAAATAAATAATAATTAACCCCTAGCCTAAATTATTTATTTTGTGTTAGGGTTAGGGTGTTTAGTTATTTATTATTATTATTTTTTTGTGTTAGGGTTAGGGGTTAAGGTCAGGGGTTAATTAATTATTTACTATTACTTAGTATTCATTTATTAAATGTATTAATTATTTATGTGATTATTTTTGTGTATTTATTTTACATTTATTTATTATTTTTTTTGTTATTATTATCAATAGGATTAACACCCTAACCCTATCAATAAATAAATAAATAATCCTATGTTAGGGTTATTTTCATTACCATTACAATTTACAATTCTCATACAGCCAATGCTAAATCTTCTGCAGCTAATGTTAATTCTTCTACTGCTCATTCCCAGACAGGTAATTCTAGAGCTCAGGCTAATATCCAGTGTGCACTAATTACTAGGTGCCTCCTGACCTTGTCTTACTGTATATGACCCTGACACACCTTGACTACGTCTCTGACTGTGGCAGTCACCCGCTATCAAGCTATCAAGCTACAGGCACCCGTGCTTTTTTTAGCCTTGTACCTCTGTCACCACATTCAGGGGTACTCAGACCAAAGCCACAAGGGAAGCCCTCTCATTAACTCTGCCTCCAACCAAGATACCTGACACCCTAACCCCATCTCCTAATCATAACCCTTATCCTAACAAAAAAATAAAATAATAAATGAATAATAATCATAATAATAAAAAAGCTGAAATACCTAGCAACAAATGATGCAACAGATGATATTTTTCTCTATTGACTAATAAAAAAAATGCCTAAGCTCAAAAACACTGCATAAGGAACGTGCATGTAGCGCATAAAAATGCGCCAAAATCCAGTCCGAAGACGCAGAGGCACAAAAATGTATTGATGTGAGCGTGTTCCATAGGAACCCATGTTAAAAAATGGCCTGAATTTCAGCAAAAAGCATAAAGCATGAAAAAAATGCATTGGTGTGAATGGAGCCTAATACCCATCATCACGGGAATATATATGGCCTATATACATATATATATATATATATATATATATATATATATATATATATATATATATATATATATATGTATATATATATATGTATATATATATTATATATTTGAATATATTATGACTTTCTTGGCCAGTATATTGTGCGTACACTGTGGCCCGGATTCATAGAATCAGTTACGCATAGATTTACCTAAGATCCGACCGGCGTAAGTGTCTTACACCGTCGTATCTTAGGCTGCATATTTACGCTGGCCGCTAGGTGGCGCTTCCGTAGATTTACGCGAGGAATATGCAAATTAGGTAGATACGCCGATTCAGAAACGTATGTCCGGCCCGGCGCATTTTTTTACGTTGTTTACGTTAGGCTTTTTCCGGCGTAAAGTTACCCCTGCTATATGAGGCGTATCCTATGTTAAGTATGGACGTCATTCCCGCGGCAAATTTTTAAAATTTTACGTCGTTTGCGTAAGTCATTCGCGAATAGGGCTGTACGTAAGTTACATTCACGTCTAAAGCATTGACGATTTGCGGCGTAATTTCGAGCATGCACACTGGGATTCTTTCACTAATGGCGCATGCGCCTTTCGTAAAAAACGTCAAATACGTGGGGTCACAATTAATTTAAATAAAACACGCCCACATCATCCACATTTGAATTAGGCGGGCTTACGCCGGACCACATACGTTACGCCACCGTAACTTAGGGTGCAAGTTCTTTCTGAATACGGAACTTTAACGTTACGTTACACCCGCCGATGGATACACCATTGTATCTGAATCCGGGCCTGTATTATTAGGTATACCTACAATGGTTGTTTTTGCTACCATTTTGTATCTTAAATATTCAAGGATTGCCTCTGGAACTTTGATCATAGCTTTTTTTAATTGACACCCCCCTTCCCTTTTGGGAATATACTGTAATCACAGACTATACTTTTCCACTAATGTACTGTACATATTCCTTCAGGATGATTTTTCCTTCACTAATACTTTAAATGCCCAACAACCAATTATTTATTATATTCATAATCACATTATTTATGTTTTTTCTATGCATGTTCCATATGAGTTGCTTTGTTTTGTGAATCTTTTGAATTGTTTGTTAAGCAGAGTCAGTCTCCTTCATTACTACCAGTGCATATTTTTTTCCTATTGAGTCAAGCTACCCCTTATTTTGTGACCCATACTGATATTGATTTATTTTTTTTATACCTACTGGATATATGTTTCCTAGGTATGTCCCAGTGTGCTCATGGATAGATATGGCGGTGAGTAAGGTATTTTCCCAAGACCAGTATATCAGTTCTTGAATATTTGTATTAGGTATGGTTATCTTTTCAAGATTTTTTTATGAGACACCTGTTGCTCGTATAAGATTACTGTGAACATATTAGGTCATGAATGGCTACACTTAATTCATTGTAAGGATTAATTGGTTCTGGCAGCCACATTCCCCCTTAGGTACCTAACTCCAATATGCATGTTGTATTACATTCTTTTTGAGAAATAACAATTCATGACTAAAATCAGTACCCTCAGGCACTTTAATTTTGCAAAAACAATCTATAACTAGACAGGCTACTGGATTCACATGAACATATTTTTAAAAGGTTTGCTTTGTTTGGCAATTGGCAATATTGAATCATATGTAATCCATGATAATATGAATATGCAGCACACTGTTTGAGTAAATATTTAACAAATGTAATACATATAACAAATGGAGAAAGTGCAAAAAAAGGGTAACCAAACTGATAAGAGGCATGGAGGAACTCAGCTATGAGGAAAGATTAGAGGAACTGAATTTATTCACTCTAATATCTGTAACCCTCTGCCAGTAATGGGCAATCACTGGGCATATCCAGATAACATGTATGAAGTTTGAATTAGGACATATACATCTCATACAGTTTGAGAAAGGTATACGATGCATTGCATGTAATTTAACTAAAGACCAAGTAAGACTGATGAATTATGTATAGTTGGGTAGTCAGTTTATTTTTTAACAGCAGGGGAAGCGTACAGATGGGAGGAGCATGCTTCATCCCAGTCTTTGGCAGAAAGACTGAGGATAAAGCATTTGCCACTTAGTGCGCACCTCTAGCGAGGAGACCTTCAGTGTACCATAAAGCAGGTTAGAGTAAATGTCAGAGATCAAGACCTTCAAGCCCTGGGGGCGTGGCTTGCGCGTGCATGTGAATGGACGCTTGAGCAGTGAGCTCCGCCATCCAGACCGGACAATAAGCGACCAATCGGGCGAATCCACCGCTGCTACCGGCACCGCTGACACGGATCCGTACAATCCGAGCCCCGCCACCACGATGACCCGCAAGCGGTCGCAGGAACGCGGCCCACGGAGGCTAGAATCCTTCTCCTTCCAGCCCCGTCGGAAGACCCAAGATGGCGCCGACGGAGGCTCTGCGCGGCAGATGCTGGCCTACACAGACCTCCCCGCAGCACATCCACAAGAGCTGGGCCTCGTGCAGCAACACCAATTCCCTCCTGACTCCTCACCTGCCACACCGGGAACACAGAGTCCAGCTAAATCGAAAATGAGGATGGATCACTCCTCACAGGCCTCAGTCACAGTGAGTACAGGCCTACACAATGACACAGCCATATCCTCTCTGCAGTCCTCCATAGCTCAGTTCCCAACTACGGGCCAACCGGTGCTAGACACCACAATGAAGGACATGCTCATGACCCTACAGTCCTCCCTAATGTCCAATCTATCATCACTGATTAATACATTCTCCCTAGAAATGAAGCATATGGATAACAGAGTACAGTTCATAGAACACAAAATGGCGGATTGCACTGAAACGGTCAATGAACTAGTAGATGCATATGCTGAGCAAAAAGATGACAACCTGTGGATTAAAGCAAAGCTCGCGGACCTTGAGGACCGTTCTAGACGTAATAATCTTAAAATGCGCGGGGTCCCTGAGTCCGTCCAGCCCAAGGAGCTGCACTCATACGCCAGCACCCTGTTTTCTAGTATGCTCCCGGAGCTCACACCTATTGAACTCACTATTGACCGTATCCACAGGCTCCCTAAGCCCCGCCATCTTGAGGCAGATATCCCCCGGGACGTTCTCCTCAGGGTCCATTTTTTCCAAGCCAAGGAACAAATCCTGATGAAGGTGAGAGAGCTCTCCCCCCTCCCGGCCCCATATTCGGACGTCCAGCTATATGCAGATCTGTCCCAGTACACGCTCCAGATGAGGAGGCAACTTAAAACCATCACGAAGGCCCTGCATAACCACAAGCTCATCTACAAATGGCGTCACCCGGCGACTATTCTGGTCACTCATAACGGCATACCCCATGCCATCTCTACCATGGAAGGAGGAATGAAACTTCTCCACGCGTGGGGAATCCTGCCTGAACCCCCTAGCAATGCACCAGGGCATACCCGGGTCCCCAACCCGTTCACCTTTGGAATGGACAACGGGAAATCCACTAGGAACAACCCGAACCAGCAACACTGAGCAACACTCCGGTCCGGTCTGGACATGCGATTCTCCAACTGCTCACTGAACTTTCCCCTGCCTTAGTCAGCTGCTCGATAAGAGCTGTTTGCTGCTGACCTCACTATTGAGCCCTTCTGGAGGGCGCACGTTACTTTTTTCTTTTCTATAGACTTATCTGCATTTTTGTTTTTCTCGTTTAATACAGATAACTGTTATTTTCTTTTTTTTTCGGTACAGTCAACAACGCACAGCAAAGTCACTACTGAAGCTGGTGACCGTTGCTGCCAGCACCAGAAGCACAGACTGCTTTGTTTATATAACTGTGGGTATTCACCTCTGCCTTTATCTCCTAACCTCTAGCACTTTGTCACTGCCCTACAAACCGACCAGCTCGAACTCCACCCTCTCCGTCCTTACCGCCCACTTTTTCGGATCTGAACTGAACCCATCGGCAACTGTAAGTACTTTCCGTTTTTACACACTCTCTCACCACGCAACATGGGGGTCAAGATTCTCTCCCTGAACGCCAAGGGCCTGAATCACCCTGTGAAAAGGGCATCCTTATGGAAATCAGCATTGGCCCACAATTGTGACATTCTATGTGTCCAGGAGACCCATTTCGCCCTGAATTCATCCCCTAAATGCACCCATAAGCAATTCCCACACATATTCCACGCCCGCTTCTCCAAGAAGCAGCGGGGTGTGATGATCGCCATCAGAGACTCTGTCCAGTTCCACTTGAAGAATTGTACCACAGACCCAGAAGGGAGATACATTTTTTTGAACTGTGAGATCAACAAGGTGCCATACACCTTAACGTCCCTATATGTCCCGAATCAGGGTCAAATGACCTATCTCAGAAAAACGTGGAAAGATATCCGTAAATTTCAAACAGGACACCTACTTGTCTGCGGGGACTTTAATAAGGTCCCGAACAATGCACTGGACTCCACAGCTGGACCCCAGAGGCGTGCCTCAACTCTGGACACTTTCATTTCTTCCCATGATATGTATGATGTGTGGAGGTGTTGTCATGCGAGCGAAAGGGATTTTACATTCTTGTCGCCCCGTCACAACACCTACTCGCGAATTGATTTGTTTTTAGCTGATCGCTGGTTGTTACAGAGAATCTCCAGCTCTGACATCCACACCACCACCTGGTCAGACCATGCCCCAATTAGCCTCACAATTTCTGACAATCCCTCTCATTCCCAAACCTACATTTGGAGAGCCAACAATTACCTCCTCAACACCCCGCGCTACTCCGATCCCATTAAAAGCAGCTTGGAAGAATACTTCTCCATCAACCAATCCTCTGTATCTGACCCGCTGGTGGTGTGGAATGCCCACAAAGCTGTAGTAAGGGGGGTTTTCCTCCAAATGGGCGCTAGGGCGAAAAAACACAGAACCCACATGATAGATGACATTACCAAGACTCTGACCGCTGCAGAGAACCTTAACAAGACCAGCCCCTCCACGTCCCTAATGTCCAAAATATTTACCTTGCGACATGACCTGCGAGCCATACTTCTCGAGAAGCATGAAAAAGCATATAAAGTGCTCAGAGCCACCTCATACTCCACGGGAAACAAGGCGAGTAAAGCCATGTCCCTCAGAGTCAAAGGACATAGGACCAAAACAAAAATCCCTTACTTACTCCACCCCCATTCCAATGAAAAGCTCCTTAAACCCCAATCCATAGCAAATGCCTTTAGCACGTACTACGAGGACCTGTACAACCTCAAGAACGACCCCTCCACAACCCAACCCTCTCCCGCCACGATACAATCATTCCTAGATAGCGTCAACCTCCCATCTGTCACACCCACACAACTTGCCACACTCAATGACCCATTTACAACAGCAGAAATACTTAAAGCAATTAACAACCTCCCATCCTGCAAATCTCCAGGCCCGGATGGATTCACTGGGGAATACTACCGACAATTTCAACACATCTTGGCCCCAGCTATGCGACACACCTTTAATCTAGCAGCTAGTGCAGCCTCCTTCCCTGCTGAAATGCTCTCTGCCATGGTGGTAACTCTACCCAAACCAGGCAAGGACCCCAACTCCCCGAAAAACTTCCGCCCTATCTCCCTTTTAAATGTGGACCTAAAAATTTATGCCAAACTTATAGCCAATCGACTGGAAGACATTCTCCCTTCTCTTATCTCCCCAGACCAGTCCGGATTCACCAAAGGGCGCCAAGCCTCTGATGCCACACGTAGAATGATTGACATCATACACCACGTTGAGGTCTCCAGAACGCCTTCTCTGCTTCTATCTTTGGACGCAGAGAAGGCGTTCGATAGGGTCAACTGGGGGTACATATCAGCGGTCTTGACCAAATTTGGTTTCGTCGGCCACATCCATGATACCATTATGGCTCTGTACTCCAACCCCTCGGCCCGAGTATACTCGGCAGATACCCTCTCCACACCCTTCCAGATCTCGAACGGGACAAGACAGGGATGTCCCCTCTCACCCCTTATATTCAACCTAGCAATGGAACCACTCGCGGAAACTATAAGGTCTAACCCACACATCTCCGGTATACGTATAGCAAAAGAGGAACACAAAATCAGCTTATTCGCGGATGATGTGATTCTCATGGTCACCGACCCTGACCACTCCCTCCCCGAGATCCAGAGGACGCTTGCCTGGTTCAGTAATATCTCTTACTACAAAGCGAACGAAGCGAAATCCTACATGCTCAACCTGGGCTTGGACGAAGCTACTAAAAATCGGATTACACTCAACTTTCCCTATACCTGGGCAAAACATAGCATATCCTATCTTGGGATCCAGCTCACTCCCTCTACTACGGCATTATTTGCCTCTAACTATCTACTGATACGCTCTAAATTGCAAGCGGATCTCACCAGGCTGGCGTCCTTTGAGTTCTCGTGGCTGGGACGTCTAGCAGCATTTAAGATGTTCCACCTTCCCCAACTATTGTACCTCTTTCGGACGATCCCCATACCTATCCCTAATAAATACTTCACATCACTACAATCGATACTCTCCCATTACATATGGAAGGGTAAAAAAGCCAGATGCAGCCATAACAGGTTGGTAAAAAATCGCTCGGCAGGAGGGGTAGGTTACATCAATTTTCGGGACTATTACATAGCCGCTATTCTGACGCAAACAAAAGAATGGCTCTTGCCCTGTCATCCCAGTACAATATGGGGCAGAATAGAAAAATCATTAGTCCCACACAATAACCTATCCGCATGGCTTTTCGCGACAATGATAGGGGCGAAAGCTCCCTCTCATGCATCCCCGACTATACTTGCAACCCTCAAGGTCTGGGCCCACTTTGCACAGATGCCCATAACTCATGACATACGGTCTACACTGCCTATCCCTGTAGAAACTTTGCAAATTCTAATGGTCTCCACACCCTACACCCGATGGAAAACAAAAGGGCTGACACACATCTCCGACCTGTTTAAGGGAGATACCCTTAAAACATTCCCAGAACTTCAAACACAATACCACCTTCCAGACTCTGACCTATTCCTATACCAACGCACCCGACACTGTCTTCTCTCACGAAACTCGTGGTCATGTGCACTCCCACAAAAAGCGTGGCTCTACTTTAGATCTCCCACGGCCCTGAAAAAAGGGATCTCGATGTTTTATAACATAATAGGCTCCAAAACTACATTTACCAGCTCCCCTGCAATAGCTAGATGGGAAAAGGACCTGGGACAGGAATTCACTGTAGACCAATGGGAAAAAGCCTGCCACTCCACGTACAAAGCCACATGCTGCTCCACCCTGTGGGAACTTGCGTTTAAAATAACATACCGCTGGTACCTAACCCCTGATAGAATATCCAGGTTCAGCGCCTCGCTCAACAATACATGTTGGAGGAACTGCGGCGCGAAAGGGGACTTACTACACACCCTTTGGAACTGCCCGAAACTCACCAATTATTGGCAATTAGTGTTTCAACTCCTCTGTGATGTAACGAAGGTTACTATAGACAAACAACCATCTCTGGCACTTCTATCACTAAATATTAGTCGCTTCCCCAACCCGGTGAGGATGATTATCACTCACATACTCTTGGCTGCCCGACTCAGTATTACTAGGAAGTGGAAGGACCCTGACCCTCCCACTATTAGTGATGTTGTTCACACCACACATACTCACTTTACTTACGAAACAACACTGGCTTTGCGCCACGGTAATAAAACACAAAACCTTAAGAAATGGCAACTTTGGACGGACTGGACAAGATCCTCGGGCTTAGAAAGCACGCTCACCTCTTCTCTATGACTGACTCCTTTCAGTGACGAATGACGCGGCTCAGGGACATACCCACAGTTTACCCCTTTGACCCAGTTTTTTTGTGTTCTTTTATTTTTTGAGCCTTGGGATTAGATGGAGGGAGGGGGGGAGATACCTACCCTGGGCACAGAATGGCTCCCGAAAGGGGTGCTCAGGGTGGGGACCCTTCTCCTCAACCTCAGGAAACCCGCTAGCAACAACCTACCACTAACCAAGGGCTCTGCGTAGCTCAATTGACATCCTGACACTTATACCCAGCACTCTAGCCACCAATTCATTACATGTACCGAAAGTTTCCACATAAACACTAGTAGAGGCAACACTGAGAAATGTTGGTTTTGTTGAATTCCTCTTACTAGATCTATCATTAAGCAATAGATCTCTGGAAATTGTTGAAAACTTTTTATTAGCAAGTGTTAAACAAAATACAGAAAATGTTATCTGACTATACAAACATATATGTATGTATGTTACAATACTTTTCAATAAAAATTTATTGAGTAAAAAAAAAAAGACCTTCAAGCCCTGGGACCTCAAAATTCCTATCATTAGGTAGTTAGAGATGTTACTTCTCATACTACCAAATTGTGCAGGCAGCGCATGACGGAGCTGGAGGTATCTATAACCGTTTGTACGAGACAGCTCATATTTACCTTGCATATCTACAAATTAATACATAACATTGTTTACATACACATAAGCTAAGGTATGTACAGCCTTGCGCTCCCAGAAGCGGTAGTCTGTCTATTGAGTCAAGCGTGGGAACATTGGATTCCTCCACAGTGGAAGGTCCAAATTTATATTCACAAACTGATCTATTTGTTTAGTCCCCCTCCACACTGCGCGAGCCAGGGTCAATATTGGTATGTTCCTCTGAGGCAGCTGAGATACAGGTGCCTCCAAGGCTATTAAAAAGGTACATTTTCAGTATATATGCCAGATGGGATTCCACCTCTATTGGTCTAGTAGGGGCAACCCAATTAATCAGATGTTGACATTGGCCAGCAAGATAGCATAGGTACAAATTAGGCAATACCATACCAGCCTTTGCGTTGGGCCTCTACTGTTTCCCCATATAAAGCAGGTAAATAAAGCCTCAATGGTTTTAAAAAGCGATTTAGGGACTTGAGTCAGCATGTGTGACATAAATGGTCTCCTGGCTGGACTGCCTCAAGTCCAGATTAGGAGACTTCAAAAAGTCCAGAATCAGGCGGTAAGGCTTGCATTAAATCTCAGAGGCCACTTCCCCACCGCGAGACATCAGGCTGCCCTGCATTGGCTGCCAGTTGGTCAGAGGGTGCGTTTTAAAATTCTAATACTTGTTTTTAAAGCGTTTCACGGGCTAGGCCCTGCCTATCTATGTGAGAAATTGAATAGACATGTTGCTGGCCGCTCCCTTAGATGGAGCTGCCAATTCCGTTTGGAACAGCCAAAGAGTCGGCTGAAAAAATGGGGGGGCAGGGCTTTTTCTGTCCTTGGCCCGAGAGAATGGAATCTACTTCCCCTAAGTCTTAGACAGAGTCCTGACCTACCCACATTCAGGAGGGATCTAAAAACCTATCTGTGGGCAGAGGCAGATTGATAGGAAGAGTGAGGTTAGGGTCATTCTAGAGGGAAGCACTGTTAGATCTGTTTGTGTGGGGAATTGTGTGTTGTCTCTCCTTTGGTCTTATGTCATTTCTATGGTTTTTGTACTGTTTTGGTTTTATGGTGTTATATTGTTGTTTTATTAGTTGATGTTAATTGTGGTACATATTTTATATTGTTACTATGTTAATTTATGCTTGTAACACTCGGTCTTGCTGTGAATTGTTAATGTCTGGAAGCGTTTCGATACCTTCGGGTGATTCTACGCTATACAAGCAATAAGCAATAAACAATAATAAACAATAATATAAAGACACTTTGGCAGAAGCCATTTTAATTAAATTGATTTGTCCAGCCACAGACAGAGGAAGCTTAGCCCATGTATTCAGCTTACTGTAGTTTTAATTTTTTTTTAAGAGTGGATCCAGATTGCCTTTTAAGGCTACAAAGGGCACTTCTGTTATAATGATGCCTAAATATTTTAAAGAGGAGACCACTCTAAGAGGACTCTGCATAATTTCTGAAGGGAGTGTATGTGGATGTAGATTCATGAGGGCAGATTTCTGCCAGTTGATCTTAAAACCTGAGTAGGAGCCAAAAGTCTTCATGGTATGCATAGCTAAACATAGGGAGACTTGTGCATCATTTAGGTAGAGAATTAAATAATAAGAATATAGTCCAACCTTATCTGTCCTGTTACCCAAGGTGATTCCCACCAGAGAGTGTTTTCCAGGATTGCCCATTTTAAGGGTAAGAAATAATGGGGAATGAATGAATGAATGAATGAATGAATGAATGAAAAACTTATATAGCGCGGCACATGCGAACTGAATCGCCTCTGGGCGCTTGATGTTTCGTGTCTCATGACATCAAAAGAGCAGAGTTTTAATCTGTCTTCTGAAAGTCAGGTGGTTTTCCTCCAACCGAACGCTGGTTGGTAAAGCGTTCCATAGTCTCGGACCTTGAAAAGCAAACCTTCTTTCTCCTTTGGACTTGTATTTGGTTTTTGGCACCTTGACCAGATTTTGGTCGCTGGATCGCAGAACGCGATTAGAATTGTGAGGTTCTATCTTGTCGCAAAGATATTGCGGAGCCTTCCCATGGATGCACTTATGTGTCAGGCAGAGTGCTTTAAATGCAATTCTGTCTTTTACTGGCAACCAGTGAAGGGTTCTCAGCGAAGGTGAGATTGATTCCCATGTCCTTTTCCCAGTCACTAGTCTGGCGGCCGTATTCTGTACGACTTGCAGACGAGCGATTTGGTACTTTGGGAGCCCGAGGTAAAGGGCATTTGCATAGTCCAGTCTGGAATTCACGATTGTTCCCACCACGACTGCTACGTCTTCTTTGGGGATAAATGGAATAAGTCTGCGTAGTAGGCGCAACAAATGGTGCGATCCGCTGACTACTGACCCTATTTGTGCGTCCATTGTCATGAAGGTGTCAAAAATTACTCCTAGACTTTTGACTTTGGAGCTAGGGGTGATGCTTTGGCCCAGAATGGGCGGCGGTGTCCAGGTTGTTGCCAGTTGACTCTTGCGGCTGGCGTGAAACATAAGAAGTTCTGTTTTGGAACTGTTGAGTTTAAGATAACTCTTAGTCATCCAATTTTCTATCGAAGAGAGACATTTCTCTAAACTGAGATGATGATCCTTTTTGTTGCAGATGCGAAAATACAATTGCGTATCGTCTGCATAAGAGTGATAAAGTAGTTCTTGGCTACTGATAATATCAAAGAGAGGGCGAAGATAGATGTTGAACAGTACCGGTGACAGGGGTGATCCTTGGGGGACTCCACATGTCACCGTGCGTTTTTCCGACGTGAAAGATCCCAGTTTCACTGTTTGTGATCGGTTTTCAAGAAAGGAGGAAAACCATGGTAAATCACCTTCTGCGATTCTGGCTACCTCGGCCAGTCGCATCAGTAACATTTTGTGGTCTACTGTGTCAAAGGCTGCGCTTAGGTCCAGCAGAACCAGGAGACAGGATTCTCCCTCGTCTGCGGCCTCGAGGGCATCGTCCCATATTTTGAGTAAGGCCGTTTCTGTCCCGTGTCCGGGACGGAAACCTGATTGAAATGGATCGAGTAGATTGTGGGTATCCAGATGCTGTTGCAGCTGTTGTACCACTATTTTCTCCATTATCTTGGAGAGAATATTTAGGCCTGTTATGGGGCGGCGGTGAGTTGGGTCCTTGGGATCCAAGTTAGGTTTTTTCAGGATGGGCTGGATTGTGCCCTCTTTCAGCAGGGATGGCACTATGCCTTCCTTAAATGACTGATTTATAAGCTGTGTGATGGGAGGCGCCAGAATGTCGGCGCATTCCTTCAGCAGCTTGGTGGGAATGATGTCATTGGGTGCTGTGCTGTTCCGCAACGCACCAATGATATTTTTGGTGGTATCGATGGAGATGGGTTCCAGAGTGAACTTAGTTGATTGTAGAAGGTTTCTGTTGGTGTTTTGTAGTTGATTGAAGAGGGGGCTGAGGGGGGTATTATTTTGCAGAATACTTACCCGGATTCTTTCGATTTTGTCGATGAAGAAATCCGATAGTTCATTACAGAACTCTTGGGTGTCTGAATTGGGGACTTCAAGACATCCCGGATTCATGGTCTGGGTGACCATTTTGAATAGTTCTCGGGGGCGGTTCATGGCGCTGTTAATCGTCATAGAAAAATGATGTTTCTTTGCTTTGAAGATTTCTTTATGATATTGTGTTGTTATTGCCTTGTAGATGATGAGGTGATCTTCTGAAGGGCTTCTTTTCCAGGCGGCTTCCGCCCTTCTGCGCTCTTGCTTCAGTAGGGACAGCTGGTTGTTGAACCAGCCGGACTTTTTTTTCCGGATGCGGACTTTGCGTTTCGGTGCTACTAAGTCGGCTGATTGTAGCAGAGCTGCATTTATGGCATCCAGTGTATCTGAGGCTGTTAACTGAGGATGAATAGTTTCGATTCGGTTTCCCAAGGTAGATTTGAAGAGTTCTGAATGGAGCTTCTTCTGAGATCTAGCCCAGTGTATTGTCACCGGCTTGGGTGCTTTTATAACTGGTGGAATTTTGGAAATTATGAAACTAATTGCATGGTGGTCTGTCCATGGCAAAGGTTCATTTCCCAAAATGTTTATTTTCAGATTTTGTCTGAAAATTAGGTCGAGTGTGTGACCTGAAGCATGCGTGGGACCGCATATAAGTTGCTGTAGTCCTAATCCTTCCAGGTGATCGATGCAGGCATCCGCAATGGGATCCTGTGAGGAGTTGGCCCACAGATTGAAGTCCCCGAGCAGCAAAAGATGTTTGCTGTTAAGGGTATAAGTGGATATGAACTCCGTTAATGATGGTAGAAGCTGCGATTTTGGCCCAGGTGGCCTATAGCAGAGGAGAATGTGAACAGTCTCCTGGGGGTTAGTTTGAAGTTGAAGAGTAAGGGTTTCCATAAATGGAAGAGGATTTTGAAGGACCGGCTTAGTAATTGCAATATGAAACTTATGGATCACCGCCAGGCCTCCTCCTCTTTGCCCTATTCTGTTTTCCGTTATAATTCGATAATTTTCTGGCACCAATTCTCCAAGAATGGTGTTGCAGTCGTCTGAAAGCCAGCTTTCTGTGATAAAGAGGCAGTCTAGATCGTTTTGTAGTAAGAAATCGTGGATTTCTGATCGGTGTTTTACTGCCGATCTTGTGTTGATCAAAGCACATGATATGTGCTTGAGCTGGGTTAAATGGTTGAAATTTTTGATGGTCGATCGTTGATCGAATCTCAAAAGTTGGTCTATTTTTAAGGCCTTTTTGGTGACGGCTGGTAATACTGTTGCGAATTGTCTCAGACCCCAAATCGTTTCTGCAGAGTATCGCAGTTTAACCATTGTTGCCAGTCACCGGGGGGGGGGGGGGGATTAATTGCAATAGAGGGAAGATTCGCTGAATCCTCTCGCTTGGCCTTGGTCCAGAGGAAGGCAAAAAACCCTGGCAGTGCTAAGCCAATTTGCTGCCGCAGGGAAAAAAATTCCTTCCTGATCCCTGAAAGGCGATCGGACGAAACCCTGGATCAAGTACTGTTTGGAATGGGGGGAAGGGTGTCACTGTAGCTGAGGAGTACCAAGATGGCCGCCGATCGGGCCACAGGCCTCAGGTTTGGGGGCTGTTTGGCTTGGTGGGTATGAGCTGGTTGTTAATCCAGGGGAGGATGGGATCCTCCAGGGATAGGGGGATGATCCCTGACAATTCCAGGAAAATTTCGAGGCTGTCAGTGCTCCTTTTTGCGGCGCACCGCTAGGCCGCGGCTGAAGCCACGGTCTTTCCTAATTGCGGCGGCTGCGAATAAGGCCTGGTCTGGCGCGGATGCGGGAAAGAGCCGCAGATCGCCAGAAAAAAGCGCTGCTATGCGCGGCGGGTGGCCTGGGTGATTATGGGTGACTGATTGGGGTGCATGCGGCTCTAAGAGAAGGTAAACAGCCGCAATTTGGATCGCTGGAGTGGCTGTCCTGAAAAGGACGGTCACTAGCGATTCCTGGGGGTGGAAAGATGGCCCTGAAAGACAGGGTCTTACCTGAAGAGAGGAAGGAAGGAGCCGGTCCTATGGGCTGCAAGTTGATTCATGCAGCAAAGATTGTAGGAGCCTGCCTGTCTGCGGTGTCTAGCTGGCTATCTGTCTGGTCCCTGGAGAGAGCAGACTCGTCGGGAAGCGTCCTACTCCCTCACTGAACTGACACTGACTGATTATTCAGCTAAGCCTTGTCAGCTGTGATGAGCTTGGGTGTGTTCCTCTGGCTGCAGCAGATACTTCACTCACTGAGCACACAGTGGAATGGTCCAAGATGCCTCGGGTAAGTTAGGATATGATGGTTACTTTAGTTTTATCATTACCCAGGGCTAGATCAATTCTAGATAGATTCCCTCTGCCTGGGATAGCCCACAAGTAAGCCTGCATGTGTAGATTAAGGCTACGCCATAAATCTTGCCAACAATATTCCTCCACCAGCAAAGCTAATGCAGAGGGGCATTGTGGGGTAGCAGAGAGAGGATTACCATGCCTATCCATGTCCGGGTCCAACAAAATGTTAAAATTTCCCATACACAGTACATTAGTCTCTGGGTATGAGGCCGTAACACCAAAGCCTCCTTGACAATTTGCAGGGTAGCTGGGGTGGAGTTATAAACCCCCAAAATAACAAATGGCAAAGCATGTATCTGTGCGTGTACAAACACATATCGCCTTATTTGGGTCAGTTTTTACTTGGCAGCATTTCAATGGGATTGAGCGGTGTATCAAAACGGAGACTCCCCTAGAGTAAGTGGTATGGCATGTATTAAATGCAAAGATCATTGTAGCTGGGGTTATGAAGATAATCCAAGTCATCTTTTATTAAAGGGGGTATAAAGGTTTGTTTTTTTATTTTCTAAATAAGTTCCTTTAAGCTTGTGCATTGTTGGTTCACTTACCTATTCCTTCAATTTCCCTTCTAAATGTTTTTTTCTTTGTCTGAATTTCTCACTTCCTGTTCCTCCTCAGTAAGCTTGCCCCCATCATCCGAGAAGTTCTGGCTGGGGGTTAGTCAGCGTGCTCGATCCCTCCCTTGGGACTACATCCCTGCGGGGAGACGCTGTGTTCACGGCAAACAAACCTTTGTTTGTGCACCTCTTGGAGACAGATAATTTGCACTTTAGAGCATAATATGGTAGTGAATACTTGGGAACGCTTATGTGGAGTACCCAGGCCCCTGACATTCACAGGACAGAAAATTACTGGAGGTAGCCATTAGTGCTACAAGTACATTGAAACATATCAACTCTCACATTAAAAGAAAAAACAATATTCAATGGGGAATTTCCTGCACACAGTAGCCACATATGTGGAGGCAATGCGTGGGTAGAGCTGCCTTTCAGTCTCCCTATTAAACATAAGGGCAATGTAGCAGGGATCAGCTAGAGAAAAACTTGGTGATAAATTACATTGAATTGCTTGGATCGGTATGCAGTTTCAGAATGTGTTGAGCAGGTTCATGATGTTACAGAGGTTAATAGTACCATTGGGAAGCAAGGCCACAAATCCTGGGTACATGCAGGTTATAACAATAAGTACACCTTAGTCCACGTCTATGAACCATATCAACGTAAGTTGGTTAGGAGTAGACATGTGCATTTGTTTTCGTTAGAATGCATTTTCGTCCGAAAATCTGTTTTTTTCGTTATCGTTTTAACAAACAATAACGAAAGTGCAAGAAACTAAAACCGAAAGATCCGACATAAAAAATGCTTTATTTTCGTTTTCGTTGCGGTAAAAATTCGATATAGAGAGATTCGACATTATAGGGAAAATATTCAACATTATAGAGAAAAGATTCGACACCATAGAAATAATAGATTCGACATTACAGAGAATAGATTTCGATTTATGAGAAAATAGATTTGACATTATAGAGAATAGATTCGACATTATTACTAGTCATACAACATTAGAATTCTTGTAGGCGGAATATTCGAACTGAAATGTACGACTCGGCGTAAAGATTCGACGTTCTTTTGACCATTCGAGAGAAACCAAGTATTATTGGATTTTCGGACGAAAGCTATTCCCCAACGAAAAACGAAATGAATCAAAACGATTTTCGGGAGTAACTAAATAAATTTATTTTCCAAACGAAAACGAAAAAACGAAACGAAATATTCCAGTCTGCACATGTCTAGTTAGGAGTAGGGATGAGCCGAACACCCCCCAGTTTGGTTCGCACCAGAACATGCAAACAGATAAAAAATGAGTGCGAGCATGCAAATTCTATGGAGCAAACGTGAAAAACCAAAAGTGCTCATTTTAAAGGCTTATATGCAAGTTATTGCCATAAAAAGTGTTTGGGGACCCGGATACTGCCCCAGGGGACATGTATCAATGCAACAAAAAGTTTTTAAAACGGACGGTTTTTCAGGAGTAGTGTTGAGCAGAATACACCATATTCGATTTCGCGATATTTTATCGAAATGAAATGATTGCGAATTTTCGCTATTGCGAATGCGAAAATAATTGCGAAATTTCGATAACTGCGGTAGGAGCACTCTGATTGGCTCAGAATATTCTTGATATTTTTTCGAAATTTCGCAAAATGCGAATGCGATATTTACTGCGCAATTTCGACAAATGCTGTAGGAGCACTCTGATTGGCTCAGAATATTCGTGATATTTTACAATACAAAATAATTGCGAATATTCGGCAAATGAGGAAGGAGCACTCTGATTGGCTCAGAATATTCTTGATATTTTACAATACAAAATAATTGCGAATATTCGGCAAATGCGGAAGGAGCACTCTGATTGGCTCAGAATATTCTTGATATTTTACAATAGAAAATAAAAAGTGTTTTGCATTGGTGGTGATTCTTTACTCTATCCATCTGTCACAGCCGTTTGTCAATCAAACACCTTGAAGATTGAACACGTTCATGCTGCATGCTTTGGACTTTTTTTCACTTCACATATCAAAGACATTTTTATGAAAGATTATTTTTGAGGCGCATACTGGTTACGCTGACGCACGCTACTTCCGGGTCCTGTTGGGAGAGCTGGAACGCACGCCACCTACAGATACACACGCGGACCCGCTCTTTGCCACATTCGATACAATCGATACACGCACAGTAGCCTCAGTGCAGAGCCTAGGACTGCAAAAACACCACCCAAATTGAACCAATTGGTTCTATCCACTCTATGAGTGACATTCAAATGGGGATTTGTTTTAAATGGTGCAACCTGCCATAGGAGACATCGGCGTCCCTGAACACCCGGGGGCCTTCTGCCCCACACTCCTGGGCGTGGAGCTTTTTAAGCAATAGGTGAGTCCTCTTCATTGTGAATTATGCCTTTTCCCTACTCGAGGAAGAGGATGTGTATGTGCTTTTGCACTTCAATGGAGAGAATACAATGATTTAATGTGAATGTATTTAAAATATTTTTTGCTCTACTCTAGATGCAATACTTGTTTTATGCCTTGATGAAGGATGCGTAGCATTCGAAACGCGTCGGCCTTTCAGCTACAACTTCACCTCCCTTATGGTGATGGTACCGTATGCCGGACAGTATCTGCATCATCCATGTTTTGTTTTTGTACTATGTATATTCCTATAATGCTCGAGATATTTTTGTACATGTTGTAACTATTTTTGTAATAAATTGTTATTTTTTCATATATATTTTTGAAAATTTCATTCGTTGCCTATACAATCCCACTTCATGAGGTATTTTCGATATATTTGTAGTACTATGGGATGATGGCAACTACATGCTATCATATGTGAGTTGGTTCTTTTTCCTATATTATAGGGTGGATAATACACCCAATTACCTCACCACAGCTCACATATGTTGGCATGGCCCTCTAATTTTTTGATATAGGTTTCTTTTTTTGATCCTTCCAAACTCTTTCCATGTCCTCAGGAGGTACCACCTCCAGGGGAGAAGGATTCAGGATCTAAAGAGATTTGTTGTTAACCCCAATTTGGGGTTGAACATAGTGTTTTTTTCATTATATTTGTTTTGGTCTTTCCTTTGGGGTTGTCTATGCCTGTTCACACTATGGGGGATCTTCAAGGGGGACAATGGGAGGAACTTATGACTCAAATTGAGCGTAATTACCAGGGAAAGGAACAATTAGATTCAGACTTGCTCTCCCTTTTCTTTAATCTCACCAAACTATTGGAGAAAAAATCAGCCTTACATTGGCATATCCAATCTATGGAGAGATACATAAATGAACACATAAACCCAATTGGATTAAGAATACAAATCTTTCCAATACTTGAGAATATCAGTAAAGATTTAAAAGTTAATTGGGAGAGCAGCCTGAACGAATGTTCCAAAAATTTAATGCAATTGCTGCAAAAGGAATACAGATTGCAACTACAGGTCCTTGATAAAGAAATTGAATTAATATACATGCGCCTTACACCTTTAAAAACTATGGAAGAGTATACAGGACAGGAAAACAAACTTAAAGAACATTTAGAAAATTTCAGCAAACAGATTCTTATTAAAAAAGAAAAGAAATACTGGAGAGATAAGAATGCCTTCTGTGAAGGAAGGGCATACAAATGGAATAAAGATAAAAATAAAAAATTTAGTAACAAAAATTCCAAAAAACCCAATGTTCAATCAAATGACTATCTGTCTGATGTACCTTCGAATTCTTCCTCATCAGCTTCCTCACATACCAGTCGGACATCGGCCAAGAGAAAGGGCCCCTTCTCTAAACATGGGACAGAAGGAGAAGTCCAACAAACTAGCAAAAAACCCATCACGGATTCCCAGGTGTCATTTTCACAAAATGAAAGGGGAGCTAGCTTGACAAGGAGAGCCTCGGGTGGAAACTCCAGGGGGTCTCCCTCAAATAGAGGTAAACTTTTCTCCCGGAAAGATATGGGGGCAATTTCAAAGACTTCACGCACCCCCCTAGATAATTTTTTGGAGAAGAAGGGGGTGTCCTCAACGCCCCCACTCTTTCAAACACAGATGACCATGGATCTGGCGGTGGAGATACCGCCAGAGGAGAATATAATAATATCATAAACCTATCCTCCCATACTTTAACAACAGTAGAGCAGGAAGTTTTATGTTTGGGACTCTCCTTCTGCCCCACTAATAACACTGATTCATTTGAGACGATTAAGGATATCAACCTATTTGCACGGAGACTCTTTTATAAAGGTCTCTACTACAAACATAAAAAACAAGAAGAGGAAGTGGCCCCAAACCTCAAAGCGGCTGATTTCAGAGCCTTAAGAGACTTAAATCTCCTCCTACAGGAGAATGCCTCACTTGGTGACGCATGGGAAGAAGATCTAAATGAGGAAGCGGATGAGGAAATCGAAGAAGGCAATTTTTTCAAAATCAGGAAATTCAAAAGGAAATCTAACAAATTTCCTGTCCTGAGTTTGAATCCAGCAATTTCTTTATTTGTGAAACAAGTTTCCAAAGAATTGGAAACCTTAAAAAAGGACACAAACCATAGAAATCTGACCATTGAGCAGCAACATGCACTTAAAACCCTAAAAAATAGCCCAAATCTGATCATTAAAGCATCAGATAAAGGCGGTAATGTAGTTCTGATGAACAATATAGACTATGAGAAAATGTGCCTAAAAATATTAAACAATAAACAATGTTATAGGAAAATCACAGCAGCAACTGTGGACAGGTTCAATGGAGAATTTTATGAGCTCGTTGATAGTTTTTACAATAATGGCAGCATCATCAAAGATGTCTGGGACTTTATTAGAACACAGCACCCACGACAACCGACTATGTATTCTCTACCAAAGGTGCACAAAAACTTGCAAGACCCGCCGGGACGTCCAATCATATCTGGCAATGGATCAATTTCGGAATGTGTTAGTCAAGTAATTGACCAATACCTCCGACCCCATGTACTTGACCTACCATCCTATACTAAGGATACAATTCATCTTCTGCAGGTGTTGGAGGATTTAACCATACCTCCAGATGCTATCCTAGTAACTATAGATGTAGAATCACTCTACAATAGTATTCCGCACCAACTGGGCTTAGAAGCCATCAAGCGGGTACTCAAACAAAGACCAACCACAGATTGGAAGTTTAATCATTTCATTTTGACTATGCTGGATTTCATCCTCCAGCATAACACTTTTCTCTTCCAGGGCTCCCACTACCTCCAGGTACAGGGTGTTGCTATGGGGACGTGCTGTGCACCCTCATATGCAAACCTGTACCTGGGGGAGTGGGAGCGGGAATTTTTGTTGGGTGAAAGTGCGTCTATGTGCGCTGCTAACATTCTTGTTTGGCAGCGCTACATAGACGACATTTTTATTGTTTGGGACGGTCTGGAGAATGAACTTCAAGAGATGTTGAGGCTGATGAACATCAACAGCTTCAATCTTTTTTTTACCATGTCATACAACGACAAGGAGGTCAGCTTTTTGGACATACGTATCTTTAAAGAATTGGATGGTGCACTTGGCACATCCTTATTCAGAAAGGAAACGGCGGGAAACACTCTGCTTCACGCGGAGAGTTTTCATCCGGAAGTACTTAAGAAATCTATCCCATATAGTCAGTTCCTTCGGCTTAGGAGGAACTGCTCCACGGATTTTGACTTTCAAAGGGAAAGCGACCTGCTAACTGAACGCCTCTTGATAAGAGGCTACACAAAAACCAGCCTAAAGAAGGCTTTCAACAGAGTGAGAGATACAAATAGACGATCTCTCATCTTTAAACCCAAAAATACCAGTAAGAAGGAAGAATCCAACACTAGGGTTATCATAAATTTCTCCAATGAACATCAAAAAATCCGAAAGACGATCTCCAAGTTCTGGCCTATCCTGACAGAAGACCCTATTTTAAAGAATCTAATCACAAACCAGCCACAAATAACTTTTAAGAAAGCACCCTCCTTGGGTACACTTTTGGTCAAAAGTGAGTACAAGGGTATAAACAAAAAGGATCCTTGTAAAACATTTGGCACCTACCCCTGCGGGACGTGTGCTCAATGTCCCGTCATAGGGAGGAGAACCACACTGACACTGCCAAATGGGGATACCTTCTCCCTGAAACATTTTGCAAATTGCAGAACACGGGGAGTGGTATACCTCATGCAGTGTCAGTGTGGTTCTTTCTATGTGGGTAAAACCAAACAGGAACTACACAAGCGAATAGAGAAACATATGCATTCTATGCGCATTTGCAATCTCTATCTCCCATTGGGTCGACATATAGCCAAGCATCACGGCTATCATATGCCTAACCTAAATTTCACTGTGTTGGACCGCATTCACATTCCCCTACGGGGGGGTGATTGGAACAAAACTCTACTGCAGCGCGAAATGCGTTGGATTAGATATTTAAAGGCCACTACACCTCCCGGCCTCAACGAAAGTGAGAGTTTTAGGCCTTTTTTGGAGGGTTTTTCTTCTGGCAAAACAGATTAGGATCTCAAGCGGGGATGAAGAATGTCGTCCCCGATTTTGATTTCCTGGATGACTTTGCCCACATTTTCCAAATCTTTCCCCCTTTCCCCTTCACTGTGAACGCAATAGACATTTTCAGGTTAGGGCCCAGCACATATATGACACTTAGAAATAGGGAGGGTTGTTTTGTTCTTTTTTTATTTTTCGCTTATCTTTATTATAATTGATATGTTGTTTGACTCGATGTTTCCCTTCCACCGTATTTATGCGGACTGATTTGAAGGGATTCTTTGTCATAATTGAGATTTTGATATTTGTTTTTCTTTCTTGCACTTAACCTAAATTTGCTCTCTTGGTTCTATAGCTCGGAGGTGTGGGTCACGGGCCAACCACCCCGGTCGAGTGGACATCGGTGTCTCTATGGCTATTATGCAGGTTGTTTTCCATTTTTCCTCAATTTGTTTGACTCATCAGCTGCCAGGGGAGACTTTGGGCTTTGTACCCAAATGTCATCAAATTTACCGAAAAGGGGGATAGTCATATCCCCTTGGGTAGATATAGAAGGCAGCTGTGGCTTTTTTCTCCCAAAGGTCTCCCAGTGGTTCATTCAAGAACTACAGGAGAATAGTGCCTACCATAACACACACAAACTTGGGCTCGATTTTGCCCTTATGATGACTGTTTCAAACTGTGATCAAGGTCATCTTTTGAACGTTTTTATCCTCCTACTATCACCCCTTATAGTTGCACCCTTTTCAATCAAGTTGCTACTCTCTAACAAGACATACAATCAAACGTCCAATTCAGGTCTATGCCCTTTTGTAAAATGGCCGCCGGGGAACTTCCGGATCCGGCTGAGAGGTTTTCAGATATCCCTGATTTAACCAACCAATAAAATGGCTACGGGGGCGAATTGTATGGCAATCGAATTGCAATTGAATGGCAATTCGCGATGGCGAGTCGAGTGACAACTTAATCCCATTGGGGTGGCATTCGAGTGGCAATCGAATGGCAATTCACAACGGTGAATCGATTGGCACTCGAATCCCACTACCAAAATGGCCGCGGCGATACTTCCGGTCCCGGAAATGACGCGGATCGGTATACACTGAATGACGGCGCTACAATGCGCCTTGTAACAGCGGCGGTTTGCTTGAAAACAATAAGGAGCCACACATGGCTTCTCAGGAATAACATGTTTCAATTGATGGGTGATGAGGGGGAGGACTACAGCACCTGAATACAGTTAAGGTAAGTACTTAAGGAGGGCCAAGAGGGTTGGGTGGTGTCATTCCCTCTCCATATGTAGGAGAACAAGGAGCTGTCTTTCCTCTCCAAGGGGAATCTGTCTGGGCAACCCAAATCTTTTCAGGATTTACCTGCACCCGGCTCTCCCCTTCTTTGGATACAAAGACTTCAAACTACTGGTGGTGAGTTTTCCATGAACGGTTTGGAATACAATTCCCAACCAGTTTTTTGAGGCTCAAATGCTGGGTTATTATTTTTGACACAAGTCTTTGATATATCTCCTTTATATAGGACTGCAAAAACACCACCCAAATTGAACCAATTGGTTCTATCCACTCTATGAGTGACATTCAAATGGGGATTTGTTTTAAATGGTGCAACCTGCCATAGGAGACATCGGCGTCCCTGAACACCCGGGGGCCTTCTGCCCCACACTCCTGGGCGTGGAGCTTTTTAAGCAATAGGTGAGTCCTCTTCATTGTGAATTATGCCTTTTCCCTACTCGAGGAAGAGGATGTGTATGTGCTTTTGCACTTCAATGGAGAGAATACAATGATTTAATGTGAATGTATTTAAAATATTTTTTGCTCTACTCTAGATGCAATACTTGTTTTATGCCTTGATGAAGGATGCGTAGCATTCGAAACGCGTCGGCCTTTCAGCTACAACTTCACCTCCCTTATGGTGATGGTACCGTATGCCGGACAGTATCTGCATCATCCATGTTTTGTTTTTGTACTATGTATATTCCTATAATGCTCGAGATATTTTTGTACATGTTGTAACTATTTTTGTAATAAATTGTTATTTTTTCATATATATTTTTGAAAATTTCATTCGTTGCCTATACAATCCCACTTCATGAGGTATTTTCGATATATTTGTAGTACTATGGGATGATGGCAACTACATGCTATCATATGTGAGTTGGTTCTTTTTCCTATGAAAGATTATTTTTCTATTATTTGGACTATATTTCTTTATATATTTGTTTCACTGTGTATTTCACAAGTTATTTGCGCTTGCTTATTTTATAATTTGCCCACATGTCTTGTCACTAGACATATTTTTTATTCTTGTAGAGCGACTCCATTTTCTGTCTTGTATTAATTTATGTTGTATAACATTTTTGAGTTGCTGCTGTATTCTCCCCTTTTTTTAAGGTATGCGCAATTTTTTCCTTCTTACAAAAAAAAATAATATCAAACATACAAATATTCATAACAGAAACATACACAAAGCCCCCCCCTTTTGCATCAGAGACAATCAGAGTTCTCCTACCACAGTTATCGAAAATTCATTTTCGCATTCGCATTAGCGAAAATTCGCAATTTTTTTTTTTTCAATTCGGCAACATAAAAGGATCGCCTCAGCTTAGCTACTCGGCCCAGGGTCTCTAATCATACCAGCAATGCTTTTAGACGTCGATAGGATGTGATCTGTTTTAAAAATAAAATTGAAAAAATGCAAATATTCGGAATTGCGAATATTCACCGCGAAATTCGAAATATATCGCGAATACTCGAATATGCCATATTCGAGCCGAATATTCGCAATACGAATATTCGTAAGCAACACTATTCAGGAGCAGTGATTTTAATAACGCTTAAAGTGAAACAATAAATATTAAATATTCCTTCAAATATTGTGCCTGGGGGGTCCCCTTAGTCTGTCTGTAAAGTTACGTATTTTCCCATGATTATGACCGTACCACAGCAAAATTAAATTTCTAAAGGAAAACATTTAACCACTTCAATGCAGGGCACTTCGCCCCTTCCTGCCCAGGACAATTTTCAGCTTTCATCGCTGTTGCAATTTGAATGACAATTGCATGGTCATGCTACATTGTACCCAAACAACATTTTTATCATTTTGCTCCCACAAATAGAGATATTTTTTGGTGGTGTTTGATCACCTCTGGGATTTTTAATTTCTGCTAAACAAATAAAAAAATGCCTGAAATTATATATTTTTTTTCCGTTTCTGTTACAAAACTTTATAAATAATTACGTTTTTTCCTTCACTGATGGCCAGTGATGGGGCTGCACTGACGGGCACTGATAAGGCAGCACTGATGGGCTCTGATGAAGTGGCACCAATGAGGTGGCACTGATGAGGTGGCATTGATGGGCACTGGTGATTTGCACTAATATGCGGCACTGATGGGCACTGATAGGCAGAACTTATGGGCACTGATAAGTGGCACTGATATGCAGCACTGATGGGCACACATAGGTGGAACTGATGGGCACCGAAAGGCGGCACTGATGGACACTGAAAGGCGGCACTCATGGGCATGGATGGGAACAGATAGGTGGCACAGATGGACACTGATGGGTGGCACTGATGTTTCCGGCACTGATTGGCATCCCTGGTGGCCATGGGTGGCATACCTGGTGGTCACAAGTGGTGGTACTGGTGGCGTCCCTGGTGGTCCAGTGTGGGCATCCTTGGGGGGGGGGCTGCACTGATAATCAATCAGCACAAACCCCCCTGTCAGAGGAGCAGCTGATCAGCTCTCCTCTACTCACGTCTGACAGACGCAAGCGAGGAAAAGCCGATACACTCCTTTTCCTGTTTACACTGTGATCAGCAGTGGTTGGACAGGGCTGATCACGTGGTAAAGAGTCTCCATCAGAGACTCTTTACCTAGATTGGAGTTGCGGTGTGTCAGACAGACACACTGCACCACCGATCAGTACGATGTGTGCCTCCTGCAGGCGCGCCGGCTAGTTATACTGATCACGTCATATGATGTCCGATTAAGATAACAGAACCACTTTACTGCTGTCATTTTGCTATAAGGTGGGCAGCAGGTGGTTGAAATTGCTCATGGCTGTAATGTATTGCCGGATATACATAAAAAAACATTTATGGGGTGAGAGAGCGCACCAGGCCACATTCCCTTATCATGTTGATGGGGACAAGGGCCTCATCCTCACAACCCTTGCTCGTGGTTGTGAGGGTCTGCAAGCGGGGGGCTTATCGGAATTTGGAAGCCCCCTTTAACAATTTTGATTTTTTTAAAGTTCCCTATGATGTAAATCCATCTTCAATCACATCGCCGACTGTCCAGAGAACAAAAAACAGAAAAACTCTGCCTCCATCGGAGGCGCTCCACTGACTGACATCTTTTTGCTTTGAAACCTGTAATGTAGCCAAGGGCAGGGCCACCCGGTAACGTAAATAGGTTACCCTGCCCACTCTGACGTCACTTGACGTCATAACGTCAGGTGGAGTTTTTCCGTTCGTTTCTTTTCCGGGACTGTCTGCGCAGTGATTGCTGATGGATTTACATTGAGGGACACTTTTTTAAATAAAGGAATTGTCAAAAACTGTCTGCTGTCATTTTTACTTTTTTGATACTTCTTTGGTAAATGGGTAGGGGTATAATTTACCCCATACCCATTCACATGGGGGGCAGGATCTGGGGGCCCTCTTGTTAAAGGGAGCTTCCAGATGCCGACAAGCCCCCCGCCTGCAGACCCCCACAACCACCGGGCAAGGGTTGTGGAGATGAGGCCCTTGTCCCCATCAATATGGTTTGGATTTTGGAGGGGGGGCACGCCATTTAAAAGAAAGATTTTGGTGCAGGGTTCCCTGTGACGGTATTACAATGATATCCCCGTCAACGTTCCCTTCTTCCCATAATGAAAATCACCCCAATATTCCACGAGGAGGAATATTCCTGGGATCGCCCAAAAAGCCACACATGAGACAAGCTTACTGCTGGAACAAGACAGACTTTTAATGGTATAACACAGAGTTTATATGTGGTTACAACTGTTACAATGACAATCTCCGCCCCCCCCTCACACAGTGGGGGGTCTTCAATACAGATCCTTTGAAATAAGGATATCTCATTGAACTAATCAGTATCTAGCCGGTTCGGCTCCGCTATGTTTAACCTGATCAGACACATTCCTTTATCAATTAACATTTAGAACAATACACACAAGAGAGTCAATTAACTCTTTGAAATAGGGAGCTGGCTGAGGAAGGGTCATTAACATATCAATCAGCCTGTAACACATGAACCCTTTTTCCCTCTAACACACACAATGGGCCAAATTCTCAAAAACATGTGTAAATTTAGGATTATCTAACTTATGTCATTTAAGTTACGGCGCCCTAAGTTGGTGTCGTAAGTACCGTATTCTCAGTGCATTTGCGCACAAAATTGCGCCATCCTTAACTTAAGTTTCAATGCGTAAGGCGTGGTTATGGCAAGTGGGAATGAAGTGGGCGTGCTTCATTGTAATGAGCTGTGACCCCATGCAAATGAAGTGCCGGCCGTACTGCGCATGCGCGCACGAATCTGGACCTCACTGCGCATGTGCAGAACTTTGGTCAGCGCAATCAGTGAGATAGGTAAAAGGCCAAGCGTACTTAGTTTGAAGATCGCCCTGTGTCTAAATAGCCCCAGTCAAACAGACTTCAATTGCAAAAGTATTTCCCTGTGTTCCCTTCCTAAAGCAAGTTGCTTCTGCTTTGAACGTTTGTCAGTGTTTGTTGGTAAGATTTTTTTGTGAGAAAAGTGTTTGTGGAGTTGGAGGGTATAGTTGGTGTTTGTTTTTGATAAGTGTTTGTTTTTTGGTGTGTGATTGTTTTTTGTTTTCCTTTTTTGCCTGTTTGTTTTTGATAAGTGTTTGTTTTTTGTTTTCCTTTTTTGCCTGATTGTTTTTGATAAGTGTTTGTTTTTTGGGTGAGTTCCCTGTTGCTGGGTGTTGTCTGTCATGGCTCCCAAGCGCAGGAAGCTTAATTTTACCCTGGCAGAGAAGCATATACTTGCTCAGGGCGTCATTAAATTTGGGCGATTTCTCCATGGCCCTGGGAGCCACAACACCACCCCAGCCAGGAGGAAGGAGATCCTTCAAAAGATCACCGATCGGATCAATGCGGCGGGGGGGGGGAGACCAGGACCATAGCTGGAGTTCAAAAAAAAATTAATGACTTGAGGAGCGTGTCCCGGAACAAGCTGGCAACGCTGCATGCCCATACCAGGGGCACTGGAGGAGGGGGACCCTGCCCAGTCAGGATGAGTGAGGAGGAATGGGCAGTGGCCCAGTGTTTCCACCCACAGCAGGTGGTGGGCCTGCCTGGCTTTGACAATGATCCTCTTATGAGGACAGGTCATTTTTTGGAATTTCTATCTGGTAATTAGCATGTGTGGGTGGGGGAAGGGAAGATGTGCCAAGTGTGTGGATCTAACAACCTGTGATTGTTTTGTGTCCTCCCCAGATGGCCAGGAGGTTGCAGCCCCATCAGCCCAGGAGGTGGCAGCCCCATCAGCCCAGGAGGTGGCAGCCCCATCAGCCCAGGAGGTGGCAGCCCCATCAGCCCAGGAGGTGGCAGCCCAATCAGCCCAGGAGGTGGCAGCCCAATCAGGTCAGGAGGTTGCTGGCCCATCAGGGCAGGAGGTTGCTGGCCCATCAGGGCAGGCTGCTGCACCACCCCCAAGACAGGCTCATGCAGAGTCCCAAGAAGGGCAGGATTCGCCATGGGAGGGGAGTGCCCACAACTCCCCTAATTTGGATGTTGAGTGGGAGGAGGATGAGGGGGAGGAAGATGACAATATTCTGATTGGGCAGGAAATAATGATGGGCCAAGATATGACCTTTGAATCATCCCCTGAGGGAACCCCACAGGCGCCCAGCAGTCAGGCCACCATCATGGGTCGCCCCTTCCAACCCTCCTCCAACATGCAGCAGCACCCATGGCTCACTCCAACTCCTCCTCCAAGGCCACAAGCCTCAGGGGCAAGTAGGAGGCCGACCCCGGAAAACAGGGGGGGGTTGGTGCGTCTGCCGGTCAGTCTGTTGAGGGACAATGTCCGGCAGACCCGCAGTCTGTCTGCAATACAAAAAACAATGACCAAGGTGGAGCGCGCAGCCTGGGTGCAATGAGGGAGTCAGTGGGTGACGTGGCCACCAACTCCGTGGGGGTCATCACCTGTTTGTGGGACCTGAGGAACGCCACAACAGGTGTGGCCCAGGAGGTGACTGCCCTCACCCAGGCTGTGCAGGCCAATACCCGGGCTGTGCAGGCCAATACGGCTGACATTACTTCCTGTCTGACAAGGATAGCCGTTGCCTTGGAGGGAAGGCCAGCAGGAGGACAGACACCAGGGGAGGCTGCTTCTTCCCCTGCACAGACCCCCCCCCCTGAAAATACTCCCTCCCCTGCACAGTCCCCCCCCCCTGAAAATACTCCCTCCCCTGCACAGTCCCCCCCCCCTGAAAATACTCCCTCCCCTGCACAGACCCCCCCGTGAAGATCCCCCAGTCGGCCGTGGCCGTCCCCGTGGCCGTGCCCATGCCCGTGGCCGTGGGCAGCCCAGAAGGAGCACTCGGCAACATCCTTAATTTGCATGGGTACTTTTGATTTTTTTTTTTTTTTTTTTGCTACTGTACTTATGATTTGGTTTATGTGTGTGAATGATGTGTGAATGTGGGGGGGTGGCATTCCTGAAATCATAAGGGTGTCACCCTCAGTTTTGGTGGAGTATGGATCCCCAGGACCAGGGAGAAGTCATCCTAGGTTCCTGAATGGTGTATGAATGCACAGTGACATAATTGGAGCCGTGGCGGGGCGTTACTGCTCCCAAGTACCAAAGGGGGGGGGGGGTACTTGGATCTAATCCAATTCGATGTGCATGTGATGTGTCTGTGCTAGGGACCACAGTGACGTGCATTCATGCATTCTCATTGTGAGATAATTAATGTGTGTTTTGTAACAAAAAAAAACATTCTCATTGGCATATAAGTAATGTGCATTTAATTTGCAAAGAAAATATTTAAAGGTCACATAATCTCTGTGATTTGTTCTGGGCAAAGCAAAAACAAAAAGATAATTAGGATCCATTTACTGGGCAAAGATGCCTTCAGACAGTTGTCTCCTTATTGCCTGGCCCTCAGCAGACCGGGTAGAGGGGTTTGGGGGGGGGATTGCCTGGGTGGGGGGTTAGGTCAGGACATATCTCCACATGCAGGCCCCTTCTCAAAGCAAAATTGTGCAGGATGCAACATGCCCCAATAATTTGGCAGACAAAGTCTGGGGAATACAATAGTGTACCCCCAGTCTTGTCAAGGCATCTAAATCTGGACTTGAGAAGGCCAAAAGTCCGCTCTACTATTGCCCGGGTCTGGATGTGCACCTCATTGAATTTCCGTTCTCCGGGTGTTTGGGGGTTCCTAAAGGGGGTCATCAGGTGGGGTCCCAACGCATATCCTGAGTCACCTGTAAGGGAAAAGACAGGAGGATATTAGTCATGCATGTGCCCCTTGTGACGTCTGCATCATGGGGGGGGCATACCTGACACCAATGTCACTCACCAATCAGCCAGCTGTCTCCATAAACGTTCATCTCCAAGTCTCTGTAGATCTTGGTCTGCCGTAGGATGTAACTATCGTGACACGAGCCTGGAAACTTGGCACAAACGTGCCAGATGAGGCCATGTGCATCTACGATAACCTGTACGTTTATCGAATGCCAGCCTTTCCTATTTCTGAACAGGTGTTCAGTATCATGGGGGGGCTGTAGTGCCACATGGGTGCAGTCTATCGCCCCGATGGTCCTTGGAAAGCCAGCAATGTTATAAAAGTCTGTCATGGCTTGCACACGCTGGTCCTCCTGGGTGGGCATGACAAACTGGTTGCTCATGCGCCGCAGTATGGCAGGGACCACCTGATGGACACATTTGCTCATTGATGACTGCACCATCCCAGCCACACCTCCAGATGCACGCTGGAATGAGCCACTCGCTAAAAAATGGAGGGTTGCCATCACTTTTTCGAGAGGTGTCAGGGCATGGGAACGTAGGGTTGGGGCGATTAGATCCTCATGAAGGAGTTGGGTGATCTCCAGGATGGCCTCCCTATCAAAACGGTAGTTGCCAATCACCTCATAAGCTGGCATTTGCCAAATATCACGCCGTGGACGATAAACTCGCGCCTGTGCCCTCATCCTCCTCCTCTGTGCCCTCCTCCTCCTTTGTGCCTGTAAGGCAGCAAGTGTCGTCAGAATCATCGCTGGTCCTGGCATTTTTCAACAAATAACCTTCACAACTAGAGCTCTAACCTCTAGTCACTACCTTCAGCAAACCCTTCCACAGCATGTGTAAAATTAGGGCTGGTTTTATAATGTGGAAATTTAGTCAGAAAAACTAACAGGTGCGCACAGGGCGGAAAATACGGCACACACACTTAATTCTGAGAATCGCCCTAACTCCCTCATTTGCATCTTTGCCTATCAAAAACAGCGGCGAGCCTAGCGTAATTTGTGCCCGGGAATGCGCAGGTGTAACTAATTTAAGTACGGCTGAAAATACGGAAATGTTTGCTTAAGTCGTTTTGACGATCGTGCGCAAATATACGCGCCGTGTAAATTTAGAAAAATGGAGTTAAGTCTGCGTATCTCTTTTGAGAATTTGGCCCCATATAACTAAAACAAGCAGGGAGAATTTCACTGAAGCATATGCTTCACAATGGCCCCCCTTTTTCTCCCTGCTCCGGCAAACCCGGTTGGACCTTCCCTGGTCCAGTAGGGTTGACGGGTTCAGAGCTTTTAGTCCGAGGTTAACTCCGTTTGGCGTAACTAACCTCCCTTGGCAACTGTTTCAGACTCAGGTATGTCACCGGGTCGTCAGATCACACGCCGTTCAGTCCCCAAGTCTTTGTGCGATTTGCAGAGTCACCAGAAGTCAGTGTGAAGACGGCGAATGGGTCTGTGCGCCGCCGTCTAGGTGTCCCGCTATGGGAGGGGGCAGGTTATGGCTCTGAAGTGACAATCACAGGAGATTCATAAAAAAAGAAAAAGTTATATTTGTTGAAATGCTGTAGCACTGGTGCTCAGAGTCCGGGGGGGGGGAATCAGTGCCCCATAGGGTCAGCCACCCTCTGCTCCCTCCGCAGCCGCCGGTTCTCCTCTTTGAGCTTCTCCAGCTCCATCTCCAGTTCATGGAGCCTGGGGGGGTCAGCCTGCTGTGACCTCAGGTGGTTGTTCTCCTCCTCCATGCGGCTTATGCACTCCTCCAGCTCTATGTACTCACGGATCAGCTCCTGCTTGCTCATGTCCTGCAGGCTCCCCACGTGGTCCTTCATCATCAGGAACTGGGTGGTGGTGTAAGGGGCCACCGGTGGGCCCTTGGCGAACATCCCGGCCCGCATCTGGGACGCCCGCTGCGACTCCCTCTCCTCCAGTCGCTTCTTCTCCTCCCAAGTCAGCTTGTTATACGGCTTCCAGGACCTCTTCTTCTTGGGGGGTAGCCGGCGGTGCCTCTTTCTGCCTAGCTCCCTCCAGGGCCCCTCCGGCTCATGGCTGTCGCCCATGACCAGCTGACAATGGTGTTCCCTGTTGTCCGTAATAACAGATTGTACCGTGAGGACTTTGTAAAGGGTGTCCAATGGTTCTTCCGGACCCAGCTCCTGGGGATCCCAAGCCGAGTCTACACAATGGGCTGCTGCTGGTGGGCGGTACCCAGGTTGAGACCAATTTGACCTGGTGTTGTCATTCAGGGGGCAATTCTGCTTGAAGTGACCCAGCTGTTTGCACCGGAAGCAGCGTTGTTCGTTGTCCTCCTGGCGTGGATAGCGAGGGCTAGATGTCACCGGTCTGTTAGGAGGTTGGTATCTAGCGGCTGGTCGGTGTGAGGGCGCCGTTGGTCGTGGAGGTTGTACCCGTGGTGTGACCTGGTTTGTCTTGCGAGTATCCGCATATTCATCCGCCAACTTTGCGGCCTCTGGTAGAGTCATGGGCCTGCGATCTCTCACCCAATCTTTGACATCCGTCTGGATGTGATTGTAAAATTGCTCCAGGAGCATCAGTTGCAAAATGTACTGTGTGGTGGTGGCCTGGCTGCTGTTAACCCAGTTAGAGGCCGACAGGGATAACTGGCATGCCCATTCCGCGTAAGAGTCTTTCGTGGTTTTGCGTGAGTCCCTGAACTTCTGTCGGTGGGACTCTGGGGTTACTGCATAACGAGCCAGAAGCGCTTCTTTAACCCGGGCGTAGCTATGGATATCCTGATCTGGCATGGTCCGGAAAGCATCAGAAGCTTTGCCTGACAGTTTGCCTGACAATATTGCAACCCACTCTCCTCTAGCTATTCGGTGCAGGTTACATTGTCGCTCAAAATCTGCCAGGTAGTTATCAATCTCACAGTCCTTTTCATCAAAAGCTTTAAAAGCGCTAAACGGAATCTTCCTTGCGTCTGCTGTGCTGTACTCACTGCTTGGAGGATGTGCGGCTGCTTGTTGGACTGCTGCCAGTTTTAACTGTAGTTCTGCATCTCTTATTTGTTTAGCCTTCTGTAGTTCTGCATCTCTTATTTGTTTAGCCTTCTGTAGCTCTGCGTTTACTAACAGGTCCATCACTTTCAGCACCACATCCGCCGTTGGGTTCGGACCGAACCATGCTAGCTTCTCTCTCATTAGCTTGTTGGCTGGCGATTCCTCTTCCTGAATCACTGGTGTCTCCATCTCTTGTACTGCTGGCTTTGCTGAAACCACGTTCTCCTGGTCTAGCTCCATTAATTCTGCTATGATGACCCGCTTGGTTTTGTTGCTAGCAATCCTTCCACGAACTTCCAGTAGTTCTTCCAGTGTCTGCTTGGAATCCGGGTGTAAAGGAGAGTAGAAGGGAAAATCCCGCTGCTGCCAACCAATTGTGACGGTATTACAATGATATCTCCGTCAACGTTCCCTTCTTCCCATAATGAAAATCACCCCAATATTCCACGAGGAGGAATATTCCTGGGATCGCCCAAAAAGCCACACATGAGACAAGCTTACTGCTGGAACAAGACAGACTTTTAATGGTATAACACATAGTTTATATGTGGTTACAACTGTTACAATGACAATCTCCACCCCCCCTCACACAGTGGGGGGTCTTCAATACAGATCCTTTGAAATAAGGATATCTCATTGAACTAATCAGTATCTAGCCGGTTCGGCTCCGCTATGTTTAACCTGATCAGACACATTCCTTTATCAATTAACATTTAGAACAATACACACAAGAGAGTCAATTAACTCTTTGAAATAGGGAGCTGGCTGAGGAAGGGTCATTAACATATCAATCAGCCTGTAACACATGAACCCTTTTTACCTCTAACACACACAATATAACTAAAACAAGCAGGGAGAATTACACTGAAGCATATGCTTCACATTCCCCTTAACCACTCCAATACACTGTGTTATATAAACCATACTGCCTGCATTGACTGAATATAGAGTCTACACTGAATATCTAGTCTAAACTAAATGCACAGTATGAACGGATTTATATATATATATATGTATCAAATACACTGCCACTAACTAACCTGCCTAATCTGGCTTAATCTCCGTCCACACACTATACACGGCCACTATGAAAGCAGCCTTATTTAGTCTGGGGTGTTGACTTTTTCCCCCTGAGCCACGATTGGCCAAAGACACCCTGTCATCAGATAGGCCAGATAGGTAATTGAATAGACGATATTGCGGCCCCACAATTTATTGTTAATGTCGGTAAATGTTGCTCTGTTCTTTTGCAAATCAACCGAGAAATCGGGAAAAAATTACACGTGTATTCTCGTATTCAATAGGGCCTTTCTGTCTTGCTTTACGGAGGCTTAGGTCCCGATCCTTACAATTCAATAGGTGAATTAGAAGAGGCCTAGGTGCAGCACCAGGTAAAGGAGGTTTGGCTGGAACCCTATGTGCTCTCTCCACAGCAAAAGCAGATGAGAAGGGAGCATCAGGAAATACCCAGGGTTCTGGCCTTCCGCCCACTCTGGTAAGCGCACAATCCTAAAGTTGCACCTCAGTCTATTTTATGAAACATCAGCTTTCTGACACCAGAAGGATATTTGCTTCTCCGCATCAGACACTCAGCTGGGGAAGGGGGAGAAATCATCCTCCAATGTAGAGATGCGGCTCTCTGTTTCAGTGACATGCTCCCTTATATTCTGCATGTCTTGCCTAAGGAGACCTATGTCCAGTCCTCCACGATCTAATTTTCCCATTCAGTGAGGTGTTGCATGTGGTAATTGCAGACAAAAAATAAAAAAGGATCACTGCTTCCTAGCCGAAGCCGGTGCCGTTTTTTTGAATGCAGAGACTGGGCGTGACGTCATAACATCGCGCCCGGCCTCTGACAATCATAGAGACTCTGGTGACCATCTCTATGGTCAAGAACCGGGGCCGGCAGAACCGTTCTCCGACTCGCCGATCCCTCAGGTGAGTCGGTAGAAGCACCGGAGGGAGGCGGGAGGGGGGTGAAATCCCCTCTCACCGCCCATACGAACGATCAAGCAGCAGAACAGGAGCTATGATCATTCGTACGGTGTAGGGAATCGCTGGCTGAAAACAGCAATATCTGAATGATGCCTGTAGGCTTCATTCAGATATAGCCCCACAAAGCCGAGGACGTCTTTAGACGTCCAGCCGTGGGAAAGTGGTTAAGCTCAGCGTTAACCTTTTGTGGTTGTTTAACAATAGTTTGGAGTTTACGTGTTCTAATGTCAGCTTAGCAAGCTTTTTTATTGGGAAATAACTGTCTGAAGTCTCAAGCTATAGCACTGAGTGCAATATCTGTCTCCTCTTTCTTCCCTTTGCTAGCTACATTAGTCACTTCTAAGGATGAGCCAAACACTGGTTCGGTTCGCACCAGAACTTGCGAACAGGCAAAAAATGTGTTCGAACACGCAAACACCATTAAAGGGGAAATGTGTCAATGCAAATTTTTTTGTTTTAAATTGCCGTTTTTTTGTGAGCAGTGATTTTAATAATGCTTAAAGGGAAACCATAAAAGTGAAACATTACTTAAAATGTTGTGTCTGGGAGGTGTAGTATGCCTGTACATTTTTCCCGTGTTTAGAACAGTCCTGCAGCAAAATGACATTTCTAAAGGAAAAAAAGTAATTTAACCACTTCAGCCCTGAAAGAATTTACCCCCTTCCTGACCAGAGCACTTTTTGCGATTCGGTACTGCGTCGTTTAACTGACAATTGTGCGGTCGTGCGACATTGCACCCAAACAAAAGTGACGTCCTTTTTTTCCCCAAAAATAGAGATTTCTTTTGGTGGTATTTTATCACCTCTGCGGTTTTTATTTTTTGTGCTACAAACAAAACAATTGTGACAATTTTGAAAAAGAAGCAATATTTTTTACTTTTTGCTATAATAAATATCCCCAAAAATATATAAAAAAAACGAATGTTTTCCTCAGTTTAGGCCGATATGTATTCTTCTACATATTTTTGGTAAAATAATTGCTATAAGCATATATTAATTGGTTTGCGCAAGTTATAGTTTTATGGCATTTTTATTATTATTATTATTTTTTTTTATCAGTGATTTTTATTGTGAC
Source organism: Rana temporaria (assembly GCF_905171775.1). Taxonomy (NCBI): domain Eukaryota; kingdom Metazoa; phylum Chordata; class Amphibia; order Anura; family Ranidae; genus Rana; species Rana temporaria. The sequence continues at coordinate 538,196,076 of NC_053489.1, forward strand.
TGTGACATTATGGCAGACATATCGGACACTTTTGATACTATTTTGGGACCATTGTCATTTATACAGTAATCAGTGCTATTAAAATGCACTGATTACTGTATAAATGACACTGGCAGGGAAGGGGTTAAATACTAGGGGGCAATTAAGGGGTTAAGTGTGTCCTAGGGAGTGATTTTAACTGTGTTGGGCTGGGCTACAAGTGACACAATAGTGATCGCTGCTCCCGATGACAGGGAGCAGTAGATCACTGTCATGTCTCTAGGCAGAACAGGGAAATGCCTTGTTTACATAGGCATCTCCCTGTTCTGCAGCTCCGTGACACCGGCGGACACTGGTCCCGCGGGCATGGTCACAGAGCACCCAGCGGCGCGCATGGCGGCAAATTCAAAGCAATGTTGTGCAGCCATGCCATTCTGCCGACGTATATCATCGTCAGACGGTCGGCAAGTGGTTAAAACTACTCACGGATGTAATGAATTTTTGGGTCTCAGCAATACAGATAAAACTCTTTGAAAAAAACGGCATGGGTTCCCCTTCCCGGAACCAAAATAAAAAAAAATGTGTGGGGGTCCCCCAAAATTCCATACCAGGCCCTTCAGGTCTGGTATGGTCAGGTCTGGCATGGTCAAGTCTGGTATGGATATTAAGGGAAACCCTGAGCTATTTAAAAAAAAATGGTGTAGGGCCCCCCTCAAAATCCATACCAGACCCTTCAGGTCTGGTATGGATTTTAAGGGGAACCCTATGCCAAAATAAAGAAAAATGGTGTAGGGGTCCCCCCAAAAACCCATACCAGACCCTTATCCAAGCACGCAACCTGGCAGACCACAGGAAAAGAGGGGGGACGAGAGAACACCCGCCCTTCTGAACTGTACCAGGCCACATGCCAGGTTATGCCCTCAACATGGCCCCCCCTATTTCAATTGGTACCGGGGTGCTGACTTTTTTTCTTTTAGAAATGTCATTTTGCTGCAGGACTGAAAAATGTGCCCTACTATAGCCACCCCCCCAGGCACGAAATTTAAAGGAATATTTCACTTTTATTGTTTCACTTTAAGCATTATTAACCACTTGCCGCCCGCCATATAGCAGAATGACAATGGCAAAGTGGTTGTGATATCCTGATCGGACGTCATATGACGTGATCAGGATATCACAGCCGGCGCATGCCCGCGGGAGCATGCAGAGTGGCGATCGGAGATGCTGTGTGTCAGTGTGACACCCAGCAACTCTTCATACCACGTGATCAGCTGTGACCAATCACAGCTGATCATCACGTGAACCAGGAAGTGTCTTGTCTTGGGCAGGAAGGGGGAAGAGTGCCTGGTATGCAAGTGGTTAAAATCACTAGTCCCGAAAAACCTTCAGTTTTTAAAACTTTTTTTGCATTGATACATGTCCCCTGGGTCAGTACCCAGGTCCCCAAACACATTTTATGACAATACCATGCATATAAGCCTTTAAAATAAGCACTTTTGATTTTTTATGTTAATCTCCCATAGACTATTAAACGGTGTTCCGTGGCTTTCGAATTTGCTGCAAACACCGCATAATGTTCGTGGTTACGTTTGACTTGAACATCAGGCTCATCCCTAGTCACTTCTGAAGGATTATCCTGACACCACATAAACTTAGGAGTGGGTCCTGCCCCTCTTTAGCACACAAAAAGTGATTGGCAACCTCAGCTGTGTATGTTTCCCAGTAAGACTGTGTAGAGGGGGTTGAGTCTTTTTCCTTTGCTCGGGTCTCAAATTACGCTCTCCTCTCTATGCTGTGTATGACATTGGATCTCAGACCCTGCTTTCTGTAACTGAGAAATAGCTTTTGATCTGTGTATTTTAGAGGCTGTAGAAAAGAGAGATGATCTGCTTAATTTCTTTGTATCGCCTGACGCGTAAGTACAGTATATCTAAGGGTTTACAAGTAAATTTTAGGAACACAACTGGCAATGCTTTATATTCTTAGGCCTCGTACAGACGACCGAACATGTCCGCTGACCAGTTTCAGCAGACATGTTTGGTCTTGTGTACGGCCGACCGGACAGGTTTCCAGCGGACATTTGTCCACCCGACCGTTTTCGAGCGGACAAATGTTTCTTAGCATGCTAAGAAACATGTCCGCTGGAATCCTGTCCGTCGGACATGTTCGGTCGTCTGTACAGACTCACCGTACATGTCCGAGTGGCCGCCATCCCTCACATGCGTCAAATCACTTTGACGCATGCGTGGAAGCATTGAACTTCCAGGGCCGCGCACGCCGCCGCGTCATCGTCGCGGCGACGGTGCGGCCACGTCCCCGCGTATTGTGTACGCGGGGATTTCTGTCTGATGGTGTGTACAACCGTCAGACAGAAATCTCCGGGCGGACAGTCCGTCCGTCTGTACGAGCCCTAAAAGACTGATAAAGTAGTGTGTGGGGGGGAGAACCCCTGTCAACTTGTTAGTGTTGTCTGTGTCCCCTTTAAGGAGATTTTCTATCTCGACTCTAACTGACCTGATCAAAGTTTAAGAAGGAATCTCCCTCACGTGGAAATCAACGTTTTCACCACCTGGTTAGTCTACAGGAAGTGAAGGGAAATATTTCAAATGAGATACCAATGGCGCAGGAAAAAGGAAAAATGCAGTAGATCTTAAGCCCTGTACACACGATCGGTCCATCCGATGAAAACGGTCTGATGGACCGTTTTCATCGGTTAACCGATGAAGCTGACTGATGGTCAGTCGTGCCTACACACCATCGGTTAAAAAAACGATCGTGTCAGAACGCGGTGACGTAAAACACAACAAGTTCAATGCTTCCAAGCATGTGTCGAGCATGCGTGGATTTTTAACCGATGGACGTGCCTACAAACGATCGTTTTTTTCTATCGGTTAGGTATCCATCGGTTAAATTTAAAACAAGATTGCTTTTTTTTAACCTATGGATAAATAACCGATGGGGCCCACACACGATCGGTTTGGTCCAATGAAAACGATCCATCAGACCGCTCTCATCAGTTTGACCGATCGTGTGTACGCGGCATTACAGAATGTCTTAGCAAATAAAATCTCCAAAACCCTCTCTCATTGCCACTAACTATTGAGTGTAAAATGGAGAATTACGTTTTTGCACACAATGTAGTTAGATCCAATAATGCACCTTTGTGTATGCTGATAACTACAAATTACACATGTCCAATATCAAATTATGTATTGTATATTTTTGTATCATTTTATAACTTGAACATGAGACTTTCTCTATTTTTATGCAAAGCAAAATAAATGATTACAGTCCCTTTGATAAGCAATGCAAAATATGCCATTTCATGTGACTAATACATTTATTTGAATAATTACTGCATAACAGGTGGTAATCAAGTAAGCATAATCTAATTGCATACATTTGCATAAACAAGTTCATCTGGAATATGAGTGCATGCAGTCATAAATTATAAATACAAATGACTATCCTTATTATTTTATTTTTTTCTAAATTTTCACAAAAAATAATTATATATATATATATATATATATATATATATATATATATATATATATATATATATATATATATATATATATATATATATGTTTAGAAAACATGTTGGAAAATAACCAATATACTTTATTTTAAGTACACTCTTCCTTATGTGCATCTGTCCCCCACACCAGCACTTTCAGTAGCTACCAAAATTGCCTACAACTTCACTTCTTAAACAGTTTCAGCCTTCTTAAGTATGGTCTGGTTAGCGCATATAGTAAATATTTCATAGGTATGGGCTTGTACAATGTATGCTGTATGCTATGTATATCAAACATTTGTATATAAAAACATAAACAGTCCAGAAACTGTATCAATCAGATACTAAAAAACAGCACTAAATGTTGAGCAATAGTGGCATGTGGCCAACTTCACAATAAAGTCTTCAAGAACAGTGATGAACGGTACAGCAGTTTAAAATAATGTCCACAGGTGCGCCTAGAGATACCTTCCACTGGTCACTCAAATTCCACCACGTGATACACACTTCCCTCGGGGGGTTAAAGTGGCGTTTCCATCCCCAATTTTTTTTTCATTATTGTGCTCATTAGACCTAAAAAAGTAAAAAAAAAAAAAAACAATGTTTTTTTTTTACTCATCTGGAAATGCGTGTTGCTATGCGGTCCCACAAAATCTGCCTTTGAAATCACCTAGGATTCTGACATCATCTCCATCTAATGCTCCTGGGAAATGTGTGTCATCAATTCCCAGGATGCAGTGCGCTGTACAATTATCACTCCCCATCCAAGACTTCCAGGAAGTTAGGGGTAGATCCAAAGAGCAAGTACGCCGGCGTATCTACTGATATGCCGGCGTACTTTCAAATTTCCCGCTTCGTATCTTTAGTTTGAATCCTCAAACTACAGTAAGATATGACGGCATCTGGGTTCGATCCGACAGGCGTACGGCTTCGTACGCCTTCGGATCACAGATGCAATACTTTGGCGTCCGCTAGGTGGAGTTTGCGTCGTTTTCCGCGTCGGGTATGCAAATTAGCTTTTTCTGACGATCCACGAACGTATGCGCGGCCGTCGCATTCTCTTACGTTGTCTCTAGTCGGCTTTTTCTGGCGTATAGTTAAAGCTGCTATTTTGCAGCATATAGATAGACTTGCCATGTTAAAGTATGGCTGTCGTTCCCGCGTCAAAATTTGAATTTTTTTTTTGCGTAAGTCGTCCGTGAATAGGGATGGACGTAAGTCACGTCTAAGTTCAAAAAATGACGTTGTTGCGACGTCATTTAGCGCAATGCATGGCGGGAAATTTAGGAATGACGCATGTGCATTTCATTCAGCGCGGGGACGCGCTTCATTTAAATGAAACCCGCCCCCAACCCGCCCAATTTGAAATACGGCGCCAGAAATACACTACGCCGCCGTAACTTGCTGAGGATTCGAAAATGCGCCAGGTAAGGTACGGCGGCGTAGTGTATCTCTGATACGCTGCGCCAATGTATTTCTTTCGGGATCTGCCCCTAAGTGCTTGTAGGCTTCACAATGCCCCATTGGGGTAAACGTGTGTTGACACGAAATGCATCAGGGATGACCTCATTGTAGCCATTGTTTTTTTTGAATATGCGCTGTATTCTCATCCAATATGTAAGTGCAATTTTCTATTAAATTTTAATTGATTTTTACGGTGTTACACTATGGCGTCCCCTCTTCTCTTCTTTACATCCATGTGGGATTTCTAAATACGGATGTCCGATGCCTGTACCACCTGAGTGAGCGAGCCTTCAGCCTGTTCCAGGTTACAGAAATCTAGCTTCACCGCCATTTGCCATAACCAATCTCCACTTTGACGAAATTCTACACCAAGGTTTTTTATCAAGTCTGTTTGACTCTGGAAATATACTTTTCACAGAGTCCACTTACTCTGGTAAGCCTGCATCTTTATCGGTGGTGGGATCTCTTTTCACACTTGGAACTTCAATTCCACTTACACCTATTCACCATTTGGAGTCACCGTTGTATTTATTTTCATTGAGTTTGAGTTTTATTGGACTTTGGGATACTCTCCTATTACTCAGCACCCATTTGGACTCTCTTTTTTTACTTTTTATAGGTTTTATGTATTCATTTCTTTTTCATTCATTTATGTGGTGGTTTCCCCTTCCATGTACAATTATATTCATACAGCGATTATGTATATTATGACTTTAGTGTTATAATTGGTTGTATCAGAGCGCTGCACTTTTTTGTCCATATTTTCACCTGTGGACATTATTTTCAACTACTATATCGTTCATCACTGTTCTTAAAGACTTTATTGTGAAGTTGGCCACATGCCACTATTGCTCAACATTTAACGCTGTTTTTTAGTATCCGACTGTTACAGTTTCTGGACTGTTTATGTTTATATATACACTTTTTTTATATTTTGCATGTTTTTTAACCACTTAATCAGCAAGGACGTTCCTGGAACGTCCTCGGCTTTGTGCGGTGATATCGGAATGATGCCTGCAGCTACAGGCATCATTCAGATATCGCCGTCTTCAGCCGCCGATTCTGTGCACAATAAGGATGATCAAAGCGGCAGTTCCACCGCTTGATCGTTCTTATAGGCAGCAGGATGGGACGCCCCCCTCCCGCCGCCATCCGGTGCTTCTTTGGGCTCTCCCGTGCCATCGGGGGCCCGGAGAGCGAATCGGCTGGCGCTGCTGGGAAGCATAGAGATGACTGGTGACCAGATGACCGGAAGTAAACAAAGCCGCAATCGCGGCTGTCGGCATGTGATCTGTGATTTTTTTTCACCGATTTCATGCTTGTAAGCCTGGAGGAGAGATGTGGGGTCTTATTGACCCCACATCTCTCCATAAAGAGGACCTGTCACAGTGATTCCTATTACAAGGGATGTTTACATTCCTTGTAATAGGAATAAAAGTGATAAAAAAAATATGTAAAAAAAAGTGTAAAAATAAAAAAAATAAGTAAAAAAAAACGAAAAAATATAAAAAAAAATGTTTAAAACGCCCCTGTCCCAGTAGCTAGCGTGCAGAAGCGAACACGCATGCAAGTCCCGCCCACTTATGTAAACACCGTTCAAACCCCACATGTGAGGTATCGTCGTGTGCAACAATTCTAGCACTGGACCTCCTCTGTAACTCGAAAATAGTAACCTGTAAAAAAAATTTAAGCGTCGCCTATGGAGATTTTTAAGTACCAAAGTTTGGCGCCATTCCATGAGTGTGCGCAATTTTAAAGCATGACATGTTAGGTATCTATTTATTCGGCGTAACATCATCTTTCACATTATACAAAAAAATTGGGCAACTTTACTGTTTTATTATTTTTTAATTCATGAAACAGTTTTTTTTCCTAAAAACAGGTGTTTGAAAAATGATTGCGCAAATACCGTGCAAGAAAAAAAGTTGCAATGACCACCATTTTATTCCCTAGGGTGTCTGCTAAAAAAAATCTATAATGTTTGGGGGTTCTGATAAATTTTCTAGCAAAAAAAATTTGATTTTTACATGAAGGAGAAAAGTCCAAAAATAGGCCCGGTGATCAAGTGGTTAAACTGCTGCTTAGATAATATCTACTCCCGGTTTGTTTGCCAAAATATCTGGGTGTTCTTAACATTATTTGCATTTCTGGGTACCATTTGGGCATTTTTAGGAATAGTATCAACTTCCTTTGGCGTGGAGTGGTGTATTGTAGGCCATAATATATATATATTAAATAATCAAAGGGCTAGGTAACTAGGTAGTGTGCAAGGAAGATTGTAGATTCTGTGATACTTTAAAGAAGTGTGTTCTAAGGCCTGGGTCACATCTATGCAGTTTCCAGCAGCTGTGTTTGCTTGGGGGCAGCAGCCGTTTTTTTAATTGGCTGCTGTACCTCCAGAAAATGTTGGGGACCACATATGTGAAAGGAATCAGGGTAGAAAAAGTGGGAAACTGTGCTGTGGTCTCCAGTGCATGAGGTTGCAATGAGGCTGCTCCTAAGCAGCCGTGCATTTTTACGTCCGCCCGGGGCTTTTTTTTACGTCGTTTACGTAAGGCTTTTTTCGGAGTAACGTTACCTCTGCTCTATGAGGCGTACGCAATGTTAAGTATGGACGTTGAGCCAGCGTCAAATTTTCCGCCGTGTACATAAAACGTTCGCGAATAGGGCTTTGCGTAGAATTACGTTCACGTCGAAAGCATTGGCTTGTTGCGGGTTAATTTCGAGCATGCGCACTGGGATACCCCCACGGATGGCGCATGCGCCATTAAAAAAAACCGTAGATTACGTGGGGTCAATAGGAATTACCATAAAACACGCCCCCATCTCATCCATTTGAATTGCGCGCCCTTACGCCGACACAGTTACGCTGTAACTTACGGCGCAAATTCTTTGAGGATACGGAAAATACGCTGCAAGTTAAGGCGGCGTAGTGTATCTGAGATACGCTACGCCGGACGTATAGATGTGCCAAGGTACGTGGATCTGGCCCATCATGTTTACTGAACCTGATTATAATGTAGTATTCATCTTTTTCAGTGTTTCAATATCAATATCAATATCTGGATACATTTACCGGAATCATGGCTAATATGTGAAAAAAAAAAGATATTTCAAGGACCAAAATTCTTGGGACAAATTCTAAAATGTGACTTGAGATCAAGCAACCCTACATAGCCTATAATACATAAAAAAGAAACTCGTAACCTTTGCTTCTTTCAAATTCTTATTTTATACATCATTTTTTTGCTTATATTCTTTAGCATTTTTCAATATGAAGTGCATAAATGAGATGTGTTCTTACTGTTTAAAATGTAAAATACTAAACTACTCTTCACTTTATAATACATGGCTGACAGGAGCTTAGCTTGGAAAATTACTTAGTGTGACAGAAATTACAGTGTTACTCCTGTCACGTTTGACATATCACACAAACAATCTTTCTCAAGCTTCATCTTGTATTTACAGTTTCTTGGTTAGTCATGTGAAAAAGCATGCACATTCCCAGCTTTCTTATGCTGCATCACTTTAACGTCCAGTTACATCCAGACCTTCGGAACGGAAAATGGTTTGAATTTCTGTCAGTATGTAGAATGTGCTCTATTTAGAGTGCCTTGATTTAAATAAAGGACAACTAGATCTTAATATAAGGGTTTGGTTTATTTATGAAATGGGGTATACATAAATTCTAATTACAAGGTAGGAAAAATTAGGTTGAGAGGATCATTGACTGGGAGAGGGAAAAATAGTCTACTTCCTAGGCTGTCACAGTAGTTTTTACCATAACTTTCACACACAAATACCTCTGTCCAGTCTTGGAGGGCATGCATCATTGTCTTTTGTCCCAAGCTCTAAATTTAATTTAATGCAGGCAATTACACAGGATGGAAGTACGACCATCATTTTTTGGTCCCTGCAAGAGTGAAGCAATACTGGAAGTGTGATCAGTAAATACCCCCAGTGTGGTTATGCTTGTTAATGTGCTAATGACCCCCAAACATTCATCCCTTAATATCACTGCTCAGCAGGCCTCTGATGTTTTTTTTTATGATTTTTATCCACCTCAACACATAGACCCTTGTAGTCTGTTTTTTGGGGAGGTATATATTAAATGTATAATACAGTTGCATGAATATCAATTTTATCAGTATTTTTTTTTTTAAATACTCGTTCAAGAAATGGCCAGCACATTTGTATACTTGAGTATATTTCCTTAATCAGTCGAGATAAAGTAATACAATTATATTCAATAATCAAACTTTCTGTATTCTAAAAGAAACAGTGTATCCATTGCTGTTTGTGTCCTTGTTTAGGGATTTCTTACTTTCTGTTTACTATTATTATTATTATTATTATTATTATTATACAGGATTTATACAGTGCCAACAGTGTGCACAACACTTTACAATATTGGGGAAGACAGTACAGTTACAATACAATTCAATACAGGAATGATCAGAGGGCCCTGCTCATTAGAGTTTACAATCTAGAAGGGAGGGTCAAGTGGAACAAAGGGTATTAGCTGTGGGGGATAATTAGATGGACACAATTAAAATACAGTTGTTAGGTGTATGTAGGATAGGCTTCTTTGAAGAGGAGGGTTTTCAGAGATTGACTAAAAGCTAATAGAGTAGGAGATAAACAGACAGATTTGGGTAAGGAGTTCCATAGGTTTGGAGAGGCTCTGGAAAAGTCCTGGAGGCTAGCATGGGAGGAGGTGATGAGAGAGCTAGAGAGCAAGAGGTCTTGAGAAGAACGAAGAGAACGATTAGTTTGGTATTCTGTGACTAGGTCAGTGATGTAGCTGGAAGAAGAGTTGTGGATGGCTTTGTATGTAGTTGAATTTAATTTGTTGGGCAAGCGGAAGCCAGTGGAGGGATTGACAGAGAGGAGTAGCAGACACAGAGAGATTGGTAAGGTGGATGAGTCTGGCATCAGCATTTATGATGGATTGAAGGGGTATAAAGTATGTAGAGGTAAGCCAATGAGGAGGGAGTTGCAGTAATCGAGGCGAGAGATGACCATGGAGTGAATTAAGAGCTTTGTTGTGCCATTGGTTAGAAAGGGGCATATTTTGGAGATGTTGCAGAGGTTGAGGTGGCAATATTTGGGCAGTGATTGGACGTGGGCTTAAAGGTGAGTTCAGAGTCCACGACTACTCCTAGGACCTTGGCATGTGGGGATTGGCTGATAGTTGTGCCAATCGATTTTGACAGAGAGGTCAGTGGAAGAGGCACATGGGGGAGGAAACATTATAAGTTCGGTTTTGGATAAATTAGATTTGAGAAAGTGGTGCAACATCCAGACTAATATATCTGATAGTAAATTAGTGATATGTGAGGAGACTTAAAGAGTGAGTTGAGGGGTAGAAAAATTTGAGCTGACCCAGGGAGGAGGAGTAGATTTAAATTGGAGAAGTCTAAGAACAGAACCTTGAGAGGGTGGTCAACCATATCAAAGGCAGCAGAGAGGTCCAGGAGTAGGAGTACAGAGAAGTGTCCCTTAGTTTTGGCCGTTAGTAGATCGTTTGTTAGTTTTAGGAGAGCAGTTTCTGTGGAGTGTTGAGGACGAAATCCAGACTGAAGGAGATCAAGAAGGCTATTATCAGCAATGGTGGACGCTCAGTCGGTTGTAGACTAGACTTTCAAGGAGTTTGGATAAAAAAGAGAGAAAGGAGATGGGACATAGTTTGTTAAGATTGGATGGGTCCAGTGAGGGCTTTTAAGTATGGGCCTGACAAGTGCATGTTTTAGAGAGTTGGGGAAGATGCCAGAAGACTATGACATTTTTCTCTGACATCTGTCAAATACGAAGTCGGGAGATGGGATTGTCTGAGTAGCCCTGTCGACAGTGTGGATTAATCAATTTAGGTTTCCTAAAAGAAAGTGCCCACCAGAGTTAGGTATGTACTGTATATGACTGCAATATAGGCCTCCCACCACTGAACTCCAATAGTTTAATAGGTCTCCAAACCCTGACTAAATATGAAAGAGGTGTAAATAGTGGAGTATTATAGGCAACTTACCTCTGTCCTCCACATCTGTCCCTCATTTGAAAGGACCATGCATTCTTTGGAACCAAATACCACTGTCCCTTTTTCCTCTTCAGTTGTCCCCTTTTTGGTATAATGTATAGAACTCTATAAAAGGTATTTTCTACATAACCACAGAAAATGTTTTTCTACACTAAATTGTCATCCATCCTATACATTATTTAATTTTTGAAAAGTCAGCAGAAATGAAAGTTGGGGAAACAAGTAATTGTTGGTTGAACCACTAGTAATAATAACAACCAATAATTGTTAATTATAACTTGTAGAACATGTAACTCGAGGTGTGGCAGGGGTATGTCATTTGTCTGCATACCTTTTCATCACTGAAAATTGAGAAGTATGCCACCTCAGGGGTAAAGAGGTTACAAAAGGAATGGTAAATACAGTAGGCCTCCCACCTCTGACTAAATGTGAAAGGGGTGCAAATAGGAGTAAGTTATTGGCCACCCACCTCTCACTGCCAGTGTTAAGAAGCTCTGACATAATGAGAAAGGGATGTGCATTTTAAAACACCTGTGACCATCATAATTTTGCCCTGCTCTTCATACAAGTAGGTAATTCTAATTGTTTTATAGTACAGCTGCTACAAAGAAATGCCCCCCTGAATCACAAATCACATTGGAATAATTTTTTCTACTTAAAACACTGAACTTTTGAATATGTGTATTTTGAATGTACATGGTGTAGCAATAAGTCAATTGCTATACTAAGATTTTCTCAGAAAGCATTATAATTCATGCCGTTAAAGATACTTGAAGTAAACCTTGCCATAAAGAGTAACTACTGTCTATCTGCTAGCTGAGGGGGTGACCCAACCTTAAGTTGGGCTTTAAAAGAAAATAATACACACATCCCTGTTTAACAGATATGTGATAACATTTATATGCTATCAGTCAAAAGTCTTAGAACACCACCATTGTCAGATTTTATGTAATTTAGGCAGTTTAGTGAAGTCTAGTGAATAATCTTTGTCTACATAGCAAGACCCAACCTTTTGGTGCGGAATGACAAACATTTTAAAATTTGTAATTTATTACTTACATTTTTTTTAATTATTAATATTCCTCATAAGCCAATGCTTGCCCCAGTCAAAAAAGCCAAAGTGGACAGGGATGGAAAGACTAATTACAATGCTTACAGGTGATCACTAGTGTTGCTCACGAATATTCGCATTGCGAATATTCGACTCGAATATAGCATATTCGAGAAATCGCGCTATATTTCGAAATTCGCGGTGAATATTCGCAATTCCGAATATTCGATTTTTTACAATTTTTTTTTTTAATCAGATCACATCCTAGATATCTCCATCGACGTCTAAAAGCATTGCTGGTATCATTAGAGACCCTGGGCCGAGTAGCTGAAGCGTTCATTGAATTTTCCAGAAAGATCGCAATGCGATTATTCGGCAAACGCAATATCGCGCGATTATTTTCCTCGCCCCGATCTTCCGCATCAGAGCGATTTTTACAGTTTCATTTTTAAAACAGATCACATCCTAGTGATCTCCATAGACGTCTGAAAGCATTGCTGGTATGATTAGAGCCATTGGGCCGAGTAGCTGAAGCGATCATTTTATATTGCCGAATATTCGCAAAGCGAATATTCGGCAATAGGAATATTGCGCGATTATTTGCTCCGCCCTTTTGCATCAGAGCCAATCAGAGTTCTCCTTCCACACTCGTCACAGGTTAGCAACCAATAGGAACCTGCCTGCATGGACATTATATAAGCTCACTCCCAGCACCATTTCATTGCAGATTCAGAAGCTGGCTATAGAGTGTGGAGGCTGTTTCTGTGTTCCTGGTTTCCTGTGTCTTTGTTCTTGATTGATTTAGATCATCACCAGCATTGCTATTTAGTGATTCCAGTGGATCTTTTCCAGTATATCAACTGCTTTTTTCAAAGCAATAGACCCAAGAGCTTTTTTCAAAGCTACGTTTTGTGCTGTTTTGTGCTGTTTTTTTCATTTGTGTTACTGTTTGATCCTGCAATCCTCCCTGTTCAGTTATATTTGCAAGAGATTTCAGAACACATTTTGCTGAGCTTTATAAAAGAGCTTTTCTAAAAGCTAAGTTTTGTTCATCTTGTGTTACTGTTAGATCTTGCAGGTTCGCTGTTCAGTGATATTTGATAGGCATCTCAGTTCAAATTTTGTTTAGTTTTCCCTAAAGAGCTTTTATAAAAGCTAAGTTTTGTGTTCAGTTTAGTTAAATTTTGTGTAGTAAGTGTACACACTGTTAGTGTACATTTATTTCATCTAGCTTAGCTTAGTGTGTGTTTAGTGTCTGTGTTTTGTGTTTAAAAAAAAAAAAAAAAAAAAAAGTTAGTGTTTGTTTAGTGCTTTTTTTTTTTTCTTTAATTTTGTAGTCCTTGTCTGGTGTACTACTTTTCTTATAGTTTAGTAGCTGTCTGTGTACGTCTTTGTTTGCGTGCCTGTCTTGTAAAAAAAACACAAAAACACATTTTGTTCACATTTTCCCCCCCCAATAAAGTTTACCCCCCCCACACACATATCAGCAATAATGAGCAGCATCCGTGGCCGTGGCAGCAGGGGTAGGGGAGTTACTCCCAGTGCTGGATCGCTGCCAGCACGGGGTACCTCTCGTGCCCCTACTAGTGGTAGAGGATCGGGTGCAAGGGGAGTACGCCTGATCCGGGAGTTCTTCCCATCGGGCAGCCGCCCGATATTGCCATCTCAGGCTCAAGTAGTGGTGGACTACATGGGGCACAGCAGTGCCACTGAGTCGTCGGTCCCGACTCACAGTAGTACCACCATTACACCGTTGCCTGTACTACCCCCCCCCAGCCCCCAAGAGTCCAGCATCTTACTGTTCGACAGCGACAGTGATAGGGATCTCTTGGGGGAGGCCATGCATCAGGCAGACCTCCAGCTCTGTCCTGATGGTCAGGACCTTTTTGAAGGGATGGATGAGGAGGATGGGATACCTGCTGGCAGTATCCCAGAGACATCCCTTCAAACTGGTGCTGCTGTTTTGGTGCAGGAAACAGCAGCACCTAGTCAGACCCAGGCGTGGGTGAGGGGACAGCGGAGCCAGGCTAGAGGCTCCATGTCACGTGGTTCCCTCAGACCAACACATCTCAGCCCTTGGTCTGACATCTCTGGGGGCGAAGAGGGTGACCCATCATGGTTGCCATCTGACGCGTCGGCTCACTACGTCAGTGACGACGGGGAAGGTAGGCACCCTGGTGAAACGGTGCGCCAGGTCACCACCAGGGAGACCATCGTCAGGGTCTCCACTGGTGATGGCAGCAGGAGGTGTCAGGAGGAGGAGCAGCAGCAGCAGCAGCAGCAGCAGGCAGCTCCACCTGTGCGCACCGAATCCCAGCAGGTGCAAGTAAGCGTCACCCCATCTGACAGGAGGGCGGTGCTGAAGTCACCTGTCTGGAATTTCTTTACCCTGGTGGCAGACAACCCTACCGTGGCCATCTGCCGGATTTGTAAAGTGAGGGTGAAGAGAGGGAAGTGTTTGGCTCGGGTGGGTACCACAGCCCTGAACCAGCACCTGAGGATAAACCACTGGGCGTTGTATGACGAGATGAAGCGTGGTGGTGGTAGCAGCGCCACCACCACAAGTGAGCAGGGTACAGCAGCCCCTGCCACATCTTCATCTGTTTCCAGCAGGTCATGCCCCCCCGCTCCCTCTAGTAGAGGTACTGGTACCGGCAGCCAGACCTCTACTTCCACAGCACCCTCCACGTCTGTGTCCCGCACTGCCGTCCGGCGCCAGGCGTCGATTTCAGACGCCTTTGACCGCACCACTCCCTTCCCCCCTGGAGACCGACGTGTGCGTTCCCTCAATGGGCTCCTGGCAAGGGTTATTGCCCAACATCTGCTGCCCTTCAACATAGTTGACAGCAACCCCTTCAGGCAGATGTTGGAGCAGGCCCAACCCCAATGGCGTGTCCCCAGCCGCCATTTCTTTGCCAGGACTGGTGTCCCTGCCCTACACCAGCACATTGTGCAGAATGTAACCCTGTCGCTGGATCACGCTGTCAGCGACAGGGTTCATCTGACAATGGATGGCTGGACCAGCAGGCATGGGCAGGGACGCTACATCAGCTTCACGGCCCATTGGGTTTCCCTCCGAGGCGTCGGTGAGGGATCGTCGGCAACCGATCTTGTGGTGCCGCCCCGGGGTGTCCAGGGGAGAACTGCTGGTCTCCCTCAAGCCACTGTCTCCGCAGCTGCTGAGCCTCCCAGCAAGCGCCCCCGTAGCTACTCAAGTGTGGGGCACGTGCGCTGTCAGGCCGTGCTCCAGCTTGTTAGTTTAGGGGACCGGAGACACACTGCAGAAGAAGTGCTGAAAGCACTTCAAGCTCAGGTCCAGAAGTGGCTGACACCCCGAAGGCTCCAGCCAGGTATGGTTGTCTGCGATAACGGCAGCAACCTACTCGCCGCCCTCCATGCTGGCAGTCTGACGCACGTGCCCTGTCTGGCACATGTCCTCAACCTGGTGGTGCAGAAGTTCCTGCGCACTTATCCAGGGTTGAGTGACATTGTGGCAAAGGCGCGTAGGATTGCCAGCCACTTCAGGCGCTCCCCAACCGCTACCGCGTCCCTGTCCAAATTGCAGCGGAAGTACAATCTGCCCCTTCACAGGCTGATTGTGGACAGTGTGACGCGGTGGAACTCCACCCTCCACATGCTGAAGAGGTTGTGGGAGCAGCAAAGGGCGGTGAGGGAGTACCTGATGGAACTAGGCACTGAGAGGGCTTCACCACAACTCCCTTTCATCGCCTGTGCGCAGTGGGGGCAGATAAACCAGGTCTGCCAAGTGTTGTCCTCCTTCGAGCAGGCGACCAAGATGGTCAGCAGTGAGCAAATTGGCCTCAATAGCGTGCTGCCAATACTGTTCATGCTGGAGAGGACACTAGATCGCCTGCTCGAGGCTGGGGAGAGTGCCTTGGTGGAGCAGGAGGAGTCAGCAATGCTCCACCGAGACCAGGGCCAGGACCAGGAGGAGGAGGAGGAGGAGGAGGATGATGATGAAGAGGAGGAGGAGGTGGTTGCTGGTGTCGTCCCGGAGTCAGGGCCTGGTCAGGAGGGAGAGCCGGTGTTGGGGGCACCGATAGTCCGGGGGTTGGGCATGTCTGAGTTTGACCAGCAGCGCCTCAGGGATGAAGAGTCGCACCTCATTCACCTGGCCAGCATTGAGGAGTCACAGCGGGCTGTGCTCTTCCCCATGGCTGCCCACATGCTGAGATGCCTCAGGAGGGACCCCCGGGTTAAGACCATCAAGACGAGGGATGATTTCTGGATGGCCACCCTTTTGGATCCCAGGTGCAAGGGGAAACTGGAGCAGTTCATCCCAGCCAGCCGGAGGCAGCACCGGATGGAGGAACTGCAGGCAGCCATTGTCAGACGGTTGGAGCAGGCAACTCCCCGGCCTCCAGTTGTCCCCCCTCATCTCACCCAGCAGGTGGCTGCACCCAGCTGCAGCCGAGCAGGGGACCTAATGGAAGAGATGAGGATGTTCTTCCAAACCGAGCGACCCAGTACCACCACCAGCAGCAGCAGCAGCAGTCACCACCAGCGGCTGGCCCACATGGTGGCAGACTACATGGCGTCCGTCGGTGCTTCTGACAGTATGAGCACCGACGACCCCATGGAGTACTGGGTTGCCAGATTGGACACCTGCCGCGAGCTCGCTCAGTATGCGCTGGAGTTATTGTCTTGCCCCCCCTCCAGCGTACTATCTGAGCGGACATTCAGCGCGGCAGGTGGGGTGGTCACGGACAAGAGGACCCGTCTGTCCACAGACTCCGTGGACAGACTCACATTCATAAAGATGAATGAGTCCTGGATCGGCGGTGACTTTCTGGCACCCGTCGTCGGTTCAGGGCGCTGAAGGGTCCCTTGCCATGCATTCCCTGATGAAGCCCCGGACCTGATGTATTTACAGTGCTGAATATAACTATTTCAACATCAGAGAAAATCAATGTTAATATTTGGTACAGTAGGCTTTCTTTGCAATTACAGCGGTCAAACATTTCTTGTAGTTTTACACCAGCTTTGCACACACTGGAGGAGGGATTTTGGCCCACTCCTCCACACAGATCTTCTCTACATCAGTCATGTTTCTGGGCTATCGCTGAGAAACACGGAGTTTGAGCTCCCTCCAAAGATTCTCTATTGGGTTTAGGTCTGGAGACTGGCTAGGCCACGCCAGAACCTTGATATGCTCCTTACAGAGCCAATCCTTGGTTATCCTGGCTGTGTGCTTTGGGTCATTCTCATGTTGGAAGACCCAGCCTCGACCCATCTTCAAAGCTCTAACTCAGGGAAGGAGGTTGTTGCCCAAAATCTTGCAATACATGGCCCCGGTCATCCTCTCCTTAATACAGTGCAGTCACCCTGTCCCATGTGCAGAAAAACACCACCAAAGCATGATGCTACCATCCCCATGCTTCACATTAGGGATGGCGTTCTTGGCATGGTACTCATCATTATTCTTCCTCCGAACACGGTTAGTGAAATTATGATCAAAAAATTATATTATAGTCTCATCTGACCACATGATTTTCTCCCATGACTCCTTTGGATCAGTCAAGACAATTATGTCAGAAGTTATTTCACACCCTATATACTCTTATTAAGACTGCTGTACATCATGGCAACTCCTGCCCATGTGATATGACTCTGTATCAACTACTACTGTTAATACTACTACTGCTGCTTCAGCTGCTGCTGCCGCCCAGTCAATACACCTATGTCAGCAGTTGTTTAACACTCTATATACTCTTATTAAGACTGCTGTACTTCATGGCAACTCCTGCCCATGTGATATGACTCTGTATCAACTACTACTGTTAATACTACTACTGCTGCTTCAGCTGCTGCTGCCGCCCAGTCAATACACCTATGTCAGCAGTTGTTTAACACTCTATATACTCTTATTCCTACTGCTGTTCATCATGGCACCTCCTGCCCATGTGATATGACTCTGTATCAACTACTACTGTTAATACTACTGCTGCTTCTGCTGCTGCTGCCCAGTCAAGACACCTATGTCAGCAGTTATTTGACACTCTATATACTCCTATTCCTACTGCTGTTCATGATGGCACCTCCTGCCCATGTGATATGACTCTGTATCAACTACTACTGTTAATACTACTGCTGCTTCTGCTGCTGCTGCCCAGTCAAGACACCTATGTCAGCAGTTATTTGACACTCTATATACTCCTATTCCTACTGCTGTTCATGATGGCACCTCCTGCCCATGTGATATGACTCTGTATCAACTACTACTGTTAATACTACTACTGCTGCTTCTGCTGCTGCTGCCGCCCAGTCAATACACCTATGTCAGCAGTTATTTCACACTCTATATACTCTTATTAAGACTGCTGTACTTCATGGCAACTCCTGCCCATGTGATATGACTCTGTATCAACTACTACTGTTAATACTACTACTGCTGCTTCAGCTGCTGCTGCCGCCCAGTCAATACACCTATGTCAGCAGTTGTTTAACACTCTATATACTCTTATTCCTACTGCTGTTCATCATGGCACCTCCTGCCCATGTGATATGACTCTGTATCAACTACTACTGTTAATACTACTACTGCTGCTTCTGCTGCTGCTGCCGCCCAGTCAATACACCTATGTCAGCAGTTATTTCACACTCTATATACTCTTATTAAGACTGCTGTACATCATGGCAACTCCAGCCCATGTGATATGACTCTGTATCAACTACTACTGTTAATACTACTACTGCTGCTTCTGCTGCTGCTGCCGCCCAGTCAATACACCTATGTCAGCAGTTGTTTAACACTCTATATACTCTTATTAAGACTGCTGTACTTCATGGCAACTCCTGCCCATGTGATATGACTCTGTATCAACTACTACTGTTAATACTACTACTGCTGCTTCAGCTGCTGCTGCCGCCCAGTCAATACACCTATGTCAGCAGTTGTTTAACACTCTATATACTCTTATTCCTACTGCTGTTCATCATGGCACCTCCTGCCCATGTGATATGACTCTGTATCAACTACTACTGTTAATACTACTACTGCTGCTTCTGCTGCTGCTGCCGCCCAGTCAATACACCTATGTCAGCAGTTATTTCACACTCTATATACTCTTATTAAGACTGCTGTACATCATGGCAACTCCTGCCCATGTGATATGACTCTGTATGAACTACTACTGTTAATACTACTACTGCTGCTTCAGCTGCTGCTGCCGCCCAGTCAATACACCTATGTCAGCAGTTGTTTAACACTCTATATACTCTTATTAAGACTGCTGTACTTCATGGCAACTCCTGCCCATGTGATATGACTCTGTATCAACTACTACTGTTAATACTACTACTGCTGCTTCTGCTGCTGCTGCCGCCCAGTCAATACACCTATGTCAGCAGTTGTTTAACACTCTATATACTCTTATTAAGACTGCTGTACTTCATGGCAACTCCTGCCCATGTGATATGACTCTGTATCAACTACTACTGTTAATATTACTACTGCTGCTTCAGCTGCTGCTGCCGCCCAGTCAATACACCTATGTCAGCAGTTGTTTAACACTCTATATACTCTTATTCCTACTGCTGTTCATCATGGCACCTCCTGCCCATGTGATATGACTCTGTATCAACTACTACTGTTAATACTACTGCTGCTTCTGCTGCTGCTGCCCAGTCAAGACACCTATGTCAGCAGTTATTTGACACTCTATATACTCTTATTCCTACTGCTGTTCATCATGGCACCTCCTGCCCATGTGATATGACTCTGTATCAACTACTACTGTTAATACTACTGCTGCTGCTTCTGCTGCTGCTGCTGCCCAGTCAAGACACCTATGTCAGCAGTTATTTGACACTCTATATACTCCTATTCCTACTGCTGTTCATCATGGCACCTCCTGCCCATGTGATATGACTCTGTATCAACTACTACTGTTAATACTACTGCTGCTTCTGCTGCTGCTGCCCAGTCAAGACACCTATGTCAGCAGTTATTTGACACTCTATATACTCCTATTCCTACTGCTGTTCATCATGGCACCTCCTGCCCATGTGATATGACTCTGTATCAACTACTACTGTTAATACTACTACTGCTGCTTCTGCTGCCCAGTCAAGACACCTATGTCAGCAGTTATTTCACACCCTATATACTCTTATTAAGACTGCTGTTCATCATGGCACCTCTTGCCCGAGTGATTTGACACTGTATTGTCAATGTCTACTACTACTATTACAGCTCAGTCAAGACACCTGTGTCCCAATTTTTTGGTACACTATTGACTACTATGACCACTACTGATGCTGTAAAGTATTCCCCAAGTGTTTTTATGCTATGTATTACTATTACCACTACTGCTTGTAAATCATGCCTGTGTGATACTTAGTGGGAATGCTTTAATAAGCATTCCTAGTATGGATACCCGTAAATGTATTAATCTTAATTAGTGTGAATGCTTTAATAAACATTTCCAGTATTGATATCCGTAAATTTAGTAATCTTATTATTCCTTACGTTTTTTGGTTCTGCGTAACTTCGGCATACTTTCAGCTATTGAGACCATTCAACTGTAAAAATGTTCGTCTCTTTCAGCAAATGATGGGACTTGTTCAAGTTTTTTCCTACTTTTTACACTTTTATAAATTTTTTGCTTTTAAGACCGTTTTTTTAACAATGAAGTCAATGAGAACATCCTTTTCCCCTTTGAATTCACATGCCCTGCCAAAAGTTTCAGCTACTTCATACTTTCACTTACAGACACTGAAAAAACTGTAAAGCGGTCACAAAATATTTAGCTATCCGGCTATGACTTTTCAGATCGTTATCGTTTACAATTTTTTGGTGAAAACGCAATTTACGTTTTGCGAATTTTTCACAAAAATGCGATAGGTTATAATGTAATCCTATGGAGGGGATTTAGAGTCTGTCATGTGACCTTAACATTCTAGATCTTTGTAATTAAAAATATCTTTACAAAAAGGGGAAACAAATTGTTCTCACGCCCACAAGATCTACTTTTCATACACAATTTTTATATCAAAACGTAGCTATGCTTGTCTGGTTTATGGCAATGTGATCAAGTCTGCGATACGTATTTTAGTTTTAGTTATTGGAGCAACAGCCAGAAATTATGTCTCATAGACTCTCATGTTAAATTATCTAAAAAATGTTGCTGCAGAACTCACAAAGACGCTCTTTTCTAAATCGCAGACATGGCCACATTTTTAAGTTTATCTACATAAATTTCATATCGATGCGTTTACAAGGGCCGTGTATTTCAAACGGTGTAGTCGTTGTATCAATTGCATGTACGTTTGAGGATTTATTAAGCTTTGTTTGGAGGCTTAAATCATGTATTAGATCTGTGAATTAAAAGCGTTTGTAATGTTATTTCTTTCTATAAATCACTTTCCTGACCTCAGTGCAATATTCCTCCTCACTGACCTGGGGGGGAGGGGAAACCTATTGAGGGGGGAGGGGCGACCAGGAAGTCAGCATACGCTATACTTTGCAGATAGAGAAAGAAGCTGTGTGTCCTAAAGATAGTGTAGTGGTTATGGTGAATGTCTTTGGCAAGGGGCTCACCAATTAAGCTATTCAGCATTCCCACTCGCATTTTCCTCAGGAAATGCATTGTCTAGTTATATTATATTTTAATACTCCTGCTGCTGCCTCCATGCTGAGTAAAGCTTCATGACCTCTCTGGCACAGCGGATCCACCAACAGCCTCCGCTACAAGCTACCAGACCGGATCTAAACAGCAAGTGTAACTATAACAATGAACCTTATGTTAAACACTGTTTTGCGGCATTTATACTGCAACCATTGGGCTGTCTGCAAGAGCTCATCTGCATTCTCTCTCTTTCTTGCTCTCCCTCTCTCTCTCTTTGTATATATATATATATTGTTGCTTTTGTTATGTTCATTTTTCAACTGTTTATTTTGTGTTCGTCGTGTCTGTGTCGTGTGCTTTAGTTTGTCCTAGGTTACTGTTAAATAAAATAATAGTATAAAATGTTTTTGCTTATTATGAAGTTAAATGTGTTGATGTTGATTTGTTTGATGTTAAGTTAGATGTGTTGAAAAACCTACAAATATATCTCAAAAAGAAATTAAACATTTCCAAAAAATAATATTTATTAATAAAAACATAATTTCAGATATAACTCTGATTGAGCTTCTGAAGGCGCTCCAGCTTCTCTATATTTTTTAATTGCTGCTGCTCCAGCAGCACATTTTGCTGAATAAGGTAGCGGATCTGGCGCTGATTTGCCTGGATCCTCTGGTGGGTTGTCTTTATGAGCGCGGTCTGCCTCCTCATCTTTCCTGATACTGTTAGGATATAATAAAAAAAAAATTTGGATTTAAAATAACGTTACCAAATAAATAAAAATTTTTTTTTGCTTATTAATCAATCATTATCATGTGTATACACTTGTTATGTGTCTAACACATCCCGGGAGTGCAGAATTATAAGGCAAATGAGTATTTGGACCACATCACCCTCTTTATGCATGTTGTCTTACTCCAAGTTGTATAGGCTCGAAAGCCTACTACAGATTAGGCATATTAGGTAATGTACAACTCTGTAATGAGAAGGTGTGTGGTCTAATGACATCAACACTCTATATCAGGTGTGCATAATTATTAGTCAATTTCCTTTTCTTTGTCAAAATGGGCCAAAAAAGGATTTGACAGACTCTGAAAAGTCCAAAATAGAGAGATATCTAGCAGAGGGATGCAGCACTCTTAAAGTTGCAAAGCTTCTGAAGCGTGATCATCAAACAAAAGAAGCGTGTGGAAAAACAAAGGTGCAAAATAACTGCCCATGAACTGAGAAAAGTTAAGCGTGCAGCTGCCAAGATGCCACTTGCCACAAGATTGGCCATATTTCAGAGCTGCAACATCACTGGGGTGCCCAAAAGCACAAGGTGTGCAATACCCAGAGACATGGCCAAGGTAAGAAAGGCTGAAAGACGATGACCACTGAACAAGACACACAAGCTGCAACGTCAAGACTGTGCCAATAAATATCTCAAGAAAGATTTTTCTAAGGTTTTATGGACTGCTGAAATGAGAGTGAGTCTTGATGGGCCAGATGGAAGAGCCCGTGGCTGGATTGGTAAAGTGCAGGGAGCTCCAGTCCGACTCAGACGCCAGCAAGGTGGTGGTGGAGTACTGGTTTGGGCTGGTATCATCAAAGATGAGCTTGTGGGGCCTTTTCGGATTGAGGATGGAGTCAAGCTCAATTCCCAGTCCTACTGCCAGATTATGGAAGAGACCTTCTTCAAGCAGTGGTACAGGAAAAAGTCACCATCCTTCAAGAAAAACATGATTTTCATGCAGGACAATGCTCCATCACACGTGTCAAAGTACTCCACAGCGTGGCTGGCAAGAAAGGGTATTAAATAAAAAAAAGTAATGACATGGCCTCCTTGTTCACCTGATCTGAACCCCATTGAGAACCTGTGGTCCATCATCAAATGTGGGATTTACAAGGAGGGAAAACAGTACACCTCTCTGAACAGTGTCTGGGAGGCTGTGGTTGCTGCTGCACGCAATGTTGATGGTGAACAGATCAAAACACTGACAGAATCCATGGATGTCAGGCTTTCGAGTGTCCTTGCAAAGAAAGGTGGCTATATTGGTCACTGATTTGTTTTAGTTTTGTTTTTAAATGTCAGAAATGTGTATTTGTGAATGTTGAGATGTTATATTGGTTTCACTTTTAAAAATAAATCATTGAAATGGGTATATATTTATTTTTTGGTTAAGTTGCCTAAAAATTCTGCACAGTAATAGTAGTCACCTGCACACACAGATATCCCCCGAAAATAACTAACACTAAAAACAAACTAAAAAATACTTCCAAAAAAATTCAGCTTTGATATTAATGAGTTTTTGGGGTTCATTGAGAACATGGTTGTTGTTCAATAATAAAATGAATCCTCAAAAATACAACTTGCCTAATAATTATGCACTACCTGTATACTTCTAGCATCAATACCATATTATGGTTCTACAATCTGACAGGTGCGCTTTATATGTTGTCCATTTTTATATCTACATTTTATTGTTGAAATGTTATTAATCATTGTGCACATATTTACCTTCCTGAACGAGGCTCACAGGACCGCTCTCTTCCTCCTGCTCTTCTGCTTGAGAAGTTGGGGTGGTGGGGGGGGGAAGCTCCTCAGCTTGCTCCTCAGCAGGAGCTGGGGTTGGGGAGTGGGAGGGCCCTGGCTGCTCCTCTTCATCCATCTCCTCCTCTGCCGCATCCTCCTCTGCCGCATCCTCCTCCTCCTCCTCATCGGCCTGGCGCCTTCTGCGCTTGGCGCGGATAACTGGCATTGGAGCTCCTATAATAACACAATGTTCATATATTATAAAAATGTTTTCTAATGACGTATGCAAATTCTGTGTACTCTGCTGTATTGTATATGAATACAAATTGATTTATATAGACAGTTAACCAATGGGACAATGTTATATTAAAGGGTCTTGTGGGCACTACAGGGGACTGAGCGTGAGCTGGGATGCAACCATGTTAAAATGAGCTGTTTTTGTCTCCTTTGTTTTGTTCAGACCATCTCATGTTAAAAAAAGGGCCTGATGGAGCACACGGGATTACTATAACAACCCCACTCCTAACACAGGAATTTAGTGGTAATCTATATATATAAAACTCAACGTGTGTGTGTGCATAAATGTATGTATGTATGTATGTATGTATGTATGTATGTTCCAGCATCACGTACAAACGGCTAAAGATATTTATATGAAACTTGGCACACAGGTTACTTATATGTCAGCCACAAACATAGGATAGGTGGTTTAAACCTTACCCACCCCCACTTGCCATGGTCGGGGTTTTTCTTTAAAGTCCCATGCAAAGCAATGGGAAAATTATGTTCCCACATAACTTCTGTGTTCCTGTCTGCTGTCCCATGTCTTTTTTCAACAGTACTATGAATACCTTGGCCGGTGGTGATATATGTTAGCACAACATGGCATCTTGGTTAACAACATCTGACCTTACATGAATTACATATGACCTTACATAACTGTCACCAAAGGAGCTGCGGTGGCTCCACACGATTGCCACTGCACTGACAAGTGATTCACCTCTGCAGCTAGGGGTTCGGATCCCGCTCTCGGCTACCTGTGAATTGAGTTTGGTGGTCTCAGCCCCGCCCCTGGTGGGTGTGCTATGCGAGGTTGGGTTGGGAGGACCCCCTCACACCCGCCATTGCCAACCGGGGCATGGAGAAAGGTGGCAGATTGCCTCTGGGGGAGGCCTCCCAACTCCTGCAGGCCGGCTCCTCTCTCTTTCGAGTTCACGCACAAAATACACTTTTTAAAAAAAAAACATAACTGTCAACAATAACTTACCTGGATGATATTTAGCCCGAAGACGTCTGACCTGAACCATTTGGCGCCTCTTCAGGTCAGACCACTTCTTAACAATTGCCTTGTGGTCATGTTGGCCGCCAAAGTCAGCGATTAGGGCGCTGACCACAGCCCTTTTCTCTGGCTGCCTCCGCAGCTCATCGTATCCTGTTTCCAGGAACTTCTGCAAGATGAAGAACAAAGTATATTGTAATACTTCTGTTGACAGCCTTATGGATATATGACGTAAATGTATGCTATTCAACAATTGGAAGCATTCTCGCCTTATTAATCAATGACAGGGGTAACATGAAAGATTTTATATCCTGCCATTTCGGTCGCCACCTTTTTTGCATAAATATAGCAGCCATTATCATTTGCATAATTATGAATATATTATTAACAACACAGGATACACGTATAGGGGAGATATGCGTTGCTAACTCTTTTCCCTGTCAGGAGCCTAACGCCCCGGGGGGTCAGAGACGGGACCTTTTTCGGAGGACCACTGACGTATGTACCCGTCGCAGTTTTTTGTGATGTCACTCTTTAGGTGTGTGCACATTTTTCACTGCATCCGGGTGGAGTTTTTGGGTTGTGTTTTGCACGCCACAGGCTTTTCAACAGGAAAAAAACAGCTGGAGGCAGAATGGTTGCAAAACACTACGTGTTTGTTACTTAACTCTGGGTTTCAAGACCAGTCCACCTCCAGCTGTTGCAAAACTACTACTCCCATCAGCCACGGTCTGTCAGTGCATGCTAAGAATTTTACTTTTGCTGCATCTAGGGTGCCACAGTTTAGAGACCCGTGCATAAAGGCCTGAAAAATGGGGGCCTGCAGAACTTACAATACTAGAAGTGCCAGCATTCCCAGGCATGCTGGAAGTTGTAGTTCTGCAACATCTAAAGGGCAATATGTATTCGAACGTCCTTGGGCCTTGAGGACACTGAAGTCAGGACGTTCGCATACGTCCTATGTCCAAAAATTTTTTAAATTCATTATGCTAAATAAAAAGGAAAAGTGCCTAAATACACATTTGCCAACCAGGGTGTCTGCAGCTGTCCAGGCATGCTGGGACTTGTAGTTTTGTAAAAGCAGGAGACACATTTTTTGTGAAATACTAATATATGATCATATATACTAACTTTTAAACTAGACTAAAATGCTGGGCTGGGCTGGGACTTGTAGTTTTGTAAAAGCAGGAGACACATTTTTGGTTAAATACTAATATCTGATCATATATACTAACTTTTAAACTAGACTTAAATGCAGTTGAAGATGATGAAATAACAGTGGTCAAAATACTTACACAAATCAGCAACTTTTCCTCAGACTTAGTGAAATTGCTTCCAACCATGTTGCTGTGTGATTGCGCTGCGATCATAAGTTGGAAACTGGCAAGGCTCCAGGAAATGGTCGCGTGTTGTTCGCGTGTTGATTGCGCTGCTTGGACCGAGATGGGTCCATATGGCTTCGGCTGTATGGACCACAGTAACTCTTTTCCCTGTCAGGAGCCTAGGAGCCTAACGCCCCGGGGGGTCAGAGACGGGACCTTTTCGGAGGACCACTGACGTATGCAACCGTTGCAGTTTTTTGTGATGTCACTCTTTAGGTGTGTGCAAATTTTTCCTTGCACCGGGTGGAGTTTTTGGGTTGTGTTTTGCACGCCACAGGCTTTTCAACAGAAAATAACCAGCTGGAGGCAGAATGGTTGCAAAACACTACGGGTTTGTTACCTAACTCTGGGTTTCAAGACCAGTCCACCTCCAGCTGTTGCAAAACTACTACTCCCATCAGCCACGGTCTGTCAGTGCATGCTAAGAATTTTACTTTTGCTGCATCTAGGGTGCCACAGTTTAGAGACCCGTGCATAAAGGCCTGAAAAATGGGGGCCTGCAGAACTTACAATACTAGAAGTGCCAGCATTCCCAGGCATGCTGGAAGTTGTAGTTCTGCAACATCTAAAGGGCAATATGTATTCGAACGTCCTTGGGCCTTGAGGACACTGAAGTCAGGACATTCGCATACGTCCTATGTCCAAAAATTTTTTAAATTCATTATGCTAAATAACAAGGAAAAGTGCCTAAATACACATTTGCCAACCAGGGTGTCTGCAGCTGTCCAGGCATGCTGGGACTTGTAGTTTTGTAAAAGCAGGAGACACATTTTTTGTGAAATACTAATATATGATCATATATACTAACTTTTAAACTAGACTAAAATGCTGGGCTGGGCTGGGACTTGTAGTTTTGTAAAAGCAGGAGACACATTTTTTGTGAAATACTAATATATGATCATATATACTAACTTTTAAACTAGACTAAAATGCTGGGCTGGGCTGGGACTTGTAGTTTTGTAAAAGCAGGAGACACATTTTTGGTTAAATACTAATATCTGATCATATATACTAACTTTTAAACTAGACTTAAATGCAGTTGAAGATGATGAAATAACAGTGGTCAAAATACTTACACAAATCAGCAACTTTTCCTCAGACTTAGTGAAATTGCTTCCAACCATGTTGCTGTGTGATTGCGCTGCGATCATAAGTTGGAAACTGGCAAGGCTCCAGGAAATGGTCGCGTGTTGTTCGCGTGTTGATTGCGCTGCTTGGACCGAGATGGGTCCATATGGCTTCGGCTGTATGGACCACAGTAACTCTTTTCCCTGTCAGGAGCCTAGGAGCCTAACGCCCCGGGGGGTCAGAGACGGGACCTTTTCGGAGGACCACTGACGTATGCAACCGTCGCAGTTTTTTGTGATGTCACTCTTTAGGTGTGTGCAAATTTTTCCTTGCACCGGGTGGAGTTTTTGGGTTGTGTTTTGCACGCCACAGGCTTTTCAACAGAAAATAACCAGCTGGAGGCAGAATGGTTGCAAAACACTACGGGTTTGTTACCTAACTCTGGGTTTCAAGACCAGTCCACCTCCAGCTGTTGCAAAACTACTACTCCCATCAGCCACGGTCTGTCAGTGCATGCTAAGAATTTTACTTTTGCTGCATCTAGGGTGCCACAGTTTAGAGACCCGTGCATAAAGGCCTGAAAAATGGGGGCCTGCAGAACTTACAATACTAGAAGTGCCAGCATTCCCAGGCATGCTGGAAGTTGTAGTTCTGCAACATCTAAAGGGCAATATGTATTCGAACGTCCTTGGGCCTTGAGGACACTGAAGTCAGGACATTCGCATACGTCCTATGTCCAAAAATTTTTAAATTCATTATGCTAAATAACAAGGAAAAGTGCCTAAATACACATTTGCCAACCAGGGTGTCTGCAGCTGTCCAGGCATGCTGGGACTTGTAGTTTTGTAAAAGCAGGAGACACATTTTTTGTGAAATACTAATATATGATCATATATACTAACTTTTAAACTAGACTAAAATGCTGGGCTGGGCTGGGACTTGTAGTTTTGTAAAAGCAGGAGACACATTTTTTGTGAAATACTAATATATGATCATATATACTAACTTTTAAACTAGACTAAAATGCTGGGCTGGGCTGGGACTTGTAGTTTTGTAAAAGCAGGAGACACATTTTTGGTTAAATACTAATATCTGATCATATATACTAACTTTTAAACTAGACTTAAATGCAGTTGAAGATGATGAAATAACAGTGGTCAAAATACTTACACAAATCAGCAACTTTTCCTCAGACTTAGTGAAATTGCTTCCAACCATGTTGCTGTAATATTGCGCTGCGATCATAAGTTGGAAACTGGCAAGGCTCCAGGAAATGGTCGCGTGTTGTTCGCGCAATTGCGCATGCGCGATCGAAAAATCGCAATCGCAATATGTATTTCGGTTAAAATATCATACATATTCGATTTCAGAGTGCTGCTACAGCAGTTTTCGAAATATCTGCAATCAATTTCGCATTCGCATGTTGCGATATTTCGATAAAATATCAGGAATATTCTGAGCCAATCAGAGCGCTCCTCCAGCATATCTCGAAATTGCGCAATAAATATCGCATTCGCATGTTGCGATATTTCGATAAAATATCACGAATATTCTAAGCCAATCAGAGAACTCCTCAAGCATATCTCGAAATTCCGCAATAAATATCGCATTCGCATGTTGCGATATTTCGATAAAATATCACGAATATTCTGAGCCAATCAGAGAACTCCTCAAGCATATCTCGAAATTCCGCAATAAATATCGCATTCGCATGTTGCGATATTTCGATAAAATATCACGAATATTCTAAGCCAATCAGAGCGCTCCTCCAGCATATCTCGAAATTCCGCAATAAATATCGCATTCGCATGTTGCGATATTTCGATAAAATATCACGAATATTCTAAGCCAATCAGAGCGCTCCTACCGTAGTTATTAAAAAATCGCAATTATTTTCGCATTCGCAATAGCGAAAAATCGCAATCAATTAATTTCGATAAAATATCACGAATATTCGAATTTAGCGAATATATCTCGAATATTCGAATATATATTCGAGATATATCGCGAAATCGAATATGGCATATTCTGCTCAACACTAGTGATCACATCTTCTGAATTTAAGGCCGGATTGTCTATTTCTGCTGACACAGTTGTGTATACCTGTTGAATGATCTTGCCATGATTCTGCATCGGTATCAAAGATATTCATCTCAAACCAAATGACACTCTTGAGCTAAAGGGGATTGATATGGATGCCAAATCAGGAGGTTTTACTTTGTTGTGGCAATTGCATTGATGTCATGAAGATCAAAGCTCATAAATATTCTCTGATTGCCAAAGTAGACATGCACCATTTCTTGACAAAGATGAAGCATTTGATGAGAATGCACTAGCTGACTTTGCTCAACCAACCCAAATCTTGTGGCAGAATCAATTTAATTTTTGAAAAAGAAAGGAAAAGTTTTTTTGTGTATACAGCTCACTGTGTAAGGCCTAAATGTGTTCAGGCAGCTCTTGAGTAACTTACTGATTTTATGAATGGTTTATAAATAACACAATTTTCCATCTTGTTCTGCTAAGTCATACTTACTGTTTAGGTTTTACTCATTAGTAATGGCATAATTAAAAAAGAAGATACTATACTGTAGAGGATACAGCAGTGAAAACTGGCTAATGGCAGGACAGTTTTACTCATGCCTAACTTGTTATTTATCCATGGGGTGGTGGTGGGGGTGCTGTGAATGATGTAATATGTACTTAATTTTGTGTTGTTCTTTCCAACAATGTAAAAAATAGGAAGCTGTGAAACAGCCTGTAAGCAACATCCGCCTGATGTGTTTTATTCACCTCAATCGTAATGTTATAATCTAAAAAAAAGTCAAGAGAAAAGACTAAATTAATAAATGAAAATGAAACAAACAGAAAACGCTGGTAGTTGTTGTGGACAGATATTGGTCCTTAAAATTATTTTGGGTGTACGAATCTGTAAACAGTTAGCCCATAATAGGCAAATGTACCCCAGCACTGAAATTCAAAGAACTCAAACATAGTTTGTTGATGTAAACCCAATCACTAAACTGTGATATAAGCTTTAACCTCCTGGGACCCGCGCTATAGTCAAATGACGGCTACAGCGCGGATCCCAAAATCCAAGTGGATGTCAATTGACGTCCTCCCCTTTGGGCGTTCCCCGCGCGCGCTCCAGAGCGCGCAGCGGGGAAACTCTGTGTTGTGTTTAGAACACAATGCAGGGATACATTTAACCCCTTCCTCATCCCCTAGTGTTAACCCCTTCAATGCCAGTCACATTTATACTGTAATTAGTGCATATTTATAGCACTGATCGCAGTATAAATGTGAATGGCGCCAAATATTTGTCAAAAGTGTCCGATGTGTCCGCCATAACGTCGCAGTCCCAATAAAAATCGTAGATCGCCGCCATTTCTAGTAAAAAAAAAAAATAATAAAAAATAATAATTCTGTCCCCTATTTTGTAGGCGCTCTAACTTTTGCGCAAACCAGTCGCTTATTGCAATTTTTTTTTTTTTTTTACCAAAAATATGTAGAAGAATACGTATCAGCCTAAACTGAGAAAAAAATTTGTTTTTTTTTTAAATTGGGATATTTATTATAGCAACAAGTAAAAAATATTGTATTTTTTTCAAAATTGTCGCTCTTTTTTGTTTATAGCGCAAAAAATAAAAACCGCACAGGCGATCAAATACCACCAAAAGAAAGCTCTATTTGTGGGGAAAAAAGGACGTCAATTTTGTGCAATTGTTAGTTAAAGCGACGCAGTGCCGGAAGCTGAAATTTCAACTGGGCAGGAGGGGGGTATATGTGCCCAGTAAGCAAGTGGTTAACAGCTGGTGATACTGATATAAAGGCTCTTATTTGGGTTCTATTTGTCATAGAATGATAACCCATTGCCCATGTCTTCAACAATATCCTGCCAACAAAATCACCCTCCCAAAAGAAAAAACTTACAGAATAATTTCTATTTACAGAAAATGCCTTTAAAAAGATTGCAGCCAGAAACAATTAGGAAATATTCCATGTGAAAATACACATGCAGCCAATTAACTTTGAACTGCATGGGAACACAGGGACAGGCTGTGAAAAAAAAACAATGGCAGACAGCCTGTTATGACTGTAGACCAGTGTTTTTTAAACAGGGTGCCATGAGGAGGCCTCAGGAGTACCACAGCAACAGCCCAAGCTGAGAAATCATCTGTTAGCTCCTGTGCTACTGGAGGGAGAGAGCACGGTTAACGCTTCCATGTCCCTCTCTGTTCCTCTCTGTATTCTTGCTGGAAAAACAGAAAGCTGAGCTGGCTACCCAACCAAGTCCTACCAACCGATTACATCATTGGTTGCTAAGAACTTGCCAGAAAGAGTACAAAGAGGAGTTGGGGAAGTGGGGGGGGGGGGGTGCGTGCTGAGCTCTCTGCCTTCTCTGTACACAGGAGTTATCAGAGCTCTCTTCCGCCTGTAGCACAGCAGTGAACAGGTAACAGAGGATTGCTCAGATCCTCTCTGCTGTTGCCACAACTAAATGGACAGAATTTTCAGGAAGGGGGGGATTTATGAGGGGGTTGTGCTAGGGGGGATTTGGGATTGGGTGGGGGTTGTGCTAGGAGGGGGGATTTGGGGAGGTTGTGCTGTGATGGGGATTTGAGTGGGGGAGTTGTTCTAGGAGGGGGGATTTGGGGGGTTTGTGCTGGGAAGGTGATTTGGGGGGTCGTTCTAGGAGGGGGGATTTGGAAAGGTTGTGCTGTGAGGGGGAATTGGGTGGGGGGGTTGTGCTTGGAGGGGGGGTTTGGGGGGTTTGTGCAGGGATGGTGATTGGGGGGTTGTGCTAGGATGGTGGATTTGGTTCGGGGTTGTGCTAGCAAGGGGAATTTGGGGGGGGGGGTTGTGCTAGGAGGGGGGATTTGGGAGGTCTTGTGCTGGGGGAGTTGTGCTAAGAGGGAGGATTTGAGGGGGGGTTACAACCTACAGACCACTGAACTCTGCTTCACAGAGTACATTTTAAGGCTTGTTCACACCAAGTGCAGTGCGGTAAAAGGTGCAAAGTCGCGTGTTTTCCCATACTGCACAAAAATGTTCTGCCTTTAGCAGACACACGTGGGTGCCATTAATTCTAAATGACACATCCTTGCATCTAGCAAATGCCATGTAGTACCATGTTTTGGTGCTGTGTCATTTTAAAAATCATGTCAGCACTCTTTTGCATGTTTCACACGCATAGAGCAACTCATTAAAAAAGTAAAACGTGTAGGAATGTGCAAAAAGTGTGTGTGCTTGGATACACCTCCTGGTGTGAATGAGCCCTCAAACTGGTGTGCTCTGGGATTGTGCACAATTCTAAACGGTGCCTTGACTAAAAATACGTTTTCAAAACACTGCTGCACACTAATCATGTAGAGATGCTCTAAAGAAGGTGCAGGACACACCTCAGCAACCCACCTCAACCCCTTCACAACCACCACTCTCCCCTCCGTGGGGATCTTTCAGCATGCTGAAGGGAGGCAACCCACACTCTTGCCTGCAGAATCTAAAAGACCCCCCTTTGAGGGTCAGGGATCACCAACATGGTGAAACTGCACTCATGTGCTCTCAGCCACATCCTTTCCAGAGAAAAGCCACCTCCTTTCAGCACACAACCATCAGACTTGACTTGCAGCGGACTACTGTTAAATCTTCTTCCTCTGGCAGCCCAACTTCACACAGCTCAACTAAAACCAAAAAGCCTAAAAGAGAGCAGGACACAGGGCCATTTATAAGCCCCTCATCCACTTGTTCACCATACTTTATGCAGCAGACTCAGTTACAGAATTATCCAGCTTCCTCCCAACCTGTTTTAGTATCTGATATGGAAGATATGCTAATCCCACTAAAGCTAGCCATGCAAGTCTCCCTGCTTTCAGAATACAATAGTTCAGTGAAGAGTATTCCCCATCAACATCTAGTGTTTTGATGGGGTAATCAAGTCAATTTTTTTGTTCAATCTTCTGGTTGAATGAAAAAAACTGATATATCTATGGGCTGCTTTAAAGACTCTCTCTACCTAGATATGGAAAACGTAATTGCAAAAATCAACACAGGTGTGTAAAAGACAAGCATGCACATTAAGAAAAAGATGAGTGCTCTTTATACTGATCCAATCTAAACTGGCTGGCCTAGAGGAAAGATCAGGATGCAACAATATTAAATTCAGGGACATCTTTGAAACAATAATTCAAGCATACATGCATACGTTTCTGCAACAGCAGCTGGCTGAGCTAGCAACAGATTCTGTAGGACATAAGCTCATATTCAATGGATCACACAACATTCTGAAACCAAATTTCCTTTCACAGAGTCCCACCGTCGTCATACAATCACTTTAAGCAGGCCTTCGATTACTGTAGCTGATGCCCTCTTGTATGACAAAGAAAGCTCAGCAAACTCCAGCCAGAATGGAATTGAAAAGACTTTTATGTTTTTTCCAAACTAGGAAAACTCTGCTGCCATTATTGAAACAGGCCATCTCAATGGAGCCATTGCTGCACTACTAATCTAAGTACACATAGTTCAAGTATTTAAGCAATTCTCCACACTGATTTCTCAATAGCCTAAGCTTCCCATTATTTATGGGATTTTCCCCAGATTGTTTTTATATGTTTTTGTTTTTGCTACTTTTCTTCTCTTATTGAATTACATTTCAGCCAGTCTCCACTTCCGCTTTTCCCGAAAACCCTGATTATCTGAGGCTACTTTCCAGTATTGAATTATATTTTTCTCACCTAGGCTACCCCACGCATTCTCCTTAAATGTCATGACTATTGAACTGGTCTCACTGAACACCAGAGTACTATTAGACCCCGCAAATGTACAACTTTACTAGAGGAATCCAATTCTCTGAAAGGGGATATTATTTTAAATCATACAGGAGACACGTTTGCACAGACAAAGCCTCAATCTGCCCACTGTTTATACAGAGATCCTTCACGTGCACACTCTTTTTACACAGAGTCTCCATCTGTAGACTGTAAAGCTGCCCGCAATTCTTGCTGTAGCTCCCAGATCAGAACATCTAAGCAGAATACCAGTCAGCTCTACGGTCTACAGATCAAGGCTCTCTGTAAAACCCAGTGTGCACATGCAAGTGGAGGGACAGAGAGAGAGGGTGGATTCCTAAGGTTGTATCCACCTCCTCTAAACTTTTAAAAACAAAATAGGCCATTACAGTGCCCATGCTGGAAAAACAAAACCTGATTTGTGATGATGTGCTAATTATTTACCTATCCCATACTTCTTTTTTAAATAACGATTTTGTTTGGCACATGGTACCCACAGACAGCAGGTTGGTGACCCTAGGAAATATGTGCAAATGTATTTTTTATTTTTCTAATAAAAAGTATTTTGACTCATTTTGTTTTTGAGCAATTGTCAAAGATTAAGATAATGTGGTTTGTTGGATATCTTGACACTCATGACATGTACAATATAGATTTAAGGGATGGAAATAACAGAAGCATACAAAAGAAACCCATTTAGCAAAGAATACTGCACC
Organism: Rana temporaria; assembly: GCF_905171775.1. Taxonomy (NCBI): domain Eukaryota; kingdom Metazoa; phylum Chordata; class Amphibia; order Anura; family Ranidae; genus Rana; species Rana temporaria. The sequence continues at coordinate 538,231,456 of NC_053489.1, forward strand.
AAAATGAATCCAACCCTGTAAAAAATAACTTTGCTTTAAGTATATCATCTCACTCTTCAAGATCAAACTGTGAATTTCACAAGTCTTAAAAATAATCCTCATGGTGTTATAAAGTGAATAAAATGTTTCTCAATATGTGCCTCGAGGTTATTGCTTAGCAACCAAGACATTTGGTTATTGTTGTTTTTTTTTTACAATCAGCATTTTCTAGGTCTGATTTAAATAAGTTCATCTCAAAAAGACATACATATATGCATGCAATATTTGCATACTGTCTTTCACTGGATAAAATCCTGGATCAAATTAAACCATCTATCTGAACAAACTCTTAGCTCTTATTGCATGGTAAAGTATTGTTCCAATCTCATAATGACCTTCCGCATATCTCCTGTCTCTCTGCTGCATTTATTCATCGACAGGTTTAGTCTTCATATGTGATTTGTAATTGGTTTCAAAATGATTAATTGTTAAGTACTGTATGGTGATATTTAAGAAGAGCTATTGATCTAAGGATGTTTAATAAAATAACATGATATTGTATAAACAAAATATTTTCATATGCATAGCTTATGCACTGTTAGTTGTCAAATCTGCAAATACTTCTGCTTTTTAATACTTAGCCTGTTTTAGCCTAAAATTGGTAACAGTACACAGTTAAGTGCTAGCTTAGATATTTCATACATTGCACAGATAGAATAACTTTTACATACATACTACGTTATAATATTAGCAATTTTAGTTTACTGGGTCCTTGAAATCACTAGTTACATGCATAACATGAAGAGAAGCAAAGCACTTGAATCCATCTCTGCTGTAAACAAGGCCGATTATTTAAAGATATTGAATAAATCCTCATGTCAGTGACTCACCCACAATTAAAGGGCTCAGTAGGCAATATTAATTTGGAAAAGGGATCTGCAAAGCAAGGTACATTATATTGCCAAAGGTGTTGTGATGCCTACCTTTACACGCACATGTCATCCCAGTTTTAGTCCATAGTGTTCAATATTGAGTTGGCCCACCCCTTGCAGCTATAACAGCTTTAAATCTTCTGGGAAGGCTGTCCACAAGGTTTAGGAGTGTGTCTAGGAGAATGTTTGACCATTCTTCCAGAAGCGCATTTGTAAGGTCAGACACTGATGTGAATGAAAAGGCCTGGTTCACAGTCTCCGCTCTTATTTACCCCAAAGGTGTTCAGCCTAGTCAAGTCCCTCCAACCCAAACTCGCTCATCCATGTCTTTATGCACCTTGCTTTGAGCACTGGTCCAGATCAATTGGTGGAGGGGGGATTATTGTGTGGGGTTGTTTTTTAGGGGTTTGGCTTAGCCCCTTAGTTCCAGTGAAGGGAACTTTTAAGGCACAGGTGTCAAACACAAGGCCCGCGGGCTGAATCCGTCCCTCCAGGCCATTTCATGTGGCCATTGCACCTCTCCTGCAGCTGAAAGAAAACTCCAGCCCTCCTCTGGTCCTCCTACAGCCCCTTACTTTCTGCTTTCAAGCAATGCATTCAGCTTCTTCACAGCAGCAGCATAAAGCAAAGGGGTACACTGTGATGTAAGGGAGAGTAGGGGACTCAACTTCTGATGGTGGGGTGGCTCTTAACATCTAATGTAGGGGGGAGGGGATGTGCTGGACATCTAATCTTACAGATACAACAGGCCCTTTTGATGCGGCCCACAATGAAATTGAGTTTGACACCCCTGTTTTAAGGTGTCAGCATACCGAGATATTTAGGACAATTTCATGCTCCCAACTTTGTGGGAACAGTTTGGGGGTGGTCCCTTCCTGTTCCAACATGACTGCGCACCAGTACACAAAGCAAAGTACATAAAGACATGGGTGAGTGAGTTTGGGGTGGAGGATCTTGACTGGCCTGCACAGAGTGCCGATAGAATTCCTTTGGAATGTATTGGAGCAGAGATTGCGAGCAAGGCCTTCTCAGCCAACATCAGTGCCTGACCTGACAAATGTGCTTCTGGAAGAATGGTCAAACATTCCCCTAGACGCACTCCTAAACCATGTGGATTTAAAACAAAAGTTTTAAACTTATAACTAAACAACTGAAATAAAATGTACCCAAACCCTTAACCCAAAGTGATAATAAACCTCTACGTAAGTACACTGAAGTGACTAGCCTCAGGTGATATTCACAGTGATGAAGCAATTCCTCCAACATAATCTGTACCTTTTTTATCTGCAGCCCTCTCTTTCAAACAGCCATCAAAAGTACAGATTAGATGGTATTTCTTAGGAGACAGGGAATGGGGATAATGAGTTCACACACTGCACAGCACAGAGCAGAGAGCAGAGAGCTGAGTGTAATGGACATACCCCCTCTATACAGTCTCATAGGGACATATGCACACCTTTGGCTGTCAATCACCTGGTGTGTGAGGAGGATGTGGGTTGTCACAATGGATTGCCTGGAGATTGCCTGCCCCCCCCCCAATCTTTACCAGGCCCTTTAGGTCTGGTATGGATTTTAAGAGAAACCCCAGATCCAAACAAAATAAAAATGTTGTGGAGCCCCCACCCCAAAATCTATACCAGACCCTTATGCGAGCTTGCAGCCCGTCAGGCAAGGAAAGGGGTGGTGGAGTGAGTGGTTCTCATGGCGGGGCTGTTTTGGGGCAGGGGGCTTTCAATGCATGGAAAATTGATTACCATGGCATTGGCTTCTCCTGCAGTCACAGACTCTTCTGTTCACATGGAGTGCTGCTTTTTCAGTGTGGATCTCCCTCCACCTGAACCCAGGGTACCTATACCCAAACACTTTTCTGGAAACTGCAAAAAAATTCAGCCTGTTCAGAAATCCTGTGAACTGTACTTTACTTTGTTACCTTAAACCGTTTCATCAGAAGCTACTACTGTGTGGTTTATTAATTCACTCTTTCTGGATGAACCCCAATCCTGGGCTCATCATCTTCGGGAACAACTCGATCCTGCTCTGGCTACCATGAGCTAATTTTTCTTAGCAATGTCTCAATTGTACACTGACCCTTTTATGCATCAGACCACTGAAACAACTCTTTGTAAGCTGCAGTCCTGTGAAGGACTATGTGGCTGATTTCCATGTATGGGGTACAGACACCAAGTGCAATGATCCAGCACTTTGTCATCAGTTCCGCCTTGGAATATCTGCTGCTTTAAAAGATGAACTTGCCAGAGTTGGGGTACCCTCATCTTTGGAAAATCTGATGAACCTTGCCATTCAGATTAATCATCGCTTGTGGGAGAGACAATCCGAGAAAGCTTGCACACACCTAAGTCCTGAAGTGCCTGCCTCAACACCTGTCACTACCATGTCCAGTGCTCCCTTCATTAACCTGCCTGGCGGTGTTCCCGAGACTGACTCGGGGTTAGATTTTCCTGCTACGATCGGTAACACCGAGTCAGACTCGGGCTTGCCTCGCTAGATCCACAGGCACTTTTTACTTACCTTGTCCCTGGATCCAGCGATGCCACCGCGCTGTGTGAGCGAGCGGGACCTCGCTCGATTCACATAGTGCCTCCGTGTGACGCCGATCTCCGTTCCCTGCGACGTTACGACGCACGGGGACGGAGAACGGCGCCAAATTCAAAAACGTAAACAAACACCTTACATACAGTATACTGTAATCTTATAGATTACAGTACTGTATGTAAAAAAAACACACCCCCCCTGTCCCTAGTGGTCTGTCCTGTGTCATGCATGTCATTTTATATAATAAAAACGTTTCTTTCTCCCTGCAAACTGTAGATTGTCCATAGCAACCAAAAGTGTCCCTTTATGTCAAAAATAGTTTTAGATCAGCTAAAAAACAGCGATAATAAATTATAATCACTTGCAGAATTGTGCGATAGCGATTTGTGGGGAAATTCGTCATAAAAAAAAAAAAATAATGACAGCAACAATTCTGCAACTGAGCAAATTTCAGTGATTTTAATTTGATTACATTATTGAATAATTTTTATTATAATTATATTATTATTTGTTATAATTATTTATAATTATTTATTATATTATAATTTAGTTTTAAAAAAAATGTCATACCCGGGATGCCTATTAGAATCTTGTTTGGTCAGATTTAAGTGAGTTATTTCTAAAAATTACAGACCTACAATATAAAACGCCAAATTTCCTTGCAAATAATGGTACCGCTTTCAGCATGTTTTTTCTGAAAGAATCATACCGCCAGGGAGGTTAAAGATAAGCATAGTGGTCATCCACAGAGAAGTTTCTTGAGACCACCTCTGTCCTCTGTCGAATATCTTAAACAGTGACATTCTAGCCTCTGCTTCTACTGCAGAGATGCTAGTCACTTCATACAGACCTGTCCGGTGAAGCCTTGCAAGCCTACACCTAACTGGTTCTCCATAATATGTCCTCCAGGAGGGAATTAAGCAAGCAGATCTCACTCTCCTGTTGTTCTTGCAGGTCTCCAAAGAGACCGTTTCTGTTCCAGCAATCATCGACTCTGGAGCCTGCAACTGCTTTGTGGACACTGCATTTGCCCTTCAACTTTTTCCATTTGGCCAATGGCTCCGGTATTAGGTCTGGGCCTGTTACCCAAGAGACTGCACCAATTCTCTGTTGTATATCATGCAATCATCAAGAGTTTCTGCGTTTGGATGTCAATACATCCCCCATGTTCCCCCTGTACTCCAAATAAACCCTTTGACAGCTACGCCTCTTCTGAGTATTCAGCCTGACCCAAACTTGATTAAACTGGTTCCAGTTGTCTAAATGTGTTTAATAAGAAAAATTCTGACATTCTACCACCTCACCAGACATACGATTGTCCCATCGAACTGTTGCCAGGAGCCAAGATTCAGTTTGGCCGTATTTATCCCCTTTCTGAATTGGAACTGGAAGCCCTTCATAATTATATTGATGAGAGTCTAGAAAGGATTTATTTGGCCTATGTGTAAACTATCGAGACTTAAACAAAATTACGGTCCAGAATCACTATACCCTTTCTCTTGATCACTGAACTCTTCCAGAGGTTGTGGGGAACATGTGTGTTTTCTAAACTCTATCTAAGAGGGGCATACACACTTCAGCCACTATGTGGTCATTCTATTTAGCCTCTGCAACGCCCCAGCAACATTTCAGCATTTTGTAAATGATATTTTCTGTATCTTGACTTTATCATTGCCTACTTGACATTCTTATATTTTCCAACTCATTACATTTGCATCAAATGCTTGTGAAGAAAGTATTAGACAGACTTTGCATATACCACCTCTTCCCCACAACCCTGACCGGTGGTTGTGGGGGTCTGCGGGCAGGAAGCATATCAAAATATGGAAGCCCCCTTTAACAAGGGGGCCCTCAGATCCTTGCCTCCTCATGGGAATGAGTATGGGGTACATAATATCTCTACCCATTCACAAAAAAAGTGAGTAAAGACAAAACACAAATTTTTGACAAGTCCATTATTACAAAATAAAAAATAAATGTCCCCTGGTGTAGATCCATCATCAATCATGATGCACACCACATCGCTGGACCCGAAAAAATAAAAAATCCTGCAGTCTCGTCAAAGGCTCTTGTCGTCTGCCTGCTCCGCTGTCTGTCATTTCTGAAACAACTAAGGGGCAGGGTCACCCAATGATGTCTTCAGGTGACCCCACCCCTCGTGTCAATGATGTCACAAGGGGGCATGGATCCACTGGTTGGCCCCATCCCTTAGCTATTTAGGAACATTCAAACGGCGTAGCTGGTAAACAGTGGTGCCTTCATCGGGACCAGAGTTTTTTTTTCCAGGTTGGCAGTGGCGGCAGGCATTGTGATTGATGATAAATCTATAGCGGGGAAAATTTAATACATTTTTCTAATTGTCAAAACCTTTTGTTGTATTGTAAGGGAATTCCAGTATAGACATGCACATAGTATCGCTCATACAAATGTGCATGCGTGGGCACGCACTCAGGAGCGTGCTCACAGTTTATGCCGTTGGACAGGCCATTTACGGCATGCTCTTGCTCACTGTCAGTGCTGACTGATCTTCAGCTTTCCCTGTGACCTAAGTGTATCCTGTATCTGACTTCCGTTGATGACCCCACTTGTCACTGACCTGATCTGGAATTCTGCTTGTACCTCTGTCCACCTGTTCCTGACCTCAGGTTCTGCCTATGCTACTGTACCTCATTGCCCCATTTTAAAGCTACAAGCATATATCTTAATACCCACATAGGGACCATATGAGTGCACTATGAGGTTTTACTATTGTACCTTATGCATAAACTGTTAACATGAGAATGGTGAACCTGAGATGCCTGGCAGTGGTGTACACCCTCCTCCCCCCTATCCACAGTGCAGGTGGAGTCTATGAGGGTGGGTATAGTGTGACATGCCATTATGTGGCCATATGTACATATGTGTGTGTGTGTGTGTGTGTGTGTGTGTGTGTATATATAAGCAGTAAGAAGAGGTCACTCATTCATTGCTTTGGCTCCGAGGAAGAGGGTTTTTCCTCGAAATGCATTAGCCACCCCACAAATATCATCTGGTATTCCGGCTTCACCGGTTCCTACAACAGATCTGAGAGAGAATGTTCGTTATTGCTCTTGCCATGATATACTTATTTACCATGTTTGTATGTGAGTACAACCATTGCTGTTTTTACTTGGATTTAAAATATTTTTGATAATGCACTAGGTGAGTGACATTATATAAAAAGAGTTGACTGCACTACACATCCCCAGACCTACCACCAAAGCGCAGGAGAACTGTTTTGTGATTTTTGGATTGTTAATTTGGGGACTCCAGCAGCTGGGAGTAAAGTCATTGTAATGCCAAGTGCAATTGTATGAAACATAACCAATATGGTGCTGTCTATAGAAGAAAGACAATTGAGAAGAGCCTGTTTGGCAAACGAATTTCTAAACAGCATTGACACTTATGAACAGCAATCAGATGGACCAGACACTATTAGTAACAATTTCGATGCATCAAGTAGAGAGGATAGGATGGTATCTGCCTTTTATAAACTAAAACATCTATTGGAAAATAAAATTACCCAATGGTGGGACATTATATGGAAAGGAATATAGTTAATATCAAGACATAATTTACAAATATTCAGGATGAATTAGCAGCTTTCACAGATATGGTGGGATTTTAGTGGGACACTAACATCACAAACAGATGGCAGAATTTGAGGCCAACCTGAAAAAATCTGGGAAGTTTGAGAGAGATAGGCAGGACTACTCTCTGGGGTGTGAGTTCATATGGAAAAAGGGCAAACCATCCACATTTCCCATAGACAAACATGGCACATCGGGAGATAACCAACTGAGAAGCCCTAAGAAAACCACAACATATCCAAACCAACATAATAAATCACGCAATCAACACCAGAATACGTATAAACATGGAAATATAAATACCAATAAGTACCAAAACAAATATGAATATCTGTATATGGAGATACACACCAATCTAGGATCCAAGATGATTTTCCGCCCATAAGTGAACTAAGGGGCCCTCTAGTTAATAGTGGTAGAGATCCATGGAACTTGCCAAATCAAGGGGGCATGAAGATCCCAAATCAACATTCACATGAAGGTACTCTTGTACATCTAGAGGGACCTTATCATGTGAAGAGTTAACTGACCCACAAACAACATTACTCCCCCACCAGGATATGTCCAGGAAACACTTTGAGCCCTCTCTAATGCCTAGAATAAATATCCCCCTAGGATCTGGAAAAGATGATGCAACCTACAATTCCCTAGAACAGGAATTTTTTTTTGTGGAAGGAGCTGTGGGAAAAAAAACAAACCCGCAGCGATAAAAACCTCAACATCCAGACCCACCTCTCCCCCAAACACCAGAAAACAAGGAAGCCAAAGAAGCAAAGGGCGAAGAGGAGGGAAGATGTTATTTAGCGTATGGCTCTCCATCCTGTTTAGGAAAATATTGCTTCTGTGGTTCTTACTTGTAGTTTTATTACAACAATGGCTAGCTTTTTTGTTGATGCTAAACTGTTGAACTTACTGTATGCTAAGGATGGTATGTTTTTCTTAATAATTTGTAGTAAACTCAATTTGCCATTCTGTGTTGTATCATATTAAGAAGCACCCTATGATGATTGTACTCACTTTGATCTTTGTAAAATTGTGTTACTTTTTTGCTTTAATCTATTCAAAACCTAAAAAAATGGAAAACAATTCTTGTTGATAGGGGCATAAAGTAAGTAAAATTGACCTAGCCTTTTCTTCAAGTTTCTTTAATCCACCCTTTTAAAATCCTAAATATGTACTAAAAAGTTTAGTGCCATACCAAGTAATCCATATCTGTATGGTATTATTACTTTACTTTACACGTAGTCCAGCTGGACATCTGGAATGAATTGCTCACTCTTGCATCTCCTTGGGTGTTTGAGGTTTTCTGGTTGATCAAGTTAGCAACATTACCTAAACAAAATAATAAGCTTAAAGGCTGAATTCACCTTCACTGACTGTTACAATTAAAAAAACAGCATGACTGTGTGGGGCTCAACGCACGCAGCCATGTCATAAATTCACGGGAATCTGTGAAAGACAGCTGCTAGCTCTCAACGAACTGTGGGGGTGCTGGTGAGCTCTCTCATAGTTCATTGACCCTTCCTACAGCATTCAAACAAAAAGTCCACAAAGAGGTACAAGCAGAAAGCCATAGGCAGGGCCTGCAGGAGCCTGACATTGCACCACATATTTTTTTATCTGGTATTAATTATTTAAAAGGGTGAATCTTTAACTGAAAATTCATAAATCAAAGATTATCATGATGCAACCACAACTATTAGTGAGGCAATTTGAATATTTGAAACTGAAAGACAAAATTGATACCCAAAGATAGTATGTAACAACAAATTATCTTGTAAATATTTTTGGAAACATGATAAATTAATTGTCTTTTAACTTTATGTTTATTACCAAGGCATGGTTTACAAGAGAACTCAATCAGAGAATATTTTGGTACAAGGGTAAGTGATCATAAAATTCAAACAACACCTACTTGTATGCACCTGGCTTGCCCTTACATTGATGTTCTTTAATTGATTTACTTTATTATATTGAATATCTAACAATGTCAATTGTGCCTTATCAGCACCCTGAAAGTTAGATTTTTCCCTGTAATTCCTTTAAAAAAATATCAGTGCACGTTTTGGTATGTTAGTGTGCATAGACACTCCTGTGTATACAGTCTTATAGCGGTGTATCTATTTATCTATAGTGTGATTTCAGCATTTCAGTAGCTCCCTGGGTGGACCTATTCTGAATCAATGTCAATGTCTATTAGCCTCTGCAGCACTGAATAGGGTGAGATAGGGTTGCCACCTCATCTCTTTTAAACCAGACACATATAAATTACACAAGCTCTGTTGCTAATTAAGTGCAGGTAAAGTACTGAGAGAATCTAATTACCACTTTAATCAACCAGCGAACTTTGTAATTTATATGTGATTGGTTTTACAGGAATTAGGTGTTCTACCACTAACAATTAGTGGACTTTAACATAAAAAAAGCCCTTTTTCCAGGAATACAACTTTTACCAGGAAAATTATTATTCTGCCACTAACTCTCCACTGATAATTATCTCTGAATATCTATCAAACAAAATTGTAGTGTTAAAAAGCAGTGAATTTCCATACATCAAGTCATATTAGGATGGCTAAAATATTTCAATTTATTTAAAAGGGTATAGAGATAAATATTTTTTGTTTTACAAATAACCAAGCAAAGCATAAATTTTCAATTAGTCATGTACATGAAAACTTTCTGGTTATATAATATTTCATGTGGTTCAGGTTAACGTTATATATCATATTTCAATATTTCAGCAACCATATTTAATATTATTGTCCTGTAATAGACAGCTTGTTTTTCAAAGCCATAACATGGTATAATAAATCAGAACATACTTTAAAGCTATGAAAAGCATGAAAACTAGTGCATGATCAAAAACCCATATATGTTATTGTACAATGTCCATCATTTACACACGTAACATAAAATTTCCAGAGTTGTAAAACAAACACATTACCGTATTTTCACATTATTTACAGCAGCACAAAAGCATAGATGTGTATAATGATGAAAGGTATACAGGAATAATATATCAAACGATTGTCTTTTTTCGGTGTACAGTTCGGCTAAGCTGTGGCTGTATGTCCTTTCATTTTATGAACACATTAGTAACATGAATCACTTTTGTTTTTCATTGTTCAAAATGATACATTCCTGGCATCTTTTTCTACATTGACTTGTTTCTGTCATATTGATGACATCAAATATAGGCATACTGTGTTATACCGAGCGGTGATTTAATGTAGCAGAAAATTTACATCTAGTAAAAGCTATATTATTTTAATATGGTTCCCATGCAAGGACATTCTTGTATATCATGTTGTTGGAGGCATACCTTTTCTTGACACATCAAAGTTGGCACAACAAATATCAATTCAGGGTGCATCCAAATGTTTTTATGGCCCTTTTAAACTGGAAACCCTCTCCCCACTGCTGTAAAGGCATGCTAATCACTATCAACATGTTTTACATGCAGGTAGGGCATGCAGCAGGCTTGAGTGATGTGCTAAAAGTAACAGTGACAACGAGAACAAATTATTTAAATGGTGATCTATATGCTCAACCAAGATATCTGGCCACACTCCCCATTTAACTTGCCAGGAATGGTCAAAAATTACATTTTTTTCTTGGAATTTCTAAAAGGTATTTATAGAGGAAGTAAAGTCTTCCCTTTTAATTGTATCTACAGGTAAGCCTATAATAAGTCTTACCTGTAGGTACTGTAAATACCTCCTAAACTTGCACCATTTAGAAGATATTTACTATATACGCTGCCACTGCCGTCATCAGGGCATGCGCTCTGAAGGAATGGCCACCCGTGCCGTTTCTTCAGGGCCCTGTACTATGACTGGTGGCTCCGGACAATCACAGCGCTGGAGGCCGTGAACCAAGAAGCAACACTGGGGAAAATGTCAGCCATCTCAGCGGTGTGTAGACCCTGCTGAGAGAGCTTCATTCTAAGGTAAGTATTTCATAATGAGCTATTTTATGATGCTCATTATGCCTTTGTCTTACAGGGTTTTTTTGTTTTGTTTTTTAATAGGGTTTTAATATTTGTATTTTAATGTATTTTATTATATTTTATTACATGGTGTGTACTTGCAAATGTGGTTTACACTTCTATTGTCCAATCTAGTTCGCCTTTCTGTACTTTAGATTTAATCCAATGCAAAAAACTGCAGCATTCTGGCCCAGTAAAAAGTTCCCCCCTAGTCTCTATGTGTATCAAAAATAAAATCTGTATTAAAAAAAATTAGGCGGGCTTACGCCGGCCAATTTACGTTACGCCGGCACAAGTTTGGGAGTGAGTGCTTTGTGAATACTGTTCTTGCCTCACTGATTTACGTTGGCGTAGCGCATATGAGATGCGCTACGCCGGTCTAAAGATGCGCCGCTGTACGTGAATCCGGGCCTTTGTTTTTCTGTCATTCCTAAAATTGCTTCTCAAAAAATCATTGCATCTTCTCATATCACCAAAAAAAAAAATATATATATATATAGATATATACAGTTGCCACAAAAAGTATGTGAACCCTTTTGGAATTATATGGATTTCTGCACAAATTAATCATAAAATGTGATCTGATCTTCATTTAAGTCACAACAATAGACAATCACAGTCTGCTTAAACTAATAACACACAAATAATTAAATGTTACCATGTTTTTATTGAACACACTATGTAAACATTCACAGTGCAGGTGGAAAAAGTATGTGAACCCTTGGATTTAATAACTGGTTGAACCTCCTTTGGCAGCAATAACTTCAACCAAACATTTCCTGTAGTTGCAGATCAGACGTGCACAACGGTCAGGAGTAATTCTTGACCATTTCTCTTTACAGAACTGTTTCAGTTCAGCAATATTCTTGGGATGTCTGGTGTGAATCGCTTTCTTGAGGTCATGCCACAGCATCTCAATCAGGTTGAGGTCAGGACTCTGACTGGGCCACTCCAGAAGGCGTATTTTCTTCTGTTTAAGCCATTCTGTTGTTGATTTACTTCTATGCTTTGGGTCGTTGTCCTGTTGCAACACCCATCTTCTGTTGAGCTTCAGCTGGTGGACAGATGGCCTTAAGTTCTTAAGTTCTCCTGGAAAATGTCTTGATTAACTTGGGAATACATTTTTCCTTTGATGATAGCAATCTGTCCAGGCCCTGACGCAGCAAAGCAGCCCCAAATCATGATGCCCCCACCACCATACTTCACAGTTGGGATGAGGTTTTGATGTTGGTGTGCTGTGCCTCTTTTTCTCCACACATAGTGTTGTGTGTTTCTTCCAAACAACTCACCAAAAATAGTTTTACAATCTTGTTAAGCCTTGAAAGTGTATGCTAACAATTCCAACTTTTTGGATTACATACAAGCTTTCTGTCTATAAAAAAAGCAGTGTTGAAACAGACTGTATTACTACACCCTCTTAAGCAATATTTGGACAGTATTATACTGCTGGAAGTAATATATCGTTCTTAAAGTGGTGAGAAAAAGACAATCAACAAAGGAAGACAGACAAACCATTATAATCCTTAAAAGTGTAGGTCTTTCCTTTAAAGAAATTGCAAAGAAATCTAAGGTGTCAGTGAGTACAATTTCCTACACTATCAAAAGTCACTTGGAAACTGGAGGAAACTCTGAGGAGGGGTCTGGCAGATTCAAAACCACAACAGAATCAGAAGACATGTTTCTGACAGTCAACAACTTGCATAACAAGTGGCTCACAGGACAACAGCTTCAAGCAAAGCTTAAAAGAGAAGTATGTTTTTTTGACATTAGACTAATGCTGCATCTGTCCCCCAGCATCTCTGCACTGAGAACCGAGCCACCGAACACTGCCAATGGCTCAGTTCTCACTCCTCCCTGAGCAGAGTAATGCTGACTATCAGTCAGCATCGCTTCTGCTCTACAGTACTTCTCAGTGTCATTGGAGTGCTGAGACGTAGAGGGGCGGAAGACGGCTGTCTCAGCGTCACAGCAGCTCGCTGAAATGCTGAGACTGCCATCAATCAGGGTAGCTGGCGGATCCACACTTGGAAGTTGGGATGACACGCTGCCCCGACTGATGGCAGTGATGTCAGCAGAGAGCGGACTTCAGACTGCACTCTGCTGAAAATGGGTTACAGGAGTGCAAAACGAATTGCACTCCTGTGACACATAGGAGAAGCCCAGCCTAAAAAGCTCAGGCTGGACTTCTCCTTTAACGTTGATCGAAGTAAGCAAGTCTCAGTTTCAACCAAAAAGAAGACTTTGAGCTTCAGTTTTGACAGGTTGAGTGACTGTAAGAAAGCAATTGCTAAGATGGCAAAATAAGAAAAAGAGGCTTTCCTGCACCATGAAACACCACCAGAGGACACCAGTGGACTACTGAAGACTGGAAGATGGACAGATGGAGATCATTAGAGATCAGTTAATTACACAGGTTTTTTTTACACTGCAGAGTAGGTAAAAAGATAGTTCCTTGGTGTGTGACACCAGCTGTCAAACATGGAAGAGGAAGTGTGATGGTCTGGGGCTCTCTTGCTGTTGGTGACTTGCACAGAGTGAGTGGCACACTGAAGCACAACTACTACCACAATGGTTTTAAGCAACGTGCAATACCCTCTTGATTATGCCTAGTTGGTCTGGGATTCATCCTACAAGATAATAAGCCAATACATACCTTCAAGTTGTGTCAGAACTGCCTTAGAAGAAAAGAACAAGACAGCCAAATCATGGAATGGCCAGCACAGTCTCCAGACTTAACCCCAATTGAGTTGGTTTGGGATGAACTGGACATATGGGTGAAAGCAAAGCTACACATTTTGTGAACGTCTGCAACAGTGTTAGGAAGAACTTTCTGAACAATATTTGATTTCCAATATAGAAAGAATGCCAAGAGTGTGTTTGGATGTTATATCAGAAAAAGTGTCTCCTTTAATGAGTAAAAAATGTAGATTACATTTTGTTAACGAAAATGATTCCATGATATCTTTATACCTGTTTTTTTGTTTTATTCTATGCTTTATTTTCAGGGTACATTGAGACATTAAACTGCATACATTTCAACAAAAACTGGAAAATGAGGGTGTTCCTAAACTTTAGACCAATAGTGTGTATATATATATATATATATATATATATATATATATATATATATATATATATATTTGTACAGCAGTCAATGTACAGCAATGATGTACAAAGCACAGTAAGCCAAAGCAATAAACAACATTTTGACTTATTGCAATAAAATGCGTTAAAGCTTAGCTCTGGTTTTCTTTTAGTTTTGAAATACAGTGGGAGAAGTTAAAATTTACATCCCTTTTTTTTATTTCTGACACTATTGGAGAGATAGATAATTCCTTCCTGCTCTGATACCCCAATACAGACACAGTCAGCAGAAAAAAAAATCCAAGAGTTTCTAACCCTTTCCAGCTCTAGTTCTATACAAAGGAAAATAAAATGTTTTGGATGGAGCTGGGCTTTAAGATATTATTTCAGGCTGTGCATTCTATGAGTTACTGTATTTTCCACACTATGGCTCATTTTTTGGATAACCATGTAAATACACATGAAAAACATTATACTAACAAATGCATGAGTTCATACTGTATAAACAATACAAATTACATCTTTTGTTGGTTAAAAAAAAATAGCTGTGCAAAATAATACACTTGAACATGAATATTTATTGTGACAACACTGGGATTTGTTTCTTCTTAAAGCGAAGTTCCACCCAAAAATGTAACTTCTGCTTTTCTTTGCAGCTGCTGACTTTTAATATTTTTTTTTTTGGCAGAACTCCGCTTTAATCAAAATTCTCCCATGTCTTTCAAATACTACAAATTATTTCAATTATTCAACTGCTGTGGAACTTTGATATTTAAATTTGCATATAATGTGACATGTGATACTCTAGGAAGATTCTTCAGCAGACATAAGATTCAGAAGTGATTTTAGGCATTCTGAATATTATAGATCATGTACGCAGCGTTCTCCTTAAACAGAACAAAAGGGGATCTAATGATTATTTCAGCATAGGCATAACCCTAAAGATCATATTTTTTTTTTATACATACTATTTAAAATCAAGGGTTAATCTAGTTATAATATATATTATTACCGATACAAAGAAAATGTACATACAATACATACGGTAAGCAAAATGACCACATACGTCTTAATGTCCTCTCTAAATGCTGTTTATACTGTATATAACAGTATCTGTAATTTTTCTAGAATTAAGTGACATTAGCAGCATCATTTCAGATTTAATTTATTAGAATCTCTCCTGACTTGAGAGTTAAGTGCCTTACATAAATACAACCGTTTCAAAAAAAATGTAACGTACAATTTTTTTTCTCTTTTCCTTTACTTACTTCCATGGTAACTTGTTACCATGGAGTCAGTGGCCATACAAGTGTACTGTAGAGAAATAAGACATATAGGATGATATTTTCTCTATGTGGAGGTTTTTAAATTCACATGCAACAGCTATTTTTATGCATTGTGTCAAAATGATTCACGAAGGTCAATGCAAACTTTAATTGGAGGTTTGCATTTTGCTTTTATAAAAATGTGATAGAAAGATAGATAGACAGATAGATAGATATATAGATAGATAGATAGATAGATAGATAGATAGATAGATAGATAGATAGATAGATAGACATGGTTTAAGGTGCAGAACTGTATATGATTTATAATAATTATGATATGTTAGATTTTAAAGCAGAAATATTAGTAATGGCGGCTTCACACTGCCCCACTGCGCTTATGGCAAAGTGCAGCTAACTCACTGATTTTGTGCAGGTTAGCTGGGTTTTCCTATAGACTTCTATGTCCCGTGGCTTTGGTGCACTTTCAAAAAGCACACCAAAGCCTTTGCATGCAGTCTATGAAAAAGCACACCTAACCTGCAAAAAAAACCATGGGTTAGCGATACTTTGCCCAAAGCACAGTGGGGCAGTGTGAAGCTGCTAATACTAAAATGTCTGCTTTAACATTCTAACATATCATAACTTGCATTAAAATCGTGGGTTAACTGCACTTTGCTCAAGGTGCAGCAGTGCAGTGTGAAGCCTCCCTTAGTCCCATAAAAAAATGTGTGTTTGCACTAAGGCTGCAGTTCCTGAAATAATTGTCTAATGCCACGTACACACGATCGGAAATTATGACAAGAAAACCATGGATTTTTTCAGACGGAAATTTGGTTCAAACTTGTGTTGCATACACACGGTCACACAAAATTCAGACCGTCAAGAATGCGGTGACATACAACACTACGACAGGCCGAGAAAAATTAAGTTCAATGCTTGGGTTGACTTGATTCCGAGCATGCATGTTTTTTTTGCTCGTCGGAATTGCATACAGATGATCGGAATTTCTGACAAAGAACTTTTCCCGTCGGAAAAATTGAGAACCAGCTCTCAAATATTTGCTGTCCGAAATTCCAACAGAAAAAGTCAGTTGGGGCCTACACACAGTCGGAATTTCCAACCAAAAGATCAAATTTTTCTTGTCAGAAATTGTGTGTACGCATCATAATACTTACCTTTCTTTGTAGTTACAGTATGATCTATTAGCACCCACACTGTGGGTGTCTCTGAGAGCTGAAGTGAAAGAAAAAAGCTGAAGTAATAATAGGAAGTGGAAATTAGCCAGGGTAAACCTAAATTGAATTTGACCTGGGTAGCAACTACAACTGCAGCCTACAGGACTACTAGCTGCACCCAACTCTGATTTGGAAATCTGAATTGGTAATAAATTGACTGTGAAGATCAGAATTGTGACCTGAGTTCATAAAAAAATCCAGCCTTTTCATATTGGTTGGGATCACACATTTTAAATACCTGATTCCCTGTTGTGCTGTGACCACATGGACAGAGCAGGCAGGAATCCGTTAACTTTTTTTCCTTGTGTACAGCTGTCTGTACAATAGTCAGTTGAATGGCTTTTGTAAAAAAAAAAAAAAATACAGCATTCAATCAGCACTTGCAGACAATTGTTGCAAACATGTATTAGTATGCTGGGGGGGGTTTCACAATACAATGTTTCATCTGGAGAGTAGGGATGAGCCGAACACCCCCCCATTCGGTTCGCACCAGAACCTTCGAACGGACTGAACATTCGCGCTAACATTTAGAACCCCATTGATGTCAATGAGACTCGAACATTTGAATTCAAAAGTGCTCATTTTAAAGCCTAATATGCAAGTTATTGTTGTAAAATGTCTTTGAGAACCCGGGTCTTGCCCCAGGGAACATGTATCAATGGAAAAAAAGTTTTAAAAACAGTCATTTTTTCTGAAGCAGTGATTTAAATGATGCTTAAATACAAATAAAAAAATGAAAAATTCCTTTAAATATTGTACCTGCTGGGTGTCTCTAGTATGCCTCTGAAATGGCACATGTTTAGAACTGTCCCTGCACAAAATGAGATTACTATAAGAAAAAAGTAATTTAAAACTGCTTGCGGCTTTAATGTAATGTCTGGTCCCTGCAATAGGAATGAAAATCATTGAGAAAAATAGCGCAGACACAGACAGTACACACACCACGTAGCTTTAGGTGCAAACTACAGAGCACACGTGCAGTACACACCAAGTATGTTTAGGTGCAAACTACAGAGCACAAGTGCAGTACACACTAAGTAGCTTTAGGTGCAAACTACAGAGCACACGGGCACCACGTGAGAATACTGCAGCTAGCACAATCAACTGCCTGACAGTAAATTAGGAAGAACTGATCTAGCTAAACTATACAGTGTATAAATATATGTACAACACCTGGGATGTATATATATCCTCTACACACTGTAACTTTAACTGACTAGCCTGCCTATCTAGCTAGAAAAAAAGACACTCTCTCTGACAGATCTCTAACCAGTGCCGCAACACACTACACAAGGTCGCCCTGCAGGCGGCCTTTTATAGTGTGGGGCGTGTACTAAAGCCCTGAGCCATAATTGGCCAAAGCCACCCTGGCTTTGGCCAATTATGGCTCTCCATTTTTTGTGTGCTGTGATTGGCCAAGCATGCGGGTCATAGTGCATGCTTGGCCAATCATCAGCCAGCAATGCCGCAGTGAATTATGGACCGTGACGCGTCACTCGAATTTGGTGCGAACGGCCCGTAACGTTCGTCTTTTGACGAACAATCGAACATACGATGTTCGAGTCGAACATGGGTTCGACTCGAACACGAAGCTCATCCCTACTGGAGAGATCCTTGCATCAACATTGTTTGTGTTGTGTATTTACCCAGCTTAAGATCTAATATCTGCCAGCTGAATGATGTATAGTAGAATAGGGTTTGTCTTTCTTATTATTAATTCCAGCATGTTGTACGTGATTTGTAGCCTGTATTATGTTTATGTGTCTTATGTTTATTTGTAAATTTGAATAAAAAAAACATCTTGCTATAAAATTTTAATTTATAAACATAAATCAAAAATGTTTGGGAAAAACACTATCACTTCGCCTTAGGCTGGGTTCACACAAGTGTGAATTGGATGCAGGTTTGCCCGCATCCAATTTGCATGACAGGAGAGTGTGCCCAGCTCTCTAAGCTCTCTAAGCTGGTTCACATATCTCCGGGGAGGCTGCAGAGTGGATTGTGCAGAAGTCCTGTGCGTCTTTGGTCTTAATTCAAGCAAAAATTCTAGCCTGATTAGTCCCTGAAATGGAGAACAGGGATGCACCGGACCCTTGCTGTGAGTCGTGTCTGCACTAGGTGTGAACCCAGCCTTAGGGTGCTTTCCCATTGCTGTAGCATGGTCTTCCTGCACCGCAGGCACAGTGCAGTGCACCTGTGCGCTGCATCAAAGCGCCCTTAAAGGGGGTGTTATTTTAAAGTTCTCCCAAAAAAAAATATTTTTATATTATTTCCCAACAATCCATTGCACAGCAAAATACAGGCTGCATAGAAAGTTTTACGCTGTGAACCAAACAAATTCTTCTGTGAAGCACAATCTGACAAGTTTCAGGGGGAGTTAGGGCCAGTTCACACTACTGCGTCTTCAAAATTGGATGCTTTTACTGCGATTTCACGGCCACGATTTTGCTGCAATTCGTGGCCGCGATTTTTTCCACAATTCACGCCCGCGATTTCAGGGAATGCCAGTCTATAGAGCTGAATTCGCATTGCACACAGATCAAATTCGCACAGGACCCTTTTTTAATGCAGCTTAGATTCACAACGCATTGATGTGAACGGCACTCATAAAAAACTATGTTAGTAAAATGACTTGCGAATTTGAGCAATCACAACAGATCAAATTTGCAATAGAATTCACAGCAGTGTAAACCAGCCCTTAACCTGCCTGGCGGTCTTCCCGAGTCTGACACGGGGTTAGATTTTCCTGCTGCGAGCGGTAACCCCGTGTCAGTCACGGGCTTGCCTCGCTAGATCCACAGGCACAAGTTACTTACCTTGTCCCTGGATCCAGCGATGCCACCGCGCTGTGTGAGCGAGTGGGACCTCGCTCGATTCACACAGTGCCTCCGTGTGACGCCGATCTCCGTTCCCTGCGACGTTACGACGCACGGGGACGGAGAACGGCGCCAAATTAAAAAAAGTAAACAAACACCTTACATACAGTATACTGTAATCTTATAGATTACAGTACTGTATGTAAATAAAACACACCCCCCCTGTCCCTAGTGGTCTGTCCTGTGTCATGCATGTCATTTTATATAATAAAAACGTTTCTTTCTCCCTGCAAACTGTAGATTGTCCATAGCAACCAAAAGTGTCCCTTTATGTCAAAAATAGTTTTAGATCAGCTAAAAAACAGCGATAATAAATTATAATCACTTGCAGAATTGTGCGATAGCGATTTGTGGGGAAATTCGTCATAAAAAAAAAAAAATAATGACAGCAACAATTCTGCAACTGAGCAAATTTCAGTGATTTTGATTTGATTACATTATTGAATAATTTTTATTATAATTATATTATTATTTGTTATAATTATTTATAATTATTTATTATATTATAATTTATAATTTTGTTTTTAAAAAAATGTCATACCCGGGATGCCTATTAGAAGCTTGTTTGGTCAGATTTAAGTGAGTTATTTCTAAAAATTACAGACCTACAATATAAAACGCCAAATTTCCTTGCAAATAATGGTACCGCTTTTAGCATGTTTTTTCTGACAGAATCATACTGCCAGGGAGGTTAATCAACAGTCTAAAGGTGGAGGAGAGCACAGCACAGCATGGACCCATGGGTGTGATGCTGCTCGTTCCTCATGGTTGTGATGCTGCTCGTTCCACATGGGTGTGATGTTCGTTTCTCAAGGTTGTGTTGCTGTTACTTCCACATAGATGGTATGCTGATCACTCCCCATGGGTGTGGTGCTGCTTCTTTCCTACTACCGTGGTGTGTCTCCTTCATAGTTCAGTGAGCAGTCATGATAGATAGGAAACTACAGATCTGCAACAGTGAATAGTTTTCCACATTCTTGCTATGCAATAAAGCATAAAGTATGTGAATCATGACTGTCTGAACAGAAATACAAATATTTTTGTCAGGTAAATGGTTAGTGTATTTTTAATTATCATTATTTCAACAATAATAACATGTTAAATATATACCCAGATAGCAAGAATAACTTGCCACATATTTGTGGCAGTGTTAAATTGTAAGCCTCTTAACTTGCTGCACATTTTCACTGGCAAGTTATACACTTGCAGAGCACTTGAAGCACAAGTTCTAGTTGATATTTTTCTGATTTGTAGAAAATCTGTGTGGCAAGTCTCTAGCAAGAGCAAAGTTGCAGTGGTGAGTCTACAGCAAGAGCTCTGCAAGTCTACAGCATGAAAATTAAGCCACAGCGACCCCTATGGTGGGATGACTATTGCACAACATAACTGAACCAAAACTTGCAGCAGACTTGCAAGTCTGCAAGAATTGATCTGGAGTCACGCAATTCAGACTTGCTGCAATTTTGCAACATACTCGTGAAGCCTGACAATTCTAACAATAGCTTAGCAAGTCATTTTCAAATTGTTTGCTATCTGGGTAAGTATATTTTGATTATATAAGAATAATAATATTTTTATTATTATTATTACAAAACATAATACCAATATTAATATAATAATTATATATCAAATAAATAAATATCAATATTTATTATTTTAATGATTAGTGGTTGGAATTCTGCTGTAATTTCATAGCCCTATGTACATATGTCAAATTTTCAATCTTTAAATTTGTTGTGTCAGTGTGAAGAAGGATAAAACACATATTTTTATATTGTTTCCTTTCATGTTCAGCTGTCAGACTAGATCCTGTAAGCTAGTGCAAAGCATGGTTGGATGGCTGGTATATCGGAGATTTCTGTGGTTTATTCATCAGTGTCTTGCACACAGTATTTTAGAACTTCTATACAAATGTATAATGTTCTGAACAGAATTGTAAAGGCATAAGACTGCCTTTAATTTTAATATTATGATGAATATGTTTATAAACGTATAGCTCATACTTCCTTAAGGGTTAGGGCTGCAAGGACAATAAGCAATGGTAACTTCAGTTTTGCTTCCCCTCCAGCCCCTTTGCCATATGCCATTTCCTTTCTCCTAATGTGTTAAAAAACAAAGAGCTCAGAAAAACATAACAGTAAAATCTCAGGTGTACATAGTATTATATATTGTTGCATTAATTCTGAAGCAAGTGTTTATATGCTGTGTAACATAAATGCTAACTGTACAATATTTTTTAATAAACTAAAGTCTGTCAGGAATACTTAGCTTAAGAATATGAATGGAAACATCTAATACTAAAGGTTGGATGGCCTTGCATGGCATTGCAGTATAATGACACTGGATCCTGTCACAACTTTTCCTGCCAGCTCAGGCTACATTAACTATTGCAATAAAAGCTTTTTTTTTCTTGGAAATTATAGTAATTCAATTATTGGCTTAAGAAATGTTCCATGGTGCAGTGTTTATAGCTCTGTGTTCGGTTATGTTCTTTAAAGTGCCTTGAAAAAGTATTCATACCCCTTAAAATGTTCTACATTTTATTATGTTACAACCAGAAACGTAAATGTATTCAATTGGGAATTTATTGTGATAGACCAACACAAAGTGGAACAATAATTGTAAAATGGAAGGAAAATTATAAATGTTTTTCAATTTTTTTATACAAATAAATATCTAAAAAGTATGTTGTGCATTTTTACTCTGATGCGCCTAACTAAAATCTAGTGGAACCAATTGCCTTCAGAAGTCACCTAATTAGTAAAAAGTAATTGAATCTTAGTATAAATACAGCTGTTCTGTGAAGCCCTCAGAGGCGTGTTAGGGAACCTTAGTGAACAAACAGCATCATGAATGCCAAGGAATACACCAGACAGGTCAGGGATAAAGTCGTGGAGAGGTTTAAAGCAGGATTAGGTTAGAAAAAAATATTCCAACTTTGAAAATCTCATGGGGCACTGTTCAATCCATCATCCGAAAATGGAAGGAGTATGGTACAACTGTAAACCTACCAAGACATGGCCGTCCAACTATAATGACAGGCCGGCAAGGAGAGCATTAATTAGAGAAGCAGCCAAGGAACCCATGGTAACTCTCGAAAAGCTGCAGAGATTCACAGCTCAGGTGGGAGAATCTGTCCACAGGACAACTATTAGTCGTGCACTCTTCAAATCTGGTCTTTATGGAAGAGTGGCAAGAAGAAAGTCATTGTTGAAAGAAAAACATAAGAAGTCCTGTTTCCAGTTTGCAAGAAGCCATGTGGGGGACACATCAAACATGTAGAAGAAGGCCCTCTGGTCAGATGAGACCAAAATGTTACTTTTTGGCCTAAAAGCAAAATGCTACATTTGGTGAAAAACTAAAACTGCACATCACCCTGAACACACCATCCCCACTGTGTTGGCACCTTTATGTTGTGGGTATGCTTTTCTTCGGAAAGGACCGGGAAGCTGGTAGGGGTTGATGGAAGATGGATGGAGCCAAATACAGGGCAATTTTAGAATAAAACCTTTTAAAGTCTGCAAGAGACTTGAGACTGGGGTGGAGGTTCACCTTCCAACAAGCAGGACAACAACCCTAAACATACATCCAGAGCTACAATGAAATGGTTTAGATCAAAGCATATTCATGTGTTAGAATGGCCCGGTCAAAGTCCAGACCTAAATCCAATTGAGAATCAGTGGCAAGACTTGAAAATTGCTGTTATCAGACACTCTCCATCCAATCTGACAGAGCTTGAGCTATTTTGCTAAGAAGAATTGGCAAAAATGTCACTATCTAGATGTGCAAAGCTTGTGGAGACCTACCCAAAAAGACTTTCAGCTGTAATTGCAGTGAAAGGTGATTCTACAAAGTATTGCATCATGGGGGCCACACTTTTTTAGATATGTATTTGTAAAACATTTGGAAAACCATTTATCATTTTTTTCCCACTTCACAAATATGTGCCAATTTGTTTTGGTCTATCACATAAAATCCCAATAAAGTACATTTACGTTTTTGGTTGTAACATGACAAAATGTGAAAAATGTCAAGGGGTATGCATACTTTTTCAAGGCACTGTATATAGATTTATCCAATTATCATTAACAATATTTGAAAACATGCCTAGTCTGTGCCAGACTATGACCTTACAATATCAATCATATCAGGTTTAGAAGAAGCACAATATAATACAACAGTTCAAGCCAGAAGATTTTGGGTGTACTATAGTCAGTGTATTCCTTTGCATGAGGACAGAAGATTGTGGATCAGAGAGCTACTTTGTATGGCTATGGAAATACCCCTTTATTAATAAATTCATAATGTGTGCTATAACCAGAATTTGCATTTGACAAACACGGGAGAAGAATTCCTACTGGAATTCCCGCTCTATGATAGGCAATCTGAATAAAAGAAGCAACGCATTCATTTCTGTCTAATGTACATTTTTCAAAAAAGAATATAAATATAATCACTATATACAGTATATAATATTAAGTGTTTGCAAAACAACACATTGATATGTACATAGAGAAGATATTAGCAGTGTTTTTGCTTGAGAGTCTCTGCTCCATCAGAACTTAGACTTTTATAAAACAAGCATGTGAGTTGATAACATTCACATTCAGAGAAAAAAAAATTGCTTTATTTTTTTTTACTTACTCATCTTAAGGCCATAGTCATTAGTCCGATAATCACATCACATATTTTCTCGAAGGAATAATACCAGCCATGGGAAATTATAATAGTTTTACCCAACTGCTTGTAAATCTTTATTTTGGCATATATTAAACACATAATTGTGTATGTTCAGTAATAAATTTGCTAATCTTATTTTATTACTTTAATTACTATTCATTTTTCATGTGCGCATCATACAGTGCAATGCATTAACAGTCAGTGCAAAGCCACCAATGAGACAGACAGTATGAGCTACTTTCGAGCTATAACAGAAATATACAGTAGGATACAACTACCAGAAAGAAATGGTATTTTTAGTGTACATAGTCATCAGATTCAGCGGGAAGTCTAACACAAGTTTAATGGCTTGTGTTTAATATGCATTTCCCTGTTCTAATTACATACCCATGGACTTACTGTATATAAAGAAATACAAATTATGCATAGCAAAAGCAACAATAAACGCAAGTGAAAACCTCTCCATGTGATACAATTCAAAATGTACTGTAAGTAATGCATGACAAATTCTTTAAAAATGCTTCACAAACACACATCAGTAGTAAAACACAACTCATATTTTAGTCAATCTGGGTAAACCTGTCCTTTCCTTGTTTTGGTGGTCATAGTCAGATATCTTACTAAAATAAAATAAAAAATAGTGGTAAGAAAAGTGACCGTTGGTCCATGCTTTTCTGGATCATTGCATCTCCAAGAACCACCATTATTTTTTTCCCTACATTGAGCCAACTCATGGACACCAGAGGAAACCTTGTGATTCCTATAGAGTATCTTGAAAAGACTGAACAATCAAGGACATTTTCAATGTTGAATATAATAACAAGCACTTCTATTACTCAATATTACTACATGACACTGTTTTTGAAAGAACCTAAAAATTGAATAGCTTTAAGCCATTTAGAATACTTTTTTTTCTTGAATTATCACAAATATATTTAAAGATTTTAACAAATATGCTTGAATAATCATCATATTAGCTATGGAATTATTACATCTCTGTCTTGCACTATTAGTAAAAACAAACAAACAATGCACATTGTTCTTAATATATTTTTTTTTACAAACTCTTCTCTACATTTTAAGGCGCATAATCTAGTATTATTAGTACATCTTTTTAGATCTATCACCACTTAAAGTTTTTAAATCTTCCAAAACAAAACCCTGTAAAAGAAGAGTGTACATATTGGTACTTACATCTCCTGGTAATTGTGTTGCTGAATACTGCTCTTATCTTGCCCCCCAAGATTTCCTGGGAAAACAAAACTTTTTGGCACTGTTGATCTCCTGCATCCCAAACAGCTTTCCCTGGTTTCTGGGCTAACCATCATGTCACAACTGTACCCTGTAAATACGCAGAGTTCACTAGGAGGAACCAATGAGAGCGCCAGGGAACCCAGGAAATCAACACCCCCCAGAATGGTTGGTTTCCCCTGTGGTTTTCAGAAGACCATTTCTACTCACCAGTAGAAATGACCTGAACTACCATGGGTAGAATTCGAGCAGGGTTTGATGAACTTCATAGAACTTCAGGTGCCAAACCTCATCAATGAGAGGTGAATCTGTCAAATGAAAAATGCCAATTTCCTGGGCTAATAGACAACAGGTTGTCAAAAATAGCACAGGGGTTCATATTTCCTGGGGATCATTTCAGACAGGAACAGTGATTTTTAAATACTTAAAATTAAAGATTAAATGTGCCCATTTCCTTTAAAGTGGATATAAACCTCAGATATGAAGTATGAACATATCCCTCTATAGGGCCAGATTCACAAAAGAGATACGATGGAGTATCTCAGATACACCATCGTATCTCTGATTTTTACTGGTCCTATCTATGCACCTGATTCATAGAACCAGATACGCATAGATAGGGCTGAGATCCGACAGTGTCACACTGTGTTACACTGTCGGATCTTTTTTTTTATTTAAAAATGGCGCGGGGGGCGTTCCCGCTGATTTACACTGAATAATATGTAAATCAGCGAGATACGCGAAATTCACGAACGTACGCGGACCCGACGCAGTGTTCTTACGTCGTTTCCGTAGCGCGGTACCCGTCGTATACTTACCCCTGCTAAAAGCAGGGGTAAGTATTGTTAAGTATGGCCGTCGTTCCCGCGTCGATTTTGAAATTTCCTACGTCGTTTGCGTACGCCGATTCACGAACACGCGCGTCGCAAGTCCCGCTCACGTCGCAACCACTGACGTCCTATTGACGTCAGTGGGAGCAATGCACGCCGGGAAATTCCCCGGACGACGCATGCGTATTTAAATCGGCGCGGGAGCGCGCCTGATTTAAATATGACACTCCCCTAGCCACGGAATTTGAATTCCGCTGGGGGAGTTAGGATCCGCCGTCGCAAGTTTGGAGGTAAGTGTATTGTGAATTTGACACTTTCCTCACAAACTTGCGAGGGCGGATCTTAAAACACATAGGTTACACGGATCTAAAGATCCGCTAACCTTTGTGAATCTGGCCCATAGTGTCTAATTGTCTCATTTAGGAGCACTAAGTATAATTTCTGTCTGCTACTTTGTTCCACTGCAATCAGCATGAATCACATCTGACAAGTTTTCCTCTGTGACAGAGTGTGACTTCAACTCTCTGGCCCATTTCTGAATGCTCAGACGAGCTTTATTAATTCTGCACTTTGAATGGATGTAGAAAAGAGAATACTGCAGATAGCTATATACAGCTTATGTAGGAGGATTTGTTTAATCTCTGTGTATTACCTGGGGCCAGTCACTTTACTGGGTATATGTAAGAGTTTACAACCACTTTAAATAACATTCCTGGAGGTCATGTTTTAAATTGCCAGCAAATGCCATTCCATTGCCAACTCCTGGCACATCGAGCTCTACAAGGGTCTGCTATATATTTTTGGTGACCTTTGTCATTTTCAATCAATTTAAACTGTATATATTTTAATTTGTAAGTGTCATTTCTGCTGTAGCACATTATACAGCAATAATAATAATAAAAAATAAATAAACAAGTGAACGTACTAGACAGCATCGTCTTTTTTTTTTTTTCTATTCAGTGGGTTGAAGGGGGGTCGGGCTGGGGATTCCCGGCCATGTAAGTAAATAGGGTCAGAGACATCGGTGGTTATTAAGGGCTGTCAAGCCTAATAGCGGAAGTAATACCACTACTGCATATCATATGCATGATGTTTGGCTCCCATCAAATAGGTATATGTTCAGGCGTCTGATCGATCCAAACTTCTGTTCAGACTGAACCTTGAGCTCATTTGTACTGATTGGTATTCAGCAGCATTTCTGCAGAAAATGTAAACTGTTACACTCTACTTTTGCATTGTCGCTTCAAAGGAAACCTGTACTGAGGAAGAGTGGTGGCTTCTGTTCTTGATCTCTTCCACTGAAAATAGTAATATTTCAGCTATCATGCTGATTCAGTGAATTCTGTATGATTAGTCACTCACCTAGAATACAGATTTCCTTTAAATGCATGTGGTGGTTTTCCTTTTGTGTTAAGCCTTTTAATTCAAAAATAAAAAAATCTAATTTCATGTAAGTCAAACCTGCAAAGTAAAGTATAAATAAAGACAATTTAAAAAGGAATTCATATAATGAACATTGCGATTTCATGTATCAGTTTTCAGAGTCCACTATGTTTATAGTTTTATAATGGCCTTTAATGATGAAGGTTCTATCAGAGTATAAAACACAAAGGACACTAGGTTATTTTCTGAAATTATAATATGTTATCCACAAAAACTAAAACATTAAGAATAGTTATATATTAATTGAATTTGTTTTTAAAACTAACATGTGGGCAAAATAGTTTTTATTTAGGAGTCGATAAAGAAATGGACCTGTATTACTAAGGAGCAACCCCACATCTAAAATTCAAATAAAGGGTTTCTTTACTCAGAAAGGGAATCAAAGGCCACATAAATATATCTGCACAAGACAAGTTCTGCATTGATCTTCACTGAAGACTTCAACAAAGCCCGCACCCCAGTGTGCTGCTAAGGCAAGCTGATGTTACATAACCAGGTTCCAGAGCTGTCAATGACCTGCTTTTTATAGCTAAAGATACAAACATTTTCCTGACTGTCACAACCCTGTCCTCCCTCCTTAAGGCCTGCCAGTTTCATTATTGTATTATTTTAAAGTGTGATCTGCAGCATGTGAAGTCCTAGACAAATCAAATGAGGTAGAGGTGATTTTCTAACAATAAATTAAAATAATACATACTTTAAATTATTTAAAGATACACCTGTTGTAATGATAGCAGGCAAGTATCCAATATTACACAGCTAGTTTTTGCATTAGTCTGTATATGTACATAAGAACAAAGGTCTTCCCATTACTTTCTACATTTTGCTGTCTGTGGCTGGAAAGTTGATAGCAAGAGACACACTTGGCTGGCTGAGCAATGTATGCCCTCTTCCATAAAGGTACAGAAAATCAGATTTTAGAATTTTGTGAATCGAGATTAAACTGTGGTGAATGTATAACAATTTTCTAACCTTGTACTGGCCTATTATCTTCAATAAACTTCTTAATGTTAAAAAAAAAAAAATATTCTAACCTAGAGATGTGAAAAGAGTGAAATTGGTGTTATATGACATCCTTAACTACTTTGTATTGCTCTAAGAAAGGTAACATAATAAAACCATGACAATTCATTGTTTTATACAGTGGTTCATAAAACACTAACTGTGGTTTGTAGGAAGAAATTAGGTGGAATGGAGAATTCCACATCCTCCTGTTAGCATATAAATTAATAAAGAAAACCAGCACTCATGTCAATGCTTCTTAATTTCCTGCAATACAGCACAAAAATCCCCTGCAAACCTGTTTATCTGCAACAGAACAAATGACAGAATCAGGGAGAATAGTATAAGGTTTAGCTGTTGGTTGATTTCTCCCAAGGAATCACCGAAATAAATACATAAGATGTATAAGCTGCTAAACACCAAATCCTTCTTTAAGATGATTGGCATTTTTAACATACTTTATACAACAGCTATAACTCATATATATTAGAATATATATTAAAATGTCATTGAATTTCATTGAATTTTCATTTCATTGCATTTATATACTGGCAAGAAAGAGGTATTATTTTTGCCATTGTACAGGGTGGGCCATTTATATGGATACACCAAAAACAAAAGTTGGATTCAAAATGGCCAACTTCAAAATGGCCGCCATGGTCCCCACCCATCTTGAAAAGTTTCTCCCCTTACATATACTAATGTGCCACAAACAGGAAGTTATTATCACCAACCATTCCCATTTTATTAAAGTGTATCCATATAAATGGCCCTCCCAGGTGGATCCATATAAATGGCCCACCCTGTACATACAACAAAAGAACACAAAAGCATTGTATAATGTCTCTGTAACTCTTAAGGCACACTTCCCCAAAATGTTTTCCACCCAGAATAATATACATATGCAGCTATAGTGTTTGTACATTGATAGCAAGGAACTGGAATCATGCAATATCGCCATAATACAACGCAAAATACTCTTGTGTAGTTTACTGTACACATACTATATAGATACATTTTATATGAAAATCTAATAAAATAGGTATAAAAGTAACATTTATAATAAATATCAC
Organism: Rana temporaria; assembly: GCF_905171775.1. Classification (NCBI taxonomy): domain Eukaryota; kingdom Metazoa; phylum Chordata; class Amphibia; order Anura; family Ranidae; genus Rana; species Rana temporaria. Next base: position 538,261,258 of record NC_053489.1, read on the forward strand.
ATCTAATATACCATAGCTATTTTTCAGGTGGACAGACCAAGTGTTATAGTATAAAAGAGTGTAACATTCACAGTTTTGGGTGAGAAATGTATTTGTTGTTCTCTGTGCCAAAAACACAATTATCCATATGAATAAATCACGATAGATTGAAAATGTAAAACAATATGGCAATAAATGCCATTGTACAAAAGCATAAGCTCCAAAATGTGTTGAATTCACTAACTGATTCTGAAATAGGAAAGTCCCTATACAATAATGCTGATCACAGTTGTGAAAACACAAATTCTGACATGCTGAGTGATGATGAGTAAGTCTTATGCAATGGATTTGTGCTTGTTTTGGATATAGACACACTAACTGCCACTAATCGGGCAATTGGTTCTCCATTTTTATGCTATTGGGCTTGCTTGCTTCAAAGATGTTTTAGAAACATCAGTGTGCATGGTAGACATTGCTATAGTTTCATAGTCATCTTCTCTAGCTCTAAAATCACAAAAATTAAAGAAGAACTGTAGGTCCCTCTGAAAGTTTTTGTTGAGAAAACCATAAAAAATTGGGTTAACACATGTCGAGATCATTGCTGTTAGATGGCAGATCAAAAATAACAAGTTATGGTGGCATGTGGCAACAGCCTCATGGTCCCAATCAAACACCAAGTTAAAGATGAAGAATGGCAGCCAGCACAGAGCAAATCCAACTACAATGGACAAAAGCATGATATTGATTCTCTTTGTTTCACTGGATCTGTACTTATTGTCTCTCATCTTGTCCATCATGTTGTTCCTTCGTTTTAATCTGAGGAATATCTGAAATATTAATATATGATTAGTACATTTTACTTTTGTAAATACAGTATACTGTATATATAATATTATGAAAATTACATTCTCTGTCTCACTATCATATACTCCCTAACAATACAATAGTTCTGGCAGAGAATTTTAGTACTTCATAGTGGCATTGCTGTACCAGTTTTCATCATAATCCTCTTGAAAGACAATGTTTTTTATGACCCCACTTGACTGATTTGTTATTTGATTGTGCTTATTGTAACTGTGTTTTAATACCCCGTGATCAAGTCTATCTTAGACGAAACGTCGGGAGGAGACGTGCTGACGTCACCGCAAATTGAGGACGAATCTGTTCTGTTACCGGCCGGCTTTTTACTACATGCTGTATTTTATCTACCACATTGTAAGTGTGCTACTATTTTTTATTAAATCTTCTAAAAGGTATCATGCTATTGTGAGCTTTCTTCCCCATGACTATCTGACTGTTTGGTGTATCTGAGGACCACGTCTGTGAGAAGATCCGTTGCTCTGTGTTGCTTACATCCCCTCTGCCATATCTGATCCTCAAGGGATCCAGGGCTCTGGTAAGGGTCAGTGTGTGTATAGGTGGTGGTTTTCACATCACACTGTTCATTGCTAGTCACTGGGGGATGTCCTGTGTTTTATATTCACCATCATACAGTATCACACTATTTTAGTTTTGTTGTTTTTTCTGGTCGCTCTGCTGATGGACTCCTGGGATAATTACATCAAGATTCTGATCTCCTGTGGGGCCCAGGTGTTTGGCTTCTTGCTCGTATTGATCCATTAGGATCCTACATTTTGGTAAGGGTCAGCATTATCAGTGAGCCACGATTCCAGATCATGTTTCACCTGTGTAGTAGTGCGCGACTACACAGACTTGATTGATTGTTGGACTTTATTTAAATTTACTCACATTTTTTTGTCACTTTTGGACTCTTTATTCATTTATTTAGTTCCTTTATTTTTCATATTTGTTTATATGACCTACCAAGGCATATTCATCATGTTTTAGCGCAACTCCACCTTTTTAACTGTGTTTTAAAATGGAAGTGTCAGAGACAGGGGATATGATTCCTGAGATTGTTCCTGAATATACAGCCTTTACAAATCATTTCTCCCACATATGAGCTCCCTACAGCCTTCTAAAAAATTAAGTGCGCCTCACTGATATTCCTGGTTGCAAGAGCCATTATAAAAGGTCAGAAGGAAAAAAATATATACACCTGGTGCATGTGACAGTGGCCCAAAATCTTATAGTTCTTGCTGTGGTGGATATCTGGAGCATAGGTGTGCGCAGCCTATTTCATTAGGGTGTGCACTCCAAAGCTCAAACACACAGTATCGATCACTCATTGTGTTCATTCAGAAAGGGAAGGGGCTAGTAAATTACTTATTTACAGGCCCCTTCCATCGCTCATCCTAAAACATCCCACTGTGTGTGCCCACAGCAACAGCCCGTGGGAGAGAAGAAGAGGAAAGCCAGCAGTGCTGCGGGTGGTAGGGGGAAGCCAGGGCAGTAAAGGGAATCTTTGCTGCATGGGGTGATTAGGGTGTGCCCAGGCACACCTGGCACACCCTGTGCGCATGCCTATGATCTGGAGGTAGTTTACATGAAAGGGATTTTTTTTCTGAAGAGTGTGGCAGAGAAGATGGTAGAAGTTACTTCTGGTAATTGCATGAAAGATTCCTAGCTCATTAATTAATGTATCACTGGAGCTGGCTGTAAGAACAGGCACAACATAGTATTAACATTACAAATGCTGAACAAATCAGAGTTAGGGGAAACTAGTCTAAACCCCTGTTGCTTATTGAAACAGACCTCTAAAATTGTGGATATCCAGCTAGAGCTAAATATAAGCTAGACACAAGGGGGTAAACAAGTAAAGGGAGATGGAGTATCCTAAAAACAAACAAAAAAGGACCTCCAAGGGATAATTTTTAAAATGTTTCCTTTGCCATGAATCCCACAAAGGAGGCAGCGGGAGCTCAGGGAGTTAAACAAGTGGCTGAGAAACTGGTATAAAAAAAATTGGGCTGGTCTGCTCCAGTACTGTAGTAATGTATTTTACCTAAATGGGGAAATGTAAGCAAATTTGGGAGAAAATAGAACTAATAAAATAGAACCAGGGAAGGAGGTGTAGCACCCTGCTCCTGTTGAGTAGGCGCTATTTGTGAATTTAGTTATGTGAGCTGTAGTTTAGCTCAGAATTTTATTTTATGGGTCTCTGTTCCAGTTCAGCTGCATTGCACATCTTCCACCTGACTGTGGGTGTCGCTGTCACCAGGAGTCAAGTTTGGAATTGCAATGGGCTGCCTCTTGCCCAGAATCAGCCCAGTGGCATGGTCCCAGCCGCTGTGCATTCTGGGGAGGGGTACTTAAGGGACAGATACCGTTCTGGCGGGGGCTTCCGATCCTGACATGATGGTCCTCCTGGCCTCAGGGATGTGTTAGCAGCCTTTTGGTCTCGGGGCCTGCTGGCCCGAGGCTTCGCTACTGAGAGTAGACCCAGGAGTTACTGGGGCCTACTAGTCCAGGGGTGGTCCTGTGCTGTCTTGCCCGCGGGAAGAAGCCGAACAATTGGGGATCCAATTGGAGGATGCATCCCGACCAATTTACCTCACTGTGCGGCCGGTTTGGCTGAAAGATCCTGGCACCCGTGAGCTGTGTTATTTCTTTGGAACTTTGCAAAGTGTGTATGTGGTTAAATGATCCTGTGGCAGAGGACCGGGTAACGACTCAACGGCACTCATCAAGCCCGTGGCAGAGACTTTTGAACGAGCTTCGCACCGGCTGCTAGGTCAGTGAGAGAGGCCTATCCGGTGGTTGCTGAATCCAGTGTGGAAACAATTTGTCCTTTGGATCCAAGATCATACCTGTGATCCACAAAGCAAGGTACCTGAATCTTCCCTACCCCTCCACCCCTCTGACAGAACTTGTTTAATAAAACCCTTGAAGAAAAAGAGACAAAGTGTTGATGTGGACATTTGTATCTCTTCAAGAAGGACCCCTAGGACAAGCATGGTGGTGAACAGTAAGGTAAAGGCAGGCCCAAATCTAAACCAGCAGCTCCTCCGGGGGTAGCGCTACAGAGGTATCTGAAAGTAATTTCTGAGCAATAGCCAATTCAGATACAGGATATAGACATAGAAAAGGGAGGGGGAGATATTAGAACACAGACTAGAAAGTGAGATAATTATATTACCTAAATCGAAAGCTGGAAGTCTGTAAAAACAATTGCCGTAAGAGAACAAGCAATAAAATAATGGTAGGCGCTAGGACAAAATTGAAAGGCATGTACACAAATGCTAGAAGTTTGGCACATAAATTGGATGAGCAAGACCTTTTGTTATTCAAAAACAATAAAGGGATTTCTGGACAATTCCATGGGTCATTTGGTCATCAAACAGGGTCCATTGGATCTTTTAATTTGAAATAATACAGAACTCATTATGGATGTGCAAATTAGGGCCAATTTTGCAATTGTGAGTGGTGTGCCCCAGGGTTCTGTCTTGGAGCCAATGCTGTTAACCTGTTTAAAAATTACATTGAGGTTAGAATTAGGAGTTCAATTTTGGGATTTGCAGATGATATCAAGTTATGAAAGGAAAAAGGCTTGGCACAGGATATAGCCACATTATAGGAAGGCCTTCATATAACAGTGATGAGTGTCTACTTAAAGTAGTAGTAAACTCTGTACTACCACTTGTACCCACAGATAAGCCTATAATAAGGCCTACCTGTAGGTACTGTGAATATTTCCTAAACTTGCACAGTTATAGGGCCAGCCTTTCAGAGCCTGTGCCAAAAACATGCCAGTCACATAGCCGGAGCTTGTGAACCCAGAAGACAGACAGGGGGAACATGTCAGTTCTCTCAGAGGTGACTTTACAGCGCTTTCGTTCAAAGGCAATGCATACTAGCACACAAATTATGCCATTGTTTTGCAGTTTTTTTTTTTTTTTCTTTTTGAACATCAGCGCATTAAAACTGCTTTAAAAAATGAGGTTCATTAATAAAAAAAATTGAGGTTATGGACCTGAGTTCTAAATATTTGCATGCAAATTACTCATTAGGAGGTATTATAATGGGGGAATTAAGGATGGAACAATATTTGGGGGTCCTTGTAGACCACAGACATAGTAATAGCATGTGGTGCCAGGTAACAGCCAACAAAGTGATCAGAAAGCTCTCAAAAGGGTATTTATTTGAGGGATACATCAATACTTTTACCCCTTTACAGAGCACTGCTTCATCTTGATAATGCAGCTCAGTTACGTTTACCATACAATAAGAAACATGCATTTTGAATTAGAAAGAATTTAGAGATGGGCTATAAAATTAATAAGGGGGTTGAAGATCATCAACTATAAAGAACAATTAAGTACTGTATTTGACACACTTATTTATCTAAAGCTAGCTGAATGAAAAGTGGATCAAGGTTGATAGATGAATCTTCCCCACTGAGAAATTTTAGTCTGACAAGGGAACTCTCTGCTGTCAGAGTACACTTATCAGCAGCTGAAGCCAATTTTTTTGCATGAGAAATAGATTTCACATGCAGAGCTGGCACAGACATAACTGCATGTCAAAGTTTGACATGCGTGCAGGAATGAGTGCACAGATCCAAATGCATCCACTTCTATGGGCTTCCTGTACATAGCCCGGAAGTGGACGCACACACATCTGCCAGCAGCTCTGCGCGGAGGATGAGAGAATTAGCCCTAAATAAGCAACTACTTTCATAATACCTAATCTGTTTTGTGCTGTTTATGGGTATCCTTCACCCATAAAATCTCTCTCCCAGATTTAATTCAGCAACACATGGTAAAATAAGTGACTGACCCACAACTTTTTTTTCTCCCCCGATACACCAGACCAGACCTTGAGATAGAAATGTTAGTTTGCCAACCTAAGAGTGGGAGTAGTAAATAATGATATATTGAAATCTTATAGTCAGACATGTTTGTATATGTTGTCTGTAAAAGTGTGCATTTAACCAGATCTTGGTGTAGCTAATAGTGGTTTGTAACACTCAATTGGACTTATTTTAAAAATGATATTAGTTAATATATTTCACCATTCCCTCAAGTGGCTTCCTTAGTTCAAATGAGTGTCAGAAACATACCAGCATTTATATCTACACTGGAAACTCATGTACCAAGGAAAACGTTGATTGCTCAAGAAAATGACTGGAGGTTTGAACATTTTTGAAACTTCCTTGTTGTAATTAACACAATCCAACTGCCATACTGTCATTCATTTGTGTTAGTAAGTTAAGAGATCATTAGCAGTTTGCTAATACAATAGATACAAAATGAATACATTAAAGTTAAAGATCTTTAACTGAACTGCTATCAGCTGTATCTTCTGCGGAGTCATAGTAGATGCTTTCCAGTGCTACTGCATAACTGATATAACACATTTTCCATGTATTCCAATGTCCCTAGTGTGGTCAGTTCCAGTGCAGTCAACAAAAATAGAATTTGCTGCATTTTTGTAATCTGGAATGTATCTGAAATGTGGCAAAATGCATGTAAATGCACTGAAATGTATGCACTGGCACTCCCTTAGGGCTGGTTCACACAGGAACATGGTGTGGAAAACCTGAGTTCCATTTGTGTTCCCTGCTCCATGTTCAAAATGCACTGGATGTGCAATCTGTTGTGAGTGTCAATATAATCCTAACAACATCCCAAACACAGACTGCAAGCACGGTGTGTTTGGCTGCACCAGATCGCATGATACCACAGTACCATGTGATCTGGTGCAGTGTGTTACTGAAAAATAGTGCATGCACTACTTTTGGTGTGATCCAGTGTTATTTCAGCCCATTCAAGAGAAAAGACTGAAAACTGCATCACACTGAGTTGCACAGGAAGGGGAAATGTGTTCCTTTGCAATTCAGGTGTGAACTGGCTTCTAGAGGATATAATACAGAGACTGGAAAAAAATTGCATTATGAGTTGTAGTTTCTATAATTTCTGAATATCTATAATAATATGAAATAGAAAAGTTAAAAATGTTACCTTAGTATAGCATACGAAAATAAAGCATAGGGGTGCAAGGTATTGTACAACAAACAATAATGTTGTGTATGTAAGTCTGAATTTTTCATCTGGAAATTCTTGAAGGCACACGTATTTACCAATGTATAAATCAATGCTTATATTCTTGAATGGTTCATCTGTTAAGGAACTGTACATCATGAATGGCAAAGAAGCAGTCATGGCTACCATCCATATTGCTGTGATTCCAACACAAGCGTGTCTGTTGTTAGGTCTCCATCCACGAGGATTTATAATCAGCTGATGACGCTCAACGGCAATGAGAACCAGTGAGAAAATAGATACTGTCACTGAAACACACTGTATATATTCATTTAGTTTACACATACCCACTCCAAAAATCCAGTGGTCCATCAGGGTGTAAACTAAAGTAAACGGGAGACACATTATTGTTGCCAGTAGGTCAGAAAATGACAAATTTACGATGAGGATATTAGTAACATTGCGCATTTCCTTTTGCCTTAGAATAATGATGATGAGAGCCAAATTTCCAGAGAGTCCAAGTATCATTACAATTCCATAGGCCAATGATAAAGTAAACACAATTGCTAGTGGCAAAGCACATTCTTCATCTAAAGGCAGCATTGTAGACATGTTGTCATTAATAGACTGATTACTTAAATCTGTTGAAAAATTCATCTTGTCAGGCTTGTCCATGAATCAACCCTCTAGATATGAAAATGAGAACACTTCAATGAAGCAAATCAATTGCATGTTTAGCATCCATTTTGTAAGGGATAACCGAGAGCTCTTCTAAACTTCATCACTGACTGAAAAATCTGTAAGGGTTAAAAGCAAAAACAAATCATCACTTACATTTTTACATCAATTAGTCCTTTTAATAAGTCAAAAACACAACATTTCAAAACAATAATTTAAGCTGTCATAAACTTGAACTCCAGTTTTCCTGGTTTGAATAGAGTAGGGAAGGTTAAAACCTGATCAGGTTCTTATAGTGTTGGTGAGACAACAGGAAAAATGTGAAAATCTCTTTAAAGTTAGGGGAAATACCACTTCTAACAACTTATACCAGTACAGGTGACCTCATTTCTCTTCACCTCATGTTCTGGTGACAACAGTTACATTTTTATCACTTATCTTTTTCTGTCTTGGTGATAAATGACACCAGAAAAAATTGTGAAGGAGAGTAAAGCCCTGTACACACGATCAGTCCATCCGATGAGAACGAATGAAGCTGACTGATGGTCTGATGTGCCTACACACCATCAGTTAAAAAACCGACCAAGTCCAACGCGGTGACGTAAAACACAACGACGTGCTGAGAAAAATGAAGTTCAATGCTTCCAAGCATGCGTCGACTTCATTCTGAGCATGCGCAGGTTTTTAACCGATGCTTTTGCATACTAACCGTCGGTTTTGACCTATCGGTTAAGCGTCCTTCGGTTCAATTTTAAAGCAAGTTCTGAAATTTTTGACCGAAGGATAACTGACCGATGGGGCCCATACACCATCGGTTTGGACCGATGAAACGGTCCTTCAGTCCGTTTCCATCGGTTTTGACCGGCTGTGTGTACGCGGCCTAAGATAGACAGCAGAGGTCCTAACCTTTCTCCATTGTACTCAAAAGTGGAAAAAAAAAACGATAGATGGAATTTAAGGTTGACTTGTGCGACTTGAATTATTCATCACAGATCAGATATGCAGTAGTTCTTACAGCAAATATATTCAAAGGTAGAATTTCTATGGCCAACAGGACATGGCACTTTGCTATCAGTATCCGTATCTACAGTACCACCCTGTGATGATACGTATCCACACTCAATATAGCCAAATGTAGATCATTTAAGAGATTTCATATTTCTGAAAATAGCTAACTGGACTACAATGTAAACACTATATAATATCATGTTAATTCATAATTAAAAAAATTAATTGAGGCCTTAAAAGGTCACAACTTATTCACTTTAGTATATAAAATATACTTTAGTTATAATATTCAGTATTTAATTTAACATGGTGAACATGCAGGATAGAAAACATGATTATAACATTGAAACCTTATTGGCAAATAAATATGGAAAAATTAGTAAGACAAGCTTTTCAAATTATTACAGCTTGAATAGCAACAAGACTACCCTACAAGAAAGATTGATCGGCAGAACAAATTGAAAACCAAATGACATAGCATGAGTGTAATCATCTTTAATTAATGAGATACATAAGGTTTTAAAAGACCACACATTATCAATTTTTACCTGTGGTTGAATAGGAAAGTAGCTTTGTTGAAAACAATCACTATTTATTTTCCACCCATAAATGCCCATGTTGAAAATGACCACTGTTAATGAAGATCAATTCTATGTGGGAGGTTTGGATTCTGGCTTCAAATTATTTAATACAGAATCAAATTATTTTGACAGAAAAAAAGGCAACATTATTTACCTAGAAACATTAATTATAGATCAAGGCTGTATGCGTTCATGACCAACACCATCAAATAAACTCATAAACACAAAAGAAGCTGATTATGTATTTAGTGGATTTCCAGCTCGAAAAATTCATATTCCTATTAAACAAAGTTAAGAGAAGACAGTGATATACACACTTCAGGTAAGCAATGCACTTATGCTAGTTGCCTGGCTGTGTCTAATTTAAAGTATACTGTATATACATTAATTTACAAAAATCTCATATGAATTTTAATATTTTAAATATAATTAAAATTCATAGTAATACCTAGTGATCCTACCATGAAGGCCCTTGTGCAAGTTCATTCTGTTAGAGGATTTCAATTCTATGTCTCTGTTTGCCAGTTGTTCTCACGTGTTGTCACCCTGGCACACAGATATCTTAGAGAATCTACAAGTGGCTGTTCCAATGCACATTCTGCAGGCATGGCCTACTGTTGTCACCATAAGGAAAACTGCGCTGAGACATGCTGTGCATCCATCTCTAGAGTAGACTGCACAACATGATCAGCAAAGGATGGAAAAAACTTGATCGCAAGTATTTTATTGAAAAAAAACATAGGGCCAGATTCAGAAAGAGAGTACGCCGGCGTATCTACTGATACGCCGGCGTACTTTCAAATTTGCCGCGTCGTATCTTTAGTTTGAATCCTCAAGCCAAGATATGACGGCTTCTGGCTTCGATCCGACAGGCGTACGGCTTCGTACGCCTTCGGATCGTAGGTGCAATACTTTGGCGCCCGCTGGGAGGAGTTTGCGTCGTTTTCCGCGTCGGGTATGCTAATTAGCTTTTTCCGTCGATCCACGAAGGTATGCACGGCCGTCGCATTCTCTTACGTCGTCGCTAGTCGGCTTTTCGTAAGTCGACCGTGAATAGGAAAGGACGTAACTCACGTCTAAGTTAAAAAAATGACGTCAGTGCGACGTCATTTCGCGCAAAGCACGGCGGGAAATTTCGAAACGGAGCATGTGCAGTTCATTCGGCGCAGGGATGCGCTTCATTTAAATGAATCACGCCTCCTACCCGCCGATTTGAATTCCGCTGACAGAAATACACTACGCCACCGTAACTTACGGAGCGAAATCGCTGAGGATTCAAAATTCCGCCAGGTAAGGTACGGCGGCGTAGCGTATCACTGATACGTGGCGCAAGTGTAAATATCTGTGAATCTGGCCCATAGTATTTACTTATGATAAACAATTGCTTTTGTGTGCTTAATGTCATTCAGTTAGAGATTACATATGTTTTAGGTTCTACTTTAAATGATATATGTACTTTAAATGAGTTTCAGAAACGTTTCAGTATTCCTTATGTCTATATTGTATCAGTGTGACAGCCAGGGAAACTTGCACTCTCAAAGGGAATGGTTAGCAGCATCCATAATCGCTCATCAGAGAGTCAATTTAAATATTTATACTTTCCATAAGAGGGATTGTTTGCATTTTTTTTTTATTTCAAATTAATGTTTATCCAATTTCTCTTTACATTGTCCATGAGTATATTACTTTTATGTTGTATATGGCTCATGGCTATCATGTAGAATATAGATTATTCATCAATATTGTATCTGACCGGAGTTATTCCTTGTGGATGCTGTAGAGATCATGGAGTTAATGGAGAGATGAGACTTATACATACTGTATATTTGGATGGATATGTTCCCTCCTTATTTACAGTATAGTTTGTTATATTCTTGTTGGAATACTTTAAGCCGCAAGCATCTTTTTGGTGATCCAACACCTTCTGTTGACACTTTTATTTAAACCCTGTGAGCCTAAGGCTGCGTCATAACGAGAAAACAATTTTTTTTAAATTGGTCATTAAAAACGATCATGTGTAGGCTCCAGAGCATTTTTCTCGACGAGAAAAATGGGCATAAAAAATTTAGAACCTGCTCTATTTTTTCTCGTCTTTTTTCACGCCGTCGTTTTTCTCGTCGTGAAAAACGGTCGTGTGTAGGCTTTAACGATGGTTGTGACCTTTACAATTTAGCTTTCTAGAAACTCAGGCCCAGATTCACGTACGACTTACGCCAACGTATCTTCTGATACGCCGCGTAAGTTCTAGGAGGAATTTTATTATCTATGTTTTTGTATGACTTATGGAGCCTCGAGAATCCCAATAACTTAATCACTAATCTTTTTGTGGATGGAGAAATCTGTTTTCTTTTAATTTCACTGTCTAAATTAGAAGAAAAAAAACAATGCTTTAGCCATTAGTCCAATGTATAGACCAAATGATTCTAGGATCATCTGTAATATGTTCAGGAAGTGTGGAGCAAATTGTGCCCCCCCTTTCGATCTACAGTGGCAAAGCCTCTCAAGGAAGTACACAAAGTGAAGTCAGATAGGGTTAAGATAAAGTTTGTGATGTAAGATACAACTTAAAGCCGTTGTATACCCCTTTAGCACATTTGTACCTACAGGTAAGCCTATAATAAGACTTACTGTTAGGTAAAATTAATATCTCATAAGCATGTACGGTTTAGGAGATATTCACCTTGCATGCAGTCCCTGACATCACTGACATGCACTCTGATGGTCCGGCGGATGCTGTGGGAAAATCGGAGTTCCTTGCTGGAAAGAAGACTCCCGCATGCATTCACTATGGCGTCATCACAGCTCTGGCCACCCACAGCATAAGAGCTTCAGAACCCGGAAGAATAGCCAAGGCAGAATGTCAGCTCCCTCGGCCAGGATACAGCTTCATTCTAAGGCAGTGGTTCTCAACTCCTGTCCTACAGGCAACTCACATTTGAGAAGTCATGAGTAGGCATAGGTAAATCCCAACATGAGGGTAGTCTGGTCATCAGTTTGTCAATCTGTTGGAAAGCTTTCCAGTGATGTCATCCCTCCTCGCTAGAACACCTGCTGCGTCTCAAGCCTCGTTCTGAGAACTTTCCACTGCTGCCGGCCTCTTACCATCCAGTGGTGTTATATCGAGCAGAGCGCCTTCACCTCGCAGGAACGGATTGACGAACTGATGACCAGACTACCCCCATGTTGAGATTTACCTATACATACTCATGACTTCTCAAAATGTGAGTTGACTGTACTAAGTGTTATTAAACTTGTCCTAAATCTGCACCCAGAGGTGCCTCTCTCCTTGTGTCTTGTCCAGCTCCCTGATTCACCGGCATTCAGCGGAGAGACCAGAGTAGGTGTAACTAGGCTCGGAGAAGAGGAGATTGTTTCTATCTATTTACTGCTTTAGAGTGGTTGTAAACCCAACCACACAACTTGCACCTACAGGTAAGCCTAGATTAAAGCTTACCTTTAGGTGCAATAAATATCTCCTTAACCTACACAGTTAAGGAGATATTTTCACATAAAACGGGCACCGATGTCTACGGTGTAGGCGCACTGAGTGTGCCATTTTTGTGAATGGGACAATCCGGGGGTTAATGCCGTATTTCTGCGCATGCGCAGGGATCTGCCAGTCCCGCGCGCATGCACGGGAGTGACGTCATCGCCGTTTCGCCCAATCACAGCGCCAGACCGGCGATAATAGGAAGAAGCTCAGAGGAACATGTCGGGGGCTTCCATTTAAGGTAAGTGCCACATAATGAGCTAGTATGCTATGCATACTAGCTCATTATGCCTTTCTCTTGAAGGTGTTTTTTTTTTTTTTTAAGAAGGTTTACTTCCTCTTTAATGTGCCATAGCAGGCAGCAAATTAGCTTCTGGAGACAAATGATGACAGGGATTCCCCTAGTAAAAATTGTTTTTGACTTTACTGGCATAACATGGGACATACCACACAATAATAAAATACATGTTTTTATTACAGACAAATGGTTAAAAAACACATACAAAAAATAGAAGATTAAAAGTAAAGGTCCTCCCCCAGTAGAGGGAGCTAAGTATTCACTACCCCATATGGAATTGGAAACAAAGCACCTAATATCAAATGAGAATAATCAAACTGTGATATAATGTAGATGTGGGTGTCCAAATACAAAGGTCAATACATTTCACACAAAGCTTTGCTTTCTCAGGACAGTGGGATGTCAAGAGTATTCCTTTATACACTATACAAATAAAGAGTAAAATATATTAGAAAAAATACATTCTACAGTAAATAGCAGTGACACACATTAATATCCAACATAAAGATTGTATGCTTTTTTTTTTTTTTTTATCAGAAAAATGGTTTATTGGGCCAACAAAATAAAATACAGACCCACATAAAGAAAGTCAGAAAATAACAGGATGAAACATACACATCCCATATGATACATTGGAGGCACCAAAATTGTATACAAGACACATAATGACAATAACAAAGATTAGACCGTGTCGGGCAGGCAGATACAGCCCCACCCCCCAACACAACCACTCATGAGGCCAACGGGCCACAACTGAAACCTTGCAACCCACAGTCTGCCCACATATTTAAAACCAATTCCCACCAGTAATCAAAGTGTAATATACAGAACCAACAAAGCCCACATTTACCTCTAGATTAAAGATGTTTCTCAAACCTGCAACAATCGAGACATAACCAGTCTCGGAGGTGCTAATCCCGGGGTCTCCATCCAGGGCTGCCAGATGGAATTACATTTTCTGGCAGCATTTCTATGCCGATATGTATAGTGCTCTCTTATAAGGATAAAATTAACTTGTTCAATCCATTGTTTCTTGATCGAGCGTGCAGGGACAACCAAAATCTAGCTATGAGTTTTCTTGCTATGTACAGAAGTCTGATCACTGCAATATTAACTGGATGAGGGTAAACCTCTTCATCTACTGCACCTAGTATACATATTAGGGGGTCCAAAGGGACCCTAACTTGAAAAACGGAGGAAATAACCTCTGTAACATTACCCCAGAACCGGTGCAGCTTGGGACAGCGCCACATCAGATGGATAAGTGAACCCTCCTCCCCGCAGTTTTTGGGACACAGAGAAGAATCCCTTCTTCCCCAACGGAACAGTTGGATAGGTGTGCGATATGCCCTATGTAACAGAAACAGGTGAGACAGCCTATGAGACTGTGAAACTGATGTAAGAGGTCCTGCTTGTAAACATATGTCCCATGTTTCACCGTTAATATCCCCCAGGTCCTCCGTCCATCCTCTCCTACACGGTAAAGTCGCTGAGTCCTGTACAGTCGATAAAAGGGTTGAATATACATGGTAAATTAGGCCTTTCTAGCCCTTGCTAAAAAATATATCTCTTATCAAGCGATGACTAGACAATCGGAGAACAGAAATCTGACCCTGGGCCTGCAAGGCATGCCGGAGCTGCAAGTATCTATAAAACTGATGCCTAGGGAGATTAAATTCATTTTGTAAGTCCAAGGCAGGAAACCATCCAGCTTATAGACTTCCGCTAGATTTGGATTGTGCCACAGAGGAGTCTCTGCAAGAAAACCTGCAATGCTCAAATTAGACTTCACCAAGGACCAGAGTTTACTAAGGAGAACCACGGTAGGCGCCGCCTGTGGCAGGTGCGGAAGCCCCGCCTCCAAACACGCCAAAACCGAGGCATCCAGAGATCCAATGCGTAACAAAGAATCAATGGAGTCACGTTCCTCAATACACCCCATTCCACACAAATGCTGTAATTGAGAGGCCAGGAAATAGAATTTGGGGTTAGGAAATGCCGCTCCTCCCTGATCCTTACTATATTGTAATGTAGAAAGTCGGATGCGGGCAATTTTTTTCTTCCAAATTAATGATCTAAATAAGGTATCTATCCGAGTGAACCATCTACGGGGTATCCACTTAGGAGAGTTATGCATGATGTATAACATTTGGGGGCCCCACACCATCTTAATCAAATTTATCCTACCTATAACAGATAGCGGGAGTTTACACCAAGTGTTACAGGTCGTTTGTAATCTTTTGAAAAGGGGTAGGAGATTTTCCTCTAAATACTTCTGGGGGCTGGCCGCTACCTGAACCCCCAAATACTTAAAAGATTAAACCACTTTCAGAGACCCAGCAGCATCCGGCAACAAAGCAATTGGGCCATCCACAGGCAGAAGGACAGATTTTCTCCAGTTTATCGAAAAGCCTGACAACGAGCCAAAATGCTTAATCAACTCCATAGCTGTTGTAAGGGACATGTCCACATCCCCCAAGTACAGCAATGTATCATCTGCGTAAAGGGAAATCTTTTCCTCACACAGACCTCTATTAAAGCCAGTGACCAAAGGGGACGATCTCATTGTGGCCGCCAACGGTTCAAGGGCTAAGGCAAACAGGGGTGATAAAGGACACCCCTGCCTTGTGCCTCTAAACAAAGGAAAAGGATCCGTAAGATCCCCATTTACACTGAGCCTACCTGTGGGGGCAGCATATAACAAATGCACCCACCTGACAAAAGTGTCCCCTAGACCAAGGCGACCCAGGACCTCCCACAAATAGGGCCATTCGACGCTGTGAAATGCTTTGGCAGCGTCCAATGAAAGAATCGCCCTCTGGCCCTCATTGTCCGCAGGTATCTGAGGATTTAGAAAAAGGCGTCTGATGTTAAGGGCTGTCGACCGGTAGGGCATGAACCCCGACTGATCTCTGTGAACAAGTTTATGTATAACCTTAGCTAGCCTAGTGGCCAACACCCTAGCCAGTATCTTAACGTCAGTCGTCAAGAAAGAAATGGGCCTATAAGTGTCCGGGGAGTGGGCCTCTTTACCAGGCTTCAATAGCAGCACTATTATGGCTTCATTCATGGACCTAGGCAGAGTACCCTTCTCAAGCGCATCCACAAACACCTCCCTCAAAAGAGGAATTAGTACGTCCGGGTATCGCCTATATACCTCTGCCGGCAAGCCATCCGAGCCCGGAGACTTACCAGGAGAGGAAAGCGCCAACGCGTCCAACATCTCATCAGCCATGAGCGGAGCATTCAATTGCTCCACGTCCGACGCCGACAGACGCGGGAGTTGGCATTGGTCCAAGAAGGAGGCAATCTCTCCTGCTGTAGGTGACACTTTAGAGGAATACACATCAGCATAAAAATCCCTAAATGTGGATAAAATATCCGCATGAGATGACACCAGAGCCCCTGAAGGAATAGTGATCGCCTCGATATGGGCAGAGCCCTTCTGTGATCGCACCATCATAGCTAGCATATGGCCTGTACCCTCCCCTTCCTCAAAGTATTTTTGTTGGAGAAAGAAACGTTTATTTTCCGCCTTGGTTATGATTACTTGCTTAGCTATAGTTTGAGCTTCAGTCCATGCCCTCTCAGTCTGTTCAGAGGGAGAATCAACAAATGCTGACTCAGCCCTCTCAACCTCCCGCAACACAAATTGCTCCCAGTTTTGATCGAATTAATGGATCTAATGAACTGGCCCCTTAAATAAGCCTTAAGTGCATCCCAAAAAATACCCAGCCCCGTAGAGTGCTTATTGACCCTAATAAAACTAACCAGGTCGACTTGAATGGGGTCAGGAATGGGAAACAGTAACAACCAGAATGGATTGAGCCTCCAGCAGGTACGTTTAGAAAGTCTGGATGTCAGGACTATAACACATAGAGGAGAATGGTCTGAAATAGTTCTGGCCTCATACCGTGCGGAAGATACCAGAGGGAGCATCTCACTATTGCCCAGGCCAAGGTTAATTCTAGAAAGGCCCCTATGCGAAGCCGAATTACATGAATAACGTTTCTCCTGCGGGTGGCTAAGCCTCCAAACATCCCTAAGCCCCAGCTCCTGCACAAAACGAGCAAATGGCGTCAGGCTTCCTATCGGGGTAGCCGCCGACGCCCCAGGAGAAAATTTGTCAAGACTTGCACACAAAAAAATTATTAAAATCCCCCACAATAAGGGCAGGGATACCCGGATGATGGGACAGGAAAGTGGCCAGAGTTTTAAGGACTTCCACTGAAAAAGGGGGCTGGATATACACATTCGCTATAATACAATGCAAATGATCCAAAATACAAAATAAAAAAATAAACCGGCCTCCCGGATCAATGAGAGAGGAGGTGAGGACAAACGCTAGATTAGTGCTAATGAGTATACTAACCCTCCTGGAATAGGACGAGAAGGTAGAGTGAAACTGAGTACCATAAACCCTAGAAGAGAACGGGGACACCTGACCAGGTAACATATGGGTCTCCTGCAGGCAAACCACGGAAGAGCCCAGACACTGAAGCATATGTCCCACCGCCAGGCATTTCACTCTGTCTCCCAGGCCCCTCACATTCCAACTAGTTACCACATGCCTTGCAGCCATAGTACAAAAAAGTAAAAATTTTGTTCAAATATAAATATAAAAATAAAAGACCATCATCAACCAGCATTGACCAGAAGAGCACCGTGTAAAAGAGAAGCACCCCTTAATGTCCAAGTCCATGCAATGTGGGCATACCCTGTAAAAGCAAAAGTTAGGCAGACTGCAGGCATACGGTCCAACAGGACCACATTCAAAATAAAAAAACAAAAAGAAAAAAAAGAAGAAAAAAATGTTTTTAGGAAACCTTACTGTCTATGAGGGACTCATCACCGGGGGGCTAAATACACTAGCCGGCATCAAAGAGCCAATAGGCAACAGGCCTCTTCCGGACTTTAACAAATCGTCAATGATCAATGTAGACATCTCCTGTTCCGCCTTGGAAGGACTTTGAAACAATCAGACCCTCCAATCCCGCGATCAGGCAGCATAGTGAAGAACAAACTTGACCAGCAACAGTCACTCATTCCTCCGTCGTCTCCCTGATCTTCATGCAAGGAGTGCTCCTCTCTATCCAGCCACTGCATGGCCTGGGTAGGTTTATCAAAAAAATGGACTTCGTCCCTGGCCACCACC
The DNA here is from genome assembly GCF_905171775.1 of Rana temporaria. Classification (NCBI taxonomy): domain Eukaryota; kingdom Metazoa; phylum Chordata; class Amphibia; order Anura; family Ranidae; genus Rana; species Rana temporaria. Next base: position 538,279,331 of record NC_053489.1, read on the forward strand.
CGCAGACGGGCAGGATAGAGCATAGCATATTGCAACTCTAGAGAGCTTAGCCGTTTCATTATTTCATTAAATTGTGCATGCTGTTTCTGCACTTCCACAGAGAAATCCGGGAACAGAGAGATTTTGGAGTTATCCATCACTAGAACGTCCCCCATAGAACGTGCCTTAGACAAAATAGCATCTCTGTCTTTATAGTTGAGCATCTTGAATAGAAAAGCTCTAGGGGGGGTTACCCGGGGGCAAAGATCTCAGAGGGACACGATGTGCACACTCCACCGCAAACATAGGCGAAAAGGATTCCTTCCCAAACTTCTCTGTCAGCCACTGTTCTATGAAAGCAACCGGGTTCTTCCCCTCCATCCTCCCTGGGATACCAATAGCTCTAACATTATTGCGGCGCATCCTGTTCTCAAGTTCATCGAGTTTCGCAGCGTGTTTAGCAACCATCAATTGCTGGTCATGAGACTCCCGCTGTATAGGGCCCAGATCATCCTCCAACACACTAACTCGCCCTTCCACGTCAGATGTGCGATCCCTCAGCTTCTGCATTTCCTGACGCATAAATGACATTTCTGCCTTTACTCTTTTAATTTCAGCAGCCAAATGAGTCACAGAGGCATTGCAGGTTGTAATCGTCCTAAATATGTCTCTTAGTGTGGGTTCAGGCCCATCCGAGCCCGAGGCTGCAGTCATCCCCTGCTCATGGGACCCCGGGGTAGTACTCACTATGTCCCATGGCAGTACAGGCGCAGAGGGATCCTCCAGCGGTAGGGTGTCATCCGCGTCTGATTGGGAGCCGCTGTGATTCCCCTCACTTTCCCTGGGGACCTCCGGCACATCACGGGCACTGATCGGGGATAAGAGCTTCTGAGCCACCACCCTTCAGCGCTCCTTAGCCGACTGAGAGGCCGCGGCGCCATCTTGGCTCACGTGGTCCGGAGCTGTATGGCCTGTAGAACTGCATCGGGACATCTTGCACGACCCGATTGAGACAAGCAGAGGATGGATGGAGCAGCCAGGAACGGTAGTGTATGCTGCGGTATCGAAGCGGAGCCACCAGGGACCCAAAATCAGGATAAACAGGCAGATGTTCAGCAGAGCTCATAGGGAACATGACCATCTACATCCTCAGCTAAGCCACGCCCCCCAAAGATTGTATGCTTACATTAGTATGGCTGTGTAACATGTGCTCTGCAGACTTGTTTTGCGGAGCAAAACTCTTTATTTTTTACTCTTGACACTACACAGACCTGAGGAAGCTATGCTTTGTGCGAAACGCATTGCCCTATGGATTTGGACAAGCATATCTACGTCATACTACTGTTTGATTATTATCATTTGATATTAGGTGCTTTGTTTCCAAATCCATTTGGGGTAGTGTATACTTAGCCCCCTCTAGTAGGGAATTACCTTCTCTTTTTATCGTCTATTTTTTGTATTAGTTTTAAAATCATTTGTCTGTAATAAAAAATAATACATTATATTAATGTATGGTATGTCTCATGTTGTGCCAGTAAAGTCCAATTATTTTTGACTAGGGGGGATTCCTGTCATGATTTGTCACTTTAAAGATTCATGGATGTGGCATAGTGGAAGCCTTGGGCTTTATTTTTCAGTTATACAGACCATTAACCAAGAGGAAAAAAAGATTGTTTCCCATTGTCTGACTCCAAAGCATAAGTGCATTTATGATAAATGCAGCCCTGTTTATGACATCTGACTATTGTTATAGCTCAGTAAATTAGGGATTTATTCTAATTCTCTGGGATTCCATGTTGGTTTCCAGTTACCAAGTAGCAAGGTTGGAAAATGGAAAGGTTAAGGGTAGCAGGTTCAGATGTTGTTCTGCATCTCAGAACATCACTGGGGCACCACAAAGTTCCAATTTTTTTCGCTTAACACCAGGCATAGGTAAAAGGAGTAGTACTAGTCACACTAGACATGTAGGATAAGGCATACACAGTGTGGCTGAAAAACACAAAAATACCCTAAATCTATTAATATTGAGAAAAAAGATCAGTGCCTACATTTCATGCCTGTCACTTATATTGATTTATTCAGCACTGAATGTTCACTTTAAATAAGCCCAAGAGAGTATCAGACTTGTAGAAGTTTTCTTTAACATTAAGTGGTAAAAGAGATGCATATGGTAAGCGCACAAAGTTCAGCACTTTTTTAAATTTATGAAACAATTTTTGCAAGGAGAAAAACTGTATCTGAAATGCATTTAGATTTTCTTTTATCACTTGTCAAGGTAATACTCTAGGTTTGTTCAAATAAAGATGTAGTACGTGTGATTTCATAGCTATCATTTATTAAGACACCTAGAATTAATCACTAAAGATGTTTATAAATTACACATTTATATTGAAACACACAAAGAAAATCAATTAAATTATTCATTGATGTGGAACAAGTTCTGCATTATCACAGCAACCAAAGAATCTGCTATTTACAAAATTATTAGATTATTTACAGGCAAAGGTAATGACATCCTTAAGTTATTCAACTGCATTTTATAAAACTTGTCTGATACAACAAAATGACATAGTGTAATTAAAAGGTAAATACAATTACTATCCAGGTGGTGCTGAATTCTGTCTTCAAATACACCTATAAAGGCCTTATCATCAAAATTAGGTGCCTTATCGGCAGTGCTACTTTGGGTCATGAGGTAGTGTCTTGTGGTACAGAAGTACAGCTGAGTATGCAGAACAAGCCATTATTTTAGTGTCAGGGTTTACTTAGGTTATATTTTAGGGTTAGGGATTGATGGTTTAATTTAGGTTTTAAGATTAGGGTTAGATTTTGGAGAGGGAGTGGGGTAAAGTTTTAGAGGGTCAGGTTGCAAGTTAGGAGTTACAGTGGTTGTAAACCCTATTATATAGCCAGGGAAGTGAATAGCCTTAGGTGATAAACAAAGCTAAAACAAATCATCCTAGGTTTTACTTGTTTATCTGCAGTCTTTTCTTCCCTATACCCCTTCAAAAGGGCAGAATCATGTTAAAATTCTTATCCATCTGTTAGTATCACAGATGAGGGAGTGGAGAGCTGCATTTATAGTGTATTAGAGCTGATTGGAGAAAAGGCACACACACCTCCACACAGCAAACAGGAGTTAATGAGGATGCAGAGCTGTGTTCTAAATAGACAAGCTGTGTGCTGAGCTCCCTCCCCATCACAATCTTATCTCATGTGTCGGGAAAACTCAGATAAACTTCTCAGAAGTGAGTCATGCTAATAATAGAGCAACTTAGCACCAGAGAGAAACAACAATTAAAGCATAAGAGAGATAAGTAAACACTACAGATATATAGTATGTGTTTTTTTCAGACTTCGTGACTGAGGTTTACAACCACTTTAATTGCTAAGACCATGGTTAAGGTGTTAATTGTCAGGGGAGGTTCTGTGCTGCTTTAACATTAGAGTCACACTGTCACAAAGAAACTATTAAGAAAGATGCATGATTGTGTAAATCATGCATCGTTCCTAACTGTTTCTACAGTTGCAAGAAAAAGTATGTGGAATGATATGGATTTCTGCACAAATTGGACCTAAAATGTGATCTGATCTTCATCTAAGTCACAAAAATAGACAATGACAGTCTACTTAACCACTTCAGTACCGTGGGTGTTTTTCAGATTTGGTGTTTACAAGACTAAAACAGTTTTTTTTTGCTAGAAAATTACTTAAAACCCACAAACATTATATATTTATTTTTTCTAATACCCTAGAGAATAAAATGGCGATCATTGCAATACTTTTTGTCACACCATATTTGCGCAGCGGTCCTACAAGCGCACTATTTTTGGAAAAAATTCACTTTTTTTAATTAAAAAATAAGACAGCAATAAATTTGGCCCAATTTTTTATATATTGTGAAAGATAATGTTACACCGAGTAAAATGATACCCAACATGTCACGCTTACAAATTGCGCCCGCTCGTGGCATGGCGTCAAACTTTTACTCTTAAAAATCTCGATAGGCGACGTTTAAAAAATTCTATAGGTTGCATTTTTTGAGCTACAGAGTAGGTCTAGGGCTATAATTATTGGTCTCGCTCTAACGATCGTGGCGATTCCTCACTTGTGTGGTTTGAACACCGTTTTCATATGCAGGCGCTACTCACGTATGCGTTCGCTTCTGCGCGTGAGCTCGTCGGGACGGGGCGCTTTAATTATTTTTTTTTTCTTATTTTTTTTTATTTATTTTATTATTTTTTACACTGGAAAATAAATAAATAAATAAATGATCACTTTTATTCCTATTACAAGGAATGTAAACATCCCTTGTAATAGAATAAAGCATGACAGGTCCTCTTAAATATGAGATCTGGGGTCAAAAAGACCTCAGATCTCATATTTAGACTCAAATGCAAAAAAAAAAAGATGTTTCTTTAAGACGCTGGGTGGGACTGACGTTTGGACGTCACTTCCACCCAGCAGAGCTATGGGGACGGGTGGGGGCGATTTCTCCCTCACTCGCTTCCCCAGTCAGCAGCCGAGTACACTCGATCTCCTCTGCCACTATCGATGGCTCCGGTAAGCGGCAGAGGGCGCGGGAGAGCGGCGGGAGGGGGGCCCTCTCCCGCCGCCGATAACGGAGATCTCGCGGCGAATCTGCCGCGGAGACCGCTGTTATCGTTAACAGAACCGCTCACACTAAAGATGGATACCTCGGTTGTGGCAGCAGCTGCTGCCGTTACCGAGATATCCATCTTTAAAGTGAGGCCGTATAAAGTCGTACAGCGGTTTGGAAGTGGTTAAACTAATAACACACAAAGAATTAAATGTTACCATGTTTTTATTAAACACACCATGTAAACATTCACAGTGCAGGTGGAAAAAGTATGTGAACCCCCTAGACTAATGACATCTCCAAGAGCTAATTGGAGTGAGGTGTCAGCCAACTGGAGTCCAATTATTGAGATGAGATTGGAGGTGTTGGTTACAGCTGCCCTATAAAAAACACACACCAGTTCTGGGTTTGCTTTTCACAAGAAGTATTGCCTGATGTGAATGATGTCTTGCACAAAAGAGCTCTCAGAAGACCTACGATTAAGAATTGTTGACTTGCATAAAGCTGGAAAGGGTTATAAAAATATCTCCAAGAGCCTTGCTGTTCATCAGTCCATGGTAAGACAAATTGTCTATAAATGAAGAAAGTTCAGCACTGCTGCTACTTTCCCTAGGAGTGGCCGTCCTGTAAAGATGACTGCAAGAGCACAGCGCAGACTGCTCAATGAGGTGAAGAAGAAACCTAGAAAGGTAGCTAAAGACTTACAAAAGTCTCTGGCATATGCTAACATGCCTGTTGGCGAGTCTACGATACGTAAAACACTAAATAAGAATGGATTTCATGGGAGGATACCACAGAGGAAGCCACTGCTGTCCACAAAAACATTGCTGCACGTTTACAGTTTGCACAAGAGCACCTGGATGTTCCATAGCAGTACTGGCAAAATATTCTGTGGACAGATGAAACCAAAGTTGAGTTGTTTGGAAGAAACACACAATACTATGTGTGGAGAAAAAGAGGCACAGCAGACTAACATCAAAACCTTATCCCAACTGTGAAGTATGGTGGTGGGGGCATAATGTTTTGGGGCTGCTTTGCTGCATCAGGGCCTGGACGGATTGCTATCATCGAAGGAAAAATTAATTCCCAAGTTTATCAAGACATTTTGCAGGAGAACTTAAGGCCATCTGTCAACCAGCTGAAGCTCAACAGAAGATGGATGAAATCAACAACAGAATGGCTTAAACAGAAGAAAATATGGCTTCTGTAGTGGCCCAGTCAGAGTCCTGACCTCAACCCGATTGAAATGCTGTGGCATGACCTCAAGAAAGCGATTCACACCAGATATCCCAAGAATATTGTTGAACTGAAACAGTTCTGTAAAGAGGAATGGTCAAGAATTACTCCTGACCATTGTGCATGTCTGATCTGCAACTACAGGAAACGTTTGGTTGAAGTTATTGCTGACAAAGGAGGTTCAACCAGTTATTAAATCCAAGGGTTCACATACTTTTTCCACCTGCACTGTGAATGTTTACATGGTGTGTTCAATAAAAATATGGTAACATTTAATTATGTGTGTGTTATTAGTTTAAACAGACTGTGATTGTCTATTGTTGTGACTTAGATGAAGATCAGATCACATTTTATGACCAAGTTGTGCAGAAATCCATATAATTCCGAAGGGGTTTGCATACTTTTTCTTGCAACTGTATTTTGAAAATGTTTGCTTTGTCCTTTTAGTCTCTAGATGAGTAGGCATGTCCAGTACCTACTTTAGTCATCGTTGGACAACATTTTTAGTGCTCTCATGAGATGGTGGAGCATCTAAGGAAAGTAAGTAATTGAAGGGTTTGTAGCAAAAAGCAGGCAGTTCCATTTTATTCTGCTTTTCAGTTTTAGATCCTATATTGTTCAGAGAAAAAAAAATATTATTTTTTGACTGGTGCAAAAAGGAGGCAGCTTTGAGTATTATTTCCAATGTTCCTCAAACTGCTTAATCATGCATTACTTCATGTACAACAAGTGGACAAATCACTTTGAACTCAAGTTGAAAAAAATGATTTTTGACTTTCCTGTAAATTATATATCTTGGACACAGGCTGGATATACATGATTGGACACTGGCAAAGCTTTTGGACACACCCCACAGGTGTACCTCTATAACCCTACTCTACATAAGACCTATTTTTTTAAGCAAGCAATGCAGAGTAACACAAAAACAGAAGGGAGGGTGGCCTGTGTCCTTTATTTTACTCTGACATATGGTATTTACAGGTAAGCCAACATTTCTTTCATTTTAATGGTACCATACAGGAGACAGACTGGATATTTAAAGACCCTGGAATGTCCCCAAGCAAATAAGAAGGTTGGGAATCAACAAGGCATACAGAAATATTCCAAATGGCCCAAAAAAACTGACGAGAGTGAAGGCCCCAACTCAAGAGTGTGGATGAAAGAAGCTTGTGGTCAAAAGCTGCACCCACAGAGGCATAGAGATCCTAGTCTGGTGACATGAGCACATAAAAGTACTGGAGGTATCTTATCCCTCAGAATGTAAGCTCTTACATTGAGTTGTCTTATCCATCTAGCAATAGTGGACTTGGAATTAAGGTGTACTTTTTGAGACCTTAATAGCAAGGCAAATAGATAGACTCTGATAGCTCTGTCTACATCCAAACAAAAGAGGACATCCTTCTTTGGGATGCTTAGGGGTGGGGCACAATGAAGAATGGACATTTTTTTCATTAAGGTGGAAGGCTGATTCCACTTTAGAGGGAAGGAGAATCTTGGACATAAGACCACTTTATCTTTGTGAAGATTTAGGAAGAGATCCTAAAGCCTAAAACACACAATGAGATTATTGGACGAATAATCTTCCTATTTTTTTTTTGCTAGTCTTCATATCGAAAACAAATAGGTTACTAAAATATAAAAATTCTCCTGTACTGTACTGCACCATTACGATAAAAAAAATTGTTAAAGAGTAACTCCACTTTCGCAGAGAAAAAATAGAAAATAAATAAAAAATAATATAACGCATATAATTGTGATACCAAATAGCACAGAGACAAGCCTCAAACCTTCTGCCACAAAGTCATTGATGAGTGAGTGATGAGACCAAAATTTAGCTTTTTGGCCACAACCATAAACGCTACATTTGGAGAGGCGTCAACAAGGCTTATGATGAAAGGTACACCATTCCTACTGTGAAAAACAGAGGTGGATCGCTGTTTTGGGGATGTGTGAGCTACAAAGGCACAGAAAATTTGGTCAAAATTGATGGCAAGATGAATGCAGTATGTTATCAAAAAATGCTACTAGAGGAAATTTTGCATTCATCAGCCAGGAAGCTGCACATGGGACGTACTTGGACATTCCAACATGACAATGATCCAAAACACAAGGCCAAGTCAACCTGTCATTGGCTATAGCAGAATAAAGTGAAGGTTCTGGAGTGGCCATCTCAGTCTCCTGACCTCAATATCATTGAGCCACTCTGGGAAGATCTCAAACGTGCAGTCCATGCAAGACAACCAAAGAATTTACAGGAACTGTAGGAGGCTTTTTGCCAAGAGGAATGGGCAGCTTTACCATCTGAGAAGATAAAGAGCCTCACCCACAAATACCACAAAAGACTTCAAGCTGTCATTGATGTTTAAGGGGGCAATACATGGTATTAAGAACTGGGGTATGTAATGTAAACTTTTGATCAGGGTCATTTTGGCAGTTTCTGTTATTATGATTTAAAAAGAGTAAATACAGTTGACTGATAATAAATGGCTTCAGCCAAATACTAAACATGAGTAAAAGAAAAGTTTTTGTGTTATTATTCATATTCCCTGAAAAATGGCCAAGAAATCATAAATTCTGACAGGGTATGTAAACTTATGAGCACAAATGTACCAGAGCACTTCTTGGACAGGTCAGTGCATGTTTCCATTTCCTTACTTATCAGAGATTTATTTGTCCTTGGTCCTCTATAGGATTGGAGCCTAGTAGGAAGACAGGGACACAGATCCTATGAACCCTTGTAATACTCCCCTTCTAACTTGAACCACTGTTTTTCTGGAGTTTCCCCTCAGGTTCTACAGTTATAGCTGACAAAAAAAAAATGTAAAACATGTAATAGATTCACTCTGCTTTGCACTTTTATTAAAAGACATTTTTTTTTCCAAACATTTTCTAGCTTTCTGATTAATTCAGCACCCTTAATATTCCTCACTGATTGCACTGCAGTCACTAAATTAAACAACTGTAACGCTGCCATCAAACTAAAGAATAGATGAGCCCAAGCAGTCATGAGGAAAAATTACTGCACATATTTAATTTATATTGTAGAAATTAGGTTGAAAAATTGACTGTTCTTTCAACATTCCTATCTAACTGTTATTGTTGAGCTTGATTAAACACAGGGAGAATAATATATTTCTAGTAGATTTTCCTTAAATATTCAGTAATAAAGTTTGTAATTCCCACTCTAAAGTCTAATAAACGTCTTTCGTGAATTTATACATTACAGAACCTGTCCTGATTTCCAAGAGATTTGTTAGATCTTTGGTAATACATCCAAAATGTGACGTATAAGGATTTTAGAGTTTGTCCGGTATGTATTTCAACTATGTATGAAAGAAAGCATTATTGGTAATTAGTCCATTAGCAAAAGGCACATGCAAGCTTAAAGTGTTACTAAAGCCAGGAGCCAGCATTTACTATATCTGGTCTCCCACAGTACACAGAACTAGGAAATGCAATTATTTTAGTAAATATAAACTGCTAAATACTTTTTCTCATCAGCAGCATATATCAGTCTTATCACTTCTATGAGTGTCTGGTTAAAGCTTGTAGGAGGAGTTTTCATTCTGATCTGACTGTTCTATGAGGTTAAAATAAAAAGAAAAGAAAGGAGGGCGCACCGACCTTGTGCATTACCACTTAACTTTTTTTATTAAAACAGAATAAAAATCAATGGTCCTACTCACAAGACAATTAAAAGTAAGCGCTTTTCAGACAGCTGGACTGGACCTCACGGCACCTGCCAGTAGAACTTCAGACATCTGAACGGCTGACGCGTTTCTGGGGCGTACCCCCTTCTTCAAAGCCTAGATGGTCCGTCTAGGCTGTGAAGTTGTTGTGGGATTACTGGACAGCAAAAAATTTTTTATTGAAAACTATTAACTTCTTTTAATATTCATTATAATTTTTGTTATTAATATGTTTTATATGCATTCAGAAAATAAATATAATAAAAGGAAAATTAAATAACCTAGTATAATAAAAAATAAAAAAATAAATGTATTGAATCCTTTAAAAAGATTACTGGAAAGAAAACTGTGGTGTAAAGGGTTTGTGGTTTCAGCATATCACACAGTTTGTTGTGTTGTTAGGTGTAGCGTTAATCATTAGGCTGCATTATTCAAGCCCACACTTGGGTATTGTGTAGGCAGGGAAATCACATTTTGCAGTCACTAAGATAGGCTGGTGAGAAATTAAGCAGAGAAGCTGCAGGAATTATTGAAAAACAACAAGGCTTGTTTACTAACCAGAGAGTACCTTTAGTTTAGTGAAAGTTCAGTACCTTCAATCTAGTACATTGATTTATTTTTTCCAACATGGAAGAACCATTTTCTCTATCACTTGTACCATGGGCAAACTGCAGAGACCACCATGCAGATAAATCAACAGTTTTACCACACTCATGCTGGATTGAATCTGTCTAATGAGAGTCAGTTACCGGGATGCATTTTTTCCAGTTGTTCATATTTTTACCTACCTCCCTGTGTTATCACTAGGGTCAATAGGCCTGGGGAATTGGAATTTGAATTCCTTTACCTACCCATATCAACAAGGAACTCTGTCTGTTTTTCCATTTTACTAATTTGTATGGCTTTGTGTAATGAGACAAACTACATTGCTGGTATAAGTGTACTGATTTACAGTAAAATTTTATTTTAAACAGTTTTTTTTCTTAGTCGTGGTTTATTTTTTTGCTGTCGATGTCCTGTAGGGGACCTTTCCCTTCACTTCTTGCCCCAGGGACACAACAGAAGTTGAGAAGAATTTTGTAAAAAGTAAGTGGAATACATTTCTTAGACAGCTAATGTTTCAGCAAGGGGGTTACCTCCAGCTACCTAGCTCATGTGGATGGAAAAATCTATCTGTTTTATGTGTGCAGCCTGCTAGTTGAATGAGAAAAAAAGTAAACTGTTTAGGGTCAGCTTTAGTAACAGCAACATAATTGGGCAGAAGAATAATGACATCTATTTCCAATGATTTTTATTAGAAGTTAGAGGTAAGTACAAAAGTAGGTGGTGGAGTTACATCTCTTGCATAATTAGTTTTGTGAGAAACATTAACATAACCAAAGGTAATGCAAATGCAAAATCCTATGTTGGGGGGCAGGGGGGATGTAAAAGTAGCATGTGCACCCTGAGAGGAAAACAAAGAAAGAGCAAAGTAGAGTAGAGAATGGTAGGGGAAGGGGGAAGAAAAGGTAGGGTGGAGTGGGTGGGAGTAGAAGAATAAAGATAGGGGCAGGGAAAGAGATAAGCTCCAGTCAGGCTACCCAGTATGCATAACTATATAGTCATATCTCAGGGGAATAGGTATAGGTTTACAGGTGTAATATACAGATGTATTGTTTAAACATTCATATCTTAAACATCCTCAACATTTGACAGAACATCTCACATCAGAAAGCCATATTGACCAGGAGGTATAAAATCTTAAGACAGTAAAGTTGGTGATTGCTAATAGTTTCTGCATTTGCACTGGTGGTTGAGTGATGAAATGGAGTCTATGACAGAAGGAGTTTGGTCTGTGTTCCATAATCTAGTGATAGTGACTTTTGCAGCTAGGAATATTTGTATAAGTACAGTTCTGGCATTAGGTGGAAAGTCATGAATTATAGGTGCAGTAAAGCAAGTGCAGGGTTGGGATTAATCAGGGTTCCTGTTATATTGGACGCTATATGGAACATTTTATTTCAATAGGGTCTAATGCCGCGTACACACAACCGTTATTTATGTCATGGAAAAAAAACGACGTTTTTCTTGACGTGATTCCTCTCAAGCCTGCCTGGCATACACACGATCGTGAAAAAAAAAAATGCTCAAGCAAAGTGCGGTGACGTACAACACGTACATAAAGGGGAAGTTCCATTCGAATGGTGCCACCCTTTGGGCTGCTTATGCTAATTTCTCATCTCATAACTTGCTTCTGAGCATGCACGTTTTTTCCCCCCTCGTTAAAGCGTACACACGACCGTTTTTCACGACGTGAAAAACGATGAGAAAAAATAGAGCAGGTTCTAATTTTTTGACGGCCATTTTTCTCGTCGAGAAAAATGCTCTGGAGCCTACACATGACCGTTTAAAAAATGGCATTTTTCTTGTCATGAAAAACGGTCGTGTGTACGCGGCATAAGCGATTTACATTGCCTTAAGATGTGATAAAGAGAACCAGTTTCTCCACAGTTCCTCCAAAATAATAACATCAAAACCATTGTCTAATGGGCCTAGTGATGAATCCAGTCTTGCTCTTACCTAAGGTTCTCTGCACAATGCTAATAAATAGAAACTTAACCAAATGCAGGAGCAATATAAGAAATTGCATAATAAAGTGAGAGAAGATTTAGTCATCCCTATCTACAGTACAAACATATTCCAGATATTTCAGTCAAAGTAAGCAAGCAGATCAGCTTGAGAGCAGACAGATAGCTTTTTTTCAGATGGAGAGTTGCGCATTTTGTTTTTTTTCGTTCAAGCTTAATGTTAGCTGAAACCAATAAAGTTTTATTTTTTATCAATAACTCAGCAAATTTACTTAAAATAAAAGCCCATTCACACTATACTATGCTGCAACATGTTATATTCTGTTTTGCAATGTGCTGTGTTTCCACTGCCCAGTTTGAATGGGTCCCAACACAGGAGAACTCCTGCTTTATAGTTTCTTCTCACGCAGAGCACAGCAATTCACGATGAGGAACATTTATCAAGAAAATTTGTGATAAACTTAGATGAAAATCAGGCTGCTAGTCAGTTAACAATGGGGTAGATTCAGGTAGCTTTGCCCATTTCTTACGGAGGCGCACCGCACCGTTTTGCCGCTGCGCCTCCGTAAATTTCCTGCGCTACGCTTGATTCACGGAGCAGTAGCTCCGTAAATTGCGTGTGCGCTCCGGAAAACTGCCCGGCGTAATTTAAATGATCCCGTAGGGGGCGTGGATCATTTAAATTAGGCGCGTTCCCGCGCCGAGCGTAGTGCGCATGCTCCGTCGGGAAACTTTCCTGACGTGCATTGCGGTAAATGACGTCGCAAGGACGTCATTTGCTTCAAAGTGAACGTGAATGGCATCCAGCGCCATTCACGATTCACTTACGCAAACGACGTAATTTTTCAAAAACGCGTCGCGGGAACGACGGGTATACGTAGCATTGGCTGCCCCTGCTAATAGCAGGGGCAGCCTTACGCAAAAAACCGACGTACGCAAACGACGTAAACTGCGTACGCAGGGCTCGTGTAGGGTTGTGAATCGGCGTTAGTATGCAATTTGCATACTATACGCTGACCACTACGGGAACGCCCCCTAGCGGCCATCGTAAGAATGCAGCCTACGATATGACTGGCATAAGAGCCTTATGCTAGTCATATCTTAGGCTGCAGTCGGCGTAACGAGGTTCCTGAATCAGGAGCATTCGAAACGCCGGCGCAAGTAAGCAATTGCGCTGCGTAACTATGGTTACGCAGATGCAATTGCTACCTGAATCTACCCCACTGTCTATGGGTTTGATTTACTAAAACTGGAGAGTGCAAAATCTGGTGCAGCTATGCATGGTAGACAATCAGCTTCTAACTTCAGCTTGTTCAATTAAGCTTTGACAATAAAACCTGAAAGCTGATCACTCTCAAGTTTTAGTAAATTAACCCCTATGAGTCAGGGACGTGCTGGCCATAGTACAGCTGAAGCTCCTAGTCTGAGGCAGATACGCATGCGCAGAGGTGCTCCTGCAGGTGCCCGGCAATATTAGCGTGCCTGTTAGCCATTAATGCTGGTGCCCAATAGATACCAAACATGTCACGCTTTAAAATTGCACACAAGCAACAATGACAAACTATGTCAATTTAATTATAGACAACACTTTAAAAGCCTTTACAGGTTACCACTTTAAGTTTACACAAGAGGTCTTGCGCTAGAATTATTGCTTTCGCTCTGATGTGATACCTCATACATCTTGTGCAATTGCTGTTTACTTAAAAACATGGGACCAACGCGTGAGTTCGCCTTTGTGTACAAGCAAGAAAGAAATAGGGGCTCTTTAAAAAAATATATATATTTTTTTTACATTTGTTTTTAGTTTTACATGGTGCACATCCCTTGTAATAGCAATAGGCAGTGACAGGTTCTCTTTGCTGAGCGACCCTGGGTCTATTAGGCCCCAGGTGTCTTCTTTGGGCCAGATTCAGGTAGGAGATATCTCCAGATACGCCGTCGTATCTCTGAGTGTGTGGCGTCGTATCTATGCGCCTGATTCTTAGAATCAGTTACGCATAGATTTGACTAAGATCCGACGCCGTTGTATCTTAGTTGCAATTTTACACTGGCCGCTAGGTGGCGCTTCCGTATATTTCTGTGTCGAATATGCAAATTAGGTAGATACGCCGATTCAGAAATGTACGTTTGCCCGGCGCATTTTTTTACGTCGTTTACGTTAGGCTTTTTCCGGCGTATAGTTACCCCTGCTATAGGAGGCGCAGCCAATGTTAAGTATGGACGTCGGGACCACGTCAAATTTTTCACGTTTTACGTCATTTGCGTAAGTCGTCAGTGAATGGGGCTGGGCGTAAGTTACATTCACGTCGAAACCAAACCAGTCTTTGCGGCATCATTTGGAGCATGCGCGCTGAGCTACTTTCACAGACGGCGTGTGCGCCGTTCGGAAAAAGCGTAATTTACGCGGGGTCACAATCAATTTACATAAAACACGCCCACATCTTCCACATTTGAATTAGGCGGGCTTACGCCCGCCTATTTACGCTACGCCTGCCGCAAGTTACGGAGAAAGTGCTTTGTGAATACTGCACTTGCCTGTTAAAGTTGCGGAGGCGTAGCGTAAATAGGATATGCTACGCCCGCACACAAATACGCGCTCCCTACCTAAATTAGGCCCTGTGTCTTTAAAAGCTTTGGATCAGATCAAGATCGGTTTGTTTGTAATCGTTTGTTTACAACCAGTGAAAATGGAAGTGACTAAATAATCATCGCTTCCAGCTTCTTAGACCATAGGGATGATTGGACCATTCCAGTCCCCAATCAGCTCTATGGTCAGCCGGTGGAACCACTGGCTGCAATCCCGGATTCCCGAATGGGACAGGAGGTGCAGAAGGCGACGAGTGGGGAGAACCCTTCTGCCTCTTGTAAAAGCAATTCAGCAGCTATTTAGCCACAAGGATACCAGGCTTTAAGCATAATCCCAGTATAAGCCATCAAAGTCAAGTGGTTAAAAAATATAAATATTTCTTGCCAGATGCTTCTGAGGGACATTTCTGGACAAACATTTCTGGACAATCTCACAGTGTCTCTGTCCCCACTGGGAACGCACTGAACTATCTCTCATTAGCCACTTCCTACCAGCTGCATGCATATATGTGGCCTCTTGGTGGGTGAGCCCAATGCTGTGCGGCCGCATATACAGGTGAAACTCTAAAAATCTGAATATTGTGCACAAGTTAATTTATTTCACTATTAAGGTGAAACTAATATATGAGATAGACTAATTAAATGAAAAGCAAGATAGTTCAAGCTATGATTTGTCATAATTGTGATGATTATGGCTTACAGCTCATGAAAACCCCAAATCCACAATCTCAGAAAATTTGAATATTGTGAAAAAGTGCAATATTCTAGGCTCAAAGTGTCCCACTCTAATCAGCTAATTAAGCCATAACACCTACAAAGGGTTCCTGAGCATTTAAATGGTCTCTCAGTCTGGTTCAGTAGGAATCACAATCAAAGGAAAGACTGCTGACCTGACAGTTGTGCAGAAAACCATCATTGACACCCTCCATAAGGAGGGAAAGCCTCAAAAGGTAATTGTAAAAGAAGTTGGATGTTCCCAAAGTTCTGTATCAAAGCACATTAATAGAAAGGTATGTGGAAGAGAAAGTGTGGAAGAAAAAGGTGCACAAGCAGCAGGGATGACCACAACCTGGAGAGAATTGTCATAGTCATCACAATTATGACAAATCATGGCTTGAACTATCTTGCTTTGCATGTAATGAGTCAATCTCATATATCAGTTTCACCTTTTAAGTTGCATTAGTGAAATAAATGAACTTTTGCATGATATTCTAATATTTCGAGTTTCACCTGTATGCGTTTATAGGTGACCAGCATTGGAATGTCATTCAAAATGGATGGAAATCAACATATACAAGCCATTGCTTATGCTACATTGTACTAGGGTGTGCTGTGGGTAAAAGAGCCCTTCAACTTACAATTATTCGTTGATTTGAAGCCAACACAACACAACAAAAATGAA
The DNA here is from genome assembly GCF_905171775.1 of Rana temporaria. Taxonomy (NCBI): domain Eukaryota; kingdom Metazoa; phylum Chordata; class Amphibia; order Anura; family Ranidae; genus Rana; species Rana temporaria. Next base: position 538,295,390 of record NC_053489.1, read on the forward strand.
CAAAGTTAACAAAACAAATGGGAGGAGAGCACATTAATGTGCCTTGTCAAAGGCTTTTTCTCTAAGCAAGGAATTATCTTTGCTGCATTAAGCAGACAGACCTTGTTTACAAACCACGGCCTTTACACAGCAGTATGTATTTTATGAGTGGGCATGCTACAATGTAAAGGAATAGTTCAGAGTGCAGATAGCGCTACAAATAGGCCCCACATTTGAAGCAAGCACAGTGCAATGCAAATAAATAAACAGAACAGCAAGAAAAGGGAGGAGATCATAGTCACATGACATGATAAAGTCATGTGACTGACTTTTCACCTAATCACAGAGTTCTCTTTGCTGGATTAAATGGATAGAGCTCCCTGACATACCACTAGAGTTGAGCGAACCCAAACAAAGTTCGGGTTCGGTACGGACTTTGGGTTTTTCCCGGACCCGAATAATTAGAAAAAGTTTGGGTCCGGGTCCGGAGTTCGGGAAAAAAAATGCGCGGAGGTCCCCGCAAATTCAATTACCAGACCCTTTAGGTCTGGTATGGATATTAAGGGGAACCCCGCCGTCAATTTAAAAAAAAAATGACATGCGGTTCCCCCTAAATATCCATAACCAGACCCTTCAGGTCTGTTATGGATATTAAGGGGAACCCCGCCGTCAATTTAAAAAAAAAATTACGTGCGGTTCCCCCTAAATATCCATATCCAGACGCGTTATCCGAGCATGTTGACCTGGCCGGCCGCAGAAAAGAGGGGGGGACAGAGTGCGGCCTCCCTCTCTCCTGAACCTCACCAGGCCACATGCCCTCAACATGGGGAGGATGTCCCCATGTTGATGGGGACAAGGGTCTCATCCCCACAACCCTTGCCCGGTGGTTGTGGGGGTATGCGGGCGGGAGGCTTATCAGAATCTGGAAGACCCCTTTAACAAAGGGGACCCCCAGATCCTGACCCCCCCTATGTGAAATGGTAATGGGGTACACTGTACCCCTACCATTTCACGAAGGAAGTGTAAATTCTTGTAAAAAAAAACACACACACCGTAGAATAAAGTCCTTTATTAATAAAAAAAAAGAAGAAAAACCCCAGCGGTGATAATCCACTCGTTCCCGGCTTCCTGCTCCAACGTTGTCCTGATCCAGCGACGGGTGATCTCCAGCGATGAGAAGATCCAGCGACGGATGCGGGTGAACTCCAGCGATGAGAAGATCCATCCATCCAGAGAGCAGCATCGCCGACCTCCTCTCACCGCTGGACACAGCCCAGCGAATGACGCGCTGAAGCTGTGACATTACTTATATAGGGGAGGCAGGGCCACCCGTCACGTGACCCCCGCACCCTCACGTCACTGGGGAAGCCCAGGAAGAGGGAAGACTCTGGGCTTCCCCAGTGACGTAGCAGAGGGTACGTCAGAGGGTGCAGGGTCACGTGACAGGTGGCCCTGCCTCCCCTATATAAGTAATGTCACAGCTTCAGCGCGTAATTCGCTGGGCTGTGTCCATCGGTGAGTGGAGGTCGGCGATGCTGCGCTCTGGATGGATGGATCTTCTCATCGCTGGAGATCACCCGCATCCGTCGCTGGATCTTCTCATCGCTGGAGATCACCCGCACCCGTTGCTGGATCAGGACAATATTGGAGCAGGAAGCCGGGAACGAGTGGATTATCACCGCTGGAGTTTTTTTCTTTTTTTTTATTAATAAAGGACTTTATTCTACGGTGTGTGTTTTTTTTACAAGAATTTACACTTCATTCATGAAATGGTAGGGGTACAGTGTACCCCATTACCATTTCACACAGGGGGGGTCAGGATCTGGGGGTCCCCTTTGTTAAAGGGGTCTTCCAGATTCTGATAAGCCTCCCGCCCGCATACCCCCACAACCACCGGGCAAGGGTTGTGGGGATGAGACCCTTGTCCCCATCAACATGGGGACATCCTCCCCATGTTGAGGGCATGTGGCCTGGTGCGGTTCAGGAGAGGGGGGGCCGCACTCTGTCCCCCCCTCTTTTCTGCGGCCGGCCAGGTCAACGTGCTCGGATAACGGGTCTGGTTATGAATATTTAGGGGGAACCGCATGTCATTTTTTTTTTTAATTGACAGCGGGGTTCCCCTTAATATCCATACCAGACCTGAAGGGTCTGGTTATGGATATTTAGGGGGAACCGCACGTCATTTTCTTTTTAAATTGACGGCAGGGTTCCCCTTAATATCCATACCAGACCTAAAGGGTCTGGTTATTTAATTTGCGGAGACCTCCGCACATTTTTTTTTCTAAAAGTCCGTGTCCCATTGACTACAATGGAGTTCGGGTTCGGGTTCCCGAACCCGAACTTTTTATTTAAAGTTCGGGCTCGGACCCGAACCCGAACATCCAGGTGTCCGCTCAACTCTACTGATACCACATACCACATGGAAGTCTGCATTTTATGAATGGGCAGTCAATTACAGGTCGAAATGTGAAGTTTTATTAAGCATAGAAGTCATAGCTATAAATAGGCCCTTAGCCATAATTTATTTTTACCAGCGCATGTTTTTCCATTTAAAGTAAAAAATAAAAAACGATTGAATCTAGCCATGACAGTATCTGTACTATTTTTTCTTTGCTAATATTGGTTCCAGGATCATCTGGCTGGCTCCCAACGTTAAAACCACAAATTAATTTAGAAATTTGGCAATGCAATATATCACTGGAATACAAGTTAGTTGTGTGCTTCCTTGGTGTTTTTCAATGTCCAGTATTGCACCGCTTTATCTGTCAACAGTACCCAACAGTAAATTGTGTTTGCTATAAATATAATAAGTAAAGCATATTTAAACTTGTTCTATATTAAGACTAATTGCACTTGTATTGTTTATAGGCTAGAATCAATAACAAGCTTCTGGCTATCTTTATTTTCCGTATCAACTAATATTGATTTGCAAGAGTGAGTGAGTGGAAACGTAAACACACAATGTCATGAAGGGGAGAAATGATTTAATTTTGTATACAAAATAATAGGTTTGTTGCTCGAACATACTACACTTTTCATGAGATGAATCATGCAATCTAAAAGAGCGTTCTTTTTATGGTACAATAACAAAATATATGTTTGCTGTGCCCTATCACCTACATGTCATGTTTAATTTTCACTAATGTTTATACTACATTTGCTGAGCATTTTTCATTTACAATATGTAACTTCCATTAGGACATGTGAACTTCTTTTCAGCTGTGAGCAACTTGTGACCTTTCTTTTATTCAAAGGCTTCCATATCTGTCTTCGGCTTTAAATATGTTTGATTAAATAACAGTTGAAAAGCAAGGTTTGGCATGCAGTTTCAATGTTTTCTTTAAATATACCTTTGTTTATCCTGTCAGACAAATGTACATATCTCACAGTATGCTGAAAAGAAGAATAAAGATTAACACGATAATTAATTACAGCTGTAAGCTAACGCTGGTTATTGCATGGAAGCATAGGCCTCCTCCACCCCAGTGCAATCTGAATTTCCTGATCATTTACAATAGGCATATGATAAATGCTTATATAGACAAATTAGGCATGGTTAGGAGTGTTGTTAGTTAGGAGTGGACAGGAAGTCCCCATCCCACTGCCGGAACACATCATTGTATACTGTATGTAGCTAAAGGCAACATACAGGTAATACAACGCACCCAGCAATTGCTCCTGTTAGCACAATCAATTGTTTTTTCAGGCCAGCTATATTAACCACGTGCTTACTGTGCACTTTTACCCCCTTCCTGCCCAGGCCAATTTCCAGCTTTCAGCGCTCTCACAATTGCGCAGTCATGTATTCAAGTTACATTTTTATATTTTTTTTACACAAATAGAGCTTTCTTTTGGTGGTATTTAATCATCACATTTTTTATTTTTTTGCTAAATAAACAAAAAAAGAGAAAATTTGGGGATTTTTTTTTCATATTTTGTTTAAAATTTAGCAAACAGGTAATTTTTCTCCTTCACTGATGGCCACTGATAGGCTGCACTGGTGGGCACTGATGATGCAGCACTGATGGGCACTGATAGGTGGCACTGATTGACACTGATGATGCAGCACTTGTAGGCACTGATCAGGAGGCACTGATGAGGCTGCACTAATGGGTGGCACTGGTGGGCAATGATCAGTGGCACTATAAGGCATTGATAGGCACTGATAGGTGGCACTGATGGGCACTGATAGGTGACACTGATGGGCACTGAACAGGAGGCACTGATGATGAGGCATTGATTGACACTGATTGGTAGCACTGATAAGTAGCACTGGGAGGCACTTATTTTCCTTTATTCACCTAGCGCAAATTTTTCCTTCATTTTACCCATTCAAGTTTGATACATTGTATTTGCAGCTGGTGTGTCCATCATGGATATTTTTGACTATAGGTCACAATTGGTTATTAACACTGTGGGAGTTTTTTATGGAACTGATGATTCCAGAGATGACCTAGCAGGTTGCTTTCTTGGATTAAAAAATCTCACTATCACTGAAATTCACACTAAATGGGACATAGCTTACCTGGAAGAATATATGAAAGCAGATATGGTACCTAGAAGTCTCAGGTGGGATGTCAATCCCCAGAAAAATGATAGTGAGCTGGTTGAATGGTTTAAATACTTTAATGAAGCAGGGGTCAACTTCCTGCAATTTTTGATTGCTAAAAAAAAGTGTAACTTGACTATGTTGGACTGTGAAATTACCATTATCAAGAATAAACTAGTCCCTTTTAGATCTGAACCTGACTATTTGCACAGGTCAGAAGCTTTAAAAACAGTCCTTACGAAGGAAAAAACTGAACAAAAAATAAAAAAAAATAAAAAATATAATAGGGATGTGAAGGATTACAGGGAAAATGTTGTTTTCAAATGGCAGGTAATACCTCCCCCTAATCCCCTCTCCAGCGAGACCATAGTGGGCTCTCAACAGCAGTCTAGTGCTCAAAGGAATGGTGAATTTGGTAGGGATTATGATAGTCATCCTGATACTCCTGACATACGCCATCCTTCTCCTTGCCACCCCAATTCTTGGATAGGCAGGAGGAATGTACAGCAACATTCCAACAATGGAAGAGGGAGGGGTGATTTGAGGAATTCTCACCCTCGCCCTCATTTTCAATCTCCTCCCCCTTGGCAGCATCGGGGTGGACATTTTGATCACCAGCATCGGGGCGATCCTCGGGACTCTGGAGCCAGTGTCGGAAGCCAATTTGGTGGTGCCACTAAAAATAGGTTTGCTCCACTGTTAAATTATATTGGGGAGATGGCACCTGGCTCCAATGGAAACCAAGGAGCTCCTCGATCCTCTCAGGGTCAATTTGTAGATAATCATCCGTGGGGGGATTTTCGTTTGGCCGGCCGGAACAGAAACAAATGGAATGGAGAAGCAAGAAAGGGTGCAGAAGGGGGAGGAAACTTCACCCCAAAAAGAAGGAGATTTTAGATACCAGTGGGATCATCAATCTCAGCACTAAACAACTGTCTAATGAGGAATTGATCACCCTCAATAAAGGACTGAAGTTTGTTCCACCCGGAACATTAATAAATTCCAGACCTTTATAGACGTTCAAAAATAAACTCGAAAACTCAATGTTAAAAGGTACATTTTGAGCAATCCCAATAGACAGTTGGCTAGAGAGGCATCCGCCGTTACCCATTCTGGAATGGTGAATGCTTCCCTCTTTAACCCTCCTGGGAACCAAGCCCCCAACATAAATGTCTTTTGAGATTTGGTACTAAAAGATATGGATAATTTAACATTAAAAAAACGAATCTGCACAGGATTTGAAGCCAGGTATGGAGTCCTTATGCAATAGGAAGGACATTGTTGTGTGCCCAGCCGACAAAGGAGGGGCGGGCCATTGTCATTTTAGACAAGGTTTCCTATTTTGAAGAAATTACTAGGATTTTATCAGATTCCGTCACCTATTCTATTTTGACATCGGACCCTACTTAATCAGTTTAAACGAGAGTTAAAGGATTTGGTTGAGAAAGGCCATGATATGGGCATTCTGAACTCAAAGGAAAAGGAACATCTGGTTCCTCTGGCACCTCAATTGCCAGTAATGTACATTTTGCCAAAAATACCGTATTTATCGGCGTATAACGCGCACTTTTTCCCCCCTTAAAATCAGGGGGAAATCGTGGGTGCGCGTTATACGCCGATGTCATTATCGTTTACAATGGGGGGGGCGGGGATTGGGCGGGAGTGTCGTGCCGGCCGTCCCACCTCGCATGGGACAGCCGACGGCGTACTAAGAAGATTAAAAAAGTCTCTTCTCTCCTCTTCTTGCTCCTCCTCCCCCTCCGAGTATAGCTTCAGATTGGAGGAGGAGAGGAGGAGGAGGAGACTGTGTGGTTTGAGCGGGAGACTGTGGTTTTTAGATGCCGACCTGATCGGCTTTGCGGGCATCCGTGGGGACCCAATGCGGCGCTGTACCAACACCCGGAGATCAACACGGAACGGGTATCAACACCCGGAGACCTGATCCGTCGGGACTACAGACGCTGACGCCGAAGCTGAAGCTGGGTGAGTGGAGCGGCTCATGCTGTGACAGGAGAAGCAGGTAGGAGGGCAGAGTATCCCCCCCCCCCACCCATACAGCACTCACAGGCAGTTTGAAAATGTGTAATGTGCTGGGATGTGATCTAAGTGCTGGGATGTGATCTATATGTAATGTGCTGGGATGTGATCTAAGTGCTGGGATGTGATCTATATGTAATGTGCTGGGATGTGATCTAAGTGCTGGGATGTGATCTATATGTAATGTGCTGGGATGTGATCTAAGTGCTGGGATGTGATCTATATGTAATGTGCTGGGATGTGATCTAAGTGCTGGGATGTGATCTATATGTAATGTGCTGGGATGTGATCTAAGTGCTGGGATGTGATCTATATGTAATGTGCTGGGATGTGATCTATGTGTAATGTGCTGTCATGTGATCTATGTGTAATGTGATCTATGTGTAATGTGCTGGGATCTGTATGTAATGTGCAGGGGGCTTTGGAATATAAAAGGGGCTGTTGAAAGTTTTTTTCCTAAAACTTCCCTCCTAAAATTAGGGTGCGTGTTATACGCCGGTGCGCATTATACGCCGATAAATACGGTACATAAAACTTTGATTAATCCTCCAGGAAGGCCCATCATCAGTGGCATAGATTTGGTTAATTCACGTGTAGGTAAATATATTGACCATTACCTGCAGCCACTGGTGGTGGAAACTCCTTCCTTTCTCAAAGACACCAAGCATGTGATCAACCTACTCAAAGAAATAGAGTGGAAAGCCACTTACATGCTATTAACAGCTGATGTTGCATCGCTCTATACTGCCATTTCTCACCAACTTGGACACGAAGCGGTACGACATTTCCTCTATCGTGACTCTGAAATCTCCATGACGCAATGCAATTACGTGATGGAGCTGTTGGACTTTGCGATGGAACATAATCATTTTTGGCATAATGGCACACACTATCTTCAAGTGAAGGGTGTGGCCATGGGGGCAAAGTTTGCCCACAGTATGGCCAACCATTTTATGTCCAAATGGGAGGAAGATAGTGTGCTCCACAACAGACCACCTAAACTCATCTTTTGGAAACGATTCATAGATGATGTCTTGTGCATCTGGGATGGGGATGCCGATTCGGCTGGCGCATTTGTGTCCCTCTTGAATAATAATGACAGAGGGATTGTTTTGAGCCATGAGATGATCCCTATAAAAATACACTTCCTGGATCTTAATATCTCTATAGAGGATGGTGTGATTGTCACATCCACCTTCTTCAAGCCGACAGACAGGAACGGATATTTACCATTAGATTCGTGTCATCAGCCATCCTGGCTGTCGGCTGTACCTAAGGGCCAACTTTTGCAATTAAAACGCAATTGTACTGACCCCGATGAATTCTATAGGGAGGCTCAAATTTTCAAATCCAGATTTATTGACAAAGGATATGATGGCACATCCCTAGATTCTACTATTGAGGAAGTGGGCAGTAGAGATCGTTCTACTCTGCTTAGTAATAGACCACCAGCTTTAGAGAATAGGGAAGATTTTGGTTTAGCCTTTTTGACCACATATTCGAGTCAACATTGGGCCATTAAGAGAATCATCAAGAAACATTGGGCAGTACTGATGAATGGCAGAATCCTGGGGCCTCTTTTATCAGCTAACCCCATGGTTCTATTCAGGGGCGCTCCCAATATGAGACACTCTTTGGCACCAAATGTTCCTGACCCTCCCACTCGTCCAGTTTTCTTCAGAGATTTAAAAGGCTTTTATCTTTGCAGGAAATGTAGGGCCTGTAGGATAAATGTCCTCTAAGATAGAAGATTCACAAGCTTTACTTTGTCTGGGACTGGCAATACCTATCCAATTAAGTCCTTCATTACCTGCACAACCAAATGTGTGGTTTACCTTCTCAGGTGCCCATGCGGGTCGGGCGCACTATCCAGCAACTCCCAGTTAGACTGGGTGAACATATTACAAACATTAAGGCAGGCTTTGATAAACACATGTATCGAAACATTATGATCTTAAGCATAACAGGGACCCTAAGGGTACCACTTTTATGGCCCTAGAAAAATATGTTCCACACTGGCGTGGTGGCAATGGCAAAAGGACCATTTCCAGATCCGAACCCAGCTGGATAAATAGGCTCGGCTGCCATGACCCTGGAGGTCTTAATGTGGAGTGGGACATCAACTGTTTTATCAATAATGGTTGATGTCCCACCCCAGTCTTCTATGCATCAGGTTTTTGTTTGTTTTTTGCACCTTTTTTGCAATTTTGGAACAATACACCCTCTTCCTTTGGTATATTAATAGTACTGTCAGAGTTATCATTTATAAGTATATTTTAAAATATATTTGATATATTTAATCATATATCTGACAGCATTGGATATGAATTTTTAGATTAACAATATTTAAACTGTATTTCATCAATCAGGCTGTTTATATATCATGGTCTTTAGCTTCTAATAAATGCAATTTTATTATTATGCATTTGGTGGCAGGGTTTGATAATACAGCCTATGTGGATCACCTTTTAATTGTTTATTTCAGTGCATTTTTATAAATGTCCACTAGATGTCACTCATGAGTTCTCATTGCCTATGTCGTCAGTTCCTGGTGTGTTCATAACACACCATGAGCTTGTTTTTAGCTCCAAAGTCAGTCACCGGCTACACCAATAGCAGCGCCTCTCTTTGGTGCTTCATGTCTATTTATAGCGTGTGCGCAGTGGCGTGGGCATGCCCCTGATGATGTCAGTTTATGACGAAACGGCTGTAGGGCGTCACGTTTTTTTGCAACCCGTGTACTGACACGAATGGAGCTTCTTTTTTATACATCCTTGCAAGGAAATTGTCTGCAACTCTTTATAGAGTGTTTTTTTAGCTGCTATTGTGCATTTTACAATACATTTTTATAACGTCTGCACTATTGGAAGCCTTCTCTCTTTTTTCCTATACCATTTGGCTTCACTAAATTTTCAAAAGCTGGATCACCATTGCTTCTCTTGTGCTGGAACACCTGCACTGGAGCACCTGAGTGATTGCACTGACCATCACTACAGAGGGGATAGAAAAAGGATCATTCCTGGAGGTCTCCACAGGACACCATTCACGATCATCTGTATCTCTGCAGAGCCTGTATTGACCCCCCTGAGAAGGGCGGTCACAGGCTAGCTGATAAGCCTCCTCTTACATTCACTGGTGGTGGGTCTTCACATATTTTGGAATAACATTGGAGTAACACAGGATTACATCTTTCATATGAACTTCATTCACCTTTATTGGACACTATTTTTGTTATAATTATTTTTGAATCATGTTGGCAACATGTGATTTTTTTCAGTGCTACACATTTGTTATCCACTTATTACCAGTACTGATGGGCACTGATAGATGGCACTGGAGGACACTAATTAGCAGCACTGGTTGGCACTTAAGGGACCGATGTTCCACTAACATAAGCCAGTTACCGGCTTTATTCTTTTCTTTGCGCTGACAGCGTGAAGAAAAAAAGCTGGTAACTGCTTACTTCTGTGATCAGCTGTCGGGACTTGGCGATCACAGAGCATGCCGCGGATGTCAAGTACTTAAATATGGAGTTAGGCTTTAACAGAAACCATGCAATACACATACAAATCACAACTATTTTGCAAAACATGCCCTATTAGTTCTAAGTCTTCATTATGTTTGTACACTCAAGAAGCAAAGGCCATTGACCACCCCATGAACTAATCACAGTAAAATGCATTTCACAGATTTGCCAGATACAGTTACCATATTTATCGGCGTATACCGCACACTTTTTTGCCCTGAAAATCAGGGCAAAATCGTGGGTGCGCGATATACGCCGATACCTGCTTCCCGCGCTTTGTTCGAACCACTGCGCCGACATATACCGAGCGCAGTACACAGGGGTATAGTCGGGCAGGCTCGGCTCCTCTCGCGGTCATGTCCTGTACGTCCTTTACGCGAGAAGAGCCGAGCCCGCCCGACTATACCTGAGTGTACTCCGCTCGGTATATGTCGGCACAGTGGTTCGAACACAGTGCGGGAAGCGGGGATCGACCGGGGAGGACACCACGATGGCTGCAGAAGGACGCCGGACCGGACGAGGCCGCCGATGGACGCGATGGACGAAAGGCAGGATGCGATGGACGACGGGCAAGACACCGACGAGGGGCATCCAAACTGTAAGTATTTTTATTTTTTTGCAGGAATCTTCCTTCAAGTTCGGGGGTGCGCGCTATACGGCGGGGCTCGTTATAGCCCGATAAATACGGTACTTGTCTTAATTCAATAGTTATTTTTCTTTAGGGAAATGTGTATTAATCATGAACACTGCATTTTTTATGGTCAGTATGTAAAAATGTATATATTTTTGAATAACCTTGTTAATATTTTGTATTCTTAATTAAAGCCAGTAGATTGAACTTTAGGCTTCTTTTTACATCCTGTATTTTTTTGCTTCCTGCTGAAACTTGCCAGTTGTTTTCAGGGGTCTATGGGGTTGACTTGCTAAAGGCACAATAACTGTTCCCTGGAACTTGGATGAGGTGAAGCTCTATTGACTTTGATCATTCAATCATGGTCAAGAAAAATGCTGTTTTTTAATTGCATATGATTGGGTATTCTCTGCAAAGTGAAATTGCACTTTTATTAAACTCTGAGGAAAATGTCCTTACAAAGTGTAACTTCCTTTGCAATATATCCTATTTGCCTATAGCAAATAAACACCATATCTCAAGCTACAATTACACACAGAATAAGTTATAACATAACCTAAGTCCCATTTCTTCCCCTCCCTCTGAACGTCTCTGTCTGAAGTGTCACTAAGAAACAATTTGACTGAAAGGGATAATTACTGCTGTGCTCTAATTAAGAAAACCCACAGTGTTTTGGGAATCTTTTGTGGTATTTTTTAATTGTTTCTCTGTAGAAAGGGTGTGGACCACTGGGAAGTTTTCTCTATACATGGTGGCTGTGTCCTGTAGATAGAAAAGTTTGGTTACAGGAGTTTCAACTGATCTCTGATCTTTTGGACTCCTTGATTCCCTTCTTGACCCAACATGCTCTGCTAAACCTTACACATCCGACTTTAAACTTCTCCTCCACATTCTGACATAGCTAAGCAAACAATTCCAAAAGCCTTGAAATCACCCACTCTCTCCCTAAACAATTGAATTAACTCAGTCAAGTTCCATGAGAAAATTGAAGCCAAATTGACAGACCGCATTATTAAATTCCTGGCCATCTGTCAACCCTGGAACTCTTAATTCCTTCCTTCCTTCCTTTTTTTAACCATAGTCTTCTAGAAGTCTAATTGGGGAGAAAGGGGGCTCTTTTCATGATCCCTTCCACCTTCTTTTTATTTTTCCCCTTTATCCATTCCATGGAAGTTGCCCCTGTGTCCCTGTCACCATAAGTTGTAAATTGTGATTTCAGCTACAGTATATATTTTCACTAACCCTAGTTTCACTTCCCTACCCAAATAACAGTCTGAGCAGCGTTCATTGTTGATCTTCAAAATATGTGTGTTATTCTTAACCTCTGATTAATTTTCACTTACAATTATTACTTTGTAAAATTCCATAAATATATTGAACATGAAAAATAAAAATAGAAAATAAAAAACAAATAAATATATTTTGTATAAAAAAATATATATAATATAGCCATGGCTTTAAGTGGCTTTTTGAGACATGCCATATAGCAAGTATAGGGATAATGTGTTCTGAATTTAATTTCTAAGCTGTATGCTACTTCCAGGTAAGTAACAAAATATGAATGCCACAAACTGAGGCATTAGGTTTCTTTTAAAGTGGAGTTCCACCCATAAATATAACATTACATCAGTAGTTTTAAAAAAATGTCATTAGTCCTTTACGAAATTTTTTTTTTTTTAGATGCCTTTAAAGTGTTGTTGCTAGGCAGAATAGTTAATCTTCCCACTTCCTGCACCTAGGTGCTTAATGCTTCCTAACCTACACCGCACAGACTCCTGGGAATGTAGTGGGTGTAACTTTCCAGGAGTCTGTGCACTCCCCAGTCTCAAAGAATCATGTGACTTGGACAGCACAGGTGGTGAAACCTGATCTGACACTGCTTGTGCAGCACTGAGCATGTGCGAGGTCTGCAAGGCTGAAATCCAGGAAGTCATACAGTCTGGCTTCATGATGCCCACACTTAAGATGGCCCCAGTCAATTTCTATTTTATAAAGTGTCTAAATGCTGTAACAACCTAACAAAACGGACCTTAGTTTACAGACTAACTTTACTAGAATACATTAAGCTTGTGTATTACAGGGGTATTTATATTTAAAAAGTGAAATTGTGGCTGGAACTCCGCTTTAAGTGGTAAATTGTATATGCATTGGATTCCATCTGGTACTAGTATGACTTTAGCTGAGTGAATTCTGATTTAGGTCGGTACAGAGCACTGCCCTTAGAAATTAGCATCCTATTTTTTAGAGGATGAAAAATTACAATGAGCAACTGTAGAAAAACACTGGGTCTGATTCTCAAAAGAGATACGCAGACTTAACTGCTGTTCAGCCTGCGTATCCCTGTGCCTAACTTTGGAAACGATTCTCAAAAGGCTTTTTCCAAAGTTAGGCAGAAAATCTGACATGTGTAAGACACTTACACGGTCAGATTTTAGGATGCAGTACCGCATCCGCCACTGGGGGCATTTCTCATTGAAATGCAGCTTTGCGTATGCAAATGAGGACTTAAGCAGATTTTCAAAGCATTTCAGCACTGTGATTTCTGCGTAAGTTCCGAATTTGCCTGCGCAAAACTAGGGCTGGTTTTATAATGTGGAAAGTTAGTCACACATTGTAAAGGCCCATTCCAGCGACGGCATTTGGTATGCATTCCTGAGGGAGAACTCCACGGCAATTTTTAAATTCAAAACCGGCATGGGTTCCCCCCAGGAGCATACCAGGCCCTTAGGTCTGGTATGGGTTGTAAGGAGACCCCCCTCCGCCGAAAATTCGACGTAGGGGGTCCCCCTACAATCCATACCAGACCCGTATCCAAAGCACGCTACCCGGCCGGCCAGGAATGGAGTGGGGACGAGCGAGCGTCCCCCCCTCCTGAGCCGTGCCAGGCCGCATGCCCTCAACATGGGGGGGTTGGGTGCTCTGGGGCAGGGGGGCGCACTGCGGGCCCCCCCACCCCAGAGCACCCTGTCCCCATGTCGATGAGGACAGGACCTCTTCCCGACAACCCTTGCCATTGGTTGTCGGGGTCTGCGGGCGGGGGCTTATCGGAATCTAGGAGTCCCCTTTAATAAGGGGGCCCCCAGATACCGGCCCCCCACCCTAAGTGAATGGATATGGGGTACATCGTACCCCTATCCATTCACCTGGAGGCAAAAAGTAAAAGTTAGTAAACACACAACACAAGGCTTTTTAAAATAATTTATTATTCTGCTCCGGATGCCCCCCCTGTCTTCGTTATTAGCTCAATTACCAGGGGGGGCTTCTTCTTCCACTCTCCGGGGGTCTTCTCCGCTCTCCGGGGGGGTTTCTTCTTCCGCTCTCCGGGGGGGGCTTCTCCGGACTCCGGGGGGCTTCTTCCATCTTCTCCCCTCTTCCGCTGTTGACTCGGCGAACCCCGGTTCTTCTGCAGCTCTCCGGTGCCTTCTTCTTCAGCGCTGGCTGCCTGCTATGTTTGTGTGTTAGCTCAATTAGTAACAGGCAGCCGGCGCGGTCTTCTGTGACGTCAGGTTCTTCTGTTCTTCTCCCCTCTTCCGATGTTGACTCGTCGCCTGTTGTCGCTGTAATGATGGAAGCGCGCCTTGCATCACATTTATATAGGCATCACCGTCCCATCATGCTCCGGCAGGTACCCACGTGGTGGGTGCACGTGGGTAGGCACCCACCACGTGGGTACCTACCGGAGCATGATGGGACGGTGATGCCTATATAAATGTGATGCAAGGCGCGCTTCCATCATTACAGCGACAACAGGCGACGAGTCAACATCGGAAGAGGGGAGAAGAACAGAAGAACCTGACGTCACAGAAGACCGCGCCGGCTGCCTGTTACTAATTGAGCTAACACACAAACATAGCAGGCAGCCAGCGCTGAAGAAGAAGGCACCGGAGAGCTGCAGAAGAACCGGGGTTCGCCGAGTCAACAGCGGAAGAGGGGAGAAGATGGAAGAAGCCCCCCGGAGTCCGGAGAAGCCCCCCCCCGGAGAGCGGAAGAAGAAACCCCCCCCGGAGAGCGGAGAAGACCCCCGGAGAGTGGAAGAAGAAGCCCCCCCTGGTAATTGAGCTAATAAAGAAGACAGGGGGGGCATCCGGAGCAGAATAATAAATTATTTTAAAAAGCCTTGTGTTGTGTGTTTACTAACTTTTACTTTTTGCCTCCAGGTGAATGGATAGGGGTACGATGTACCCCATATCCATTCACTTAGGGTGGGGGGCCGGTATCTGGGGGCCCCCTTATTAAAGGGGACTCCCAGATTCCGATAAGCCCCCGCCCGCAGACCCCGACAACCAATGGCAAGGGTTGTCGGGAAGAGGTCCTGTCCTCATCAACATGGGGACAGGGTGCTCTGGGGTGGGGGGGCCCGCAGTGCGCCCCCCTGCCCCAGAGCACCCAACCCCCCCATGTTGAGGGCATGCGGCCTGGCACGGCTCAGGAGGGGGGGGACGCTCGCTCGTCCCCACTCCCATTCCTGACCGGCCGGGTAGCGTGCTTTGGATACGGGTCTGGTATGGATTGTAGGGGGACCCCCTACGTCAATTTTTCGGCGTGGGGGGGTCTCCTTACAACCCATACCAGACCTAAGGGCCTGGTATGCTCCTGGGGGGGGAACCCATGCCGTTTTTTTCTTTGAAAATTGGCATGGAGTTCTCCCTCTCAGGAATGCATGCTGAGCGACGCTGTCATTTTTTTTTATAATTATTTGTTTTCCCGGCGCGTCTTTTTTTTTCACCCGTCGCAACTTTAGTGTCCCGTCGAAATTCTCAAAGCCGCCCGGCGTTAATTACGTTTGCGCGCTGCACGTCGGGAAAATTACGTCACACGCATGCGCAGTACGGCCGGCGCGGGAGCGCGCCTCATTTAAATTTTAAACGCCCCCAGGAGAGGAGGACCGCCTTACGACGGCGGCACTTAAGTTACACGGCCTGAAATTTCTACCTAAGTGCTTTGACGATCGGGCACTTAGGTAGAAATTTTAAGTCAGTGTAACTTAACTGCTGAAATTTAAGTTAGGCAGACTTTTTGAGAATTTGGCCCACTATTTTTATTTAAAGGTATAATAGAACAAGGTTTTTGATGGGATGCAGTGTGCAGCACCAGAAAAGTCTTTGCTACAGTATATTGTGGTGGTTTAATGTCTATGCAAAAAAAGCCAAAACTTTTTTTTGTTAGTTTTGGAAAGAGTAGAGAAGGGTTAAACAGTAACTCCACTTTTGTTGAGAAAAAAAACATTCCCCTCTAATAAATCTATGTACAGCATTATTGCACCTGCAGGCCTCTAATGAGTTAGGGCCCTTTCACACGGGCGGACGAACGGTCCATTTTTTACAAGTCTGTTGCACCTACAGGCCTCTAATGAGTTAGGGCCCTTTCACACGGGCGGACCGACGGTCCATTTTTTACAAGTCTATTGCACCTACAGGCCTCTAATGAGTTAGGGCCCTTTCACACGGGCGGACGAACGGTCCGTTTTTTACAAGTCCGACTTGTAATGCTTCCCTATGGGATTGCAGATGTTAGCGGATGATGCGGATGATCCGCCTCCGCAAAGATCCGCTTTTTCAGACGTAAGAAAACCCTATTTTTCTTCCGTCTGGCGGAAAGGATCGGATGAATACGGACACACGGTCCGTATTCATCCGATTCCCCATAGGGGAGAGCAGAGGAAAGACAGGGCGGTCTCTGCACAGTGTGCGGGGACCGCCCTGTCCGCCGACAGCTCAGCGATTTTACGGATGATCCCCGCTGAGCAGACGGACACACACGGGGCGGATCAATACGGATCCGCTCCGTGTGAAAGAGCCCTAAAACTGCATGGTCAGCATCCCTTTAGATATTTCCTTTTGGGAGTATCACATCAAAAATGACATTTCTGTTGCAGGGGATGACTGAAATCTGACGTCTATCTTAGTGCAGACTTCTGGGAAAATCAGTGAGCCAATCACACAAGCAGGAAATGGCAAATCTGGGACGTACTGTACACAGTCTGTGTAAAGAACACCTCCAGGTAGCCATATTGCATTGCATTTTACAGAAAAACACAGAGCTGAATATTGAAAAGGAAAGGTCATTTTTAATAACATTCAATTACAATATGACTTGTGTTGCAATTGTATATGCTACATTATTTTTTTTTTATTTGCTATTTTCTTCCCCCATAAAGGTGGGGTTACCCTTTAAATGACTGTCAGTTTATGTTTTGCTGTCTGTATCCTCTTTGGGAGATTTATCTTTACTTCCCATTCCACCACGCAATTGGAAATGAGAAGAAAATGCTGACAGTTTCAGTTGTAACTGGAACAAAAGCCCCAATTGTAAGGTTTCCCCCCCCCCCCCCCACCTTTTGATAACTGTAAAATGCTGGATTTCCCATCACTTCTGTCTTGGTGTAATCTGCCACCAGGACAAGTATAATACAATAAATCTAGCTAACAGGAAAGCAGATAACAATAAAAACTTAAAGGGATTTAACCCTTCCCCCACCATATTCAAAACACATAAAAACATGTTGCCTAGACATTTATTTTAACTATGAACACAAGTGGGCTGAATGTATCCAACAACTCCATTAAATAAAATAAAGTGTGTAAAAGCTGGCTTTAGATGCTGTCCAAGACATAGTTGCTTTTAATCTGTTGGGCCTAGGGATAGGGGAGGAATGCAGGACAACCAGGTAACTACATAGAATACACAGTACCTCACAAAAGTACACCCCTCACATTTTTGTAAATATTTTATTATATCTTTTCATGTGACAATACTGAATAAATTACACTTTGCTACAATGTAAAGTAGTGAGTGTACAGCTTGTATAACAGTGTAAATTTGCTGTCCCCTCAAAATAACTCAACACACAGCCATTAATGTCTTAACCGCTGGCAACAAAAGTGAGTACACCCCTAAGTGAAAATGTCCAAATTTGTCCCAAAGTGTAAATATTTTGTGTGGCCACTAATATTTTCCAGAACTGCCTTAACCCACTTGGGCATGGAGTTCACCAGAGCTTCACAGGTTGCCACTGGAGTCCTCTTCCACTTTGCGCTCCTCCACCTTCAATTTTTTTTGTTTAATTTCTCTTTATTAAATTTTCCAATTCCATATAATATTTGACATTTCTTGAACACTTAAAAACACCTCCCTAATAACTTTCTTTACTAAATGGTGGTTTCTTTGATTCCTAAAAAAAAGGGGAGGGAGGGTAAGGGGGAGTGTTGTGATTATAAAGGATATATTAATATATATATATTTAAGTGCTTTAATAATGTGACTTTTATTGTGTATCTTATGTGTCTTCTTCTGCTTGTTTACACGTGATTCAGATTTACCTCCCTTAACTTAACTTGAGAGGAGAAAAAAAATGTGTTATCTTTATATGTGTCTTCTTATTTCTAGTTGTCATGTATCCTTCTAAACTATACATGTTTCCAAATCTCCCCCTCCCCCTTTAAATTAAATGAGGAGAGCCTTTAGCCTACTCCACCTTTCATTTGAGGATGCCCCACAGATGCTCAATAGCGTTTAGCTCAGCTTCTTCAGCAAGGCAGTGGTCGTCTTGGAGGTGTGTTTGGGGTCATGTTGGAATACTGCCCTGCAACCCAATCACCTAGGGAGGGAGGGGATAATGCTCTGCTTCAATATGTCACAGTACATGTTGGCATTCATGGTTCCCCCAAATAACTGTATCTCCCCAGTCCTCGCAGCCCCAGACCATGACACTCCCAGCACCATTATTGACTGTAGGCAAGACACACTTGTCTTTGTACTCCTCATCTGGTTGCTGCCACACGCACTTCACACCATCTGAACCAAATACGTTTATCTTGGTCTCATCAGACCACCGGACATGGTTCTAGTAATCCATGTTCTTAGTCTGCTTGTCTTCAGTAAACTGTTTGCGGGCTTTCTTGTGCATCATCTTTAGAAGAGGCTTCCTTCTGGGACAACAGCCATACAGACCAATTTGATGCAGTGTGCGGTGTATGGTCTGAGCACTGACAGGCTGACCCTGCACCCCTTCAACCATTGCAGCAATGCTGGCAGCACTCATATTTCCCAAAGACAACCTCTGAATATGATGCTGAGCACGTGCACTCAACTTCTTTGGTCAACCAAGGCCAGTTCTTAGTGGAGCCTGTCCTGTTAAATTGCTGTGTGGTCTTGGCCACTGTGCTGCAGCTCAGTTTCAGGGTATTGGCAATTTTCTTATAGCCTAAGCCATCTTTATATAGAGCAACAATTCAACTTTTTTCAGATCCTCAGAGAATTATTTGTCATGAGGTGCCATTTTAAGCCTCCAGTGATCAGCATGAGAGAGTGAGAGTGATAACACCAAATGTATCACACAGATAAGAATACAGTGTAAGTTTTTCTATACTGACCCTGTAGTAATAAAACAACTTGAATAAAAATGCATAGTTAAAAACAGATGAAATGGATCAGATGATGTGCGCCTGGCATTGACTTAACCAGTGGCATCATCAAGTCTATAGTTTTAAAATGTTCTTTTTGTAGATTGAAAAAATGTTTTAAATATAAAGCCAGGAAATCAGAAAATGGCCGTAGAGCATAGTGAGCAGAGTCTTTTCCCCCAAAGTATCAAGATACGACTGAATGTGGGCTCAATCCGACTGGCGTACGTCTTAGTACACCGTCGGATCTTAGGTGCATATTTACGCTGGCCGCTAGGTGGTGCTTCCGTTGATTTCCGTGTAGAGTATGCAAATGAGCTAGATACGGCGATCCACAAATGTATGTCCGCCCGGCGCATTTTTTTACGTCATTTACGTAAGGCTTTTTTCGGCATAACGTTACCCCTGCTCTATGAGGCGTACGCAATGTTAAGTATGGACGTCGGGCCAGCGTCAAATTTTCCGTCGTGTACATCGTTTGCGTAAAACGGTTGCGAATAGGGCTTTGCGTAAATTACGTTCACGTCGAAAGCATTGACTATTTGCAACGTGATTTCGAGCATGCAAACTGGGATACCCCCACGGACGGCGCATGTGCCGTTCAAAAAAAATGTAATTTACGTTCAAGATGAATTACCATAAAACACGCCCCCATCTTATCTATTTGAATTGCGCGCCCTTACGCCGACACAGTTACACTACGCCGCCGTAACTTACGGCGCAAATTATTTGTGGATACGGAAAATACGCTGTAAGTTACGGCGGCGTAGTGTATCTGAGATACGCTACGCCGGGCTTAGATATGCGCCGAGGTACGTGGATCTGGTCCTTTCTCTTTTTCTGACATTCTCTGTAAACCCTAGAGATGGTTGTACATGAAAAATTCCAGTGAATCAGCAGTTTTTGAAATACCAGCCCGTCTGGCACTAATGCCCCGTACACACCATCACTTTATGTGATGAAAAAAAATGACGTTTTTAAAAACGTCACTTTAATTGACTGTGTGTGGGGGAAAACGTCGTTTTATGTCTTGTAAAAAACGACCAAAAAAAATTGAAGCATGCTTCAATTTTATGTGTCGTTTTTCAAAAGTGCACTTTTTACTTCACAGAAATTGACCGTGTGTAGCAAAAAACGTTGTTTTCTAAGACGTTTTTTCATCCACGCATGCCCAGAAGCTACTTATGAAGCAAGCTTCAATGGTAAAACGTGGTGGAACGTAACCTTACTTTGCAAGAACATTGTGAGAAAACGATGGTGTGTAGGCAACTTCGTCTTTGAAAATTGAAGTTTCAAAAATGTCATTCTTTACTTCACAGAAAGTGTCGTTTTTTTTCATCACATAAAGTGATGGTGTGTATGCGGCATAACAACCACGGCACGTTCAAAGCCACTTAAAGTGGAGTTTCCATCCCCAATTTTTTTTTTATTATTGTGCTCAAAAAAATAAACAAAAACAAAAAAAAAAATGTTTTTACTCATCTGGAAATGCCTGTTGCTATGCGGTCCCACAAAATCTGCCTTTGGAATCACCTAGGATTCTGACATCATCTCCCTCTAATGCTCCTGGGAAATGTGTTTCATCACGGGTATGCAAATTAGCACTTACGGAGATCCTCGTTTTTTCTCCGTAAGTATTAGTTTGCCGTCGCAAAATTAGGGCTGCTTTTACAAAGTGTAAAGTTAGTACACCATGTAAAAGTAGACCCTTCTTTCCCGCGACGCTGTCAATTTTTTTTTTTTTATTTTTTTTTTCCCGCCGCATCTCTTTTTTTTCCCGACGCAACTTTTTTTACCCGGCGCGATTCACAAAACTCGGCGTAACGTAATTTCGCGCAATGCACGTCGGGAAAATCGTGTCGGGGGCATGCGCAGTACGTCCGGCGTGGGAGTGCGCCTAATTTAAATGGAACTCGCCCCATTAGATTAGGAACGCCTTGCGCCGGACGGATTTAAGTTACGCCGCTCAAAATTTCTAGGTAAGTGCTTTGTGGATCGGGCACTTAGGTAGAGATTTTGCGGCGGTGTAACTTAAATAGGAAAATGTAAGTTACGGCCGCTCTTTGTGGATCAGGCCCTAAGTGCTTGTGGGCTTTGCAATGCCCACACGCAAAATGACAACGGTGTGGACATAGTTTTATAAACTATCTTTTTTGAATATCTATGCGGAGCGGCGGCAGATTGTAAAATAGTAAGTGAGCGGATTTATATTATAAAAACGCATGATGAAAGGACATACATTTAAAAAATGCTAATTGTGGTTGGAACCCCGCTTTAAATTCCCTTTCTGATGCTCAGTTTGAACTTCAGCAAGTCGTCTTGACCACGTTTAGATGCCTAAATGCCTTGAGTTGCTGCCATATGATTGGCTGATTAGCAACTTGTGTTACCAAGCAATTGAACAGGTGTACCTAATAAAGTGGCCAGTGAGTAGAGTGCTGGATGTTGTGCAGCACTGTTCTGTGTGATAACTGCCCAAGCATTGACTATCACAAAAAAAATGAGTAGGAATTAATATATAACAGAGTTATTAAAATGCTGCTATTACAACATTGTGGAAAATTGGATAAATATAAAATATACAACCATTATATATTATGCATCACAGTAGAATCAATTCCGTTTTCATTAAAATTGAATAGCATATCTACATAATAAATGACAAGGTTTTTTTTTTAATTCTTAGAATCTAGTTAGCATTGCAGAAAGGAAATCACAAAGCAGTTTCCTTGGAGAGCTTACAATTTATTAATTTGATAAGATAAAGCACAGGGAAGTAGTAGCTTGACAAAGGTCAAATCCATTCCCTTTCCACTGTGCTAGCACAGCTGAATCCTTTCATCGTCTCTGTTATATTTTATTTACAGCACTTTGACCTAATGTCTATGTGCGGGGAAGGGGATATGCGTAAACGTTTTCTGCTCAGATCTGATAAAGTAATATGCTGGTGCCGGGACCACCACGGTTCTTTTCACTGGCTTGCTGAATACCTTATACATGGACTATTTGTTGTGCATGTTTACTCTTTGCAGAATTTCAGAGTGTTATGAGCTGCCACTTTAAATCAATTGTCCAGTTGATAAATGATTAAATGCTGTAAAATTTATGTTTACAGCTGACATGTTTATATGCGACATGTTAACACGTCAATAAGTTGTTTTCTGTCTTTTCTCTCCTTCAAGATTTACTCCCACAAGAAATACTTGAACCTAAATGTATCAAGAAAAGCCTTGAGCCTTAATGACTATACTGTGGATGAAGTAACTGTAAATAATATTCAACCCAAGCAGCCAGCCTTAGCAGTGTATTATTCCATCTGTACAAATCCTTCCAGCAATATTCAAAATCTGTAGCAAAGTGCTTGGGGTTTCTAAAACTATAGATATTTATTAATTACTAAATAGTGAAAGTACAATTGCACAGGAGTTGCACAATTGCACAATCAGTGGGCCGGATTCAGATAGGAGATACGACGGCGTATCTCCTGATACGCCATCGTATCTCTGAGTGCCGGCCGTCGTATCTATGCGCCTGATTCAGAGAATCAGTTACGCATAGATATCCCTAAGATCCGACTGGTGTAAGTGTCTTACACCGTCGTATCTTAGGCTGCA
This sequence comes from Rana temporaria, assembly GCF_905171775.1. Lineage (NCBI taxonomy): Eukaryota > Metazoa > Chordata > Amphibia > Anura > Ranidae > Rana > Rana temporaria. Next base: position 538,318,128 of record NC_053489.1, read on the forward strand.
TAATCCCGCTGGCCATTAGGTGGAGCTTCCGTACTGTTACGTGAGGAATATGCAAATTAGTATTTACGCCGATCCAGAAATAAACGACCGCCCGGCGTTTTTTTTTTACGTCATTTGCGTTCGGCTTTTTCCGGCGTAAAGTTACCCCTGCTATATGAGGGGTATGTGCGGCGTATCCTATGTTAAGTATGGCTGTCGTTCCCGCGTCGAATTTTGAAAATTTTACGTCCTTTGCGTAAGTCGTTCGCGAATAGGGCTTTGCTTAAGTTACTTTGCGGCGTAATTTCGAGCATGCGCACTGGGATTTTTTTACGAACGGCGCATGTTCACAAAAAACATAAAAAACGCAGGGTCAAGTCAAGTTTAAATAAAACACGCCCCCAACATCCCCATTTGAATTAGGCGGGCTTACGCCGCAACACATACGTTACGCCGCCGTAACTAAGGGCGCAAGTTGTTTCTGAATACAGAACTTGCGCCCTAAATTACGGCGGCGTAACGTATCTGAGATACGTTACGCCGGGACGGACAGATAGACCATTCTATCTGAATCCAGCCCACTATGTATTGTTTTCTCTTTGTTTATAAATAATGTTGTTGTAATTAGGCCAATTAACAATTTCAATTGTCTAGATCTTGAAGAAGTCAAAATTTTAATTTTATTAAAGAAAGTTTTATAAATCTTTATTAATTATGATTGAACTTTATGCACAATGAAGAGGACTTGTACTGTGGAAGGTGTGTCCCAAAAGGGCAAGCAAAGGGTTAGTTACCGTATTGCCTGTGATCTCCCTGAATCTGATATTTTCCTCATTACTGACTTACAATGCCTTGTTGTGCATTATGTCCCTGTTTTGGGAAGGACAACTTAGTAGATGGTAGATCCTAATGTCAATGCTATCCCCTGAAAAGTTGTGATCTAATTGCTGGTGGGGTATTGATCAAGAAGTAGCAAAAGAATTGTATAAATCATATATCCACAGAATAAATTAAGAAGTAGGGAGATACTTGCACTGCAGCTTTCTCTCCAACAAGAAAAACGGTAAGAAGCACAATAGCAACATCAAATATCACTTCAGATCTTGCAAGACATGATCTCACACTGCCGATACACAGCTGTGAGGTTCTAGGCACACAAGGGCATTTGTAAAGGCTGCTGTTAGAAATCACAGGGCCCCATACAGCCTGCCTGACAGGCACCACCAGCTGAAAGTGACAGAGGCCATAGATTTATCAGTCCCTTTCTCTACAGCCTTTAGCTGCACAGATAAATGAATAGAAAACACTCTGAGACTTCCTGCTCATTCACAAACTGAAGCACAATAAACACAGTTTACTATGCTTTGGCAATGAATGGACACATGAGTGATTGGTACTGAACACTCACTGTGCTCTTTAAGGAAAGAAAGGGGCCAGTAAATGACATCCCCCATGTGCCTGCAGCAGCTGTCAGCGGGAGAGGGGGAAGATGCAGAGGGGCCCAGACATAAGCTAGAAGGGGCTCATGTGCTAGAACCAATCCCTTGCAATGCAGTCGAGGGGAGGGAGAGGAGGAGAAACTGTCAGCGCTGTAGTGGAAAACAGAAGAGGATCTGTGTCTGCTGAGCAGGTGCCTGGGCCCCCCGTTTTAACTGACGTGGCTCAAGCCCAGGACAGGAAGGCTGTCTGTACTGCCTTATTAGTGGCCCTAGCATTAGTAGAGGAGGTGCTCTGCGATTCTTCAAGAGAACTCTAAGCAAAGGGTATATTTTTCAGGGAACTGTTTAGGCACAATTAAAATTTCTAAATGTTCCCAATAACTTAAAAAATCTTTTTTGAATTGAAGTCCACTTTAAGCAAAAATAAGGCATGCTTAAAATCAATACAACATTGAATTAAATATGTTAAATGAGAACCTCAATCAGAAAAAAAAAACACTTCCAGTGAGCTTTTATAACGTAAAGCCTGCAACCTGCAAGGTACAGCCTTAGGCCTCGTACAGACGACTGAACATGTCTGCTGAAACTTGTCCGCTGACCAGTTTCAGCAGACATGTTCGGTCGTGTGTACGGCCGACCGGACAGGTTTCCAGCGGACATTTGTCCACCCGACCGTTTTCGAGCGGACAAATGTTTCTTAGCATGCTAAGAAACATGTCCGATGGAATCCTGTCCGTCGGACATGTTCGGTCGTCTGTACAGACTCACCGTACATGTCCGAGCGGCCGCCATCCCTCGCATGCGTCGAATCACTTCGACGCATGCGTGGAAGCATTGAACTTCCAGGGCCGCGCACGTCGCCGCATCATCGTCGCGGCCACGCCCCCGCGTATCGTGTACGCAGGGATTTCTGTCTGATGGTGTGTACAACCATCAGACAAAATCTCCGGGCGGACATGTCCGCTCAAAACGGTCCGGCGGACCGTTTTGAGCGGACAGTCCATCCGTCTGTACGAGCCCTTAATGTACTAGTATGCGTCGGATGCTAGCACATTATGTCAAACTTACCTTAGGATCAGTGGTGTCGCTAGGAGGTGGCTACTGGAGCTATAGCCCCAATTCTGTGGCCCATAGCCCACAGCAGTGGTGCTGTTTCTGTGTGTAAATAGAAGAGATATATCGCTATCTGCTAATTTTTGATGGGGGGGGGGGGGTCGGCCTTCAATCCACACCACTCCTCTCCCTTTGTCTCCAGAGAAGCTGAATTTTTGGCCCCAATTCTAAGTCCTGAGCAGGAGAGGAGCTGTCTGGAGGAAGGATGGGAAATGTCAGAGCTGACAACTAGCGCATATTGGACACTGAGCTGTCACAGGGCTGAGCGAGGAGCAGCGTGGCACCCCAGGAGCCTCGACATTGTCACTGCTCAGATAAGACACCCCTCGGTCCATGAACAAGGGAGGAGCGGGTTTGAAGATTCAGGCCCCGTACACACGTCCGAGGAACTCAACGTGCCAAACACATCGAGTTCCTCGTCGAGTTCAGTGTTGAAGCCGCCGAGGATCTCGGCGGGCCAACTTTCCTCATTGAACAACGAGGAAATAGAGAACATGTTCTCTATTCGGCCCGACGAGTTCCTCGTCGGCTTCCTCGCTGAAAAGTGTACACACGACCTGCAGAGTTTCTCTGCAGAATCCAGCTCCGACCGAGTTTCTGGCTGAATTCTGCCGAGAAACTCGGTCGTGTGTACCTCAGAGGAATGTCCAGAAAGGGCAAACTCGATCTTTACCTGACTTGCTACCCATAAAGCAGTCACCAGAGCTCCCCCCACGCCAAGATAACAGGACGGATGGCAGACTACATTATTCTCCTGTGAGTCACAATTGTTCTACCTTCCACACTGTACAAATCTGTGCTGTAAACTTGTCCTGTACGTCGGCAGGACAGGTATGATGAATGTGAATGTAAAATTCTTGAATATGTATATACTGGTACTTTTCAGGTATGACATAGGTGCATTTTCACAAAATATTTATTTTTAATATATGTGTATGTAGAATATATCTCTAGCACTATATCTCTTAGTTGGCATTGCCATCTCTATATCTTTTAGCTGGCTCCCCAAAGCATCAGGTCTATCATGTAAAACACTGTGCATAATGCTTTTTCTCAATAAGGAACACAATTGAGGAAAGAATAAAGATTCCCTGTTGCCAAAATCCTGCAAAAAAAAATATTAACTTAATTATTTTTTTACCAACTCCATCATTTTGTATGCATGTTGCAGACCTAGGCACTGCTATTTGCATTAAAAAAAACAGGTAATCTTGTAAATCATAGAACAATATCTTGTGTTTAAAATTGTCAACTACAGCATAGCTTGAACAGTACAAACAAACATAAAACCTGTTCATCTGCCTTTCCCAATTTTATCCTGAAATATGTGATGTGTCCTTATGTGTCATTTCACAAACAGAAATTAATGTATACAATACATAGGAATAACTGTGGCTGCTTTCCCATTCGGTAGGGTGAGCGTTGATGGTAAAACGCTGCTAGTTTTACCGGTGCTTTACCGTCGTTTTAGCAGCGCTATTCGGGCACTTTTAACCCCCCGCTAGCGACCGAATAAAGTGTTAAATGTGCCGTGTAGCACTGCTGCCAAAGTGCTTTGCAGACGTTTCGGCAGCGGTGCCCAATCATTTCAATGGGTAGGGGCGGTGGAGGAGCAGTGTATACAGAATCTGTGGGAAAAGTTAGTTGAACTGTATAAAACAGGAAAGGGAAAATGATGTTCTGTTGAAACCAAACCATAGTCAGGTATAGGGCCGGCCTTTGGGGTGTGCGGGCTGTGCGGCCGTACAGGGCGCCATGTGCAACAGGGGCGCCATGCGGCCGTCACAGCTCACAGACTTGCAGTCAGTTTAACATGATGAATGATCATCATTCATCACAGGCAGGGGCGGCTGGGTCACTGCAGAGGGGGGGCGCCGTCGCGCCGAAGTGTCAGACATTGTTCCCCTCCCTCCTCCTCCTCTCCTTGTTGTCTCATACAGACACACTCACACAGCAGGTGGTACTGGGTAGCGCCGTTGCGTAAAGCGTGCGTAATGCAGGAGCAGAGGGCACTGACTTTGATGCCGATGTCGCACTGAAGTCGGGACTGACAGACTGAGTACTGTGAAGAAAAGTTACAGTAAGTTACTTTTAGCGGCGCTTTACCGTTGATTTAGTGACGCTTTTCATCCACTAGCCGGGTGCTTTTAACCCCGTTAATCCCCTCGGGCTTTAACACTGTAGTGACAGGAGAGGCGCTTTACAGGCACTTTGCATGCACTATTTTTAGTGCTATAGCGCCTGTAAAGTGCCTCAGTGTTAAATTGGCCTAATGAAATCATCTGTCTGCTTACTTTGCTTACTCACCTCCAATCAACATGTTTCTTGTCAGCACATCTGCACACACCATACCTGATTAGCTGGCAGATCTGTCCAACCCTTTCTAGTTTACCTGTGCTGATATAAAGGTGAATTCAATTCAGATTCAGGTATTTACACTAAATTTCATTCAACTCATTTAAGTGATTAGTTAAAGTGGAGTTCCACCCATTTTTTTATGTTTGTCTGTGCTGCATGCCCTAATCTCATAGTGTTCAGAATGGACAATTTTTATTTAATTAGTTGCTTGTAAATACCTTTATTTTGTAATCCTTCATTACTTCCTCCTCCTTATTAGCCTAGGCTATTAAGTCACAAGGCTATTTGCAAGGGTTTCTGGGATAGGCATCATGTTTCCCAGTAGTCCTTGCAAACCTGACTGAAACCTGACTGAAACCTATTACATTGCTTGTGCAGCACTGAGCATGTGTGAGATATGCAAAGCTGAAATCCAGGAAGTCATACAGTCTGGCTTCATGATGCCCACACTTGAGATGGGCACGGTCTATTTCTAGATTATAAACTATCTAAATGCTGTAACAACCTAACAGAACGGACCTTAGTTTACAGACTAACTTTACTAGAATACATTAAGCTTGTGTATTACAGGGGTATTTATAATTAAAAAGTGAAATTGTGGGTGGAACTCCCCTTTAACAACAACACAGTTCAGTACAGTCTATGATCTTTTTTTATTTGCACTTACTGTTATTTTTTTAGGACAAACATTTGGGGCCTACCCACTTCTTTAAAGTTCTTTAAAGCAGTACTGACACACATAGGTTTCACAAAATGTTAAGAAGAAATCTGAAATTCAGCAATCTTCTGAAAAAAGATACACACAGACACAGGGTAACAAAAGTAAGAACCTTACATATAAGGAGTAGAGAAGGGTACTGTGGAATGTGGGGGAGGGAAAAGTGTCATAGAGGAGAGACTCGTCATAAAAATGTTTGATCATGATTTAGAAAACTGAGGTACATTAAAGCTCAAGGGAGGAAATTCCGATTATCCGTCCCCCCCCCCCCCCCTCTGGTGCCACATTTTGCACCTTTCAGGGTTGAGGGGGGAACAGGTACCTGTTTTTTGACTGGTACTGTTTTGTCCCCTCCTCCTTTCTCCACCACCGTGCCAATTAAAAAGTGCAGCGCTCTTCGTGCATGTGCAGTAGGGAACTGAAAGGCTTCACCTTACCAGAAATGGTGGCAGCTGCACATGACAGCCAATCCAAAGATCCGCTGGGGTGGTGACATTGCGGGCTCCCTGGACAGGAAAGTGTTGATATATTAAAAATCAGCAGCTGCAGTATTTGTAGCTGCTGACCTAATTTTTCATGGGGGGTGGAACTCCTCTTTAAGTCAATTATTACTTGTGTCAAAAAGAATTGTCACACCTACAGTAGTTTAAAAAGTTTTGCTTTCCTGAGAATTTTTCTACATTGATCAACACACACCACATTATTGGAAGTGCAGCTGTATGGCCTGTAATATTGAAGGTTTCTTTTTTGTGGGGGACATTGTAGAGCAGGGCATGGATGTGGCCTCTGTCTTATCCTTCAGTTGGCTATTAGATGCCTCATAGGTGGAGAGTGAGATTTATCTTTTAACCTGTTTGGGTTAAGTGTCAGCCTTGCCCCTGTTGGCAGAGGGACACCTTGGATAAGGTTTTATTTGGAAAATTAAGAGTTAACTGAGTTGGTTGCAATGAAGAGAGTGATTACTGGTTTTCCTTTTAGATGGTCAAGTACAGGCCAGCATGTAGGTGCGAAAAATGAAATTGTTCATCTTTCCATTAGAAGGGAAGCTTGAGGGCTTGTGGATGTTGGGACTACTTGCATTCCACAGTGGGGATGTTGGACTCTAGGACACCCCTCATATAGGTATGCCGTACGTGCCTCTTATCTTGCCTTTGCCCTCTGGACTCTGTTATCTCTGACTTGCATTGCTCTCTGTATATGGCTTATGAACTGTTTGGAACCTTATGGTTTGTGCTGCCATTAAGCACAGCTTGGAACTTAACTGATTTTACCATTAGGCCCTTTGTGTTATTTACTATGTAGCAACCACCAGCAATACATTTTAAATGTTAAATTAGCCTTTCCCTGCAAATAGTGAATTATGTAACACTCCAAATTGTAGCGTGAGCTATTTAGATGTTACAGACAGTAATGTAAGAATTTTAGATGGATGTTACTTCCAGAATAATGCATAAATTGCTTGCCATCCCTCATGTCCTAAATTAAAATCAGTAATGGTCTAGTCTTGCATGACATAGTTAGATATACAACATTTCACCTCACCTCACCCCACACACATGTGTGTGCCTTCTAGCACCACAAAAGAGAACATAAAGTAGATTAAAGCGTAAGTAAACCCAATGATTTTAATAGTTTCCAAAGACAGTTACATTCCCGCCATGCCGGAAATGCTAACTGTCTCATTGGCTGTGCTCTCAACCAAACTGTCACACCATCCAATGGCTGGTGTCATAACTTATCACATGTGCAGCATCATGGCAGTTGAAGATTAAACAGAGGCCAAGATGGCAGCTTCCTTGGCTGAAAATGATAGGTGGGTTTACTTCCACTTTAAGACATAATATAGATATAAGTTCGCACACAATCTAAAGGTTGGTATTTTCAATAGTGCAGCAACCTTATTCAAATATTAACCATTATGCTGCCAGGGATGTAAGGCTTACACTGTAATAGGACCATGTTCAATAGGCCAGCTTAATAAGCCTTGCGTTCGCTGCATTTTCTTCTGCTATAAGCTCATGATCACTTCAGAAATCCTGAAGTTATGGCAGAAGGGTCTCCTAATCCCTGAATAGCTGTGATCGGTGACTCACAAGCCTTAATGACTTTGCAGACAAATTCTACAAATAATCTATGGATATCCTCTCACATATACCTGAAACTACCTTCAATGATTTATAGGACACTTGTTGCTCTCCAACACAGGAAGGGAAAGATGTCATCATCTGCCCTGAATAACATCCAATATCCTTTATAAATGTAGACCCCAAGGAGTTTATTAAACTCATTGATAATAGACTTCAGCCTTATTTTCCCTCCTTAAACCACAGAGGGCAAGTGGGCTTCGCCCCCTTTCTAAAGGCTCACCATAACACAATCCATACAATCTTTCTCATCGAGTATGCCATCAAACACAATCAGCCCTTCTGTGTCTCTTGTCTATTGATGCCAAGAAAGCATTTGATCACCTGAGTTAGGATTTCCTGCCAGCTACCCTGATACATTTCAAGGGTTTAAGATACCAAATGTGGGCAAATCCCACAAATCCAGCAACTATGACAATATCAGTGGACTACACCTCAAAGAATCAGGAGCCAGACCAAGTATGATTAAATAAAGTTTATTATTATAAATGAAACCCTTCCAACTCCAACAAACCATAAACAATGTAAAAGTGAGAAATAACCATGACAGTGTAGCAAACCCAGAATAACAACCTAACACATGCTATGTACAAAAATGGAAGGAGCTCACATTATTGGGCATGATCAGGACTGGGAACAAGGGGAGCAGAGCAGGGTACAGAGTACTAAACACAGGATACATGATACTAAATGCAGGATACAGGGTACTGGAAGAAGGTCACAGGATACAAGGCAGGGGATACTGGATCAGGCAGGGACACAGCTCACAGGAAGAACACTGAGGTATAGTTCTCAATTAAGAGAGGGATTATATACCTTCCCAGCAGCCAGTACCAGATGGAGCCTAATTACTAAAATAAGCTGGCTGCTGGGCGCCCCAGAACTGCTCTGGGAACAAGAGTGCCTCCAGTAGGGAATATAAGTCTTGGCATGAAACCCAAAAGTCTGTGTAAGCACCAGATAAGTCAAAAAAGGTTTCCCATTACCAATGTCTGGAAACTCTCTCGATTTTCTCAGGCCAGAGTCCTTCAACTCGCTGGGTGACATGTCTCCTGGGTCTGGTGACTGGCTATGTGCCCTGCCAATATGAAATTTGTCTGGGTGCCTTGCCACTGAGGTCCGAAAGCTGGCTGGGTTCCCTACAGGTCAACACTTGGAGCTTACAATTCCCTAATGCAAAAAATGCCCCGATAATGGCCTAATACCAGAGTCCTTGGCCTATATAGGTACCCTGACCCCAGGGTGTCCCACCCCAACTGGATCTTCCACATCCTGATTGCTAGAAACTGCTTTGTATTTTAACAGCCACGTAGGTCTAACCAAGGGATTGGTTACCCTGGACAAGGTTAAAATAGAACTCTACCTATCCCCAGAAGACCCCTACTACCGGGGCTGTAATAGTCAGTACAGCTCTCACATTCAGAGTTGGTATCTGGACAACCAGGCCTTAGTGCAACAGAAGCAAATGGCTTCCAAAGGAACTCAGGACAGACAACAATAGGAAGCTTATAAGACCAAACCAGGAACCCATGTCAGGCATTCAACAGACATGAAGATAACATTGTATTAGACCAGCTGAAGAGATTCTACCCCTGGTACCAAAGACTGGCTGGGCATTTGGCACAAGACCATCATAGGCAGGCTAAACATTGGGCAGTGGACCATCAGAGGCAGGCTGGACATCAGCCAGCAAACCATTATAGGTGGGCTGGGCAGTGAGCACCAGATTATTAGGTTGTGCAGCAGGCATGGAATCATCAGGCTGGGCAGTAGGCATGAAACTGCCAGAGGCAGGCTTGGCAGCCAACAGAGGATCAGTGAAGTCAGGCAGAGGATCTGTGAAGTCAAACTGTACAGTAAGTAGGGAATCAGCGGCATCAGACTGGATAAAATAAGTTATATCAGCAAGGATAAACTGGGTAGCAGGTCAAAAATAAGTCACACTGAGAGACTGGAATATGGGCTTAATGCATAGTGGCTTTGAGAAAGTTTTTAGACAGGCTTGAGTAAATGTAATTTTGGTAGAGTAAGTCTACGGCATTTAGAGTTCTTTATTATGAAAGGGCAAGTCAGCACTGAGGCAGAGTCAGGAGTAGGCTGGCCCATAGTTGCTGCAGCGGAAGGCAAGACTAGAGTAGTTGGCATGGACTTGGCAGGCATGATTGACATTGGCTGGACTGGAGCAAGGGGCAATGATGCAGGCTGGACCGGTCAATTAGTGTGGAGGCAGACTGTACTGGATCAGCAGGCATGGAGGCAGACTGAACTGAATCTGAAGGTATGGGGGTGGACTGGGCTGGATCAGCAGTCATCTAGGCAGAATGGGCTGAATTAGTAGTCATGGAGGCAGATTGTACTGGATCAACAAGCTTGAAGGAGATGAAGGGGAAATGGACTGACTCACAAGGCATGGAGGGGGACTGGGCCAGATCAGGAGACATGGAAGGGGACTGGGTTTGGATCAGAGGGCATGGCGGTAGACTTGACCAGATCAGAAGGTATGGAGGTGGACTGAGCCAGATCGGAAGGCATGGAGGTGGACTGGGCCAGATCAGCAGGCATATAGACAGATTGGACTGGATTAGCAGGCATGGAGGCAAATTATATTGAATCAGCAGGTATGGAGGCAGACTGGGTGGGATCAGTAGGCATGGAGTGAGGAACTGTGTGAATAATGGAGGCAGCAATGGATAGTGTTAGAATTGTATGGGTGGGAAAAAAAACATTTGTTTATTTTTGGGTTTGAACACTGAAATCGTATTACTCGATGGACTGAGCTTGGAGGCTACTCATCCCAGGATCTATTCTGCCCTCTTTTACCCTCCCTTACCCCTCTCTTTTACCTTTTTATGCATGCCAACTATCTGTTTTATTATTTTTCTTTATCCTATTTTTTACTTTAACCCCTCTTCTGATCGCCTTGCAATACTTGCCTTGCCCTGACTTACGTGATTGATAATGTCTCCTTTTAGTGACTGTGAAACAAGAGCACGTATAAGGGAGAGAAGAGTTCTCTTCCAAATATAGGGATTTTTGAGTGAGGTGTCCCTAAAATCCCTATATTTGGAAGAGAACTCTTCTCTCCCTTATACGTGCTCTTGTTTTATATGTATCTAATGTTGGGATTGTGAGTCACTGCTATTCGACTTGGGAAACTTTTCACCCACCCCTCTGTTTTTCTTTTAGTGACTGTGCTTTCTTTTTATTATGTCCTGTAGTACACTCCAATTGGCATCTATTCTGCATTTTGTACTTAAAAATGTTTGATAAACTTTTACTATTTAAAAAAGAGAACTGTTTATTGTCATGCCACTTGAGGTCTTAAGTGGGGTGCAGCAAAAAGGTTACATATTGCATATTACATGTTGCATTTAAAGCATTAGTTGGTTTCTACTATTTTATTAATACACATATTAAAAGCCTTAAAACAGAACTAAAGGCAACATGTTTTATTTGTTCATGTTAGATTAGAGTATAGTAGGGTTATCACCCCTGTAAGGTTTATTTTTGCAATATGTATCCGACTGGGGAGATTTTCCTTCACCTCCTGTCTCATTGTCAAAACAGAAAGTGAGAGTACTGAAATCCCTGGTTGTCACCAGGTCGCAAGAAAGAGTGTCCCTATTGGAAGGTAACCCCACTATTCCTGTTTTGGGGACAACCCAAAATGCAGGATTTCCTTTTACATTCACATTGGTTGACACTGGTAAACAGGACTAATAGAGAGGATGAGTCTCCCTAGCAGGGGCACAGACAGCAAAATATACCTGACAGGTGTTCTAATCCCTATCCACTCCAGGGACGTGCAGTCAGGGAAGGCAGGTGAGGCAGAACATAAAACCTATGGTCCAGAGATATGCGTCTCCTTGCGCAACCTGTCAAAAGCTAGGAGGGAGAATGAGAATCTGCTGCTGTTGAAAAGGTACTGTTATAATCAAGCTAAATCATATATTATTATGCTATATGTTATAACATAATAATTATTTTACTGTGAAATTACTGGTTTGAGTTATAACTTCAAACTTCAGTAATTTTTCTGTTAAGTCATCTGCTTGAGTACAGTTTTTGAAAATATAGTAAATTACCTTAAAAACAATATATAATAATTATTTGTATATTACTTATGGCAATTAACCCCTTGCTGTCAAGTCTGACACTTTTCTCCTACATGTAATAATCATGGAAAAGAAAAAATTGCGCTAACAAAACAATGAATCAGTTAAGTGAATAAATACGGAGGCAGCAATAGCGTGACCTAACAAAAAAAACTGAAGAAAAAGAAAAAGTTGCGCCAACCAAGTAATAAACAATAAAGTCCTTTGTGTATCCACAAATAAATAATCAAATTAAAAAGGAAGAAAAAATCGCACCAATATAAGTGCAAATAGGTCCTTAATATATGCACATAAGCAATATTAGAGTCCAAAACGGTGAAATCCAGGACAAACAGCACCCAGTGTGAAGATAATAACATAAACGTGATCCGCCACCACATTGACTGAGGCTTACCAAAAGGTAACCAAATAACAGCGTTATTTTAGGTCACAGCAGGATACTCCAGAGTATGGGGACACAGCTTAAGATGAACCAGGAATGTAAACAGACCACAACTCATAGGAAATCCTCGGCGGGATACAGCAAGATCTATTGTGAAGTACTCCTCCTCGAATCGTCTCATACAGCCCAGTCGATATTAGACATGCAGGGCTTCTGCTATATGCCGGCCGGCATTTGTTTTTACGCTTGTATTTGCTCTACGTTTGTATGTAGTTTTTTAAACTTTTAATAAAATTGTTGGTACCTACTACCCTATGTGCGGTCTCCTTCCCTGCATGTCTAATATCGACTGGGCTGTATGAGACGATTCGAGGAGGAGTACTTCACAATAGATCTTGCTGTATCCCGCCGAGGATTTCCTATGAGTTGTGGTCTGTTTACATTCCTGGTTTATCTTAAGCTGTGTCCCCATACTCTGGAGTATCCTGCTGTGACCTAAAATAACGCTGTTATTTGGTTACCTTTTGGTAAGCCTCAGTCCATGTGGTGGCGGATCACGTTTATGTAATAATCATAATTTTTTTGCTAGAAAATTACTCAGAACCCACAAACATTATATATATATATTTTTATCAGACACCCTAGAGAATAAAATGGTGGTCATTGCAACTTTTTATGTTACACAGTATTTGTGCAACAATTTTTTTAACTTTTTTTTCACATACATTGGCGCATATTTATGCGGGCGTAGCGTATCTAATATACGCTACGCCGACGCAGCGCACAGATGCAAGCACTGGATTCACAAAGCACTCGCCCCCAAATCTACGCTGGGTTTCCTCAGCGTAAGCCAGCATAGCTGGAAGTGGGCTTGAGCAAAGGTAATAAAGCGTGACCACATGTAAATGATGGACTGAGAGTCATAAAGATACGAATAACGTACGGTGCATGCGTCTCCCGGTGGACGCAACCCAGTGCGCATGCGCAGAATCACGTCGGAACTACTCCCTAAGATACGCTGGATCACTGCCTACGAAGTGAACGTAACCTACGCCCAGCCCTATTCACGTACTACGTAAACGATGTAAAATATGACAGCTCTGTTCCCTGGTCCATACCTTTGCATGAGTTTCGCCTCCTATATGTGGAATAACTTTACGCCGGATGTACGCCTTACGCAAACCGCGTATATTATGCGCCGGGTGCAAGTAAGTTTGTGAATCAGCGTATCTCCCTCATTTGCATATGTGCATAGAAAATCAATGGGAGCGCCCCTTGCGGCTAGCGTAAATATGCGCCCACGATACGCCGGCGTAGGAAAGTTACGTCGGTCATATGCAGCCTATTTTCAGGCGTATCTCAGATTTCGGGCACGGCACATAGATACGACGACGCATAGATAGACTTACGCGGCGTATCTCGAAATACGTCGGCGTAAGTGCTTTGTGAATCCGGGCCTAAAGATAACCCAATTTTTTTGTATAATGTGAAATATGATGTTACGCCAAGTTAGTAGATACCTAACATGTCACGCTTTAAAATTGAACCCACTCGTGGAACGGTGCCAAAGTTAAGTACTTAAAAATGTTCATAGGAGACGCTTTAATTTTTTTACAGATTACATGTTTAGAGTTACTAGGGAAGTCTAGTGCTAGAATTATTGCTCTCGCTCTAATGATTGCGGTGCATGTAACTTGTGTGTATCTGGCTCTGATACTAGCCAGTGCCTCATCAGCCACTGACCTCACAGCACGTCCCTGATCCATTCTATCCAATATTAATAAATAAAAAATATATCATTTAGTTATACTATAATGGCATATAAATAGATGGAATGGTAAAGACAGACAACTAGAGTTCAGTTCATATCCCAGAATTGTCATGTAAAACAGAACATTCCCCAGAATGACATAAAAGTAAAGGATCATTTTCTTTTATTAGCCCAGTGCAGACAAAGAAACATTCATTCAATCATTAAATTTTTTCCTGGACCCAATTATATATCTGGCTGTATTGTGAATATTTGTGATGTTCTCAGAACTAAAAGCTCAGATTTCAAGGAGCTAATTTTTCCGGCACAGGCAGAAGAGAAGGGTGAAAATTCAATTATAGTAAGAAATTGAGTGAAAACTAGGACATTACAAAAAAAAAAAGAAAGAAACAGCAGTTCACAGACAATCTCTCAGCCTTACATTTTTTCTTAAATTGTTTTTCTTTTATTTAACTCAGTATAAAAATCTGAATATTTTAACAGTGTTCAATATTTTAGCTGGATAAACTTTGTATGGTTTTTAAATTAAGAAAATAAAAGCTGTGTAATGTATTTGTTAACTCTCAATGTAAAATTTTTTGCATTATGCAAGCACATTTTTCAGGATTTTTTTAAAATGTAACCTGGCGTCTTTATCAGGTCAAGCAGTGTTCTAAAATCGTTTTGCTCCACAAAATATGCACTGGTAAAATGAGGGACCCATTTTATTTTACAGTGGAGCCAACTATGGCTTTATTCTCTCTGCTACAGTTCAATACATTTAAAATAATAATGCTGTAGCATAAATTCTGTGGAATCTCATAAGAGTTTTATAAAAAAAAAAAAAGCATCAAGTGGAACAGTTGTCCATCTGTAGTTGGCTCTGCAGTATGTGTCTGTGCACTCTGTGTAACAAACAAGCCGACACATGCACGCTTCATCACCAAACACACCACAAAGCCTTACCGAACAAAAATTCCACAGGAGGAAGCCCGTCTGATGACTGATACCTGTCTTTGTCTGCTGATAGCCTACCCCAGCACAGACAAAGAGTATATCAAGCATAGAAAAATAGAAAATACCATAACAGATCCGCTCTGCTCCGAGCCTGCAGTATCAGTCTCCCAGGTTAACACTTTGTATTCAGGTGCTGGCAGAAATAGAGCACATCTCGCTCAAATTTTTTTTTTTATATGGGATGCAGGTACTGCCACATACTGTATTTAACTTCAATGTAAGGTAAATGAAAGACAGGCTTCAACTACATGCCTTGAACATGTTTCACCCACATTGGGCTAAATCGTGCAGCGGTACCTGCATGCCATACTATAGAAAAACTAGCCTTGTGTAACACAGTTTATGACTACGGATACTTGGTGCTCGAGTTCTAAAAGACTGAGTGGGCTAATGTCACCCTGCAAGTGTGGGTGGGCAATGTTTATGGTGGTACCTGGTGGTTTGTACAGTTACTTGGTGCTCAATGCCTAAAAGACATTGAGCAGGTGGTTTGGTTACAATTTTAATGGTGATATTGGTCTGTTTGGTTAAAATTGTAATGGTGATATTGGTCTGTTTTTTCTAATCTTAACCACTTTGCGAACAAGGTACATCATATGACGTCCTGGACTTTCAGTGGGGATATCTGAATGATGCCTGTATCTGCATCTTTTGAGCCAGCGATTCTGTGCACCATAAGAATGATCATAGCGGCAGTTATGCCACTTGATCGTTCTTATAGGCAACGGGAGGGGACATCCCCCCCTCCTGCCACCATCCGGTGCTTCTCTGGGCTCTCCAGTGCCATCGGGTCCCAGAGAAACGATCTGCCGGCGCCGGATGGGAAGCATAGAGATGACCGGTGACCAGATGGTCACCGGTCATCTCTATGACCGTCAGAGGCCCGGGCACGATGTTAAACAAAGCCACAATTGCGGCTGTGGGCATGAGATTGGGAAAAAATTTTTTTCACGATCTCATGCTTTCCAGCCTGGAGAAGAGATGTGGGGTCTCGCCATAAAGAGTACCTGTCACACACCATTCCTATTACAAGGTATGTTTACATTCCTTGTAATAAGAATAAAAGTGATAAAATAAAATGTAAAATAAAAGTGTAAAAAAAAAAAAATTAAGTAAAAAAAAAAAAAAATAACATAAATATTTTTTTTAAACGCCCCTGTCCCCAGTAGCTCACGCTGGCGCTCAGAAGCAAACACACACGTCCCACACATATATGTAAACGCTGTTTAAACCACACATGTGAGGTATCGCCGCGTACATTAGAGTGCCAGCAACAATTCTAGCACTAGACCTGTAAGGCCTCGTACAGACGAGGGGACAGTCCGCTGAAAACGGTCCGCCGGACCGTTTTCAGCGGACATGTCCCCTTGGAGATTTCTGTCTGATGGTTGTACACACCATCAGACAGAAATCTGCGCGAACAGACAGCGCGGTGACGTGTCCACGCCACGACGATGACGCGGCGACGTGCGTGACGCTGGAAGGTCAATGCTTCCACGCATGCGTCGAAGTGATTCGACGCATGCGAGGGATGGCGGCCGCTCGGACATGTACGGTGAGTCTGTACAGACGACCGAACATGTCCGACGGACAGGATTCCAGCGGACATGTTTCTTAGCATGCTAAGAAACATGTGTCCGCTCGAAAACGGTCGGGTGGACAAATGTCCGCTGGAAACCTGTCCGGTCGGCTATACACACGACCGAACATGTCTGCTGAAACTGGTCAGCGGACCAGTTTCAGCAGACATGTTCGGTCGTCTGTACGAGGCCTGACTCTAAACTGGTAACCTGTAAAAAAAATGTAAGCGTCGCCTATGGAGATTTTTAAGTGCTAAAGTTTGGTGCCATTCCATGAGTGTGCACAATTTTAAAGTATGACATGTTAGGTATCTATTTACTCGGCGTAACATAATCTTTCACATTATACAACAAAATTGGGCTAACTTTACTGTTTTGTTATTTTTTAATTCATAAAACCTTTTTTTTTTCCAAAAAAGGCGTTTGAAAAATGATTGCGCAAATACCGTGCAAGATGAAAAGTTGCAATGACCGCCATTTTATTCCCTAGGGCAGGGCTCAAAATTTCAAGTCCTGAGCCACTAGCCAGGCCTTAAGAGTTACTCGCCACCAGTTGCCCCAACCAACACCTCCCCTGCCCCACCCCTAAGTTTTTAGCTCTGATCACTGTTTAAATATACATTAAGATTACTTATGTACATGCATTTTATGACTCATTAATTGGTAATCCACAGACAATGCTGATCAATCATTAATGTTTTGAGTATAATGAAAGATTAAAAGCAAAAGTTCTAGTATTACTACAAGGTTTAACATCAACTAACACAATAGGAACAGTGAGAGTCTCTATGAAAAAACAATATTCATAATTCATAAACCCATCAAACTTGGCAATAGGAAGATCATGTTAGATACTGCAATTACCTGTGAACACTTATTCCCAGGCAAGAAAATTGAGACTGCTCTCTCTGCCACATAGTTAACAAACAGCCATTTCATTTTTTGTTCTTTTGCTGTATTTTTTTTCATTTAAATGCATTTAATTTTTTTTTTTTTAACACTAATCACCACAATTCAAACACTCTGTTCTGATGTTCCTAGAATACTAGATTACTGGCTACAACTCAAATGTGAATAGTGCAATGTCCCAGAGAGCTTTACCTAGATTAAAAACTGAAGTATTTGGCAGATATTCTACATCCCTTGTATAAACTGAAAAGCTTAATGATTTTTTAATCTTTTAGGTAAAAAAAAAAAAATCTCATCATTTGTCCCACTTCTGCTGAACTGATCAGCAGAGTAGTTGTAGGTAGGCTTCCATAGAGTTCCAAAGCTGCAGCTCTTCCTAACCTGTAAAGCATGGGTGCTCAACCTGTGGCCCTCTAGCTGTTGCAGAACTACAAGCCCCATGAGGCAGAGTCATGATGGGAATTGTAGTTTCTCAACAGCTGAAGGGCCACAGGTTGAGCACCCATGGTGGAAAGCAAGATGATCAGTATTGTTAATTGATAATAGACATGTGCACACTGAAATATTTTGTTTCGTAATTTCGTTTTCGTCCGAAAAATAAATTAATTTAGTTACTCCCGAAATTTGTTTTTATTTATTTGGTTTTTCGTAAAAAAAATGCATTCGTCCGAAAATCCAAATGAATTAAGGTCGAATCTGTCATTGAAGGCTTATGGTGTCAGTCGAATGTTCTAAGAAAAAAAAAAAAAAAAAGATTCGACAGAATCTTAAAAAAAAAAAAATAAGATTTGACGGAGCAAGGAAACTGTCTCTCTATGTCGAATCTTTATGTCTCTCTATGTCGAATCATCATGTCTCTGTATGTCGAATCTTTTCTCTCTATGTTGAATCTTCTTCATGTCTCTATAATGTTGAATCTTCTTCATGTCTCTATAATGTCGAATCTTCTTTATGTCTCTATAATTTCAAATCTTTTCTCTCTATGTCGAATCTTTTCTCTTTATGTAGAATAATATTGGACTAATAGAGTTAAGGTTAGGCACATTCGACCGTAACGAAAACGAAAATAAAGCATTTGTTTATGTAGGATCTTTCAGTTTTTGTTTTCTGTGCTTTTGTTATCGTTTGTTAAAACGATAACGAAAATACCTGAAATTCTAACGAAAATGCATTCGGACGAAAACGAATGCACATGTCTAATTGATAATAGAGTCTGAGCTACGGGTAAAGCAGCTGACTGATGGTAAGTCCAACCCAGGGGCGGACTGACAACTCATGGGGCCCCCGGGCAATAGGAGATTACGGAGCCAGGGCAATAGATTATGGGGCCACACAGTATCCACACACACATACAGTATACATACACAATATACACACACAGTATACACACACAGTATGCACACACTGAAAAGGTTCTGGAGAGGCAGGGCAGCTATAATCTTGGGATTTTTTTTTTTAAACACAGATTTTTACATACTGTCCCTGGTTTTACTGAGGCTGGCAACCCTGATGGGGCCCCCTAGTGGCATGGGGCCCTCGGGCAGTGCCCGAGTGCCACAATGGTCAGTCCGCCCCTGGTCCAACCCTCCCAATCAAGTGTAGATGTTTTACAATGTATTTCTCATAGTGAGGTGAATGTCCAGAGCAAGATATAATAGGTTTATAACTACATAAGTGAAACCTGGTAGTGTTATATTACAAATTGCCACCAAGATTACAAACCAGTCTTTTTCATGACTAACAAGAAGATCCAAACAGTTTTTCTAGCAAAAAATTAAGTTTCTTTGTATGAAAGCAGTATAGAATCAGAATTGGTACGTTTAATAAGTGTTTTTCTAGAAGCCTCTTGAAATTAGATTTTATGTGTTATCCTAACAGGAGACATTACTTCACCTCTTACGTGTCCCTAATGTCTCCATGGAATAGCGGATGTGGACATCAACATAGATATACATGCCTGGTATACAGTTATTACAGATACAACTTTATTTTGTAAAAATCTCAGCAAGCTGCTGTGGGAACATCAGTATTCTGTAATGACTCTTTTGAGCAACAGCAAGTACTTCACGATGATATCCAGACTACAGGATGAACTGCTAAATGTAGAATACAAATGATCTACTGCAGATGGTGGAGGAGGAAAAATGTCCCTGACAATAACCAGGATAATGTTCCTAGTGAAAATCGTTTTCTTTTTCTTTTCTTTCTTCTTTTTTTTTTTTTAAGAATAAGCATTATGTTTTAAATTGGATGCTCTTAACACCCAGATTAACCCTTTAGACTTGTAATAATAGTAGAGTAATTAAACGGTCTCATTACATAGCAAGCAAACAAATCCTATCAGTTTTGTCTGTTTGCCCACCGCCAGAAAAAAAAATATTTTAATTCCATTAAATTAGTTGAAACCAGGTAGACTTTATATTAACTTTATTATATTAAAGGATCACTAAAGGAATTTGTTTTTCCTTTAGTGACCCTTTTAACTCACAATCCACCCACTATGTTAGCAGTTAACATGGTTAACATATTTTTAAAACCTAAAATAAAAACAGAAAAATCATCACAAGGGCTATAACTTACAGACAGTAATGCCGCGTACACACCATCGTTTTCTGCGATGGAAAAATGCGACGCTTTATGTGCTTTAAAAAAACGTCATTTTTCAAACTTCAATTTGAACAACGACGTAGCATACACACCATCGCTTTTTCACAACGCTCTAGCACAGCGCAGTTCCGTCAATCACGCACGACGTCACTATAAAGGGTCGTTTCCATGCGGAAGACGGCCTCTTTTGCTGATATCGTGTTGCTGCGTGTTAGTAAAAGTTTGGTGAGATACGATTCGTGATTTTCAGTGACTGTGCTTTAAATTTCGTTTTCTGTCGTACAGTTTGTCTATTTGTTGTCGGATCTGTGATACAGTGCTTGTACTAAGGACGTATTTGTTTAGGCATTACGTTTGGTGTGCACGGTGCTGTTTAGCAGGTCGTTCTTCAAAGGCCATTCTTTACTTCAGGGCGTAATTTTTAGTCTGATCTGATTTGACGACCGTTTTCTAGCCATGTTGCGGGTACGAACTCGTCGCCGAGATCGTGCTGTGCTTGTTGTTAGGATGTGTGCTGCATCCCAGCGACGGTCCATGAACAGGGTGAGGAGGAGGTTGTGGACCAAGAACTGGTTGCTACGCAGGGACCAGTTCTCTCATATGCCTCTGCTGCGGGAGATCCGAGAAAATAACCCTGATGATTTCAGGAATTTTCTTAGGATGTCTGACCCCGTATTTCAGCAGCTTTTGGCTTTGGTGTCGCCATATATCACCAGGCAGGACACCGTTATGCGGGAAGCCATCACTGCTGAGCAGAGGCTAGTTGCTACGTTGCGCTACCTTGCAACAGGGAGAAGTCTGCAGGACTTGAAGTTCTCGACGGGCATCTCCCCCCAGGCTCTGGGCCTCATAATCCCTGAGACCTGTTCGGCCATCATTCAGGTTCTTCAGGAGGACTATGTTAAGGTAAGTGGTGTTCTTTCAATGGTCAAACTAATTCCAAAAAAAAAAAAAAAAAAAAAAAAATTCTAATATGCTCAGAATGCTCACTTTGTCTCTATGTATGCTGTTCTACACAATTAGTAAAGCCCTACATGTTTCTTTAATTTAGCCAACCTGTCCATCATTCTATGTTGTGGGCAAACCCACCTAGCATAGTCCCTATATTCCCGTTTATTTGTGGCCTCCATTGTAGTGCTGCATTTTGTGTGTCCCTATATCCCCGTTTATTTGTGGCCTCCATTGTAGTGCTGCATTTTGTGTGTCCCTATATCCCCGTTTATTTGTGGCCTCCATTGTCCAAACCCCCCCCCCTAGATTTTTGAAATACATACTAATAATTATTTTTCTTATTTAGATATTTTTTGGGGGGTTGTTTCTCATCTCATCTTGAGCCCCACTCCCCCTAAATATATTTTTTCAACATCAGAGGGGGGGTGATTAATATGCTTAATTGTTCACAATTTTTTTTTTAATACTAACCTTTTTTGTTGAATTGTTGGTGGGATCCCTTGTAATTTTAGCTATATTCTGTTTAAAATCTTTGTTCTAATGTTTTTTATTTTTTCTTTCTATCCAGTTCCCCACCACGCCACAGGAATGGCAGACTGTGGCAGCGGACTTCTCCCAGCGTTGGAACTTTCCGAACTGTGGAGGAGCCATTGATGGCAAGCACATCCGCATTGTGCCCCCACCCCATAGTGGATCCCATTTCTTCAATTACAAGGGGTTCCACAGCGTTGTTTTGATGGCGGTGGTCTCAGCAAATTATGAGTTTTTGTACGTGGATGTTGGGAAAAATGGCCGGATGTCGGACGGCGGTGTCTTTGCGGAGACGGAGTTCGCACAACGGCTTCGGTTGGAGGACCTAGGATTGCCACCTGCGGAGGAGAACGAAGAGGGTCTGCCCTTCGTGTTTGTAGCAGATGAGGCTTTTGGTTTGGGTCCCCACCTCATGAGGCCATTTCCCGTACGCACCCTCACCCATGAGAGGAGGGTTTTTAATTATCGGCTGGCCAGAGCAAGACGTGTGGTAGAGAATGCCTTTGGAATCATGGCCAGCCGATTCAGATTGTTTTTAACAGCAATAAACATGGCGGAATACAAGTGGAATTATATTATACTATCTTGTTGCATTTTGCACAATTTTTTGAAAAGAAATTCTCAAACGTACCTGACGGTATTGCCTGATGAGGCTGATCTTGTGGCTCCGGAGCCGGGACATCAGGCTAGCCATAGAGGCTTGGCCCCCCAAACCGCACGTGCAGTGCGTCAATCCTATGTGGACTATTTTATGGGGAGGGGGGCCATTGCAATGCCTGATCTTGATTAAAAAAATAAATTTTCTTTTTGTTTGATGAAACAGTGTTTATTTGTTTGATTTTAGTTATTTGTAAGTTTTGGGGGGTAATGTTTATTTTTCGTAGGTTCTCATCCAGCCATGTGTTTGGGATGTAATAAATTCCCATGAGTGTTAAATCTTAATAACTCTACAAATATGCCTGAGTAATTGAATGAGTCTGCATTGATACCAATAACTACACACAAATTGTTTGGAGTCCAAAATGTTATTTATTTGTTACTTTTTTACTTTTGATTAGTACAACAAATCAATATTTTTATTTTTTTGGTCTTTTTTGATTATTAGAAAATATAAAAAAAAATTTTTCTTTTTTTGGTCTTTTTTGATTATTACAAAATATAATTTTTTTTTTATTTTTTTTGGTCTTTTTTGATTATTACAAAATATAATATATTTTATTTATTTTTTTGGTCTTTTTTGATTATTAGAAAATATAAAAAAAATTTTTTCTTTTTTTGGTCTTTTTTGATTATTACAAAATATAATTTTTTTTTTATTTTTTTGGTCTTTTTTGATTATTACAAAATATAATATATTTTATTTATTTTTTTGGTCTTTTTTGATTATTACAAAATATAATTTTTTTTTTTTTTTTTTAATTCAAGGAAAAAAGAAAATACACAAAAAATTAAACCCTCCCCAAAACATTAATAAAATTTTTAAGCTGCCGTTCCAGCGTCTTTGCTTTGTGACGTATTTCACGGCAGGCCAGACGTATGTCCTCAACTTGGGCCCTGCAGGTGAGAACCTCGCCGATGAGGAGCTGGGCACTATACGTGTCCAGTCCCTGACCAGCCCGATTTCCTCCTGAAATGTGGAACCAAAACATGTGTTAAAAGATTGTATGCCTATATCTATATTCACAGAAAATGTGGTAGATGTTACTTTACCGGATGTTGAGGCAGGTTCCTCTTCCTCTACATCCCTCGGGGGTGTGGCTTGATTGGCTTGTGCCTCCTGCCTTTGTGCTTCATTGTGCCCTACAAGATTGAAGAAAGGGAAAACATGAGGTTCAACCATTACGAGCGGCCTGAAATGACACCCAAAAATTAATAAATGCTAAACAAAAGGTCACTATTGTTGATTTTTAAACAATTATCAATAAAATAGACCAATATTTAATCCATTCACAAAGTAATCTCAAATCAGTTAACACAATTTTTACGTTTAGATATGTAAGCTAAACAAGTCTCCCCTGGATCTGCTCACCCCTGTGTGTGACCCAACATAGGTTGTGATTGTGACAAACAATTGTGCTACTGAGTACACATGTTCAATAAAAAAAGGAGTAGCAAACGCTCCTTTTTGTGAATCTCAAGGTATTTACGTTTCTTCTAAAATAAGCTGAAACACATTTCCATCTATTCCAGAATTGAATACACCTTTTTTTTAAGCCCCAAAAATGTCACAACTTTCATATTTGTGTCGACTAATTGGTCATAGGAGTCGTCGTTCATTCGCCCACAATTCCTCAATTTACGATTTTTGTTCAGATACAGTGCTTCAACTCCCCTTTGCACATGCCAACTAGGCATGATGCCATTTCTCGTTAATATGGTATTGGATTATTGAAAGTCACCGAATGAACGACGACTACGACGACTGCATCATGCGTCCACATTCATAATATTCATTTTATGGTCAACCTGGCACAAAAAAAAAAATGGCACAAAGAACACACAAAAATAATTAAATACACATGGAAAAAACTTACTTCTTCTTCGAATCACCTTATTAATTCGGTAAAGTTGGTGGGGTTCCCTTTTTTTCAAATCCGACCACCTTTTGCGCAGGTGCTCTCTGCTCCTGGTTTTCCCAAACTTCCGCTGGAGCCTACGGATGACCTTCTCCATAATTTGTGCTTTTACTTTATTGGGATGCATGTAGGGGCCATGCTTGGCATCATAGTCCTCCCTCCTCAATATGGTGACCATCTCCACCATTTCATTAAATGACATGTTGGAGGCTCTGCAGCGGAATCTGCGGCGTGGTTGGGCCTGGCCTGCCTCCTGGCTTGAGCTGGAATACACCTCCATGTTGTCCATCTTTTCTCCCTCACCAAACGACAGAGAAGGGGCGTGGAAAGGACGATACCGAACGTCAGGGGCGGGGTGTCGTGCGGAGCGTCATGCGTGCGTAGTGTAAAAGGGATGGGACGTGTTTGGAAACGGCCTGCATAGTCTGTGGAAGAAGTCGTAATTCCCGATCTTTCCTAATAACGACGAGACGTAAGTTTTTAATTCCGACTTTATTATAGTGAATAGGGAATGAGTTTGTGGGCTAGTTAGGGGAAGTAAGCTAGTGCCTTTAATTACATTATGTTTTGGCTTCTGTTTCATGTGCAGAAAGAATGGATGCCTTCAAGGATGCGGACTTCCTCACAGACTTCATCCAAAAATGGAAGGAACATCCAGTTCTGTGGCAAACCAAAAGCACACTAAATAAAAACAAAGATGCCAGGGAGAAAGCTAGACAGAGCATGCTTGTTTTTGTGAAAACAAGGGTCCCCAACGCCACAACAGCCACTGTGAAAAATAAAATCAATTCCATCAGGGGCACCTACAGGGCCCAACGGGTCCAAGTCCTGGCCTCAATGAGGTCTGGGGCTGCAGCTGACTCCATATACAAACCAACCCTGTGGTACTATAGTCAGCTGCAGTTCCTGGACGACCACATTGAGACCAGGACATCCATGTCTACCCTTCCCCCAAGAGGTAGCTCCCAGCTTCCCAGCAGCCAATCCTCCAGTCTTCCCTGCAGACAAGAGCAGACAAGCTCGGAGGAAGAGGAAGAGTTCCTGGAGGACCCCAATTGTGAGCCGTGGAGAATGGTATGTGTTTTTTGTTTGAATTTAGTTAGTATATGACAAGTATAGTAATAATGGTAAATGTATGTTACTATTGTTCTAAATTCTATGTGAATCTCGTAAGTTTAGGGATAGGATCAATAGTCAGTAGTGGGAAAACATGATGGGGTCAAAATGGGCAAATTAATAATGTTGATGAAGGAGTGGGTGGCATTTTCAGATAGGCCAGTAGGGGGGGAGTAACGCAATACACCTGCAAGGGGTCCCAGATGGAAGACACCCTTTTTTAGTACTATCTAGTTGACACTAAATTGATTAAATTACTTTTTGGGGAAAAGGCCACTTATTTACTAAATTAGGCATGCAACAACCCACATAATTCCAGGGGGACCATGTCTGAAGGTGTTTAAGGGGCCACATAATTAAGGATGGCGACCCTGTGTGTAATATATATTGACATTCAATTTGCATCACTCATGATTGTAAAAATGTGTGTGATTAATGACAAACACAAATAACATATGTTCCTTTTTTTCATACACAGGCAGACCCAAGCCAGGAACAGCCAGGGCCAACAGGGAGCCAGGAAGAGACAGGGCCCACAGGGAGCCAGGAGGAGCCAGGGCCAACTGCAAGGCAGGAGGTGGCAGAGCCCACTGGGAGCCAGGAGGTGGCAGGCCCCAGTGGGACCCAGGAGGCACGCCGGCGGGATACCATCTCCCGGATCCCTCCATTCCGCAATCCAAATAAACGGCTCAGGAGTATGCGACAGATGGAGGAGGAGACCCAGGGCCTGCTTCGCCAAGCTACTGCAGCCATCCGAGAGCCACCCAGTGAAGTTGAGGGGTTCGCAGCGCTCATTGCAGCAAAGCTGTACAATCTGGAGCAGAGCCAGCGTGTGCGCTGCGAACTCCTCATGTTCGAAGCCATAACCATGGCATCCCTGGGGCAGCTCGATGACGACACCCACATTGTGCGGATTGCTCCTCCTGTCCTTGCTGCTCCTCCTGCTCCTGCTCCTGCTCCTGCTCCTGCTCCTGCACCTGCTCCTGCTCCTCCACCTGCTCCTGCTTCTCCACCTCATGAGGCTGCTATGGCTCCTGCCACCTCATCTCCTCCAGGAACCCAGCCCCCAAGGACTCGGGCTACCGGGAAGGCTGCAGGGAAGACTGCAGGGAAGGCTGCTGGGAAGAAAAGGGCGAAGAAATAATACGGTGCCCCTGATGGAATTTTTATGTGGACTCACAGGCTGTATTTGTGGCTTCGGGGACCCTTGTTTTCAGAAAAAAACAAGCATGCTCTAAAGTGCTGCCTACCCTGGCATCTTTGTTTTTATTATGTTGTGTTTTTGGGTTGCCACTTTTTTTTTTTCAAAATTTTTATGAAGACTAAAATAAAAATTAATTTTTCAGCCAAATTTCAACATGTTTCTTTATTGTAGATTTGAGAGATCAGTATTGAGTGGGCAGACCCATTAAAAAAAAAATTATGCAAACATTAACAAGGTAAAAAAACATGCTTGTGGGTGAGTAAACTAAAAAATTAGGTTGTTGCAGACACTTCACACACTCCTAAATAAAAACCAAATAGAGATTACTAATCAAATTGGTGACCAAAATTTTAAAAATAAATAAAAGGTGGACCAATATATATATTTAAAATGTTTAAGATGGAAGATACAACTAAATAACAGAACACAAACATAAACATTATCAAACAAGAAAGAAACTAATTAAAAGCTTGTCATAACTATGCAACAAGATCAGCCGCAACAAACGTCCATTTCTGGGTAGCAGTTAAAAGCAGGGGTTAAAGAAGCGCTTTCTTTTCTTGTCTATAAGCTGAAAAACACCTTAACGAATGTGCTGATTCCATTCTGAACAGTCGTTTTACATGAATGAGCGCTGCCGTCTCCTAACTTGCTTCTGAGCATGCGCGGGCTTAAATCGACGTTTTTACGTACACACGGTCAATGTTTAGAACACAGAAAACGACGTCGGCCAAAAACGACACATAAAATTGAAGCATGCTTCAATTTTTTTCTGTCGTTTTTTAGAAGACAGAAAACGAAGTTTTTGCCCACACACGGTCAATTAAATTGACGTTTTTGAAAATGACGTTTTTTTCCATCGCAGAAAACGATGGTGTGTACGCGGCATTAAGATGTGTCCCTTGTGCTGATGCCTCTTATTTTAGTTAAAATTCCCCTACATCCATGCCTCCCAGCCTCAATGCTGTAATCTTTTGGTTAATACAGCTAAGGGGCTGTCACATGCTCTCATCAAGAAATGTCTATGCCTACCCTTTTCACCCAGCTGCTCCATTCAAAGAAGCCATACTACAGTTTCAGAGGGTCAGGGTTTGCAACAGAAGTTCTGAGGACTAAAACAATTGACACTGCTAAGACATCTAAACAATAGCTGATTACTGCACTAAAAGAAAGAGGAACCTGTGACTGGCAATGATCCTGAAAACTTCTCCTGTGCACCACATATCAGCTCTTCTAGACTGGACATTTCATAGCAGTCAGTGCCAACATCAACAGTAGCTTCTTCAACCCTTAATGAGAAGCAATTAGATCTGTTTTAATTTTAGATGGAGATACATTTTGTATGTTAAACATGCACCAACAACCTCCCTAATAGGGCCTCCATCTAACCCCCAGGCCCCCATAGAAGCTGAATGTGCTGCTATGGGTATAGTTGCGCCAATGACCAATATGGGCATTAATTAAACCCATATTTTTTGTAAGTGGTTTTACCTGTTGCACCTGTTTTGTACACTCCCCATTCTGTGCATGATTGGCAATCTATTGCTTCAACAGGATCAGCAGTAGAATAGTGGCCTATTTATGCTCGATATACAGAGAAAAACAGCTGACAACACTTTCAAACCTCCTTCGATCCCCAATGAATGCCATGCCAATATCCAAGTAACATTACAAGCCCTTTGTCAACTGCCAACGTTCCAAAATCATTAAAGGTCTCCCTAAAAATATATATATATTAAAAGCCAGCAGCTACAAATACTGCAGCTGCTGACTTTTAATATATGGACAGTTACCTGTCCAGGGTGCCCGCGATGTCGTCAGCCGAAGCCAATCAATCGCTCGGCTCTCGGCCGCCATCTTTGGTGAGGGAATCAGGAAGTGAAGCGTTGCGGCTTCACTTCCTGGTTCCCTACTGCGCATGCGCGCGTCGCGCTGCACGTCCTCACTGGTCCCCGCAAATACCTGTATTATACAGGTATCTGCACCCTCTCCCCCCTGAAAGGTGCCAAATGTGACACCGGAGGGGGGGAGGGTTCCGAAAAGCGGAGGTTCCATTTTTGTGCTTTAATTTAATTTATCAGTTTCTAGTCACACTTAGGAAAGATTCGTATGTTTAATTTAATTTTTCTATTACAGATTACAATTCATGAAATATATTTGCTAGGCATTTGATTTGCTCTGCCAAGCAAGGCAAGTGTGTATAGTACTACAATGCAAATAATTAATTTATGTAACACTGCAAATTAATTTTTCTAGAGGACTGGAAGATTGGAAATGATTATTCCAAGAAGGCCTATGGAGAGTGATCAAAGCAAGTAAAATGTAATTGGACTTTCCCTTTCAAGTACAAGTGCTGTCAGTTACTTTCAGCAGGAAACACATTTTACATGCACTCGCTCGGAAAAGTAAGTGATATAATATAGGTTATGATATAACCTGAGCTTTTGGTTCTTTTCTGAATCTCTATGTTAGTGTCAGCTGAACAAACGTTAGCAATCTAACTTGGCAAGTGCGTGTGTGTGTGTGTCTACTGTGACCATCATTTCCATCTGAATCTTCCGCTGGAAGCTTTTATAATCTCTTTACTGTTTAATCCAAAACATCTATACTAACCAGCCTCCTGCTGATTTGGAGAAACAAAACGTCTGTACAGTACAATCCACCGGGATGTGAAAAAGCCTGGCTTTTTAATGAATGATTCATTCTGCTTTAATGGGAGAGACAAATGGAATGCAAAGAACACCACCATTTAATTGTTCATTGGCCGACAATGTGTTGGGAATGATGGTGAAATAAGAATTGAGCGAAAGTTTTAGCTTTTATGTATTTTTTTTTTTACAGCTATATATTTAGCTATATGCTCAGTACAGAATATTAACAGGTTTCTTCCTAAAAGGTATTCTTAAGATGACCGCCATTTGTACTACAAGTATAAGAAATTATTTATACTGTATATATGCGTTTGCTAATAGAAAGGAAGATAGAAAACACACCTAAAATTGTAGTGCTTACAATAGAGAACAGTGCAACAATTCCACAATGCTTAAAGGAAAAATGTAGATCGGTTGCAGCACAAGCTTCTTCTTTAACCTCTTCCCGCCCGGCGGTTGCAGCACAAACTTCTTCTTTAACCTCTTCCCGCCCGGCGGTTGCAGCACAAACTTCTTCTTTAACCTCTTCCCGCACGGCGGGTTTTTACGGCCACAATGCGGCTCTTATTTGCCGGGAGGCCATCTATATATGGCCTCCGGCCTCCAGGCCACTGGGGGGCGCCGCGTCAGTCAGGTGCCGATGCGTGTGCCTGGCGGCCGCGATGTCCACCAGGCACCCGCGATCGGCGGTCACGGAGACAGGGACGTGGAGCTCTGTGTGTAAACACAGAGCTCCACGTCCTGTCAGGGAGAGGAGACTGATGGTGTGTCCCTTGTATATAGGGACAACCATCGGTCACCTCCCCCAGTCACCCCCCACAGTAAGAATCACTAATTAGGGAATACACTAACCCCTTCCTCGCCCCCTAGTGTTAACCCTTTCCCTGCCAATCACATTTATACAGTAATCAGTGCATATTTATATCATTGTTCGCTGTATAAATGTGAATGGTCCCAAAAATGTGTCAAAAGTGTCCGATGTGTCCGCCGCAATATCGCAGTCCTGACAAAAATCGCAGATCGCCGCCATTACAAGTAAAAAAAATATAATACAAAAAAAAATTCATAATTCTATCCCCTATTTTATAGATGCTTTAACGTTTGCGCAAACCAATCACTATACGCTTATTGCGATTTTTATTTTTACCAAAAATATTGGTAATTTTTTTTATTGGATATTTATTATAGCAACAAGTAAAAAATTGTG
Organism: Rana temporaria; assembly: GCF_905171775.1. Classification (NCBI taxonomy): domain Eukaryota; kingdom Metazoa; phylum Chordata; class Amphibia; order Anura; family Ranidae; genus Rana; species Rana temporaria. The sequence goes on from NC_053489.1 coordinate 538,348,475, forward strand.
TTTTTTTTTCAAAATTGTCGCTTTATTTTTGTTTATAGCTCAAAAAATAAAAAACGCAGAGGTGATCAAATACCACCAAAAGATTGCTCTATTTGTGGGGAAAAAAGGATGTCAATTTTGTTGGGGAGCCACGTCGCACGACCGCGCAATTGTCATTCAAAGCGTGACAGTGCTGAAAGCTGAAATTTCATCTGGGCAGGAAGGGGGTATATGTGCCCAGTAAGCAAGTGGTTAAAGGGGTTGTAAAGGGTTGTTTTTTTTTTTCACCTTAATGCATCTTAGGTGGGCAGGAAGGGGGTATATGTGCCCAGTAAGCAAGTGGTTAAAGGGGTTGTAAAGGGTCGTTTTTTTTTTCACCTTAATGCATCTTAGGTGAAAAAAAAACTGGCAATGACGGCCCCCCCAGCTCCCAGTTTTACTTACCTAAGCATCGATCGGTTCCTGGAGCTGAAGAATGGGGAGAGGTGTGTGTAAACACACCTTCCCTGTTCTTCACTGTGGCGCTGTCATTGATTGTCTGTTCCCTGATATTGGAAAAGGCGATAAATGACGTCACACGTCCAGCCCCGCCCCTTTAGTGATCCTTTAATAAGAAAAACAAACTTGTTGCATTAATAGATCAAATTGGCTAGGTATTTTTAAGGTCACCCCATTTGTAGTACAAATATAAGGAACGATTGACACTGGGATATACAGTATATACACAAATATACAGAAATATTGAGTTGGCCCACCCTTTACAGCTATAACAGCTTCAACTCTTCTGGGAAGGCTGTCCACAAGGTTTAGGAGTGTGTCTATGGGAATGTTTGACCATTCTACCAGAAACGCATTTGTGAGGTCAGACACTGATGTGGACAAGAAGGCCTGGCTTGCAGTCTCGCTCTAATTCCTCCTAAAGGTGTTCTATTGTGTTGAGGTTAGGACTCTGTGCAGGCCAGTCAAGTATCTCCACCCCAAACTCGCTCATCCGTGTCTTTATGGACCTTGCTTTGTGCACTGGTGTGCAGTCATGTTGGAACAAGAAGGGGCCATTCCCAAACTGTTCCCACAAAGTTGGGAGCATGAAATTGTCCAAAATGTCTTGGTAAGCTGATGCCTTAAAAGGTCCCTTCACTGGAACTAAGGGACCAAGCCCAACCCCTACCCCTGAAAAACAAGCCCACACCATAATCCCCCCTCCACCAAATGACTTGGACCAGTGCACAAAGCAAGATCCATAAATACATGGATGAACGAGTTTGGGGTGGAGGAAATTAGCTGGCCTGCACCGAGTCCTGACCTTAATCCGATAGAACACCTTTGGGATGAGTTAGAACAGAGACCACGAGCCAGGCCTTCTCATCCACATAAGTGCCTGACCTATATATATATATATATATATATACAGTGGGTACGGAAAATATTCAGACCCCTTAAATTTTTCACTCTTTGTTATATTGCAGCCATTTGCTTCCATCGGACCTGGTGGAGGGCTGCAGTGATGGTTGACTTTCTACAACTTTCTCCCATCTCCCGACTGCATCTCTGGAGCTCAGCCACAATGATCTTTGGGTTCTTCTTTACCTCTCTCACCAAGGCTCTAGGAAGGGTTATGGTCGTCCCAAATGTCTTCCATTTAAGGATTATGGAAGCCACTGTGCTCGTAGGAACCTTAAGTGCAGCAGCAATTTTTTTGTAACCATGGCCAGATCTGTGTCTTGCCACAATTCTGTCTCTGAGCTCTTCAGGCAGTTCCTTTGACCTCATGATTCTCATTTGCTCTGACATGCACTGTGAGCTGTAAGGTCTTATATAGACAGGTGTGTGGCTTTCCTAATCAAGTCCAATCAGTATGATCAAACACAGATGGACTCAAATGGAAGGTGTAGAACCATCTCAAGGATGATCAGAAGAAATGGACAGCACCTGAGTTAAATATATGAGTGTCACAACAAAGGGTCTGAATACTTAGGACCATGTGATAGTTCAGTTTTTCTTTTTTAACCACTACCCGACGGCCGTACGACTTTATACGGCCGCGGGGTGGTTCTCAATCTCTACCAGGCCGTAAAAACACGGCCTGCACGCGCATCTAGCGGCGCAGGCGCGCGCGTCCGACAGCGGCGCGGGCGTGCTCGCCGCATCGCTGAGATGCCGATGCGAGTGCCTGGCGGCCGTGATGTCCGCCAGGGACTCGCGATCGGCGGCTACAGGGACAAGATGTGGAGCTCTGTGTGTAAACACAGAGATCCATGTCCTGTCAGGGGAGAGAGGAGACCGATCTGTGTCCCTTGTACATAGGGACATAGATCGGTCACCTCCCCCAGTCACCCCCATCCACCTACAGTTAGAACACAATTTAGGGTACACATTTAACCCCTTCCTCACCCCCTAGTGTTAACCCCTTCAATGCCAGTCACATTTATACAGTAATTAGTGCATATTTATAGCATTGATCGCTGTATAAATGTGAATGGCGCCAAAAATGTGTCAAAAGTGTCCGATGTGTCGGCCATAACGTCGCAGTCACGAAAAAAATGCTGATCGCCGCCATTAGTAGTAAAAAAAAATAATAAAAAATAATAATAATTCTGTCCCCTATTTTGTAAGCGCAATAACTTTTGCGCAAACCAGACGCTTCTTGCCATTTTTTTTTTTCCCCAAAAATATGTAGAAGAATACGTATCGCCTAGACTGAGAAAAAAAATGTTTTTTTTTTTAAAATTGGGCTATTTATTATAGCAACAAGTAAAAAATATTGTTTTTTTTTTTAAATTGTCGCTCTATTTTTGTTTATAGCGCAAAAAATAAAAACCGCAGAGGCAATCAAATACCACCAAAAGAAAGCTCTATTTGTGGGGAAAAAAGGACGTCAATTTTGTTTGGGAGCCACGTCGCACGACCGCGCAATTGTCAGTTAAAGTGACGCAGTGCCACAAGCTGAAATTTCACCTGGTCAGGAAGGGGTATATGTGCCCAGTAAGGAAGTGGTTAATAAATCTGCAAAAATGTCAACAATTCTGTGTTGTTCTGTCAATATTGGGTGCTGTGTGTACATTACCGAGGAAAAAAAAAATACTTAAATGATTTTAGGAAGTTGAATAATAATCAAGAATCCACAATTAAGAGATATAGTTAGGCCCCATACTCACGACCAAACATGTCTGCTGAAACTGGTCCGCGGGCCAGTTTCAGCAGACATGTTCGGTCGTGTGTGGGCGCGAGCGGGCCGAATTCCAGCAAACATTTGCCCGCCGGGCCTTTTCCCAGCAGACAAATATTCCTGGACTTGTTTTAAAACAGTCCGCTGGAATCCTGCCCGCTCGGACATGTACGGTCGTCAGTACAGACCTACCGTACATGTCCAGGCGCCCGCCGTCCCTCGCATGCGTCGAATGACTTCGACGCATGCGTGGAAGCATTTTAAAGGCGGGCCGCCCACGTCGCTGCGTCATTGTCGCGGCGACACCGCGTCATCGACGCGGCGACACCGCGGACACGCCCCGCGTATTGTTTACGCGCGGACTTCTGTACGATGGTGTGTACAACCATCGTACAGAAGCCCTCTGGCAGACATGTATGGTGAAAACGGTCCGACGGACCGCTTTCACCATACATGTTTGTTCGTGTGTACCCGGCCTTAGAAGGGCAAAATTATATAATTTCAAGAGTTGGAGCACAAACTGGAATTTAGGGCGATAAATGAGTAGCGATATCTCCAGTTGAAGCACTTTGTTGAGCATTTACCCCAGCTAATAAGATCAGAGATGGATTTAACACTACTCGAGCGGCTTTGTTCCGCAGAAAACACAAGAGGTAGTATATCCCGAATTTACAAAATATTGTTGGCAGTGGAGCGGCCGGAGATCCCGCCATTCATGGCTAAATGGGAAAGGGAATTGGGGTCACATATAGATAAAGTAACTATTAGCAAAATCCTGAATCTAACCCAAAGCTCGGCAGTAGACATCAGAATGGTCAAAATGAATTATAAAAGTTTATCAATGTGGTACGCAACGACCAAAATCAGTAGGTCCCAACTGGGAAAATCTGCGGAGTGTTGGCGAGGATGTAAGGTAGTAGGAACAATGGCCCATTTGTGGTGGGTCTGCCCAAAAATTAAAAAATATTGGAGAGGGATCTTGCAGTTAATAAAATAAATCACTAAAAAGGAAATATCGGAAGTCCCGTGGATAGTCTTGCTACATGGGGTGGAAGGCTCAGTAAAACAATATAAAGATTCAGTAATCCTACAGATGTTGAATGCCACGAAAAGACTCATTCCTAAAAAGTGGCAAGAAGTAGAAGCTCCCTCAATTCAAGAGTGGTTAAATAGAGTAGAGGAAACATATAGGCTGGAATGCCTGAGGCAGAGCCTAGAAGAAGAATATGTAGCGTTAATAGACAAATTGTTCCGTAGACCTTAATCCTGAAAGAAGACACAGCAGTAGTAGTTGGAACACTAATCAATTCCAGACTCGACTACGCAAATTCCCTCTATCTGGGACTACTGAAATACCAGATTGCTGTTCTACAAGTTGTCCAGAACACTGCAGATAGACTGGTAGCGGGTAAAAAAACGTGGGAACCAATCTCCCCATCCATTAAGACCCTCCACTGGCTAGCCGTAAAGAACCGGGTGACATTCAACACCCTCTGCCTCACCCACAAATGCATGCAAGGAAACGCGCCGCAATACCTATATGAGAAAATAAAACACTACACCCCAAATCGGGTCCTCCGATCAACTAATTAGAACCTCCTCCACATCCCCAAATCTTGCTACAAAACGAAAGGAGAACGAATATTCGCTGTCCAAGGACCTTGGTTATGGAACGCTCTATCCTCAGACATTCGGATGGAGGAAAATCATCGGGCCTTCAGAAAAAAACTTAAGACCCATCTATTCTGAAGCATGGCTGGACGACCACATTGGTTATAGTGCCTTGAAGCGATTTAATTCGCATTTGTAGCGCTATATAAGTTACTCACTCACAAATGGGAGAGTTGGAAAGCGTTTAAAAAGACAAGTAGATATGTTGAGGTGCTTAGTCCATAGATAGAGGAAATCCTCCCACTGCGAGAGTAAATTTAAATATAAAAAAAAAGTTGTATAAAGTTAAGAGGTGGTGGGGGGCGGACTGGGGGTAGGGGGGTGGACGGAGGGGTGGAGGGAGGGAGGGCTGGGGACCTCTGGCTGGAAAATTCAGATACAAGTGTTGAAAAAGGGTGTATTGTTGTTCTATTACCTACGTAAATGTATGTTTTGTATCAGTGTTCTTTTGATAAAAATAAAAGAAAGAATAAATAAAAAAAAATAATGATTTTAGCAAATGGCTGCAATATAACAAAGAGTGAAAAATGTAAGGGGGTCTGACTACTTTCTGTACCCACTGCATATATATACTGTATATATATATATATATATATATATATATATATATATATATATATATATATATATATATATATATATATATATATATACATTGGTGGATCACTCTTCCCGTGGTGTGTGTTCTTAATGTAAGCCACTCTGTGAGTAAGTGCGCTAATACTGTAGTGCCCCTCCTCCTAGGGGTAAGTGATAATTACCGGTATGTGAAGTAAATGTGAGTAAATAAACTGCGGGGAAACAACCAAACAAGAAAACTGAGTCTCCTAAAGGGAGAATGGAAAAACTACAGGCCTCTGTGCCTGCTGTGCAATAAATGTGCAATATATAATATACAAAATAGAGTCCTCACAACATAAGGAAAAAAGTCCTTAAATTTCACAGCCTTTAGTGGGTAATGATGCTGTGTCACAGAAAAAGGGCAGCTGTGTTTTGAAGATGTGTTTGATCAATGATCCCTGAACCTTAAACTCCTCATGCTCATAGATAAGTGATCAAAATAAAAAACCCATAAAAAATAGAAGCCGCAAACTGTGTCAATATTTCCACCCAATATTGTTATAATGTGACTGGGCATCAAAATTCCTGGTAAGGTGACTTGCGTGCTCCCCCTGTAGGTCCTCACTCACCAGAGCTGTATCCCCCTGCAGGGGTTGTGATCATAAAGAGAGTGGGATGGGTGAGTTGATCCTCTCGGTTGGTCTCCTGCTCCTCCACCGCTCAGATCTGAATAGTTGTTGCTCCTGGTGCTGGCGTTACACTTAGGCAGACCACAAATAAAAAAACAAATGCTCATATAGTGTATTATTGTTTAAAAGTAAAATGTATTTAATATAAAAAAGAGGTCTCAATGGACTGAATACCATGCAAGGTATTGATAAAAACAAAATAAAATAGATCCTTCCGCACTGGGGATGCAAGGTGATGGCTGCGTGTTCTCCACCACTGCAATGCCCTGAACCAGATGGGACGTAAGACGACTGTGTTGTCTGGTCAACTGACGCGTTTCATCATGTGACTTTCTCAAAGGTAACCATAGATCTTCTGTGGATGTAGGCTGCCTCAAATCATTCTGTCTCTTCATGTAATCCTAGACAAACTCAATGATTTTGAGATTTGGGCTCTGTGGGGGCCACATCATCAATTCCAGGACTCCTGGTTCTTCTTTACGCTGAAGATAGCTCCTAATGACATTGGCTGTATACTTGGGGGTCATTGTCCTGCCGCAGAATACATTTGGGGCCAATCACACATCTCCCTGATGGTATGGCATGATGGATAAATATCTGCCTGTATTTGTCAGCATTGAGGACACCATTGATCCATACCAAACTGCATACTCCATTTGCAGAAATGCAGTCTTAAACTTGCAGAGAACCTCCACTATGCTTCGCTGTTTTTTCAAATTTTGACTGAGCAATCCAGAGCGCCTGCTCCCCTTTTTCTGAATGCCATTCTAAGTTTACATCCATACAGTAGTTGAGTCGCTTAGCCTTGCTTCCACATCAGAGGTATGGCTTTTTGGCCACAATTCTTCCATTAAGACCACTTCTGGACAGACTTCTTCGGAAAGACTTTTATCAGTCCTGTGTTGATGGCCTTGCTGGACATCTTCTGATGTCCATGAAAAGCAAGCATGTGTCTTTCATCTGCTGCATTAAGTTTCCATGGCTGACCACTGTGTCTACAGTCCTCAACGTTTCTTTGTGCTTCTTCAAAAAGAGCCTGAACAGCACTTCTTGAGATCCCAATCTGCTTTGAAATCTTTGCCTGGGAGAGACCTCGCTGATACGGTATAACTACCTTGTGTTTTGTTACTGGTGCCATGCAGGGGTCAAGTCCTGGGGAAAAAAATGTGGGAACTCCCACCCAAGATCCACTCCCCCACCAAAACAAATAAAATGATACGCTCATATGCATAATTACTAAGCCGCATGTTTTTTTTCCGATCCACTGTACCTTAGTAATCCTTTATGGTACTGGCCACTTCCTGTATATGGATTCATGGGGTAGTGTGCGGGTATTCCGTCACTTCCTCGATGCCGCAATGTCTCCTGGGAGCTTTTGTCATTGTTACCAGGAGACCTCCGCAATGTCTCCTGGGAACAATGACAAAAGCTCCCAGGAGACATTGCGGCATCGAGAAAGTGATGGAATACCCGCACACTACCCAATGAATCCATATACAGGAAGCGGGCAGTAACAAAGTATTACTAAGGTTCACCTGCCCCTGACAGTGACTCGAGCTGGGCATCGCCGCTTAGTGAAGGATTGGCTCGGGCGGCTCGGCTGCTCTCAGCTGCTCTAGTCCTGCAAAGGGAACTGAGTTCCTGCTGTGAAAAAAGTGCAGGAACTCCATTCCCGCACTTTCCCGCAGGACTTGAGCCCTGGTGCCATGGTGTATGACTTGTGACATGAACTGTCTTCTACAACCCCATCTTAATGGCAGCATTTGAATGTTCCTCACCCAGTTTTTAACCTCCTACACAGCTGTTTCAGTTATTGACTGTGTTTTAACCTATATATAAAATTGATGATCATTAGCTCCTTCTTGTTATAACTGATTATTCATACGCCTGACTCTAATCCTACAAAATCCTTTTCTTTGTGCAAGCATACAAAGTGTGCAAGTGTAAGAACTGATCATGGTTTGAAGCCAAGAGTTAGTCACACCAAATATTGATTTGATTTAGATTTTTGTTCTGTTCACTCACTGCATTTTGTAAACTGATAAAAATAAACAATTAAAATATAATTTTTGGAAACAACCTTACTTTATGGCATTTCTTCACACCTGCTTAAAACTTTTGCATAGTTATACAAACACACACACACAGGACTTTTTCCAGGCAGAATATGGTGGCTCCACTGAACCCTCCATGCACTCAGCTGTGCTATTCTAGTTGTAGCAGCACCTGAAGCCTGTGCCCACCCAGCAGCCTGTACTCTTCTACTGAGGTAAGCTGATCCTGCTTTTCTGCAGCAGCTGTTCCGTATCAGGTACTGCCATGGGGGAGATATGGGGGTAGGAGTAGAGCTCTGTACGGGGAGAGAAAGGGAATTTGGGGGTGGGGGAGTCATTTTTGGTTGTAAAGTGGCCAGTGAGATATGCACTCCTGAACCCTGTACTCTGTATGCAGGGCACTCCTGAACCCTGCACTCTGTAGACAGTACACTCTGAACTCTACACTCTGTATTTAGTTCCCTTTTTAACTCTTCACTCTGTATGTAGTGCAACCTTGAACTCTGCACTCTGTACGTAGTGCACTTCTGAATCCTGTACTTTGTAAGCAGTGCACTCCTTAGCCCTGCACACTGTAAGCAGCGACGTCCTGAACCCGGCACTCTGTAGGTAGTGCCCCCCTGAACCCTGCACCCAGTACAGTGTAATCCTGAGCTCTCTATATATCTCCTGAACTCTCTATGTAGTACACTCCTGAACCCTGCTGTCTGTACAAAACACGCTCCTGAATTGTGCACTCCTGAACTGTGCACTCTGTATGTAGTGCACTTCTGAACCCTGTACTCTGTAAGCAGTCCACTTCTAAACCCTGTACACTGTGTGTAGTGCACTCCTGAACTCTGCATTCCTTAGCTCTGCACTCTGCTCTGCTCCTGAATCCTAAAGTATGTATGCAATGCACTCCTGAACCCCGAACTCTGTACATAGCACACTCCTGAACTCTGCATTCCTTAGCTCTGCACTGTCTACATGTAGTGCACTTCTGAGAACCCTGTGCTCTGTAAGTAGTCCCCTCCTGAACCCTGGACTCTATATGTAGTGCACTCCTGAATCCTACAGTATGTATGTGGTGCACTCCTGAACCCTGCACTCTGTACATAGCACACTCCTGAACTCTGCATTCCTGAACTCTGCACTGTCTACATAGTGCACTCCTGAACTCTACACTCCTGAACATTGAACTCTGTATGTGGTGTACTCCTGAACTCTGCTGTCTGTACATACCATACTAGTGAACTCCTAACTCTGTAAGTATTGCACTCCTGATATTTAACAGCCATATAAGACCACTGTGCAATTTGGCCACCCATACCATTTAATGTGGCATGCTCTTCCTGGGGGGAGGGGTGTTTAGCGGGAGGTGAGTTCCTTTACCTATTCTCCTATTCCCATTCTTACCTATTCTCTGACAATAGTATTATTTTCTTGAAACAAAAGCAAAGATTCAGTTACCCAAACAATTTTAATTTGAATTCTGTTTTTAACACAATGCCAAGCTTTTTAGTTAGCTGTTATTTTTGTCATTTAAAATATTCTCATCTCTGCATAGAAATGTGAGATTTTCAGTTTCGGTATTGTGTGTCATTTTAATACTTTGCTATATGCAATCAGTGGAAGTGAAATAGTGTACACACATATCTTTAAACTTTGGTTTTCTATCTGGAATAAAATAGAAATACTGTATGGTAGCCACAGTCATATGATTATGCAAACATCTCCAGGTAATTAATGCAGCTCTGTAACCCTTATAACATATTTACATGAATTTAGCTTGAAGCAAGTAGTGTAAATACCTGCACTTGACCTGGTATCAGCTTTTTGCAGTCCCTATATAGAAGACCTGAAGTGTAAGAGAAAGAGGCCCAGATTCTCGTAGATCGGCGTAAAAATGGGCGTAATGTATCTGATTTACGTTACGCCGCCGCAAGTTTTTCAGGCAAGTGCTTTATTCACAAAGCACTTGCGTGTAAAGTTGCGGTGGTGTAACGTAAATCACCCGGCGGAATTCAAATTCGGCGGGTAGGGGGAGTGTAGCATTTAAATGAAGCGCGTTCCCGCGCCGAACGAACTGCGCATGCGCCGTCCGTAAAATATCCCAGGGTGCATTGCTCCAAATGACGTCGCAAGGATGTCATTGGTTTCGACGTGAACGTAAATGGCGTCCAGCCCCATTCACAGACGACTTACGCAAACGACGTAACTTTTCAAATTTCGACGCGGGAACGATGGCCATACTTAACATTGGTTGCGCCTCATAGACCCAGGGGCAACTTTACGCCGGGAAAAGCCTAACGTAAATGTCGTAACTTTACTGCGTCGGCCGCGCGTAAGTTCGGTAATTTGCGTATCTAGCTAATTTGCATACTCGACTGGGAAATCGACGGAAGCGCCACCTAGCGGGCCAAAAAAAAATTGCAGTTAAGATCCGACAGCGTAAGAGACTTACGCCTGTCGGATCTAATGGATATCTATGCGTAACTGATTCTAAGAATCAGTCGCATAGATACGACGGCCCAGATTAGGACTTACGACGGCGTACATGGCGCTGCCCCATTGTAAGCCCTTTGAGAATCTGGACCAGAATCTGTAAAAAATAACCAGTTGGTTCATGTGTTGACAGGAAGCAAACTACTAGGAAGAGTAAGCAAAGTGATAAATTGATGAGCTCATTACTGTGCTGCTTCTTTTGTCACTGTTCAATCACAGGCTGAGATGGGTGCTATGAAGAAGTGGATTCAATGAAGTTGCTGATCAGATTGAGGACTTTTAATGGAAAAAAAGGTGCTTCTGAAGAAAATACTGCAGCAAAAGCAGATTTTTTTGTTAATCTTTTCATTGGCTATTCATTTGTATTCTAATTTTGAGTGTTGTTTTAAATGTAACCTATTTTAGAATAGCTATTTTAACTATGGGAATATTGGTCAGATAATGTCATGTTTCTGTAGTCAAATAATGCCATGGTCGATGTTTGCTGGACAGATGATATTATGGCTGATACTGTATATGGCAGGCACATAATGCCATGGTTGTGTTTTATTGGCCAGATTATGTTGTGATTGAAGTCTGGTGTACAGATTATGTTGTGGCTGGGTTATGATGGCCATATGATGCTGTAGGTCATGTATGCTGAACAGAGTATGCCATGGAAGAAGTATACTGGGCAGATTATACTGTTGTTGAGCTGTGTTGAGTGGAGATTGTAGTTGAGGTATAATGGAAAGATTATTTTATGTTAGAGGTATGATGGCAGATTATACTGTGGTCGAGCTATAATGGGCAGGTTATGCTGTAGTTGAGGTATACTGTGCAGATGTGCTTGTTTTTAATGTATTTTGGTATGATGGTATGATTATATAATATTTGAGGTATACTAGGCAGGTTATACCATGATTGAAGTATGCTGGGTGAATTTTGCCTTGGTTGAGGTATAGTCGGCATATTATGGAATACCTATGGTATATTGGGCAGATTATAATGTGGCTGGGGTTGAGCAAAAAATATTTCCTACATTTAGCCTAGAATATCTTGACAGAAGGTAAAAATCTCATATACAATCTGTCCTCCCATATAGTGCACAATTACACAACAGGCTGTATCTATAATGTATTGAGTAAGTGTTGAGTAGGTATAGTGATAGGTGCTTCCCTGTCCACGCCTTCAAGCCCACAATGGCTAAGAGGAGATTCCCAATGGAAGTAGAAATTCTGTTAGTAAAAAATAGAGCACTCTACAGTACTGCTAGGTACTAAGTTCATAAGCAATCACAACATTGACAATACAATCTAACAACAATTATCTGTGCCTTAAATTCCTTACTTTTGGGAAGTGGGTCAATAGCACTAACAGGCTACCTTTTACAAAAATGTGGGTTTGCTTAACCCCCCTGGCGGTATTCCCGAGCGTGACTCGGGGTGGATTTTTTCTGCTGCGATCGGTATCCCCGAGTCACGCTCGGGGTAGATATGCAGAGCCTGCAGCGTGCGCTGGCTTACCTTGTCCTGGATCCAGCGATGCCACCGCGCTGTGTGAGCGAGCGGGACCTCGCTCGATTCACACAGCGTCCTCCTGTGCCGCCGATTTCCGTTCCCTGCGACGTTACGACGCACGGGAGCGGAGATCGGCGCCAAATTCAAAAACGTAAACAAACACAATACATACAGTATACTGTAATCTTATAGATTACAGTACTGTATGTAAAAAATACACACACCCCTTGTCCCTAGTGGTCTGCCCAGTGCCCTACATGCACTTTTATATAATAAAAACTGTTCTTTCTTTCTGCAAACTGTAGATTGTCCATAGCAACCAAAAGTGTCCCTTTATGTCAAAAATGGTTTTAGAGCAGCTAGAAAACAGCGATAATAAATTATAATCACTTGCAGAATTGTGCGATAGTGATTTGTGGGGAAATTTGTCATAAAAAAAAATAATAATGACAGCGACAATTTTGCAACTGAGAAAATTTCAGTGATTTTGATTTGATTACATTATTGAATAATTTTTATTAGAATTATATTATTATTTGATATAATTATTTATAATTATTTATTATATTATAATTTATAATTTTGTTTTTAAAAAAATGTCATACCCGGGATGCCTACTAGACTCTTGTTTGGTCAGATTTAAGTGAGTTATTCCTAAGAATTACAGGCCTACAGTATTAAATGCCAAATTTCCTTGCAAATAATTGTACCGCTTTCGGTACGTAATTCCAGACAGAATCATACCGCCAGGGAGGTTAATCTATTTTCACACTAAAACAGACCAAAAATAAATATAAAATACATGACTGGTATGTGGATTATATGTTAATATATAAATACCTTGCAAATTAACCATTCAGTTAAAACCTTGCTTGGTTACCATTCAACTCTGAATACATAACAGCAACTAGTAACAAGGGGCCAGATTCACAAAAGAGATACGACGGCGTATCTCCTGATACACCGTCGTATCTCTGTTTCAGGGCCGTTCTAACTATGCGACTAATTCATAGAATCAGTTACGCATAGCTAGCCCTAAGATCCGACAAGTGTAATTGAATTACACCGTCGGATCCTAGGATGCAATACTTCGGCCGCCGCTGGGGGGAGTTCACGTCGTAAACCAGCGTCGGGTATGCAAATTAGCAGTTACGGCGATCCACAAAGGTTCTTCCCGTCGTTACGTCGTCGCAAGTTTTAGATTCCCGTCGCAAAGATAGGGGTACTTTAACATGGTGTAAAATTACTCCACCATGTTAAAGTATGCCCGTCTTTCCCGCGTCGCTATTGAATTTTTTTGTTTTCCCGGCGTAAGTACGTTACGCACGTCACGAGTCTCAACACGTCGGCACATCGTAATTTCGCGCAAAGCACGTCGGGAAATTTGCGAACGGAGCATGCGCAGTACCATTTAAATGGTACCCGCCCCATTTGAATTGGGCCGCCTTGCGCCGGACGTGTTTACGATACACCGCAGCAAGCTTACAGGTAAGTGCTTTGTGGATCGGGCACTTAGACTGAAAACTTGCGGCGGTGTAACGTAAACGGGTTACGTTATGCTGCGCCGCAGGTACGAGAATCTGGCCCAAAGTGCATACTCTCACACAGGATACTCATTTAAAATATAAACTAATAAATCAAAGACACTTTAATTAGCTCTAGAACAGATTTCTCAAGGCATTCATATTAACCTAAGCAAGATCAATGAAATATTCAGAAGTTTGTCCCACAGATGTTAACAACACATTTTCCACCAGGGGCGCTGTTTCATTAATGCTTTATTTTATTGCAGCTCCCTTTAACAATATAAACATAAGAGTTTAGAAGCTACATAACCTGCTATAAGTAAAACTATACAGATTTTAAACAAATTATATCCTATCTATAAATAAATGTGTCCCTTTAAAGTGACATACATAAAAGCAAGACAATGTACAAATTCATTTTACAATATATTTATTTTTAATGGAACAGGAGATAGCCAGTCTGCATAAATATTTGGTAATGGTAATATACAAAATATCACTTAACATTCCAAGATTTTATCTAGGCTACATCTTCCCTATTACATTTTTTTATTTAAGGTAAATTATATCTTTCCTTTACAAAGTGAGATGTTGAGAACATATCCACATGTTAAAACCAACATAATGTATAAGGTGACTGCAAACAACTACAGCTTTATGTAAACTCTCTACTAAAATAGGTATAGATAGCAAATTAAATGGAGGCAATGTAAGTCAATTATGCTTGACTCTACTGAGCAGAAAATGTTTAATTCTATTAAGACCCATTTCATCCAGTGCTATCTTCTCCCTATCATTTATCCATAATGAACTAATAAACAATGGACTGAGTATTAAAACAGCCTTGTCCTTAATTACAGCATTGACGATAAGAGCAAAAGAACAAATGCTAGAAAAAAAAGCTTGAGCTGGAATGGAATGATCAAGTTGAAGGTAATGAAAAGGAACAATAAAATATGCATATAAATTACATTTGCATTGCTAAAAAGTTGGTTTGCATGTTAGCTTATATAAACATGTATAAACTGGCTGAGTCATAAATATCTATAGCTAATAAAAAGCTACCTGGTTAATGTCAACATAACCACATTACCATGTCTGGAGCTATATTGTCATTATGTTTAAATGTATGTGTATTAATAATCACATACATGGACCCTGTTGTCAAATGAACTTCTGTCTTTGATACTACACAGCCACCTGCCAAGGCTGGTCATCATGAGTAGCAATGACAAGTGACACTGTGTATAAATGATGTTACTGTTTACAAAAAAAAATGCCATACCCCTTTTTGGTTGTCACCACAATCGTATCTTATATAGCCCACCAGGCTGAAGTGTTAGGCTCACCATTTTACAATATGCAATCTGATTGTACTTCTTTAGATCTACCAACAAGTATGTAGTGCAAAGATCTCCTTGGTTGGATACAAATTGACTTGATATGTCAGGTAGGTCATCAGATTACCTATTTTTTTTATATCTAAATTTGATTGTATGAAAATGTATGGTCAGTGTTTAATGTGTATGGTGAGCCTGATGTACACATTACCGAGTCACCATTCTATCTGAACTTAGTTCAGCAACCTAAACTGTAAAGATCAACAATGTGTTAGGCAGGTCATCCTGATTCTTGAAAATGAATAGCAAATAGGTGTACAAGAATGCTCTCCTAAATGTCCCTACGAGTGAACAGGTGAGAAGGTTTCAGTAAGTCATTATATAAGAGATAGTAATCAGAGTGTGGAGCTCACAGCTTATATGGAAACTGAGAAGCACTATATATATATTAAATTATATATATATATATATATATATATATATATATATATATATATATATATATATATATATATATATATATATATATATATATATATATAAAAAATATATATATATAAATAATAATAAAATATACAAATATAAATAATATATATATATATACAAATAAAATAATAATGATTTTTATATATATATATATATATATATATATATATATATATATATATATATATATATATATATATATATATATATATATATATAAAAAATTATATATATATATATATATATATATATATATATATATATATATATATATATATATATATATATATATATATATATATATATATATATATATACATACATACACATTTTTCTTTTTTTTTTTACTTTTATTGGTTAAACTAGATAGACTTGTGTCTTTTTTTTTTTTTTTTTTCAGCCAGACTAACTATAACTATGACAATTACTAGGATAATTATTGCTAGGATATCTATACTAAAACAAGCAAAGTCTAGCTGCCATATGAAGGCTAGAGTAAATCACCAAGACACCTAGAAATATGCTTACATTTGCAGATGTTAGAATTCAGCAGCAAAACACATAGCTGGCTGTATTATAGATTTTCCTGTGTGTATGTTTAGCAAGGCAAGCAGCTAACTGACACACTACTGACACATTACTACTGTCTTTTCCATTTTACCTAATGCTTTAACATACTACATGCCAGAGTTGCAAATCCACAAATGCATCACAATAAAAAAACAACTACTGTACTGTACCTTCCTATGGATTCTGCATCTTCTTCCTGCACATGGAAATGGATACAGAACGTAGAGACAGAAAATGGGAATGGGGCATAGCTACAGTTTTTTTTTTTTTCTTTGCTTGAGACTGTAAAGATTGTAGAAGATTCAGCGACGCCCCCTTAGCTGTCAGCTCCACCTTACTCTCACATCACATGCTAATGTGCAAAGCTTCACATCTTGCAATTCTGGCTACAAAAACCCCATCACCTTCACATTACCCATCTGGGGGGGTGTTGCTTAGTAATCCTGAGAGAAATGCAATTAGATAGAAAACCAGAGAAAAAAAAAAGCTGCTTGAGCTGACAACAGCTTTGAAGTGTGTGGAAGTTTGGATTGCCAAGCTGGATATAGGTCCTTACAATATGTTTGCAGGTCACTGCCACCTGGTGGAGACATGCAATTATTGTTTTCACATCAGATGACAACGATTTAAAAGTCAGGAGCTGCTCTGGTCTGCGATCCTGTACAAGCGATATTTATCATGTGCTGGGCTCTATGTGCATGCATTTAATCTGAGTTTACAGCATTTGCTATCCATTGAGGTGACTTGAAATCCATAGTGATCTGAGTTCAGATGTAAAAAGCAAAATGTTGTGACCAGTATGCTGTCCATAGGTGTGACAACACATTTATACTGGGATTGGTGAGGAGCAACACATTTATACTGGGATTGGTGAGGAGCATCACATTTATACTGGGATTGGTGAGGAGCATTACATTTATTCTGGGATTGGTGAGGGGCAACATATTTATTCTGGGATTGGTGAGGGGCAACACATTTATACTGGGATTGGTGAGGAGCAACACATTTATACTGGGATTGGTGAGGAGCAGCACATTTATACTGGGATTGGTGAGGAGCAGCACATTTATACTGGGATTGGTGAGAAGCAACACATTTATACTGGGATTGGTGAGAAGCAACACATTTATACTGGGATTGGTGAGGAGCAACACATTTATACTGGGATTGGTGAGGAGCAACACATGTATACTGGGATTGGTGAGGGGCAACATATTTATTCTGGGATTGGTGAGGGGCAACACATTTATACTGGGATTGGTGAGGAGCAACACATTTATACTGGGATTGGTGAGGGGCAACATATTTATTCTGGGATTGGTGAGGGGCAACACATTTATACTGGGATTGGTGAGGAGCAACACATTTATAATGGGATTGGTGAGGAGCAGCACATTTATACTGGGATTGGTGAGGAGCAGCACATTTATACTGGGATTGGTGAGAAGCAACACATTTATACTGGGATTGGTGAGAAGCAACACATTTATACTGGGATTGGTGAGGAGCAACACATTTATACTGGGATTGGTGAGGAGCAACACATGTATACTGGGATTGGTGAGGAGCAACACATTTATACTGGGATTGGTGAGGAGCAACACATGTATACTGGGATTGGTGAGGAGCAACACATTTTTACTGGGATTGGTGAGGAGCAGCACATTTATACTGGGATTGGTGAGGAGCAGCACATTTATACTGGGATTGGTGAGGAGCAGCACATTTATACTGGGATTGGTGAGAAGCAACACATTTATACTGGGATTGGTGAGGAGCATCACATTTATACTGGGATTGGTGAGGGGCAACATATTTATTCTGGGATTGGTGAGGGGCAACATATTTATTCTGGGATTGGTGAGGAGCATTACATTTATTCTGGGATTGGTGAGGGGAAACATATTTATTCTGGGATTGGTGAGGGGCAACATATTTATTCTGGGATTGGTGAGGAGCATTACATTTATTCTGGGATTGGTGAGGGGCAACACATTTATACTGAGATTGGTGAGGGGCAACACATTGATACTGGGATTGGTGAGGAGCATCACATTTATACTGGGATTGGTGAGGAGCAACACATTTCATGCTGGGATTGGTGAGGAGCAACACATTTATACTGGGATTGGTGAGGAGCAACACATTTATACTGGGATTGGTGAGGAGCAACACATTTATACTAGGATTGGTGAGGAGCAACACATTTATACTGGGATTGGTGAGGAGCAACACATTTATACTGGGATTGGTGAGGAGCAACACATTTATACTGGGATTGGTGAGGAGCAACACATTTATACTGGGATTGGTGAGGAGCAACACATTTCATGCTGGGATTGGTGAGGAGCAACACATTTATACTGGGATTGGTGAGGAGCAACACATTGATACTGGGATTGGTGAGGAGCATCACATTTATACTGGGATTGGTGAGGAGCAACACATTGATACTGGGATTGGTGAGGAGCATCACATTTATACTGGGATTGGTGAGGAGCAACACATTTCATGCTGGGATTGGTGAGGAGCAACACATTGATACTGGGATTGGTGAGGAGCATCACATTTATACTGGGATTGGTGAGGAGCAACACATTTCATGCTGGGATTGGTGAGGAGCAACACATTTATACTGGGATTGGTGAGGAGCAACACATTTATACTGGGATTGGTGAGGAGCAACACATTTATACTAGGATTGGTGAGGAGCAACACATTTATACTGGGATTGGTGAGGAGCAACACATTTATACTGGGATTGGTGAGGAGCAACACATTTATACTGGGATTGGTTGGGAGCAACACATTTATACTGGGATTGGTGAGGAGCAGCGATAAGATCTCAGCCCAGCCGGGTTATCTACCTTCAGCACCTTGGACAGCGCTGTCCATTGCAGTGTGTAGATATCACGATGTGCTGATAACAAGCCTCTGCTGTCATTGCCGGACGGACCATCATCAACTGTCACATAATCATCTAGTTCACAGATCTCCCAGTATAGTCTACTACATAATTACTATTCAATCACCCCTTTCCATGAAAGCAACAATTAAACCACAGATGTCTGATGTAGCAGGGGAACACAAATAACACAAAATAAATAAATCTTATTCCACCCCTAAATCTCTGCAAACTATTCTGCTGGATCTAATAAACGTATTGATCTTCATGATAATCGATCTCTTTTTATACTTACTTATTTCAGTATGTTCTGTTTAATGCTTTCCTCATTCTAAAGCACCACGCCTGACACATTCCTATTATCCACAAGTATGCAGAAATCCTCAAGAATGAGTTTTTCTTTTGTGTTTAGTTTTTTAATAGAAGACAATATTTGGACATGAATTCCAGGAATCTCGAAGTATGATTGCCAATTTTCCTTATCCCTCCCTCTCTAGTCTCATAGCAGAGCCCATCCATCAAATGATTAGAAGCTGTCAGAATCATTAGAGAAGAATAAGGATGGGTTGCCCGTTATTTATTCAGTTCTAATAACGAGTAAGGGAGGATTCTGAGAGCAGATTCATTGTCTGATCTACACCACTAAACCTTCCACACAATAACAATGCCATGCTTGCCTTTGTGCTGCCAGGCATGCCACATCTTAATCTGATGCTGGCTTTTACAGTCAGGGTGACAGTATGATTTCTACTGGGGAATGATGCATCTCAGGGGAGCCCATTGAAAATCTTGACACATATTTTATATATCTCTATATATTTTTTTAGTTCTAAAAATATGTGAGGGAGGATCTGAGAGCAGATTCATTGTCTGATCTACACCACTAAACCTTCCACACAATAAAAATGCCATGTTTGCCTTTGTGCTGCCAGGCATGCCACAGTCAGGGTGGGAGTATAATTTCTGCTGGGGGATAATGCTACTCGATGGACCCCATTGAAAATCATTACACAGATTTTAGATAGATAGATAGATAGATAGATAGATAGATAGATAGATAGATAGATAGATAGATAGATAGATAGATAGATAGACATGCTATATGATCATGCTTTTGGTAAATAAATATCTACCTATATCAAGGGAGTCTAGAAAAATGTATTACAGATATAGATAGATAGATAGATAGATAGATAGATAGATAGATAGATAGATAGACAGACAGACAGTCAGACAGACAGACAGACAGACAGACAGACATGCTATATGATCATGCTGTTGGTAAATTATATAAATATCTACCTATATCAAGGGAGTCTAGTAAAATTAATTAGATATATAGATAGATAGATAGATAGATAGATAGATAGATAGACAGGCATGTTATGCTATATGATCATGCTGTTGGTAAATTATATACATACAGTATGTACCTATATCAACGGAGTCTAGTAAAATACATTACATACATATAGATAGATAGATAGATAGATAGATAGATAGATAGATAGATAGATAGATAGACAGACATGCTGTGCTATATGACCATGCTGTTGGTAAATTATATACATATCTACCTATATCAAAGGAGTATAGTAAAATACATTACATACATATAGATAGATATATGGATGGATAGATAGATAGATAGATAGATAGATAGATAGATAGACAGACATGATGTGCTATATGACCATGCTGTTGGTAAATTATATACATATCTACCCATATCAAGGGAGTATAATAAAATTCATTACATACATATAGATAGATGAATAGATAGATAGACAGACAGACAGACATGCTGTGCTATATGGTCATAGCTGTTGGTAAGTGATATCTGCAGGCTCACGATCATTTGCAGTTATGGATCACACAAGGAAACAAGCTGTATCTGTATGCAAGTTTCCAGATGAAAACGATGACCGCATGTGTCCACCAGGTGGCAGTGACCCTCTCACATACTACAGGGACCTTATACAGCGCTTGGCAATTTAAACTTCACTCTACAGAGCTGCTGCCAGCTGAAGCCGTATGTATGTCCCAGTGTAGGTCCCAGTGTAGGTCCCTGTGTATGTCCCAGTGTAGGTCCCTGTGTAGGTCCCTGTGTAGGTCCCTGTGGATGCCCCTTTGGATGTCCCTGTGGGTGTCCCTGTGCATTCACATCTCCCAGCCGCATTGGTAAGCACACACCTCCAGCAGGTAATGTAAAAGCCATGGTTCTGGATGCATGCTGTCCTTGCTGTATATGAGTTGTCAGAGCAGACTGTGATGGGAATATGAAGTGGAGTTCAGCTTTAAGGGGAGTATCTCCATCTTCCACAATCTTTTCAGGGTCAGTGACAGAAATAACTGGATTTCTGCCCCATCCTCTTTCTCCTCACCCACATGTATTGTCCATCTCTCAGTATTATCTGCACCAGGAGCTGTAACTGACATCTAAGCAAGGTATAGTAACATTTCATGGATGTTTGTTTCCCCTTTCTGATTTTTATCTTATTGTCTCATTGGCTTTTATGGAATGACATGTGTTTGCACCTTGCTGACTTCTTGTAGGAAGGTATATGAGATGTCTCCAGGACAGAGTCATGTCCATAAGTGCCTGAAGACACAGCAATGTACTGACTCCCAAATCATATATCTTTAGGATGTGTAGTGGGACTGGGTGTTGTGTTTACTTTTTATACTGTATGTGAGTAGTAGTGTCACAGTCTCAGTATATCGAATATCTTGTATTAGATTTATCTAGTACATATAACTTCTATCTAGAATCTTGTAATCGGCACTTTTGTCTGACCAGGATTACCATCATTTAGAGGAAAATATTGGCTTTTGTCAATCAATGTGGATATGGTGTGAAAGAGGGCGCTATAAAGTGAATTACCTAGCGTAAATACACTAAAATCCTGGTATAAAGGTACACATGCTTATATAACAGGGTATATGTGAAAAGTTGAACACTCTACTCCGAATAATAATAG
The DNA here is from genome assembly GCF_905171775.1 of Rana temporaria. NCBI lineage: Eukaryota > Metazoa > Chordata > Amphibia > Anura > Ranidae > Rana > Rana temporaria. Next base: position 538,370,389 of record NC_053489.1, read on the forward strand.
GATAGATAAAACAAATACTTATTCTAGCATCACAATGATTTGAAAATATTTAACATAACCAAGAAATCCAACATTCAAATCTGTGATATTCAAATCAGATAAATTATGTGGATAATAGCACAGTAGTGATTGTTAAATGAAACAGGATTACCATAATTTAGAGGAAAATATTGGCTTTTGTCAATCAATGTTTGGCCGGCAGGCACCCATGCACTTTAATAAAGGAGTACTCCTTCCAGCCAATCAGATTCAAGGGAACCTTAAAAATACAGTCATGTTTCTAAAGTAAACCAAGTCTAAGGTCTAACATGCTCCTGGCTATGGAACTCAGAGGGAGTGTTATATGACCTCCAAAAGATTTTTAATTTTAAAGATACAATAATATACAATAATTTGTCCCAGAAACATGCTTGTAATCCAAAGCACTTGTATATCAAAGCATTTTACAAGGTATAAAACAGAAGAGAGGCACCTCTAAGTGTAGCAATATGTTGCTAAATGTTGTACCTTCATTAAATTGCTACACTTGAGGCTCCTCTCTTCTTTTTTATACTCAGTTGTGACATGATGTTACTCTTATATCAAGACATCGCTTGTATATCAAGGCAAAATTTATTAAAACATTTTGCTTGTCTTGCAAAACGCTCTTAAACCAAGTTACTCTCAAACCAAGGTTTTACTGTATTTCTATACAAAAGCAAGCTCTCTTGCACCTCTGGTTCTGTCTTGGGTAAAACCAGAACTATCAGACAAACACCCCCCGGACCGATAGCTATTTCCTCACAGATTGGTCAGCCAGGGATACCTAGTGCATTTTACAGAACTTTTGTGAGGTTTAATGAAAGATGTAAATATGACATAATTATACCTAACAATCTAACTTTGCTGGATAATTATATGTCATTTAAATGATTCAGAAATGATGGTATTTAAAAGTGCCATGATTATGTTAACCACTGCAGGGATTTTGACACACTCAGTAGTATCCTTTTTCTGTTTTGAAGAAAAAGTCATTTTGTTCACCATGTTCTTTCCAGACTGATTCCTGAATGGGAGGGTCTGTGTTTATTATAACTACCCGGTGCACTGTTCTAATGAGGAAAGCTGCAGTGTCTGCATCCTTTTAGAAGTAGTTACCCTCTAGGGCTCATTTACATTTGCAGTTGGAGAGGGGTAGAAAAATACATGTGATTGATCCACATTTTTATCCCTCTCCCCTTTAAGCTGCAAAGGCAGTGGAAGTGGATGTATGCATGCAACTCATGGCTGCTGCAGCACGAATTAAGTCCTCTGTTGCTTTCCTTGGGCAGCATCGCTTGCCAAACGTGACCCTTTCAAGTGAATTTTAGGGACTAAAACCGGTGGGGAGACACAATGGGGCGACACAATGCCTCCTCATTGACTAACATCCTCTGAAGAGTAATACACCATGGGTCACTCTTCAGAGGTCTAACACTTGTGTAAACTAACCCTTACCAAAAATATAATTCCTATCGCATGGTATGCCTACATTTTACTTATATCTTAGTGCAGACATTTGAGAAAATAAGTGAGCCAATCACACAAGCAGAAAATGGCAATTATGGGAATGAATATTCTGTATACCAGTGTGTACACAACACCTGCAGTTTTCCATATTGCATTGCATTTTTGAGAATTTTTAGAAAGTTGCAGAAACTTGTATATATAGGATGTTGGCAGTTTGATACACTCAATTCCCAAAACCATTTCTTCTAGACAAATGCAGCAACCAAATAAAATGGAAAGGTACTTTTTAATAGCATTAAATAACAAAATGACTTGTGTAGAAAATTTACAGTATATTCTATATTATATTATTTTTGATTTATGAAAGTGGAGTTCTCCTTTAACCACTTGCTTACTGGGCACATATACCCCCTTCCTGCCCAGGCGAAATTTCAGCTTTCGGCACTGTCACTCTTTGAATGACAATTGCGCGGTCGTGCGACGTGGCTCCCAAACAAAAGTGACGTCCTTTTTTTCCCACAAATAGAACTTTCTTTTGGTGGTATTTGATCACCTGTGCGGTTTTTATTATTTTGCACTATAAACAAAAATAGAGCGACAATTTCGAAAAAAAAACACGTTTTTTACTTTTTGCTATAATAAATATCCCATTTAAAAAAAAAAAAAAAACATATTTTTTTTCAGTTTAGTCCAAAACGTATTCTTCTACATATTTTTGGTAAAAAAATTGCAATAAGCGTATAGTAATTGGTTTGCGCAAACGTTATAACACCTACAAAATAGGGGATATAATTATTAATTTTTTTTTTTTTACTAGTAATGGCGGTGATCTGCGATTTTTGATATTACGGCAGACACATCGGACACTTTTGTCACATTTTTGGGACCATTCACATTTATACAGCAAACAGTGCTATAAATATGCACTGATTACTGTATACATGTGACTGGCAGGAAAGGGGTTAACACTAGGGGGCGAGGAAGGGGTTATATGTGTACCCTGGGAGTGATTCTTACTGTGGGGGGAGGGGACTGACTGGGGGAGGTGACTGATGGTTGTCCCTATGTACAAGCGACACACCATCTGTCTCCTCTCCCTAACAGGACGTGGATCTCTGTGTTTACACACAGAGATCCACGTTCCTGGCTCTGTGACTGACGATCGCTGGTGCTTGGCGGACATCACGGCCGCCAGGCACGCGTATCTGCACCGGCCCCCAGTGGCGCGCGGTCGGAGGCCGTATATAAAGACTGCCTCCCGGCAGATTAGAGCCACCTTGTGGCCGTAAATAGTCAGCTGTCGGGTGGCTAGTGGTTAAAAAAGAACATTTGTTTACATGTCTAGTTATAGCCAGGCCACGCCCCCCTGCATTGTTTCTTTTTCTTTTCCTCCAAACTTTTGGATTTTAAATTGTGTATTAAATTAAAATGAAAGTAGTTATTAAATCCAAAAATAAACATGTATTATATTGCAACTTACCAATTCTTAGATGTAATGGTTAAATTTGTTTTCTTTTTTTAGGCTTGCTTTTACTTTTTTTCCTCACCCGGTGATCAAGTCATTAAGTCGGTAGTTCTTCAACAGAGCAAGATGTCTCTCAGGCCTCGTACACACGACAGAGAAACTCGACGTGCTTGGCACGTCGAGTTCCTCGTCTCGTTTTGGGATGAAGCCGCCGAAGAGCTCGGCGGGCCGCCTTCTCCTATAGAACAACGCGGCCAACGAGAAAATAGAGAACATGTTCTCTATTTTCTCGTCGAGCTCCTCGGCGGCTCCATCGAGCCAAAACTGTACAGACGACAGAGATTCTCGGCAGAATCCGGGTTTTGACCGAGTTTCTCGGCGAATTCTGCCGAGAATCTCTGTCGTGTGTACGAGGCCTCAGATGTAAAAGTTAGAGGGTTGAAAGCTGTATCCCAAAAGGGGGGAAAAAACTGCTGTAACTTTTTATAAAGTGCCACCTGCAGTTTGGCTTCAATTTGTTAGTGCATTCAAATCTGCTAGTACATCTAATGCCCTGCACACATGATCGGAATTTCCGATGGGTCAAAATCTGATGGAATTTTCCGGCGGAATTATGTTCAAGCTGTCTTGCATACACACTGTCAGACCAAATTCCGACCGTCCATAATGCGGTGACGTAAAACACTACGACGAGCTGAGAAAAATAAAGTTCAATGCTTCCGAGCATGCGTCGACTTGATTCTGAGCATGCATGTTTTTTTCTTTGTCGTAGTTCCACACAGACGATCGGAATTTCCGATGGGATATTTTCCATCGGAAAAAAATAAAACATGTTCTATATCTAAACTCGGATGGAAAAAAGTCAGATGGGCCCCACACACGGTCGGAATATCCGATTGAAAAAATTCTGTCTGTCTTTTTTCATCGGAAATTCAGATCGTGTGTACAAAGCATAACACTCCCCTCCCCTAAAAACTGTCAATACTGCTGTTACTCCTTCATCCAGGAGGTGTGTCCCCAGATCACCAGGTGAAAACAGAAGGAAAAATACCTAAAAAATAAAACGCATGCAGCCATCACATTTAAAGCGGATGTTCCACCCCAAAATATTAAAATATTAAAAGCCAGCAGCTACAAATACTGCAGCTGCTGACTTTTAATATTAGGACACTTACCTGTCCTGGAGTCCAGCGCCGTCCGCAGCAGAGCACGAGCGATCGCTCGTCACCCTGCTGCTCCCCCCTCCATCTACACTGAGGGAACCAGGAAGTGATGCGCTGCGGCTTCACTGCCCGGTTCCCTACGGCGCATGCGCGAGCCGCGCCGCGCCCGCCGATTGGCTCCCGCTGTGTGCTGGGAGCCGAGTGTTCCCAGCACACAAGGGGGGGGGGGGGCGACGGGATGTGACGCAATGCCCGCCGGGCCGGAAGTGGGTGCAAATACTTGTCTTTAGACAGGTATCTGCACCCCCCTCCCCCCTGAAAGGTGTCAAATGTGACACCGGAGGGGGGGAGGGTTCCGATCAGCGGGACTTCACTTTAGGGTGGAGAACCGCTTTAATGACTGGTAAGCTGCAATATATTACATTTTTGGGGTTTAAGACCACTTTAAAGCTAGTTCCTTGCTATCATCCACTTGAACTACAATCTCCTGAGTCCCGGAAATGTCCAGTGTGGCTTTAGCAGTAGCCCTTTCAGTTGGCATTAAGATCCACAATCCTTCTTTGTCTAATTTGATCTGATTGCATGGTAAATTCAACAGCAGCAAAAATACAGCTGAAGCAGTGCCGGAGCTGTCAGCTACTTATTAATTCTTGTAGAGCGCACACAACTCATGGCAAAGAGCTTTTCGGAGGAATGATGTGGTTCCAGGGAACAAAATAGGCATCTTTGCAAACATCATGCATCACAGCCATCAGGCATATTTAATGAGGCAGGCAAGGAGCAGGAAGGATAAGTAACCCATATCATATACTGTATCCCACTAAAGGAAAGACTTCAAGATCTGTGCTTTGGCATTACAGTGGTACATCAATAGGCTACTACATTTTATGATAACCTCAGCTTGTCAGTGTGCCTGCAAAATGTCAACTATTTAGAAGAGTCACTTAAAGGAAAGAATTTAGAATTTACAAGACTAGGATCTGCAGAGCAATAAAATAGTAACAGCACTATGAAAAAAAAAAAAAAAAAAGCTGTTTTGACAGTGTATGGTATTTTTTATATTATATTTAAATAATAATAAATAAAAAAAGACTGAACCATATCATGGATTAGAAATAGATAGATTCTTTAAGGATATATAATCATTCACAATAAGGCCCCTTTCACACGGGGCGGATCAGTAATGGTCTGCCTCCGTATGCTCCTTATGCTCAGCGGGGATCGCTCCGTTGATCCCCGCTGAGCCGGCGGATGACAGGGTGGTCCCCGCACACTGTGCAGGGACTGCCCTGTCTTTTCTCCGCTCTCCCCGATGAGGGGATCGGATGAACACGGACCGTATGTCCGTGTTCATCCGATCCGATCCGCAGACGGAAGGAAAAATAGGGTTTTCTTCCGTCTGCAGAATCGGATCATTGCGGAGGCGGACGAGATCGGTTCATCCGCTGACACCCGCAATCTCATAGGGACCAATGTATGTCCCTTTTTCATCCGCAAACGGATGGTTGAAAAAGCTGAAATACGGTCCGCACAGGTGAAAGGGTCCTTACAGATCTCTGAAATTAGGCTTTGCCCCATTTTGCTACTGTATTTGTACATTGAGATGTAAACATTTTTTTTCATGGACTTAGCATATTGTCTATGATGATTATAAAATGCTCCTTTAGGATCTTATTGAAGTGGCATGTGGAAGCCTGGCAAATTGTTTAAAGCTCAAAAAGCCTTGATATCAAGTGGTGGGTAGCATCATGCCATATTGGCACACAAGGCTTAAAATAAAGTGGCTATTGGTTACTTGATATATTGGATTATGCCCACAAGTCTCAATATCAATACTGTCCATCAATCTTTACCAAAATAGGGGATGAAGGACATGAATTTTGGGAATTTTGGAATATTTGGATGAACTAAATGGCATTAATTGGAGACTTTGCAGCATGAAGCTGCATGTTCAAAAATACAAGGTATATATCTTGTGCGCAGCCTATTGCATTAGGGTGTGCACCCCAAAGCTCCAACACATATGCATTTGAAATATTTACCGGCCTCTTCACCGATCTCCAACCTGAAATAATGGGATGAAGGGGGGGCAAGGGAGCACATGGGGGACCCAGGCAACAGAAGGAAGAGTAACAGGGAAAGGAGGGGTGGCATATATTAGTACTGATCCCCTGTATTTTCCTCCTTTAGCAGCTGAATGTTGACAAAAGAGAGGAGGAGGAGAAGCTTACTTTTAGCTACAGATACAGATCGGTTCCACTAAATTCCACCCCCCGCCACTTCTCCTGTCCAGGTTCTGAGGGTGGGTAGGGAAGGATTGGGGTTTACCTGTTACCTGCCCATCATTGATAGGTTGCCAATCCCAGGATTAGGGTGTGCCCAGGCACACCTGGCACACCCCTTGCACACGCCTATGTTATTTATACATTTATTGGGAATGTTGGTGTTTTTCACTATGATTTATTCAACTGTAGAGGTTTGATGACCTGTAATAAGCCATTTTAAGGGGACATGGGAAAAAGGGGAGGGGCAGAACAAAGGAGGGGGAGACTGAGTAAAGAAACCTAGCTGTGACATTTGATAAGTGATTGACTGTGGTTTGATGCATTATTAATAGGGTTAGCCATGGTTTCCCCGATATCTGACTGAAATTTGAAAAAAGATGATAGAATTTGTATGATGAACATGGGGTGAAATTAAGTATGTCCTAAAAGGTACACCAGGCAATAACTAGTGGGTGTGGCTTACAAGCAAAGTATTGCTGTCACTTCACAGGGTAAAGCAATGGGGATGTCTCTGGCTTTGGTTTAGAAATGTGGAAATATGGAAATATGGAGCAAGAGACTGAAATGATGAGGAAGTGAATGTTTTTTTATTTTTTTTATCAGAAAATAATTACTTTTTATTACAGACTCAGGCCCCATACACACGGCCGAGAAACTCGACGAGCAAAACACGTCGTTTTGCTCGTCGAGTTCCTTGTGTAGCCGCCAAGGATCTCGGCGAGCCAAGTTTTCCCGTTGACTAACGAGGAAATAGAGAACATGTTCTCTATTTGGCCCGACAAGACCCTCGTCGGTTTCCTCGGCTGAAAGTGTACACACGGCCGGGTTTCTCGGCAGAATACAGCTCCGATCGAGTTTCTGGCTGAATTCTGCCGAGAAACTTGGTCGTGTGTACGGGGCCTAATACTTTGGTTTCAGCAGCTATGTTTACTAGCAGTTTCTTTTATCTAGCTAGGCATTAAAATTATGTCATTTTTAATTTAATTCATTGATGAGTATATATGGTAAAATATAAATAACTTCTCATTTTGATTTATTATTTTATTTTGTATTTGTATAATAAATAATAAAAAGATTACCCTACAGCCCTGTGATGCCAAACCTGAAGCCTGTCTTGTGACTTTTACAGCTAGTAGTGCCAATGTACTTACTCGTGGTCAGTGTTTGATTTCAGGGGCAGCTCTCAAGGACCCCGTTTATCAAGCATAATGAAAATCACAGCTATAGTTTGTTTCATCAAGGCTTCACTTCTGTGGAGTATCAGTAACTAATTAAAACATCCTTGTTGCAAAAAAGTGCAATTCTGCAAAAGTAGAGAACACATACTTACAGTGGGGCAAAAAAGTATTTAGTCAGCCACCAATTGTGCAAGTTCTCCCACTTAAAAAGATGAGAGAGGCCTGTAATTGTCATCATAGGTATACCTCAACTATGAGAGGCAAAATGTGGAAAAAAATCCAGACAATCACAGTCTGATTTGGAAAGAATGTATTTGAAAATTTTGGTAGAAAATAAGTATTTGGTTAATATCAAAAGTTCATCTCAATACTTTGTTATATATCGTTTGTTGGCAATGACAGAGGTCAAAGGTTTTCTGTAAGTCTTCACAAGGTTGTCACACACTGTTATATTGGCCCATTCCTCCATGCAGATCTCCTCTAGAGCAGTGATGTTTTGGGGCTGTCGCTGGGCAACACAGACTTTCAACTCCCTCCAAAGGTTTTCTATGGGGTTGAGATCTGGATACTGGCTAGGCCACTCCAGGACCTTGAAATGCTTCTTACGAAGCCACTCCTTCATTGCCCGGGTGGTGTGTTTGCGATCATTGTCATGCTGAAAGACCCAGCCACGTTTCATCTTTAATGCCCATGCTGATGGGAGGAGGTTTGCACTCAAAATCTCACGATACGTGGCCCCATTCATTCTTTCATGTACACGGATAAGTCTCCTTTGCAGAGAAACAGCCCCAAATCATGATGTTGCCACCGCCATGCTTCACAGTAGGTATGGTGTTCTTTGGTTGCAACTCAGCATTCTCTCTCTTCCAAACACGACGAGTTGTGTTTCTACCAACCAGTTCTACTTTTGTTTCATCTGACCATATGACATTCTCCCAATCCTCTTCTGGATCATCCAAATGCTCTCTAGCAAACCTCAGACGGGCCCGGACATGTACTGGCTTAAGCAGGGGGACACATCTGGCACTGCAGGATCTGAGTCCCTGGTGGCGTAGTGTGTTACTGATGGTAGCTTTTGTTACGTTGGTCCCAGCTCTCTGCAGGTCATTCACTAGGTCCCCCTGTGTGGTTCTGGGATTTTTGCTTACCGTTCTTGTGATCATTTTGACCCCACGGGGTGAGATCTTGCATGGAGCCCCAAATCGAGGGAGATTATCGGTGGTCTTGTTTGTCTTCCATTTTCTAATTATTGCTCCCACAGTTGTTTTCTTAACACCAAGCTGCTTGCCTATTGCAGATTCAGTCTTACCGGCCTGGTGCAGGTCTACAATTTTGTTTCTGGTGTCCTTTGACAGCTCTTTGGTCTTCACCATAGTGGAGTTTGGAGTGTGACTGTTTGAGGTTGTGGACAGGTGTCTTTTATACTGATAACAAGTTCAAACAGGTGCCATTAATACAGGTAATGAGTGGAGGACAGAGGAGCCTCTTAAAGAAGAAGTTACAGGTCTGTGAGAGCCAGAAATCTTGCTTGTTTGTTGGTGACCAAATACTTATTTTCCACCATAATTTGCAAATAAATTCTTTCTAAATCAGACAATGTGATTGTCTGGATTTGTTTCAACATTTTGTCTCTCATAGTTGAGGTATACCTATGATGGCAATTACAGGCCTCTCTCATCTTTTTAAGTGGGAGAACTTGCACAATTGGTGGGGACTAAATACTTTTTTGCCCCACTGTATCTGTCCCAACACCCCTCTGATCTTTGCTCTTTTGCAAAGCTTTACCAGGAAAAAAAAATCTTAGCATGTGACACATCATTGTGTGTTGCCTGCCTGCATATGCAGTGGTATGCTGTTTGCTATGTTATTGGACACTAAACACCTACTGGTCACTATATATCAGCCAAACCTTTGCTAAGGCCAGAACAGAAAACAACTGATCCTCATGCCTAAAACAAGTGGTTCCAAGATCACAGTGGTGCCAGTTACTGATTGGGGTATTAAAATATTACATTACAACATATATGCTTTTCACTATGAAAAAAGGATAAAAGGCGAATTAATCTTTTTAGCCATATACACCTTCTGGACCTCTCCTACCTAGCCATATATAAACGATATCCCCTGAATATAAGAACAACAGATGATGTACCCTCTGGCAGGAGAGTAAAGTGACAACATTGTGCAGGAGCATCATAACAAAGTGCCAACAGTTTGAATTTACTAAAAGTTGTCATAGTTTAGCCTGTGTATTCTTACCTACTTGCTGCAGTGGTTCTACTGGACCTATGATTCTTTTCACGTGTGTTGTTTGGTTTCTGTGCTTACCTATGGGCATCATCTGCCATGCTGTGGGTTTTTATTCCCTTTCCTTCTATCACTTCCTGGCCTGCCTCCTAGATTGTTTCCCTATATAAGACATGCTTTGTGTGGCCAGGGTTGCCTGAGCAAATTCCTAGTTCTATGAGCTCCTGTTTGCCAAGTTTTTCATGTATTCAGTGTCTAAATTCCCATGTACCCATCTCAGCTTCATCTTTTGTTTGTCCTTGTCTGCCACCTGCCCTGACCTCAGCTTGTTCTCTTTTGTCTCCTGCCATCTGTACTTTGCACACACAAGTGGTCTCTGCATCCTCAGCTAAACATACCTGTGAGCTGTGACCTGGTTCCAGCTTGCTGCAAGTCTATCACCACCACCAGGGGTCCTAGTGAAGAAGCAGACTGGGGATTAGAATTCAATCCCTGGGGAACCTGGGGTTGACTTACTAGAAGGGCTCACTACCACATAAATCTGGTAGCAGCATTGTAATGCTGGGGGTGGATGAAGCTGGAAGCTGTGATGTACTGACAATGTTTGCTACTAGATCCAAGAGACATATAAGGCAGACAAAGTGCCACCCCAGGACCCTGCCCAATGGAAAATTCAGCCCTGACTATACAGTACATATACTGTATACACTACACAAAGGTTGTATGTATAATTGCAACAGAATTTTCTATTGCAGTCCGATAATGCTAAGCCACTGTCTTATGATTATTATCATAAGACAGACACAATATTGTCAGCATGCCATGTGTGTAGTTCTTCATTTGCCCATTGGGCTGTCTATCAGGTCTTTAAAAAAAAACCAACAACAAAAAAATATATATTCTTTTACTTTCTGCTAATAAAAAAAAACAACCAATAAAAAAATTTAAAAATATAATTTCTTTATAAATTTTGGCCAAAATGTGTTCTGCTACTTGTCTTTAATAAAAAAAATTCCAATAATAAACTCAACCCAGCCACAGCTTTACTAGGTCTCAATTTGGATATATATATCGTAAAGAATTTGGAACAATAGTATTCCACACATTAATAGTGGCAAGACTCACTATAACTAGCCTCTGGAAATCCAGGGATGCACCCAACTTATCGACGGTTATAACCAGAATCAGTACACAAGCTCAGTATGAACTAATGCTTGCTTATAAAAACTACTCTACCATCACATTCAGAAAGAAATGGGATACCTGGCTATCCCATCCCAAAGTATGCAAATACTTAAAAGAGTGTAAGCTGTAATCTTTTGACAAGTTTGAAGTACACTTAAACCATATAGGTACATACCACAGATGTAGTAAACCACCCTGGGCCAATCTTATTAAACTACAAAGCAAGTTTTGTTTTAGTTTTTAATTTTCTCTATTCAACGAGTTAACTCAATTGGTGGCCTGCCCATGCCTAGTTTGAACCCATTAGAGGTAGGCTGGTATAGACTATCAAATATTGTATTATTTTGATAACAACTGGATGAACCAGTGTAACTAAGTTGGTTACAAATGACTAAACGTGACAATGACAATATGTATTGTTAATTAAATATTTTCAATAAAAATCTATTGGGAAAAAAAAAAATCAGAATAAGTGTAAATTGATTGGTTTGTGTGAACGTTATAGACTTTCACAAACTATGGTGTATATATACTGGATTTTTTTTACTAACTAATGTTGGTGATCAGCGACTTATAATGGGACTGTGGGACTGTGAGTGCGGTGGGAAATCTGACACTAGCTGATGCTGGGGGGAACTGAATAACTTCCATTGACATCTCCAGTGACATTAATACAGTGATGATTTCATTCACTGTCACCAGTGGCAGCTGGTGCTCAATATTTGGGGGGGGGGGTGGCAAACAAACCTGCCCCCCTCACTTGCACATACCACCACCACCACCAACTATTGTCACACAACTGTGTGGGCTCAAGGCACAGTGCTCTTCACCCCAAGCCCACCCTTTTTTAAGCCAATTAGAGCCTCAGGCTCTAATCATGTGCTTAAAAAAAAAAACAGGGGGCCGCGCCCCTGTGCTCCTAATGAAGAGGCCACCACTGACTGTCACTGTACTAATGATACTGGCTGGGAAGGGTTAAACATCTAGGTCAATCAAGGGGTTAGATGTGTGCCTAACTATAATGTAATGTGTGTAAAGTGTGCTGCTTTTACTACTAAGTTTCTCATCCCTGCTTTGTAGAGAGATCATTCGCTCTGTACAGAGCACTGTGGTGACTGTCAACACAGAGCTCTGGGCTTTGATTGTACACAGTGAATCATCAGGCCATGAATCATGCTGGGAATTGCTGTCAGGCTTCCACTGTGTACAACCACAGCAGGTGTCGGCCAGGGGGCGCATGCGCACACCCTAAACCCGGAAGTAGGCAGCGGCCCTTATGAGGAGAACTTGTCTTCACTATGATCTGGAAAAGAAAGTAAGAGTAATCTCCCAAATGACGCACAGGCAAAAATAAAACCTAACAAAGGTTCTACTTGGTTGTTTATTTATTTATTTTTTTAAGTGTATTTTGTTTGTGTACTCGAGAGAGGAGCCATACTGCAGGAGTTGGGAGTAGGCAGGCCTCCCCCAGAGGCAATTTGCCACCTTTCTCCATGCCCCAATGGTGGGTGTGTGAGGGGGTCCTCCCACACAGCCCGCCCTACCTGCTCCGCTTTGAAGCCCAACGGGGCAGAGGGACTCCCTATAAGGGAGTGAGAGGATCTAGCCTGCTCAACCAGCCCCGTTAGTCCTTCACCTCTCTTTTTAGAGACCGCGTGGTCAAAGTGCGTGCATGTTAACCCAATTTCGAAGGCGTGTAAGTGTGGTGGTTTTTGTGGGAGGGGGGTGGGCGTGCTAAGCGCAAGCTTACCTCGCATAGCACACCCACCGGGAGCCGGGCTGAGACCACCAAACTCAATTCACATGTAGATGAGACCGGGATCCGAAACTGTAGCTGCAGAGGTGAATGGCTTGTCAGCGCAGTGCCAATCGCGTAGTGCCACCACAGCTCCCCCCTAACAAAGGTGCTAACCCTTCCCCAATCTGCTAAAAAAGTTAAGTGACTTCCTCCTCAGTATCTGACAACTAAATCTGACAGAATTTTTCTGGGGAATTATATTTCAAGGTTCCCATCATATTCAGCTGTATAAAAAAAAACACCGAAATCTGTGCAATACAGTGATAATAATGGAGTCATAAAAAGCAACAAGTCTATTCAGAACATACATTTCCGTGGTGAAGTCATGTTAATAAATTAACTTGGAAAAAAAATCACCATTAGCAGCAAATTTACATTGGAAAGGGGCAGTGGAAGCTTGATAAATCTGCTCTAAGGCAAAGGGCAATCCGTATCACTCATAAATCCTCTTTAATTGGTGTTGCTACATGATACAGATAAAACATGCATAATGTATAATTAAGGGCCCCTAGGAGAAGATTAGCACAATTTTAAATCCACTCCTTTATTGCCTTAAAGGGTAACTCCACTTTCGTGGGGGAAAGAAGTCATATTGTAATTGAATGTTATTAAAAATTACCTTTCCTTTTTAATCTACAGCGCTGTCATTTTCTGGCTACCTGGAGGTGTTCTGTACACCAAATGTGAACAGAACGCCCCCCAGAAATATCAGTTCCTGCTTGTGTGATTGGCTTACTGATTTTCCCAGAATTCTGCACTAAGATACAAGTCAGATTTCATGCATCCCCTGCAAACAAAAATTAAATTTTTGGTGAAATACTTCAATATGTTAACATTTTGTGAGTTTGGTGAGTTTGTTAAAATCCTTGCAATGTACATAGATCACTCAGAGGGGGATATTTTTTCCCAATAAAAGTGGAGTTAGGCCTCGTACACACAACCGTTTTCCTCAACAGAATCCATCAAGAAACTTGGTGGCAGAGCTTTTTTGCTGAGGAAAACAGTTGTGTGTATGTTTTTCATCGAGAAAACTGTCGAGGAACTCGACGAGAAAAAAAGAGAACAAGTTCTCTTTTTCCTCAACGGTAGTCTAAATTTCCTCGTCGTGTTCCTCGTTGAGAAACACGTTCGTGTGTATTGTATGCTTAGAAACCTGCGCATGCTCAGAATAAAGTATGAGACGGGAGCGCACCTTCGGTAAAAGTAGCGTTTGCAATAGAGATAGCACATTTGTCACGCTGTAACAGACTGAAAAGTGCAAATCATCTCTTACCAAACTTTTACTTAACACGCAGTAACATGAGATTAGCAAAAGCAGCCCCAAGGGTTGTGCCAGTGGAATCGAACTTCCCCTGCTGTCGTACGTGTTGAACGTCACCGCGTTTGAGAACGACGAGATTTGGTCTTGACAGTGTGTACGCAAAGAAAGCTTGTCAAGTTTCTCGACAAGCCTAACAAGGAACTTGTCGAGGTAAACGATGTTTCATTTACGACGAGTTCCTCGGTCGTGTGTACGAGGCCTAACTCTTTAAGTTGATAAGCTGCAATCCAGCTTCTGCTGCTGTCCCATGATATTGTATTGGTGGTTACAAGAACAATTTGAAAGATTGGTCTCAAATTCATTGCTCAATTTATGGCAATTTACTGTCAAATAAAAGCAGTACTTATGCTTTTCCTTTAATATCTGTCAAAAAGGTAGGACTAGACTAATTCCTGCTGACTCATTTAAAATTCACAGCATAGTTGGTCCTACAAGCATCACCCTGCTGGGTAAAACATTTTGGACCAAACAGTGACTGCAATTTATTAAATGCAATTACTGTTTAGGTATTCATGGGTGCACAGCAGTCTGAATACAATATCTGGCAGTGTAGCTTACTACTTCCGGGTACATTCATAAAGATAAACAGATACCAGATAATCTTTCCTATTTAAATAGTTGTGACCTTTTAAGAATACATAGCAGTTTATGGGACTTTTTTTATGTTCATAATTATTTAATGAAAATGAATTTCATACTAAAGGTCCCATCCAAATTAAAATATCATTACCAATAAGCAGTTTAATGTAGAGATTTCCTCCTGAAAATTAAACCTGATTCTAAAAAAATGTATGTGTACCATACTGTATGTACAGCTGAAGTTGTTGCATACCAGTACATGTGTTGAGTTGCTTATACCCTAGCTTTTGCACACTCAAGTAAATGTAAACTCCACCTCCATACACCCCCATTTCATACATGATATTAACAGCCATTCCTGGTGTTGCCTGTTCATCAGTACTCTCAATAGAGATATATTGATGTAACCTTGTTTGTCTAAAAGCTTGTTTGTGTCTAATTTTTAAAATGATACTTTTCATCACTTAAAGCGGAGTTCCCACAAAAAAAATATATTAAAAGCCAGCAGCTACAAATACAGCAGCTGCTGACTTTTAATATATGGACTCTTACCTGTCCAGGTCGCCTGCAATGTCGGCAGCCGAAGCCGATCTGCCACTCGTGGATCGGCTGCTGCCGCCAACATACTCGGTAAGGGAATCAGGAAGTGAAGCATTGCGGCTTCTCTTCCCGGTTCCCTACTGCGTATACACGAGTTGCTCTGCGTGTCTTCAGTGGTCCCGATGTGTTCTGGGAGCTGTGTGTCTCCCAGAACACAGCTGGGGGAACAGAGTAGGCATCGGAGGTGGAGTAGATCACTGAGGTGATCTATGCCACGAAGTGGGAGCAAATACCTGTATTAGACAGGTATCTGCTCCCCCCTCCCCCTGAAAGGTGCCAAAGGTGACACCGGAGGACGGGAGGGTTCCAAAAAGTGGAAGTTCCATTTATGGGTGGAACTTCAATTTAACATGGCCAGATCTATCGGGGTGCTGGGGTGGGCTCTGATAAGTTAACCACACCTCCTCCAGACTAAATCCCAGACACTGTGCCTCTTAAATCTTTCTTCCAAGGCCAGGAAAATGTTATAAGGGGTTGATGCCAGTAACGTTGCTAGCACTGGGCATCTGGGTACTGCCCCGCTGTGATTGTTGGCACCTGCATCATCTCTTCCAGCCTGTCACACTAGTCAAACAAAGCCAGGGAATCTTCCCCTAAGCTCCTCCTTGGCTCTTATGAGAGAACACGAGGAGAAGCATGGGAGGAGGAACATCTTTTGCTGCGCTGTATACAGTCTGAGATCAGCGTATGGAGGAAAAGACAGTGAAGTTGGATTGATGAGAAAAGACAGTCCATAAAGGAGAAAAGGCATGGATAGGCATGGAGAAGAATGATCATAGAAAGCGGTAGAGTAAGCCTGGATAGAAAATAATTATAAAGTGAGGAAAATGGAGGTGGATAGAAGTGAAGGAGAATGAATAAGACAAGGGAGTGGAAAGGATATAGGTAAAACAGGATGTTCAGGGTGGAGAGTATGCATTTATAGAGAAGGATCATTGAAGAAGAGAAGAGTTAAAGAGTAAAATGAGAGTGTATGCAGACGTAAGATTTGGGGGAAGGGGAATAGGAGGAATTATGGTAGCATTTGTACAGTATATAAAGGGGGTAAGGAGGATAGGGTCCATGCTTGTAGGAGGGAGTAGGAGGATTTTTTGCAGCATTTGCGCTAAATGGGGTTGGGACAGAATTTGGGTATCAGTGGATAGGATCTGTGATTGGAGGGGAGTTTGGGAAGTGGAGGCGGTGTAAGTGGATGTGACTAGAAACAGGTGTTGGGTGGTAGAGGGATTTATGCTGGGAGCCCTTCCTACTGTTAGGCAAAACTCTGACTGATCTCTGAACTATGCCTCAACTACTACTGACCTCCGAACTCTGCCTCACTTACTACTGGCCCCTGAACTCTGCCTCATCTATTACTAACCTCTGAACTCTGCCTCACCTATGACTGACTCCTGAACTCTGCCTTGCCTACTAATTACCCACTAAACTTTGTCTCATTTAATACTGACCCCTGAACTTTGCCTCACTTACTATTGTCATGTACCTGGCAGAAGAGCCTGACATAAAGAAGAAGGCCTCTCTTATACCTTTGACTCAGTGCCCCTGATAGAACAGACAGACGGTGCAGGAGTACAGAGTGGCACAAGTGCCTATTGATCTTGTTAGTAGCAGGGCTAGATGGACCCTCTGGATCGAGCAGGGGAAGACCATCAGAAAACCCCAGCAAAGCAGGAGTGCCCAATGGATGCCAGTGAGCAGGAGTAGGCTGGTACTGGCAACAGCAGACAGGCAGGCGCCAGAGGAATTTAGGAAAAGGCTTAAAGGAGGCAGTCCTGCAGTGATGGAGACAGAGGCAGAGTAAGATGAACCAGGTCATACACAGGCAGACAGGAGCAAAGTCAGGATACAGACCAAGTTGGTAACAGTTCTGTGGATTTGCAGTAAGAAGCACAGGCAGAAGTGAGGTCAGAGGCATGCCATGGTCAGTGCAGGTGGGGCTCAGGAGTAGTCAAGACAAGCTGGGTCAGTAACAGTAGTCAAATTCAAAGTAATAGGTTGCAGGTACAATATGCACAGAAACGCTGTAAACAAGATGGCACTGAAGCATAGCACATGCTTGTTTTAAGTAACCCACTTGGCGCCAAAGCAAGCAGCGAATATGTGCATGCTCACATGTTTGAACACTTGCACATTTCCTTCATGTATCCAGAAGAGCCATCTTGTCTGCTGGCATGTCCTTCCTGTCAACTACTGAACCTTTGCATCCTTTATCAATGAATCCCTGCAGTCAGTGCAATAAAAGCAACACCCAATATTTGCCACAACACTTTATTTTTCAGTAGACCCCATACAGTACATTGCCCTCTGACCCCTGTCCTCTTCCCTCTCAGCAGTGACCCCTGTCCTCCTCCCTGCTGACCCCTCTCCTCCACCCTGTAGACCCTGTACACCGCCCTTCTGACCCCTTTCCTCCCTGCTGCCTCCTGTCCTCCACCCTGATGACTCCTATCCTCACTTCTGCTGACCCTGTACACTGCCCTTCTGACCCCTCTACCCTGTCCTGCTGACCACTGTGATCTGCCCTGCTGATCCCTGATTATTACCCTGTTGACCATTCCCCCCTGCCCTGCAGACCCTGTACATTAACCTGCTAACCCTTGTCTTCGCGCCGTAGACCTTGTACACCATACTTCTGACCCCTGTCCTTTGCCCTGCTGACCCTGTACACTTCCCTTCTGCTGACCCTGTATACTGCCCTTCTGACCCCTGTCCTGCACTCTGCTGACCCCATACACTGCCCTTCTGAACCCTGTCCTCTAACCTGCTGACCCCTGCCCTCTGCCATGCTAACCCCTGTACACTGACCTACAAACTAATGGCCTCTCCACACTTCCCAAAAACTGCTGACTTAATCTTCTGCCCTGCTGACCTACAATACTCTGCCCCCCTGACATTTTTTACTGCACCCCCACACCAGACAGCCTTGTCACTAAATGGAAATGGCACACTTGTTATTTGAAAATAGTGATGCTCGTATACACTGGAAAGACCTTTACAGAACATGCCAGATTCCATAGTAGAGTAACATTAAAATACATTACTAAAATTTCATTTTAATTTCATTCGTATTTCAAAGCTAGCAACACTCAGAACTCAGATGTTTTGATGGGTACAGAAGGGCATTCTTGGCATTTATGTTGGGCAAGGCTGGCATTGACCATTCCCACCAATGTGCCCTCATTTAGTAAAGGCTAAAATATTTGTTGATAAGCACTACAAAGTTCTTATCAACTGCAATATGAAATACATTATTGTCATTTTCTTTACAGTCTATGTTACAATATTAGGCATTGTAGATTAAATGAGGCTTATCGCTTACTGCATGCATTCAATGTATGGTGATATTAATCATGTTAACAGTCTTACTGCAAATAGTTTTTGTTCTAGTAAGTGCCTAAAGCTTTTACATATACATCTGCCAGTGTTTGTAATTATTTTTTTCATATAAATCATGGTGTAGTTTCAGCTTATTGGTAAAGAAGCTGGAATATCTATTTGGGAAAGTTGTAGTTAATTTATTTAGAAGTAAATGAACTATTTAAAATTGTATCTGTAGCACCTGGCTAAATGATCTGTACAGCTGCATCACATCATTTCATACTTTATAAATCTGTGTTATTTAGTTGCATAATATAACACAGTTACTGCCTTTTCAAATTACATTGCTAAGGAAACAAAATGTATCTAAATTAAGCTGAAAAGGGTTTTATGGAAGTGATATCCATAATCTGTAGATATTTGAGTCGTATACCTGTGAAACATCTGGAAAAGCGTATAATAATTTTTTACACTTCGTGGATAGATTTGCTTGAATTTTGGCTTGTAATTTAAGGTGCCCCTGTAGTGAAATCTACCTTCTCTGAAGACCAATGGCGGCACACAATTAAGATGCCATAAACTCCCACCAAGTGTATGAGCCCTAGAGAACTATATAAAAAAAAATCTTCTATAGTTGAATGGAACCCCATACTTATCAGCAAAATTCAACCCCTATTTATGACCCTTTCTCATTAGAATAGAAAGGGATATTACTTTAGCACTTTTAGCAGAAAGACTGGTATTTTTATTCATCCCTCCTCAGGTTAGCTATACTGAACCTGGGAACAGAGGCATTTCCTTCCTGCTACATGATGATAGTCTCTCGTTTTCTAAATGCAGCTTAAGTGACTCTTACTGGCCAATGAAGATAGTCCTTCAGGATCTCCAAGGGTGTCAATTGAGCAACATTTTGGGCCCAGTTTGCAAGAAAGATGGTTTACAAGAATAATTTCCACAAAACATACCACTTTCATTGGAACGTATGATTAACATGCACCAAAAGTAGAAGAAATATACTTAGATGACATTCATGTGGCATGTTTTTCCAATTACTCACTGGCCAGAGGCTGGAATATGCAGACCCCAGGGGAAGCTCCACTTTTTTATTATACATTGTATTGTTGTATTGTGATATTAAAGGTCCTGCACTCCACATTAGCATTAAAGGGGTTGTAAAGGTAAAAAAAAAATGTCCCTAAATAGCTTCCTTTACCTTAGTGCAGTCCTCCTTCACTTACCTCATCCTTCGATTTTACTTTTAAATGTCCTTATTTCTTCTGAGAAATACTCACTTCCTGTTCTTCTGTCTGTAACTACTCACAGTAATGCAAGGCTTTCTCCCTGGTGTGGAGAAAGCCTCTTGAGGGGGCGAGCAGGAGGGTCAGGCGCTCTCTATACTTTGCAGATAGAGAAAGGAGCTGTGTGTTAGTGGGCATCCTGACACTCCTGCTCGCCCCATCAAGAGGCTTTCTCTACAGCAGGGAGAAAGCCTTGCATTACTGTGTGTAGTTACCGACAGAAGAACAGGAAGTGAGGATTTCTCAGAAGAAATAAGGACATTTAATTTTGGGATTTTTTTTTTTTTACCTTTACAACCCCTTTAACATCACACAAAATATTATCAATATTTTTAATGTAGGGAGTTGATAAACTAAGGAGTTTGCAAATAAGGTTCAATATTGAGTAATGTAAAGTTATGCACTTATGCAGGTGTCAAAAATATACATTAGAAGGGCTTCATTGGAAGAATCAGTGATGAAAAAGGATCTGGGGGGGATTGTAGCTCATACCTGGCAATAGCATGCAATGTCAGGCTATAGCTAACAAAGCTAGCAGAAAAATCTCATGAAATAAAAAAAGGCATACATTCAAGAGATAAATTGGTAATTCTACCCTGTAACACCACAATAGTTTGGGTTTATCTTAAATATGTAGTTCAGCTTTGGTCTATTTTATTTTTGTCTTCACATAAAATAAATGTTTTACTTGCTGCATGCAATGATGTTAGACAGAGTAGTTTCTTGCCTGCTTAACTCCCTTTTGGCAGTCCCCAGCCAGCACTGTCCACTTCTCCCTGTACCAGGTTCCTCCTTGGCCAGCCAGGTGCTAAGGGGGCACTTGTGTGTGCACGCTCCCGAGCTGGACTGTTTGTGTCCATAGACACACACACACAGCACTAGTAAGCCATGCCCCCACTTCCCCCTCATAGGAGTTTGACTGACAGCAGCAGGAGCCTATGCAGGTGGGGGGTACATGATTCTTAAAAGGATTATACTGAAGATAACACTAATATGTAAATAATTTGTATTTTATTGTTAGGTTGACAGGTAGAGACATAGGGGTTATGCTAGCTCATCTTTTTTATCTGCTGTATCTGTGTTTTCTGAATTTTTCTTTCATGCTGCTTTAATGTTTGACAAATGACTAAAAAAATTACAATCCAGCTGAACTGAAGTTTTAAATAATTTAGCTTTATACTTATACCCTCTTGGGTCTATAATATTCGTGGTATGGTATTTAATGTTTAGCATGTGTGCAGTAGAGCACATATCACTTAAAGTAGAACAATGGCCTCCCACTGAAAAAATAAACATAATTATATTTGCAGAGTGACTTATGCTGGCCATACACGGGTCGAATTTCGAAAGAACTTTCTGTTGAAAATCAGAAAATGTTTGCGTTTTGTGATCCGATGCTGCCACCATTGATTTCGAAATTCGACCAACCAAACCTTCAATTTCACCTCATGTTCCTACAGAAAAGAATGTTCATGTCTGGGAATTTTCTTTTCTTGCACATGCGCATTTCTTTTTAAAATACATTTCTCGCACGATTCTCCCATCATTGATTAGAACACCATTTGTTTTATTTAAAAAATGTCCAACATGTCCAATTATTAAAATTAGTTGGCCGCAGGAAAATCGGCTGTTGTTGCAGCCCACTAATGGTGTGAAATATTAGATAAGATTTTCAAAAGAAAGTTCTTTGGAAATTCGACCCGTGTATGGCCAGCATAAGAGAAAGCTGTAAGTACAGATGCAAACTCCCACAAACACCTGTTGATTTGTCCAGTGAAGTCCACCAAATGTAGTTTTCTGTGTTGGTGTGGCAAAGATGCTACACTGTTCTTGAATTCAGAGCAGAGTTGTCACTCTGATGTAGACTTTGCCTGCTTGCACTACAGTGGGTTGAAAAAATGTTCCAGGAGACGTGGCTATCAGTATTGTCACTACTGATTCACAAGTCTGCAGCTTGTCATTCAGCAGTTGGCCACATATAGCCCTGCCCATGGCTTTCTGTATTGAAAGCACGGTCTCTGTTGCTGGAACCCTCCCGAGGGCGAGCTGCAGTGTCTGGGAGGGGGAGAAAGTAAAACATAAAATGGCGTGTTTGGCTTAGACAGGGTGGTAAAATGTTTTTTTGTTTACTTTATGAGACTTTGGTATCATATTGTAACTGGAGTTGGTATTTATTTAGACTGCCATAAAGAAGCATTTACTAGTAATATTTTTGTTTTTGTTTTTTATGTTTAAAAATATTACAATGTACAAACACTGCAAGGAATGCAATAATAAATGTAGGAGTACAATTAAGGCAGATAAAATAAACCATGAGAGACACATAGTGTAGGAGAGGAAAATCATCCCCCCAAAATGTTTAAATATATTAATAGTAAGAAAGCAAAGTCAGAGCATATTAGCCGCATAAAGGATGATCAGGGGAAGTTGGTATCCACTGACAGGGGGAAGGCAACTGTACTAAATGAACAGTATTAATTATTCTCAGGAAGAGGAGGATTATAGTAATAAAGAATGTATATATGTACACATCACTGAATGTACCTTTGTGGCTAACAAAAGTCTGTGTCTGAAATAGACTTGAAAAACTTAACGCAAATAAATCACCGGGACCATATGGCTTGCTTACACCCAAGTATCTTCAAATAACTTCGCCAGACTATTATTTCTACTTTTTATGGGCAGATTAGTAAATGGAATGGTAGAAGCCGATTGGCTAAAAGCCAGGGTGGTACCAATATTTAAAAAAAGGGCAGAGATATAGATCTGGAAACGACAGGCCATTCAGTCTAACATCAAACGTATGCAAACTATTGGAGGGGATGATAAAGGGAATATATCCAAGAATTTACTTATGAAAACAGTATCTTTAGTAGTAATCAGGGTGGATTTATGAAAGATCCTTTTTGACAGACCAATCTGTTAACGTTCTACGATGAAGCAAGCTGCCATCTAGACAAAGGACAAAGGAAGGCATGTGGATGTGGTGTATCTGGATTTGGCAAAAGCATTTGATACAGTTCCCCATGAACACTTAAATTATAACTTGAGATCTGTTGGCATGGACCTTAGAGTATGTACCTGGTTACAGGGGGTGCAATCAAAGGGTGGTGATAGTGTGCACTCAGAATGGTCTGGAGTGGTAAGTGTGGTGCCCCAATGATCTGTCCTGGGACCAATTCTGTTTAATTTATTCTTAAATGTTATAGAGGTTGAAATAAATAACTCAATCACAGAATTCACTGATTATATAAAGCTAAGCAGGGCAATAACTTCATAGCATGATATAGAAACTTTACAAGAAGACCTTAAAAATATAAATGCAAGTTACTAGCAAGGGGGGAGAACCTCTGGAGGAATCCAAGATGGAACAAGATTCGGGGGTCCTAGTATATCACAGGCTCAGAAATGGCATGCAATGCCAAAATGCAGCAAGCAATCAAGCAGAATATTAGCATACGCTAAAAATGGGAATTTACTCAAGAGACAAAACTATAATTTTAGCACTGGTGTGGCTGCATCTTGAGTATGCCTTCCAGTTCTAATAACCAGTTCTCAGGAAGAATATGCTGGAACTGGAGAGAGTCCAGAGAAGGGCAACAAAACTAAAAAGGGGACTGAAGGACCTCAGGTATGAGAAACAATTAAAAGCATTAACCACTTAAGACCCGGACCTTTAGGCAGCTAAAGGACCCTGCCAGGTTTTGCGATTCGGCGCTGCGCCGCTTTAACAGACAATTGCGCAGTCGTGCGACTTGGCTCCCAAACAAAATTAGTGTCCTTTTTTCCCCACAAATAGAGCTTTCTTTTGGTGGTATTTGATCACCTCTGCGGTTTTTATTTTTTGCGCTATAAACAAAAATAGAGCGACAATTTTGAAAAAAATTCAATATTTTTTACTTTTTGCTATAATAAATATCCCCCAAAAATATATAAAAAAAATGTTTTCCTCAGTTTAGGCCGATACGTATTCTTCTACCTATTTTTGGTAAAAAAAATCACAATAAGCGTTTATCGGTTGGTTTGCGCAAAATTTATAGTGTTTACAAAATAGGGGATAGTTTTATTGCATTTTTATATATTTTAAATTTTTTTACTACTAATGGCGGCGATCAGTGATTTTTTTTGTGACTGCGACATTATGGCGGACACTTCGGACAATTTTGACACATTTTTAGGACCATTGTCATTTTCACAGCAAAAAATGCATTTAAAATGCATTGTTTACTGTGAAAATGACAGTTGCAGTTTGGGAGTTAACCACAGGGGGTGCTGATGGGGTTATGTGTGACCTCATGTGTGTTTACAACTGTAGGGGGGTGTGGCTGTAGGTGTGACGTCATCGATTGTGTATCCCTATAAAAGGGATCACACGATCGATGACGCCGCCACAGTGAAGAACGGGGAAGCTGTGTTTACACACAGCTCTCCCCGTTCTTCAGCTCCAGGGACCGATCACGGGACTCCAGCGGCGATCGGGTCCGCGGCTGGGCACTAGCACAGGACGTACCTGTACGTGCATGTGTCCAGCCGTGCCATTCTGCCAACGTAAATGTGCAGGAGACGGTCCTTAAGTGGTTAAAAGTATTCTCCTTGTAGAAGAGAGGCTTGAGAGGTGATATAATAGCGATATACAAATACCTACGGGGTGATTCTAGAAGAGGAAAACAACTATTTGCTTCAGGAAGCTTAGGAGAGATGTGACTGCTCAATTAAATTGGAGGAGAAGTGGTTTAACTTTAAACTGCATAAGAGGTTCTTTACTGTCAGAGCGGTAAGGATGTGGATCTTTCTTCCATGAACGGTTGTGTCAGCAGGAAGTGCCAATAGTATCAAAAGGCTTTTAGATGGGAATATTAGTGAATTCATTATATATTGACATAAACACACACACATGCACACATATCCACAGGCTGAATTGGATGGACTGGTGTCTTTATTCAACCTTACCAACTACTGTATGTAACTATGTAACTAAGTCATGAAGGTACATATCCTCTCTTTTCTCTAGCCTAGAGTTTTCCTTTTGTCATGTTGTGTAATGAACTGAACTGTCCAAGATGCTAGAGGCAGGCAGTTTATAATGATAATGTGATTACTTACTGTAGTTACTTAGATTTAGATTTACACAGGCCATTATTGTTTTTTTTAAAGCGATGAATAGGGTGAATTATTAGTCAAACAAATAGTAATTTATCAACTCTATAAAGCTAATTTTATATTAATAAGCAATTAGACTTGATAGCCTATTTAATGAATTAGCACCAAAAGCAGAAGTGCAAAGAATATAATATATTTTAGTATATTTTGAGTTCAAATAAATAAAGAAACCAGTTTTCACCAGTTCAGTAAAGTGCTACTACTGTAAGTTTACTCTATGTTGGCTTTTATGGGTCACAGAATACTGCTTTTCGTTTTAATTAAAGCACTTTTGGGAAAGAGCATACAAATTGTAGCAAAAACAGACATGTTAATTTCAGAATCAAATCATGAATGATTTAATTTTCCAACATACACCATAAAATTACAACTGGTATGTAATAAGATCTTATGGGCAACTGGGGCTATGGATTTTCCCCACTTTCTTTAAAACAACTTGGTGGTATTCAACAGGCACAAACTTTGCTATCTTTACATAACTTGTAATAAAAAATAATTGTGAGTTGTTGGTGCTGCACACCCCGATTTGTTAAGTTTAATGGGAGATCCCTTAAGGGTTTTTTAGTAGCACGATTATGTTCGAAAGGAGTAACAATTAATTTAACAATTATGGAAATTAATTGTTACTCCTTTCAAACATAATCTCGCTGCGAAAAAAAAACCCTTGAGGGTTCTTCCATTCAATATATGCTAGAGGTGTCCTTACTCAGTAAAGCAATTCAAAGTACAATGACAATATTTAAAATTGCATTATTCCCTGGAGATCCATTGTCAATGTGATCGATCTCAGTTTACTGTAATCAGAGCAGTAGTACGTTGCTCTGGATTGCTGCACATTCCAAATTACTTGCACATTTTACTGCCTTATTAAATTTAGAGATGTGACTAAATTACTCTTGGTAGGTAGATATTAGGGTAGATAGATAGATAAATGTAGATAGAGGCATTCGCCTGAACTTACCTTTTCCTTGGTACACATTTTTACTCAAGTGTAGTGCTTGGCGTTCAACCAACACTGTAAATGGGCTTTCCTGTATAATAACATTAGAGCACCCAGCAGAAATTATACAGTATGTCCTTTATGTTTGTTGCATTGAAATACATTTGATTTATTATGATGGACTGAAAAGACAAAAAAGCAATATTGTATTCTACCACTATCTGTGGTAATTTACTCTTCAAACAATGTACCCCAAGTACTGGAGACCAAATCAAAATGTAGTAAAACAGCAATGACATGCTTCTTCTCTTGAGCTCGTAATCCAGCAAAGACTGTACTGCACAATAAACAAATTAAAATAAAATAACAATGAGGAGAGGCAACCTGCATTTGTTGGATAACAATGATTTTCATCTATTGTTTAAAAGGGCGTATTTTTTTAAATACTTTTTTAATGTAAAGCTAAGTGTCCTTTATACAAAATATTTTAAAGTGTAACTCTAGCCAATTATTATTTTTTGTTTTGCATGAAGGGTGAAGGTTTAGAACCTCAGTCAAGTTATTATTGCAGTATACATCCTAATCAGTGGGATATTCCTGAATATTTATTTTGGTGATCCTACTGCTGTTGGCTAGCCAACATTGATAGGATCACTTGTATGACATGTCCCCAAGGGGGCTCAAAGATGCTACCTTGCCTATGGCCATATTTGAGTTTAGTCTAGTTCTGGTTAAAGCTTCTGGCAATGTAAAATATTACTAAATGATTCTGAATAAAAAGTTATGGGCATAGAAGAAATGTGTAAGTAGCAGCTCCGGCAAAGCAGCCCACACAGCAAGGCTTTTCTTGATGGGAACTCAACAGTAGATCAAACCATAGATATAAAAAAAAGATACGTCTAATTTTACAATTACTTTCAGTTAAACTTATCTTGCACTTTTTTTATACGATTTTGGTCTGGCGCTACTTTCTGTATTTCTAACTTTTGTATTGCTTTCTGTGTCTAACATGAGGGTATTTATGTCATAAGGAATCAAAGTGAGAACAAATCCAAAATTTTAGATTTGCTTTCACTTTGATTCCTTATGACATAAATAGAGGGGAATTTTTCCTATGTAAAATACTTGTTCCCCATAACAACTGTCTAAGATGGGATTTTCTTCAAATTGGAAATATATCCTTTCCCTTGCTATTGAATATTAAAGCGGAGTTCCGGCCACAATTTCACTTTTTAAATATAAATACCCCTGTAATACACAAGCTTAATGTATTCTAGTAAAGTTAGTCTGTAAACTAAGGTCCGTTTTGTTAGGTTGTTACAGCATTTAGACACTTTATAAAATAGAAATTGACTGGGGCCATCTGAAGTGTGTGCATCATGAAGCCAGACTGTATGACTTCCTGGATTTCAGCCTTGCAAATCTCGCACATGCTCAGTGCTGCACAAGCAGTGTCAGATCAGGTTTCAGCACCTGTGCTATCCAAGTCACATAATTCTTTGAGTCTGGGGAGTGCACAGACTCCTGGAAAGTTACACCCACTACATTCCCAGGAGTCTGTAGGTTAGGAAGCATTAAGCACCTAGGTGCAGGACGTGGGAAGATTAACTATTCTGCCTAGCAACAACACTTTGAAGGCATCTAAAAAAAAAAAAAATTGTAAAGGACTAATGAAATTTTTTTAAAACTACTGATGTAATGTTATATTTATGGGTGGAACTCCACTTTAAGTGACTTTTTCAAGAAGATTTATTTTAAGGGAGAGCTTGGACTATTTAGAATTAGCTGACCATTTTATCAAATGTGGTAGAATTTTGTGGGGTAAAGGTGCAGCACACAGAAAGTCTTCTGTGTGAAATTAGGAAGTTGTAATATAATAGGGGGGCAGTAAAGCAGCCCATAGATGACTCAAGTTTCTCTCCTTCCTCCATGAAAATTGCTCAATTCCCTCATCAACACTGACTGTGATTGCCTCCCGAAGCCATGGGAAACCTTCCAGGGAGGAAAAACACAATCATTATCTGCTATGAGCTATAGCCGCCAGCAGTAAGCAAATGTAGAAAGTCGGACAGGCTGATGGATTAACTTGGGTACAATCAGCCTGCCCATACATGGATAGAATCTTGGCCAGTCTTTTGCTAAACTGGACACATTTTTATTTATGTATGGCCGGCTAACAGATCATCTTCAGATCTGGGAGCACCAAGAAGGAGACGGAATGTCAAAAATCCACGTGAATTTTTCAAAAAATACCTGGCAGAAAACCCCACAGCTAAGCAGACAATATTTCCATATTAATAAGCTGCATTATCACTGTTTGTTTTACACTTAAATGTATGGGCTTAAAAGCCTAATGGAAAACATTATTATATTGAGGAGATTATATATAGTCAACGGGATAAGGGCCCATTGTATGTCTATGGCATAGATTAATAATGGATAATAGTATATGCTCAAAGCTTAGTTCCAGCCTAACTTTTTTGTTTGTTTGCTTTGGATAGAGTAGGGAAGAGTTTAAAGCGGATGTGCCACTAAAAAAATATAGCGCTGCGGCTTCACTGCCCGGTTCCCTACGGCGCATGCGCGAGTCGTGCTGCGCCCGCCGATTGGCTCCCGCTGTGTGCTGGGAGCCGAGTATTCCCAGCATACAACGGGGGACGGACGGGATGCCAGGAAAAAACCTGTCTTTTGCCCGTGTCGTGTGGCCGGAAGTGGGTGCAAATACCTGTCTGTAGACAGGTATCTGCACCCCCCTCCCCCCTGAAAGGTGTCAAATGTGACACCGGAGGGGGGAGGGTGCCGATCAGCGCGACTTCACTTTAGGGTGGAGATCCGCTTTAAAACATGTCAGGTTTTTATACTGGTTTGTGAGCCCGATTGTAGAGATCAACTCTCGCTTTCTGTCCTTGTGATACCTGAACAAGAAACATAGGGTGTGGTTGCCATCGGGACATTAAGGTATTGACAGTAATTATTACTATACAGGATTCATATAGCACCAACATTTTACATAGTGTTTGCAAGTACAAATACAATACATTTCAATACAGAAGAAATAGGAGGGCCCTGCTCATTGAGCTTACAATCTAAAGGGAGGGGGAGGTGATACAAAAGTTAATAGCTGCAGGGGATGATCTGATGTAGGTAACTCAAGTACAGTTCTTAGGTTGATGTGTGGTAGGCTTCCCTCAACAGGTGAGTTTTTAGGAATCGCCTAAAGGCGGACAGGGTAGGAGATGACTAGACAGGACATACTGATATACTGAGATAAGGAGTTCCAGAGGATGGGAGGGGTTCTGGCAAAAGTACTGGAGGTGAGTCTGGGAGGAGATTACAAGGGAGCTTGAGAGCCAGATGTCTTGGGGAAGTGAAGAGGATGATTTGGGTGGTATCCCCAGTAGTAAAATTATTGTCAGAAATACTAACAATTTCCCACGCTACTTAATATATTTCCCAATAGGGGAGCAGATGGCAACAATGACCTGAAAGCTGTTTTAACCCTTCCTCACACTATCCAAACACATTTAAACTTTGCTACAAAGAAAAGAAAAGTAACAATATATTGGAAGCAAAAAGTTTATTTTGGAACTTTGTCATAAGAAATAGTGACCTCATATGGCATGTGTCAAGCTTTTAGTTCAAGTGGCTTTTCTAAATCCCAATATCTTTTCTTTTTTTCTATCGAATTTTGCACACCCTAGCAGGCACATGAATGTGTTACCTACCAACTGTAAGAGAATGTGAGGGATGTATAAGCATCTACTATTGTAACAGTTTAGTAATATGTGGACATGGACAGATAGCAGCACAAAATAATAGATCAGGGTCACTTGGCCTTCCCATAGTCAAAGCACCCCCCCCACAGTGAGTAAGTACAATCTAAGCATACATTTAACCCGTTGATAGCCCCTGGTGTTAACCCCTTCCCTGCCAGTGTCATTAGTACAGTGCATATTTTTTTTAATATTATTTAACACTGATCCCTGTATTAGTGTCATTGGTCCACAAAAAGTGTCAAAAGTGTCAGTTAGGTGTCCGATTTATCAGCTGCAATATCGCAGTCCTGCAATAAGTCACTAGATGCCACCATTACTAGTAAAAAATGTAATACAAAAAATAAATACAAATATCCCATATTTTTTTTTTTTAATATGTTTATTCGGTTTTCAAAGGTAAACAAGTACATCAATAACAATTCGGTAGCTGCCTCGATAATAATAATATCAACATAGGTAATAATATGAATGGAAACGTGGTAACAATGATTATAGTGGTAAATTCTTACTAATATTACGAATTATTCCAAATATAGAAAATACAGATACATAGAGAATACAGGCATTGATATAGAAGGTAGTACAAAGCACTAACAAATCTAATATCAGAGAAGGGTGTTTGTGTCAGGTTAAGACATAGGTTGTAGTGATATGGTTACCTCAGTTAGGTTCAAGGTTCTAAGAACCTATGCGGGGTTCCATAGGGACCAAGCTTTCCATATAAGGTCAAAGAATGTTTGTCCCATAGGAAGTGTTGGTGGGTGGTATTAATCATTTTGGATAGGTTAGGGGTCAGGTCTTGTTTCCAGTGCCTGGTAATAGATAGTTTGGAAGATAATAGGAGGTTGGCCACTATACCACGGTACATGATTGGTAACTTGTTACCACCCAAATTAAATAGGGCTAGAGCAGAGTTGGTAGGTGTTACCTATTTTTTTCCCAAAATACGATACGGCATTGCATTGATTTAACTGAAAATTGCGCGGTCGTGCGATGTTGTATCCTAATACAATTTATGTCCTTATTTTCCCACAAATAGAGCTTTCTTTTGGTGGTATTTGATCACCTCTACGGTTTTTATTTTTTGCGCTATAAACAAAAAAAGAGAGACAATTTCGAAAAAAACACAAAATATTTTACTTTTTAGTAAATATCCAATTTAAAAAAAAATAAAAATACTATTTTTACCTTAGTTTAGGCCGATATGTATTCTTCTACATTGGTAAAAAAAATCGCAATAAGCGTATATTGATTGGTTTGCGCAAAAGTTATAGTGTATAAGAACTGTATTTTTTTATTTTTTAGTAGTAATGGTGGTGATCTGCGATTTTTAGCAGTATTGCGACATTGTGGCGGACAGGTCTGACACTTTTGACACATTTTTGGGACCATTGACATTTACAGAGTGATCAGTGCTATAAATATGTACTGATTACTATGTAAATGTAACTGGCAGGGAAGGGGTTAACACTAGGGGGGCGATCAAGGAGTTAATTGTGTTCCCTATGTGTGTGTTTTAACTGTGGTGGGAGGGATTAACTAGGAGAGATGACAGATCGCTGTTACTTTGTAGAAACACACAATCTGTCTTCTCTCCCCTGACAGCACAGCGATTTGTGTGTTTACACACACAAACCCCTGTGCTGCCGCATGTGAACGTGATCGCGTGTGGCCGGTGGTGATCGTGCATCCTCTGGTGGCCCTCCTGGGTAAAACCGTATATGTACGGGATTTCACCCAGGAGAGCCATTCTGCCGCAGTATATCCACGTGAACCGGTCAGGAACCAGTTAACTATGCAGTGCCTCCCTGAATCACAGGGCAACCTGGAGTTGAGCTTTAAACCAGTATTAACTGTATACCAAATGTAAAATTCCTGTTTGCTGGGATGCTTTGATGACTTGGTAACAAAATATCAATACCAAAATCTCCTTGTGGGGGACCTTGAAAGTAAAACCAGATGGTTCTTAGACCTCAAACCTACCTTTCCTGGTTGGGAGTGATAAGTGTTGCTATACTGCAGCTCTAGTACTTAAATACACAAAAACTGAAAACATTGCACTCTTTCTATGTGATTGCTATAGATCTTACTTGTTAAGAAAGTTAAAGAGGTTGGGGGTACATAAGTAAAACATAAATATATATCCGTATCGAGTATACACTTCACATAGATACATACATACATACATGGTCACATACATTATTATTCACACACAGTACATAGTCATAAACTCAATCTACAAAAAAAGCAATATGCAAAATGATGCACTATCTATGCTAGTCTCTAAAAATCACAAACATTTTTAACAGCTACCTAATATTAGTGTATAAAAAGGTGTAGGCCAGCATGACAACATATATTTTAAGTAACTTTTTTGTGACTTGCAGACACTTGCTTTAGAACTGTTACCAGATACTGTATATTGCTAGATTTTGTGTCAAACTAAAGTTAATATGTCAGCAATCTATAAGAAAATTCACAGACAATAAACATACAGTAAATATATACAAATATCATTGCTATACAGTACTTGCTTAAGCAATATTATTTATAAAAGGTGACTCCAATAAATTTACTGTCTAGTAAACATGAAAGTCATTTGCAAAGCAGACATATTATTCATATGTTATTTCTGTTTATTGGCATGGTTTTTCTTTTACCTACTTTTTATTTCAGTTGGCATATCTGTAGATTTATTGAGAAATATAATTCTGTGTTCATTTTGCAAGTAGTATTCAGAATTACTGTAATCATATAACACACCCAAATAATTGCTATGCAATTTCGTATCTTATACAATAGGCCAAATCTCAGACATCTGTTATTGAAGCCTCTCTTTTCTATAAGAAAAGTTTCATTTGCCTGAACTTTTGTTAATCTCACTTAATATAGATTGTTCCATTAACAATCTGTAAAATGCATTGACAAATTATACTAATTCTCCAGCATAATTGTATCACTCAGTTAAAAAAAAGAAAAAAAAAATGTTTTCAAGAACAGCATTTCATGATTTTGATTTGCCTAACAGAAATGTCATACAAAGAATTTCAAAGCATTGTCTACAGCTAGTCAATTGAGAACTATTATATGAGCCTTTTAATATAAGAATTCTTGTCAGGCTTCACTAGTAAAAGAAACATTGAAGGTAAATGCTATCGGTTCAAATATAATATATAAGAATGTACATTAAATTGGTTTTAAAGCCTTTTTTTCCTGCATTTTGTTGAGAAAAAAAACCTTCCCATTTGGATGATCTATGTATATTGCAGGGATTTTTAACAAACATTGTTGCAGATTCCTACCTTTTGAAGAAATCACTGTTTGTTCCTCTGTGCCCCTGTGTCGAGTGGGTCTAATGGGAGTGGTTTCATAATTATCAATCAGCTGTGCACCTGCAGAGCACTAATGAGGAAAACTGCTGAGCCTGCATCCCTTTAGGCCTTGTACACACGACCGCGGACATGTCCGACCGTGTGTAGGGCCTAGCGGACAGGTTTCCAGCGGACAAAAGTTTCTTAGCATGCTAAGAAACTTGTCCGGTGGAAACCTGTCCGTCGGACATGTCCGATGGTTAGTACTCCTAACCATCGGACCGAAATCCCCCGCATGCGTCGAAGTGATTCGACGCATGCGTGGAAGCATTGAACTTCCTGGTTCGCGCACGTCGCCGCGTCATCGTCGCCGCCACGTCGCCGCCACGTCACCGTGTTTTCTGTCCGCGGGGAATTTGGTCTGATGGTGTGTACACACATCAGGCCAAAAGCTCCCAGCAGACATGTCCGATGAAAACGGTCCACGGACCGTTTTCATCGGACATGTCTGATCATGTGTACAGGGCCTTAGACGTGATTTCATATTGGGAGTATCTCACCAAAAATTAAAATTTTGTTGCAGGGGATGCCTGAAATCTGACTAGTATCTTAGGTAGACTCCTGGGAAAATTAGTGAGCCAATCACATAAGCAGGTAATTATGTTTCTTGGGGTGTTCAGTACACATTCTGTGTACAGAACAACTCCAGCTAGCCATATTGCATTTCATTTTCAGAAAATTACAGTGGCTGTAATTTTAATAACATTTAATTATAATATGACTTGAGTTGCAATTGTATATGCTATATATTTTTTTTTCTATTTAATTTCCCCATAAAAAGTGGAGTTACCCTTTAAGGTAAAAAAAAAACACCCCACTAACTTCCCCCCCTTTAACTACTTACATGAAAAAGAAAAGTATGGGGTTTGAAAATAACAAACCCACATACTCACCTATTTGGAGGCAGCATCAATTTGTTGTAATTCTTAGACCTAGAACCAAGTTATCAAAGTCGTCTAAGTGCTGGGCTGTGGATGGGGTGGGAGCAGCTAGCTCAGGCTTTCAGCAGCTCACTGAGAGGCTGAGCCAGCTGCTGGCCAGGCATCTGGGTGGATTCTAACAATAAAGCCAGGATCTGTCTAGAGTTTGGACCAGCTGAGTGACTTCAGCCGAAGTTGGGCTCTAACAAGACCAGTAATCAAGTTGCCAAAGAGGAATACTGTATAGAGTTGTACATGGGAAATATTAAAAAAACTCATATAAAGAGATTCTGGATGCTGGAAGGAAAGGGACCAAACTGCAGACATTATGTGCAGGTACTGTACCTGAAACAATTTTCGAAACCATTTTCTTGCAGCTAATGCCATGTCATTCTGACAGGCAAAGCTTCAGCACTTCCTGACAAGGTAGAAGCTTTTCCGTACTTTTCTACCTACTGCAAATTTCTATTTGCCAATGACGATGCCTATAATAACAACATGCCAAAAAAGCAATTTCCAACACTACTTGCAAGTAGGCCATTATCAGAAAGTTTGGGAGCCTGGTGCAAGTATGTGTCTGCACCTCATCAATCTTACCTCAGGAGTAAGTAGACTAATATATTTATATAGATTTTTCAATCACTGGTTATTCAGTGTGTTGTTGGGCTCCTCTGGGGTTAGCATTTTCAGGAACACTGCTGCCCATCAAAGCCTTACATTATTAACGTATTGTGGTGGTGGGACTCTGTGCTATCTGAAAGATTGCTGGTTTACGCCAGATTTTGGAGAGAAAGACGCACTAATTTCACAGCTGTGTGTTCAGTAGTGTTGCTCACGAATATTCGCATTGCGAATATTCGACTCGAATATAGCATATTCGAGAAATCGCGCTATATTTCGAAATTCGCGGTGAATATTCGCAATTCTGAATATTCGATTTTTTACAATTTTTTTTTTAAAACAGATCACATCCTAGATATCTCCATCGACGTCTAAAAGCATTGCTGGTATCATTAGAGACCCTGGGCCGAGTAGCTGAAGCGTTCATTGAATTTTCCAGAAAGATCGCAATGCGATTATTCGGCAAACGCAATATCGCGCGATTACTTTCCTCGCCCCGATCTTCCGCATCAGAGCGATTTTTACAGTTTCATTTTTAAAACAGATCACATCCTAGTGATCTCCATAGACGTCTAAAAGCATTGCTGGTATGATTAGAGCCATTGGGCCGAGTAGCTGAAGCGATCATTTTATATTGCCGAATATTCGCAATGCGAATATTCGGCAATAGGAATATTGCGCGATTATTTGCTCCGCCCTTTTGCATCAGAGCCAATCAGAGTTCTCCTTCCACACTCGTCAGAGGTTAGCAACCAATAGGAACCTGCCTGCATGGACATTATATAAGCTCACTCCCAGCACCATTTCATTGCAGATTCAGAAGCTGGCTAGAGAGTGTGGAGGCTGTTTCTGTGTTCCTGTTTTCCTGTGTCTTTGTTCCTGATTGATTTAGATCATCACCAGCATTGCTATTTAGTGATTCCAGTGGATCTTTTCCAGTATATCAACTGCTTTTTTCAAAGCAATAGACCCAAGAGCTTTTTTCAAAGCTACGTTTTGTGCTGTTTTGTGCTGTTTTGTTCATTTGTGTTACTGTTTGATCCTGCAATCCTCGCTGTTCAGTGATATTTGCTAGAGATTTCAGAACACATTTTGCTGAGCTTTCTAAAAGAGCTTTTCTAAAAGCTAAGTTTTGTTCATCTTGTGTTACTGTTAGATCTTGCAGGTTCGCTGTTCAGTGATATTTGCTAGGCATCTCAGTTCACATTTTGGTTAGTTTTTCCTAAAGAGCTTTTATAAAAGCTAAGTTTTGTGTTCAGTTTAGTTAAATTTTGTGTAGTAAGTGTACACACTGTTAGTGTACATTTATTTCATCTAGCTTAGCTTAGTGTGTGTTTAGTGTCTGTGTTTTGTGTTTAAAAAAAAAAAAAAATAAAAGTTAGTGTTTGTTTAGTGCTTTTTTTTTTTCTTTAATTTTGTAGTCCTTGTCTGGTGTACTACTTTTCTTATAGTTTAGTAGCTGTCTGTGTACGTCTTTGTCTGCGTGCCTGTCTTGTAAAAAATACACAAAAACACATTTTGTTCACATTTCCCCCCCCCAATAAAGTTTACCCCCCCCCACACACATATCAGCAATAATGAGCGGCATCCGTGGCCGTGGCAGCAGGGGTAGGGGAGTTACTCCCAGTGCTGGATCGCTGCCAGCACGGGGTACCTCTCGTGCCCCTACTAGTGGTAGAGGATCGGGTGCAAGGGGAGTACGCCTGATCCGGGAGTTCTTCCCATCGGGCAGCCGCCCGATATTGCCATCTCAGGCTGAAGTAGTGGTGGACTACATGGGGCACAGCAGTGCCACTGAGTCGTCGGTCCCGACTCACAGTAGTACCACCATTACTCCGGTGCCTGTACTACCCCCCCCCAGCCCCCAAGAGTCCAGCATCTTACTGTTCGACAGCGACAGTGATAGGGATATCTTGGGGGAGGCCATGCATCAGGCAGACCTCCAGCTCTGTCCTGATGGTCAGGACCTTTTTGAAGGGATGGATGAGGAGGATGGGATACCTGCTGGCAGTATCCCAGAGACATCCCTTCAAACTGGTGCTGCTGTTTTGGTGCAGGAAACAGCAGCACCTAGTCAGACCCAGGCGTGGGTGAGGGGACAGCGGAGCCAGGCTAGAGGCTCCATGTCAGGTGGTTCCCTCAGACCAACACATTTCAGCCCTTGGTCTGACATCTCTGGGGGCGAAGAGGGTGACCCATCATGGTTGCCATCTGACGCGTCGGCTCACTACGTCAGTGACGACGGGGAAGGTAGGCACCCTGGTGAAACGGTGCGCCAGGTCACCACCAGGGAGACCATCGTCAGGGTCTCCACTGGTGATGGCAGCAGGAGGTGTCAGGAGGAGGAGCAGCAGCAGCAGCAGCAGCAGCAGGCAGCTCCACCTGTGCGCACCGAGTCCCAGCAGGTGCAAGTAAGCGTCACCCCATCTGACAGGAGGGCGGTGCTG
This sequence comes from Rana temporaria, assembly GCF_905171775.1. Taxonomy (NCBI): domain Eukaryota; kingdom Metazoa; phylum Chordata; class Amphibia; order Anura; family Ranidae; genus Rana; species Rana temporaria. Next base: position 538,407,549 of record NC_053489.1, read on the forward strand.
AAGTCACCTGTCTGGAATTACTTTACCCTGGTGGCAGACAACCCTACCGTGGCCATCTGCCGGATTTGTAAAGTGAGGGTGAAGAGAGGGAAGTGTTTGGCTCGGGTGGGTACCACAGCCCTGAACCAGCACCTGAGGATAAACCACTGGGCGGTGTATGACGAGATGAAGCGTGGTGGTGGTAGCAGCGCCACCACCACAAGTGAGCAGGGTACAGCAGCCCCTGCCACATCTTCATCTCTTTCCAGCAGGTCATGCCCCCCCGCTCCCTCTAGTAGAGGTACTGGTACCGGCAGCCAGACCTCTACTTCCACAGCACCCTCCACGTCTGTGTCCCGCACTGCCGTCCGGCGCCAGGCGTCGATTTCAGACGCCTTTGACCGCACCACTCCCTTCCCCCCTGGAGACCGACGTGTGCATTCCCTCAATGGGCTCCTGGCAAGGGTTATTGCCCAACATCTGCTGCCCTTCAACATAGTTGACAGCAACCCCTTCAGGCAGATGTTGGAGCAGGCCCAACCCCAATGGCGTGTCCCCAGCCGCCATTTCTTTGCCAGGACTGGTGTCCCTGCCCTACACCAGCACATTGTGCAGAATGTAACCCTGTCGCTGGATCACGCTGTCAGCGACAGGGTTCATCTGACAATGGATGGCTGGACCAGCAGGCATGGGCAGGGGCGCTACATCAGCTTCACGGCCCATTGGGTTTCCCACCGAGGCGTCGGTGAGGGATCGGCGGCAACCGATCTTGTGGTGCCGCCCCGGGGTGTCCAGGGGAGAACTGCTGGTCTCCCTCAAGCCACTGTCTCCGCAGCTGCTGAGCCTCCCAGCAAGCGCCCCCGTAGCTACTCAAGTGTGGGGCACGTGCGCTGTCAGGCCGTGCTCCAGCTTGTTAGTTTAGGGGACCGGAGACACACTGGAGAAGAAGTGCTGAAAGCACTTCAGGCTCAGGTCCAGAAGTGGCTGACACCCCGAAGGCTCCAGGCAGGTATGGTTGTCTGCGATAACGGCAGCAACCTACTCGCCGCCCTTAGTGCTGGCAGTCTGACCCACGTGCCCTGTCTGGCACATGTCCTCAACCTGGTGGTGCAGAAGTTCCTGCGCACTTATCCAGGGTTGAGTGACATTGTGGCAAAGGCGCGTAGGATTGCCAGCCACTTCAGGCGCTCCCCAACCGCTACCGCGTCCCTGTCCAAGTTGCAGCGGGAGTACAATCTGCCCCTTCACAGGCTGATTGTGGACAGTGTGACGCGGTGGAACTCCACCCTCCACATGCTGAAGAGGTTGTGGGAGCAGCAAAGGGCGGTGAGGGAGTACCTGATGGAACTAGGCACTGAGAGGACTTCACCACAACTCCCTTTCATCGCCTGTGCGGAGTGGGGGCAGATAAACCAGGTCTGCCAAGTGTTGTCCTCCTTCGAGCAGGCGACCAAGATGGTCAGCAGTGAGCAAATCGGCCTCAATAGCGTGCTGCCAATAGTGTTCATGCTGGAGAGGACACTAGATCGCCTGCTCGAGGCTGGGGAGAGTGCCTTGGTGGAGCAGGAGGAGTCAGCAATGCTCCACCGAGACCAGGGCCAGGACGAGGAGGAGGAGGATGATGATGAAGAGGAGGAGGAGGTGGTTGCTGGTGTCGTCCCGGAGTCAGGGCCTGGTCAGGAGGGAGAGCCGGTGTTGGGGGCACCGATAGTCCGGGGGTTGGGCATGTCTGAGTTTGACCAGCAGCGCCTCAGGGATGAAGAGTCGCACCTCATTCACCTGGCCAGCATTGAGGAGTCACAGCGGGCTGTGCTCTTCCCCATGGCTGCCCACATGCTGAGATGCCTCAGGAGGGACCCCCGGGTTAAGACCATCAAGACGAGGGATGATTTCTGGATGGCCACCCTTTTGGATCCCAGGTGCAAGGGGAAACTGGAGCAGTTCATCCCAGCCAGCCGGAGGCAGCACCGGATGGAGGAACTGCAGGCAGGCATTGTCAGACGGTTGGAGCAGGCAACTCCCCGGCCTCCAGTTGTCCCCCCTCATCTCACCCAGCAGGTGGCTGCACCCAGCTGCAGCCGAGCAGGGGACCTAATGGAAGAGATGAGGATGTTCTTCCAAACCGAGCGACCCAGTACCAGCACCAGCAGCAGCAGCAGTCACCACCAGCGGCTGGCCCACATGGTGGCAGACTACATGGCGTCCGTCGGTGCTTCTGACAGTATGAGCACCGACGACCCCATGGAGTACTGGGTTGCCAGATTGGACACCTGCCGCGAGCTCGCTCAGTATGCGCTGGAGTTATTGTCTTGCCCCCCCTCCAGCGTACTATCTGAGCGGACATTCAGCGCGGCAGGTGGGGTGGTCACGGACAAGAGGACCCGTCTGTCCACAGACTCCGTGGACAGACTCACATTCATAAAGATGAATGAGTTCTGGATCGGCGGTGACTTTCTGGCACCCGTCGTCGGTTCAGGGCGCTGAAGGGTCCCTTGTCATGCATTCCCTGATAAAGCCCCGGACCTGATGTATTTACAGTGCTGAATATAACTATTTTAACATCAGAGAAAATCAATGTTAATATTTGGTACAGTAGGCTTTCTTTGCAATTACAGCGGTCAAACCTTTCTTGTAGTTTTACACCAGCTTTGCACACACTGGAGGAGGGATTTTGGCCCACTCCTCCACACAGATCTTCTCTACATCAGTCATGTTTCTGGGCTCTCGCTGAGAAACATGGAGTTTGAGCTCCCTCCAAAGATTCTCTATTGGGTTTAGGTCTGGAGACTGGCTAGGCCACGCCAGAACCTTGATATGCTCCTTACAGAGCCAATCCTTGGTTATCCTGGCTGTGTGCTTTGGGTCATTGTCATGTTGGAAGACCCAGCCTCGACCCATCTTCAAAGCTCTAACTCAGGGAAGGAGGTTGTTGCCCAAAATCTCGCAATACATGGCCACGGTCATCCTCTCCTTAATACAGTGCAGTCACCCTGTCCCATGTGCAGAAAAACACCACCAAAGCATGATGCTACCACCCCCATGCTTCACATTAGGGATGGCGTTCTTGGCATGGTACTCATCATTATTCTTCCTCCGAACACGGTTAGTGAAATTATGATCAAAAAGTTATATTATAGTCTCATCTGACCACATGATTTTCTCCCATGACTCCTCTGGATCAGTCAAGACAATTATGTCAGCAGTTATTTCACACCCTATATACTCTTATTAATACTGCTGTTCATCATGGCACCTCCTGCCCATGTGATATGACTCTGTATCAACTACTACTGTTAATACTACTACTGCTGCTTCTGCTGCTGCTGCTGCCGCCCAGTCAATACACCTATGTCAGCAGTTATTTGACACTCTATATACTCCTATTCCTACTGCTGTTCATCATGGCACCTCCTGCCCATGTGATATGACTCTGTATCAACTACTACTGTTAATACTACTACTGCTGCTTCTGCTGCTGCTGCTGCCGCCCAGTCAATACACCTATGTCAGCAGTTATTTGACACTCTATATACTCCTATTCCTACTGCTGTTCATCATGGCACCTCCTGCCCATGTGATATGACTCTGTATCAACTACTACTGTTAATACTACTACTGCTGCTTCTGCTGCTGCTGCCGCCCAGTCAATACACCTATGTCAGCAGTTGTTTCACACTCTATATACTCTTATTCCTACTGCTGTTCATCATGGCACCTCCTGCCCATGTGATATGACTCTGTATCAACTACTACTGTTAATACTACTACTGCTGCTTCTGCTGCTGCTGCTGCCGCCCAGTCAATACACCTATGTCAGCAGTTGTTTCACACTCTATATACTCTTATTCCTACTGCTGTTCATCATGGCACCTCCTGCCCATGTGATATGACTCTGTATCAACTACTACTGTTAATACTACTACTGCTGCTTCTGCTGCCCAGTCAAGACACCTATGTCAGCAGTTATTTCACACCCTATATACTCTTATTAAGACTGCTGTACATCATGGCACCTCCTGCCCAAGTGATATGACTCTGTGTCAACTACTACTGTTAATACTACTACTGCTGCTTCTGCTGCTGCTGCTGCTGCCCAGTCAAGACACCTATGTCAGCAGTTATTTGACACTCTATATACTCCTATTCCTACTGCTGTTCATGATGGCACCTCCTGCCCATGTGATATGACTCTGTATCAACTACTACTGTTAATACTACTACTGCTGCTTCTGCTGCTGCTGCTGCCCAGTCAAGACACCTATGTCAGCAGTTATTTGACACTCTATATACTCCTATTCCTACTGCTGTTCATCATGGCACCTCCTGCCCATGTGATATGACTCTGTATCAACTACTACTGTTAATACTACTACTGCTGCTTCTGCTGCTGCTGCTGCCCAGTCAAGACACCTATGTCAGCAGTTATTTGACACTCTATATACTCATATTCCTACTGCTGTTCATCATGGCACCTCCTGCCCATGTGATATGACTCTGTATCAACTACTACTGTTAATACTACTACTGCTGCTGCTGCTGCCCAGTCAAGACACCTATGTCAGCAGTTATTTGACACTCTATATACTCCTATTCCTACTGCTGTTCATCATGGCACCTCCTGCCCATGTGATATGACTCTGTATCAACTACTACTGTTAATACTACTACTGCTGCTTCTGCTGCTGCTGCTGCCCAGTCAAGACACCTATGTCAGCAGTTATTTGACACTCTATATACTCCTATTCCTACTGCTGTTCATCATGGCACCTCCTGCCCATGTGATATGACTCTGTATCAACTACTACTGTTAATACTACTACTGCTGCTTCTGCTGCTGCTGCTGCCCAGTCAAGACACCTATGTCAGCAGTTATTTGACACTCTATATACTCCTATTCCTACTGCTGTTCATCATGGCACCTCCTGCCCATGTGATATGACTCTGTATCAACTACTACTGTTAATACTACTACTGCTGCTTCTGCTGCCCAGTCAAGACACCTATGTCAGCAGTTATTTGACACTCTATATACTCCTATTCCTACTGCTGTTCATCATGGCACCTCCTGCCCATGTGATATGACTCTGTATCAACTACTACTGTTAATACTACTACTGCTGCTTCTGCTGCTGCTGCTGCCCAGTCAAGACACCTATGTCAGCAGTTATTTGACACTCTATATACTCCTATTCCTACTGCTGTTCATCATGGCACCTCCTGCCCATGTGATATGACTCTGTATCAACTACTACTGTTAATACTACTACTGCTGCTTCTGCTGCCCAGTCAAGACACCTATGTCAGCAGTTATTTCACACCCTATATACTCTTATTAAGACTGCTGTTCATCATGGCACCTCTTGCCCGAGTGATTTGACACTGTATTGTCAATGTCTACTACTACTATTACAGCTCAGTCAAGACACCTGTGTCCCAATTTTTTGGTACACTATTGACTACTATGACCACTACTGATGCTGTAAAGTATTCCCCAAGTGTTTTTATGCTATGTATTACTATTACCACTACTGCTTGTAAATCATGCCTGTGTGATACTTAGTGGGAATGCTTTAATAAGCATTCCCAGTATGGATACCCGTAAATGTATTAATCTTAATTAGTGTGAATGCTTTAATAAACATTTCCAGTATTGATATCCGTAAATTTAGTAATCTTATTATTCCTTACGTTTTTTGGTTCTGCGTAACTTCGGCATACTTTCAGCTATTGAGACCATTCAACTGTAAAAATGTTCGTCTCGTTCAGCTAATGATGGGACTTCTTCAAGTTTTTTTCTACTTTTTACACTTTTATAAATTTTAAGCTTTTAGACCCTTTTTTTTAACATTGAAGTCAATGAGAACATCCTTTTCCCCTTTGAATTCACATGCCCTGCCAAAAGTTTTAGCTACTTCATACTTTCACTTACAGACACTGAAAAAACTTTAAAGCGGTCACAAAATATTTAGCTATCCGGCTATGACTTTTCAGATCGTTATCGTTTACAATTTTTTGGTGAAAACGCAATTTACGTTTTGCGAATTTTTCACAAAAATGCAATAGGTTATAATGTAATCCTATGGAGGGGATTTATAGTCTGTCATGTGACCTTAACATTGGAGATCTTTGTAATTAAAAATATCTTTACAAAAAGGGGAAACAAATTGGTCTCACGCCCACAAGATCTACTTTTCATACACAATTTTTATATCAAAACGTAGCTATGCTTGTCTGGTTTATGGCAATGTGACCAATTCTGCGATACGTATTTTAGTTTTAGTTATTGGAGCAACTGCCAGAAATTATGTCTCATAGACTCTCATGTGAAATTATCTAAAAAATGTTGCTGCAGAACTCACAAAGACGCTCTTTTCTAAATCGCAGACATGGCCACATTTTTAAGTTTATCTACATAAATTTCATATCGATGCGTTTACAAGGGCCGTGTATTTCAAACGGTGTAGTCGTTGTATCAATTGCATGTACGTTTGAGGATTTATTAAGCTTTGTTTGGAGGCTTAAATCATGTATTAGATCTGTGAATTAAAAGCGTTTGTAATGTTATTTCTTTCCATAAATAACTTTCCTGACCTCAGTGCAATATTCCTCCTCACTGACCTGGGGGGGAGGGGAAACCTATTGAGGGGGGAGGGGCAACCAGGAAGTCAGCATACTCTATACTTTGCAGATAGAGAAAGAAGCTGTGTGTCCTAAAGATAGTGTAGTGGTTATGGTGAATGTCTTTGGCAAGGGGCTCACCAATTAAGCTATTCAGCATTCCCACTCGCATTTTCCTCAGGAAATGCATTGTCTAGTTATATCATATTTTAATACTCCTGCTGCTGCCTCCATGCTGAGTAAAGCTTCATGACCTCTCTGGCACAGCGGATCCACCAACAGCCTCCGCTACAAGCTACCAGACCGGACTACCAGACCGGATCTAAACAGCAAGTGTAACTATAACAATGAACCTTATGTTAAACCCTGTTTTGCGGCATTTATACTGCAACCATTGGGCTGTCTGCAAGAGCTCATCTGCATTCTCTCTCTTTCTTGCTCTCCCTCTCTCTCTCTTTGTATATATATATATATATTGTTGCTTTTGTTATGTTCATTTTTCAACAGTTTATTTTGTGTTCGTCGTGTCTGTGTCGTGTGCTTTAGTTTGTCCTAGGTTAATGTTAAATAAAATAATAGTATAAAATGTTTTTGCTTATTATGAAGTTAAATGTGTTGATGTTGATTTGTTTGATGTGAAGTTAGATGTGTTGAAAAACCTACAACTCTATCTCAAAAAGAAATGAAACATTTCCAAAAAATAAGATTTTTTAATACAAAAATAAATTTAAATATAGCTATCAATGCGTTTCTGAATGCGGTGCAGTTCCGCAATCTGACCCGATAGCTGCTGCTCTAGCAGAGCATTTTGTTGGGTGAGGTAGCTCATCTTCCGCTGGTTTTGCAGGATCCTCTGGTGGGTCTTTTCGATGAGTCTGTTCTGCCTCCTCATATCTCTTGATGCTTTTAGGATATAATAAAAAAACATTTGGATTTCAAATAACGTTACCAAATAAATAAATATTTTTTTTGCTTATTAATCAATCATTATCATGTGTATACACTTGTTATGTGTCTAACACATCCCGGGAGTGCAGAATTATTAGGCAAATGAGTATTTGGACCACATCATCCTCTTTATGCATGTTGTCTTACTGCAAGCTGTATAGGCTCGAAAGCCTACTACAGATTAGGCATATTAGGTAATGTACATCTCTGTAATGAGAAGGTGTGTGGTCTAATGACATCAACACTCTATATCAGGTGTGCATAATTATTAGTCAATTTCCTTTTCTTTGGCAAAATGGGCCAAAAGAAGGATTTGACAGACTCTGAAAAGTCCAAAATAGAGAGATATCTAGCAGAGGGATGCAGCACTCTTAAAGTTGCAAAGCTTCTGAAGCGTGATCATCAAACAAAAGAAGCGTGTGGAAAAACAAAGGTGCAAAATAACTGCCCATGAACTGAGAAAAGTTAAGCGTGCAGCTGCCAAGATGCCACTTGCCACAAGATTGGCCATATTTCAGAGCTGCAACATCACTGGGGTGCCCAAAAGCACAAGGTGTGCAATACCCAGAGACATGGCCAAGGTAAGAAAGGCTGAAAGACGATGACCACTGAACAAGACACACAAGCTGCAACGTCAAGACTGTGCCAATAAATATCTCAAGAAAGATTTTTCTAAGGTTTTATGGACTGCTGAAATGAGAGTGAGTCTTGATGGGCCAGATGGAAGAGCCCGTGGCTGGATTGGTAAAGGGCAGGGAGCTCCAGTCCAACTCAGACGCCAGCAAGGTGGTGGTGGAGTACTGGTTTGGGCTGGTATCATCAAAGATGAGCTTGTGGGGCCTTTTCGGATTGAGGATGGAGTCAAGCTCAACTCCCAGTCCTACTGCCAGATTATGGAAGAGACCTTCTTCAAGCAGTGGTACAGGAAAAAGTCACCATCCTTCAAGAAAAACATGATTTTCATGCAGGACAATGCTCCATCACACGTGTCAAAGTACTCCACAGCGTGGCTGGCAAGAAAGGGTATTAAATAAAAAAAAGTAATGACATGGCCTCCTTGTTCACCTGATCTGAACCCCATTGAGAACCTGTGGTCCATCATCAAATGTGGGATTTACAAGGAGGGAAAACAGTACACCTCTCTGAACAGTGTCTGGGAGGCTGTGGTTACTGCTGCACGCAATGTTGATGGTGAACAGATCAAAACACTGACAGAATCCATGGATGTCAGGCTTTTGAGTGTCCTTGCAAAGAAAGGTGGCTATATTGGTCACTGATTTGTTTTTGTTTTGTTTTTAAATGTCAGAAATGTGTATTTGTGAATGTTGAGATGTTATATTGGTTTCACTGTTAAAAATAAATCATTGAAATGGCTATCTATTTATTTTTTGGTTAAGTTGCCTAATAATTCTGCACAGTAATAGTAGTCACCTGCACACACAGATATCCCCCGAAAATAACTAACACTAAAAACAAACTAAAAACAAACCAAAAAAATTCAGCTTTGATATTAATGAGTTTTTGGGGTTCATTGAGAACATGGTTGTTGTTCAATAATAAAATGAATCCGCAAAAAATACAACTTGCCTAATAATTATGCACTACCTGTATACTTCTAGCATCAATACCATATTATGGTTCTACAATCTGACAGGTGCGCTTTATATGTTGTCCATTTTTATATCTACATTTTGTTGTTGAAATGTTATTAATCATTGTGCACATATTTACCTTCCTGAATGAGGCTCACAGGACCGCTCTCTTCCTCCTGCTCTTCTGCTTGAGAAGTTGGGGTGGTGGGGGGGGGAAGCTCCTCAGCTTGCTCCTCAACAGGAGCTGGGGTTGGGGAGTGGGAGGGCCCTGGCTGCTCCTCCTCATGCATCTCCTCCTCTGCCGCATCCTCCTCTGCCGCATCCTCCTCCTCCTCCTCATCGGCCTGGCGCCTTCTGCGCTTGGCGCGGACAACTGGCATTGGAGCTCCTATAATAACACAATGTTCATATATTATAAAAATGTTTTCTAATGACGTATGCAAATTCTGTGTACTCTGCTGTATTGTATATGAATACAAATTGATTTATATAGACAGTTAACCAATGGGACAATGTTATATTAAAGGGTCTTGTGGGCACTACAGGGGACTGAGCGTGAGCTGGGATGCAACCATGTTAAAATGAGCTGTTTTTGTCTCCTTTGTTTTGTTCAGACCATCTCATGTTAAAAAAAGGGCCTGATGGAGCACACGGGATTACTATAACAACCCCACTCCTAACACAGGAATTTAGTGGTAATCTATATATATAAAACTCAACGTGTGTGTGTGCATAAATGTATGTATGTATGTATGTATGTATGTATGTTCCAGCATCACGTACAAACGGCTAAAGATATTTATATGAAACTTGGCACACAGGTTACTTATATGTCAGCCACAAACATAGGATAGGTGGTTTAAACCTTACCCACCCCCACTTGCCATGGTCGGGGTTTTTCTTTAAAGTCCCATGCAAAGCAATGGGAAAATTATGTTCCCACATAACTTCTGTGTTCCTGTCTGCTGTCCCATGTCTTTTTTCAACAGTACTATGAATACCTTGGCTGGTGGTGATATATGTTAGCACAACATGGCATCTTGGTTAACAACATCTGACCTTACATGAATTACATATGACCTTACATAACTGTCACCAAAGGAGCTGCGGTGGCTCCACGCGATTGCCACTGCACTGACAAGTGATTCACCTCTGCAGCTAGGGGTTCGGATCCCGCTCTCGGCTACCTGTGAATTGAGTTTGGTGGTCTCAGCCCCACCCCTGGTGGGTGTGCTATGCGAGGTTGGGTTGGGAGGACCCCCTCACACCCGCCATTGCCAACCGGGGCATGGAGAAAGGTGGCAGATTGCCTCTGGGGGAGGCCTCCCAACTCCTGCAGGCCGGCTCCTCTCTCTTTCGAGTTCACACACAAAATACACTTTTTAAAAAAAAAACATAACTGTCAACAATAACTTACCTGGATGATATTTAGCCAGAAGACGTCTGACCTCATCCATTTGGCGCCTCTTCAGGTCAGACCACTTCTTCACAATTGCATTGTGGTCGTGTTGGCCGCCAAAGTCAGCGATTAGGGCGCTGACCACAGCCCTTTTCTCTGGCTGCCTCCGCAGCTTATCGTATCCTGTTTCCAGGAACTTCTGCAAGATGAAGAACAAAGTATATTGTAATACTTCTGTTGACAGCCTTATGGATATATGACGTAAATGTATGCTATTCAACAATTGGAAGCATTCTCGCCTTATTAATCAATGACAGGGGTAACATGACAGATTTTATATCCTGCCATTTCGGTCGCCACCTTTTTTGCATAAATATAGCAGCCATTATCATTTGCATAATTATGAATATATTATTAACAACACAGGATACACGTATAGGGGAGATATGCGTTGCTAACTCTTTTCCCTGTCAGGAGCCTAACGCCCCGGGGGTCAGAGACGGGACCTTTTCGGAGGGCCACTGACGTATGTACCCGTCGCAGTTTTTTGTGATGTCACTCTTTAGGTGTGTGCACATTTTTCACTGCATCCGGGTGGAGTTTTTGGGTTGTGTTTTGCACGCCACAGGCTTTTCAACAGGAAAAAAACAGCTGGAGGCAGAATGGTTGCAAAACACTACGGGTTTGTTACCTAACTCTGGGTTTCAAGACCAGTCCACCTCCAGCTGTTGCAAAACTACTACTCCCATCAGCCACGGTCTGTCAGTGCATGCTAAGAATTTTACTTTTGCTGCATCTAGGGTGCCACAGTTTAGAGACCCGTGCATAAAGGCCTGAAAAATGGGGGCCTGCAGAACTTACAATACTAGAAGTGCCAGCATTCCCAGGCATGCTGGAAGTTGTAGTTCTGCAACATCTAAAGGGCAATATGTATTCGAACGTCCTTGGGCCTTGAGGACACTGAAGTCAGGACGTTCGCATACGTCCTATGTCCAAAAAATTTTTAAATTCATTATGCTAAATAACAAGGAAAAGTGCCTAAATACACATTTGCCAACCAGGGTGTCTGCAGCTGTCCAGGCATGCTGGGACTTGTAGTTTTGTAAAAGCAGGAGACACATTTTTTGTGAAATACTAATATCTGATCATATATACTAACTTTTAAACTAGACTAAAATGCAGTTGAAGATAATGAAATAACAGTGGTCGAAATACTTACACAAATCAGCAAATTTTCCTCAGATACAGTGAAATTACTTCCAACCATCTTGCTCTGCGATTGCGTTGCGATCAAAAAGTTGGAAACTGGCAAGGGTCCAGGAAATGGTCGCGTGTTGTTCGCGTGTTGATTGCGCTGCTTGGACCGAGATGGGTCCATATGGCTTCGGCTGTATGGACCACAGTAACTCTTTTCCCTGTCAGGAGCCTAACGCCCCGGGGGGTCAGAGACGGGACCTTTTCGGAGGACCACTGACGTATGCAACCGCCGCAGTTTTTTGTGATGTCACTCTTTAGGTGTGTGCAAATTTTTCCTTGCACCGGGTGGAGTTTTTGGGTTGTGTTTTGCACGCCACAGGCTTTTCAACAGGAAAAAAACAGCTGGAGGCAGGATGGTTGCAAAACACTACGGGTTTGTTACCTAACTCTGGGTTTCAAGACCAGTCCACCTCCAGCTGTTGCAAAACTACTACTCCCATCAGCCACGGTCTGTCAGTGCATGCTAAGAATTTTACTTTTGCTGCATCTAGGGTGCCACAGTTTAGAGACCCGTGCATAAAGGCCTGAAAAACGGGGGCCTGCAGAACTTACAATACTAGAAGTGCCAGCATTCCCAGGCATGCTGGAAGTTGTAGTTCTGCAACATCTAGGGCAATATGTATTCGAACGTCCTTGGGCCTTGAGGACACTGAAGTCAGGACGTTCGCATACGTCCTATGTCCAAAAAAATTTTAAATTCATTATGCTAAATAACAAGGAAAAGTGCCTAAATACACATTTGCCAACCAGGGTGTCTGCAGCTGTCCAGGCATGCTGGGACTTGTAGTTTTGTAAAAGCAGGAGACACATTTTTTGTGAAATACTAATATCTGATCATATATACTAACTTTTAAACTAGACTAAAATGCAGTTGAAGATAATGAAATAACAGTGGTCGAAATACTTACACAAATCAGCAAATTTTCCTCAGATACAGTGAAATTACTTCCAACCATCTTGCTCTGCGATTGCGTTGCGATCAAAAAGTTGGAAACTGGCAAGGGTCCAGGAAATGGTCGCGTGTTGTTCGCGTGTTGATTGCGCTGCTTGGACCGAGATGGGTCCATATGGCTTCGGCTGTATGGACCACAGTAACTCTTTTCCCTGTCAGGAGCCTAACGCCCCGGGGGGTCAGAGACGGGACCTTTTCGGAGGACCACTGACGTATGCAACCGCCACAGTTTTTTGTGATGTCACTCTTTAGGTGTGTGCAAATTTTTCCTTGCACCGGGTGGAGTTTTTGGGTTGTGTTTTGCACGCCACAGGCTTTTCAACAGGAAAAAAACAGCTGGAGGCAGGATGGTTGCAAAACACTACGGGTTTGTTACCTAACTCTGGGTTTCAAGACCAGTCCACCTCCAGCTGTTGCAAAACTACTACTCCCATCAGCCACGGTCTGTCAGTGCATGCTAAGAATTTTACTTTTGCTGCATCTAGGGTGCCACAGTTTAGAGACCCGTGCATAAAGGCCTGAAAAACGGGGGCCTGCAGAACTTACAATACTAGAAGTGCCAGCATTCCCAGGCATGCTGGAAGTTGTAGTTCTGCAACATCTAGGGCAATATGTATTCGAACGTCCTTGGGCCTTGAGGACACTGAAGTCAGGACGTTCGCATACGTCCTATGTCCAAAAAAATGTTAAATTCATTATGCTAAATAACAAGGAAAAGTGCCTAAATACACATTTGCCAACCAGGGTGTCTGCAGCTGTCCAGGCATGCTGGGACTTGTAGTTTTGTAAAAGCAGGAGACACATTTTTTGTGAAATACTAATATCTGATCATATATACTAACTTTTAAACTAGACTAAAATGCAGTTGAAGATGATGAAATAACAGTGGTCAAAATACTTACACAAATCAGCAACTTTTCCTCAGACTTAGTGAAATTGCTTCCAACCATGTTGCTGTGTGATTGCGCTGCGATCATAAGTTGGAAACTGGCAAGGCTCCAGGAAATGGTCGCGTGTTGTTCGCGCAATTGCGCATGCGCGATCGAAAAATCGCAATCGCAATATGTATTTTGGTTAAAATATCATACATATTCGATTTCAGAGTGCTGCTACAGCAGTTTTCGAAATATCTGCAATCAATTTCGCATTCGCATGTTGCGATATTTCGATAAAATATCAGGAATATTCTGAGCCAATCAGAGCGCTCCTCCAGCATATCTCGAAATTGCGCAATAAATATCGCATTCGCATGTTGCGATATTTCGATAAAATATCACGAATATTCTGAGCCAATCAGAGCGCTCCTCCAGCATATCTCGAAATTCCGCAATAAATATCGCATTCGCATGTTGCGATATTTCGATAAAATATCACGAATATTCTGAGCCAATCAGAGCGCTCCTCCAGCATATCTCGAAATTCCGCAATAAATATCGCATTCGCATGTTGCGATATTTCGATAAAATATCACGAATATTCTAAGCCAATCAGAGCGCTCCTACCGCAGTTATTAAAAAAATCGCAATTATTTTCGCATTCGCAATAGCGAAAAATCGCAATCAATTAATTTCGATAAAATATCACGAATATTCGAATTTAGCGAATATATCTCGAATATTCGAATATATATTCGAGATATATCGCGAAATCGAATATGGCATATTCTGCTCAACACTAGTGTTCAGCTATTTAATTCTGACCTGACTATGGCTCAGAGCCCCACTCCACAGACATGAAGTCTGTGCTGGATGTCAGGTGGACTCCCATCCCTCTGAGAGGAGTCAGAGACGCTGCATAGGTGCAGCTAGAGTATGCATGTCTGCAGGAGGCAGATGTCATTGGTGATTGAGCAGCAAGGCACTGACCAGGAGTAAGCGAGGAGTGAGCTTATCTCTAGGAAACTCTGTTTGTTCTGAGGAACAGAACTTAGGCCTAGGCTAAAGGCCTGAAACAGCCGGATGGCAAGAATGAAAGCTAGGAGTGTTGACTGTTGAGTATGCAAGATACAGTAATGGTGGAACCCCCCTGCGAGGGCTACTGATGTATTTGTGAACTTTTTGTGTTTTTTAATAAAAGTGGGCTACCAAGCCCTTAAAAATTCAGTTCTGGACTGGCGTACTCACTAAAAAACGCACCTACCTCTGGAGTCTGATCACCCCAATCTTACAGTATGTTTTTCCTAATGGGAGGATGTTTGCTCTACTGCATCTAAGCAGCTGTCCCTATGCTCACCTGTGTTGTTTCCTGAGATGTGCTGCAACGATTTAAAGGTTTATCTTTGAAAACTTTGCTGTACTAAATGAGTTGTACTATAATAAATAATTTTTTAACTTTTCTTTGTAATTAAACCTTCTTAAAACTTACTACACCAGAGTGGTCGCGCTGTCTCCCCCCCCTTTCCTCTCTCTTTGTTTTACAGATGGAGTGCCACCTCCATTTTGACAGCAGCGCCTCCATGTCGTCAGTTTCTTTTTTCTAGCTATAAGGGCTACTCGCTCATAAAGCCCCCCCCCCATTTTGGTCTGTATCAATTTTCTTTGTTCATTTAATGGATTATTTTTTATATTTATATTATATTTCCCATGAGTGGTTGAGCGCTGATAGTCTAGCGCCATTCCTGGCGTTGGAGAATAATAACTATAACAAAGTAGTACTTCTCGGACCTTGAAGAAGGGGACAAAAACCTTGTCTTGAAATTTGTTATGTTAGTGCAAACATAAAAAAAGTATCACGGACAGTAATTGTTTCTACTACAACAAAAATAAGAATAAGCAGCTGGTGGTGCTGGCATTAAAGCCCAATCGCTTACAAGGCTACCCATACAGGATAAATGAAAGATGCATAAAAGCAGAAGATATTAAATGCCTTACTTCATCTCCTCTGCAAAGGGCTGCAAAAGGCTGAAGAAAAAGACCACTTCAATCTGTGTAAGCACAGTAGTCTGTCTACAGTGGAGATAGTCCACTGTGTTCATACAGCAGAGCTCAATGGCCTTTGTCTTTACCCTGCTAGTGGGAAAGCTATGTTATACACTAGCATTAGAGCTCAATTAAATAAACAGAAAAAAGGTACACAAACTCTACCGTTTGTATGCAGCTTAACCACTTCCTGCCGGCCGTACGACTTTGTACGGCCGCAGTGTGGATGCCAATTGCCGGAAGGCCGTCTCTATATGGCCTCTGGCCTCCAGCCACTGGGGGGCGCACGAGCGCCGCTGACGGCGGCGCACGCGTGCCCACCGCTTCACTGAGATGCCGGTGCGCGTGCCTGGCGGCCGCAATGTCCACTCCTTTTTATTTCTATGGACTCATAAGTATGAGCAAAGAATAATTTAAAATATTACAATGTGTTATTATTTCTAAACAACACATTTGGAAGATGCACTCTACAAAGATTTTAGGCTTCATCTCAATTTGGCAAATCCAGCGGTTGACCCTCTAAGGCCTCGTACACACGGCCGAGGAACTCGACGTGCCAAACACATCGAGTTCCTCGGCCAGTTCAGCACTGAAGCCGCCGAGGAGCTCGGCGGGACGAGAGCTCCCATAGAACAACGAGGAAATAGAGAACATGTTCTCTATTTCCTCGTCGAGCTCCTCGTCGGCTTCCTCGGCCGAAAGTGTACACACGACCAGTTTCCTCGGCAGAATTCAGCCAGAAACTCGGTCGGAAGCTGAATTCTGCCGAGGAAACTGGTCGTGTGTACGGGGCCTCAGAGTAGTAGAAAATACTTCCTTCCAATTTTCTCTCACTTTAGTCTTACAACAAAATACAGAAGCGGTGAAAGAAGCCCTAAACCCAGCTACTAACAGAAGATAAGAGGCTATGCTTCATATATATTAATATAATATCAAAATTACCCAAAATAGGAGACTGTAAGAATGTTTGTGAGGAGCTGTTGTAAGAAAAATCTTAGAATACAATAGAAAATGTAATGATCTTTTTATTTTTGTTTTTCTATTTTTTATTTCTATGTTCAAAGCTAAAATAGGAAATCTTGGCAGCAACACGGTAATGCTCAGATCACAGCTTCACAATGTATTTCTTGACAACCATTCCCACTGCACTAAACATCCTAGTTCAGAAAATAAGAAATTAGAAAGCACCAAATTTAGAAAAACATCCACATGCACACTTGTCAGCATTTGAAACCTGCTATTACTGAGTTGTTTTTGGAGATACAGGTTTTGAGGCTGCCATCCTTATTTATGTTCCTCTTCTTGGTACGTCAAATGCCACAATATATATTAGATGTTCTGAATGCTGTCCTGACCTTATATGAAAAAGTGAATTGATGGTTTATAAATTGCCACTTTCTGAAGGACGAATAAGGTCAGAGCCTCAAAAATAAGCCAGTAATGGAAGTTTACATATTTGTATGCTGTAATTTTTATTTAAAAACACTCTACAATTCTAGTTGCAATCAGTGGGTGACAAAGAGCTGCAGTATAGCAGCATCCTTCGAAGGATATATTCCACAGGTGTGTATTGTGAATGTTCTGAATCCTCAACCTACAGTATTATTCTGCACCAGAGATGGTCACATTCACATGTATACCTGTCTGAAGCACTAGTAGGGGTATAGATTAGTTTTCAATTACTGAAATTAACTTCAAAGAAGTTTTACTTCCTTCTTTCGCCCTTCCTTATTCCTCTAGATGTTTAAAGGTGTTGTAAAGGTACACATTTTTTTTTCTAAATAGCTTCCTTTACTTTAGTGCAGTCCTCCTTCACTTACCTCATCCTTCCATTTTGCTTTTAAATGTCCTTATTTCTTCTGAGAAATCCTCACTTCCTGTTCTTCTGTCTGTAACTCCACACAGTAATGCAAGGCTTTCTCCCTGGTGTGGAGTGTTGTGCTCGCCCCCTCCCTTGGACTACAGGAGAGTCAGGACGCCCACTAACGCACAGCTCCTTTCTCTATCTGCAACGTAGAGAGTGTCCTGACTCTCCTGTAGTCCAAGGGAGGGGGCGAGCTTGACACTCCACACCATGGAGAAAGCCATACATTACTGTGTGTAGTTACAGACAGAAGAACAGGAAGTGAGGATTTCTCAGAAGAAATAAGGACATTTAAAAGCAAAATCAAAGGATGAGGTAAGTGAAGGAGGACTGCACTAAGGTAAAGGAAGCTTTTTAGGAAAAAAATATTGTACCTTTACGACCCCTTTAACTGTAATGACTGTGCTACTTTTTTCAGAAGTTAAATCACTAAAGCATACACTATATTGTCAAAAAGTATTGGGATGCCTGCCTTTACACACACAGTAACTTTAATGGCATCCCAGTCTTTGTCCATAAGGTTCAGTATTGAGTTGGCCCACCCTTTGCAGCTATAACAGCTTCAACTCTTCTGGGAAGGCTGTCCACAAGTTTAGGAGTGTGCCTATGGGAATGTTTGACCATTCTTCAGAAGCACATTTGTGAGGTCAGGCACTGATGAAGGCCCGGCTCCCAGTCTCTGCTTTAATTCATCCCAAACGTGTTCTATTGGGTTGAGGTCAGGACTCTGTGCAGGCCAGTCAAGTTCCTCCACCCAATCTCTCTCATCCATGTCTTTATGGACCTTGCTTTGTGTACTGGTGTGCAGACATGTTGGAACAGGAAGGAGCCATCCTCAAACTGTTGCCATAAAGTTGGGGGCATGAAATTGTCCAAAATGTCGTGGTGTGCTGATGTCTTAAGAGTTTGTTTCACTGGAACTAAGGGGCCAAGCCCCACACCTGGAAAAACAACCCCCCACCATAATCCCCCTCCACCAAATGATCTGGACCAGTGTGCAAAGTGCCCAAAAAATTAAATATAAGCTTCAACACTGGGCACTTTCGCCCCCTTCCTTCCCAGACCAGTTTTCAGCTTTCTGCGCTCTCGCACTTTCAATGACAATTGCACTGTCATGCTACGCAGTACCCAAATACAATTTTTTATCATTTTATTCACACAAATAGAGCTTTCTTTTAGTGGTATTTATTCACGGCTCTGTTTTTTTTTCTGCAATGTAAGCGAAAAAAGAGCGGAAACTTGGAAAAAAACATTTTTTTCTTCTTTCTGTTTAAAAGAAATCCAATTAAAATCGATTTTTGTCATAAATTTAAGCCAAAATGTATTCTGCTACATGTCTTTGGTAAAAAAAATCCTGTATAATAATTAGTTTGTGTAATTACGGACATTTGTACGCAGATGATCATGTACAGATGTACGCAGGTGATCACAGACATATGTGTGCAGATGATCATTGGGACATGTGATTTTACTGTTACATATGTGAGGTACAGGTGTTTTTACTGTGTGGGGACATGTGTTTTGGGGACACTATTTTGGGGACTTTGTGTGTTTTACATTAGGCTGGTGATCAGTGTGTAAAAAGCTGTAAAAAACAGCTCATACTCACTGATCACCGCAGGCTACAGTGATCCGCTCTCCTCTTCTCACTAACAACTTCCGCATGAGGAGAGGAGAGCCGATCACCTAGCAACTGGCTCTCTATTTACGTCACATGACGGCTGTGATTGGACACAGCCGTCATGTGATCAGGAGGCCCAATCATATAGCCCTCCTGCCGATTGGAGATGCGCCATGTTCGGGTGACATGAGCGCATCGGAATCGTGCCGCTGTAAAGGGCACACAAGCACACAATCCCCTTCCTTCTGAGGGATGTTCCTGAATGTCCACTCAGAAGGAGGAAGCATGTACAGCATGTACTATGTACAGTGGCCGGGTGGGATGTGGTTAAGAAAGTAACCGTTTTGTCTACAAAAAAAATCAGATATAGGGTATGGTTTTGACAGATGTAATTGGAAGTGTTATAAGCGTAAAGGGTAAGGAGTTGTCAGAGAAATTGGACTTAATTGTGAGAATAATGTAAAAGTGCTGCATATTAGGGCTTTTGGTCCATATAAATCAAGTATGATTTCAGAGAGACTCTGTTTTGTCAACATTAATAGAATCCATTTATGTCAGCTGCACAGATTCCTGGTACTTAAGAAGATTAGAAAGAAAGAAACATTCAACTCTGTAATAGTAGTAACTTAATGCGGTATTAAAAAGTATTAAACCCCAAATTAAACTGTATTAAATTGAAGCTTACCAATTATTAGCTATCTGTGGCTGTATTTTTTATTTATTTTTTAGGCTTTTTTGCTTTATTTTTACCTGGGGATCCAGCCAGTAAGACCTCACGCACACTAGACAGTTTTACTGCTGCTTCTAGGGGTGACAGGCTTTTTTTTTCCTGCCTCTAAACTCCCTGCACGTTAGCCTACGTGTCCATGCACACATGGGGCTAGATTCAGGTAGCCCTGCGTAATCTTGTGCGGGCGTAACGTATCTCCGATACGTTACGCCACCGTAAATTAGGGCGCAAGTTCCATATTCTGAAAGAACTTGCGCCCCAAGTTACGGCGGCGTAACGTATGTGCTCCGGCGTAAGCCCGCCTAATTCAAATTTGGATGATGTGGGTGTGTTTTATATAAATTTTGTGTGACCCCACGTATTTTACGTTTTTTACGAACGGCGCATGCAAATCGTCAATGCTTTAGACGTGAACGTAACTTACGTACAGCCCTATTCTCAAACGACTTACGCAAACGACGTAAAAATTTCAAAATTCGACGCGGGAACGACGTCGATACTTATCATTGCGTACGCCTCATATCAGCAGGAGCAACCTTACGCCGGAAAAAGCCTTATGCAAACGACGTAAAAAATTCCGCCGGGCGCACATACGTTTGTGAATCGGCGTATCTAGGTCATTTGCATATTCTACGCCAAAAACGACGGAAGCGCCACCTAGCGGCCATCGTAAATATGCACCCTAAGATACGACGGCGTAAGAGACTTACGCCAGTCGGATCTTAGCCTAATTTCGGCGTATCTTGCTTTCTGAATACAGAAAGAAGATACACCGGTGCAGCTTTGAATTTACGCGGCGTTTCTATAGATACGCTGGCGTAAATTCTTGCTGAATCTAGCCCATAGGCTTTTAGCAGCGTTTAGTGGCAGGGGCTTTTAGAGGCAGGAAAA
This sequence comes from Rana temporaria, assembly GCF_905171775.1. NCBI lineage: Eukaryota > Metazoa > Chordata > Amphibia > Anura > Ranidae > Rana > Rana temporaria. Next base: position 538,428,318 of record NC_053489.1, read on the forward strand.
AAAAACCTCTGCCAGTGCATACAGGAGCAGCACAGTTTTGGCAGAAAAAATGCTTGATGCTGCTAAATGCTGCCAGATGTGTCTAAATGTTTACAGTAGGCGTGTTTAGCGCTTTCCATGCCCAGAATAAGCTACTATTATGGCCAATGAAATCAATTAACGCTTTAGCTCTTGATGACTGTAAATGCACCTAAATGCTTGTAAAATCTTTAGACACTTTTACAAGTGTCAGGTTTTTTTCTGCCAAAACTCTCCTGCCAGAAGGAAAGGCTTCTAGGAGAGTTTGCAAAATATATGTGCATAAGGCTTTAGTCTGTTATTTTTTTACTTTAAAAAAACATGCTGTCCAGACAAAATAGCAGTTAGACGATTGAGACAAACCATTTTACTGCTGCTAGAGGTGCTTACAATTATCAAACTTTATTATTTTTTATGTAAATCTTTATTTCAAAAGATTTTTTTTTTTTTTTTTGCTGTAGCTGCTTATTAAGTTGAAGTTAAGCTTAAATCTGTTATGCCCTGTACACATGATCGGTTCGTCTGATGGAAACAATGGATTTTTTCATTAGATATCCGATGAAGCTGACTTTCATCAGTCTTGCCTACACACCATCGGATAAAAATCCAATCGTGTCCAAAACAATGATGTAAAACACAATGACGTGCAGAGAAAAATGAAGTTCAATGCTTGATTCTGAGCATGCGTGGATTTTTAACTGATGGATTTCCCCACAGACGATTGTTTTTTTCTATCGGGTTTTTTAACCATACGAAAATTTTAAAACAGGTTCCTTTTTTTTTTTTACTGAAGGGAAAAAAACTGAGGGGGCCCACACACGATCGGTTCGTCCGATGAAAACGGTCCATCGGTCCGTTTTCATCAGACGAACCGATCGTGTGTACAGGGCATTAGTCACATCCATCTAAATTTGCTAGCCCAACACTATTCTCTTCTCAGACTGACAATGCTGTTGTCCAAAGGTGTCTGCTTTACTTCTTTATCCAGAATGCAGATACCCTGAAGCCCTGTACACACGGGCAAGAATCTCGTCAGGAAAAAAAGTTGTTTTTCCCGACGAGATTCTTGGCAAGAATCTCTTGCCGTCCGAGTGTACAGACTCTCCTTTCAAAAGAACCGCGGTTCTCGTGAAAGGCAAGAACACAGTGACGTCATTGCATCGTCAATGACAGTGACGTCATTGCATACGATGAGCATGCGCTCGTCACATTCGATGCTGTCGCCGCCATCTTGCTGCACCCTACCTATGCCTAGGAAGCTACCGTGCATGCGTCAAAGTCATTTCGAGCATGCACGGGTTTCCACGGCGACAGGTAAGTATACACACTCTCGGGTTTCTCAGCAGGAAAACGAGAAAAATAGAGAACATGTTCTCTATTTTTCTCATCTAGATTCTTGTCGAGAAACCTGAAAGCCTCGTACACACGCTCGGTATACTCGGCAAGAGCGCTCTTCCAGTAGTTTTCTTGCTGGTTCTTGCCGAGTAAACCGAGCGTGTGTACGAGGCTTAAGACAGGAAGTGTGTTACTGGTTTGATCCACCAGTTTATATAAAGAATTAAAAGGCTAAAAAAATAAAACTTATGGAGCCACAAAATCTAAGGTTTAGTAAGCTGCAATATATTACATTTTTAATACTGCTTTAATTACTGGGGTATGTAGGTTGGCTATGTTTTGTTTTTATTGTGACAGCTAGCGGGGGGGGGGGGGGAAGATCCCCGCTGGCTGTCAGATCGGGGAATCAGGGAGGTGCAGGTGGCCGGTCAATAATCGCATGTAAAATCCAACAGGCTGGCTGCACCCAATTTGTTTGATCAACTTGGGTACATTCAGCCTGACCATGCATGGTTTGAACCGTCTATGGCCAGCTTTAGTCTGATGTCCAAGCAGGGGAGGTAATTTTGATGGGAGAGAACCACAGATTTGCAAAGGTTTAGATTTAAATTTGAGATCTTGTAAGACATGGACATCAGTTAAAACACGTTCAGAAGTGAGATTTGGGGGGGGGGGGGTTGCATTAATAAGGAGCATAAATGCTTTAATAATGTTTAAATTAAAAACCTGTAAGATTTTGACTGTATGTGGTACTTCTGAGTAACGTTTTTAAAATGATGTGACTGACCATTTGATAAGTGTTTCGGTAGACTGTATACAATAATTACTGTGTATGCATTAGCAAGTATACAATTTACAGAACAGCTAGTAATTATAACGTGGCAAAAATTAACATTGTGAAAATGTATTGAAACATTCTGCACTGCTATTATGCATATTATAGGTTTAACATGTTACATTATTATAGTTATTTTTGTTGCTAGCTTAGCTCAATGAAAAATTACAGTTTGACTTTTCTTATGTTTGTGTCCATATCATTTTTACATTTTTATGGACATTTTATGTCTGTGTTTACAACAGAAACACTCTATATACTTTAATGTGTAGTGTCATTATTCTGAAAGAAATTATCCCTTTTCTCTAAATGTCTAGTGAGAACCGAGTTGAGACATTTCACAGCTTTTTGCACACTGAATATGAATGTGAGATAGGCAGGTTTAGCATTTATTTGATGTGTGTGGAGAGAATCAGTCATGCACCGCTCCTCTTTTTCATATATGCAGGAGATATTGGTCTTTTATAGTTTTTCTTTTTATGTAATTTTGTGCTTTAACCATATCACATATACATAGTATATATCTGAATTAAGCTGGTCATACAATGTACAACTTTCTTGTTCAATTTCCTTTACATTTACCTTCAACTATGTAGAGCAAGGGATTTGCTTGATTGCATACAAATTGAAAGTGTTTAGGTTTGACCTCATATTATATGTTTTTTTGTAAATCTAAAGAAAATTTGTACCAGAAAATTGCATAATGTATGGTCAGCCTTAAAATATAACTAAATGCAAAGCTTTTTTTTAGTTTTGACTGAGAGGTTATAACCCCTGTTTGGAGTATTAAGGCTGGGTTTACACTATTGTGAATTGGATGTTTTTTTAATCTCACCCTTCCTGTCTTAAAGTGGAGTTCCACCAAAAAATGTAACTTCCGCTGTCCCCCCCCCCCCCATCCAGTGTCACATTTGGCACCTTTCAGGGGGGAGGGGGGAGCACCATTGGTCCCAGCTGTGCAATAAAAATGATGCAGTGGAGGCACGCCTCTCATCGCAGTGTCATAGAAGGGACATGTTTCTAAAAGACAAACGCTCCCTTCCAGCCCAGCCCTCTTAACTACAAGGAAAAACCATGTGTTTATGTGTATAATATTTACCCACAATCCCATGATTTTATCACACAGTTGAGAGGAAGAAACTGAATCTGTTCAAAAAATTTATTATTTATCTATTTACTGTGAAATTACTGGTTGAAAGTTATAACTTCAAAATTCAGTAATGTGTCTGTTTAGCCACCTGCTTGAGAAAAGATTTTGAAATATAGTAAATTACCTTAAAAACAACATATAATAATTATTATTATATTACTTACGATAATTTACCCTTTGTCACCCTGATCAATTCTGACACTTCTCTCCTACTTGCTAGAGAATTTCTCTGAACCCCCAAACATTATATATATTGTTTTAGCAGACACCCTAGGGAATACAATGGTGGTTTTTGCAACGTCTATGTCGCACGGTATTTGTGCAGCAATTTTTTTAAATGCATTTTATTAAGGGGAAAAAACGGTTTCATGAATAAAAAAACACTAACATTAGCCCAATTTTTTTGTATAATGTGAAAGAATATGTTACGCTGAGTAAATAGATACCTAACATGTCACACTTTAAAATTGCGCACACTTGTAGAATGGCGCCAAACTTCGGTACTTATAAATCTCCATAGGTGACGCTTTAAACATTTTTACAGGTTACATGTTTAGAGTTACAGAGGTCTAGTGCTAGAATTATTGCTCTCGCTCTAACGATTGTGGCGTATGTAACCTGTGTGTATCTGATACCCTGATACTAGCCAGTGCCTCACCAGTCACTGACCTCAACGCACGTCCCTGTTATACACAGGGTGTATGTTGCACTAAGAACAAATCTTTGTTATTACATTTTATTTGAGGTTCAACATTCACATGACCACAGTTACTCTCACTCTCTGTAGGCTTGGCCATTGAAAATTGAGAAAGGCATCACTCATCAGCCTGTAAGTCAGGCAAAGAGGGGTGGTGCAGGGGGTGTGGGATTAGGGACATTAGGTTGACATCTGGTAAACTAAAATGCATGCTGTCCATCAGCAGCAGAGTGTGCAAAAGAGGGTGACAAGGCTACCACTGCATTGGGAGCCGGTGGTAGTGTTGTCACTACATAAAAGGAAATTAGAGTGACACAGGAGAACTGCCAGGATCAACAAGTTATTAGTAGAAGAAACCTATAACTAATAGCAGTTGATATGGTAAAAGGCAATGTACTGTTTACTTTGCAATGACTTTATTTTGCAAGGAAATTTTCTCTTAGCTTACTGAATGTGAATTTGTTTTGCAAAAAATACCTAATCATATGCAAAGATAATAAATAAAACAGTATTTTTGCATGCACGTGATTTGATGGTGGAAGGCATCAAAGCTCCACTTCATTCACTAAGCTGAGAAAAAAGAGCCTTGCAAAATAAACAGCCTATTTGTCTTTAGTAGAATCAACTCCATAGACTCTTCTCTTGAACTGTTTAATTGACCACTATGATTGTTAATTTATTTATATAGTCAAATTATTTAAAGAGACAATGACATCAAGAAAGAGTGCTTAGGTAGCTCACTAATTAAATAATGTCACATATTTTATCCCAAATCTGTCAGTATCTGAACTAGTATTTTTGAATTATTAAGCTATGTTGAATAATTCTGCAGTCTCCAAGGAAAGAACAGCCTGACTCGGACAGCTACTATGTAGATTCTGTGCAGTTTTCTATAAAGAATTTAGGAAAAGGTGCCCATCCAGATGACATTCCACTACTGATAATTTGACTGTACTGTAGCAGCAGTAAAATCGACATAAGGGAATCAAAGGGGCTGACATTGCCAATTTTTTTAACTGTTATGCTGACCCAACAGTTTTAAAGTGACTCTGACTATTGAATTAAAGTTCTAACAAAAGTTTTATCTGCAGAGAAGACTGTAAATAGTTACATTTTCTTCTGCCCACAATGCTGAATGCTGCTTTAATGAGGGAAAATTGTCTCACAAAGTTTTCTCAGAAACCACAATTCTGGTAATGTTGTTCTCCTGTGTCGCCTGCAGCGATTAGTGTTTTCTACCGCTGACCTCCACATCACTACTGTGTACTTTAATGCTACTGAGTTGCTTTAATGCTTTATAAGTCATTAGAATGCAGTAGGAAGGTCAATACAAACTTACTTGCATACTTGTGTCAGGCTAGTAAATAAAAAAAATAAGAAATCCACTCCACTCGTCACCGGACGAATTTTGAACAGTTGGGGCGATTGAAATGAGATGAAAGCACATGTTGAAAAATTTCCTGTAGATACTAAACAAGATGTAGACAAAAATCTCTGTCTAAGTACAGAGGCCTGATGTCTAAAATCATGTGTTTTAGTATAATATTGTCACAGACATAAAAATTGACTGCGAGGAATGGACCACAGCCACGATTTATGATGGTAACCGTCGACAGGGATAAATCCACAGTCAGTTGGTTTAAAATAAGTCTTAAACTTAAACTGCCAATTGCACCCGCTCTAATCGTTATAGCTTTAAGATTGTGGCAATGTCGTAGAGGTAGTGGGTTGTTTGCCCCAATATCATAGCGAAGCTTGATCCGCATACATGACATATTGGGAGCCGGTTATTTGCTTCGATCTCAGGACGAGGTTTGACCGGCACACATGATGTAGCCTTTGCGTGTTGTCCTGCCTCAGTACCAGAGTGAGGCTTGACCCGCACGCATCTGCGCCATTTTGCTAGCATCCAGAAAGTGAATTAGGAACTCATGCATGTCATGTCACGGGCTGGTTTTCTACTTTGTGGTCCTATTTCTAATTTAAACGCAATGGCAGAGACAGTCTGATACCCCAGATGATGTCTGTTTAAGGCAAAACTCGTCGGATCTACAGTCCTGTCTATGCCATTACATCTTGTCTACTATCTACAAGAAATTTTTCAACATGCGCTTTCATATCTGCTGAAATGTGAGTGTTTTAAAAAAAAAAAAAAAAACTCCTGCCTATGGTTTTACACTATGTGAAGTCTTCTGTCTTCCCTCCTTGGATTTATATGATCAATGAGTGATGGTTTGATGATCCCACCTCTGAAATTGACTTTGATGGTCCTGCATAGCAGTGTGCATCTTTGCTGCATCAATTACGTTGAAAGTTGATAATCCCCCCAGCTGTTCAAAGTTCGTCCGGAGACGAGTGGAGTGGCGATTTCTTACCAGGTGTTTAACACCACTGCCTGTATAAACCTATTTGGTATAAGCTAATTGGGTCCACATGTCCTGGTAAGCCCCCTCATATCTCATTGGTGGCAGACCCCTTCACTGTGGTGATTCTTTAACCTTGAGACTTATTCATCATATCTTGTATTACCATTTTGACAATTTAACATACACGCTTTATTGGATTTGTTCACTATACTTTTATTTTGGACTGTAATTTTTCTGCTCACATATCCTGTTTATGTTATAGATATCCACCACTTTTGTGTTTTACAATTCACATGTCACTATTTTTCTTCTTTATATGTATCATTACACTGTTTTTTAATATTTGTGAGCACTCAAAAGTCACATTTATTGCACATATATGAATTTTCTTATTTATGTGATTAGCGCTGCACTGTTTTTTGTTTAGAAAATCAAAGTATTGAAAGATTAACGTCTGCCAAAAGTCAGAAACGTGAGCATAAAAGGAATGGAACCTCTGTCTTTTAGAGCATGTGCCCCTCCCTTTTGGAAATGTTAAATCTCTCCACTGGGGTCACAACCAAAAAAAAACTGTTTTAGTGTAGTGAGGAAGGGTTAGAACATTTGACAATATTTTTATTGCTGTCTCTGTCTTCATGTGCCATGGACAACCATACACCTTCATCTTGTCTGAACATCACAGAGACAGAACGTAAGCAATAAAGACCTGGAAGAAATTTTTCCTTTTCCCACTCTAAAACCAATACATGTGGCTGCAGATAACCTTGAATAAAAAGCATTGGTATGACAGCCAAGCAATTACAATTTTTGGAAGGAGAAATGGCAAAAATGGCAGCCTACATGGTTCTGTCATGACATGTACCATGTACCTTACATATATATGTTGCCAGGTTTGCTTGGATAGACAACAAATCACACCAAATTCCTGTTAAAATTTCATTTTGTATGGGCTCAAATTGCACCGCAGAGGTATCGGTACTCAGTATTGGCAATGATTTGACCAAAAGTATTGGTACCCATACTCACCGGTTTAAAATCAGTATCAGTGAAACCCTAATTAAAACCTATGACACTTTTGTTTTATGTATATGTAGCACTACCCCCGGAGGAGCTGCTGGTTGTTTTGGGTCTACGCTCTGTGATCAACCCCTTAAAGTGGCTCAAAACCCTCCCTTGACACAACTGGTAATATGGGAGTTGTGGATCCCAGTAACTTGTGGGGAAGCACAATATCTGTTACACTACAACAGATTATGCAAATTAAAGGAGTACCTTAAATGGGAGCGATCCTGCAGTATGAAAGCCAGGCTGCACACAAACTTCAAGATAACCAAAGTATTACTTTACTTGAAATGGAAACAAAGGAACATGAGTAAAACAGTGATAAATTATTTGCAGCGCCCTGCAGGATCAGCAACAAAAATAATGCATAGGTGTGAGCTAGACTACAATGTCATACAGACCTGTGTAAGCACACAGCAAGGGGAACTCTTCCAACAAAACATACACATTGAAATGCCCCCCTTGCCAAGCCTCACACAGCTCTCTGTCCCTCTACAATACTGTACAATGTAATAGAACCAATTACTCGATCAACGAGCAATACAATGAATATTAACAGTATGTAACACTAAATTGATAGTCCTTAAGTATTATAGCTATAGCTAATCAATATGGCCTGGCGTCCCAGGCCTAACCTCAATACAACTTTATACTAACAGTTCGTGCACTTGTGCGTTGGCATGCGTTGGCGTGCAAAGAGCAATTTATAATCCAAAAGGGAAATAGTAAACTGGTGAAAATTCCCTGAACAGTCAAACTGCAAATATGGATATCAGCAATCTGCCCTCCCGCAAGACAGTCAGTACTCTCAGGCAAGTGGCCGTCTCACCCAACCGGTTCAGGCCTTGTCCTTCTGTGGCACCCCGCCCCCGATCTTCAGTCACAGTCCTGTTAGCCGGCAGCCTCCGGTTCTCAGACAGGTCGCAGGGATACTGGAAGCCCATCCGATCACTCCGACGGAGGTTCCGTCTCTTCTTCTACAAAGGCGCTCTGCCCGGGCGTATGTAGGCCTCCTCCCCATGGAGACACTTCTGGCAGTGTCCTCCTGGGTTGAAGAGGCGGTCCCGAGAGAGCGCACCAAACACGTCCACTCCCTTAAATTACCTCCCCCAGCAGGCGGCGCGGAAGGCAAAGCATCTTGGGGTTATCCAGCTGGTCTCTGGGTAATGTAGTTTATTAGAGGCCAGAGCAAATGAAGTCTTTTCTCCTCCTGAACTCAATTCCCAAAAGTCCTCTGTGGTACCAGAACAAAATGTAAACAACAGGTGGCTCTAACCCATCTCGGCCACAAGAGGGAGCTGAGATCATTCACAATCAGCAATGGTAGTCTTTTATATCACATCAAAAGAGTGATACCCCGCTACATATACAAACATATAATATGATGAAAATTTGCATTCAGTATATACAACCATGTAATACATAAAGATTCTTCAAATACAGTATGTTTGACATCGTATCATTATTTATGCCCTTCCACTTAACATAGCTTGACTCTTTGATGTAAGCTGGGGTCTGGTTGGGGGAAGCCATACGATAAATTACCACATGTTTTGTGGGTTGTATTTGGTAGGTGTAATCTGGTTGCTTGGAAGTTCCATCCTATCCTTACTTTATAATGACTTGATTATTTTAATTTGAATAATAAAGATTTTTATTTTATTTATAGAGAGAGAGAGAGAGAGAGAGAGAGAGAGAGAGAGAGAGAGAGGCAGAGGGAGAGAGAGGCTAGGGGAGGCAGGGTGCAGATGGTGGTCCTGATCACCCAATCTTGAAATTACTGTATATTGATTGATATTTATAGTTCAACAGAACTTGAAGAAGTGAGATTGGAAACCCATTAAATGTGTTATGATTAATTGTATCACTCCCACAGACCAGACCCTATCTAGGAGTCAAGCTATGTTAAGTGGAAGGGGATAAATAATGATACGCCATGAAACAGATGTGAAGAATCTTTATGTATCGCATGGTTGTATGTAAGAAAATTTCCACATATTATATGTTTGTATACATAAAAAAAAGTGTTGGAGAAAACTTGCCGTGTGTTTTAATGATTTTACAATAAATTTATGAATTTCAACAGTATGGTACATGTACTGCACTATTGGACACCCTTTAAATCACATATTTGTAGGAAATTGTTTTGACTGACATGACAGGTGTCTTTTAAAATACCATCAAATTTTCATTGTCTCAGCCCGCTCTCTAATACCCCACTCCTGTTTCATATGTGATAGACTAAGGCCTCGTACACACGGCCGAGGAACTCGACGTGCCAAACACATCGAGTTCCTCGGCCAGTTCAGCACTGAAGCCGCCGAGGAGCTCGGCGGGGCGAGAGCTCCCATAGAACAACGAGGAAATAGAGAACATGTTCTCTATTTCCTCGCCGAGCTCCTCGTCGGCTTCCTCGGCCGAAAGTGTACACACGGCTGGGTTTCTCGGCAGAATTCAGCCAGAAACTCGGTCGGAAGCTGAATTCTGCCGAGGAAACTGGTCGTGTGTACGGGGCCTCAGTTGAAATGGTTTAAGTGTATCGTTATTATAATGTGGGTGGATTTGCAATTAGTATTGTTTTATGAACTTGACAGAAAACTACATGAATTGCAGCACTTAATTCATCAATAAATTCTGACATGAAATTCTGTAAAAAAAACAATGTGATAACATGCCATAAAAAGACTGTACAGTAAGTAATTGGAAATGAGTCCACAGCATTTTGGCAGGAAAGAATCATTACAAAAAAAAAAAAAAATCATTCACACAGTAATATAGTCATTCTGCAGATTGTTTAAAAAGACAGTTCTGCAAAATAAAAAAAGTCAACTAACATTTTATTTTAAAATGCATTTATAAAACTTACCACTACAGACTTCATGGGAGATGATTTTCACTCTCTTGCAGAGCTAGAAGCACCCGTAGAATCTTCATCATCTTCATCATCTGATACTTCCAAGATGGATACTTCATCTCGGATGTGCATTGTCACTCTCCCTGCCTAGGCCACTGTGTCACTATTGTGTCATTACAGCTCTGAAGGAACACAAGTGACACAATGGCCAGCTATAGTACACTCGGGGGGATACAGACATCAAACACACCTGGAATAATTTTACTGCCACTTCCAGCTCTGCAAGGTAGCTGTGACAGGCTACATACATTAGAGATAGTAAGTAATATAAACATTATTTAATAGGTGAGTTAGTTTACATTTTTTACATTGTAAAAGTGGCTCTTTAAATAAGCAATATAGCAACCCCTTTAGCTCATCAAGACACAAGTAGTTTTTTTTAAGCACATATCTCTCACTGGAATTGTGTTTATTGCTGTAAAAGAGGCATGGGCATGACACTGTTCAGCTTGAGGCGCAGAAAGGAATGTACTGTAAAACAAAGAATAATTTCTTAAAAGGCCAAGTCCAAGAAACCTACGAAACTGCTTGTTTATTCTAGGGGAGAGTGAAAGCACTTTTGCTTACCTGATCATCCACTCCTCCAGCAAATGGTGCACCCCAATGCTCCAGAGGTGGAATGTCCCTCACCAGTCATGATGATGTCAAGACCTTAGACCACCAGGGCATGGAGGCGTAGAAGCTATCGGGGCCAGTTTGGTAGTGTAGAGGAGTGTAGGACCGTAAGTAAAGTCTACTCTTCCTGGCCCTTTGGCCTAAATGAACAGTTGACCCTTGCAGTGTGAGGACAGTCCCAAGGGAAAATTTGTATGTATCTTGCTGGGCTTTAATAAATTTAATGAATACAACAATAGGTTCACACATACTGTATGTTAAATGTTAAAAGTGAAATTGTTGCGTTAACACAAGAACAATGAGGCTCCATTCACATATGTGCGTTTCCTTGAATTTCAGAAATGCGCTGCATCAAAAATTGCAGTAAAAAACACACCAAGCTCTGCTATTAAAAAAAGTTCTGAAGCTTCTTTGGGGGGATTGCTGTGTTTAGGGCAGGCCATTCACGTGGATGAGCTGCAGTATGTGTAATAAGTTAAAATGCTCCAAACTCCCTCCTCTCCGCTTAAAAAAAAGCATGCGAAAATGAGAGTTCCTGCTGTGCAGAGATGTGAATGGGGCGTGACAGCTGAGTGTTTTCTGTCCACTCCCTTATATGTACTTGTATAAAGATGGCCATACACTATGCAATCTGATTATGTATTGTGTATTTAGTGAGAAGGGTGATCACTGATTGATTGCATTTCAGTCAAGATGTCTGCCGGCGGCCGGCGGCCTGCGATCGCGGCGAGGAGAGGCAGAGCAGGGAAATGTAAACAAGGAATTTCCTTGTTCTGCCTAGTGACATCACAGAGATCTTCTGTTCCCTGTCATCGGGAACAGTGATCTCTGTCATGTCAGTGGTAGCCCATCCCCCCTACAGTTAGAGTACGCTGAGGGAACACATTTAACCATTTGATTGCCCCCTAGTGTTTAACCCCTTCCCTGCCAGTGACATTTCTACAGTATTTTTAGCACTAAAGTGGTTAATGAAAAGCATTGATATTTTTGCTAAAAAAAGTGCATGAATGCTATATTGGTACATAGCGGAGCTGGAATTTAGAAAAAAAAAGTGAACAAAGGTGAACTTATGCTTTAATTTGCAGGTATTTCCAGTCACTTCTTATTTTGTCTGTGGCACAGGAAGTGAAGGCAAACTTATCCAATGGGCCATAGATGGCAACAAATAAACTGACAGGGGATATAACCCTCCCTTACTCTAGCCAGAAAAATAAAGTTTTGCCTATAGTTCTACTCTAAGGTGGTGGCTACCGATAGGTAGGATCCTTGTGGAGTTCAGAATCAATTATGAGGTAGTAAGAGGGTGTAACACTGCGGCTTTGCTGCTAGAAATACTGTCAGTCATTAAAATGTGTTCATACATGTACATTCCAAGATCATTTTAAATCACCAAAACTCAATCTAGTCCTCATAGTACCATTGCTTTTCACTGCTTACCAGCATTGTAAAATGACAGTTACTGGGCAACAAAGCTGATGCTTGTTAACCTGCTCCCTCTGGCAAACACTCCTGTGGCTTTCTGTGAAATATTAGATATCAAGAACACTAGTTAACACTTACACCATACTGCAAGTTTTATTGCCTGATTGCTAGCAGAAGAGATTAACAGGCTACACACACATATATAAATAGATAGATAGTTAGATAGACAAATAGATAGATAGATAGATAGATAGATAGACAGACAGACAGACAGACAGACAGATAGATAGATAGATAGATAGATAGATAGATAGATAGATAGATAGATAGATACCTGAAAAGGCATAAAGTGGTAAAGAAGCAATTTGTTGTGTTCTTTATTTATTACAGTAGTTGTGAGGTTCGTATATCACTTTGAGTATTCTGGCAGATTGACAAGTGTAATTGCTTTATTTTTTTGTCTATTATAAATATTATTTCCTATTGCTCAGGTGTCTGTTTTTAACACACTATTTGCCAGAACTGTATACCTCCAGAATTTTTACACAGTGAGACGTGAGAATTACTCTTGCAATTTCAAAAGTGATCAGTTTTTCTTCACTCCTCATAAAATATCAATCTCCTTAGGGCCCAGCGTATAGTTTTTTGGATAGTGGCAGAGCAAATTGTGATCTTTTGATTTAGTCAGATCTGTCTAAATTTGCTTCACCGATGATTTTTCTAGTAATGGCTCGAACTGGACAGATTTGTTTTGCTGCTGTCTAGCCCGATTATCAGTTTCATGGATAGATTATTTGTAGATCTTCTGGCTATGGATACTTTACCAGTTTAATTCTGCAGTTTAAGGAGGAAGTAAACCCTTATGGGTTTTACTTAATTTTTATTTCCCTGCAAAGGTAAAGCATAATGGGCTACTATGCATCGCATAGTAGCCGATTATGTGTCACTTACCTGAAACCGAAGCCTGCGATGTCCCCGATGTCCCTGCTGGAAGCGTCCATCTTCAGCCCTCTTCCTTCTGGGGCCCGGACTCCGCCTCTGTGACTGGCCAGAGTTGCTTGACATCAGTGCCGCAGATGTGCGCGGGAGCCCCAAGTCACGGCATGACCCCAGCAAGAAATGGCACAGTGTGCCCTTTCTAAAGTGCGCATGCACCAAATACAATGGTGCATGCGTAGAAGAAATGATCGTAAGGGAAATAGTAAATATCTCCTAAACCGTGTAGGTTTAGGAGATATTTCCAGCACCTACAGGTAATCCTTAATCTAGGCTTACCTGTAGGTGAAAGTGGTTGTACAGCCACTTTAAGTGAGGGCAATCACAGCATGGTGACATAGGTAGCACTACCCCCGAAGGAGCTGCTGGTTACATTTTGGGTCCCCTGTCTTCCTCCTTGACTCCAAAAACAAAGTCAGCCCCTCTGACACGCCTGGTTAAATGGAGAGACCTCTGCAACCACACATATAGACACAATTGGTAAATACCTTGCACCTGGCTGTATGTTATTATGGTAAATACACACACACTCGTTAAGTGATAAGCAGGTTGGTTTATTGAAACCACTTTAAGTAAAGACAGTCTGAGATAACATTGGCTCACCCAAGTAAGTTAAACATAGTCAGCTATACAGAATTTCACTATACCCAAGTAAAGAGTAATCAGTTCTCTGATTTTAAATATGAGTAAAATGGCAATAAGTAACGTGAATAACCTTTATGAACAGCACAACGTATAAATAACTACACTGTCTTAGAGTGCACTCTAAATAAAATGGGGGGCCTCATGCACACTGGACATTTTTGGACGTTTTTACAGCAGCTGTTTTTGGCAGTAGACATTTTTTTTTACAGTCATTAAACTCTCCATCATGTTATCCTATGTGTCCATGCACATATAGGCTGTTATAAGCAGTTTTGGGCAGTGGCGTTTTTGAGCAGTAAAAAAATAAAATAAAACAACTAGTGGGTTCTGAGAGACATTTTTCAGCTGTAAAAATGCTGTAAGCTGATAAACGCTGATAAATGTCGATAAACACTTAAAAACGTCACTCACCAGTTGTTCATGCTTTTGATCCATTGAAAATAAAAAATAATAATAGTAAAAAAAACGGGAAAAACACTGCGCTAAACAAAAAATTGAAAATGCTGCTAGTACCAAAAATATAGATACAAATATTTAAGCAAAATAAAGAAAAGAAGAGGTACAGCGCAAATTCTAGTGTATAGAAATTCTGATGTGATACCAAAAAATTCCTGGCGTGACACAAATAAGTGAAGGTGACACAAAATCGTAAGGTCAATTGCTATGCATCACTGAAACTAAACAATTGACTATAAATAAAAATGCACGTGAAAAACAAAAATAACTTGTAAATGAAAACAATATATGAATGTGTATAAAGTCTGTGAATGAATGAGATTGTGCAAGCAAAAAAGACTACAGGTGAGGTATTAGTCCATATGCTCCCAGATATCTTAAAGAAAACTTCTTTAAAAGAGTGAACTTCACAGTGAATGTCTCCAGAGAAAAGGATAGTACAGGGCTGACACAACCTTCCACCAAGGCACACCTGAGTGACAAAACAATGCCCTGACCAGATGTGGAGACCACAACGGTGGTCAGACTGGACCCGGGTATATTTAGAGTCACCCAAATGACTGTATGTAGCACACTGGATCTGCTTCAAGCTATTTCCCATCGGTCAGAACGGATGAATGGCTCAGATGCAAAAAGAAAAGAAAAGGGCCCATAGTGCAACTTTGCAAAACAATTTAATGATCAAAGTAAAATATTGCACTTACAGATAGGTGGAGAATCATAAGCCCAATAAGGTGCACAAAGTGCTGCAGCAGCCAGTCCCAGACGACGTCACGTATGACAAAATGCATAGGCGTGGCCTGCATTCTGACGTTTTTCACGCTAACCTGAACTGACCCAGGAAGGGGAAGCCATAGAGGACGCCGAGATCCAGCTTTTGAAACCGCACTTTGTGCACCTTATTGGGCTTATGATTCTCCACCTATCTGTAAGTGCAATATTTTACTTTGATCATTTTGCATCTGAGCCATTCATCCGTTCTGACCGATGGGAAATAGCTTGAAGCAGATCCAGTGTGCTACATACAGTCATTTGGGTGACTCTAAATATACCCGGGTCCAGTCTGACCACTGTTGTGGTCTCCACATCTGGTAAGGGCATTGTTTTGTCACTCAGGTGTGCCTTGGTGGAAGGTTGTGTCAGCCCTGTACTATCCTTTTCTCTGAAGACATTCGCTGTGAAGTTCACTCTTTTAAAGAAGTTTTCTTTAAGATATCTGGGAGCATATGGACTAATACCTCACCTGTAGTCTTTTTTGCTTGCACAATCTCATTCATTCACAGACTTTATACACATTCATATATTGTTTTCATTTACAAGTTATTTTTGTTTTTCACGTGCATTTTTATTTATAGTCGATTGTTTAGTTTCAGTGATGCATAGCAATTGACCTTACGATTTTGTGTCACCTTACTTATTTGTGTCACGCCAGGAATTTTTTGGTATCACATCAGAATTTCTATACACTAGAATTTGCGCTGTACCTCTTCTTTTCTTTAAAAAATAATAATAACTTTCTTAAAAAAAGAAAACACAAAAAAAACCCTAACGCTGAAAATCACTAAAAACGCTATTAAACGCTAGAAAACACTATTGCAAAAATGTTGAAAAAAGTTGAAAAACTCACTGCAAATCTACTGGCGTTTTTATAATGTTATTTTAACTTCCAGTGTGCATGAGGCCTAAAACAAAGTATATGGACAAAGGGTTAGGGGCATTCCTTGATCCTGACTCTTCGGCCGGCTAAGACAGAGCTCTTTGAAGCAGTCTCTAAGGTGTTAGAGATAATATGTGACTGACTGTGTAGATCCCAGTGGCTCAGACTCTGATGACAGCAGCAAATAGTCACAGTCACAGATAATGGCCGCAAGGGCCTCTCACCTATCCCAGCGACCCAGCGACACAGCAACAATGGTTCCTCCGAACAGATGTCCACTCACTCTTGGTTGCCTGTGACGACACACCGCGACTTGCACTGTCCTTGCAGTCGCTCTGTCCCAGTCACAGCGTGGGTACTTACTTTTGTTGCCTGCAGTTAAGACATTAATGGCTGTGTGTTGAGTTATTTTTAGGGGACAGTAAATGTACACTGTTATACAAGCTGTACACTCACTACTTTACATTGTAGCAAAGTGTAATTTCATCAGTGTTGTCTCATGAAAAGATAGAATAAAATATATACAAAAATGTGAGGGGTGTACTCACATTTGTGAGATACTGTAGCTCTGGTAAAGGTTTCAAGATTATCTGTTTACCAGTTAACTTAAAGCAGAAAATAAACAACAAATGATTTCCTATTATAACTGATGATGAAATGTATTATTAAATCCTCAGTTTTTAAGCACAGCAGCTAATTAAATCACTTACTGAAAAATGCAGTGTCTTTATCTTTTAATCCTTGCCTATGTTCCAGTTTAAAGTGGTTCTAAAGGCTCAAGGTTTGTTACCCTCGTGCATTCTATGTGCAGCAGCCCCCCCAGCCCCCCACCCCCTAATACTTATATGTGCCCCATCGCGATCCAGCAATGTTCACAAAAGTCTTAGCTCTCTATGGACTCTCCCTCCTCATTGGCTGAGACAACGACAGGAGCCATTGGGTCCCGATGTTGTCAATCACAGTCAGTGAGACAATTAGAAGAGAGAGGGGGCGGGCCGTGCCACAGCTTTGTGTCAAAATGAACATGTAGAGCAGCACTTTGTTTGGGTGCCCTCATAGAATGCCGTTTGCTGTGGGGGCACTTGGCAAGAGGGTGGAGCTGCCAGGAGCACCAGTGGGGGACCTAAGAAGAGGAGGATCGAGGGGCTGCTCTGTGCAAAGCCATTTTTTTTCAGTTTGTTATTTTTAGTATCGCACTGATTATAATGCCATAATCAGTACCCTAAGTTCCCTGTATTTCTATTGCAGCATCGTATTGAGCCACCTTTTTCGTGCAGGGATCAGAATTGTTATATTCAATTAATTCAAATGAAAAACACAGAGGGCTTATTATTGCTTTATTCCGATATTTTCTTGTCTGTGCTAGACGTTATAAAATGTCAAGTTTCTGCACGGATCACAATCATTGGTATAATCAAGTTGTGATCCCATGGAATCCCCCATTTGTTGGCCCATAATAAATACAGTATTGTCTGTCACACATTTTCATCCTAAATAAAATATTTCTCTCCCGTTAGAATGGATGGATATGCTTCTTTTTCCTGTTTGCAGTTTTGTGTTACTGAGGACAAATCATTCTTCCTGCATAATAGAATCATCTCTCGAAAGTGAGGATCTGGCCACTTTGCTTCCTATCAGATGTTGGTTATAAATGTGTGTCTCACTTTTAATGTTCTTTATTTCATGTCTAACAATTGGCTCCCAGCAGGAGGAAAGCATCCCTGATGCTTAGGAATGGAACATTTGATATTTTTTATTGCAATTGAAAAGAAGAGTATGTAATGCTATTAAATTTTGATAAAGCAGATCATAGAAACACTGGTTATAGAGAAAGCTACAGAATGGAACCTGAAGAGCAGTTATTGGCTGAACTGGCCTATAAAAATAAGGCTCAAAATGTAGCATTGTGGGTAATGAGGTAGAACTAAGGCCAAATGCCATGAGACATATCATGAAGAAGGGGGGGTGTAATTGTTTGTTTTCTTTATACCCCTACAATACAGCTTCCTGTTGAGTGCGTGTGTATTCGTTGGACTATATGAAGACCTCGATAAATTAAAGGGGTGGGCTACTACATGACAAATGAGGTTTAATATTGAAAAATTTTAAGTATTACACTTGGGGGTTAAAATATGAATGCAAGTTATTTACTTAGAGGAGAACATTGGAAAAGGATCTGGGGGTCCTGGTGAATCACAGTTTCAGCAATAGCATTTAATACCAAGCTGCAGCAAGTAAAGTTAGCAGGCTATTAGCATGTATTCAAAACAGTATTTACTCAAGAGATAAAATTATGATTCTACCACTTTACAAAATTCTGGTTGTGCCACATCTTAAAAGGGTTGTAAAGGTAAAAAAAATGTTTTATAAAAATAACAAACATGTTATACTTTACCTGCTCTGTGCAAGGGTTTTGCACAGAGCAGTCCCGATCCTCCTCTTCTGGGGTGCCCTGCCGGCACTCCTGGCTCCTCCCCTTTATTGGGTGCCCCCATGGGGTCACCAATGCAGGTGTGCTCTTGAGCCCCGCTGCTACATCCATTGACACGGACAGCGGGACTCTGCCCCGCCCCCCCCCATTCCCTTGTCACTGGATTTTATTGACAGCAGCAGGAGCTAATGGCTCCTGCTGCTATCAATCTATCCAATGAGGCGAGAGACATCATCTGGAGCCGCTGGGCTTGTGCACATCACTGGAACCTATGGTCTCAGTTAAAAAAAAGGGGGGTCTGGGGGGGAGCTGCAGCAAAGAAGGTTTTTCACCTTAATGCATTCTATACCTTGAGACTTTACAATCCCTTTAAGTATACCATCCATTTCTGGTCACCAATCCTCAAGAAGGATGTGTTGAAACTGGAGAGAGTCCAGGTAAGAGCAACAAAACTAAAAAGCGGGCTGAAAGACCTCAGTTATGAAGCCTGACTGCAAACATTAAACTTATTTTCCTTGGAAAAGAGATGGTTGAGCAGAGTTATGATAATATACACATACTGGGGCAGATCCACATACATCTGCGCCGGGCGCAGCGTATCTAAGATACGCTACGCCGCTGTAACTTACTTTTGTTTGGTTTGAATTAGGGTTGTCCCGATACCACTTTTTTAGGACCGAGTACAAGTACCGATACTTTTTTTCAAGTAGTCGCCGATACCGAATACCGATACTTTTTTTAAATGTGTCCCCAAATGCAGCCATGTCCCCCCCATATGCAGCCATGTCCCCCCACAGATGCAGCCATGTCCCTCTAGCCATGTCCCTCACATATGCAGCCATGTCCCTCTAGCCATGTCCCTCACATATGCAGCCATGTCCCTCACATATGCAGCCATGTCCCTCTAGCCATGTCCCTCACATATGCAGCCATGTCCCTCACATATGCAGCCATGTCCCTCACATATGCAGCCATGTCCCTCTAGCCATGTCCCTCACATATGCAGCCATGTCCCTCTAGCCATGTCCCTCACATATGCAGCAATGTCCCTCTAGCCATGTCCCTCACATATGCAGCAATGTCCCTCTAGCCATGTCCCTCACATATGCAGCCATGTCCCTCACATATGCAGCCATGTCCCTCTAGCCATGTCCCTCACATATGCAGCAATGTCCCTCTAGCCATGTCCCTCGATGCGGCGGCAGCGGTGGAGGGGGAAAGGGGGGGGAAAGTATTCTATTTAGGTATCGGGGGTATTTGCGCGAGTACGAGTACTCCCGCAAATACTCGGTATCGGTCCCGATACCGATACTGGTATCGGTATCTGGACAACCCTAGTTTGAATCCTCAACGAATTTGTGCCGTAAGTTACGACGGTGTAGTGTATCTGTTGCGGCGTAAGGGCGCGGAATTCAAATGGAAGTGATGGGGGCGTGTTTTATGTTAATACGTCGTGACCCGACTGAAACAACGTTTTTTTGGAACTGCGCATGCGCCGTCCCCGGGGGTATCCCAGTGCGCATGCTCGAAATTAAACCGGAACCAGCCAATGCTTACGAAGGTAACGTCATTCTACGCAAATTCCTATTCGCGAACGACTTACACAAACGGCGCAAAAAATTCTATATTGTACGCGGGAAGGACGGCCATACTTAACATTGAGTACGCCTCAGAACAGCAGCTTTAACTATACGCCGGAAAAAGGCGAACGCAAACGACGGAAAAAATGCGCCAGGCCAACGTACGTTCGTGGATCGCCGTAAATAGCTAATTTGCATACTCGGCGCGGATTTCGACAGAAACGTCACCTAGCGGCCGCCGAAAAATTGCATCTAAGATCCGAAGGCGTACGAAGACGTACGCCTGTCGGATCAAGCCGAGATGCCGTCGTATCTTGTTTTGAGGATTAAAAACAAAGATACAACGCAGGAATTTTGAAATTACGCTGGCATATCAATAGATACGCTGGCGTAATTTCTTTGTGGATCTGCCCCACTGTATCTAAAAGGTGATTCTAACATAGGTAGTAAATTATTTAGCCTAAGATCACTTAAAAAGACACATGACCACTCAGTATAGTTGGATGAAAAGCAGTTAAACCCTAAACTGAGTAGGGGGTGCTTTACTGTTGGAGCAGTAAGCATTTGGAACTCCCTTCCACAGTTGGTGGTGTCAGCAGGGAGTGTGGATAATTTAAAAAAAGCTTTTGACTTTACAGCATCTCAGCGAATGCAATATACAGGGATATGGGAAATGCTAGTGACATAAATTACACACACACATATAGGTTGAACTGGTTGGAATGGTGTCTTTATTCAGTCTTATCAACTATGTAACTATGAAATTATAGACACATGAAATAACTCTGTGCAATATAAAAGATGTTCATCTGGACTTTTGTTGAGCTATTGGCACATTCAGCACTTAGAGAATTCAGCTTAGCCAACACTTTAACAAGGGTTTTATTTAGCAATGCTAGAAATATTCTTGAGAATACCAGATATAAGCTAAATATAAACCACAAGGAACATATTCTTCTTTTGCGTAACTTCTTCTCAATTCTCTAGAGGGTATTTTCCAAAAGAACATAATTTGTAAAGTTAAAGGCCTTGTTATGGTAGACACCAGGTGACATTTTAACAGGTGGACTGAGCAATGCTGTATTCTGGCCTAGGAACAACAAGGCCCAGGCCTAGGGCAGCAGGGGGGAAGCCCAGAAAAATAGTCCCCGCCGGCTTGCGCTACACTTTTAGTGTAACACAAGCTGCTTCTAATTTTGACTGTCCCATCATCCTAGACCACAAACCTTCCTCACTGTGCTATATGTTTTCTGCTGCACCATTGGCATGGTTATATCTTCTTAGTCCTCGCCATAAAATTATCAGAAGTTTTTGCTTAAAGTAGAACTATAGGCAACACATTATTTTTTTCATTCTGGATAGAGTAAGGGAGGGTTATAGCCCCTGCCAGTTTATTTGTTACCATCCCTGTCCCATTGCAGAGATTTCCCTTCACTTCCTGCACCATAGCCAAACATTAAGTGAGAGGAAATCTATGCAAATTAAGGGAATCCAATTCCCCTCAGGCCCTCAGAACTAGTGTCCCCACTCAAAAATTTCAGGGCAGGTCTTCTACAGAAAGGGCTGTGGCCTTGACAGGAAAGGGTGGGTCATATTTAAATTAGGGGGTGCACGAGTTTAGTCAGGCCTAGGGTAGCACAAAACCTAAATACACTACTGGGGCTGAGCTGCTTTTTTATCAGAGGAAATGATCTTCAGATGTGACATGTAAGTAAAGGTGGGCAAACAGGGACACTGCCCCTTGTGTCTGCAATGGCCTTGGTTACTGGAGCAATCAGCATCGAGGTTGGTTCAGAGTTTGTGGACGAACAAAGCGATTTGCAAATCTTGCCTAAATTTGTCTGAATATGCAGACCCGTCCAATTTGCATACTGTACAATCATGCAGTTTATGTATCTTAGTTGTCGCTGGATTTCTGAATATATTATTCATCAGTATTTTAGACAAATCTGCATGAAAAAAATATTCAGGTGATACAAAAATGTGCAACCTTCAAACTCTCTTGAGTCTGTCAGATAGAATCTCTTGCCTGTCTTTACTGTCAGTGAGCCTTTTAACCACTTCCATACCGGGCACATATACCCCCCTCCTGACCAGGTGAAATTTCAGCTTCCGGCACTGCGTCGCTTTAACTGACAATTGCGCGGTCGTGCGACGTGGCTCCCAAACAAAATTGGCGTCCCCAGTGGCCGGAGGAATCCAGGACGTCAATTGACGTCCTGTTGAGTTTCCAGAGCCACTGTGAAGCCGTCATTTTACATGCGGCCGGTATTCAAGTGGTTAATGGTGCTTTTATCTTTTACAAATGAAAACTAAAAGAAAGGAAGACAAAGCTATAAAAAAAAAAACACATGTTTACTCTTACTAGATTTTCAACATGCTCTCTTGTGAATTGTGGTTTGAAAAGTCACAGGAGTCCAGATGTTTTCTAAACCCACTTCCCATAAATCCTTAGCATCATACTCTCATGTGTCTGCCAGTTTTATTACTAGGCAAAGTATACTCAACAAATCCCAGAAACAAGTAAATCAACTTAACTCAAATACTAACAAACACTGGAAAGTGCTAAATATACACCTGCGAATAGGGCAGTCAGTACATTCTAATCTAGTGGAAAGAATAAATGGATTCCTGCAGCTGAAATCACCGGTGTCATGTGTGAAGAACTGCAACCACTCAGCCTGTGCAAATCAGTGGCAGGATCCACAGCTGTCCACATGTATCTGCACATCCAGAATGGAAAAATTGAGGAACACGAAATGCAAGATTTGTTTCCAGTGCTCTGAAACATAATTTATTTATGTGAACTGGTTCTGTTGGGAACAAAGGGCCAGATTCACATATAACTGCGGCGGCGTAACGTATCGTCTATACGTTACACCGCCGCAAGTTTTCAGCGCAAGTGCCTAAATCACCAAGCACTTGCGTGTAAACTTACGATGGTGTAATGTAAAGGCATCCGACGCAGGCCTGCCTTATTCAAATGGGGCGTGTACCATTTAAATTAGGCGCGCTCCTGCGCCGGACGTACTGCGCATGCTCCGTTTTGAAATTCCCGCCGTGCTTTGCACGAAGTGACGTCATTTTTTTGAACGGCGACGTGCGTAACGTACTTTCGTATTCCCGGACATCTAATGCAAAAAAGAAAGAATTGAAATTCGACGTGGGAACGACGGCCATACTTTAACATGGCTCGTCTAAATTTAAGCCATGTTAAAGCAGCCGTAACTTTGCGACGGGAAACGACTAGCGACGACGTAACGAACGCGAAAACCTTTGTGGATCGCCCTAAAAGCTAATTTGCATACCCGACGCTGGAAAACGACGCAAACTCCACCCAGCGGCGGCCGAAGTATTGCAGCCTAAGATCCGAAGGTGTACGAAGCCGTAAGCCTGTCGGATCTTAGCCAAAAGCCATCGTATCTTGTTTGTGAATCACAAATTAAGATACGACGCGGCAAATTTGAAAATACGCCGGAGTATCAGTAGATATTCCGGCGTATTTCTTCTGTGAATCTGGCCCAAAGAATTTTCTCTTGACTATGCATATGGTGTGTGCTGGAAAATGTAGAATGACAAACACTTCTAGTGCAACCGAGCCCTTAAAATAGATGGATGCCCAACTGAATACATTTTCTTGGCACTTCAGTGCTGGTGATCTTCACCATCCTGTTTGAAGTCACTTCCTGTGTACTTGCACTAATTTTTGCGGCCACATATTGTTGCTCAGGGCGGGCTTCCTAAAGCAACAATAGTTGAACATGCCAGAGCAATGAGCTTCTGTGTGTCTTCTTAAGCTGGCCATAGAAGATGCAACTTTCTTTCCTGCAAACATGGTTTGCAGGAAAGAAAATCGCTCAATCCCTCTCACAGAGCTATTGTGTTCTGCCAGAGAGAGACAGAGGTGAGGTGAGAGAGAGATAGGCGCATGGAGCAGTCCCTGCTGGGGGAACACATGGTAATTATTGCTACCAGCTATGACCGCTGGCAATAATCCAATAAAAAATCTAACAGGCTGGTTGTATCCAAGTTGGTCAATCGATCAACTTGGGTACAATTAGCCTGCCAATACGTGGTTAAAATCTCAGCCAGTTCCTGCTGAACTGACTTGGATTCAAACCATCTATGGCCGGCTTTAGGCTGAGTTCACACTGAGGGAACAAAGCTAGTCACAGCAGGGGGTCAGTACTTCTCCATTCAACGTTTCTAGTCTGATTTCAGCCCAAATTTTAAGCTGAATTCAGACCCGAAATGGACCAGAAAATGCACAGGACTCCTGTGCAATTTGCACCGGAGCCACTCCAGAGATGTGTGAATGCCTCCTTAGAGAGCCAGTCACAATCTCCTGACTCGCGAATTGGAAGTAGGGAAACCTGCATGCAATTTGCACTTGTGTGAACCCAGCCTATAGCCAGGAAAATTGCCAAGAGAGCTTTTGGCCGGGAAAACCAGACATGTGTATGCTTCCTCGCAGTTTTCCCGACAGGAAAACAGCCGGGAATTCCAGCGGGAAAATAGAGAACCTACTTTCTATTTTCCCGTTGTGATTCCTGGCTTTTTTCTTCCGCCAGATTTACTAATACTTTCTTATGGGAAACACTGCGAGGCAGTGCCGATAGAGCATGCACATGGCCAGGATTCCTGGCCAAAGCTCTCATGGCAGTTTCCCTGCTGGGTTCTCAGCTTTCCCTTCGGTTTTCTTGGTGGAATGTTTACCGCTGGGAAAACCAAGTGTGTGTACAGGGCATAAGAGTTGTGCATATCAAAGGGTGACAATGGAGTGAGCAATATGGAGACAGGAGTGTTGTCACTCCTTAACATGAGGTGCCTGAGCACGGCAGGATTTTCATTAATTATTTTATTGGAAGCTGCAGATTTAAAAAAGAATCAAAACTACTTTATATTGTTTGAGTTATTTTAAAATCTTAACCACTTGACAACTGGGCACTTAAACACCCTTAATAACCAGACCAATTTTCAGCTTTCGGTGCTCTCACATTTTGAATGACAATAACTCAGTCATACAACACTGTAACCAAATGAAATTTTTGTCCTTTTTTTCCCACAAATAGAGCTTTCTTTTGGTGGTATTTGATCACCTCTGCGGTTTTTATTTTTTTCGCTATAAATGAAAAAAGAACGAAAATTTTGTAAAAAAATGAATTTTTCTTCATTTCTATTATAAGATTTTGCAAAAAATGAATTTTTCTTCATAAATTTGGCCTAAAATGTATACTGCTACATATCTTTGGTAAAAAAAAAAAAAAAAATTTGGATATTATTTAGTCTGGGTGAAAGTTATAGGGTCTACAAGCTATGGTACCAATTACTGAAAATTGATCAATTTGATCACATCTGAAGTACTGACGGCCTATCTCATTTCTTGAGACCCTAACATGCCAGAAAAGTACAAATACCCCCTAAATGACCCCTTTTTGGAAAGAAGACATTCCAAGGTATTTAGAAAGAGGCATGGTGAGTTTTTTGAAGTTGTCATTTTTTCCCACAATTCTTTGCAAAATCAAGGTTTTTTTTTTTTTTGTTTTTTTTCCACAAAAGTTTCATATTAGCAGGTTATTTCTCACACACAGCATATGCATACCACAAATTACACCCCAAAACACATTCTGCTATTCCTCCCGAGTATGGCGATACCACATGTGTGAGACTTTTACACAGCGTGGCCACATACAGAGGCCCGACATGCAGGGAGCACCATCAGGCGTTCTGGAACACCCAGACCAATTCTGACATTCCTCTCCTACATGTAAAAATCATCATTTATTTGCTAGAAAATTACATAGAACCCCAAAACATTATATATGCTTTTTTAGCAAAGACCCTAGAGAATACAATGGCGGTCGTTGCAACTTTTTATCGCGCATGGTATTTGCACAGCAATTTTTCGAACGCATTTTTTTGGGAAATAAAACAGTTTTGTGCTTTTTAAAAAAAAAAACATTAAAGTTAGCCCAATGTTTTTGCATAATATGAAAGACGAAGTTACGCCGAGTAAATAGATACCCAACATGTCACCCTTCAATATTGCACACGCTTGTGGAATGGCGCCAAACTTCGCTACTTAAAAATCCCCATAGGTGACGTTTTAAATGTTTTTACTGGTTACATGTTTTTAGTTACAGAGGAGGTCTGGGGCCAAAATGATTGCTCTCGCTCTAACGTTCTCAGCGATACCCCACATGTGTGGTTTGAACTCAGTTTTCATATGTGGGCGGGACTTACGTACACATTCGCTTCTGTATACGAGCACGCGGGAACAGGGGCGCTTTAAATATTTATTTTTTATTTTTATTGTTCATTTTACTTAATTTATTTTAGTTTGACACGTTTTTCCCCAAAAATAAATGTTTTGATCACTTTTATTCCAATTACAAGGAATGTAAACATCCCTTGTAATAGGAATATAGCATGACAGGTCCTCTTTACAGTGAGATATGGGGTCAATAAGACCCCACATCTCACCTCTAGGCTGGGAAGCTTGGAAAAAAACAAGAAAAAAACAAGAAAAAAAACGATCCTGGCTTCGATCGCAGCGGTGAGTCAGAAGAAGCACCGGAGGGCGAAGGGAGTGGGGACGTCCCTTTTTGCCTCCCGTAAGAACGATCAAGAGGCGGAACAGCCGCCATGATCGTTCTTATGGTGTAGAGAATCGCCGGCTGAAAAAAATGATATCTGAATGATGCCTGTAGCTGCAGGCATCATTTAGATATCCCTGCACAAAGTCAAGGACCTCATATGACGTGGGCGGGAAGTGGTTAAAACACATTTTTTTCCCCAGAGTATTTTCTGGGTATTGCAAAGTATTGGCCGGGGTATTGCAAAGTATTGGTGTGGGGGTATTGCAGAGTATGGTGCGGGGGTATTGCAGAGTATGGTGCGGGGGTATTGCAGAGTATTGGTGCGGGGGTATTGCAGAGTATGGTGCGGGGGTATTGCAGAGTATGGTGCGGGGGTATTGCAGAGTATTGGTGCGGGGGTATTGCAGAGTATTGGTGCGGGGGTATTGCAGAGTATTGTGTGGGGGTATTGCAGAGTATGGTGCGGGGGTATTGCAGAGTATTGTGCGTGGGGTATTGCAGAGTATTGTGTGGGGGGTATTGCAGAGTATTGTGTGGGGGGTATTGCAGAGTATTGTGCGGGGGTATTGCAGAGTATTGGTGCGGGGGTATTGCAGAGTATTGGTGCGGGGGTATTGCAGAGTATTGGTGCGGGGGTATTGCAGAGTATTGCGCAAGGGGTATTGCAGAGTATTGCGCAAGGGGTATTGCAGAGTATTGCGCGGGGGTATTGCAGAGTATTGCGCGGGGGTATTGCAGAGTATTGCGCGGGGGTATTGCAGAGTATTGCGCGGGTGTTTTGCAGAGTATTGCGCGGGTGTTTTGCAGAGTATTGCGCGGGTGTTTTGCAGAGTATTGCGCGGGGGTATTGCAGAGTAATGCGCGGGGGTATTGCAGAGTAATGCGCGGGGGTTTTGCAGAGTATTGCGCGGGTGTTTTGCAGAGTATTGCGCGGGGGTATTGCAGAGTATTGCGCGGGTGTTTTGCAGAGTATTGCGCGGGTGTTTTGCAGAGTATTGCGCGGGTGTTTTGCAGAGTATTGCGCGGGTGTTTTGCAGAGTATTGCGCGGGTGTTTTGCAGAGTATTGCGCGGGTGTTTTGCAGAGTATTGCGCGGGGGTATTGCAGGGAAGGCAGAGCATTGCAGAGTATTGCGCAGGGAAGGCAGAGTATTGCAGGGGTTAATGCAGGGATGGCTGAGCAGGGATGGATGGATCTGTGACTGCAATAGTCACAGATCCATCCCACACTGCTGCTGCCATCCGCGCTCTCCTCTCACACTGTACCGATCGGTACAGCGAGAGGAGGGAGGAACCGGCGTCATCAGATGACGCCGGTTTGTTTACCTGTGGTCGCGCCGTCATTGGACGGCGCGATCACATGGTAAAAGACCGGCGTTGCCGGTCAGTTACCGTGATCTGTGTAGCGCCGGGTCTCATAGACCCGGCGCGCACAGAATTTTCTGTGTGCGCGCCCGAGGCGGCGCGCATTACTGCTTCTGGTGGGCGCCGTTTCAGAACGGCGACCCCCAGTTAAGCAACCACCTTGCCGCCGTTTGTAGACGGCGGCTGGTGGTTAAGTGGTTAAAGATTATTTAAGATGTTAGTGATTTTGGTTTGCTTCTTCTTTATTACTGGCAGACAAGGATGTGTTGTTACAGAACTGCGCTTTTCGTCACAGTTATGTGCTTTAAATCTTTATTTTGTGTGAGGAACTAATTAAGAATACATTAGACAAATATAGAAATACCTAGATTGGATTTTAAGGCTGTATCTGCTATACATATTTCAAGGTTTTAATTTTTTACCTACGTGCAAGTTTGTTAGGTTTTGAATTTATTACTATTTTAAGTGATAAAAGTTTCTGACATCTCTATTGAAAACATGTTAATTTTGAGGGTTGTTGAGGACAAGAGAAAGGTCATCTGTTGTAGGTTACATGTATTTTTGAAGTTCTACATCAAGACAATGGGTGGAGTTATATTACTTAATATACACAAGTGGGTGTTATGTTTGTGACAGTAGCATCATCACCTTCCTTGGAGCGATGCTAAATGTTAAAATGCTTAGCTTGGCTTTAAGAACAGTATAAGAATCCATGTGGTTTGAGTAGCTAGCTAGGAACTTGGGGGTCACCCGAACCTGCTGGAAGGGACCCCACCCAGCAGAAAGATGTACCATCATACCATCATACCATCTGATTCCTCCTTCTGAAATAATCATCTTATCATGTGTTACCAGCTGTCATTATGTAAGCATTTGCTTGTCTATCTTGAAGAATAAACTTCACATTTTTGAAGGAAGCATAAGTCTTAAATATTGGGAACGAAGCGCCTGGGAAGAGAAGACACTACTGACATAACACATGACACGTTGTCAAATGTCTCCCCTCCTGCATTTTACATTGCCAAAGCCAGACACATTGGTCATTTTTTTCCCCTGACACCTTGACAACAGGGGGAGATGAAGAGACGAGATGAAAACGTTCATGATTGATCAAGTCTTGGGAAAAAAACGATCAAAGAACCTAGAACAAAGAGGCGTTTGTGTTCCATCAGACGACAGAAGGCTCAAAAACACAAGGGTGAGTTTTACGCAGTCTGTTTTCTCACCTGTAGATCGCTTGTGAAACTTGCAAGCAGAAAAGAAAAAAAAACAAAGACTCACAAAGCTTACGAGGTCGATTGACCAGCCATCTGGACAGAATGCTTCAAGATATCGTGGAAAATCCAGCGAGGACTTTCTGGTTGTGGTGAAAAAGCATAAATATTTACATACGTGAAGATTATGCCAAGAGAAGTTCCTTAAAAAGGTGAGAATGTCTCACAGAAGTGTTGAAACAGGAACTAAGGCTTCACGTTATTTACAGTAGGTGAACCCGATTTTGTGTCAATCTCGCTCTCTTTCTCGGCGAGATTGAGCACCTACGAGCCCCATCGCGGGAGCCAGCGCCGAGCTGGCTTGCCGCGATGGAGACAGAGCCGTCATAGAAGCGACGGGAGATCCGACTTGGATTCCCGCCAATTCTACACGTGTGCGGCGTTTGTTATGAATCCTGAGGGGGAAGTCCCCGCCGGATTTTAAATAAAAATCCGGCATGGGTCCCCCCCTCAGGAGCATACCGGGCCCTTAGGTCTGTTATGAGTTGTAAGGAGAGCCCCCCTACGCCGAAAAAACCG
This sequence comes from Rana temporaria, assembly GCF_905171775.1. Lineage (NCBI taxonomy): Eukaryota > Metazoa > Chordata > Amphibia > Anura > Ranidae > Rana > Rana temporaria. The sequence goes on from NC_053489.1 coordinate 538,458,252, forward strand.
GCGTAGGGGGTCCCCCTACGATCCATACCAGACCCGTATCCAAAGCACGCTACCCGGCCAGCCAGGAAGGGAGTGGGGACGAGCGAGCATACAGTGTATTAAAATATTTTATTAGTCTGCTCCGGAGGCCGCCCCCTGTCTTCTTTATTAGCTCTTTTACCAGGGGGGGCTTCTTCTTTGACGTCTTCGGGTGGGTGGGGGCCGCCGTCTGGTTCTCTTCCACCGCCGGGGGGGGTGGCTTTTAAAAAAGCCCCCACCCCCCCGGCGGGTTTCCTCCGGCGTCTTCGGCGGGGCTCTTCTTCTTCCGCTATCCCGACGGGTCTTCTCCGCTATCCGGGGGGTCTCGCCGCTCTCCGCTGTTGACTCGTCGCACCCCGGTTCTTCGTCTCGCAGTCCGGTCCCTTCTTCCGTGCTGTACGTCTTCTTCCGCGCTGTGACGTCATGTTCTTCACTTCTCTTCTTCTCCCGATGTTGACTCGCCGGTCCTCCTCGCTGAAATGACGGATGCGCGCCTTGCATCGGACCTATATAGGCCTCACAGTCCCATCATGCTCTGTACCTACCCATGTGATACCTACCACGTGGTAGGTATCACATGGGTAGGTACAGAGCATGATGTAAAAGAGCTAATAAAGAAGACAGGGGGCGGCCTCCGGAGCAGACTAATAAAATATTTTAATACACTGTGTGGTTTATTTGTGTTTTTACCACTTTTCTTGCAGGTGAATGGGTAGGGGTACGATGTACCCCATACTCATTCACTTAGGGTGGGGGGCCGGTATCTGGGGGCCCCCTTATTAAAGGGGGCTCCCAGATTCCGATAAGCCTCCCGCCCGCATACCCCGACAACCAACGGCCAGGGTTGTCGGGAAGGGGCCCTGTCCTCATCAACATGGGGACAGGGTGCTCTGAGGTGGGGGGGCCGCAGTGCGCCCCCCTGCCCCAGAGCACCCAACCCCCCCATGTTGAGGGCATGCAGCCTGGTACGGCTCAGGAGGGGGGGGGGGCGCTCGCTCGTCCCCACTCCCTTCCTGGCTGGCCGGGTAGCGTGCTTTGGATACGGGTCTGGTATGGATCGTAGGGGGACCCCCTACGCCGGTTTTTTCGGCGTAGGGGGGCTCTCCTTACAACCCATAACAGACCTAAGGGCCCGGTATGCTCCTGAGGGGGGGACCCATGCCGGATTTTTATTTAAAATCCGGCGGGGACTTCCCCCTCAGGATTCATAACAAACGCCGCACACGTGTAGAATTGGCGGGAATCCAAGTCGGATCTCCCGTCGCTTCTATGACGCGCTTGCTGGGATGTGCTGTCACTATTCCAGTGAGTGCAAGATGTCGGCGAGATCTCGGCACCACGTCGCCGAGTATCAGCGCGACGCTGTCGTGCTAAAAGCACAATATCACAAACACCTACTGTATAAAGGCTACCATTGAAGATACACCAGGCAGATGTACTCTTTGGGTGAGCTAATATGAAAGTCGGATTTTGATGTTTTGGACGGTCCAAGAATACACTATACATTATACATTCCTTTTGCATACATAAAAAGGAGAAAGACATTTTTACGCATGCATCTTTACATTTTGTTTACTTGAGGCCTATTTACAGCCTACCTAAACATTACATGAACATGAACACGAGTCAAGGAACAAGGCAAGAGCTACAAGAAAACTATTCTTCAAAGAAAACTGATAAGGACAATATTCTTCCAAGAAAAAGCAACGAATAAAAGCAACAAATAAAAGCAACGAACAAAGACAAAACTAACGAACGAAAGAAACTAACAACAAAGTTAAAGGACATTGTTCATCTCTTGTTTTTTTAAGTGTACCCATGTGGAAGTAAAATATATTTTAAATATATTTTAAAAAAACATTCTTAATATATTTTTCTCAAATATATTGCCATATATTTGAAATGCTACAATTTTGGCCAGATTCAATATATTTCAAAAATATATTTCAATATATTTGTGAATATATTTTGGAATGCATTGTGAAATATGTTGCAAATATATTCATAAATATATGTTAAATGTACTTCTGAATGCATTTAGCAATATATTTATGCAACCATAAATATATTGCAATGTGCATTTTGGAATGCATTGTGAATATATTCAGAAATATATTGCTAAATGCATTCAGAAGTACATTTCACATATATTTATGGATATATTCACAATGCATTCCAAAATGCACTTTGCAATATATTTATGGCTGCAAAAATATATTGCTAAATGCATTCAGAAGTACATTTAACATATATTTATGAATATATTTGCAACATATTTCACAATGCATTCCGAAATATATTGAAATATATTTTTGAAATATATTGAATCTGGCCAAAATTGTAGCATTTCAAATATATGGCAATATATTTCGGAAAAATATATTAAGAATGTTTTTTTAAAATATATTTTAAATATAAATGTAAATGTACTTCTGAATGCAAAATTTAAAAAAATACATTCCTATTACATTTTGAAATGCTGTGTATTTATATATTGTATTTTATATATTGTAGGCCTATAAAACTAGCAAACATTTAAAAAAAAAAACAATAACACAGTACAATACACACAACTTTATTATCATGTAAATATACAAAAACTTCAACACAGGGAATAGAAAGTGGTAAATGGCATTAATGACATAAAAGTTTGTGGTATTCTGCTGAGGTTCCTGATGTTTCCCTTCAGGTGATATTTCAACGCAGCAATATTTCTCGTAACAGCGTCACTGATCACAGCTTATGAAGTCCCAGGAAACTTTGCCAAAGTAGCAGCTTTAAAAAGTAAATGGAAAATATTAGACTTATTAGATTTTCCCTGTGAATCAAAAGCCATATAAGACCCTTTTCACACTGCAGCGATGCTAAAGCTCCGGCGGTTTTGCAGTGTTTTTGTAGCACTTTAGGCGTTTTTTTTTTTAAAGGGAAAAAGTCCAGTTTTAATGCGCTTTTAGGGTGCTTTGGAAGCACTGCCCATTAATTTCAATAGGCAGGTGCGATTTTGGAGCGCTCCCAACCCGCCCCAGATGCTGCTTGCAGTACTTTTTCTAATGTTGCGCAAGCGCATCGCCCCAGTGTGAAATTTCTCATTGCACTGAAAGGGATGCAGTTTCATGAGCTTTTTAGAGGCTATTTCTAGCGCTAAAACGTCTGAAAACTGCCTCAGTGTGAAAGGAGTTTAACAGATGCAGCTGAGTAAATAAAACTAACAAAATTAAGCATGTATAAAAACATCAAAATATTGTAGACTTTTCAAAAATCAGTATAAAAATCAACATCTTGCCTACAACTTGCCTTATTAGTTCAGACTACTACCAGACTGAGCAAGATATCTCATTTTGACACAACAGTCAAATTGGCTTACAGTCTACAAGTCAAAGCTGATGTTTTCATAGGGTCTAACTGTACCCGCTTCTCTCCATCTGTCAGCCGCTTGGAGGCACCGCCTTAAGGCCGGATTCACACTAGTGCGGTGCAAATTTCAGCTCTCTTATCTCTGCAGAGAGATAAGAGAAGTGTTCAGCAGATCCATTGCGTTTTAGCTGCAGATTAGGAGACCTGGGAGAGGGGAAGGTGTATTGAGCTGAATGAGACAAATCCTGAAGAGAAATTAACACATCTGCAAATCAGCTGCGCACCCATAGAAGATAATGGGCCTGAATTCGCACCTGAGCCGCACCGCAATGCCTAAAATACGCACACGTTTTTCTGCAATGCATCGCACATATGTGAACCAGCCTCATTGAAAACAATGAATTTAGAAATGTTCTGCGTATTGGATGCGGTTTAAGCCGCACTCAATTCGCATAGGTGTGAATCCGGCCTTAAAGTTACTTTTTAGTGAAGTGGTTGTAAAGACACAAGGGTTTTTACCTTCATGTATTCTATGTATGAAGGTAAAAAAAAAACTTCTGTGCGCAGCAGCCCCCCTATACTTACATGAGTCCCCTCTCGATCCAGCGATGTCCACGAGAGCCTTGTCTCTCCAGGGACTTGCACTGCTGATTGGCTTTCTGTAGCGGTGGGAGCTATTGGCTCCCGGTGCTGTCAATCACAGCCAGTGAGCTAATTAGGAGATGGGGCCAAGGCAAGGCTCAGTGTGTGATTGGACACACAGAGCTCTGGTTCAGGAGCACCGGCATGGGACCTGAGAAGAGAAGGATCTGAGCTGCTCTGTACAAAAACCTTTACACAGAGCAGGTAAATAGGAGTAGGACATGTTTGATATTTAAAAAAAAAGACAACGTTTTAATCTTTCGGTACCAAAAGAAAAACCTACCTGTTTAGGCCTTGAGTACGACACTTGACAAGGAGATGAGTTCAACTCTTCAGACGGGACAGAAGGTGATGCACACGATACACCCACACAGGATGAACTTCCACCATCATTCTTCAGTACTATTAGCTGCGCTCTTGTGGTTTTCAAAGTATCCATTATGCCAGGCAAATCTATGGAAATGCATAAAAACTTTTAAGTAACATAATGGCCTCACTATAGCCATTCATTTCATGTGTTAGAAATTGATGACTTGTGGAAAAATGTACTTTTACATGATTAGAGGGTTTCCTCCAGTCTGCTGCTGACCCCCCCCCCCCCCCCACTAGATCAAAAATATTCCAGGAGGGTTTCACCCAAGGTAAAAGTAAAGATGTTCCACAAAACAAAAATCCTACTTGTGCATATAGTATGTAGTTACCTCAGTGCACTCACTGATACTATAATGAATGTAGTACAGTGAACTCCCAGTTACCCAACGATCCCCATTGGTACTGTTGTTTCTGGTTGCTTGAGAGCTAATAGTAACTCTCAAGCACCCATCTCCCATGGCACCCGGACCCCCTCCCACTTAGCAGCTAAAGGGGGTAGGGCTTGGGGGCAGGGTTTTACCACCCCAAATTCACATGTGAATGAGCCTTAAAAGTGCTATTGCCAAATGCAACTAAGGGCTCATTCACAAGTGCGGTATGCAATGCTCCAATGCGCCTCTGAGAAATTATGCAAGGTGGTGAGGAGGCAAAATGTTTACACCAGTAATTGCAGTGAAAGGCAAGTGATTGCAGCGCGGTAGTACGGCAATTATAGGTTTTAGTCAGGTGTGAGGAGGCAACATTGGAAGACACTGTGCCCTGTGATCTTTGACTTCTCCCATGTTGTTCAGGTAGATTTCCACCTCTCTAAGGTTGCCTAACTCTGCCTTAAAATACTGTAGAATGAAAGGGAAAATGATTGGTCAAACAGAAAATAAAGATAAAAAAAAATAAAAATAACAAAAGGCAGCAGTACTGGTGGAATAACACACAATAAATAGATAAAAAATTAATTAAAATAAAACAATTTTACCAATACCAATTCACATTGAAAGATTGGCATCCAGGGGCTGATATGCCAAAAACGGTGCACAATAATTAACAAAAACAAAAAATCAGAGTGCACAGAAAAATTTGTATATAAATTCACAATATGAATGTCCAATTATATATATATAAACAATGGCCCGGATTCAGAGAGCAATTGCGCCTGCGTAACCATAGTTACGCAGCGCAATTGCTTACTTGCTCCGGCGTTACGAATGCTCCTGATTCAGGAACATCGTAACGCCGACTGCAGCCTAAAATCTGCGTGGCATAAGGCTCTTATGCCACACAGATTTTAGGCTGCATTCTTGCGATGACCGCTAGGGGGCGCTCCCATTGTGCTCAGTGTATAGTATGCAAATTGCATACTTACGCCGATTCACAATGTTGCGCGGGCCCTGCGTACGCAAGTTACGGAGTTTCCGCACGTCGTCTAGCGTAAGGCTGCCCCTTCTAATAGTAGGGGCAGCCAATGCTAAAGTATACCCGCCGTTCCCGCGTCGTGAAATTTGAATTTCACGTCGTTTGCGTAAGTGATTCGTGAATGGTGCTGGACGCCATTCACGTTCACTTTGAAGCAAATGACGTCCTTGCGACATCATTTGCCGCAATGCACGTCGGGAAAGTTTCCCAACAGCGCATGCGCTTTACGATCGGCGCGGGAACACGCCTAATTTAAATGATTCCCGCCCCCTGCGGGATCATTTAAATTGCGTGCGCTTACGCCGAGCAATTTTGCCGGCGCGCCCTCGCAATTTACGGAGCTACTGCTTCGTGAATCGAGGGCAGCGGCGCAAATTTGCGGGGGCACAGGGCAAAATCGTTGCCCTGTGCCTCCGTAATTTATGCGCAAATCTTACTGAATCCGGGCCAATGAGAGGTTAATACGCCAAATCGGTGATCCCAAAATTGTATGCCAACAGCACACAATTGGCAAACCAAACCTCAAAAGTTCTTAATGATATCACCACAAAATTTAAACACTGATGACCAAATGAATAATGAAGGATGATGCAGATATGATGATCAGGTACAGTGCCAGTTGAGTGCGGTGATATAAAAAAAAAACGGAAGGTGCCCACCATCGTAATTAAGTTGTCCGCTTACCAAAGGCAAGTTGTCTCAGTTGTCGGTTTTCTTCTTCCAAGTGCTTATTCCGGTTTTCCATTCACCAGTTGTCAGTCTTGGTCAGGTGCTTTGACAGCGGCCCATCTGTCAGAATCCCCCCAAAAAAAAAAAAAAAATTAGCTTTCCACCTCCACACCCCCCCCCCCCCCACACACACACACACACACCACAGACACCGCTAACCTCTTTCTGCACAATTTATTTGATGGCAGCTGAATGTAAACAGCAGGTAGTGGGGGAACCATAGCCAGACTGCCATTGGCTGTTTCAATTTTAAAATTAGGCTGACTATTGCGCCCTGTTCCCAATGCCTGCTGTCAATCAGCAGAGGAAGACCTGAAGAAGAATGTTCTCCTTCAAATCCTCTCCTTTGCTGATTGACAACAGGCAGTGGGCGGGTGTAATAGCCCCCTAGCTATTGGCTACTGCAATTTAAAATAGTCAATAGCAACCTGGCTATTGATTCCCCTGCTATCTGCTCTTTTTTCCTGTATTCTGACAGTGGCCAGTGGCTGTTAGAATACAAAAAAAAGGCCTAGGTGTCAACTGACATCAGGCTACTTCTGGGGCAGCTGGATGTAAACAGAATATCAGTACCTCATATTGTTATCGGCCTGAAAGGTGGCCCATAATTGGTATCTGTATGGAAAAATCCATATCTGTTGGCACCTAGTAGCAGGGCAGATAATAATATGCAAAAGGGGAGGGAGACATAAAACATTGGTAGCACTGTGCCCTGACATTATAATGGGGTATATTTACTAAAGGCAAATCCACTTTGCACTACAAGTGCACTTGGAAGTGCAGTCGCTGTAGATCTGAAGGGGATATGAAAAAAAAAAAGCATTTTTGCTTGTACATGATTGGATGATAAAATCAGCAGAGCTTCCCCTCATTTCAGATCTTCCCCTCAGATCTACAACGACTGCATTTCCAAGTGCACTTGTAGTGCAAAATGGATTTGCCTTCAGTAAATCAACCCCTATGCTGCATGATGAGTGGATATAGAATGGAAGCCGTATAATATTATATGCAGCAATGTGCACTGAAAGTATGCTACACAGTTACTGGATATAACATGGAAGCCACACAGGAGCTCTATAATATTACATTACTGTTCACATGCTGCATGGTAACTGGGAAGGTGAATGCACACAGAATGATAACTATTCAGCAGGAAATAGACAAATACAACTTAACTCATGCACCAAACTGTCACAATTCTAATATTATTTGATAGAAGACATACCTTTAATCCAGGAGAATCCATCCAGCAGAATACAGAGAGTCTCCACCATGCCATGCTTTCCTTTTCAGACTAGGCCTTACAGGAAGTGAGAGTTGAAGGTTCACCTCTCATGTTCCCACCCAGCTCACTTCCTGTCTTCCTGTATTATGATAGAAGTCTGTCTGTTTGAAGAGTTTTTCCCAGGGCAGGATTTACATATTAGAAGATTGAAGGCGCAGAAATCACAGACCCACATCCCAATAAAAGGAATGAAAAAAGAAGAAATGAGAAAAAATATTTATACATGTAATTGATGGGAGAGGCATTCTAGATATATAACACTGTATCTTCATTCTGCTATATGTGTGTGTATATATATAATATATATATATATATATATATATATATATAATATATATATATATATATATATATCAGATATACTCTATGTGTGTGTGTGTGTGTGTGTGTGTGTGTGTGTGTGTGTGTGTGTGTGTGTATGTATGTATGTATGTATATATATATATATAATTATATACACACACATATACACATATATACTGTGTGTATATACACACACAAGAATGCAGCTCTCATCACTTACATATATATCTTCCAGCCCAGCCTAGTATTGGCACATGACAACAGTGCAGCTTGGGCAGGGATATGACATTTAAAGCGAAGTTCCACCCAAAAGTGGAAGCTCCACTTATTTGCCTCCCCCCCCTACTTTGCCACATTTGCCACCTTTCGGGGGAGGGGAGCAGGTTCCTGTTTTTGACAGGTACCTGTCCCTACTTTCGAGAGATCTCGCTGCGGCAGATGCGTTTCCGATGCTTTTCTGCATGCGTGTTTTTGATGCATTCCAGGGCATGTTTGGTGTGTTTTTAAAGCATTCCAGTGCATTTTCCTCCTTTTTTTCTTAACCTTAGATAAGGACATGTGTGTTCCAGTGCATTCTAGTGCGTTTTTGATGTGCTTTACAGTGTTCCATTACAGTCCAGTGCAGGAAAAATGCAGCATGCTCTACTTTTTTTCTGGAACTGCAAGCACTGGTGTGAATTATGCCATTGAAAACCATATAACCTACTTTCCATGCAGACAAAAAAAAAACACACTGGACTGCATGTGGTGTGAATTGGCCCCTATAGGGAATGGCAGCAGCAGCACCCCGAGAGCCAATGGAAGCATTGGCTGGGGTACCAACATTGCTGGATTCCAGGACAGGTAAGTGTCCTAATATTAAAGCGGGAGTTCACCCATTTAAAAAAAAAAAAAAAATCTCCCCTTAGCTTCCTGCTCGTTCGGTCTAGGGGAATCGGCTATTTATATTAAAATATGTGCAGTACTTACCCGTTTTCCGAGCTGCATCTTCTTCCGTCGCTTCCGGGTATGGGTCTTCGGGAGCGGGCGTTCCTTCTTGATTGACATTCTTCGAGAGGCTTCCGACGGTCGCATCCATCGCGTCACTCGTAGCCGAAAGAAGCCGAACGTCGGTGCGGCTCTATACTGCGCCTGCGCACCGACGTTCGGCTTCTTTCGGAAAATCGTGACGCGATGGATGCGACCGTCGAAGCCTCTCGGAAACCTGTCAATCAAGAAGGAACGCCCATTCCCGAAGCCCATACCCGTAAGCGACGGAGAGGATGCATCTCGTAAACGGGTAAGTACTGCACATATTTTAAAATAAATAGCCGATTCCCCTAGTAATAACGAGCAGGAATCTAAGGGGGAAAAGTGCCCTCTAAGGGTGAACCCCCGCTTTAAGTCAGCAGCTGCAGTATGTGTACAGTATGGGGGTTATTTACTAAAGCCAAATCCACTTTGCACTACAAGTGCACTTGTAAGTGCAGGTGCTGTAAATCTGAGGGGTAGATCTGAAATGAGGGGTAGATCTGAAATGAGGGGAAGCTCTGCTGATTTTATCATCCAATCATGTGCAAGCTAAAATGCTGTTTTTTTTATTTTCCTTCTCTCCCCTCGGATCTACAGCGACTGCACTTCCAAGTGCACTTTCCTTGCAATTTTAAGTGCACTTTGCATTTGTAGTTTGCACTTGTAGTGCAACGTGGATTTGCCTTTAGTAAATAACCCCATTGTGTAGCTGCTGAGTTTAATTTTGTGCTGGGGAGAACTTTATATCCCAATTCTTTTATTTGGCTGCTGGAATTACCCTTCGGCAGGTACTAAGTCCAAACAATGGACTGGACTTAGTATAAAAATAATATACAGTATATATACTATATTACCAAAAGTATTAGGACACCTGCCTTTACACGCACATGAACTTTAATGGCATCCCAGTCTATAACAGATTCAATTCCTCTGGGAAGGCTGTCCTATGGGAATGTTTGACCATTCTTCCAGAAGCACATTCATCCCAAAGGTGTTCTATCAGGTTGAGGTCAGGACTCTGTGCAGGCCAGTCAAGTTCCTCCACCCCAAACTCGCTCATCTATGTCTTTATGGACCTTGCTTTGTGCACTGGTCCAAATCATTTGGAGGATGGGGGATTATGGTGTGGGGGATGTTTTTCAGGGGTTGGGCTTGGCTCCTTAGTTCCAGTGAAGGGAACTCTTAAAGCGTCAGCATACCAAGACATTTTGGATAATTTCATGCCCCCAACTTTGTGGGAAGAGTTTGGGGACAGCCCCTTCCTGTTCCAACATGACTGCACACCAGTGCACAAAGCAAGGTCCATAAAGACATGGATGAGGGAGTTTGGTAATAATAGTGCAACTACTGATTCATGGATTAAACAGAACATTGAGATTATCTCGGTACCCTGTAAGCAGACAAGATCCTTGTACTGTGGAGGTGGATGTCTGTGAAGGTTCTCATTCATTCAGGTCAATCAATAAATCCAACTAACTGGACTTGCTGTATTTTAAGACGTTTTGCTGGTCCGCCGACAAGCGTTCTCAATTCAGAATGACATTCTTTGGGAATGGAAAGTGGATGCGAGAGGTTTATCTGCTTTGTATTAAATGGATTATGTGCTTAAAATCTTATAAAAAAAAAAAATAATATTTTATTTGAATCTTTTGGTTTTTATTTTATTTTTTTATTTTAAAGGAGTAAAACAAACCATTTTAAAATGGGAGTGGCTCTCTTATAAATGTATTCAGAATGTTATCTATGTCATAGTTACAAAAATGTCAGAAAAAAATATATGTTGAAATGTCTTTATTAGACATTAAGGGGCAGATCCACAAGGATCTGCCCCGGTGCATCGTATCTGAGATACGCTACGCCGCCGTACCTTACCTGGCTTTGGTTCGAATCCTTAAAGATTTCGCGCCGTAAGTTACGGCGGCGTAGTGTATCTCAAGCGGCGTAACGGCGCTGAATTCAAATGCGGCGAGTAGGGGGCGTGTTTCATTTAAATGAAGTGCGTCCCCGTGCTAAACGAACTGTGCATGCTCCGTTCCTAAATTTCCCGCCGTGCATTGCGCTAAATGATGTCGCAAGGATGTCATTGTTTTGACGTGGACGTAAATTACGTCCATCCCGATTCACGGACGACTTGCGCAAACGTAAAAAAAAAATTCAAATCAAACGCGGGAACGACGGCCATACTTAACATAGCAGGTTTAACTATACGCCACCAAATAGCAGCTTTAACTATACGCCGAAAAAAGCCGACTAGAGACGACGTAAAAGAATGCGACGGCCGCTCGTACGTTCGTGGATTGTCGGAAATAGCTAATTTGCATACTCGCCGCAGAAAACGACGTGAACGCCACCCAGCGGACGCTGAAGAATTGCATCTTAGATCCGAAGGCGTACGAAGACGTACTCCTGTCGGATCTAACCCAGATGCCGTCGTATCTTGTTTTGAGGATACGACGCAGGAAATTTGAAAGTACGCCGGCGTATCAGTAGATACGCCGGCGTACTCGCTTTGTGAATCTGCCCCTAAATATTTTCAGAAAAACATATTTTAAAAATATATTTTCTAATATATATCTTTGGAAAATACATTTAAATTATATTTTTGGAATGCATTTACAAGTATATTTAAAGATATATGTTCAAATGCATTTTTTTTATATGTTCAAAAATATCTGAAACATATATTTACAAACATATATTTTTACATATATGCCTTTGGAAAATATATTAAAATTATATTTTTGGAATACATTTACAAATATATGTAAAAATATATGTTGACATTACTTTTTTTATGTGTTTAAAAAAATCTGAAGAATATATTTTAAAAATATATTTTCCAATATATGTCTTTGGAAAATGCATTTAAATTATATTTTGGAATGCCTTTACAAGTATATTTAAAAATATATGTTTAAATGCATTTTTTAGATGCTCAAAAATATCTGGCAAATATATTAAAAAAAATATATTTTCAAATATATGCCTTTGGAAAATATATTTTAATTTACATTTTTGGAATAGATGTAAAAATATATTTGCGTAGGCCAATATATTGTAAATATATTTAAAATATATAATTTTTTTTAATAAATATATTGGAAATATATTTTTCTTCCATATGGGTACACAGGACAATCATTCTAAACAAGGGGTAAATATCTTTGTTTATATAAGTATATAACATGGGATGGTTAAAGGGGTTGTAAAGTCAACAATATTTTCCTCTTAAATTAAAGTCTGACAGTAGCTGATAAAGTAAAAAGTAATGTTTTGCATTATAATTAGTTTGATACCTGTTGAAATTGAGCTGTTTTATTCACCTCCAGCACTCCTGAATCCTTATTCTCACTGACTTCCTGGTTTGCGGTGCGCATTCATTCTTGCTACATCACGGCCTAATGGGAACTACAGTTCCCATTAGGCTTAGCCTCCATGCCTGTGAGGGATAAGAGAGCATCTTCACGCAGGGCTGTAGTCATAGGGAGGGGGTGAGCACATTCTGCTTTCCACCATGCAAAACGGCTCAGATGCTGATGGAAAGCAAGAAGAGGAGAGACAGGAAATGGCATTTTCAAACCTGGATTACTGTATTTTGGGGGTCAAAAGGAAAAACGAGGTAAGTAATATTTAAATGCTCTAGCTTACAGCAATCAATTGATCTAATAAAAAACGAACCTTTAGTGTTCCTTTAAGATCTCAGGGCCAGATTCACATAGAATTGCCCTACGCTGCGGCGGTGTAACGTATCCCATTTACATTACACAAGTTTTTTACCGCAAGTTTTCAGCGTAAGTGCTTGATTCACAAAGCACTTGCCTGTAAAGTCGCGGCGGTGTAGTGTAAATCCGCCCGGCGCAAGCCCGCCTAATTCAAATGGGGCGTGGATCATTTAAATTAGGCGCGTTCCGGCGCCGAACGTACTGCGCATGCTCCGTCCCTAAAATTTCCCGACGTGCATTGCGCTAAATGACGTCGCAAGGACGTCATTGGTTTCGACGTTAACGTAAATGGCGTCCAGCGCCATTCATGGACGACTTACGCAAACGACGTTAAATTTCAAATTTCGACGCGGGAACGACGGCCATACTTAACATTGGCTAGACCACCTAGGGGGCAGCTTTATCTTTACGCCGCATATCTCTTACGGAAACGGTGTAAATTTACTGCGACGGGCAAGCGTACGTTTGTGAATCGGCGTAACGACTCATTTGCATATTCTACGCCGACCGCAATGGAATCGCCACCTAGCGGCCGTCCTAGAATTGCAGCCTAAGATCCGACGGTGTAAGTCACTTACACCTGTCGGATCTTAGGGAGATCTATGCGTAACCTGATTCTATGAATCAGGCGCATAGATACAACCGGCCGGACTCAGAGATACGACGGCGTATCAGGAGATACGCCGTCGTATCTTCTTTATGAATCCGGCCCAAAATATTTAGGAAAGCCTAACCTAAATTAATGTTCTTTTGCAAAATTAAAGCAGTTAAAATTGAAAGTGTAGTAAAAGAAAAATACAATAATCTAGTAAGATTATTACTTTTACAAAATTTAATTAGTCACAGAATAAGAGGGGGACGATGAAAAATGTGTCTTAGTTAGAATCAGTACAGACTGATAATGGAGATAAAATTCATTGTAAAAATAATTGAATCCAAAAAAATAATGGATAGAATTATTTTTAAATGAACATTTTTATTTTTGCATATCCAGGTACCTGACAGATTGACTGACAAATTGATTAATTGATTTTTTGTTTAACCACTTCAATACATGGCTTTAAAACCCACCTCCATACCATGCCTATTCTGGCACTTTTCTCCTACATGTACAAATCATCATTCTTTTGCTAGAAAATTACTCAGAACCCCCAAACATTCGATATGTTTTTTTTAGCAGACATGCTGGGGAATAAAATGGCGGTCATTGCAACTTTTTATCTTGCACGGAATTTGCGCAATAATTTTTCAAACGCCTTTTTAAAAAAAAAAAAAATGTTTTTATGAATTAAAAAAATAACAAAAACAGTAAAGTTAGCCCAATTTTTTTGTAAAATATGAAAGATGATGTTACGCCGAGGTAATAGATACCTAACATGTCATGCTTTAAAATTGTGCACACTCATGGAATGGCGCCAAACGTTGTTACTTAAAAATCTCCATAGGCGACGCTTTAAAATGTTTACAGGTTACCAGTTTAGAGTTACAGAGGAGGTCTAGTGCTAGAATTGTTGCACACGCACTAACGCACGCGGCGACACCTCACATGTGTGGTTTGAACGACGTTTACATACATGGGCAGGACTTACGTGTGCGTTCGCTTCTGAGCACGAGCTACCGGGGACAGGGGCATTATAATTTTATTTATTTATTTTTTATTTTATTATTATACAGGATTTATATAGCGCCAACAGTTTGCGCAGCGCTATATTTTACGTATTTATTTATTTTTTTCACTTTTTTTTACATTTTTTTTACGATCGCTTTTATTCCTATTACAAGGAATGTAAACATCCCTTGTAATATAAATAGTGTATGACAGGTCCTCTTTAAGGAGAGATGCAGGGTCAATAAGACCCCACATCTCTCCTCCAGGCTGGAAAGAATGAGATTGTGAAAAAAAATTCACAGATCTCATTCTTACTAGCCGCAATTGCGGTTTGTTTACTTACGGGTACCCGGACGTGACATCATCACATCGCGCCTGGGCCTCCGACGGTCAAAGAGATGACTGGTGACTATCTGTTCACCAGTCATCTCTATGCTGCACATCCGGCGGACGGCGATCATCTCTCTGGGCCCCTGACGGGACGGGAGAGCCCGGAGAAGCACCGGATGGCGGCGGGAAGGGGGGTATGTCCCCTCCCGCCACCTATAAGAACAATCAGGCGGTGGATCCGCCACTATGATCATTTTTACAGTGCGCAGGATCGCCACCGGAAGAAAATGATATCTGAATGATGCCTCTAGGTGCAGGCATCATTCAGATATCCCTGCACGTCATATGACGTCCACCCGGGATAACAGATCCCCTTTTTGGACGTCATATGACAGCGTGCGGTTTTAAAGTGGTTAAGCTAATGAAAGAAATTCTGAACTACTCATTATTAGAGTATTTTGTCATCAAACTTCTGAATATTGTTTTATTTGTTTATAGAGCAATTCAAAATGGAAAGAGTTACCTGATACTACAAAGTATTGAGAGATTTGGCAATCTATGTAGATTGATTATATTAGATTTTTCACCTGCTAAAGAAGGATACAAGGATGTTTTTTCCTTTAGTTATTTTTTTTTTATAAATTAATTGAGGTAATTCTAGAAAAATGTATATATTTTTAACGAAAGCTAAGTTGTGAACTTTGTCATATTCCATTGGGGGTTGGATTTCAAACCATGGAATCAAATAATGATTTTTTTTTTCATTTTATAGGACAGGTGATGAAGGACATGTATGCAATTTTAGTTATTTGATAAAGTTTTTATGTTTCTTATCATCTTTAGTGCCCAGATATAGTAGAACGAATCAATAGTATTTTAAAGTCTAAATAGGGTAAGATGATTCAACAAAAGGTAAATATTTGGTGATTAATATACCTTTTATATTTTTAGATTAAAAACTTTTCTAAACATAGGGTTTGTTAATTTTTTTAGTTAATGACAAGATGAAGAATGTCTGTTATTCTATGTCTTTTGAGATTAGCATACATAGTTATTTGCAATCTGTTGTATACGACAAAGTACAGGTATAGGAATTTCAGAAGTTTGTTCACAAAACATGGCTAGGCCTTTGCTAAATTTAAATAGATATTATGTTTTGAATGTTCTACTTCTTATGAGTATGTTTCATAATTTATTCCAGTAGCTAAAGTTATGGTTAAGTATTATAGATCTGAAGGTACCAGGGATGCCAATAGAAATGCCAACTAAAATATAAATTGGAATTTCAATTGGGAAGGTTATTTTATTATTTTTTGGATTCTTCCATGACCATAAAACAAGCACAACTAAACTTCTATTTTCTACTACTACTTGTTTTTTTCAAAATTATTTTTTGATTATGTTATCAAGGATTATCATTTTTGGATGAACTTCAATGATTTATTCATATGGACTTACATCAAAAGCGACATATTGATTGGTCGATCATTATGTGAGGGGGAGTTGGGATGTAATTCTAATTAATATAGGAAGTTTCGAAATATGGAAAAAACGTATTGTTGAATTAAATAATATGGAACGTTGAAAAAATAATAAAAGAAAGAGTTGCTTGCTGGTCATGGATAGATAAACACATTAAATGGACAGATAGATAAATAAATTGAATAGATAAATAGATAGAAAAATAAATAGAAAGATAGAATATATAAAGATACGACAATCAAATAATAGGAAAGTTATGTTTTTATGTATCCACAGACAAGTAGATTATGTTTATAATTGTTCAAGGATGATGTATAAAAAACTTATACTGTAGAAATTATTTGGTTATTGAAATTTCAAAAGAATGAAAGAAATTGTATTTATTAATTAATAATTTATATCATAGAGTAATATAATTTGATACATCAAATATATTTATTTCTTCTTTGTTAAAATAGTTATATGATATGGTTGAAGTTATAAGAAGTAAAAATGTATGGAGGCAAAGGAAGAGAAATTTTAATATTACATAATTTAGATAGAGATTAATAAATAATATAATAATTTATAGTTTATTGATGGAATAAAATGGTTAAATATTTCACAGGAATATCCCAGAGTTTTGGAAAAAGCTTATGTACAATATCTGAAATGCTAAATTCTATTGTTTGTATTGTAAAAAAGAGGATCAGAAACATTTATTATTTAAGATGAATGCACTTATTTTATTTGTTAATTATAGTGCATTGAAGGGGAATTGTTAGATTTTGAATTTATTACTATTTTAAGTGATACAAGTTTCTGACATCTCTATTGAAAACATGTTAATTTTGAGGGTTGTTAAGAACAAGAGAAAGGTCATCTGTTGTAGGTTACATGTATTTTTGAAGTTCTACGTCAAGACAATGGGTGGAGTTATGTTACTTAATATACACAAGTGGGTGTTACGTTTGTGACAGTAGCATCATCACCTTCCTTGGAGCGATGCTAAATGTAAAAATGCTTATCTTGGCTTTAAGAACAGTATAAGAATCCATGTGGTTTGAGTAGATAGCTAGGAACTTGGGGCTCACCCGACCCTGCTGGAAGGAAGCCTAATGCTGGCCATACACTATACGAAAAATCGGGCGAAAATCAGTCGTTCAGACAGTTTGTTCGTTTTTTGAACAGTTAATGGGCACAAAATCGATAATCGCCGGGACGTTTTTGAGCCGAAAAAACGAAGGACAAGTTTATTTATGTCCACTGAACGATTTATCGGTCATTACATGATGGCACTATCGTTTGCACTCACGACCGAACGTTTGTTTTTCAAAAGTTCATTCGGACGATTTTTCATGGAGTGTATGGCCAGCATAAGTCTTGAATATTGAAAACGAAGCGCCTGGGAAGAGAAGACACTACTGACATAACACATGACACGTTGTCAAATGTCTCCCCTCCTACATTTTACAAAGTTTAAAGTGACTTTTTTCTATAAAAATAACAAACATGTTATACGTACCTGCCCTGTGCAGTGGTTTTGCACAGGGCAGCCCAGATCCTCCTCTTCTCATGTCCCTGGCTGGAGCTCCTGGCCCCTCCCTCCTGTTGAGTACCTACACAACAAGCAGCTTGCTATAGGGGCACCTGAGCCGAGCTGCTACTCTGTGTATTCATTCAGACACAGAGCTGCGGTTTTGCCACACCCCCTCTCTATCCTGATTGGCTAACTGCCAGTGGCACCGCTGCTGTGTCTCGGCCAATCAGGAGGGAGAGTCCCGGATGGCCGAGGCACTTGTGGACATCGCTGAATGCACACAGAAGGATTTTTATCTTAATGCATAGAATGCATTAAAATAAAAAAAACTTCTGCCTTTACAACCACTTTAATTAGCCTTTCAAAAAAATAATAATATTTTTTTCATAACTGTTACTATGGAAAGTATGTTTTACTCTATAACTGTAATAAAAACAGAAATCTGGACCTTTTTTGCTATAGAATCTTAAAAGACACAATGCTATGCAACCATATATTACCCTTTTACCTTGATCGAGCCACAAGACATTGCAAAGAGGGTCCATGTTTGTGCAGCTTTCATTATTTGTTTTGTATTATTTTGCACTGTATACATGCTCTTTGCTTTTCTGGACCTGTTTTGCATTATTGATTCTAACATTGTTCCTGTTTAGTAAACTGTAACTTAGGCCCCTTTCACATGTGCAGACCGTATGTCCGCATTTTCATCCATCCGTTTGCAGATGAAAACGGGACATACATTGGTCTCTATGTGATTGCGGGTGTCAGCGGATGATCCGCTGACACCCGAAATCGCCCGCCTCCGCAAAGATCCGATTTTGCGGACGGAAGAAAATCCTATTTTTTCTTCCGTCTGCGGATCGGATGAACACGGACACACGGTCTGTGTTCATCCAATCCACCCATAGGGGAGAGCGGAGAAAATACAGGGTGGTCCCTGCACAGTGTGCGGGGACCACCCTGTCAGCCGACGGCTCAGTAGGGATTTTACAGAGTGATCCCCGCTGAGCTTACGGACACACAGAGGTGGATCATTACTGATCCGCCCCGTGTGAAAGGGCCCTTAGAGCTACTCTCTCAAATCTATGTACCTGCCTGTCACTTCACAGAGGAAAATATATTTTTCGGTCTCTATAACACTTGCAGTCAGAGGGGAGTAAAAATTGGGGGTTGAGACATTTGTTTTTCTGCCTCCCATTGTCTCCCTTAACCCGACAAAATAGCATGAACCTCCTGAATGCCTATCAGTCACTCCTGTTCTGCTCTCTGAAAAGTAATTCACCACAAATCACTTTTCAGAGACTGGTGCAAGTATTTACAAGCCACCTGATGGTACAGACCATAGTAGTACAGGCAATGCAAATGAGGCAACTTCCCTGTGCCTACTGTAATCATTAATAATGTCAGTCGAAGGGATGAGGGAAATTTGCCTGCACATTTTTTAGCAATGAAAATGGTAGATGCTAGTAAAGTCCCTTGCCTAGAGACCATTTTTGCCTTAATCTGTTTCTGACAGATAGGTGATGGGCCTCTTCACCTGCATTGAAGATGTGTAAGCAATGAGAGGCCCAATTACTTTCTCCCACTACACCAGTAAAATCACAATGTTAACAGCTATGTATTTCAGTGTCATAGGAGTAGTTTTTAGCTTATGCTTGCTTTGGCAATATCACAAGTACACTTTTAATCTGCCAGTGAGTAGTAGTGTTACAAGCTTAGTTGTGCACAGCCTATTGCAATAGGGTGTGCATCCCAAACCTCAAACCTGTGTGTGTATGTATATATATATATATATATATATATACCAGTAGGGCAATGGGCAATGGACAGTGTCGGTAGAGCAGTGGACAATGTCAGTAGGGCAGAGATTGGTGTCAGTCGTTTCTTTTTTATATTTATTTATTATTATTATTTTTACAATTGTATTATTTTTTTTCATTTTGTTTTTAATTATTTTATACAATTGTATTATACAATTGTATTATTATTTTTTTATTGTTGTTTTACAATTTTAGGACCCCCCGTTGGGTGGCTTGGTTAAAATATCAGGGGTCTAGACCCCAGACATCTTACTTCTTACTTTTGAGACAGAGAAAGAGACTGAGAACATAGATTCCACAGTCACTTTCTCTGCAGCCAAGCAGCAGGGGGAATCTGCCTAGCACAGGGTGATTAGGGTGTGCCTAGGCACACCTGGCACACCATGTGTGCACACCTAAGGCCCCATACACACGGTCGGTTTTGTCCGATGAGAATGAACCTAAGTTCATTTTCATCGGACCAAACCGACCGCGTGTATAGGCTATCGGTCTGTTTTCCTTCGGTCCAAAATTTCTAAACATGCTTCAAAACCGAACCGATGGAGTGCTGCCCCATCGGACCAAACCGATGGTTAGTACAGAAAAGCATCGGTTCAAAACCCGCGCATGCTCAGAATCAAGTCGACGCATGCTTGGAAGCATTGAACTTCGTTTTATTCAACACGTTGTGTGTTTTACGTCACCGCGTTCTGACCCGATCGGATTTTGAACTGATGGTGTGTACACACATCAGGCCGTACGCCCACTTCAGAGGTGAACCGATGAAAAGGGTCCGTCGGACCATTCTCATTGGTTTTGTCCGACCGTTATGAGACTATGGCCACATAAAGCAAGATGGCCAGGGCAGTTACCTAACCATGAAAATAAAGGGCCAGGCAAGTAACCCCATTCAAATGGTATGATCAGAAGCTTACAACAGATAAATGAAGTCAATAAAAGCGTGAATTAAAAAGGGTGCTAACATTTTGAATGTATTATGCATACAGACAGTGATTTTAAACAGTTTATCAGCACTTGTTCTATATTATGTCATTTGAACATACCTCCCATAGAACAACAGATACAAATTTAGGATACTTCCAACATCATATGTAGTATTATAAGTTGGAATTTTCATCACTACTACAAAGACTAGAAAGACCATATTTCAGCGCCTACCAGTAAACAGAGAACCTTTTGGACTGATAGTGGGAGGCTACAGCCTGTGCACCATAGCATATAGTGGTAGTGACCTGAGAGCTGACTGCAAATGGAGAAATGTTCTTTAAATTTAGCAAATACATTATTGTGCATTCAACTAGCAGATTGTTCCCTATTTGAAATCTGAACTCCAGGCAGACAGTTGAAAAACATAAATGGTTGAATACATTAATGTGAACTGTTTACCTGCCAAAATATTGTAATTCTGTTTATCGACTCATGATCTTGACACCCCTGCTTGACAGAATGGTTAAGCTGGAGACGTTTCTTTTTTGTTTAGTTAAGTAATACAGCTTGACGGTACAGCACATATCATGGTTTTACCTAAACCCAACAAGGTTCCAACAACTGCTCCAGCTACCAGCCTATTTCATTATTGAACATAGACCTGAAGCTGTTAGCTACAATCTTAGAAAACAGGCTGCGTACACTCCTAAACATCATAATAGGCCCAGAACAAGTCGGCTTAATGCCTGGCCGAGAAGCGAAAGACATCATTAAAGCCCTTATCTTAACACATACCTTCCGGACTCAGAACATCGAAAGTCTTCTGCTATTCACAGATGTGGAGAAGGCTTTTGATAGAGTAGCATGGGACTTCATGTTCGCAACCTGTAACCACATCGGACTAAACACCCAAATGATGGCATGGATCAGTGCACCCTATCGAAGACCCAACAGCCAGAATAAAGATTAATGGTACCCTGTCAGACCGAATAGAAATTTTGAATGGTACGAGACAAGGCTGTCCATTGTCTCCATTGCTTTTCATCCTCTCATTGGAACCCTTCATTAGAACAGTCAACAGTTCAGTAAATGGCATCTCCCTCCTCAATAAGATGTTCAAGACCTCAGCCTATGCAGATGACCTTCTATTCTTTGTGATAGAACCACACATCACACTACCCAATCTCATGAAAGCCTTTGCCAATTATGGCTTTGTCTCCAATCTCAAGATAAATGTATCTAAATCTGAGGCTACAGTATGAACATCAATTTATATGCAGCAAACCTAGCTAACATACAAAAAAAACTTCCCCTTCAAATGGGAGAGCTCAGCACTTAAGAATCTAGGAGTGTGGCTTACCCCTAATATAAACCCCTGATCTACGACTCAAACTTCCCACCGCTACTCCAGATGATAGAACAATACTTTTTTCCTGGTTCGGGAGGGCTGCTATCCTGAAAATGGTCATTCTATCCAGGCTGTTATACCTACTACACGCTCCACCGGTAAAATCCTTCAAAGATTTTTCAAATAACTACACTAAATCCTCCTGCAATTCTTGTGGACACACAAAAGGCCTAGGATCAGGTTTGCCCTAATGACCAGGAAATGGAAGGGATGGGACTTCCTGATTTAAAAAGTACTGCCTGGCCTCACACATAACAAGAATAGTAGATTGGGACTGTCACAGGGACACAAAAGACTGGGTGACCCTAGAGACTGGTCTGAGCCCCTTCCCACTGCTTTTCTCACCATGGAACCCAGGACTCAGACACAGTTATTACAACTACACCCACTGATGAAAACCACATTGTTGGCCTGTAGAGAAGCTGCAAAATATCCAAAGGTAGCCTCCTTACTTAGCCCCCTAACACCAACATATGACAACCCAGACTTTCCCCTGGGATCAAGAACAGCCTACTCCACCAACAGACAACTAACAAGCTCCTACTAGCAGGTGAATGTTTCCACAAAGAAAAGATTAAGGATAATGTAGCACTAAAAAGGGACAGTGGACGCCCTAATAGACCACTATGGACATACTTCCAATTAGGTAGCTATATGACCAGAACAGCTAAACAAGGCAATTACACCAGACAGTTGACAGAACTAGAACTGATCTGTGCTGAGGTGACTTTGACGGCATACACATGGCTACAGTACACAAACTCACAAGGCCAAGGACAGATTCAGGAATCACTGGTCTAAAGCTCTTGGAATAACCATAACAGACAATCAATGGAGAAAGGCCTGCATACTCACACATAAGTTCTCAATTAGCACTAAGACACAGGAAACATTGTACAAATTACTGACTAACTGGGATGCCACACCAGCAAAACTCCAGGTATGGAACACTCAGACCCCAAGCACATGCTGGAGATGTCTGAATGACACTGGCACACTTGTGCACATTTGGTGGCACTGCCCCCTGGCCTCATTTTGGCATCAGGTCAGGGAACCGATCAAACACATTACAGAGACGGTTATTTTCTACACATCACAAACTTTGACTCAAACACTACAAAAACTCTCTGACCAAACACCTGCTGAATGCAGCTAAGGCGTTGATACCACCCCTCTGTAGAACTACATGCGTGCCTTCTGTATCGGAGTGGCTGGCTCGGGTAGCTGAGATATGTGAAATGGAAGATACACTAGCATAAGCCACCAATAGGGTGGACAGATACCACAAAACTTGGTCACCTTTTTTATAATTCTGCTACTCTGATGGCTACCAAGAACTGAAAGCAGGCAGGTAAATTATACTTTCAACCACATAATCATAGAGCAGATAAGCTAGAGTACACCTATTCGCACCCCAGCCAGCCCTAGGGTTCTCCGCTTCCAGGATAAGAATACCAAGCTTCATTAGATGGGACACAATGGCAACTCCATATCCACCCTTTGAAACCAATTAAAACTCCCCCTCCCATTATTCTAACCTTTTATCTCTATATTCTTTTACCACTGTCTAGTCATTTCCTTCTAGTATTCTGTATAGAACATCTCAAGAGTAATAAAAAGAGTACTTCTGCAAACAGATAAACTATAAAGTCTAGAGTTGACTTAACTATTGGCTCACCCTGATAATTAGCTGGATTCAGATATCCGAGCCTAACGTTAGGCAGGCGTAGCGTATTCACAAAGCACTTGCGTCCTAAGTTACGGCGGCGTAGCGTAAATGTGCCGGCGTAAGCGCGCCTAATTCAAATTGTGAAGAGGTGGGCGTGTTTTATGTAAATAAAGCATGACCCCACGTAAATGACGTTTTGAACGAGGACGTATCCCAGTGCGCATGCTCCAACGTACCCCGCAAAGACTTATTGGTTTCGACGTGAACGTAAATTACACCCCAGCCCCATTCACGGACGACTTACGCAAACAACGTAAAAATGTCAAAATTCAACGCGGTTCCGACGTCCATACTTAACATTGTCTGCGCCATCTTTTTGGTGGAATATCTTTAGGCCTGAAAACGCCTTATGTAAAAGGCGTATCTTTACTGCGAGGGTCAAGCGTACGTTTGTGAATAGGCGTATCTCGCTAATTTACGCATTCTAGGCGTAAATCAGCGTACACGCCCCTAGCGGCCGGCCGAAATAGACAGCTAGGATACGACCGCGCCGGCGGTCGTATCTTAGCTAGATTTAAGGGGATCTCAATTTGAGAATACACTTAAATATACGACGGCGCAGATTCAGAGTTACGACGGCGTATCTACTGATACGCCGGTGTAACTCTACCTGAATCTGGCTATGGCTAAATAGGTATAATATGAGCTTACATGCCATTGTGTTGCTATTGTTGTTGTACAGCCCTTTTCTCGCACTTGAGATACTTATATGTGATACCACTACCACCAAACTCAGTATCTAATTGTTATGCCATTTGCTCTGTATCTGATTTCTATACATGATTAAACACACTCTGTAACATCGTTGCACTTTGATAAACCTTGAATGATAAAAAAAAGTATTACAGCTTGGTCACAACCCTGTTGTTGACTAATAAAAGAGAAGATGTACACTGTAGAGGTCATACCTCTGCTCTCCTCACCTGTAAGCATACTGAAAAACCTTTGAGCCTGCAAAAAAACTATAGCATGAATTTGAGATGAGCAGGTATTGAACACACTCAGGAGTGTTAAATACCTGCAGTGGTCAAGAGCAACAAAGTGATAGCATTTCAGGACAGACTACCAAAAAGTTTGCCTCTTCTGTTACAGGCTGGGCTTTCTTTACAAGTGACCTGGTGGATCACTTTAGGCAGAGAGAACTCCATGGGTTGCTGCATGCTCAATACCAGGACCACTGTTTTTTTTAATAGGTTTGCAAATCACAGACAACAGTACATCGCTGTCCACACTCTGTTATAAATTGGTTGCATATATGGGTCCTTTTACTATTTTATGTTCACATATATTTAATGATTTCTAAAAACACAGTAGCCATAGAGTCTGTGTATTGGAATCTGTTTTATATACCTTTAATTATACTGTTAAGGCACTCCTAAGCATATGTAGCACTACCCCGCAGCGGGTAGTTTCCCTACTCCTGCACAGCCAGGCAACATGCATTCTCTGCTTGCATCCAAACACAGGAAGTCAGTCCCTTGGGTTTGTCCTAATGTTTTATAAGGGGTAACAACTTGGATGGGGTGAAGGGATATCCAACTTGATTTAAGGAACAAAAACCAGGAATAACTTCCTGCCTATGTACAAGGTCTTGAACTGTCCTCTTTCCGGAGACTGACAGTCTCTTAAGATAAAAATGCTAAATCTCATTAAGGTCTAGGGACTCTAAGTCCTTTAGAACGTAGCACAAAGTGCCAACTATAACAAATACTGAAATAACTATACCCAAAACTGGAATAACATCAAAGCAATGCTTGAGAAAACATTATATGAACACAAGGTGGTGAGATAATGGTGCAGCTTTCAAGCCAAAACCCAAACAATAACAGCAATTCAAATAATATATGGTAATTATTGCAAGAAATTTATTCCGGAGCCATTTACACAATAATTACCTAATTGAATTTCTATTTTTCATAGCAAATTCACAATGCCTGGGTAAATCCCATCTGGATTAAATGCAGATTTTTTTAGGACTGTTTAGCTCTGATACATTGTTAATTTCGAGCAACTGATAGAGTCACCTGCCAATCAACTGATTCATTACTTGACATGATATTCAACACAGACTCTTGTCAAATTCTGTTATCATCTTACTTTATTGTTCAGAAATCAAGAAAGTGAAGGGAATTAAATTGAATTATTTTACCCTGAATATTTTCTCTAATAAAGTTGCAAGATAGTCTGAGGTCTCATACACACAACCGTTTTCCTCGAAAGAATCTATCAAGAAACTTGGTGGCAGAGCTTTTTTGCCGAAGAAAACGGTCGTGTGTATGATTTTCATTGAGAAAACTGTTGTGGAACTCGATGAGAAAAAAGAGAACAAGTTCTCTTTTTCCTCGTCGGGAGTCTCAATTTCCTCGTCGTGTTCCTCGTCGGGCTGGTTTTTGACGAGAAACACGTTCGTGTGTATGCTTAGAAACACGCACATGTTCAGAAGGGTGGCGCCAGTGGAAGCAAAGTTCCCCTTTATAGTGCCGTCATACGTGTTTTACGTCACCGCGTTTGAGAACGACGAGATTTTGTCTTGACAGTGTGTACGCAAAGAAAGCTTGTCAAGATTCTCGACAAGCCTAACAAGCAAGCCATCTGACAAAAGTCAGATGGCTTGCTGTACACACGGTCGGACTAGGCACCATCGAACTTTTGTTGCCAAAAAGTTTGTCCGTTTGCAGAGTGAAATTTTGTCAGATGAAAAACAAAAAAGTTTGTCCGATGGAGCGTACACACGGTCGAATTTTTTGGAAAACTTGCTCATTTTGAAGTTTGTTGGCAAAAAGTCAGACCGTGTGTATCGGCCTTTAGTTGATCAAGCTGAAGTTAGAAGCTGATTGGCTACCATGCACAGCAGGTGCACCAACGAGTAGAGCTTTTTTTGGCACTATTGCGATTTTGTCTGTATAACGACCATCAATACTGGCTGTACTTTAGGTCAAAGCGTATGAATACTGGTTGTTTGTTTCTTTTGATAAAAGGAACTGTAATTGAGCAATATTTTGTTTGGGCAGGGAGGGTGCGAAGCCATAGGAGAAATAATCACGTCTAGGGCATGGTCACAGTGTATGAGCAGCATAAATCAACACAGGCTCAAAGAAAGAGCACATAAAAAGTAATTGTTTTCTTCTGTTCCCACTAAATGCTGTCTTGAAGTAGGTTGTGATGTTGCGTGTCACTGAACCACAGCACGTCACAATGCAATGCCTCAAAATGTAAAAGAAAGAAAAAGTAAACAGTGTGATGTGTTTAACATCATCTTACAGTAGATCTATCAAGCCTTTTTCTGTCCATAGTTTACTCATTATGCTCTGCATATGTTCTTTTACTCCCCTCCAGTTAACCACTTGCCGACCGCGCACCGCCGTTCTACGTCGGCAAGTTGGCTCTGCTGGGCGAGAGCACGTAGTATAATGTCCTCTCTCTCAGCCGCCACTAGGGGCGCCCGCGCGCCGCCGTAGGCGCGCGCTCGCCCCCGACTCCCGTGCGTGTGCCCGGCGGGCGCGATCGCCGCCGGGCACACGCGATCGCTCGTTACAGAGTGGGGACCGGGAGCTGTGTGTGTAAACACCCAGCTCCCGGTCCTGTCAGCGGGGGAAACGCTGATCTTCTGTTCATACAATGTATGAACAGAGGATCAGTGTTTCCCCTAGTGAGGCCACCCCCCCCCACAGTAAGAACACACAAGGGACATACTTAACCCCTTCCCCGCCCCCTAGTGTTAACCCCTTCACTGCCAGTGGCATTTTTATAGTAATCCAATGCATTTTTATAGCACTGATCGCTATAAAAATGCCAATGGTCCCAAAAATGTGTCAAAAGTGTCCGAAGTGTCCGCCATAATGTCGCAATACCAAAAAAAATCGCTGATCGCCGCCATTACTAGTAAAAAAAATATATTAATAAAAATGACATAAAAATACCCCCTATTTTGTAAACGCTATAACTTTTGCGCAAACCAATCAATAAACGCTTATTGCGATTTTTTTTTTTACGAAAAATAGGTAGAAGAATACGTATCGGCCTAAACTGAGGAAAAAAAATGTTTTTTTATATATTTTTGGGGGATATTTATTATAGCAAAAAGTAAAAAATATTCATTTTTTTCAAAATTGTCTCTCTATTTTTGTTTATAGCGCAAAAAATAAAAAACGCAGAGGTGATCAAATACCACCAAAAGAAAGCTCTATTTGTGGGGAAAAAAGGACGCCAATTTTGTTTGGGAGCCACGTCGCACGACCACGCAATTGTCTGTTAAAGCGACGCTGTCCCGAATCGCAAAAAGTACTCTGGTCTTTGGGCAGCAATATGGTCCGGGGGTTAAGTAGTTAAAGAAGACCAGGGTGCAACAAATTGTCCTATGCCTTAACCACTCATCAGCGTAAAGTACCCTGTATACCCATGAGTACTTCTTGGCCCTCTGATAGAAAAATTCATATAAATGCATATTTTTCTTGTAAGCTGTACTCAGTGAAAATCTTTATTCCAGGTGACAGGGACACTGCCTTGTCACTTCTACCATGACTGTGTAGTATTACTTCTTTCAATAAATTATAAAAAAAGAAGGGGATTTCCCCTATTTCAGCAAGATTTCCTTTTACTTCTTGTTGTTTTCTACAGGACAGGAAGTGAAGGTATTTCTCCCCAATGTGACACAGATGGCAAGATGGTCAATAATCCTCTACTCCATCCAAAACCTTAAAAAACTGTTGTACATTTAGGATGCTTCCCCCCATTCTGCCTTTTTTGCTCATAAAAGTGGAGCTCCAGACTCCTTAAAAAAAAATTAAGTTAGCAGCTACAACTACTGTAGCTGCTGACTTTTAATATCAGAACACTTACCTGTCTACGAATCCAGCGGTGTCTTTATCCCAGCCAATTTTTCAATCAACTCTCGGGTGCTGCCGCCACCATCTTGGGTAAGGGAAGCCGGCTGTGAAGCCTTGTAGCTTCACAGCCGGTTCCCTACTGCGCATACGTGAAGCGTGCTACACTTTATGAATGGCCTGGCAGCGGGGGAAGGAGGAGGGGGCCAAACTTCCAGTTGAGTTTTCCACTGCAAGCTCACCCAGAAGTGGGAGCAGGTACCTGTCAAAACCAGGTACCCAATCCCCCCGAAAGGTGCCAAATATGGCAGCGGAGGGGGGAGGAGACAAACAAGCGAAGTTTCCTCTTTAGCAACCTAATAAAAGTTTTAAATAAATAAACTGTTTTTAATAATACCTTTTTTTTAGTCCTAGAGACATCATTACTGGGTCTTTACTCTTGTGTATGTAATGTCGGAAGATTGTGGTTGGTGGTGGGGGGCTACCAGAGTACTATACAACTTCCTGAAATCTTTAGAACACTGCCTCAGTACTTAACTCAAGCTTACTCAGCCCTGGTGCAAGAAGTAAGTTGGCTCTTGGCAGGTGTTATGAAAATATTAACATGCCTAATGTATGGGTGTTAGTCTGGAAGAGTGGGAATTCCTAGGCAGAGCGTATGATGCTGAGCCTCCATTGACAGAACTTTAATCTAGTGAGTGAAAGGGGCAGTACAGGGACAGAAAGGCTAGGGATAAAGAAGCTAGATAATGATGGACACCCTCCATTGCAGAAATGAGGAAGGCTTTATCTAACTTGTTGCAGCTTCTAATGTTCACTTTCAGGAGCTCACAGTGTGCAGTGAAATCAGAGTAAGCAATTTTAGTAGTAATAGAGGAGCCCGTACAACTGTGTAAAGCTGGAATTTGGCTTTAAAGTATAAGTAAAGCCAAAACCTTTTTTGTTTTATGTAAAGAAGAATGTGAAGTAGTGTTAAATTCTTTCCACTGTGGAAATTCACCCTCTCTATTTGTCCTGATGACCATTGGCTTTGGTGCAAATAAGGATGAGAAATATATTTTAGAGTTTCCCAAAGAACTGGAAGTAAGGGGAAGTCTTCCAACACCTGTTCTTATGACAACTGACATACTTATTTGTGTCTTTGGGACAGAAAGTGGAGGGAAATCTCCCCAACAGGACACAAACAGCAAATAAAAGAAACTCACATTACCCACTTTATCCAAAACTAAATAAATGGCTTTACATTCCCTTTAAATATTTTTTAATTTGCTATATTTCAAATGTTGCCTATATTACCTAGTAAAATACATTGACCATATAGCCCATGTACAGTGCCTTGAAAAAGTATTCATACCCTTTGAAATTTTTCACATTTGATCATGTTATAACCAAAAGCGTAAATGTACTTTATTGAGTAAAGTACATTTATGTGATAGACACAAAGTGACACATAATTGTGAGATGAAAGGAAAATGATAAATGGTTTTCAATTTTTTTACAAATAAAGATCTGAAAAGTGTGGTGTGCATTTGTATTCAGCCCCCTTTACTCTGATACCCCCAACTAAAATCTAGTGGATCAAATCGCCTTCAGAAGTTACCTAATTAGTAAATAGAGTTCACCTGTGTACAATTCAATAGTATAAATACAGCTGTTCTGTGAAACCCTCAGGGGTTTGTTAGAGAACTCTAGTGAACAAACAGCATCACAAAGGCCAAGGAACATACCAGACAAGTCAGGGATCAACTTGTGGAGAAGTTTAAATCAGGGTTACACTATAAAAAAATATCCCAAGCTTTGAACATCTCACAGATCATTATTCAATCCATCATCTGATAATGGAAAGAGTATGGCACAACTACAAACCTACCAAGACATGACCATTCACCTAAACTGACAGGCTGGGCAAGGAGAGTATTAATCATAGAAGCAGCCAAGAGGCCCATGATAACTCTGGAGGAGCTGCAGAGATCCAAAGCTCAGGTAGGAGAATCTGTCCTCAGGACAACTATTAGTTGCGCACTCCACAAATCTGGCTTTTATGGAAGAATGGCAAGAAGAAAGTCATTGTTGAAAGAAAGACATAAGAAGTCCAGTTTACAGTTTGCGAGAAGCCATGTGGGGGACACAGCAAACATGTGGAAGAAGGTGCTCTGGTCAAATGGGACTACAATTTAACTTTTTGGCCTAAAAGCAAAACCATATGTGTGAAAGCACTGCAAATTAACCTGAACACACCATTCTCACTGTGAAACATGGTGGTGACAGCATTGTGTTTTAGGGATGCTTTTCTTCAACAGGGACAGAGAAGCTGGTCAGAGTTAATGGGAAGATGGATAGAGCCAAATACAGGGCACTCTTAGAAGAAAACCTGTTAGCGCATGCAAAAGACTTGAGAATGGGGCAGAGGTTCACCTTCCAGCAGGACAACAACCCTAGGCATACAGCCAGAGCTACAATGGAATGGTTAGATCAAAGTATATTCATGTGTTAGAATGGTACAGTCAAAGTCCAGACCTAAATCCAATTGAGAATATGTGGTAAGACTTGAAAATTGCTGTTCACAGACACTCTCAATCCAATCTGACAGAGCTTGAGCTATTTTGCAAAGAAGAATTGGCAAAAATGTCACTCTCTAGATGTGCAAAGCTGGTAGAGACATCCCCAAAAAGACTTGCAGCTGTAATTACAGCAAAAGGTGGTTCTACAAAGTATTGACTCAAAGGGGCTGAATACAAATGCACGCCACACTTTTCATATATCGATTTGTAAAAAAGTTTGAAAACCATTTATCATTTTCTTTCCACTTCACAATTATGTGCCACTTTGTGTTGGTCTATCACATTAATTCCCAATTAAATACATTTATATTTTTAGTTGTAACATGACACAATGTGGAAACTTTCAAGGGTTATGAATACATTTTCAAGGCACTGTATGTCTAGATTTTAGTCCCATCAATTTAAGCTGCTCTTACAGCTTTTAGGCATGATGATTAAAAAAAACAAACGTCTACAGGGAATACATTCTATTCGGTTCCTGATCTCCAAACTTAAATCACAGTGAGCTCTAAAAAAACATCAATGGAACCGTATTTGTCTGTTAATAAAATAATAATGGTCAGTGAGGATAGCTATTGGCTATTGTAACTCAGGCATAAAATCAATCATCTGTTTAACAGAGTATTTCTCTACAGTTGACCAGATTATACCTGAATATTTTTTTATTTTTCCTAATCTGCCACTAAGAACAGCCCTACCCAAAACTAAAATGATAGGGAGGGAATGGTGGTTTGAAACAACAGCCTGCTAGGTTCACACCTATGCATTTTGCAGAAACGCACTGCAGTCATTTTAAAAAGTATACATTTTTACATGCATTTTGTGAATGTTAGCTGAATGTAAAAAAAAAAAATGGCGTGGGTCCCCCCCAATCCATACCAGGCCTTTTGAGTCTGATTCGAATCTTGAGGTAAACCCAATTACAATAAAAAAAAATGGCATGCCCCCCAAAATCCATACCAGACCCTTATCCAAGCATGCAGCCCAGCAGGCCAGAAAAGGGGGCTCTGCCCCCCCAAAGCACCCCCCCATGTTGAGGGAATGTGGCTCTGCCCCCCCCAAAGCACCTTGCCCTAGTGTTGATGGGGACAAGGGCTTCTTCCCCACAACCCTGGCCAGTGGTTGGTCATTATTAAAGTCAGCTAAACATTTTCATTGGCAAGTCAGAAATAGCAGCTTCTAAAAAGGTGGGCATCTCACTGAGCTAAGGCTACACATTGGGGTTGATTTACTAAATGAAAATAGGCTGTACACTTTTCAAGGTAAATTTTCCTTAGGAAACAAGATGACACTCTACCAACCCCAACCATCCAATTGTACAATAAAAAAATATATATATTTTCCATGAATGTGATTGGGTATACTTGACGAAGTGACTTTTCATAACATTCACTAAGCTAAGTGAAAAATCCCTTGCAAAGTGAACAACCAATATGTCCTTAAAGTAACGCCATAACATGGAAAACAATACAAGCACTGGCGTGGTGTACAGTCCTTTGCTCTCATGTCTCTCGCTCTAGAACAGCCTTTCTCAACCTTTTTACCCTGGAAGAACCCTTAAAAAGAAACTTGACCTCTCAGAGAACCCTCAAAATAATTTCCTGATCTTCATATCATGGTACCTCAGTGTTATCTAAAAGGACGATAATTGCAGCATTTGATAGCTGCCTTCTGTTGCAAAACGATCAGGAAAAAAATTACTTAAATATACAAAAAACATAAAAATAATGTAAATGAATTTAAATAAATGACACTTAGAAACATGAAATTAAATATTAGAGGAATTATAACACAATTATTTTCACAGTGTCCATTTAAAAAAATATACAGCCCTAAATACAAAGCAACAAATACAGAATGTTGTGATTTCTGTCTCTCTCTTCAGCTTGCTTTGAAGAAGAACATAAACCAGACTGTGGTTTGACAAACAATTTCATGTTTTGCTCCTCTGTACTTTATTTTTTTCTCCAGGCATTTACAGAGTATTAATACAGTACATTATAAAAACCATGGTTCGCTGTGCTTATTTCTCCACAGCAAGATGCAGTGAGAAAAAAGTCCTTGGACATTTACTGGTACCATACTATCGTCTCATAAAATGAGATCAATAAGACTGAGTCCTACTGCACTATATACCAGAAAAGGTTTGCTTTTATGTGAGATTGAACTTTTACCCGAAGTGCTGAATGCTTCAAAACCAAACAATGTGCAGAACAAATCTTTTTTTTTCTTATTAAGGGCCAGATTCACATACATTTGCGGCCGTGTAACGTAACCCGTTTACGTTACACCGCCGCAAGTTACCAGTTTTAGTGCCCGATCCACAAAGCACTTACCTGGAAACTTGCGGCGGTGTATCGTAAATACGTCCGGCACAAGGCGGGCCAATTCAAATGGGCGTGTGCCATTTAAATTAGGCTCGCTCTCGCGCCGGACCTACTGCGCATGCTCGTTTCGCAATTCCCGTTGTGCTTTGCGTGCAGTGACGTCATTTTTTCGAACGGCGACGCGCATAGCGTAATTCCGTATTCCCGGACGGCTTACGCAAATGACGTTCATTTTTAAATTTCGACGCGGGAACGACAGCCATACTTTATACAGCAATACGATTGCTGTGTAAGGTTAAGGCACCAAAAACGACGACTAACTTTGCGACGGGAAACTAGACTAGCGGCGACGTAGCGAACGCGAAAATCTGTCGTGGATCGCCGTAACTCCTAATTTGCATACCCCACGCTGGTTTACGACGCGAACTCCCCCCAGCGGCGGCCGTGGTACTGCATCCTAAGATCCGACAGTGCAAAACAATTACACCTGTCGGATCTTATGGATATCTATGCGTAACTGATTCTATGAATCAGTCGTATAGATAGAAACAGAGATACGACAGCGTATCAGGAGATACGCCGTTGTATCTCTTTTGTGAATCTGGCCCTAAGTTCTTGTAGATTTGTTGTGCTGATTATCATTTATACTTTGATGTTTAGGTCCAGATCATGGGCTTTTAGTGAGGCAGTACCTTTCAAATGCTGCTTGATCTTGTCCTGTACTACCAATACATTTTTTGCAGCAACCAAGTAAAATTGGCACTGTAAAAAAAATGTATGTGAACTATGCACCAAAAAACTACTGTACCTGTGCAGGATTTCACTACAGAGCCTTAACCAGCAGTCTGCCCACAGGCTTTAAACTGTTCCTATAATTAATAAACCCCTTCATTCCTGTCCCAACAATCTTTACTTTGAAGAGTATTCAAGTGTTCAGATATTGCAAAGCTCTGCCTATTGTCAAGACTGAATTTCTGCTGCAGAAATCTTCACTTTTGGTCTCAAGCATTTGGGCCAACTTTATACCATTAAAACGTGCTCAGGTATCACATTCTTATGCACCAGATTATCCAGTCTGAAAATATGGCTACAACCATACAAGCAGGCTAAAGTTAGTATTAGATAGGTAAGAAAAATACTAGAGGGTTTGGGGTAATTGGCTTATCTGTTTGAGTTCAATTGACCAAGGTTAACCTCAACTTGGACATGAATCCCACTAAAGTCTGTGGGAATAGAGGGGGGGGTACCTTAATCCTGTTAAGGAATGGAGCCTGAAAGTGAAATTGGTGTGTTGACACAAGAACAATGACAGCTGAGTATCTCCGCCCTATTCTGTTATATTTTCCAAAACTATGGAATAGGTGGACCGACCTGAACATTGCATTCAATTTGCATCAAATCAGACAGGCCCTTGCACCACATAGTTGATGATAGATCTACAGGATATTGTACAATCAGATTGTACCGTGTATACTTTAAAGAAAAAAGTAAGAACGTGGGTGGATATAAAAAAGAAGTAGTATAGTAATGAGGGAGGTTTGGTCCAGAAAGGTAAAACACACCCTATTCTGTGTTGCAATAGGGTAGTGCATGATGTGATATAACATTTCCTGGAAGGTCACACGATCCTACAGAAAGTGATGGGCTCAGAAATGTTTAACAGAGATCTGCAGATTCAAAGCTGCCATGGACTAGATACATGAGAGATAAGCACATTGGGAAGGATTGGGCTGAAAATACATTAGAAAGACATTAGAAAAAGCTTCTATTTAGTATAAAACGTGAAGTTCTGCCTGAAAAGGGGAACTTAGCCTTTAAAATATTGCACCAGTTTCAGCACAGATGGGTACTGATAAGTCTGGACTGATGGGCACTGATGAGCCTGCTGTCATAAAAAGGACAATGTATATTTAACCAGACCTACAAATAAATTACAACATGGCATGGTATTGGAAAAAATTGTAAACAAGTTTACAACTTTCAGGGTTCAATAATGTAAAGGATTTAAACCAATCATATGAAAGGGAATATAACCAGACACTTATGCCGCGTACAGGTTCTGAAAAACAAAAACAAAAAAAATTCGAACATGCTGCATTTTTTAACGACGTTTTAAACTATTTCATTTTTTGGGTTGTAAAAAATGATCGTGTGTGGGCTAAAAGGACGTTAAAAACCTGCGCATGCTCAGAAGCAAGTTATGAGACGGGAGCGCTTGTTCTGGTAAAACTACCATTCATAATGGAGTAAGCACATTCATCACGCTGTAACAGACAGAAAAGCGCAAATCGTTTTTTACTAACACGTAATCAGCTAAAGCAGCCCCAAGGGTGGCGTCATCCGCATGGAACTTCCCCTTTATAGTGCTGTCGTACGTGTTGTTTGTCACCGCGCTTGCTAGAGCATTTTTTAAAAACGATTTTTTATTTTTATTTATTATAACGATGGTGTGTGGGCAACGTCGTTTTAATGATGAAGTTGGAAAAACTTTGTTTTTTCTACATGCCGAAAAACGTTGTCTTTTTTCATGCCGAAAAATGATCGCGTGTACGCGGCATTAGAAGTTCTCTCCTCACTAAAAATGACTGCGTAAGTACAGCATGGTTGCCAGCATATATCTATAGTATTCACATCAGAGAAAGTAAGGAAACATTTTCCAACCCAGTTTGTAACAATGAACCTCCTAATGGGATCATCATGGCCCATTGAGATTAATAATTAATTTTAACAAATTCTTGGGCATAAATAGTAATCCTGCACAATAAAGATGCAGAAACATTTCTCTATGACTGAAGTCCAGCCAGCCATGCCTCTAAAAACACAAGTGACTTATGCTTTAGGACACTTGCACACATCTTGGGGGGCTGGACTTAACTTAAACTGGAGCATACAAAATCTGGTTCAGCCCTGCATAGAAACCGATCAGCTTCCAGGTTTCATTGTCAAAGCTTAATTGAACAAGTTGAAATTAGAAGCTGATTGGCTACTATGAACAGCTGCACCAGATTTGGAGTGCTCCAGTATTAGTAAATCTCCTCCCCAATATCCAGTACAGCATGCAGGGATATCTCAGAGCTTTATGTGAATCTCAGAGTGTATAGTCTGTTCACTTCTGACCTAGGTACCCCCCACACATATAACCACACCATTCACTGTAGTTATTCATAAAGTATTACCAGTAATCAAATAGGCAATCTTAATTTAGGGTCCTGTGCTGGCTCTGTTCTTCCTGTAAAAACCTATCCATGGTTAATTTACAGTGAGCAGTCAAGTTCAACATCTTTTACAAAGTCATAATGTAACTGAGTCAGTAAAGGTCCAGTTCTTATGAATAATGCTGAGAATTCTTGCTTTTCAACCTTCCTTTCTTTTATCTGCCACAGCAATACTAGTTTTCTTGTTATTATTTAAATTAATTTTCTTTCCATCAAAAAAATATCACACAACACAATACTTCCCTATTTATTGAATGGAAGAATGCCAGTGATGCTTTAAAATAAATATAGTGTTTTTTTGTGTACATAAGTGTATATTTTTGTATGTTAAGCAAAAAATATACTGTTATTTTGGCATCAGCAGCTAAGCTAAGCTTTTAGAATGTTGCTACTTTTACACAGGTTTACTAATTGCTTTTCTTTGTATCTCAAAGCAGAGCTGTGAAATGGATTTTAACCTGAAAGACTTTAATAACAGAACAGACACAAAAGAAGAAAACAGCACATTGGATATAACAACCACCAATTTTCCTGCATGGGAGGATTATAACAGTAGCGTGGACGACATACGATACTTTCTAATTGGGCTGTACACCTTTGTAAGCCTGCTTGGATTTATGGGGAATCTCCTTATTCTCTTGGCTATTTTCAGAAAGCGCAAACAAAAGACAATAATCAACTACCTCATTGGAAACCTGGCCTTTTCAGATATTCTTGTTGTACTCTTTTGTTCTCCCTTTACATTGACATGCGTCTTACTTGACCAATGGATCTTCGGTGAAGTTATGTGTCATGTTGTGCCTTTTCTCCAATGTGTTTCTGTTCTCATTTCCACACTAATGCTTATGTCAATTGCCTTGGTAAGATACCATATGATTAAAAATCCACTATCTACCAATTTAACTGCCAACCATGGGTACTTTTTGATCGCTACTGTCTGGACTCTAGGCTTCACCATATGTTCTCCTTTGCCAGTTTTTCATAAAATCATAAATTTGAGGGAAGCATTCAACTTAGAGCCCCTGATGAATAGTTACCTATGCATTGAGTCATGGCCCTCTGATTCATACCGAATAGCTTTCACCATATCGTTATTGCTGGTACAGTACATATTGCCACTGTCCTGTTTAACCATAAGTCATACAAGTGTTTGCAGAAGCATAAGTTCAAGGTTACCAAACAGAGAAGTTAAGGTTGAAGAAAATGAGATGATTAATCTGACCCTTCAGCATCCTAAAACTAACAGGTCTGTTGTGGAAATCTGTAGTAGTAGTCGTAGGTGGAGCTACTCCTGTGTACGCAAACACCGAAAGCGCTACAGCAAAAAATCAGCAAGTGTTGTCCCAGCAATTCTGAGAAGACACCAAGAGAGTAATACTGGAGATATCCCAGAAACATCAACCACAGAAAGGAGTCATACTTTGCCCTCTAGTCTTCACACGTTACCTTCCAGTGTTTATTTACCTGGAGTACCCATATGTTTTGAAATGAAGCCAGAAGAGAACTCTGAATTAAGCAACATGAATTCTGTCTCAAAATCCATAACCCGAATAAAAAAAAGGTCTAGGCGTGTTTTCTGCAGGCTGACAGTATTGATCTTGGCTTTTGCTGTCAGTTGGATGCCACTTCACCTTTTTCACCTTGTAACTGATTTTAATGCCAACCTAATTTCCAATCGACATTTCAAATTAGTTTATTGCATCTGTCACTTGCTTGGTATGGTCTCATGTTGTCTAAATCCCATACTCTATGGATTTTTAAATGATGGTATAAAGGCAGATTTGATGTCTCTCATCCAGTGTTTCCATATATCATAGGCTGGAATCCAGCTGTTATTTTATTTGCTGTAAAACAAAGATGCAAAGAAATATCTACAGAGTTAGACACAAGTTGAACTGGATTGAAACTTAGCCATGTGCTAGTATAAATATCTACTACTTAACCACTAACTCAACTAATGTTATCATAGCATAAAATGTATATTTGCAGACAAGTTTACAGTGTGGCATATGATCTCCATGAGGTCATTTTCTATTCTTTTTACTAGTGTAAAAATGACATTCAGTATGTACAATACTTGTTTTGTTCCTTTTACATTTTATTTACTCGGTAACTATGTATGCTTTAATTTAAATTATGTTTTCTATGAATTACATTTATTAATGTAATTAACTATAAAATGATGCATCACATGTAAGTAAAGGTTTATTTAATAGGTTTTAAGACATTGTACAGGAAACTCATTTACGTCAGTGTTTATTGATTAATATAAATGTGTTTGCAGAAAAGAGATATTAGCTTTGAATTTGCAACCATTTTAAATAGTTTTTTTCTAATATTATTTTTTCTAAAACAGAATAATATTGTGCAAGTGTTATGTCAAACAGTGCATTGCTTGCAGAATCATTAGAACGTCTGGCATAATAGTTGTCCTTTAATGATTTTGATTCTTTTAATTTTTGCATACTACATATGCAGAGCTTTGCCATTCTGACAACATTTACTTTGTGGTTTTAGTGTTACTTAATATGAATAAAATGCTGTGATAATTTATTGTGTGTTGTATGTTGTCATTATTTCACATTAAGGAAATCACACAACATTCAAACAACAAAAACAACCCATGCTTTTACTTTTATCCATATACAGTAAATGTTTCATATTTTCTACTCAAAATTACAGTATGTGTAGGATTTGTTTATAACAATTTATCCCTCACTCCCATATACCAAGTGAAATTTTAAAACTGAGGGTGGACAACTTAGGGTGGACACCATAGTGTGGACAACTTACCTTAGTTAAAGGGGCTGTAAAGGTTTGTTTTTTATTTTCTATATAGGTTCCTTTAAAGTGGAGTTCCACCCATAAATATAACATTACATCAGTAGTTTTAAAAAAAATGTCATTGTTGTTGCTAGGCAGAATAGTTAATATTCCCTCTTCCTGCACCTAGGTGCTTAAGCTTCCTAACATACACAGCACAGACTCCTGGGAATGTAGTGGGTGTAACTTTCCAGGAGTCTGTGCACTCCCCAGTCTCGAAGAATCATGTGACTTGGACAGTACAGGTGCTGAAACCTGATCTGAAACCTATTACACTGCTTGTGCAGCACTGAGCATGTGCGAGATCTGCAAGGCTGAAATCCAGGAAGTCATACAGTCTGGCTTCATGATGCCCACACTTAAGATGGCCCCAGTCAATTTCTATTTTATAAAGTGTCTAAATGCTGCAACAACCTAACAAAACGGACCTTAGTTTACAGACTAACTTTACTAGAATACATTAACCACTTCGTTACCGGGCCTATTTTGGCACTGTTCTCCTTTATGTAAAAATCACAATTTTTTTGCTAGAAAATTAATCAGAACCCCCAAACATTATATATTTTTTTTAGCAGACACCCTAGGGAATAAAATGGCGGTCATTGCAACTTTTTTTCTCGCACGGTATTTGCGCAATAATTTTTCAAACGCCTTTTTTTAGGGAAAAAAACTGTTTCATGAATTAAAAAATAACAAAACAGTAAAGTTAGCCCAATTTTTTTGTATAATGTGAAAGACGATGTTACGCCGAGTAAATAGATACCTAACATGTCACGCTTTAAAATTGCGCACACTCATGGAATGGCGCCAAACTTCGGTACTTAAAAATCTCCATAGGCGACACTTTAAATTTTTTTACAGGTTACTTTTTTTGAGTTACAGAGTAGCTCTAGTGATAGAATTGTTGCACACGCTCTAACGCACGCAATGATACCTCACATGTGGGGTTTGAACGGTGTTTACATATGTGGGCGGGACTTGCATGCGCGTTCGCTTCTGCACGTGAGCGACCGGGACAGGGGCGTTTTAAAACATTTTTTTTATTATTTTATTTTATTTTTTTACTTCATTTTTTTATTTTTACACTTTTTTTGACTTTTTTTTTTTTTGATCACTTTTATTCCTATTACAAGGAATGTACACATCCCTTGTAATAGGAATCACTGTGACAGGTCCTCTTTATGGAGAGATGTGGGGTCAATAAGACCCCACATCTCTCCTACAGGCTTACAAGCATGAAATCGGTGAAAAACATTTCACCGATTACATGCCGACAGCCGCGATTGCGGCTTTGTTTACTTCCGGGTACCGGGCGTGACATCATAACGTCGCGCCCGGCCCTCTGACGGTCATAGAGATGACTGTGACCGTCTGGTCACCAGTCATCTCTATGGTTCAGCAACGCGCGCCGGCCGATTCGCTCTCCGGGCCCCCGATGGCACGGGAGAGCCCGGAGAAGCACCGGATGGCGGCAGGAGTGGGGGGACGTCCCCTCCCGCTGCCTAGAAGAACGATTGAGCGGCGGAACCGCCGCTTTGATCGTTCTTCTGGTGCACAGAATCGCCGGCTGAAGACAGAGATATCTGAATGATGCCTGCAGCTGCAGGCATCATTCAGATATCACCGCTCAAAGTCCATGACGTCCCAGGACGTCCTACGGATCTGAAGTGGTTAAGCTTGTGTATTACAGGGGTATTTATATTTAAAAAGAGAAATTGTGGCCGGAACTCCACTTTAAGCTAGTGCATTGTTGGTTCACTTACCTTATCCTTTGATTTCCCTTCTAAATGTTTTTTCTTAGTCTGAATTTCTCACTTCCTGTTTCTCCTTAGTAAACTTTTTTTTTTGGGAACAACTGCGCTAAGATGATGGGTTGAGATTGATAAGCAGCAATTAAATTGTGTATAAACAAATTAAGAACAAGTGAAAAAAGGGGGGATAATTGCGCTAAACTCAATTGTGCACCTGTATCAAATAAACATGTGACCAAGTGTGTGTGTAACAGGTGAATCTAAACTGGAGGTATAGATTCATCCATGGAATCAGGGGGGCGTGGCCACCTGTTCCTACTGAACACTAGTATGTGTAGACCCAGTGATCAAATAACACTGGGATGTGTAAATCGTGACTACAATAATTGCTATAGCAGAGTCAGGGGGCCGTGGTTGCCCGTCCCTCCTAAGCAGTGGTGGGTATGAGCCCAAAGTGCAATAACTTAAACAATATAACACAAATACTAAAACCGTGATAGCAATATTTGCTAGAAATTGATAAACCACAGAATTAATATTTTGTGAAAAAGTCCATAAAGTCCAAAATTGAAAAATTAGATAGATGAGAAGTCCATTTGGCAATGAAAACACCCGTGAAATTCCAGGAATGCTGTAACTAAGCACCAGATGTGAGTCCACCACCAATCGTGCAGCTGCTTACCAGAAATCAAGGTCCTGCCGGACCACTATCAACATATCTCTCAACCAGAGATTTATGGCAGTAGTAGATCCTCCACTTGCACTAGAACCCAGCCGTATCCAGCGATGGATATAGAAAACAACAAGACAGAGCTCCACATGGCATAAAATCCGGGTGATTTATTTAAAACAGCATAAAATGAATATGAATATACAACTCACATTTGTAGATAAAAAACCAGCAATTGGCCTGTAACGCCGGCCGGACGTGTCCAGGAACAACTGCCACTCGTTTGGAGAAATGAAGGGGATGGCGTCCACACGTCACTCACTCCACCCGACGCGTTTCGTGACAAGATCACTTCTTCTCGGGGTAATTGCTGTTTTTTTATCTACAAATGTAGTCAGCCAGAACAGCTTACTGAACAGCTTACTGAGGAGGAACAGGGAGTGAGAAATTCAGACAAAGAAAACAAAGAAAAAAAAAACATTTAGAAGGGAAATCGAAGGAAAAGTGAACCAACAATGCACTAGGTTAAAGGAACCTATTTAGAAAATAAAAAACAAACCTTTACAACCCCTTTAAGAGAAAGAGAGATGTTTAATGTTTCAGACTGGTAATCAGGGTTGGCTGCTGTTTAGTTACAGATCATGGTAAGAAAGAAGTCGTTTAAAAATGTGGGCTTGTTTGGCTGGGCTTCTCCTAAGTGTTACAGCAGTGCAATTCGTTTTGCACTCCTGTGATCTGTTTTCAGCAGAGAGCAGTCTAAAGTCGGCTCTCTGCTGATGTCACCAAGATCAGTCCAGACACCACGTAATCCCGGGAGTATGGATCCACCAGGTGCCTGGACTGATGGCAGTCTCAGCGAGCCACTGAAACGGACGCTCCCTGCCCTTTCACAGCTCAGCGCTCCAGTGAGTGCGGAGGAGAAGAGCAGGAAAGCTGCTGATTGACAGTCAGCAGCTCTCCTCTCAGGGTGCTGAGAGAACTGAGCCATCGGCGGTGTCCGATAGCTCGGTTCTCAGTGCAGAGACGCTGGACAGATGCTGCATCCACCTTGGTAAGTATGAATATGGGATAGAAGCCAAACCCATAATTCTCCTTTAAGCTGCATCTCAAGCACCTGTGAAAACATATATCCGCATGTGTTGGATAGGGATGGGCTTGATGTTTGTTTGTTTGTAGAACACACTAATAAATGGTGCGCTTGAGGTAAGTTGTCCGCCCTGGAGCGTCCCATAATGCCCTGTGAGATCGCATGATGGCTGCTGATTGGCCAAAGCATGAACATGACCTGCATGCTTTGCCCAATCACAGCGCGATGTACTGTGAAAGACATAATTGACCAAAGGCAGGGTGCCTTTGGCCATTCATGGCTCAGGGGCTAAGGCCACGCCCCACCCTATATAAGACTGTTGCTTACACGACGGCCGTATGTAGTGAATTAATTGAGATAAGGCAGGTAGTTAGTGTACTGTGCAATCAGTCAGTGTAGTATATACTGTATATTACAGTTCAGAATATATAGTGCAGTTCGTGTAGTATATATAATACAGTTCAGAGTATATAGTGCAGTCCGTGTAGTATAAATAATACAGTTCAGTGTATATAGTGCAGTCTGTATAATATATATAATACAGTGAAAAGTATATAGTGCAGTCCGTGTAGTATATATAATACAGTTCAGAGTATATAGTGCAGTCAGTTTAGTATATATAATAAAATTCATCGTATATAGTGTAGTATATATAATACAGTTCAGAGTATATACTGCAGTCAGTGTAGTATATATAATACAGTTCAGAGTATATAGGGCAGTCCATATAGTATATATACAGTAATACAGTTCAGAGTATATAGTGCAGTTCGTATAGTATATATAATACAGTTCATTACCACACTAAAAAGGGGCCTGTGGTCCCTGCCTGAAAAAGGAAGTTGCTAAGGCCTGGCTTAGCCTGTTTCAAGCCTAACCATGCGGTTGTAGGCTGTGCTAGGGAGCTCAAGCAAGTAGAGTGCTGAAGGAGCTGAGAAGTAATGGTCTGCAGTAAGAGTTGTTCTGGAGGAAGAGGGATCTGTAAATACCGGAGTGTATATAAGTTGTTCCAATTCTTTGTCCTCAAAGTTGTCCCAATGGATTGTTCTAAAATGTACTGGGCATCCCATGCTTCCTATACCATACCTCCCAACAGTCCCGGATTGGGCGGGACATTCCCACATCTTCACCTTTGTCCCGCGGTTCCACTGTGTAGGAAGTATTTCCCGCATCATTGTTTGCAGCCTCCATTAGCTGTGTGCTCACAGTTGAGCACTTTCACGTTAAGATACAGAAGCCCGACTTCTGTGTTATGAAGTGAAAGTAAAACCTCTCCCGTGCCTCCTACAGCAGCCTGCCTGCTCTGCACAGGGGACAAGTGCTGGCAGAGTGCAGCATGTTTAAGGACAGGAGAGGGGGAGAGAAGTGCTTGATGAGCTACAGCGTGATTTCCATTCTTCTACCTGGTCGGGATAGCTCTGGAGTTGACAATTCGTGCACTGAAAAGGAAGATTTTGCTGCAGTGGATGGAAGAGCCAGAAAGGTAACCATGGGGACGATGGTGGAGCTTTGGGGAGGGTAGGTGGGCTAAAGATTAGGGCAGAGCAGAGGAGTTGTGTTTGGGGGGTGCAGAGGTTATTGCTGAGGAGGGGTGTAGTAATAGCATGTGGATGGATGGACACTGTACCTAGTATACTCTGTAGGCAGCTCATCTCAGAACCCTGCACCCAGTATGTAGCTTACCCGAGAACCCTCCACCATGTATATAGTTAATTTCATAACCCTGCAACCAAAAATATAACTCACCCCAGAACCCTGCACTCTGTATATAGCTCATCTCAGAACCCTGCACCCCATATATAGCTCATTCCAGAACCCTGCACTCTGTACATAATGCACTCCA
Organism: Rana temporaria; assembly: GCF_905171775.1. Taxonomy (NCBI): domain Eukaryota; kingdom Metazoa; phylum Chordata; class Amphibia; order Anura; family Ranidae; genus Rana; species Rana temporaria. The sequence continues at coordinate 538,503,022 of NC_053489.1, forward strand.
AAACCCTGCAACCTTTTATATATTTTTTTAAATTAATGTGTTGGGGTTTGTATGTATTCATGAGACTTTTGCTTGTGGAACAGTAAAAACAACATTTTTTATAGGTAAAAGGAAGCCCAAATTGTGTTTATTGACACCCCTTAAGCTCCTCCCACTGTCTAGAGTTCGACCATGCCCACATTTGCCAAGGTCACTTTCTTCCTCAAGTGTCCCTCATTCTGAAGTTCAAAAGTTGGGAGGTATGCTATACCCCATCCAAGTTCAATCCCCTCAATAAAACAAAAGAACAAAGCTAATGGACTGTTTATTGCCTTGGAGTGAATGAGGACTTGAATGCTGGGCTGGGCAGGGTGAAAGGTGGGCCACAACACTTAGCAGCTTACTGCTACATATATAATACAGTTCAGAGTATATAGTGCAGTCCGTGTAGTATATACTGTATAATACAGTTCAGAGTATATAGTGCAGTCCGTGTAGTATATACAGGGTATAATACATTGCAGAGTATATAGTGCAGTCAGTGTAGTATATATATATTACAGGAGAGAATATATAATGCAGTCAGTGTAGTATATATATAAAGTAATGAATGTGTTTTTCGCGCTACTATGAATAAATAGTAAAAGTGAAAATAACAGAAAAATTATAAAAACTCAAAAGCAGCAAAAACTAACCGTGTTCACCAAACACAAAATAAAATATAAATACAAAAGTGATCTTGCGCTAAAAAGTGATATCACAAAAAAGTAACGTCCTGTAAAGGAAAAAATCGTGCAACGAAAGTCCAAAATGATAATAAATGTTGGGTGAGCAGCAGTCAATATCAATGTCCCATAACTATATGTATAAAAAAAAGACTCTGCAATAGCTGTATCAGCTAGGGATGGACAAGTGATCCAGGAGTAATAAATACAATAAATTGGTCCCTTATAAAATATCCCTTATATAGGAAATTAAAGATGGGTGCTCCACACAGTGGTCTCCCAAAACTCTCACCTCAGTGTAGTTATAAATGTGCATGGATTAAGTATGGTCCAGCCTCGGGTTAAATGGTCTCCCAGTCCTCCCTTCTATTCTATCCAACTCCACAGTGAATGTAGCTGTAAGAAACCGCTGTTCCGCTGCACAATGTGGGGCATAGTAAGGGGGAAGGAGAGAGAAAATACCTCCAATGGTGTAGTATGTATAAAAGGTGGCAGCTTTATTAAACGCTTAATGGGTGGACTCTTACATGTAAACACTTTAAAAACAACAAAATCTTAAAAATCGTGGCGTTTCCAGCGCTTCCGTACGTCACTTCCTGGTCTGCGTCAGCCTCTTGCACTCCCTACGTGGTTACGTCACACTTTGTGACTTCTTCAGGGGACTTCTTAAGGTGAGAGTTTTGGGAGACCATTGTGGTCTCCCAAAACTCACAATTTATTGGATTTAATACTCCTGGATCGCTTGTCCATCCATATAGCTGATACAGCTATTGCAGAGTCTTTTTTATACATATAGTTATGGGACATTTATATTGACTGCTGCTCACCCACCATTTATTATAATTTTGGACTTTCGGTGCACGATTCTTTCCATTTACAGGACATTACTTTTTTGTGATATCACTTTTTAGTGCAAGATCAATTTTGTATTTATAGTGTAGTATATATAACACACTGCAGTTTATATAGTGCCCTTTGGGTCTGGTATAGATTTTAAGAGAAACTCCATACCAATTTTTTTTTAAAAACAGCGTAGGGTCCCCCCCAAAATCCATACCAGACCCATATCTGAGCTGATGGGAACAAGGGGACAAGGGTCTGTTGATGGGGGCAAGGGCCTCTTCCTGACAACCCTGGCCAGTGGTTGTTGGGGTCTGTGGGTGGGGGTTAATTGGAATCTGGAAGGAGCCCCAGATCCCCATCCCCCCTCCCCATGTGAATGGGTATCAGGTACTTTGTACCTCTACTTATTCACTAAAAAAAGTGTCAAAAAGTAAAAACCACAAGAGACAGTTTTTGACAATTCCTTTATTAACCACTTGGGATCTGCGCTATGGACGAAAGACGTCCACAGCGCGGCTCCCAAGTGCAGAGTGGACGTATTTGGACGTCCTGCTTGTTTACATTCCCTGTGCGCGCCGCTGGGGGCGCGCAGCGGGGAAACAACGTGCCCGGCGCATCGCTCGGGAGCCGATGCGTGTGCCTGGTGACCGCGATTTCCACTAGGTACCTGCGATCGGCGGTGACAGCAGGGACGAGGAGCTCTGTGTATAAACAGCCAGTCCAAAAAAAAAAATCATAAATCTATCCCCTATTTTGTAGGCGCTCTAACTTTTGCGCAAACCAATCAATATACGCTTATTGCGATTTTTTTAACAAAAATGTGTAGAAGAATACGTTTTGGCCTAATCTGAGGGAAATGTTTATTTAAAAAAAAAAAATGGGATATTATTATAACAAAAAGTAAAAAATATTGTGTTTTTTTTTCAAAATTTTCTGTCTTATTTTGTTTATAGCACAAAAAATAAAAATCACAGAGATGATCAAATACCACCAAAAGAAAGCAATTTATGGGAAAAAAAATGATAAAAATATAATTTGGGTACAGTGTTGTATGACCGTGCAATTGTCATTCAAAATGCGTCAGCGCTGAAAGCTGAAAATTGGTCTGGGCACAAAGGGGGTTTAAGTGTCCAGTAATGAAGTGGTTAAAAAAGAAAAAAGGGAAAAAAAAACAAGTGTCCTGCTGTTCATCCATCTTGAATCACGCTGCCCTATGGACCCAAAAATAGAAAAAAAATATAAAGCTCCATTCCTCCATGGGGGGCCTCCCAGCAACTGCTATCTCTTGGCTTTGACAGCTGTTATATAGGCAAGGGCGGGGCCACCCAATGACATAACCAAGTGACCCCACTACCCTTCAGATGTCATGTGACATCAGCGGGGTCATCCGGTTATGTCAGCGGGTGGCTCCGCCCTTGCCTATATAAGAGCTGTAAAAGCCAAGAGATAGCAGTTTCCAGGAGGCCTACCTTGGAGAAACAGAGCTTTTAATTTTAAAGTTTTCTTTATTTTTCGGGTTCGTCGGGCAGCGTGATTGACAATGGATGTACATTGCAGGACACTTTTTTCTGTCTTTTGTGGTTTTTACTTTTTGACAAATTTTTTGGTGAATGGGTAGGGGTACAATGTACCCGACACCCATTCACATAGGGGGGGTGGGATCTGAGGGCACTCTTGTTAAAGGGGGCTTCCATATTCCGATAAGCACCCCGCCCACAGCCCCAACAACCAATGGCAAGGGTTTTCGGGAAGAGGCTCTTATCCCCATCAACATGGGGACAGAGTGCTTTGGGGTGGGGGGCACAGAGCCCCCTGCCCCAAAGCATCCACCCCTCCATGTTGAGGGCATGTGGCCTTGTATGGTTCAGGAGGGGGGGCACTCGCTCGTCCTGCCCCTATCCTGACCTCAAGGCTACATAGTTACATAGTTAGTCAGGTTGAAAAAAGACAAAAGTCCATCCAGTTCAGTGCGTGCTCTAAGGGGCTTGTGCAGATTTTGGGGGGACCACACTCCAACTTTTTCTTTGATTTTGGTGTGGAGTTCCCCTTATTATCCATACCAGACCCGAAGGGCCTGGTATGGACTGCATGGGAGAACCCTAGGCTGTTTTTCATCTCTATTGCCGGGAGCCAGAAATACATTATAGCCACGAGCAAGTTTAAATTTTATTTTTTTCCTTTAGAAATGTCATTATTGCTGCTGCACTGTTCTACACATTGCACAGATGCACCACTTTACAGGCAGACCAAGGGAACCCCCAGGCATGATATGCAAAGGAATATAACATTTTTATAGTTTCACTTTAAGCATTATTAAAATCACTGCTCCTGAAAAAATTATTGTTTTCAAAACTTTTCTTTGCATTGATACATGTCCCCCAGGGCAGTACCCGGGTTTCCATACACTTTGTATGGTAATAACTTTAATAATAAGCCTTTAAAACTATGACTTTTGATTTTTCATGTTCGTGTCCCATAGATTTTAGTTGGGTTTGCATTTTAGCAAGAACTTTTTGCCTGTTTGAAGTGTTCTGAACAGGGGGGTTTGTCCCATCCCTAGTGTTTAATGTGTGTTGGGATCACTGAAAGAATGTTTGTCATAGGGGAATGGAACCTGGTGCTAAGCTTAAGACATATAAAAAAAATAGTTACAGTAGGATCATATATACGTTTGTTATTCACTTTAACTACTTCTGCCTTCTGCCGTAGTAATTTCTGGTGGCTCTTTCTGCTGCTTCTTATCACCTCCTGGTAACTATTTATTTTTCCAACCCTAGGTTAGGTTAGGTTAGGTTTTTAATTTCTTGTAAAGACTTCACAACTCTTTTCTTGTTCAATATTTTTATTGTTGCACAGTAAAGATAAAACACTTGGAATACAATATGAACAATAAACAGAAGTTCCAGCTAGCAAGCTGTGCATATAACAACCAGGCAGGGCACAACAGAGTAGAGGAGTGTATGTAAACAGCAAATTAAGAAAGGGAACTCAAATCAACATCAATGAGCATATATAATCTCAGAATGTGTCCTGCTGAGGTGAGTAATAACACAAGAGACATCCAAGTGTTGGAGACCAAATAAGCCTCTAATTAGGGAACCCAGGCCACCTGGGCTTAGGCAAATCATGATTTAGGGGGGAAAACAAATACAGAAGAAAAGGAAAAAGGGATAAGGGGAAAAAGAGGGAAAATAAAGGATTTGGGTGGTCTGCTGGGTGGCAAAGTTATGAGGGTATAAGAGTCCAGGGCTTACTACGCATTCACCAATGGGGGAAATCCGTGCCAACTGAGCATGTGCCAAAAACGCCTACGTGCGCCAACCCACACCTGCGCAAAAGACCTGATGGAAAAGGGCAAGAAAATGCCCAGGAGGCACACAGGAAGTGATCTCAACCTGATAGAAAAAGGCAGGAAAATACCCAGGAGTGACCTCAACCTGATGGAAAAAAGGCGGGAAAATGCCCACCTTGACCGTTCCACTTCTTTGCCCCTTTTATACTCAGGTGCCAGATTGGAAACGACTCCGGCTTGGATCTCGACCATTCTTCTTCTGATTAACCCTTCTGTACTTCTTTGCCAGAGTGGACTTGACCTCGGTTCGGATCTCGGACTAAGGCTTGCACGGTGCCACTCGGTGTCCACCAAGTCTCTGTCTCCATCTCTAGAGTCTTCAAGGACCCAAGGTGCAAGAGAGGCCTCCCCACTCCTTCGGTCTCACCTCAGGTACGTGGCCCTCAAGACAGAGGTATAGCGCAGAGTCAAGCATATGATGTCATCAGCTTGAAAGTAGCAATACTGCTTTAAAGTGTGAGGGACGGTATTGATCTACCCATGGCTGACAGATTTTAGCATATTTAGCAACTCAGTCTTGTAATACTGCTTTGACTGTAGCATGGACCATGGCTTGAGCCACCCTATTTAAGCTTCACAGCTTTTTAATGGCTCAGCACCTAAAGCAGTAATACACCCCCCCCACTCCCAATTTTTTTACCACTTACCTGTAGTGCTCTTCAAAGCACATATTCATTTGTACAGCAAATCTAGCGTTATCCTTCTGTGATTCACTTTTAGGGTGCCACAGAGCAGGTCCTATTAGTCCTCTTAAACTGTCTGCCTTCTCCGGTTGTAGGTAGCTAGCTCCCATGACACACCAAACCTGCCCTTTGGACCCCCTGCAAGCCAGGACCAGGCATATGTCATTCTGGCCTAAGTCGGAATGGCAGTGGGGGGGGCCAGGCTAACAATGCTTGTGGACAAAAATACTTTTTGTATGTGCTCAATTTGATTGAGGGCTGTAAGATTTAATGGTTTGTACACTGTTCTGAGAACATATTAAAATTGACAGAAGGAGCAGCAGGCTGTGGAGATGTGATAGGCACGGGGGCATTGCTTGACAATGTTTTCAGAAATCATAGAACCATGAACTAGTGCATCTAACACTCTCTATGAGCTTGACTTATGTCAATTTTAAGCTTCAAAGGTAGATCTACATTCGCCACTGTATATAGTAGATCTATCATGAGAGAAATCTTTATGGTTTTCATTAAAGCTAGGTCTAGAGTTGCCCAAATGTCAATCCAATCCAATCAGAAACAACTTTTCTAACAAGGTACAATGAATTTATATGTTTTTATTCTCTGGCCCAATATTCTAGATCCAGAGATCGTCAGTAAAATATAGTGTGTAGGCAAACTGCAGTAAAGCAATATTGATACAAAAAACAAGATTGATACAATAAAACTGGTATTATCACACTCTCTGAAATGTAGAAACCCACATAAAAAGAAGCAAAGAAGCATGTGTAATAACGAGGAATGTGTATATATAATGATGCGCAAACCAAATATTTAACGTAGATCAGGCTGCCAACATACCATATGGATGTAAGGTGAAAAATGTGAAAAAGAAAATGTAGCGCCCAAAAATATAAATAGACCCCTAAAAAAGGGTGAATATGGTGTGTACCCTGAAGGTAAATGACTTAATATCTAAGTCTGGTACCTCTTAATACACAATGGTGAAATTGTGAGGTGGATATTGGGAGCTGTGATGTGAAAAACTGCTCCTATATAGCAAACTTACATACAAATCTGTGCTATAAAGAATCAACAGGCAAAAATACGTATGTGAAATAACAATGGTGTGATCACCATACATGTGTAAAAAAATATTATATACAACAAAGTGAAAAAAGGCAGTGAAAAGGACAGTCCTCCAAGGCCAACGTTCCACTGTTGATCAAGTGTGCCTTAGTATTAAAGGCGTAAACCCAATCCTGCAAATATCAAGAAGTCTGCTAGGAAATGTGGAGTCTAAAATTGTGCATATAAATTTCCAATGTTGGGTGGAGCAAATATCTTCAATACCAAAAATCTTCAGTGCTGGACACGTAAATAGATAAATGGGTGGGTACCCTTACCAGAACTGGTGGACCCTCTCAACCACCATACGGTGGGAGGGTCATCAAGGCTTGTATAGACCGATTGTCTGGGTCCAGTGGTCCTCACTCTGCGTGTCCAATCCAGAAATGGTTACTGAAGCACTTGTTCTTCCAAGATAGATAGCCAAGGTTGGTTGATCGATAGTAGCTCAAAACACCCAAAGTGGTAAAAAAGGAAAAATATAGAGGTGCTCCTCATAGTGTAAAAACATTTAATAAAAAAAGCATTGCAAATACACACACGTGGCAAAGAATGCAGTAAAAATATGAAAAACTTTAAATAGCCACACGAGAAAATAGATCACTCAGCTAGTAATCAAATGAAAAAATAGCAAAAGTAAAAATAAAAATATAGCAGCAAACTCCCACCTTGGATAAAGGTGTGGGGAGTGTTCCAACAAAGTTGAGAGTGCAATGGGGATGCAGTGGAGTAATCACCCGACCGGTTTCGTCGCTAACGGACTTCTACTGGGGTATCTGGTCCTCCTCTGCTCCCCCCATTGCATTAAATACCTTACATCCAGGTCCCTGATTGCTGACATCTGTTCGTCCATGTCTAACCGGCGTGCGTTCCATCGCAAGGAACCGGAAACGTCGTCTGCGTTCCAAAAGCCGGAAGTAGTGGGGCGGGGCTTAGCGTCAAAACGCCAGCGTCCAGACGTGCTTAACGTCAGGACATCCAGGATGACTCAGTCACTCCCCCCATCCTCCTCCATGACAGGCAGGAGGTGTGGTAGTCAGCCGACCAATGGGCATTAATCAGCAGCCCTTCCGCAGCGTCATGACGTCAGCGCCGTACGCCGCGTTCCACGATGCGCTCCAGGCATGTCACAGGCAGACGTCAGTGTCAACACACAGACGCTCCAGGACACACAGCGTCATGTATCAGCCCAAAGGTGGCAAAGAACCCACCGGGGTTATCCGAGGTCACCCTAAGTCACCCCAATCTAGTTGGACTTTACAAAGAACAAATATAGTCAGTATATAAATACTATATATGGATCAGATAAAAGCAAGCAATCAAGGAGGTGAACTAAAGGCCCCACTTAGAAATGTAATAATTAAAGAGACATGCACATATAAAAAAAATCATCTTTAGAACCTCAAAAAAACTTATTAACTTATTGTCTCTGAACCACAAAAAATTGCCGAATCAGAAGAAACAAAATTAGGTATGACAAAGCAAGTGATCCTGAGAATCGATTAAATTATAAAATTAGGACTGATTAATAAAAGCATTCACGTCCCATTCAACGTTGAGTCCAAATGGGGCGTAACTCTTGAGGGTATAAATCCAATATACTTCTAACTTCGAGACCCCTCTGGTACCCGGTTCACCCCTCCAGTGAGGAACAAATTTGTCGATAATCAAAAAGGAGGTACCTGTCAATGATTTGTTGTGAACCTGTAAATAGTGTCTGGGCACTGTGTGTTTATCGTTGCCTTTCTTGATTTTTGCAACATGTTCACCTACCCTTGTGGAAAAACTGCGGATGGTACGGCCCACATATTGTTTTCCACAAGGGCAGGTGATCAGATAAACTATATATGTGGAAGCACAGGTGGAAAATTGCTTCATGGGATAGTCCATCTGAGTGACACTAGACCGGAAAGAGATGCTTTTCTTTCTCCCATGAATATTCTCAAGGCATACCTTGCATTTCCTGCAAGGGTGAAAGCCTTTGGATAATAACGAGGAATGGCTTCTCTACCTAGAGAGTATTCTTTGGTAATACCTGTATATATATCCACAGAAATTTGATATAAAATCTAATGTGAGGAGCGCTCTGGGAAGATATTTTGCAAGTCACCAGCTCCAGTCTGGCACCAACCATTCATACACCTGCAATGGACATGTACTGAAACCCAAATCACAAACAGGACACAGGCAGAAACAAAAATGCTTGCTAAGTGCTTGACCATCCTCTGCTCTATCCAAAGCTTGAAAAAAGTATTGGGCTTATATACATATTAAACTGTTTCCGCTGGATGGGGCGTGGCTTGACGGCTCGTGCGGATGGCTGACTAGATCCACAGCTCCGCAGTAATAACGGCCAGAGCGATGAATTAAGCGGCTCTAGAGAAGAAAAAACTGCTTACCCGACAGCCTCATCGCCCTGTGAAGCCGGCTGATCATGCTGAAACGACGGAAGAATGCATCTCTCCCCAGGCGGCTCACGGATTACTATCCCTCAGCAGACCTGGCAAGCAGCCAAGATGGCGCCGGCGGCAGCCGTGACATGTCGGCGTGGATCTCCCCTTCACACGCCTGTCCGAACCCATCGATTTCTCAGGGGTTCCCCCGCTCTTCAGACCCACAGGGTGAGTCATCTCCTCCCAACTCTCCCACAAGTCCAGCCTTCCCTGCATCTGACCAGCCTTTGTCAGAAAACACTATGAAGAATATGCTGCTCTCTCTGAGGCAAACTCTATACAGTGATCTATCCACTGCTGTCTCCTCACTCTCAACCACTGTATATCAGCATGATCATACTATCGCCCATATTGAAGCTAAAATGGGAGACTTACTCTCTGCTCACAATGAGCTTGTTGATGGGTTTGCAGACCATGAGGATGAACTCCAATTGATTAATTTGAAACTCGCAGACCTGGAGGACCGCTCCAGGCACAATAACATTAAATTCCGCAACGTCCCGGAGTCGGTCCAACAACCGGAACTGGTACAATTTTTACAATCCCTGATGCGGACCCTCATACCTGACCTGACAGCCCGCGACCTGGAGATTGACAGGGCACACAGGCTTCCCAAACCATCTCATCTTCCTCCCTCCACTCCCAGAGATGTTTTAGCTCGTATTCACTTTTTTACAGTCAAAGACAGAGTCATGTTTGCAGCGAAATGTGCTACGAGACTCCCTGAGCCTTTTTCTAACATAGCACTGTATGCTGATTTATCCAAAGCAACTATGGAAAATCGCAGACAACTGGCGACTATCACCAAAGCGCTTCAAAATCACAAAATACCGTATAAGTGGGGCTTCCCTACTAAACTGCTCATTACGCACCAAAACAAGACCCACGCAGTGCGTACTCTCTCTTCGGGTCTTAAGATGTTACGGGACTGGCACATACTCCCGGAAGAAATGCTGAACCCTTCTGACCAACCTCCAACGCGCATGGAAACCGGGGCTGCAACCTCTGATGGCTGAATTTTGTGACTCATCTCCTTCTCTGTGCGCATCATGTGGCTGTGATACTGCAGTGCTCCCCTCCGATACCTGCCTGCCTGTTTAGTGATCCCTGTCCCTGGTAGTTGACAGAGGACCACTACCCCCCACCGATTGTTTGCAGTAGTTTCTGCACATTGAGCCCCATTGTTACAGGGCTCACCTTTTTTAACCCGGACCCTTCACCTGTCCTAGGCACCAGCCGGCAACCACATATCGTTCACCTGAACTATTCCCTGACCCTTCTTCATTGGACGAGCACTATCTCATTCTGCCCACACGTCAGAGTGTCAGCTCACCGACCCTTCCTAGTCCTACCCATTACCACCCTCACCTGGGGACAGTCTATCCTACCCTCATCCTCCCAAGATGGCGTTCAAACTGGTTTCCATTAACGCCAGAGGCCTTAACTACCCACAAAAGAGGTCTGCACTTTTCAAGGAAGCCACCAGTCAAAGACCTGATATCCTCTTAGCGCAGGAGACTCACTTTGCTTCCGCTAAAACTCCCAAGTTCACTTTAAAGAACTATGATCTAGTTTTTTTGGCCTCAGGTCAAAAGAAGAAAAATTGAGTCCTCACGGCCATAAAGAACTCATTACAATTTAAGCTACACCAATCTGTAGCTGACCCCCAAGGGCGTTTCCTAATTCTCATATGTGACATTAATCAGGTCACCTACACACTGGTCAACGTGTATGGACCAAATAAGCAACAACTGCGATTCCACAAACGACTATACAAGAAGGTTACCCGAATCCGACAAGGAAGACTTATTATGGGAGGCGACTTCAATATAATTTCTGACCCGAAAATGGACACTACATCTTCAGCGAATAAACATCGACCGGCACTATACCCCTTTCTTCAAACGAATGATCTCTTCGATCCGTGGCGGTGCCATCACGGCAATGAGCGAAATTACTCGTATTTCTCCTCTTCTCAACTATCATACTCCCGCATAGACTTCTTCCTGGTTGACAAACTCACCCTCCAAGATGTGACACAATCAACGACCGGAACCATCGCATGGTCGGACCATGCACCTATCTCCATCACCGTAGGAAACTGTAGACCCAGAACCACTCACCTATGGAGACTTGATGCTTCTATCCTCTCGGACCAGAACGCTGTTCACAAACTGACTGCAGAGCACCATTCCTACTTTGAATCCAACGATCTACCGGACACTAATAGGTTTGTACTTTGGTCGGCATATAAAGCCTACATGCGTGGACTCATTATTAAACTTCACAGTCATGCTAAGAACCAGAGGTCTGGGCAACTCGATGAGGTCCTATCCAAAATTTCCCAACTAGAGAACCAAAATAAACTAAATCCCTCCCACAAATTAGCCAGCGAACTTCTGGACCTACGACAAAAGCTCTGCTTGCTTTTATTGTACAAATTCGAAAATAGCATTTTTGTTTCTGCCTGTGTCCTGTTTGAAAAGGCCAACTACTATGCCCTAGGTAATAAGGCTGGTGCCTTGTTAGCTCGGCAGGTCAAAACTCAACGTGTTAAATCTAAAATAGCCTCCCTCCACCACCCTACCACTGATAAACTCCTGGCGAACCCTCAGGATATAGCTAATGCCTTCAGTGACTATTATTCCTCCCTCTATAACTTAACAAACGACGCGTCTATCCCTCAACCAACAGACCAATCTGTGCAAAATTTTCTATCGCTAGTTGATCTCCCATCTATAACCCCTGTTCAAGCAGCAGAGCTCTCACAACCTTTTTCGGATGCTGAAGTCCTTGCAGCCATCCGTAATCTCCCTCTCCATAAATCCCCGGGAGAAGATGGCTACACAAATGAATTTTACAAGACATTCGCCAAACTTGTCACCCCTCACCTCACGGCCCTCTTCAACTCTGCCGCCACCTCTGGTTCTCTGCCACTTGACATGCTACGTTCGATTATCACCACCATCCCCAAGCCTGAGAAGGATCCTACCTCCACGGCCAACTACAGGCCTATATCGCTCCTTAACACGGACGTAAAAATATTTGCCAAAGTCCTAGTGGCTAGGCTGCTGAAATGTCTTCCCTCACTGGTGCACTCTGACCAAGTCGGCTTTATGCCGGATAGACAAGCTCCAGATGCAACTAGGAGAGTCATTAATCTGGTTCACCGGGCCTCCCGATCTTGCACGCCTTCTCTGCTCCTGTCTTTGGATGCAGAGAAGGCATTCGACAGGGTGCATTGGGGCTTTTTGAAAGCTGTATTAGTGAAGTTTGGAATCACGGGTTGGTTCCAATCCACGATACTGTCACTTTACTCAAATCCCTCAGCTAGAGTTTTAACTGATGGATCCCTGTCTAATCCTTTTGGGATCACCAATGGCACTCGCTAGGGGTGCCCGCTCTCCCCTCTCATCTTTGCTCTAATTATGGAGCCCCTGGCAGCAAGGATTAGAGGAGACGAGCGCATATCGGGCATCGTACATAATGGCATAGAACATAAAATAAGCCTCTTTGCCGATGATGTCATTCTTATGGTCACAAATCCGGTCCAATCCCTGCCTGCAATTCATGATAACCTTACTCAATTTAGCTTAGCCTCTTTCTATAAACTTAACTACTCTAAATCCCTGATCCTCCCGTTTAATCTCACTGACAAAATGAAGTCCCTCCTGGAGGGCTCTCTTCCTTACTCTTGGGCGAGACACTTTATTCCGTACCTTGGGATAAAGTTAGCCCCTTCACTGCCTCACCTCTACGACCTAAATTTCCATGCATTCCAGAAAATACTCCCCCAACTATTGCTCCAACTGCGTACTGCCGGCTTATCTAAAATTGGAAGGATTGCTTCCTTTAAAATGCTAATCCTCCCCAAACTGCTATATTTATTCCGCACAGTAATTGTACCTATACCCCATTCCTTCTTTGCCTCCATTCAGAAGCTCATTTCGAGATGTGTTTGGGAATCCAAACCACCGAGATGCGCACACTACATTCTAACCAGGCATCACTCCAAAGGGGGTGTAAGTCTTCCCCATGTTCAAAACTACTATTACGCTTCCATTCTGGACCAGCTATACTACTGGTGGCACCCGACTCCCACCAAGACCTGGTCGATCATGGAATCGTCCTACTTCAAACCTAATACACTGCGTGACGTACTACTGAGCACGTCAGCTGGATTTCCCCCTGTCGCACCAGATATTCCACCTTCCATTGCGGCCTCACTAACAGTCTGGAAGAGATTCACCCAGACACCATCTACGACGCACCCGTCCCACGTTCTGCCGATTCCTCTCAGTACGCTAATGGTTCATCTGCAAAACCTTAAGCTGCGGAACTGGCAAGAACATCAGCTTAGCTACATATCTGACCTGTATGCTTCTGACACCCTACAGTCCTTTGCAGAACTCCGAACTTGCTACAACATCCCCCAATCTGAAGCCTTTACCTATGCGAGGATTTCACACTTCATTCGGAAATCTAAACTCCCCACTGCAGTCAAAATACCTGAACCAATACATAACTTCTACACAAACACACCTTACCCAAAACATGGTATATCTACTATGTACTCTGCAATTAGCGACAACAGACCCTACTCCCAAATCTCTTCTCTCTCTAAATGGACAGAAGAACTAAACATTACTACCACCCCTGATGCGTGGACGCGTGCCTTTAGACTAACCTGTACGGCCTCCCACTGCTCCAATCACTGGGAGTCGTACCAGAAGACCATACACAGATGGTACCTCACTCCCTACCGCCTATCCAAATTCTTCCCAGGACACCCCTCCACATGTTGGAGGTCATGCGGAAGTACTGGAACCATATCACACATCCTATGGTTTTGTCCATAAGTTCGTTCTGGAAACTAATATTTGCTTTGATTTCCACATTATCGCTGATTCCAACCACCCCCAATCCTTCATTAGCGATTCTTCATCTTGGGATAGACAAATTCCCCCCCAGGTCGCGAGTGGTAATAGTACACCTGCTCCTAGCAGCAAAACGGAACATCACCAAACTCTGGAAAACTTCAGACTGCCCGTCCATCTCTAACACTATCACAGACCTAAACCTCCAATGTGACATGGAGAGACTAGTCGCTAGAAAAAACTTTAATATGGATAAGTTTCTGTATAGGTGGTCACCCTGGCTCGCTCACCCAAAATGTACTGTAACTGTCTGATACTCTCCCTCCAGTCTTCGACTCTTCATCTCTCTCCTTTTCTTGCTGACCTCTCTAATCTCCCTCACTCCTCTGCACAGTTGCAATGCCTACCCAGCTGGTGCCCCCCCCCCCTAACTACCCCCCCCCCCGTCTGGAGCTTATATTGGTTGTGAGCAAGGCAGGACTTATTTCTGTTTAGTTAGAACTGACTAACTGTTTGTGTTTAGTCTGCCTATTTTCTACTCTCAGGTTCATTTTGCTCCGGTCGGGACATCTGATGTGTTGTAACGAATATATTTCTTGTACACTTGTTGAAAATATTAATAAAGACAAATTTAAAATAAACTGTTTCCGCTATTAATTGAAGGCTTTAAACACATCCATAAAGTGGCCCTGATTTTACTTCTACAGTATGAATTGCATAGAAAATAAATAAAAGAGAAAACTGCGCCAACTAATACATATACTCAGCAAGCAAGGCTGGTATAAATATGACAGTATGAACAAAGTCCAAATGAATATTGAATATTGAATGGACGGCTCAGATAGTGAAAATCAGGACGAACAACACCCAGGTGCACTTGACATCCGTGGAAACCACCACCACATGGAGAGCAGCTTACCAGATTGCAGATAAAAAACAGCGTATGATAATGTATGATAATCCAACAGCAAATGAAACCAAGGTATAACAGAGCCACAGTAGGGTTGTCCTCAGAATATGAAAACTCAGATCCGTATCAGGCGACTGATCTCATTGAAGAAAACTTTTGATGTCTGACCCGTAACGGCTTTCAGCGGCTTCTCCGAACTTTTCCAAGTCATTCCAAAGAAATGGTGGTAAGGAAAATCGGCAGACAGAGACACTGGACCTGGCTCCATCTGGATGACAGCGGCTGCGGGGGACACGACGAGGGGACACAGGCTTTTTGCGACAAAGGGACCCTCAGAGGGAAATGCAGACACTCAGTATCAGGTCCGACTGTCTCTGTTTGATTTTCCTTACCACCATTTCTTTGGAAGGACTTGGAAAAGTTCTGAGAAGCCGCTGAAAGCCGTTACGGGTCAGACATCAAAAGTTTTCTTCGATGAGATCAGTCGCCTGATACGGATCGGAGTCTCCATATTCTGAGGACAACTCTACTGTGGCTCTGTTATACCTTGGTTTCATTTGCTGTTGGATTATCATACATCGCTGTTTTTTATCTGCAATCTGGTAAGCTGCTCTCCATGTGGTGGTGGTTTCCATAGATGTCAAGTGCACCTGGGTGTTTTTCATCCTGATTTTCACTATCTGAGGCGTCCATTCAATATTCAACATTCATTTGGACTTTGTTCATACTGTCATATTTATACCAGCCTTGCTTGCTGAGTATATGTATTAGTTGGCGCAGTTTTCTCTTTTCTCTATTTGTATTTGTGTTTGTACCATGTAATTGCAGCCTTCTGGTTTTTACACCTGATTATTAATTTTTCTGGTTAGCACAGTTTTTTCTTGTATTATTATGCATAGAAAATAAGGCCTTCAAATTATAAAATAAATTTTATGAACTATGGATATCCAACAACCATAAAAACACAGTACTTCTCTGAAGGACACAAGTACCAAGGCTCTGGGTCTTACTTTCGGCACTCAAACTGCCATGTTTTAAATCCCATTCCATGTTCTAAATCCCTATGTTGGACTATCTGAGCTTCCCGGTAGCTCAGACGATACACACTCGACCTGGGTTCACTCCCCCACACACCTCCATCCCTCTCCCTTTTTTTTTTCCTTTACATGTTTTCATGCGGATCCTCACTTTCCTTGAGTACAGTACCATGGATCAATTATACACACGCTGAGTTATCTACTGTAATGTTTATTGAAAACCTAATAAATCTTCTTATAAAAAAGGAAACAAGAAGAAAACACAGAAACGCAGGGGGACATGTGGCTATAGATAGTCTTTGAAGATGACCAGGCTAGGTTCATATTGCTTAGAAAAATAAAACTCACTCTTGCTAGGAACACTTTTCACTTGGAACTCCCATTGTATGGATAGCGTCTTTACTCTAATGCATCTAACATGTTCAATCTCATTAAATAAATTGCTATTGTCTAAAAGCATCCCCAGATAAGATTAGCGACAAATTATAGGCTTAATATTTAATGTGTTTCATTTAGATACAAGAGATTATACTTTATTTCTACTGTCTATAATTCATATTCAAGAGTTGACTATTTATTTGTCTAGCAGTTACTTCCTAAAGAAGTTATTACAATTAAGAATGACAATACCACATACTCTGGTCACATTATTTTTAGAGCATGAAAACAAAACACTATGTTAAAGGAAAATACAACCACTAATCATGACATAAAATGCATTCAATTCAGAGCTAGAGAAGAATACCTTATTTATCATAATAGAAGTACTACTGCATATGAAATAAAATCAGGTTTAAAAACTTTCTTAAACCAGAAATGTTTCATGGAACTCAAGAAAGCTAAGTATTATTACAGTGTTTGAGAAAATAGGTCAGGGAGAGTCAGGAAAATGTAAAAGAAAATATATTAAACTCGAGTCTAGTTAAGCTTTCCTCTTTGATGTCTCAAGTCTGGTGTATTTCACCCACCAGAGCAATTTTTCAGTTTGACTACACTTTTGCCTTGTATGTTGTGTTTGTGGTTATACTGCAGCTCTGCTGTCACTAGTACCTGTGCATGTGTTGGTACTGAGACGTGCACTCTGTCTGTGCCGGCCATTCCTGTCTTCTATAGGAATAAGGACTAGGTTGGCCACTACAAAAGGGTTTGTGGTAAATCCAGTAGGGTTGAAATAATTAGTTGATATGGAAATACATCAGTCCAAGTTCTTTGTAAGCATTATGCACTTCATAACCTATGAACTATGAACTGTGGTCAGTAGGGTTTACTATAGTAAATTATCGTGTCTTTGTTATGTGCCAGCCCCCTCACTATTAAAGGGTGGGTTTCCAAAAAACATTTTTCAGTGTGTGTGTGTGTGGGCTCATTTACACTTGCTTCGGCTTCAACACATATTACCAACTAGTTTACACTTGCTTCAAATCATGGCTTCGGGCAGGCTTTTTTAAAGCTCCCTGAATGCTAGTCAAAGCCCCTGTCAATGGTTAGCTTACAGTCTTGTTTACACCTGCTTTTGCTTTGCTTTGGCTTTGCTTCAAAAATTATACCCCATGTAGCTTTAGTGGTGCTTCAAAGCATCTTCAAAGCCCCCATAGAAGTCTATGGCAAATCTCACTTGAAGCCCCACGAAGCATCACCAAAGCCTCACTGAAGCCCGATCAAAGCTGCACCAAAGCCTCATGGAAGCCCCACCAAAGCCTCATGGAACTCTCATCGAAGCCTCATTGAAGCACCAAGCAAAAGCAAGGTTTAACCTCCCTGGCGGTATGATTCTTTCAGAAAAAACATGCTGAAAGCGGTACCATTATTTGCAAGGAAATTTGGCGTTTTATATTGTAGGTCTGTAATTTTTAGAAATAACTCACTTAAATCTGACCAAACAAGATTCTAATAGGCATCCCGGGTATGACATTTTTTTAAAAACAAAATTATAAATTATAATATAATAAATAATTATAAATAATTATAACAAATAATAATATAATTATAATAAAATTATTCAATAATGTAATCAAATTAAAATCACTGAAATTTGCTCAGTTGCAGAATTGTTGCTGTCATTATTTTTTTTTTTTATGACGAATTTCCCCACAAATCGCTATCGCACAATTCTGCAAGTGATTATAATTTATTATCGCTGTTTTTTAGCTGATCTAAAACTATTTTTGACATAAAGGGACACTTTTGGTTGCTATGGACAATCTACAGTTTGCAGGGAGAAAGAAACGTTTTTATTATATAAAATGACATGCATGACACAGGACAGACCACTAGGGACAGGGGGGGTGTGTTTTTTTTACATACAGTACTGTAATCTATAAGATTACAGTATACTGTATGTAAGGTGTTTGTTTACGTTTTTGAATTTGGCGCCGTTCTCCGTCCCCGTGCGTCGTAACGTCGCAGGGAACGGAGATCGGCGTCACACGGAGGCACTATGTGAATCGAGCGAGGTCCCGCTCGCTCACACAGCGCGGTGGCATCGCTGGATCCAGGGACAAGGTAAGTAAAAAGTGCCTGTGGATCTAGCGAGGCAAGCCCGAGACTGACTCGGGGTTACCGATCGTAGCAGGAAAATCTAACCCCGAGTCAGTCTCGGGAACACCGCCAGGAAGGTTAAACAGGACTGTAAGCTAACCATTTTATTTAGTGACAGGAGCTTTGACCTGCGTTCAGAGGGCTTTAACAAAGCATGTCCAAAGCCATGTTTTGAAGCAAGTGTAAACTAGCCCTTAGAGTAATTTAAGGAAATATGTCAGTCTGAGTAGAGAGAGTTAGCTGCTATATGGTTATATACTGTGTTATATTGTACTAAATTAGTGTAGTTTGCCGAGTTTTGGACTATTTATTCTTGTGTACCCCTTTCCCATGTTCACAATTCAGAGACCTAAAAGATGTTTTTAGGACTATCTTTTTATGTGTGTCAGCAACGGTAGTTTAGCTGCTGAGCCCCCTTTGAAGTATTTTTGTTGTTGTTATTTTATTGGCAGTGGTGTACCTAATACCCTTCTATACAATCAAAAATGTTTTCAATGTTATGCAAACTAGGGTGAGAGAAGAAATATCTGGTGGACAGCCACAGCATTAAAGCTAAACTTCACCAAAAAAGGGAAATTCCAAATTTCTGTCTCCTTCCCCCCTTCTCCTCAACTTTTGGCACTTTCTTTTGGGCAGTGGGTACCTGGCTTTTACAGGTACCCACTCCCACGTCTGCCTGAATTGCCTAGGCCTAGCCTAGAAGGTTGGGGTACTATTCAAATAGTGCAGCATGAAGCCGGTTGTGAAGCCACAAGGGGTCACAGCCTGCGTCCCACACTAAACATGCCAGTGCTGGAGGCAGTGTTTGTAGTTGTTGATTTTTTTTTTCCTTTCTGAGTTGAATATCCTCTTTAAGTTTGAAGCGAGAGGAAGGCCAGAAACACAGTACTGTAAACTAAATAGAGTTAGAATGTGTGGCTGACACACAATGGAAATAGCAATGAAAATAATAATAATACTGACAATGATGGTAAATGTCCAAATTTTGTAAGGGAATAAAGTCCATATATGTAATGGAGTTCAAAATAACATAGGCACAGTTGGCAGCACTTTAGGAGTGAAGCAAAACTCTGAAATGGCAAGAAAGGTGAGAAAAATGTGCCTACTAAGTGCAGTATGTAAAACAAAGATGAATTTATTGGTAAAAGACAGCCAAATGGCTACTCACAAAACAGTGGTAAATGTACGCATGTAGAATGAAGTTATGGGGTCACTCTGTAGACATCACACTGTCAGCCGAGGCTCCGTGCTGTATTGTACCTCCTCCGGTGTAGAACTGTCCGTGACGTGATAGGGGGAGCGTGGTGGAGCTCGATGGATGTCCTCAGAGCCGGAACTAACCCCTTCCAAGAAGAAAATGTGTAAGCATTGAAATGCATCATTAACCCGAGCCCAGTCTGACGTCACTTCCTGTTGCCGATAGCCGTTTGTGCTCCAGGCTGCAACGCATTCCGCTGTGGGGTTAGTTCCGGCTCTGCAGACATCCATCGAGCTCCACCATGCTCCCCCCATCACGGCACGAACAGTTCCACACCGGAGGAGGTACAATACTGCACAGACCCTCGGGTGACAGTGTGATGTCTACAGAGTGACCCTATAACTTCATTCTAGATGCGTACATTTACCACTGTTTTGTGAGTTGCCATTAAATAAATTCATCATTGTTTGACATACTGCACTTAGTAGGTGCATTTTTCTCACCTTTCTTACAGTGGAAGGTGTACCTACCTGCTTTTGATTACTTTCATCCTTTGAGCCACCAAGATTCTCAGACGATCCCTGTGAGGGAATGTTTGCACAGGGTGCAAGGCGTGTTTGACCCCTTGCAGGGTCGTTTAAAGGAGGTGAGCGAGCATTGCATAAGGTGGTGGGAGCACTCTGTTCATGGAGGTTGTCTGAAGACATCACACAAGCTTGTTTTTGTTTTGTGTTTTTTTTGCACAACGTGGATACATTAATTTTATGTTTTTGGACTTTTTTCATACTATTGCAATATCAGTGTTTTTATTTATTTATGTGGGAGCACATTAGTGACAGCTGCAGTAAAAAGTTATCAATAATATATGTTTTTCTAAGTTTCACATTGCATACCATATTAGCGTGCAACTACCTCTATTTTCATTTACAACTTTATGCATAGATACTAAACTTAAATCGGAGTTCCACCCAAAATTGGAACTTCCGCTTAACCGACTCTTCGCCCCCCTTACATGCCACATTTGGCATGTAATTTTTTTGGGGGGGGCAGTGGGGGCTTCAGGAGGAGTGGAAGTTCCTGTAAGGCGAATAGCTTAATCGCCTTACTGCAGCCCCTCCCTGTAGGCGATCGTCTGGGACACATGACAGGTCCCATGCGATCGCCTGTCCAATGAGAGAGCGCAGCGTCGCTCGCGCATGCGCAGTGGGTGCCCGGCCGTGAAGCCAAAAGCTGTCACTTAGGATGAAGACGCCGGCCGGGGAGGGGGGGAGAGGAGCGGACCCCTGGCCGGCGCGTCGCTGGAACGTGGAGCAGGTGAGTGTGTGTTTATTAAAAGCCAGCAGCTACACTTTTTGTAGCTGCTGACTTTTAATAAACACAAAAAATGCCTGGAACACCCCTTTAACATATCAATGTGCCTGAGGTATAGGAGCTTAAACACCATATCTTAGTTATCAACATCAAAATTAGTTATAAGGGATAAATTAAAGATATCAAAAAGAACACTTGTAGTCATTCCAATAAAGTGATTGTCACTTTATGTAGTGTGGGAGTAAAAAAAAAAGCCCCATCACTGGTGTATTGGCTAGCAATGGCAGCATTGCCTAGGACAGAAAGTTTGTGTGGACTACAGAACACCTCCCCCTCCTCATCCACAAAACATAGTGGGAAAGGTTATTTTAATCTACATTGAGAACTGATAATACTAACAATTGATAGCAGTGCAGCACCGGCAGAGTCTACTGGAAGTTACCAGCTCACTGGAATTACGTATGGATCAACTGGTATTTATTGCACATATCAGATTTAAAAAAAAAAACACTTTAAATGATAGCGTTTACACACCAAAAGAGAGAAAATACAAGAGGTTTATTGTTTGGGTTTACCCACACTTTAGGATAATTATTTTATAAATCTAATTGTAACAGTTGGTAAGAACTTCACAGCCTTTGCCAGTTATAGACCTCTTGTCCTCTGAAATACCACGCTTTAAAATTCTGGGTCATTGTTTGCATAGACATCCAAATAACCTAATGAGGAAATACAAGATGGGCTTGTCAAAACTAGGCATGGATAAGACAATAATAAATAATCCTATGAATTTATTCCATCTAAAAATCTGAAAATAATTGGCTTGAAATCCATCAGGACGTGCTAAAAATTGCACAACAGAATGTCAATATTAGCGTGATCTTGCCTTTTAGACTTATCAAAACAAACCAGCCAGAAGTCATCTGTGAAATGAAAACTATCATAAGCTTTCAAATTAATTTACAGAAAAAATATCTATTTAGATGTAGACATAATACAGATTGTTTTTTTTTTAAAAGAAGTAGAGGTTGTTTACTTAAAAAAGTTAATGTTCATTTTGCAAAACAGATGTTGGCTAACAAGGTGAATTAAATACCCAATTGTGTTAAAAAAAGGAAGAACCTGCTCCCCCCACTCCATGAATTACAAATTCCACATTTAACAAGATGGACCTTTATAGGATGACTTGCACATTTGTCAGAAAAGGCCAATAAGGGATCTCTAGGACAAGTGAAATTAGGACTCGTGCAATTGGTCCTTGAAAGCTTTGATTTACAGCAGTTAGAGTCCTAAAAGAACCACCTAAACAGTTACTGGAGTATGTCTAGCTATTGGTGGCATAGCCAAAACCAAATTAATTTCTGTAATCTTTAATGTTGTATATAAAAGTACCCATTTTAACTACAAAATGAGAGCAGATCCACATGGTGCAGTGGTTTTTCTCTGTGATGGAAAAAACAGAATGGTCCAATCATAAACCAAATTTCCACTTGCAGTCACATTCGAAAACATTTCCTAATTGTTCCCATTCACACAGTATACCTTAAAATATTAAAAAAATACTGTATTTATTGGCGTATAACACTCACCTTTTTACCCTGAAAATAGAGGGTAAACTGTGTGTTATGAAGATGAAAAATAAATCTGCGCAACAGAAAAAATGTTATAAATATATGCAGCAAAAAATATCCTAGTATGCCTAGTTTATGACAATATATTATATTAGAAGAATTAGGTGGCTGCCCCTACGTATTTATCCCACCTAGGTGGGATATGAATGGAATAGAAAAATTAGTAGGTGCTGGCGCCTGCCTGACAAACTATATGTGAAATAAATATGTGCTATTCTGTGCTATCCTGTGACATAGGAAATGCTACATAAATGCCATCAATAGTAAATAGTGATACAGGATAAAAACAAAACTACTGAAAGTGCACGTGATGGTGCTGTATATATCACAAAATAAAATGAATATAAAAAATATAAAAAATATATATAAATAGTCAATGTGCAATTTTAAAGTGCTGAGTGTTGCATAGAAGTGCTTCGTGCTGAATTCAGAAAGTGCTTAATATTTCATACAAAGTGTTTTGTGCCAATTTCAAACACTATAGCCGTGTTCCACACTGTGCCCCCTTCTTCTGTGCTCTGATGTGGCCCGCACTCACCAGATCATATCCCCCTCCTGGGGTGGAAAGCATTCACAGTGTGTGCCCTGTGCTGCACTCTGGCAATTCCTCATTCTCCTGTGTGACTCTTTCAATATCCAGCTTAAGGCTCATATACAAAGAGAAGAATGATCCCAATAGTGTGATACCGTTACCAAAAATATTCAACTTAATTATCAAAACACTAGGTACTCACAATTTGGCAATATAGAACAAGCGGTGTAAAAAATATATATCCACGGAAGTGTGTGTTGACTGCGTCTGTCCGCTCTACCAGTTTTGTCGGATTGACGTCATCTGGAGCGTGCGGACCGTCACACACACTAACTTTTTTATTATCACATTGCGTCGTAGCTGCGGCCGCCATCTTCCCTGTAGTTATGAGGACCGAAGTCCTCCCACTTGGATGCCTATTGACGAGGGTCATTTTTGATGAGACTTTGCAGACTGAAGACCAATATGATCCCCGTCATATATTAACTCTTAGTGCTTAGTGCGGACGCAATGTGAATCATTTACAACTTACGAGGGCATATAAAACATATATAAAACATAACACTGTATCCCCAAAAATTTAAATTACAACTGGTATTTACTTATATCGCAGAAAGGAGAACTCTGAAAACGGACTCCACTAATTATGGGTTATAAAACGCATCTTAAATGATTACATGCAGGGAATCTATAAGTACATAGAAGGCTTATATTATAATGCAGCTGTCTGCTAATGGTCACCTGTGTTGCATTATGTATTTTTTAATAGATAAAAAGTGGTGTTTTATGTAAAAATATTGAAATATTAAAAAATTTAAATGGTAGAAAATTAAAAAATATATAAAAAAATATATTTTAAAAAATATGAATTTTTTATATATTTTTATATATTTTTTAATATATATATGTATTTTTTTGGAAAATATATATTTTTATATATTTTAGAATTTTCTACCATTTTTTATTTTTAATATTTTAATATTTTATACATAAAACACCACGTTTTATCTATTAAATAATACATAATGCAACACAGGTGACCATTAGCAGACAGCTGCATTATAATTATAATATAAGCCTTCTATGTACTTAATATAAGCCTCTATGCACTTATAGATTCCCCGCATATAATGGTATATAAGTATTACATTTTTAGTAGTAACATTTTTATAAATATTACATTTTACATTACACAACATAAATTGTAACAGGCATTAGTTATATAATCAAACTGTGTGTTATCACCAATCAGTATGAAATGCCATCTGCCATCCACTGCACTGAATGTACAGTGGGGTTTGAAAGTTTGGGCACCCCAGGTAAAAATTTGTATTAATGTGCATAACGAAGCCAAGGAAAGATGGAAAAATCTCCAAAAGGCATCAAATTACAGATTAGACATTTTATGTAAAAAAAAAGTTAGATTTTATTTCCATCATTTACACTTTCAAAATTACAGAAAACAAAAAAATGGCATCTGCAAAAGTTTGGGCACCCTGCAGAATTTATAGCACGCACTGCCCCCTTTGCAAAGCTGAGACCTGCCAGTGTCATGGATTGTTCTCAATTATCGTCTGGGAAGACCAGTTGATGTCAATCTCAAAGGTTTTAAATGCCCAGACTCATCTGACCTTGCCCCAACAATCAGCACCATTGGTTCTCCTAAGCAGTTGTCTAGAAAACTGAAACTGAAAATAGTTGACGCTCACAAAGCTGGAGAAGGCTATAAGAAGATAGCAAAGCATTTTCAGATGTCAATATGCTCTGCTCGGAATGTAATTAAGAAATGGCAGTCATCAGGAACAGTGGAAGTTAAAGCAAGATCTGGAAGACCAAGAAAAATATCAGACAGAACAGCTCACAGGATTGTGAGAACAGCAGTTCAAAACCCACGTTTGACTGCATGATCCCTCCAGAAAGATCTGGCAGACACTGGAGTTGTGGTACACTATTCCACTATAAAGAGATACTTGTACAAATATAGTCTTCATGGAAGAGTCATCAGAAGAAAACCTCTTCTACATCCTCACCACAAAAATCAGTGTTTGAACTTTGCAAATTAACATATAGACAAGCCTGATGCATTTTGGAAACAAGTTCTGTGGAGCGATGAGGTTAAAATATAACTTTTTGGCCGAATGAGCAAAGTTACGTTTGGAGAAGAAAGGGCACATCATTTAATGAAAAGAACCTCTGTCCAACTGTTAAGCATGGGGGGTGGATCAATAATGTTTTGGGGTTGTATTGCAGCCAGTGGCACAGGGAACATTTCACGAGTAGAAGGAAAAATGGATTCAATAAAATTTCAGCAAATTTTGGATGGAAACTTGATGCCATCTGTGAAAAAGTTAAAGAGAGGATGGCTTCTACAAATGGATAATGATCCTAAACACACCTCAAAATCCACGGGGGATTACATCAAGAGGCGTAAACTGGAGGTTTTGCCATGGCCTTCACAATCTCCTGACCTCAACATAATTGAAAATCTATGGATAGACCTTAAAAGAGCAGTGCGTGACAGACAGCCTAAAAAATCTCTAAGAACTGGAAGACTTTTGTAAGGAAGAATGGGCAAAGATACCTCAAACAAGAATTGAAAGACTCTTGCTGGCTACAAAAAGAGTTTACAAGCTGTGATACTTGCCAAAGGGGGCAGTACAAGATATTAACTCTGCAGGGTGCCCAAACTTTTGCAGATGCCATTTTTTTGTTTTCTGTAATTTTGAAAGTGTAAATGATGGAAATAAAATCTAACTTTTTTTACATATTATAAGAATGTCTAAACTGTAATTTGATGCATTTTGGAGATTTTTCCATCTTTCCTTGGCTTCGTTATGCACATTAATACAAATTTTTCCTTGGGGTGCCCAAACTTTCGATCCCCACTGTATTTGGCTGTTCCTTCCTGGTAGTGACAAACACACTTCACTTCCTGGTCACCGTAAGCTTCCTGGTCACCGTAAGGTCATGCCTTGACACGTTTCATCATCACGACTTCAACAGAGAGCATCATCGTGATGACAAAACAAAATCAGTAGTATGTTGATAGGTGATGAGACAGTACAATTGATAGGTGAAGGATTCTACTTTATGTGAAACACACTCCCCTAGGGGTTCACACTCACCGTAAGGATGCAATTCAAAAGCCTTGAACACACCAGGTGTCTCCCGTTTGGTCCGGTTATCTCAAACAGCTCATTGTCATCCTGGTTTTTAGTAGAGAGGAAGAGTCAAAAGCGTCCATGGTTACATGAGGAAATTAAGGCGAAAGAGAAACTTTGTCCAACAAAAGATAGTAATGATTACAAGGAGAAGTCACAGTCCTTGTTGAAATTGCTACAAAAGGAAGACAGAGAACAGAGGGTTAAGAAAAAGAAAATGTATAATATGGATCTAGTAGACTACCAAGGGGGTGTTTTTGATTGGCAGAAAAAATCCTAGCTGAACAGTCCAATGACGTTAATGCCACAATGGAAGTATTGCCACATATAGACACAGGAAGTGGGAATGGAATAGTGGGGTCACAGATGACCCCACATAATTCCAGAGAAGGCCAGCAGGGATCATACCAGTCCCCTTATAGGGCAGGGAATAATGGAAGGGGGGTCCTCAATCTAACTGTGCCCTATGTCCAGTACATCGTCCCCAAAGATCAGGCCAACATGCAGGAGGGGGACAGGGTCGTGGTAATCCCCACCCCCATTCCTGTTATGACCAGGGGCTTTTACCTCATGGACGTTCTCAGGAAAAACAAGGTAATGGTGGAGGAGGGGGTCCTTTTGTGGGAGGAGAGAATGAGTATGAATATAATGTTAACACACAGAACAGTTTCTTTCCTTTACGGGACAGGGAGAGTGCTGATGCAGAGTATGATCATAGAAATGCCCCCTCTGACCATATGACAGTTAATAATCCCCTGTATATGGGATTAACCAACAAAATTGGGGTTTTCACCAGCCCAATCAGGGTGTCAAGAGGTCATGAGACCAAAGAGAGGAGTCAGAGGGGGATGGCAAATACGATCAAAAGAGAAAAAATACTTAGTTGGGACAGGGATATTTAACTTGAGCACTACGGTAATGTCATACACAGAAAATGTTAGATAAAGGACTCAAATATGCACCTACACGTAGGTTAAATACATTTTAGATATACTTACCAGGAGGTTTATAGAGAAGGGTTATTCCAGTGACTCCTTAAGAAACACTCTTGATGAAGTCACACTTATTGATAGAAAGGAATTGCTTATAGAGAAACTCCCGCAAGAGGGTATTATGTCCACCTCAATGGTCCCCTTCATTACCACCTTTTCAGGGCAACATATGACCAGATACTAAATACCATGCTGCCAGATAAGCCTCAAGTTGTCTATAGGGGGGCTCCATCCCTTAGAAATAGAGTGGCCCCTAACATCTCCACCAATTAGAAACGTTTTTTTTTCAAGATCTCACAGGTTTTTACCAATGTAGGCGATGCGGGGTGTGCTCCCAAAGTGGATGCACACATAGAAGAACTCAACGTTTAACTTCAACCAGCACCTCTACTGAATTTGAGATAAAACACTTCATTACATGTTCGATGGAGGGGGTTCTGCGCCTGCTCCAGTGCCCGTGTGGGCTCCAGTATGTGGGCAGGTCTAAACACCCCCTCCAAGTTAGATTAAACAAACACATCACCGATATAAAAAAAATTGAAACATTCTGTCTCTAAATATTACTGAGTAGTTCATGATAGGGACCCCTCGGGAACAATTTTTTTGGGAATAGACAAATATCGCCCCTCACTGGAGGGGTAGTTCTCTGGTGAGGGAAATATCAAGATCTAAAATGTTATGGATCCATAAGATGAAAATGTTATGTTCCGTTTTGTCAGGGGGATGCCATACGCAGACATCCAATAAAGATCATTGACATGCACTTAAAGTGGTTGTAAAGCTTAACTTTAAAAAAACAACAAACATGTCATACTCCACTGTGCAGCTCCTTTTGCACAGAGTGGCCCCGATCCTTGTCTTCTTGGGTCCCTCAGCAGCTATCTCGGCTCCTTCCTGCATCAGCAAACCCCTCTGGGAAGCGCTCTCCCTAAGGGGGTTGGCTTGCGGGCACGCTCCCGAGTCCTGTGTGCGGCGTCCATAAGGTTTTTACACAAGAGTCATTACTAACCGTAATGTGCATATACAAAATGTATATAGCCACGGTTAAAAACATCCTTAAAAACAATGTCAATGTTCACCCATTAATTCACAGCAGCATTTGAAAAAGTCAGGGAACCTCCAAGTCATTTGCCACTGGGGCCTCCATGTAGTAGCTAAAAAGAACATTTTCTTTTAATATCTTGTCTCAAAAATATTTTTAAATGCAAAAAAGTCATATGAAAAGACATATGAAAGAAGCACTTACATGCCCTGTTGGTAAAGAAAGATTACAGAACCGGATTTTTAAAGTTGATTCCAAAGAAGTGAGAAATGTGGTGGGAAAGAGATCTCTAAAAAATAAATAAAAGAGAATCACTTATGAAGTTTAAAAGGTTCAAGAGTATCACCCTATAAGTAAAGCTTCCCTCCAGTGAAAAGCACAAATACCTGGTCCTGACATGCAATGGTGCACACATCCTGTTTGGACGACAGAGGATCTGAAAATGCTGATGACTCCTTATATATGCTCAACTGGATTGAAATGCCACCAATTCACACATGGGGAGGGCCTGAACATGTTGGGCAACAAATCATCCACCTGGCCAAGCTGAGATGCAATGTCATTGTGTGCCGTCAGAGTGACAATGTCACACATTTTTCCCGCCCACCTGTGGGCCATACTGGAAAGCAAGCAGGGGAGTCAAGAAATTCCTGGGTTGTGAAATAACCCTTCACCTGCCACAGCATGGCAATAGGCTGCTCCATACAGGCAACAAGCCAGCAGTTGCGGATCAGTACGCCGAGTGGCGAATTAAAGGGAAGGACCCCACGTATATAAGTTTCTCACTCACGTACAACCCAACCCTGAAAAAAGGGGGGAAGGCATTGACATAAACCAGCATGTCATAACATAGGCATTAATGAAGCAAAGAAAGGGTGGAACACTATAGTACAGAAGATAGACACCTAAAATGGGCACATAAATATTAATAAATGCATGGAGAGGAAACCCAGAAATGTTCTCATTTCATGAATTGTGACTACTGATTTTAACAAATTAATAGAATAGGAATCTCCTCTTCAAATATGACATCATCAAAATTTTTTGCTTGAAATTTTTCAATACTATTGTATGAATGTTTGTAGTCTGATAATAATATTTTTTGACCTGACGATGGTTTCTTTTTGGGCTTATTCTGTTTTACTTGTTAGGTTTCTTATATGTTTTTCCTGTAAATAGAATAGAACATTAGCTTTAATAATAGCAACACTATCATTGCTTTTTTTTTAAACATGAGAAAGCTGTTCTGAGGTTCAGAGTTTTCTGATTTTAGAAATATCTAGGGAACAAGCTGCAACAGCATTTGATTGATTGAAAAAGTTTAGACTTAGATTAAAAAGGTTTGTTTCTATTTCCAGCTGACCAAATGCTGATAATTTCGCCTCTGATGGCTTTTAACCATCCACTTTAAAAGCAAGGAAACATCAAGGGTATTGTTAAAATAAAGTGATCTTTTAAATCTTTGTCAGTGTGGAATTCCTATTACTTAGATGTAATTGTGCTTTATCTCCTGTAGTAGAATAAGATATCTACAGTGAATCAGATAATTCTAGGGACACAAATGTGTGTCCTAACCAAGTAGTAAGCATATTTGTTCAAATGTTTTTGTTTGTAACATCTGGTCTGATGTAAAAATTATTATGTTCTGGAATTTGATTGGTGAGGAGATATAAAACAAATGTATTGTGTGACAAAAGAATTATAACAGGCTTTTCTGCAGAACTGAACTGGTGTGCTCAACTGTCCAATTAGCAAACCGATGACACCAACAGTGGATACAGGTGCATCAAATTCCTAGCTATGTATTTTGGTAGGGGGATGGAAATAAATTATTGGCTGACCAGAATTACAAACCTGTGTGTAAGACAGTTCATATATTCAACGTATTTAGCTATAAGCCAAGACTTGTACTTTTGGCTGTCTCCAGGATCAGCTAAATTAATTTGAGCTATCCTCTGGCATACTGTTTTATTAAAGGTTGGACTTCCAGATGGCATTTTATAGTTACCTCCTATTAGTTAAGAACAAGCTCAATGCTCAGTTGCATAAAACATAAATAAATAAATAAATAAATAAATAAATAAATAATCTTTTTTATTTTTAAAGGGAATTACTCTTGATAAAAATCATTACATCTTTTATTCTGCTATCATATATTATCATCTTTTAATGCATGCTCAAAAACCCAAGGGCATGTTTATGATAAATGTGTCTCCTGTAGCAATGGCACATCGGCTCTATATTTCTTATAATGCTGATATGACAATCTTCCTTTCTATAACATATTCATATATCATAGATCATTTTTAATAGCGAAATTGCATATGCAGATTGAAAATGCAGGAAAAATAGAGGTTTATTCTGTGCACTTGTTAATAGGATATGGCTTAAGAGACATCCAAAAGAAGAGAGAGAGAGAGAGAGGGGGAGAGAGATAGAGAGGAGAGAGATAGAGAGGAGAGGAGAGGAGAGGAGAGGAGAGAGAGAGAGAGAGAGAGAGAGAGAGAGAGAGAGAGAGAGGGAGAGGGAGGGGTCACTGACAATGGTTTAATAGAAAGTATGAAAGTTAGTGAGAGCTAAGATAAATACCCAATCATGTGCAAAAATAATGAAAAAAAAATGCATTTTTTTCTTGCACATATTTGGATGATGGAGGATAGAGCATTACCTCATTCACTAAGCTCTGGGAAACATTTTCTTTCAAGTTTTAGTAAACAAACACCATAGACTAAAGTCACATAAAGTGACTTGAAAATATATTCATACATCTTGAAATTTTCCAAATTTTGTCATGTTATAACCAAAAACGTAAATGTATTTTAATGGGATTTTATGTGATAGACCGACACAAAGTGGCACATAATTGTGAAGTGGAAGGAAAATGATAAATGGTCTTCAAAATGTTTTACAAATAAATACCTGAAACGTGTGATGGGCATTTCTATTCAGCCCCCCCCCCCCCCTTAGATCAATACTTTGTAGAACCACCTTTTGATGTAATTACAGCTGCAAGTCTTTTTGGATATGTCTCTATCAGCTTTGCACATCTAGAGTGACATTTTTGCCCATTCTTCTTTTTTTCAAAATAGCTCAAGCTCTGTCCGATTGGATGGAGAGTATCTGTGAACAGAAAGTCTTGCCACAGAGTCTCAATTGGATTTATGTCTGGACCTTGACTGGGACACTTTAACACATGAATATGCTGTTATCTAAACCCTTCCATTATAGCTCTGGCTGTATATTTAGGGTCATTGTCCTGCTGAATGGTGAACCTCTGCCCCATTCTCAAGTCTTTTACAGACTAGGTTTTCTTCTAAGATTGTCCTGTATTTGGCTCTATCGATCTTCCCATCAACTCTGGCCAGCTTCCCTGTCCCTGCTGAAGAAAAGCATCCCCACAACATAATTCTGCCACCACCATGTTTCACAGTGGGGATGGTGGGTTCAGGGTGATGTGCAGTGTTATTTTTCGCCACACATAGTATTTTGCTTTTAGGCCAAAAAGTTCTGACCAGAGCACTGTAACGCCACTGTCGTTACTGCTAGTGGAACGAGCACAGCTGTACCTTTCCTAATCAGCTGCGCTCCGTTCTGTAAGACGTCCGCGTCACTTCCGGTGCGCGGACGTTTGCGCTCCACGCTGGAACGCGGAAGCGCGTCCCGGCGTGCCCTGGCCTCTCCTCATCACAGCCGGCCTATTTAAACCACCAGGTTCAGCGGCAGGGTGTTCCGTTATTCTTGTTGGACACCTGCCGCCACCTGGGACCTGGAACCGTGTGCTGAGGACCCTCTCCTTCCTGGACCCTGTCACTTTAGGAGACCACGTCTCTCCACTGCTTCTGGGACTAATACCTTTATGCTTATCCACTACCAGTACCTGAAGTACCCCTCTGTCTGACACCGGACCTCAGACTGGACCTTCAGCTTCCACCTGCTCTATTGCTACCCAGGCCACTCCAAATAAGAACCTCCTGAAACCAACCACCTGCTGTTACAACTTAAACCGCAAGTACCATACCAAATCTATAACAATATGTATTGATTATAGTCACTGCTGACACCTAGATGGGACTGTGATTCTTTGCCTCACCGCTTTACATACTAAGTCTAGGTTACTTGACATGAACTCTGCCTGTCAGTTGCAAACACTAATATAGAGGAGTGAACCTGTAGTAAAACAACAACAGCTTATTCAATTATAATACCTCTTGTTTACAGAGCAGCCAATTACAAATTGAAGAGAATCTGTATGTGTTACTGGGCACCTTTGCTTATGAAGTAATAAGCTATCTCAATTATATATTTTGTTCTCACTGGAGGTTGTGATGACCTAACCCCAAACTCTCTGTGTAATATTGAGAGTGAACCGGTGGTTGAGAGCTGAGAAGCCTCCGCAGCTGAGATCCAAACTTATAAACAAAACTCCAAGATCAGCAGAGTCTTTACAAGCACATTCTTCCACATGTTTGCTGTGTCCCCCACATGGCTTCTCACAAACTGCAAATAGTACCTCTTATGGCTGTCTTCCAACAATGAGTTTCTTCTTGCCACTCTTCCATAAAGGCCAGATTTGTGGAGTGCACAACTAAGGCCGCGTACACACGGTCGGACAAAACCGATGAGAATAGACCGAGGTTCAGTTTCATCGGTCCAAACCGACCGTGTGTATAGCCCTTCGGTCCAAAATTTTATAATATGCTTCAAAATCGAACCGATGGACTGCTGCCCGATCGGTCCAAACCGATGGTTAGTACAGAAAGCATCGGTTCAAAACCCGCGCATGCTCAGAATCAAGTCGACGCATGCTTGGAAGCATTGAACTTCATTTTATTCAGCACGTTGTGTGTTTGACGTCACCGCGTTCTGACCCGATCGTTTTTTGGAACGATGGTGTGTACGTACATCAGACCATCAGGCCACTTCAGCAGTGAACCGATGGAAATGGCCCTTTGGACCATTCTCATCGGTTTGGAACGACCGTGTGTACGCTGCCTTATAGATTCCCTGTGGACAGATTCTCCCTCCTGAGCTGCCGATCTCTGCAGCTCCTTCAGAGTTACCATGTGCCTCTTGGCTGCTTCTCGGATTAATGCTGTCCTTGCCTGGCCTGTCAGTTTAGGTGGACGGCCATGTCTTGGTAAGTTTGCAGTTCTGCCATACTTTTTCCATTTTTGGATGATGAATTTGGACTGTGCTCTGTGAGATGTTTAAAGCTTGGGATATTTTTTTATAACCTATTCCTGCTTTAACTACTTCACAGGAATATATCTGGGGGAAAAAAAAAATTCTTCATCAGTTTAGGCCAATATGTATTCTTCTACATGTTTTTGGTAAAAATAAAATTGCAATAAGAGTATAATGATTGGTTTAAAGTTAAAAGTTATAGCATCTACAAAATAGGGGATATATTTATGGAATTTTTAGTATTATTTTATTTTTTTACTAGTAATGGTGGTGATCAGTGATTTTTAGCAGGACTGTGAAATTGTGGCAGACAGATCAGACACTTTTGACACTTTATATGACTATTGACATTTTTACAGCGATCAGTGCTATAAATAGCCACAGATTACTGTATAACTGACACTGCCACAGTGTAAACAGACAGATCCCCATTGCGGCCATGCGCATCGGCATCAAGTCATGGGACATTGACGTTCAGTGCAAAGCACATCAAGAAAGAGCAACACGTGCGTTCCTATTGATTTTGTTGAAAAATCTGGGGAAAAGATTTCTTCATTGGGGTAAAACTTTGTGAATTGGTCCTTATCTATTATATCCTGCGCTGTATATACTCAACTAATCAATAAGGACAGGTGTTGTTTAATTATATTTGTATATGTAGATTCCTGCTGTGTTGTTGTAGTTGGATATATTTGTTGTTATATTTGTATAATTAGTTTTGATAAATATATACATTTATTATATTTGCAAAAAAATTAAAAAAGAACAGCACAGTCAAAATTAACACCTAATTTAATTTACAAGGAAATGGAGCTGCCTAGAAGTGAAACGCTCTTATGGAAGAGGAAAGATTAGTGTGAGATTTAAA
Source organism: Rana temporaria (assembly GCF_905171775.1). NCBI lineage: Eukaryota > Metazoa > Chordata > Amphibia > Anura > Ranidae > Rana > Rana temporaria. The sequence goes on from NC_053489.1 coordinate 538,537,445, forward strand.
ACTCAGGCTTCAGTGTGTTAATAAACCTTGGATTTAATTTTAGACATACTTTTAAATGTTGGTAACTTTTTTTTCTATGCATCACAAAACAATAATACTATTACAATGCTGTGAAAGCTTTCTACCTGGTTTAGCAAATCACAAGAGGTATCGTGGGGCCTATGGGTGGTCAGCCCAGCTATAGATATAGCACAGATGTAGGGATGACTCTGAGAATACCTACTGGTTTGGTTTTATAAATGTATAGTTCAAATGGTCATAGTGTAGGATATGGTGTCAGATAAGCAACAGGAACATGATCAGGAGCTAAGGTAAGCAGCATAAATATTGGAGAGCATTAGTAGAACTGTAGATAGAAGTACAATCAGTAAATAGTCCAATCTCTGTAATGGGGCCCCCCAGCAAATTACAAAATCAATAGACAGATGAAGTCAGTTTATAAGTCAAAGTCACAATAAGCAAAGAGATATGCTTATAAAGCTGCAGATTTCACAAGCGTAAGGCCCCTTTCACATGGACAGATAGAATGGTGCTTTCAGCTGCGGATTTTACCGCAGCTAGCAGCACACAATGCTTTCCTATGACACCCTATACACACTGCGGTACCTGTGGTTTTGTTACCTGCGGTTTTGTGCGAATAGAAAAAATTGAATTGAATGCGTCCAGGTGCGATCTGGCACAGCTATCGGCACATAACCGCAGGTAATCGCAGTGTCAGCTGCGTTTGGTATGAATCTTGAGGGGGAGCCCCACGTCAAATTTCAAATAAAAAACCGGCATGGGGTCCCCCTCCAAGAGCATACCAGGCCCTTGGGTCTGCTTTGAATTTTAAGGGGAACCATGTACGCCAAAAAAACTTCATGGGGTCCCCCCAAAATCCATACCAGACCCTTATCCGAGCATGCAGCCTGCCTGGTCAGGAAAGGGGGTGGGGATGAGCGAGCGCCCCCCCTCCTTAACCAAACTAGGCCGCATGCCTTTAACATAGGGGGAGTAGGTGCTTTGGGGCAGGGGGGCACCCTGTCCCCATGTTGATGTTCTCTCTTCCTGACAACCCTAGCCGGTGGTTGTCGGGGTCTGCGGGTGGGGAGCTTATCAGAATCTGGGAGCCCCCTTTAATAAGGGGGCCCCCAGATCCCGGCCCCCCCACCCTAGGTGAATGAGTATCCCTACCCATTCACCTTGAGGAATAAAAATTCAAAAAAACACATTACACAGGTCACAGGTTTTTAAAGTAATTTATTAGTCAGCTCCGGGGGGGCTTCTTCCAACATCTCCGCTCTTTTGGGGGGGCGTTCTGCCGGGGGGCCCCGCTTTCTTCTTTAAGCTCTTTTACAAGTGGGGGCCCGGTTTTCTTCGCCATTTTCTCTGTTCTCTTCTGCCGGTGGGGGGGCCTGGTCTTCATCACCGTCTTCTCTGTGCGCTTCTGCCGGGGGGGCCCAGTTTTTCCGCCATCTTGTTCTGTTCTGCCGGGGACCCGCTTTCTTCTTTAAGCTCTTTTACAAGCGGGGGGTTCCGGTCTACTGTCGTCTTCTCTCCTCTTCTCCTTTTCCCTTCTGACGGGCTTCTCCGCTGTCTTCTTGCAGCTCTTTTACTAGCGGGGCCCTGTCTTCTGTCGTCTTCTTCCCTCTTCTCTTCTTCGATGTTGACACGTCGCTTCCTCCCGCTGTAATGCAGGGTGCGCAGCTCACACCGATTTATATAGACCTCTTAAGACGTCACAGTCCCATCATGCTCTGGGTGGTGACGACATAAGGGGGCGGGGTCACTGGGTGATAAACGCCCCCATTATGTCGTCACCACCCGGAGCATGATGGGACTGTGACGTCATAAGAGGCCTATATAAATCCAGCATTAGAGCTGCAAGAGGACAGCGGAGAAGTCCGGCAGAAGGAAAAAGGAGAACAGAGAAGACAGCGAAGAAGACAGGGGCCCCCGCTTGTAAAAGAGATTAAAGAAGAAAGCGGGGGCCCCGGCAGAACAGAACAAGACGGCGGTGAAGACCGCCCCCCTGGCAGAAGTGAACAGAGAAGACAGCTGTGAAGACCGGGCCCCCCCGACAGAAAAGAACAGAGAAGACGGTGAAGAAGACCGGGGCCCCCGCTTGTAAAAGAGCTTAAAGAAGAAAGCGGGGGCCCGGCAGAATGTCCCCGAAATAGCAGAGAAGTCAGAAAAAGACCCCCGGAGCTGACTAATAAATTACTTTAAAAATCTGTGTAGTGTGTTTTTTTTTACATTTTTTTTCCTCCAGGTGAATGGGTAGGGGTACGATGTTTACTAAGTAAAAGCATTTTTTTTAAAAGATATGTTTGTTAGTACTTAAGTAGAGCACCAAACATACACACAAAAC